>NC_135335.1:56323982-57627721 GCF_023851605.1 Tamandua tetradactyla
AGAGTGTGGAAATAAAAAAAAAGCAACCCTCAAATATAGTTGAGAGGCTTGGGATCTCAATGTTGTAGGGATTATGAAAATTAAATTGGCATATTTAGTGAAATTGCATATGGGTACACACTAAAACCAACATTTTTAGTATATTCACATCCCTGAGGCTGTCCATAAGATAATCTTTGATGCACCGATGGTAAAAACAAGAAGCTAAAATCAACTCAGTTATCCATCTTTAGGGGAATGGACAAGAAACTGTGACATTTGTTTCAAATGGTATGTTGTAGCTTAGAATCAATGTAATAGATTTACAAACAGAAACATATATAAATTCAAAAAATGCTGTGATAAGTAGAAAAGACAATAAGAATTATGCATTTCATTTAAATTAAAAAGAAACAAGCACATAACTCACTATCCACTTTGAAAATCATGTGTCATCGAAACAAACATCTAGAAGACAGATTGGTGAACTAGAAGGACATATACTAAATATACCAGTGTGAGTACTTACACATGGGAAAGGAGCAAACTCTCCTGATAATGTCAAATTAAGAACTTGGACAAATTATTTTGCTGAGTACAATTTTAAAATATGCTTAGAATATAAAACAAATCTTCTCAAAATTTGCCAAAGCCTAAGAAGATAGTTAGGAATGTATGTACAGTCCAATATATAGGACAGGACCAGAGTTAAGAGATATAAGCTTACAAGTTTATCTTAAGGGTAATTACTTACCTAAAAGTAACTGTAAGACAGAACTGCTTTTCTTTTTTTTGAAGAAACTTTCTAGGAGGAATATTTTTGATGTTCAGAAAAGTTGTAAATAGTATATTTTTATACTAGTATAAAAATAAAGGACACATACTATATTTTATACACACACACACACACACACACACACACACACACACACACACACAAACAGTATCCTGGGGACTGGATTGTGCTAGAATCACATAACCTGAAGTTTATTCTGATTATTGGCTGGGAATTCAGCTGGGGCTGTGGACTGGAACAGTGAAGCATGGATTTTCCATGTGCTTAGGATTTTCTCAGCAAGGCAGCTGGCTTCCAAGAGGAATGATCCCAAGAAAAAACATTATAAGAGTACCAGGTGAGACTTTTATGTCTTGGCCTTGAAAGTTTTAGAAAATCACTCTTCCTGCATTCAAGCAAGACCATAAAGCAAGTCCATATGGAAGAGAAGAGAAATGGGAAGGCAGCACACATGTTGGAGGTGGGGAGAGGATATCAGTGGTGGCTTTCTTTGGAGAAACCTAAGGAATCACAAACAGGATAAATAAATGAACTCCACACCTAACGCATTAGAGTAAAATGCTTGAAAAGCAAAAATAGAGTAGCTTAAACATGGTCAAGAATGAAAGGGAAATTATCTTCAAATGATGGATATTTATGCTGACAGCTGACTTCTCCATAACAAAAACAGAGGTTAGAAGACAATAGAATAATATTTAAAATATGCTGAAAAATTTTTCCAATCTAGAACTTTGTGTCTGTGAAAATGTTCTTCAAGGAAGAAGTAAAAATAAAGAATATTTAAGATAATCGTACACTGAGACAGTTCACAAATAGTAACTCTAAATCAAAGAAACAATAAGAGTTACTGCAGGCAAAAGGGAAACTTTCCCAGGTGGAAGTTCAGTGATAAAGGAATGAAAAAAAATAGAATGAAGAAAAGGGTATATAATTGAGTAAATGTAAATAAACTTTGAATATAAAATAGTAATAATGACAATATTATATGATAACAATGGCTTATAAGTTAGAGAGATATAAATGGAAGTGAAGTAAACTGTTGAAGCTCTTTGCACTGTCTGAAAGGAAGGTAGAAGTACCAAACAGCATTACACATACTGTAACTGTAAGCCAAGAATTCATGAATGATTTATTGATTATCATTAAAAGTATAGGAATAAAGAGCATAAGTTCTTACCTAATAATAATGATTAATAGATGAAAATATGAAATAAATATATGAAAAAGATACATGGACAGGGAGTTCAAGTAGAAAGCAAAATACAAGACTGTAAAATTAAACATAACTATGTGAACAGTGCATCAAATTTGAATAGGCTAAATGATTCTGTTAAAAGAAAAAGTGTATTAGTGTGGATAAAACGTTGTAAACCAACTATTTGTTGTGAATATGACAAGAAAGGTAGAAGCAAAGAGAAATATGTAGGATAAAAACACTAGGCAAGGATACTTCCTGGAAGATGGCGGCTTAGTAAGACGCGCGGAACTTAGTTTCTTCTCCAGGACACCTACTAGGGGAGTAGAAACGATACAGAAAGCACCCAAAGCCACAACAGAGATAAAAAAGACAGCGTACCCCATCCTGGAACGGCTGGCTGGCTGAGAGAAGCAGCTCGGGTGAGATCGCCGAGGCGCGCGGGCCTTACCGGGCGGGGTGGCAAGCGGCCGGAGTTACTCCCTTCCCCCTTCCCGGGCCGGCTGGGAGAATTGGAGAGGCGGTCCCCTGAAACAAAGACGGCTGGCGCCCACACCACGCGCAGCCCCCGGACCAACTGAGAGAATTGGATCGGAAACCCCCAGGCCGCGGAGAACGGTGACGGGTGGGGGAGGCCCCTTCCAAACCCGTGACTCCCGGGGAACGTGCACTCTCTCGGGTGGGCCGCTGCCGCTGGCGCCCTCCCGCCACGCTTGTTGCCCAGGGCCGACTAGGAAATTCGGACGGGCTCTTTCCCTGGCTGCGGCGACCAGCAACCCTCCCTGCGTTCGAACCCCGGGCCGGCTCAAGCCGCTTCGGCTAGCGAACCCCCAGGACGGCGAGAGTTTTCCAAAGTTTAAGGTCCCACAGCACCTTTTACTGGTGGGACCCGAAGACAAACGTGTGCCACGAGCGCCACCTACTGGGCAGGATAAGAAAAACAGAACCCAGAGATTTCACAGAAAAATATTACAACCTTGCTGGGTCCAACACCAAGAGAAATCTGAATAAATGCCCAGACGCCAGCAGCAGAAGATAACTGTCCACGCTCAAAAGATTGAGAATATGGCTCAGTCAAAGGAACAAACCAATAGCCCAAATGAGACACAAGAGCTGAGACAACAAATGCTGAATATACGAACAGAAATGGAAAACCTCTTCAAAAATGAAATCGATAAATTGAGGGAGGACATGAAGAGGACATGGGCTGAACATAAAGAAGAAATAGAAAAACTGAAAAAACAAATCGCAGAACTTATGGAAGTGAAGGATAAAGTAGCAAACATAGAAAAAATAATGGATAGCTACAATGATAGATTTAAAGAGACAGAAGATAGAATTAGTGATTTGGAGGATGGAACATCTGAATTCCAAAAAGAAACAGAAACTATAGGGAAAAGAATGGAAAAATTTGAACAGGGTATCAGGGAACTCAAGGACAATATGAACCGCACAAATATACGTGTTGTGGGTGTCCCAGAAGGAGAAGAGAAGGGAAAAGGAGGAGAAAAACTAATGGAAGAAATTATCACTGAAAATTTCCCAACTCTTATGAAAGACCTAAAATTACAGATCCAAGAAGTGCAGCGCACCCCAAAGAGATTAGACCCAAATAGGCGTTCTCCAAGACACTTACTAGTTAGAATGTCAGAGGTTAAAGAGAAAGAGAAGATCTTGAAAGCAGCAAGAGAAAAACAATTCATTACATACAAGGGAAACCCAATAAGACTTTGTGGAGATTTCTCAGCAGAAACCATGGAAGCTAGAAGACAGTGGGATGATATATTTAAAATACTAAAAGAGAAAAACTGCCAACCAAGACTCCTATATCCAGCAAAATTATCCTTCAAAAATGAGGGAGAAATTAAAACATTCTCAGACAAAAAGTCACTGAAAGAATTTGTGACCAAGAGACCAGCTCTGCAAGAAATACTAAAGGGAGCACTAGAGTCAGATACAAAAAGACAGAAGAGAGAGATATGGAAAAGAGTGTAGAAAGAAGGAAAATCAGATATGATATATATAATACAAAAGGCAAAATGTTAGAGGAAAATATTATCCAAACAGTAATAACACTAAATGTCAATGGACTGAATTCCCCAATCAAAAGACATAGATTGGCAGAATGGATTAAAAAACAGGATCCTTCGATATGCTGTCTACAGGAAACACATCTTAGACCCAAAGATAAACATAGGTTGAAAGTGAAAGGTTGGGAAAAGATATTTCATGCAAATAACAACCAGAAAAGAGCAGGAGTGGCTATACTAATATCCAACAAATTAGACTTCAAATGTAAAACAGTTAAAAGAGACAAAGAAGGACACTATATACTAATAAAAGGAACAATTAAACAAGAAGACATAACAATCATAAATATTTACGCACCGAATCAGAATGCCCCAAAATACGTGAGGAATATACTGCAAACATTGAAAAGGGAAATAGACTCATATACCATAATAGTTGGAGACTTCAACTCACCACTCTCATCAAGGGACAGAACATCTAGACAGAGGATCAATAAAGAAATAGAGAATCTGAATATTACTATAAATGAACTAGACTTAATAGACATTTATAGGACATTACATCCCACAACAGCAGGATACACCTTTTTCTCAAGTGCTCATGGATCATTCTCAAAGATAGACCATATGCTGGGTCACAAAGCAAGTCTCAACAAATTTAAAAAGATTGAAATCTTACACAACACTTTCTCGGACCATAAAGGAATGATGTTGGAAATCAATAATAGGCAGAGTGCCAGAAAATTCACAAATACGTGGAGGCTCAACAACACACTCCTAAACAACGACTGGGTCAAAGAAGAAATTGCAAGGGAAATTAGCAAATACCTCGAGGCGAATGAAAATGAAAACACAACATATCAAAACTTATGGGACACAGCAAAGGCAGTGCTAAGAGGGAAATTTATTGCTCTAAATGCCTATATCAGAAAAGAAGAAAAGGCAAAAGTGCAGGAATTAACTATCCATTTGGAAGAACTGGAGAAAGAACAGCAAGCTAACCCCAAAGCAAGCAAAAGGAAAGAAATAACAAAGATTAGAGCACAAATAAATGAAATTGAAAACATGAAAACAATAGAGAAAATCAATAAGGCCAGAAGTTGGTTCTATGAGAAAATCAATAAGATTGATGGGCCCTTAGCAAGATTGACAAAAAGAAGAAGAGAGAGGATGCAAATAAATAAGATCAGAAATGGAAGAGGAGACATAACTACTGACCTCACAGAAATAAAGGAGGTAATAACAGGATACTATGAACAACTTTACGCTAATAAATACAACAATTTAGAGGAAATGGACGGGTTCCTGGAAAGACATGAACAACCAACTTTGACTCAAGAAGAAATAGATGACCTCAACAAACCAATCACAAGTAAAGAAATTGAATTAGTCATTCAAAAGCTTCCTAAAAAGAAAAGTCCAGGACCAGATGGCTTCACATGTGAATTCTACCAAACGTTCCAGAAAGAATTAGTACCAATTCTCTTCAAACTCTTCAAAAAAATCGAAGTGGAGGGAAAACTACCTAATTCATTCTATGAAGCCAACATCACCCTCAGACCAAAACCAGGCAAAGATATTACAAAAAAAGAAAACTACAGACCAATCTCTCTAATGAATACAGATGCAAAAATCCTCAATAAAATTCTAGCAAATCGTATCCAACAGCACATTAAAAGAATTATACATCATGACCAAGTAGGATTCATCCCAGGTATGCAAGGATGGTTCAACATAAGAAAATCAATTAATGTAATACACCATATCAACAAATCAAAGCAGAAAAATCACATGATCATCTCAATTGATGCAGAGAAGGCATTCGACAAGATTCAACATCCTTTCTTGTTGAAAACACTTCAAAAGATAGGAATACAAGGGAACTTCCTTAAAATGATAGAGGGAATATATGAAAAACCCACAGCTAATATCATCCTCAATGGGGAAAAATTGAAAACTTTCCCCCTAAGATCAGGAACAAGACAAGGATGTCCACTATCACCACTATTATTCAACATTGTGTTGGAGGTTCTAGCCAGAGCAATTAGACAAGAAAAAGAAATACAAGGCATCAAAATTGGAAAGGAAGAAGTAAAACTATCACTGTTTGCAGACGATATGATACTATACGTCGAAAACCCGGAAAAATCCACAACAAAACTACTAGAGCTAATAAATGAGTACAGCAAAGTAGCAGGTTACAAGATCAACATTCAAAAATCTGTAGCATTTCTATACACTAGTAAGGAACAAGCTGAGGGGGAAATCAAGAAACGAATCCCATTTACAATTGCAACTAAAAGAATAAAATACCTAGGAATAAATTTAACTAAAGAGACAAAAAACCTATATAAAGAAAACTACAAAAAACTGCTAAAAGAAATCACAGAAGACCTAAATAGATGGAAGGGCATACCGTGTTCATGGATTGGAAGACTAAATATAGTTAAGATGTCAATCCTACCTAAATTGATTTACAGATTCAATGCAATACCAATCAAAATCCCAACAACTTATTTTTCAGAAATAGAAAAACCAATAAGCAAATTTATCTGGAAGGGCAGGGTGCCCCGAATTGCTAAAAACATCTTGAGGAAAAAAAACGAAGCTGGAGGTCTCGCGCTGCCTGACTTTAAGGCATATTATGAAGCCACAGTGGTCAAAACAGCATGGTATTGGCATAAAGATAGATATATCGACCAATGGAATCGAATAGAGTGCTCAGATATAGACCCTCTCATCTATGGACATTTGATCTTTGATAAGGCAGTCAAGCCAACTCACCTGGGACAGAGCAGTCTCTTCAATAAATGGTGCCTAGAGAACTGGATATCCATATGCAAAAGAATGAAAGAAGACCCATCTCTCACACCCTATACAAAAGTTAACTCAAAATGGATCAAAGATCTAAACATTAGGTCTAAGACCATAAAACAGTTAGAGGAAAATGTTGGGAGATATCTTATGGATCTTACAACTGGAGGCGGTTTTATGGACCTTAAACCTAAAGCAAGAGCACTGAAGAAGGAAATAAATAAATGGGAACTCCTCAAAATTAAACACTTTTGTGCATCAAAGAACTTCATCAAGAAAGTAGAAAGACAGCCTTCACAATGGGAGACAATATTTGGAAATGATATATCAGATGAAGGTCTAGTATCCAGAATTTATAAAGAGATTGTTCATCTCAACAACAAAAAGACAGCCAACCCAATTACAAAATGGGAAAAAGACTTGAACAGACACCTCTCCGAAGAGGAAATACGGATGGCCAAGAGGCACATGAAGAGATGCTCAATGTCCCTGGCCATTAGAGAAATGCAAATCAAAACCACAATGAGATATCATCTCACACCCACCAGAATGGCCATTATCAACAAAACAGAAAATGACAAGTGCTGGAGAGGATGCGGAGAAAGAGGCACACTTATCCACTGTTGGTGGGAATGTCAAAGGGTGCAACCACTGTGGAAGGCAGTTTGGCGGTTCCTCAAAAAGCTGAATATAGAACTGCCATACGACCCAGCAATACCATTGCTAAGTATCTACTCAAAGGACTTAAGGGCAAAGACACAAACGGACATTTGCACACCAATGTTTATAGCAGCATTATTTACAATTGCAAAGAGATGGAAACAGCTAAAATCTCCATCAACAGAAGAGTGGCTAAACAAACTGTGGTATATACATACGATGGAATATTATGCAGCTTTAAGACAAGATAAACTTATGAACCATGTAATAACATGGATGGACCTAGAGAATATTATGCTGAGTGAATCCAGCCAAAAACTAAAGGACAAATACTGTATGGTCCCACTGATGTGAACGGACATTCGAGAATAAACTTGAAATATGTCATTGGTAACAGAGTCCAGCAGGAGTTAGAAACAGGGTAAGACAATGGGTAATTGAAGCTGAAGGGATACAGACTGTGCAACAGGACTAGATACAAAAACTCAAAAATGGACAGCACAATAATACCTAATTGTAAAGTAATCATGTTAAAACACTGAATGAAGCTGCATCTGAGCTATAGGTTTTTGTTTTGTTTTGTGTTGTTTTGTTTTGATTTTACTATTATTACTTTTATTTTTTTCTCTATATTAACATTCTATATCTTTTTTGGTTATGTTGCTAGTTCTTCTAAACCAATGCAAATGTACTAAGAAATGATGATCATGCATCTATGTGATGATGTTAAGAATTAATGATTGCATGTGTAGAATGGTATGATCTCTAAATGTTGGGATAATTTCTTTTTTTCCGTTAATTAAAAAAAAAAAAAAAGAGAAGGGATAATTGGAGATGAAGGGATACAGACTGTACAACGGGACTAGATATAAAAACTCAGAAATGGACAGCACAATACTACCCAATTGTAATGCAATTATGTTAAAACACTGAATGAAGCTGCATGTGAGGTACAGGTTTTTTGTTTTTGTTTTTTTTGTTTTTTTTCTTTCTATTATTGTTTTAATTCTTATTCTGTTGTCTTTTTATTTCTTTTTCTAAATCGATGCAAATGTACTAAGAAATGATGAATATGCAACTATGTGATGTTATTAAGAATTACTGATTGTACATGTAGATTGGAATGATTTCTAATTGTTTTGTTAATTCTTTTTTTAATTAATAATAAAAAAAACACTAGGCAAAAAAAAGCTTTATCTTTATAATATCAGGAAATAGATTTATATCACAATTATTGAGATAAAGGAAATGTCAAGTTATAAAAGAATCAATCTGCAAGGAAAATACAACATTTTAAATTTGCATGTCTCTAATAGCATGGACTTTGAATAAAGCAAAATGCAATAAATGACAAGGAAAAATAAACAAATGCATAACCATAGCAAATTTTTTTTTTATTTTTCATGGGCAGGCACTGGGAAATAGTAAAATATTTAAAAAATATATTTCTCTGTAAGCAACAGAACAAACAGGTTAAAAGTCAAGATTCAGAAGATTTGATCAACATGATTAACACAGCTGTTGATACAGATATGTAGGACACTGCATTTAATATCTAGAGAAATACACATTTTCCATACCACATGGGACTTAACAAAAATTGGCCATGTACTGGGCCACAAGGTTATTTCAGAGAAGTGACTACCTATAGGGTATATTTTCTGACCATAGTCCAATTAGGCCAATAGGAGACAAATGAGAGAATGAATGGGGAGTGAATGACAGAAATACAATACAATACAATGCGTATAATAAGGGATATTCACACAGACCCAAGTTTATGTTTGTTATGAATTAAAGGAATAGTCAACTAACGTTTCAACCTTGAGTTCATGAAAAAAGTATGGGAGGAAGATCACAATAAAGGGATCAGTTTAAGAAAAACTTTTGGTCATGAGTAATGATGGAGTTTTAGAAACTTTTTTGTGTAAACACTTTGTGTGAAAGGTCAGATAGTAAATATTCGAGGCTTATTGGACATACGGTCTTCTACCCCACTACTTAGCTCTACCTTTGCATTTGAGAACGCAGCTATGACATATGAAAACAAACGTGTGGGGCTATGTCCCAATAAAATTTTATTTACAAAGGCAGCCTGCGGGCCAGATATGCACGCGTAGGAACCGGCTTGATCATGCAGAGCCTGGTAGATCATATTAAAGGTTTTACTTTATTGCCAGTTTGGTTTAAAGTCATTTAAGTGCGATCACCCGACCTTGTTAAAAAAAAATCATTCTATCTATTCAGTGACAAAGACATTGAAGAAGAAAAATGTAAACAAGGATACCAGATAGGAAACTACTGAGGCACAGTGAGAACCAGTGATGGCTTAGACCAGGGGTGGGGAAACTACAACCCACAGGCCGAATCTGGCTCAGGCCTTTCTTTATGACCAGAGATGTATTCAGCATGGCTTTTACATTTTGAAGGTTGTTTTCTTTCTTAAAGGCAATGCAGCAGATACTGTCCCTGACCTGTAGCACCTAAAATATTTCCTGCTTGGCCCTTAAAAAAATTTGTAGATGCTGCTAGCATAGAAGAAGAAGGCTGTATCAAAGATACTTTGTAAGTAGAGCAGACAGGATTTGAAGATACACTGAATGGTCAGAAATGAAAGAAAGGGAAAAGTAAGAGATGGCTCCTTGTTTTCTGGCATTAGCATCTAGTGTGACATAACTCACCACCTGGTGATCTCATCCAATATCATGATTTCCAGTATCGTGCTTACTCTGTAAACTACCGCATTTCTGCCTCCAACCTTGACCTTTCACCAGAATTTCTAATTCATCTGTTCCCTTTTGTATTCAGCATCTGCACTTAGATCTCAAAGTTAGGAACTTTAAAATAGATCTTTTTAATTTCCTCCCCTAACTTCATTTTTCTCTGTTACTCACATATCGATGAAGGACAGCCCCGTTCTCCCTTTGCTTAGTCCCTAATCTGTGGAGTGATCTTTATTCATCCGGGTCCGATTGGTCAGCAAACCTACTGCTGCTATTCCAAAATATTTCTGTCATCTAACGCTTTTTTCAACATATCTATCACTTCGCTCCTTTCTAAGCCATAATTTCCTGATTCCTAGATGAATGCAAAAACCACCTCTTTGATCTTCCTGCTTCGGCTCTTGTTCCTTTCACCCCAAATTCTATTCTCAGCACAGCTGTCAGAGTAGCACTGGGAAGCCACCATTCAGACCAGGAACAGAAAAGACAGTTGTGAAGAAGGACAGCAAAAACAGGGGACTGAAACCATTAGATAAGGTGGTTTATTATAAAGGTTTAGTAAGCAAGGTAAATAGATCAATGGAACAGGATGGTGAGTCCAGAAACAACCCACCTATATATGGTCATGTGATTGATGACACTGCTTTTTTACAACACAAAAACCAGTTTCAAATACATCTTTAAAAGGGAAAGACAAGACAATAAAGACTTTAGAAGAAATCATAGGGGAGTATTTTCATGACATTCACATAAAGCGAAGATTTCTTAGAGCACAAAATATATGGTAACCACGTAGGAAAAACAGAACAAGTGGATTCCATTAAAATTATGAACTTATCTTCATTCAAAGACAACATTTAGAGTGCATATGAAAGACACAAACTGGGAGAGGCTATTAGCCATACATACATCTGAAATAGACCTAGTGAAATGGACAAAGGACTTGGGCAGAACCTTCACTTATAAAGAGTATCCAATAAACAATGAACACGTGGAAAGGTGCTCATTGGGAGGAGTAGAATGCAAGCATACCTACCAGAAGGGGTGAGATGAAAAAGCTAATACCAAATGCTGGTAAAGTGCAGAGCAAATGGACATTTTGTACACAGTTCGTGAGAATGCAAATAGTAACAAATACCTTGAAAATGTTGGAAAGTTGCTTGGTGATCTTTTCTAAAGCTGACTAACTGCAAAACGTGCCCTATCACACTGCAATTCCACTCTTCAGAATTCTATATTCCAATAGATATGAGCAAATGCGCTCACCAATAGCCATGCATTAGAAAGTCATAGAAGAGCTTTATACAAAAGGTCTAAACAGCCAGAATGCCCATCTTCAATGGAATCAGTGTTTAAATTTTGATATATTCATCCAATGAAATGCTATACAGCAATGAGAATGGAAAAACTAAAATTACAAACTGAGCAACAGATCTCATAAACTGAATATTTAGTTGAAAGTGCCCAAATAAAAATGAGTAGATGCAATTTGACTTGATTCCATTATATAAACTGAACAAAATACAAAATAACAAAACAACAACAAACCCACAACCCTGCCCCCGCCACATGGGCAGATGGATGTGTGTAGTTATAAGTCATTATAGTGCTGGGGTCAGTGTTATTGACTACAGGGGAACAAGGGTGTGCTGGAAATGTTCCAATTCCTCATTTGGTTCCTGGTTATAAAGGTACATTCACTTTGTGAAAGTTCATCACACCGCATACTTAGATGTACGCATTGTGTTGTTATGCACTGAGAATTAAAAGAATGACTAAACAAATACAAAATGTAACTCAGGGACTTTCATTTCTAGTCTAGATGGAATCACAGAAACTAAATTTACCTTTCCACCAAAATATCTAAAACACAGAAATGTGTACTGGCTTCCTTATAACTGTCAGGTATTTTTTTTAAGCATCATTGGATAAGGAAGAGAGGAGTCAACTGAACCCCAAGGCATCTTGTCTCAAGAAACTCACACTACAGTGGATGTAAACTGAACAAATATAAACAAGGTCATTTATGATTGTGCTCCAGGCTATCAAGTCACACACTGTGTAACATCGCAGAAAATGATTTTGGGGATGTCATTTCAGTCAAAGAGAAGGCCTCTCCTAGCCGGACACATTTATGTAGAAGAAAATGAAGAGGAACATCTAGACACAAGAAAATAATCAGTAGAGAGAAGAACAGGTTCATGGTCTCTGGCCGATTCAAGTTGGGGGTTTTCCATGAACACCAAGAAGACCAGGCAGGCTGGGCACTGGGGAGTTTAGGATTTGGGGATCTTTGTGACATAAGGAGAATTTTGAGTGGTAGGCACAAATCAAAACATGGAGAGCCTTATACAATGATGCTTATAAGTCATTTTAATGTTTAGATCAGATTTTTACTTTTCATAGCTGCAGAGAGGATTCCATTTTATAATTAGATATGCTGAAATGAGTTTAATGAGGCTCC
Source organism: Tamandua tetradactyla (assembly GCF_023851605.1). Classification (NCBI taxonomy): domain Eukaryota; kingdom Metazoa; phylum Chordata; class Mammalia; order Pilosa; family Myrmecophagidae; genus Tamandua; species Tamandua tetradactyla. The sequence goes on from NC_135335.1 coordinate 56,336,644, forward strand.
TACTGATAATCATTTTCAATATTTTCATTTCGGTATTAAGTTGATGATCAAAATATCTGTACTCACACACTGTGGCTCACTTTTGAGGATATATTTGTTAGATGACTCTTAAAAATGATATTACATGATTGCAAGGAAATATGCACTAATTTTTTTTTGAACAACACTTTTTTTTTCTTGCTGGCTTCTGTGTATTATGGATATAGTTTAGACATTTCACGTTCTCATTTTATTTAATCTAGTTGATATGTTATTGACTAGTGATTCAACTGTCAAGATTTTATGCTTACTTTATTCTAGAATTTTTTTTTTTTTTTTTTTTTTTTTTACATGGGCAGGCACCGGGAACCAAACCCAGGTCCTCGGGCATGGCAGGCAAGCATTCTTACCTGCTGAGCCACCATGGCCTGCCCATTCTACAATGTTTTTAAATTAAGGCATACTTGACATATATAACTAAAATGCACAGATTTTAAGTGTTTGGTACAATGAGTTTTAACTCATGTATTCACCTATGTAAGAACCCCCACAATCAAAATATAGAACATTTTCCTGACCCCCAGGTACATCCCTTTGCCCCTTTACTGTCAATCTCCCTCCTCTATCCACTCACTCTTACCCTGAAGGAGATTTCTTTCACCATGTATTAGTTTTACCTGTCCTACAAATTTGAATAAGTAGCATCAACCATAGACACTATTCTGTGTCTGCCTTTCTTTATTCAGCTTTTAAAAGCATTCATGTTAATGAGTGTAATGTTATTGCAATAGATTGTTCCTTTTAATTGATTATATGTATTCTGTCATATAACTAAAGTGCAATTTGTTTATTTGTTCCCCTGATGATGGTCACTTGGGTTCTTTCCAGGTTTGTGCTATTAAGAATAAAACTTCTATGGCTAATCTTATGCAAATCGTTCCTAAGGAATCTCTGGGTAGGTATATATTTAATTTTATAAGAAACTGACAAATATCTCCCAAAGAATTTATGCCATTTAACACTCCTGCTGAAAATATATGTGGGTTCCAGCTGCTCCATGACTTTAGCCTTTCTAATAGATGTAAAGTGGTATCTCACGATGGTTTAATTTGCAGGTCACTGATATCTAATGATCTTGAGCATCCTCAAATATGCTGCTTGTTCCTTAGCTGTCTTTTTTTTTTTATATAAAGGATCTAAAACTGGGTTTCTTTATTATCTTTTCATTATGGAATTGTATGAGTGAGTATATATATACATGTGTGCATATGTGTGTGTACATATATATATGTATACATGGTCTGTAGTCAATAACTATGTCAGGCATATGATTGCAAATAGTTTCTCTTGGTTGAGGTTTGCATATTCCTTTTCTTAATGGTCTTTTTAAAAAAGCAAATGTGACTTGATGAAGTCCAATTTAGAAGTTTTCTTTTAACATTTGTGCTTTATGTGTTCTAAACAATTTTTCCTTAACCCAACAGTAAGAAGTGAGCTTTGATGTTTCCTTCTAGAACAGGGTTTCCCCACCTCAACACTATTGACATTTTAGGCTGCATATTTCTTTGTCGTGTGTGTGTGGAGGGGAGGGGAGGTGGTCCATGCATTGTAGTATGTTTAGCAGGATCCAAGCCCTCTCTACCCAACAGATGAAGGTAAACAGACCCCTCCCCCATTCGTGGAAATGGAGTGTCTCCAGATATTGCAGAATGTCTCTTGGGGAGCAAAATTGTCCCTGGTTGAAAAATACTGTCCTGAAAGAATTCTGATTTTTCCTTTAAGATTTAGGCCTATGATTCAATTTTTATGTATGCCATACGGTTCATAATTTTCCAAATGGATATCTAGATATTCTAGCACCATTTGTTAAATAGATTGTCCCTCCCTTATTGAATAACCTTGGCCCCTTTGTAAAAATAATCCATTGACTGTCTACATATGGTTTTCTGTGCTGACATTCTGTTCTGTTCTTCTAGAATGTTCTCACACCAGCACCACACTCTTGATTGTGAGCTACAGAGCAAGCCTTAGAATCAGATAGTATAGGGCTTCCCACATGGTCCTTCTTTGAGATATGTTTTGCTATCTCTTTGTTTTTATTTTTAAATAAACTTTATTGAAATATAATTTACATGCAAACAGGAAACCCCTTTGAATGTACAATTCAGTGAGTTTGATGTGCAGTCACAATTAATTAATAGAATATTTTCTTGGCTCCAAAAACTTCTATTCTGCTCTTTACAGCAAAGCCAACCCCACAAGTTTTCCCTCCCCTGCTCCCCAGCAATCTTGATATGCTTTTGGTCAGTATAGTTATAAATTTTTCTAGAATTTCATATATATAAATTCATGTAGTAGGTATTCTTCATAAGTAGTTTTTTTCACACAGCATGGTATATTTGAGACTTGTTGTTCCTGGAATCAACCGTTTATTTCTTTTTTGTGGAATTACTTCCATTGTGTAGAGATATCACATTTTTAAACCATTCTCCTGGACATGGATATCCAGTTTTTGGCAATCATGAATATAATTGTTTAGAACTTTCATATACAAGTGTTTACGTGGACATATGTTATTATTTCTCCAGTTAACTACCAGGAGTGAAATTTCTGAGTAACATAGTAAGTATATGTTTAACTTCAAATATGTTGAACTGTACATTCAAAGGAACAAAACAATAACAAAACTTTCTAAACTATTCTTCAAAACGGAAGCAACAATTTAAATAGCCACCAGTATTATGGGACCTATTTGTTGTGCATACTTGTTGCATTTATGTTTCCTAATTTTTAACCATTCAAATTCATGTATTTTCATTTAATATTGTAGTTTTTATTTGCATTTCCCTAATGCTTAATTGAGTTGAGTGTCTTTTCTTCACATATTAGATATTCATATGCAGAGTTTACTAAAATGTCTATTTCAATCTTTTGCTCTTCAAACAAAATTGGGAGTATATCTTAGCACAATTCAATTAAAATGGATGATCATATATCCTGGAAACAAGTCCTCTGATATATTCTTCTCCATTCTGTGGCTGGCCTTTTCATTTTCTTTACACTGTCTTTCAAAGAGAGGATTTTTAACTTTGCTGTAATCCCATTTATCAATTATTTTCCTTTTACATTTCCTTTTACATTTCAGGCTTTGGGTATCCAATCTATGAAAGATTAGCCTAGCTGAACTTCCTCTATACATTTTTTATTAATGGCTTTGCATTTAAGCTTAGGATCAATTTCAAGTTAATTATGTGGTGTGTGTGTGGCTAGAGTCTAGATTACTGTTTTTTATGGATATCCAGTTGTTCTAGAAAATTTTGTTGACTTTCATTTCCACATAGGGTTACATTGACTCAACTCAAAGATAAATTGCTCACATGTGCATCTATACTTTCTATTTCTTCCATTGGTATATATGTTTATATCAAACCAATTCCAAATTTTCTTCAATACTCTATTATAGCTTTATAGAATTTCTTGAGAGTCAGGATATGTTATGAATTTTTCCAACTTTCTGGAAATATTTTGGCTATTCTGGGTGCCTTGTTTTTCCATACATTTTATAACCTATTTTTAAATTTCTATTTCTGCTGGGATTTTGATTGAATTTTATTTCAATCTGTACATGAATTTGAGTAGAAACCACTTCCTAAAAATATTTAGTCTTCTAATCCATGAATATGATTTAGCTCTCTATTTATTTAGATCCTCTTTGATTTAGCTTGTCAGAGTGCAAGTCTTGAATACATTTTAAGGTTCTCTCTAAGTAACTTAGCTTAAGGTGGAGGCTTGACTTATTAAGTTTGACACATTTCCTTTCAAACATTAGTGTATAAGCTATTCATTTTTCTTTAAGCACTAATTAGCTGCATCTCACAGTTTTAATATCTTGTTTTATTATTTTTCCTTTCAAATTGTTACCTCATTTGCATGTGATTTAACTTTGCCCACTGGTATAAAAAAATGAAGTAATTTAGACATTTGGAGAGTTTTTGGCTATTTTCTGTTGTTGAGTTTTAATTTAATTTTGTTCTGATTGAGGAATATACTCCACTTGATTTTCCTTTTTTAAAATGGATTGAGACTTGTTTTACGGTATTTCATAAACTCTACCTTGGTTAATGTTTCACGTGCATTTTAAAAGAATGTCTACTCTGAACTTTTCAGGCTTACTTTTTATGTTATCCCAGGTTGGTTCTAGTGTTGTAATAATCGTCTATCTTGTTGATTTTTTATCTACTTGAAAGACTGGTTCCTAATATAGATGTGTTAAAAAATCTCTAAATTAGATTAAGAAAAACTGGTTATTAATATGAATGTGTTAAAACCTCCAAATCTGATTAGGGATTTTTTTTCTATTTTTGCTCCATTTATTTTAGGACTTTGTTACTGGGTGATTGCATGCTTGAAATAGGTATCATTTCTTTATATATTGACACTCTTACCATTATATAATGACTTTCTGATAATGCTTCTTATCTTGATGTTTATTTTATCCAATATTGATATAATCAATCCTGCTTTTTTATTCAAGGTTATATTTCAAGTGTATATAGTTTTTCATTTTCTTTATGTTTTTATTTGATGTATTTTTCTTGTAAACGCTATAAAAGTGTGTCTTCTTATATAATTCAATATTAAAATCTCTGAATTTTAATGAACTAATTTAACATTTTAATATTTGATATAAATATTGATATGGGAATTTAATACTAATATCTTGTTATTTTGTTTCAATTTGATTTCCCTGTTGTCTGCTTCTTTTTTATTTTATTTTATTTTGCATTAATCTAGTATTTTCTCATATTGAATTATATCTTTCCTATTGGCTTTTTGAATTTTTGTATCTTTGCTCTTGGAATTGCACAATCTATATTTTTGCTTTTCATCATTTACCTTAAATTAATATTACAACAATTCATGCATATTATAAGAAACTTAAAACAGTATAATTCTGTTGTTCACATTCCACATTCTTTTTTACTATTGCTGCTGATTTTGACTGGGCATAAGTTATAAACCTAAAATACATTGTTATTATTTTTTGTTTAGCAAGTGGCTTAATTAAAGAACAGATATAAATATAGCTTTTTATATTTCTTCCTGTATTACTGCTTCCAAATCAATTTCTTCATATTTGCAAATTCACCTTTCCATATGGTATTATTTCTCTTCAGCTTGAAGAGCTTCCTTTAACTATTTTTTTTAACATGGGTCTGTTGGTAAAATTTTCCCCAGTATTTTGAACTATGGAAATTTATTCGTTTTTGCTATTTTTTATAGATATCTTCACTGGAAGTAGAATTATGTTTATATTGTTTTTTTCCTCAACAAATAAGAATTGTTATCCCACTGTTTCTTAGTCTCTATTGTTTCTGATGAAAAGTAAGCTGTCTTTTAAATCAATATATCCTTTGACGTAAAATGTCTTTTTTCAGTTAAGGCTGAATATTCTTTTTGAAAATTCTCCTTGATATTTGATGAGGATTTACAGCATATGTTGATAGTTGTTGTTATTTAGAGTGCAAAACAATTGCCCACTATTACTTCAAAAATGTTTCCCTCTCTTCTGTTCTTTCTTCTCTCCTTCTGAGTCTACAATTACTAGTGGAAAATAATTGCCCACTATTACTTCAAAAAATTTTGCCCTCTCTGTTCTTTCTCCTTTCCTTCCGAACCTACAATTACTAGTATACCAGATGCTGCCTACTTTTCCACCGGTCATTGAGGCTCTATTTTTTCTTTTAAACATCTTTTTCGTGCTTCTTTTGGGATAGTTTTAATTGCTTTGTCTTTAATTTCAAGTAATGTGCTATCACTTCCCATTGAGTTTGTTTGATTTTATAGTCTTTGCTTCATTATGTTAAGATAAAAGAAAACCACACAGCTGCACTAAGAAAGTAGCATTATTGGCTCTGTATTTCATATTTTCCTGCTCCCAAGCCAAGGTTCATTTAGAAAGAGCCCACTGAACTGAGGATCACATTGGAGGAGGGATGAGTTCTTGCTTTTACTTCTCTTCTTGCATCTGTGCTTGTCTTAGTTTTAAAATTCCAAATCTCCATTGTCTCCTACTGCAAAGCTCAAGAAGCATAACACTATGTTTAATAAGAAGATACAGCTATATATAAATAGGTCTTGGGTGATTAGTGAATGTATTCAGGGGACCACTGGTGTCTACAGAATTTAACCCAAGAAACCTAAAGGCACTAAATTCCCAAAAAACATAAGTGCAGTAAAGCACATTTTTCATAATTTATTTTTCTTTATTAGAGAAATTGTGGGTTTACAGAACAATTCTGCATAAAATGCAGGATTCCCATGTACCACTCCACCACAGACACCTTGCCTTGGTGTGGATATTTGTTACAATTGATAATAGCTGATTTTTATAATTGTACCATTAAATAAGTCCATTGCTTAATTTCTGGTTCACAGTTTGTGCAGTGTAGTTCCATGGGTTTTTAAAAATTTGCATTCTGTCATCATATATACAAATCTAACATTTCCCCATATTCCATATTTGATTTCTATTTACAGTGTAAGTTCTTCTTTTTTACAAATGGAGATCAAGTTTTCCCAGCACCATTTGTTGAAGAGATAATTATTTCCCAAAATCAGTGGTCTTTGCCATTGATTGATTCAATACTTAGTCTTCCAATCCATGAATAAAAGATGTCTTTCCAATTGTTTATGTCTTCTTTGATTTCTTTTAGCAATACTTTGCGGTTTTCTGCATACAAGTCTTTACACACTTGGTTAGAGTTATTCATAAATATTTGATTCCTTTAGTTACTATTATAAATGGGTTTTTCTTCATTTCTTCTTCCAAGTGTTTATTGCATATGTATTTAAACACAAAAGATTATGGGGTGTTGATCTTGAACCCCCACTTTACTGAATTCATTTTTTCAGCTCTAGGAACTATGTTCCAGATTTTTCAGAACATAGGGATCATATTACCTGCAAATAAAGTCTTACTTCTTCCTTTCCAACTTGGATGCCTTTTATTTCTTTTTCTTGCTTAATTGCTCCAGCAAGAACTTCCAGTACAATGTTGATTGGTGACTATGGGCATCCTTGCTTTGTTCCTGATCTTAGAGAGAAAACATTCAGTCATTTACCATTAAATTGTATGTTAGCTGTGAGCCTTTCTATATTATTTTTATCAGGTTTAGAAAGTTTTCTTCTATTCCTAGGGTTCTAAGTGTTTTTATGCTGCAGGAGTGCTGTATTTTGCAAAATGCCTTTTATGCATCAATTGAGATGACATGTAGGCTTTTTCCCCCTTCCTTTTCTTAATGTGATGTATTACATTTATTGCTTTTCTTATGCTGAACCAACATTGCATAACAGGGATAAATCTGACTTGATAATGGTGTATAATTCTTTTAGTGTGCTGTTGGATTTGGCTTGTTGATATTTTGTTGAGAATTTTTGCATTTATATTCATAAGAAATATTGGTATGTAGTTCTCCTTTCTTGTAGTATCTTTTCTCTGGCTTTGCTATGAAGGTAATGTTGGACTTGTAGAATTAATTGGGGGCTGTTCACTACTGTTCAATTTTTTGGAAGAACTTGAGCAGAATTAGAATTAAGTCTTCTTCAGATGTTTGGTAGAATTCCCCTGTGGAACCATCTGGTCCTGGGTTTTTTTTTATTGGGAAATTTTTGGTTACTGACTCAATCTGTTTACTAGTAATTGGTGTGTTGAGATGTTCTATTTATTCTTGAGTCAGTGTAGGTAGATTGTGTGTATCTAAGAATTTGTGTTTTACCTAGGTTGTTTAATTTATTGGTACACAATTGTTCATGATATCCTCTTAAAGTCCTTTTTATTTAAGTGATGTCCCATTTTTTATTTCTGATTTTCAATATTTGTATCCTTTCTTTTTCTCTGTCAGTCTAAATAAAGGTTTGTCAATTTTATTAATCTTTTCAAGGGAGCAACAACCGGTTTTGTTGAACTTCCTACTATTTTTTTTTTATATTCATTTATCTCTACTCTAATCTTTATTTCCTTACTTAACTGCTTGCTTTGGGTTTAGTCTACTTGTTCTGGTTCTTATATTTTCAAGGTTAGGTCTTGGGTTTGAAGTCTTTTTTCTTTTTTTAAGGTAAGCATTTAGAACTGCAAATTTCCATCTCAGCATTGCCTTCACTGTATTATGTAAATTTTGGTGTGCTATATTTTCATTTGCCTCAAGATATTTCCTAATTTTGTTTCTGATTTCCCCTTTAACTCATTGGTTTTTTAAAACATTCTTTAATTTCCACATATTTGTGAATTTTCCTTTTCTCCCTCTATTATTGGTTTCTAGCTTCATTCAATTGTGGTTGGAGAATATGCATTATATGATTTCAATATTTTCAAATTTATTGAGATTTCTTTTGTGACCCAATATGTGGCCTATCTTGGATTATGATTCATGTGCATCTGAAAAAAAAATGTGTATTCTGTGTTTGTTGAATGAAGTCTGTTAGGTCTAGTTGGTTTAAAGTATCATTCAAGTGTTATACTTTCTTATGGATCTTCTGACTAGTTATTCTATCCATTATTGGGAGTAGTGTATTATTCTACCATTAATGTAGAATAGTCAACTTCTCCCTTCAAATCTGTCAGTATTTGCTTTATATATTTTTTTGCTCTGCTGTTAGTTGCATTTATATTTATAATTGCTTCATCTCTTTGTTGAGTTATCCCCTTTATCAGTAAATAATGACTATCTTTACCTCTCTTAAATGCTTTTGTCTTAAAGTTTATTTTATTTAATATTAGTATAGCTAATTTTTAGTTGTATTCCTTCTTTTCACTCTCAGTGTATTTATATCTTTGAATTCAAGATGAGACTCTTGCAGACAGGATATAGTTGAGCTATACTTTTAAATCCATTCTGCCAATCTCTGTCTTTTCCACTGGAGAGTTTAATATATTTATATTCAAAGCTACTACTGATAATACAGGAATTTCTTCTGGTGTTTTGCTATTTAGTCTTTGTAATTCTTATATCTTTTTTTGTCTTTCACTTCTGTTAATGCCTACTTTATATTTATTTGATTTTTTGCATTGTACTATATTGAGTGCCTTCCATTTCTATTCAGATATATTTTTCATCTTTTTTTTTTTGTGGTTACCCTGGGGTTAAAATTTAACATCCTAATATATATAAATCACATTTGGTTCAATATCAGCTTACTTCAATAGTATATGATCACATATAGTTTTCCTATACCCTTCTACCCCCACTATTTTTTTTGTATTTGTCACTACTTATATATTTGTACATTGTATGTCCCCAAATATGGTTTATCATTACTTTTTACGCACGTGCATTTCAGAACGTGTAGGAAGTAAGAATTTGATACTGTTGTTACATATCAAACAATATACTACAATAATACTGGTAATTATAATTACCCAAAGAGTTAATTTACCACTGTCTTTATTTCTGTATCCCATTTCGAACCACTGTTTAGTGCCTTTTCCTTTCAGTCTGAAAAATTCCCTTTAGCATTTCTTGTAGGGCAGCTCTAGTGGTGACCAACAAATATCTTAATCTCTCCCTCATTTGTGAAAGAAAGTCTCATCTTGGCTTGAGGTTGTTTTCTTTAAGCATTTTAAGTATTTCAACCCACTGACTTCTTGCCTTCATGGTCTCTGATGAGAACTAGGCACACAATCTAATTGGGACTCTTTTGTATGTAACATATTTCTTTTCTCTTGCAGCTTTCACAGTTCTCTCCTTGTCCTTTGCATTTGAAAGTGTGATCAATATATGACAAGGTCTGTTTTTTTTTTTTCATCTTCATCCTGATTGGTATTCTTTGGGTTTCATGAATGTATATATTCATGTCTTTTGCTAAGTTTTAGAAGTTCTCTGTTATTATTCCTTTGACTATTCTTTCTGCTCCTTTTTCTCTTTCTTCTTCTGAGACTCCCATAATCCATATATTGGAATGCCTGATCGTATCCTAGAGGTGTTATAGGCTATTTTCACTTTCAATATATTTTTTTCTTTCTGCTTCTCAACCTGACTTATTTCAAGAGTCTTATCTTCAAGTTCACTGATTCTTTCTTCTGCCAGGTCAAGGCTACTCATGAAACCCTTCAAGGCATGTGTCATTTTAGTTATTTAGTAGTTCTATTTGGTTCCTTTCTAAATTTTTATCTCGTTATCATAAATCATATCATGAGCTATCATATTGCTCATTCATTATTCTCCTAGTATCATTTAGTTCTTTCTCTGTATTTTCTCTCTTCTCCTTGAGCATTTTTAAAATAAACTTTTTATAAGCTTCGCTTGGTATGTCCATATTCTTGTCTTGTTTTCCAGATTTTTATCCTCTTCTAATGGAAAGGTCATCATTTCCTATTTTTTGTCTTCAACTCTTTTGTTGCACACTGTACATTTTAATATTTTTAAAAGTTAACTATGCAACTTATTCCATGAGATGTCTATTTCTTGGTTTTGTAACCAGCTGGTGATAAGACAGTTCTTCTATCAGGAAATTCTGCCTGAGGCAAATACAGTGCACAGGTCTTTCTGGGCCTCTGCCTTATCCAGGGCTTCTGCTGGCTAATTGTTTTGGAATTCCCCTCTTTGTAGGAGTTTGGTTGTCTCATCTGTTTCCCAGGGACTCACTTCTCTCTTCCAGGTGTTTGAAGCCAGCAGCCTTTTGTCCAAGACTGTCAAATTTTATATATTTTTTAACACTCCTTTCATTGTCTCAATCTGATTTTGCCTGAAGGGAAAATTCTGGGAGGAGGGATTACTGGAGAGGACTTTCCCAAGGTGGTCTTTCCCAACCAAAACAGGGCCAAAGACCTACGAAGGGGCACAGACTGGCTCCTAAGTGCCTTAGGGAGGGGATTTGGCAGAGTGTCAAGAGCTTCCCCAATTGTTCCTCAAAGCTAAGCTTTCTGACCTACCCAGCAAATGCAACCCTTCAGCTAACTTTCCCCAGCAGCCCTGAGGAACTGCAGTGTCTTTAAATAGTCACTGTCACTGCCTCTCTCCCAGGAGGGTTGAGGCAATGGCTGTTGCCACCTTTGTCTGGCTAGGTTGAAACAATGGGTGCTATCAGAGATGGGTTTCCAGTGATGTGAATTTGTTAATCAAAAACCACAATCAGTGATTGGCCATGCCCACCCCTGGACTTAAGGAAAAGGAATTTTAGTGCTCTTTCTGTCACCAATGAGCTCTCCAAGGGCTGGGCCTTGTTGCTGCCTGTCACAAGAGTAGAGGATGGGTGCTAGTAGACACTGCATGGAGAGAACAATTTACTGGCCTTTATTGTAATTTATCATCTCTATCATCCTCTCTTTCCTGGATGTGGCTCAGTGTTCTTCTGGCCTCCAGAGTTTCAAAATAGTTATTTCAGACAATCCTTGCCTGTTTAGTCATTGTTTTGGTGGAAGGACTGTGTCTTGGAGCTCCCTATTCTACCATCTTCCAACAATCCACCAGGGCTCACTTTTAATATTTTCTGTGACTTTCCCAATTCCAGCATAATGAAAGTAAGGTCACAAAAATATCCTTATGATAATCCCATTTCCCCCCCTTAATACATGCAAGAAATATTTATTATAAAATTATTCATATTCAGGCCATATTTCTTTTAAAATAATATAAATATTACATTTTGATTGCTGAAGTGAGAATAACCATTGGATAAAATTTGTCCTTTCAAGGAGCTGGTTTTAAGATGCTTTCCTCTATTAATGTACCCATGAATATAACTTTATAGTATTGAATGATATAGATATTAAGAGTTAAATAATCATAAGACAATTATTTCCAACGATTTAAGATGTTCTGAAAACATACGTATGGTGAGACCTGGGCTGTTTGTCTCAAGTGTTTAGCTAGGAAAATATACTTGAGAAGACTAATGAGTCAGTACTTAAATGCCTAACTTGCAGTATACTATTTCCTGATGTTCTTCAACCTTGGACTAACTAACGAGGTACTACAAGATCACAATGAAGATATCCATTTTTCCCCTGGTTATTTGCCATTCTTACACCTTTAACATGATTGGAATGATTAAGGCTGTAGATGCTTCTGACCAACCAGGATAAAAACCAGGGGTGGAATGACTTTCATCAAATCTTCCAAAATGTCTGAGATGGTGGAAGAGCTTACAATCTGGACACATCTTGGACACATTTCATTTGGGTCTACTCTCTGTCACCTGTTAGCTGAGTGATGTGGGGCAAGTTACTTGGTCTTGCTGAATCTCAAATTCTTGTGTGGTGAGGCATAAATTAAAAAAGCTTATTCCTCAGGACTGCAATGAAGGTTAGATAGGAAATCATCCTCATGGGGTCTCTTGCATTTTGAACATGACAGGAATCCTCTGATGCAAGTTTCCTCTCTCCTGTGGGACAAACTCACATCCCTAATTACTCTAGATTATGAGACTTGCTGATATCTCCTCACATCCCAAGTAGAATCATGATAAGTGTGGTTAAAGTTAAGGCCAAGGGTCCCTCTCTATGAATGACAGACCCCTGGCCCTCCTCAGGAGCTTTGAAGTGGGCTGGAGAAACCACAGCATGGTCAACTCTGACATTGCATCCTTGTCTTTCTGTGATCCTTGGATGGAACTCACATGGTAGAGGTTTATCTTATGCATATCCATGCCTGGTTATTTTGTAATTATTTTTGCACAGATCCCATCATAGAGAGTGTATTAAATGTTTTTGTTACATTGTGAGTGAACAGCTCTGTGTAGAATGATTGGTGCTACTGCAATCTGTGTTACTCGTCGCAGTTGGAAGAGGGGAGGGTGTTGACTTCCTCTGATGAGTCCTCCATGGGATTCAGCCTGTGCCTGTCCAGTTTCTTTAGCAGAAGCCCCAACACTGGAGTATGCAGCTCTTGCATCCTGCTCCCTTGGTGGGTAGGGCTGGGTTGAAGATCCTCGGTCAACCTGGTAAGGTTAAACACAGTTTGCCCTTCATGCCTTCTGCACCAATGAGTTTCCAAAAATCCTGATTCAATCAGTATGTGAAAGTTGTCCTCTCTTTAAATGGGGAGAAAGTAGGCTTTAGCTGAAGCTCTCAAAAGATTCTTTGTCGTTATTGATGTTATTTTTTCACAACTTTCAGTGATTGGGAGTGGCAGGCTGCAGACTGATTATTTTTCACACATTTGATTAAACTTCTACAAATTAGCCTGGAGAGCAATCAATCCCATAAAAAAGGAAATTGTTGGCTTGAGAATCTGTCTCAACAATGACTAATTAACTCACCATTAATGCTCTCAACAGAAATTGTGAAATTATGAGTCTTAGGAGACACAGCAAGCAGTTAGGCTTTGTGGTATTTTTTCCCTTTGTTGTTTTTCTCTTTGTTTCTAGGTTATGAAGTTACTGGTAGTTCAGGCAGCACCTGCTAAAAAAGAACCCATATAGGGCTTCCTTGGGGTGGCTCTAGTTCCAAGATGACTGCTTACCATGGGAGAAGCTCCAAGGGTGATGTTTGGGCTGCCCTCATCAGATCTTCTCAACAGATGTTCGCTGTCAGAGAATCATGGAAGTGAAAATAAATGATGAATTAGAGAGAGGAGCACATACTTCACAGCCCTCTGATTTGACTACTCTGGACGGAGCCACTGCAGCATGCAGCATTTCCCAATTAAACGAAAGGAAAATCTACTGCACACAAACAAATTCAACACATTTTCTGTTATAGCATCTGTTCAGACATCTTCCCATCAAAGTACATGACACATGCTGATATAACTGTGGACAAAGGAAAATATCTTTTTTTCCCTTACACCAAAAACTTTAAACTAACACACTGAATAGATTACAGTGACTTTATTATTCTTTTTTCTCAAGTGAACATCTCTTCTTTGTGATACTTACCAAGTCAGGTTATTACAACAGAAAAATAAGTATCATAGTATTGAGAAATAGAGAAGTTTTATTCACATTTAATATTTCCCAATAACTGGCAACATAAGTAACTTTAAAGGAAAATACAATATTACTATGAGAAAGGAAGCTATAGAAAACAGGTAAAAAGGACTTTTGGAACCGTAAGCAATAGCATAAAAGCAATTTAACTGCAACAGAGACTCAATTCTTAGCATCAGTAATTTCATTTCCCATCATTGCACAGGATCACCACCTGGGGCAGGGGAGAGGTTCACAGAAGCCCCCCTACTGAATCACCAACCGATTTTCTTTGCCCTAGAAAAGGCTAGAAAAACATGAACTTTCCAACCCCTCCAAAGCAATCATTCCAGTAACGGTTTATTCAAATCGGTCTGAGACAGTTTAGCAGGATACTACAGGAGAGTGGCAGAGTGACTTCCAATTCAATGCATTGTAGGGAAACAAATGTTTGCAAGACCCTGTGGTCGGCCAATGTGCCACCTGTTGCCCCTCCCAGGAAAACCAGCTGCCGCCCTGTCTGGACGATGGCATCGGTAACGTCTGAACTAGGGGACTGAGAGCTGCGTGCTTTCATTATTTTCCTCCTCATCCAGCTCCTCGAGATGCTCGCGGGGCGCTCCCAGCCCTGGAGAGGACCACGTCCTCAGGTGCGCCCCCAGCCCTGGAGAGGGCTGGTGACCTCGCGGTGCGCCTCCCTTTAGGGGAAGCTCAGCGAGACCTCAGACTGTGACACATGGGATGAGACTGTTCACAGTCCCAACTGATGCTTTCTTTTCTTTACTTCAAAAGGGAAGTGACATAACGGATTTAAAATTTGATTTAAGTTGTAGAAAATGGTACTTCCACATCCGTTTTGTAAGATTATCCTTGACAGTGAAGTGAACTTTAATGGACTTCCATGAAGGTTTTTTTATTATTTATTTTCGGGTGCATGATTCGGAATTGGACCCATCTCCTGCATGCAAGGCGAGCATTCTACCACTGAACAACCCGTGCACCCTTCCATGAAGGTTTTGAAGATTATCCAACACTGAGCAGCTTCAGAATGTATTTAAACAGAGCTGAGAAAGGCGGAGACTCATATGACAAACTGCGTATTGTTGAGAAGGTGGTTGCTGAGACGCTCAGTCCTAGGTTCAAGTCCTAGTCCCGCCCGTTAGTTAAATGACGAGGTGTGGATTACCAAAGCCTATACCTCTATTTAAATGAAAGAAGGAAGAAAGGAAGGGAGAGATGGAGAAAGATATAAAGTGAATCCTCAGTGCTGTGTGAGAATTCAGTGTGATAGTGTGCACAACATATTTCACAAAATACCTGTTAACTATCAAACTTAATAAATGTTAACTTTCCTTTTACAGGAGCAGTTCTAGGAGAAAGGGACAATAAACGTTATTCCAGAATTAATCACTGCTGAATTCTACAGATTTCCAGCAATCACTATCAGTTAAGATATTTTAACTCTAATAAGACAGTCTGTGCCTTTAAAAATCTATCTCTGGCTGATAGGAATTTGAAACTTTTCAGCCCAACATGCATGTATGTATCTCTTAAGTTTAGTATAAGTTTAGAATCCTACTAACACAAACTGTCACAGGCTTTCTCTGTATAGAAATACCTCCCAGGATATGTTATGTAAATTCAATTTTTAAAAATATGTCGTTCTTTGTGCCTGACTTCTTTTTTGGCACAATGCTTTTTAGTTTCTTCCACAATACTGAGTGTATTAGTAGTTTGTTCTTTTTTTACTGCTGAAGCATATTCCATTCACTTATTAAAGGTCACTTGAGTATTTTGTTTCCAGTTTTTGGCAATTATCATTTAAGTACAGGTTTTTTGGTGTAAACTTCATTTCTCTTGGATAAATTCCTAGAAATGGGATTTCTGAGTCCTATAGTAAGGATATTTTAAATTTTACCTTACTGCTAAACTGTTTTCCCAAGTGGTTGTAGCAATTTATATTTCCATTAATGATGGATATTAGTTCTAGTTGCTTTACATCCTAGTAGCACTTGTCATTGTTATTTTTCTTTAGCTATTCTAATATGTGTATAGTGGCTTTAATTTGCATTTTTCAAATGGCCGATGGTGTTGAGTATCTTTTCATGCACTTAGTTATTGATTCCATATATATCCTTTGGTGACAAGTGTTCAAATCTTCTGTGCATTTTTAAGCATTGGTTGTTTTTAAATAAAAATCAATAGATTTTTGAGAGTTCTTCACATGATTTGGATACAAATGATTTAAAATTTAAGGTGAATCTTTTCTGTTTTCTGCTTGAACTTTTATGCTGAATCATATTATGCTGCTCAATATTATTTGAAAATAAAGTCTTTAAATAGTTTTACCTTAGATTCTTTTGTGGAAAAAGAATTCCTATATAAACATATGAACAAGAATGGAAGAACAAGGCACATTAAAAAAATACACACAGCCATGTTGCAATACTAAACTAATTAGCTCATAAATTTACACAGACTTTTCAAATTTTATTTTTTGACATGTCTAGTAAGTCCTTTAAAAATCAGGTTTATTGAAATATAAGTTATATGCCATAAATTCACCCATCTTGAGTGCACAATTCAATGAATTTTAGTATGGTTACAGAGTTAAGTAACTTTCACCTCAATCATAGAACTTTTAATCTCCTGCATTATTTTCTGAGGCTGTTAAAACCAAATTACCAGTAATTTGGTGGCTTAAAACAACAGGAAGTGCAAGTGAGTTTCACATGGTCAAAGTCAGGTGTGAGCAGAGCTGTGCTCCCTGCAGAAGCTCGATGGGAAGATCTGTTCGTGGTCTCTTCCAGCTTCTGGTGGCTGCCAACATTCCTTGGCTTGTGGCTGCATCACTCCAACCTTCTGGCCAGTATCTTCAAAGCTCTCTGTGCTTTGACTTTGCAGCCCTTTCTCCTCTGTGTGTGTGTCCCATCTCCTTCTGCCTCCCTCTTATAAAGTCATGCATAATTTCATTTAAGACACACCTGAATAATAAAGGATAATCTCCCCATCCCAAGACCCTTAACTTAGTCACACCTTTTACCTTTTAAATTAATAATCACAGGATACAGGGATCAGGAAGTAGATATATCTTGGAGGTGCATTTTTAACCTACAAAATTATCCTACAAAGAAACTCGTGCAACTTACAGTCACTCCTTATTCCCATCCCAGCAGTAGACAACCACTGAAGTACCTTCTGTCTTTATACAAGTTCTTAATTTTAATGATCTTATGCAGAATGGATATTTTATTGACAATGATTCTGATGTTGTTTAGAATTTGAGTTGCACCATCTCTATATTTCTGTCTGTGAACTTTAGTCCATTTAAATAAATTGGTTTGAAATAAGCATCTTTAATAGTTTGTGAAGTTATTAAATGGAAGGCAATGCAAATTAATAAACACTAAACTGTAATTTCCTTAATCTAGCAATCTTTAAGGAAAAGCACTTTCTCATACCACCTCAACATCATAATAGAGGGAAGTAGAAGTTTTCCAGATATTTTAAGTATGGTCAAATATTAGTAAAATAAAGGTCAATAATTTAAGGTCATAAATATCATATTTCAAATATTTATGAAATTTCACCTACTCTATAACCATAGGTGCCTAATTAAAATATGTGGACCACTGATAAAGGCTTTATCGGGTCGATTACAAAAACACAGGACCTGATCCTCCTCAAGTGTACTTTTATTGACTTCCTGGGTCTCACTCATTTTAAAGTGCAGTCATTTATGTAATGGGAATATTTCCTGTTGCAATAAGACCATTGGTGATGCAACATATCCTGAGAAATTGCCTCTTTGACTGTCAGTTTTACATCTTGTGTTCACTAGGAAATCTGCTCTACCTGTGGGCTCTTTCCTGGAGGGTGCAATGCCACGGCAACACAAACAACACAATGCACTACCACGGTGCCACTCCACCCCCCACCTGCCCCGCACAATCATGCATACACTGACTCTCATGATGGCCTCATGTTCCTACCTTGAGGAATTCACTTACACCCTATGGTTTCCTTACATTCCTGGTTTCATTCATAGGGTAACAAGTGACAGGTACTATTGTGCTTCCTGATTTCTGATGAGCTCAGGTTGTGCCTGATGCAACTATTCAGAAGTTCTAAATATGTCACCTCCCTTTGACATCGTAATTACCTTTTACAACTGTGTGTTGGAAAAACCTGTGTATGAAAGGTTGCTTTGCAGGAATTAAATTATAATGCCATTGTTAATCTGTAATTATATGAAAATGTGCTGTCCTTATCATCTGGTTTCATGAACTTTTAAGTACACTCTGTCTAAAATTTTATGGCAGTCCTGCCTACAAGCTTGGCTATTTCATGGTATTTTTCATTTTAGAATGGAAAAATTGTGTGAAAACAAATGAACTATAAAATATCTTGGTCACAGGTGTAATTCATGCCCCACACCAGTGTTGGAATACTGATTTTAGGTACTCAAATCTTAAACACATTGAAGAAAGTGCTAGAGTACAGATAATTCAGACGACTACCCAGAGTTAAGTCTTGTTAGGTAGCAAGTCAATGAAAACAGAGATGTACAAAATAAGAACTTAACCTTTAACCAGTAATGACACTTCAGGAAGGAGACATGGTGTATGAATCTCTGAAACATTTCTTCCCGCAGCAAAAATATATGTGTTTTCCAAACATTAAAATCCAGTTTGTAGGTGACTGCATTATGCTAGTGTCGTGAATGGGATAAGAATTTCCAGCAAAGTAAAGGGAAAAGAAGGGGTCTGAATTACTGTGATATAAAAGTATTTTTAAAATCCCTTTAATCAGATGCTTTAGTTAGTAACTTCTACAGTAAACACACTTTCTTTCTTTTTTATTCATTCACTGATATAAATGCACCAGGCATTGTTAAGTGCAGGGGTTAAACTTACCTAACTTTGGAAAACCTAAGCCAAAGACTGAGAAGTTAATATTCATTCATTCAATCACACTGTTTTTGGTGATAAAAGTTACATTGGTTTCTCAATTTAAGACAGCTCTTCTAAATCTCCGGGCTAGCTGGCCTAAATAAAAGTTGTTTAAGAAAAATGTTTGTTTGTTTCTTCTTGATCACTAAACCTTCCTAGTAGGGTTTGGGTAAATAAAAACTGTTCTAAGGCAGTCAGGGAAAGACAAGACACTATTATATAGTCAGAATCAGGGAAATAATGTATTGATATTTGAAAAAATATTTAAATAAATATAAATATATGTGATGTATTGGAACTTAAAAAGTGTCTACTCTACCTTTACAAAGAAAGTGTGAATCATAAGCTAACTTAAAAGCCTTTTTTATCAATTTTTATGAAGACAGACCTCTAAAAGTTCCAGGACAATGAGGCCATTCCCTGCAGGCTAATGGCTGATGTGAATGACAGAAGACGAAAGTTGCTTATAAGTTCAATACAAAAATGCAATGAAATCAGGAGTTTTTAGCATTAACTTTTTTTCCTAGGCAAAGCTCTAGCATTTGAAGATATACCATGTTATATATCAAGTTAGGCTAAAAGAATACCATGTTTTATAGGTTAAGACAAATCTAAAGTGTCAACTATATAATTTTGTTGAGAAATGATCAATTCATGTCCCTTACTGAAGCTAGGATTAATTAATTTTTTAGAGACCAAGGTGAATTTGAACTTTTATTTCTTTTTCGTTGATTTTGTTAAGCTCTGTTCACCCATATCACTGTTCCCTTTTTCATCATATGGAATGGGCAGGGGAAGTAGCTTTGCATCAAGAACTACACCTTCATGTCCTGCTTGTGACTGGGGGCTCCTGCACCGGTCCTGGGCAGTGGGAAGTGGGAGGAAGTGATGTGTATCACTTCTACTCCAAGCAGTTAAGAAGTAGGTGTATCACCACTTCCCTTCCAACCACCATTGGTTTACATGGATGTGAAGGACTTTGGGACCCTGGTTGATGTTGAGGGCAGAAAACCAAAGAATCATGGTTCCCTGAATTCCCTTGTGCAGGAAAACGAGCCCCACACTCTTAGGAGGGTGAAAGTAGTGATCTTCCCAGAGCAAAGAGATGTGGGGAAAATGAGCACAATTCAAATGTTCTCTTTCTTTCCTCTACCAATTGTGAAATCTCCTTTGCATCGCCCTGTGCAGACAAGCCACCAACCAGCCAGGAACACTCACATCACACTGTTATGTAAGTTTACATTGTTTTGTCTGCTGTCAACTCAATATCATCACCACCCTTTCTAAGAACTCCTCTGTGTTGCCAAGCAAGGCTAGCAAACACAATGCCCAGCATCCTTTTCCCTGTATACTCCAGATTAGAATTTGCCAAGGAGAGGAATTCAGTTCTGCTGGACTGGTAGGCAAAGGCCAGGCTCACTGTAGCTTCTGGTGGGCTTTTGAGAATCCCAGTGAACTGTCACAGACTGAGGCAGTTGGTGGGAACTTCTTGGGGAATTTGAGTACTGAGGCAGATTCCTGGTAGAATTTACACCACAACTGACTTGAGAGGCTTGGGTTGAGATGGTCAATGGAAGCTTCCTAGATGTTTGGCAGTACAGTTCCAGATCTTCACCTATCATGAATTTCCTGATCTTCAACTATTATGCATGATCAACTCCTGTATTCTAGCCTTTGTACACCAAATGTTTAGAGATACTTCTGCAAGATTTGGAGAAAAAGATAGAAACCTGAAGACTGACCAGGTTGAATATGCCCAGAAAGGTAAGGAGCAATATTATTGGGGAACCAATCTTGAAAATAGTCAACTGTGTGGAAATATAAGTACTTAGCATATTCTGATACATTTCATCTTTTTCATAAACTTATATGAAGAGAACCATTGATAGTTGAAAAATAAGTCTATTAAAAATTCCTTCACTTAAGCAGCTCTGGATCTTCTAGTATTCTAGCTGAACTGGTATTTTATTAATCCAATCTTAGCAGTCTATTCTTTGTGCTTAGGTCCTAGAAGGACATTAACCAGGTTTCGCAGTTTTGCTTACATAAATAAAAAACACAATAGCATCAAGAACACCCTGTAACCCAGTGAGTCAGTAACTTCCTCCTCAAAACATGCAAAAATTGACTTCCCTTAGTGGTCAGCTAAGAAAAGAGTCATGAAGACTGCATGTACGAGCTTGCACTTCAATATCTAAATCTAATCACTGAAGCTGGAACAACAAGATATGCTTGAGACAAAACAGGATTGAAAAATTAGCCTGTGCCCTCCTCACAAAGATCCAAGGTCATCGCTGGCCCTGACAAGAAGGTACCATGTGGCCATTACTTGTTTTTGATGCCTCTTCCCTTTCCTTTACCTTTAAAAATCCTAACTCACATATTCACCTCCAACTGGTTTGGGAAAGATTCCCTCCAGTTCCTTGCCAGTGCACTTGCAATGTATCACCTTCTCTGTTTCTTCTTTGTAGCAATGGATCCGCCATGCCCTTTTATTGAAGGTACCGGGCTTGCACCAGTACCTTCCCTCTTTGACAGCTGAGCATCTAGTTAACCTCCCTGCCCAAGGCAACCTGTCCGGTGCTGGAGCAGACCCTGCATGTATAAGAGAGTGTAGCCCAGGATGGGACCAAGCCCGGGATGATATCAAGCAACAAAGGTATGAGGAGGGGTGGCAATAAGGATGACTACCTGAGGGAACACCTGGAGGAGCCTGGAAGGACAGGAATAGAGGCTTCATATCAACCATGATGAGGCTGGAGGGCAGGAAATCGAAAGAGGAAGGACTGAAAACTGGATGATGAATATTGACATCCCATCACAATTTAATAAGCTGCCCATTTTGAGTGGTATCTTATTTTATTAGATATTGCATTCATATACAAGGTGAGAACTCAGTCGCAGACATGACAATATCAGTCTAGGAAAATGTTTAGAAGATACAGAAACAAGATTGAGTGAACTGAATGCAGGAGCTGGGACAAGCAATTGTGTGCCAGTGATGTGTTAAATGGGGGTAATTTGTCCTGGCTGACTACCTCCGTCTCAGAGTATTCGAGAGAGAGTTAATATTATCAAGATGCACTGTTTTCCAGCTAAATTTTCTACATTAACTCAATTTCATGTTAGAAAACTCCCCAGTAGTGCAAAAGAGTCACCAAAGAGAAGTATTTCCGACTTTTTTTTCTGCTTATATAGTTTATTTATTTATCTCAGGTGACTCTATCATGGGAGAGAATTCCAAATTAGCAGGGCATTTTAAACATTATTTTGGCAAAGTCAGAGTGAAAGGAGGATTTTACGCATTGGCCTCATTCCAAGTTTCAGGATTGATGTTCTCTATTGTGGATAGATAAATATTCTCTAAATCAAGATTAGCACGTTAAAGGTAAATCACATGATTTGAGTCCACTGCATGGGGAGCATGTGTCTGCTATTATATTGATCAGACTTAGTTCTTACATTGCAGAAAAAGCAGTGTTTAGAACCTCCATTTTCCTTTTTGCTTTGTATTGAACTCCATTATTTATTTGTCTTAAGGGACCTGCCTGAGCCTACAGCAAGATAAGATGTAAGGTTGCCATTCACAAAGTCTGTGAATGGACAAAGTCAGAAGAGATGTTTTCGGGAGGAAGCAAAGCTCAGAAATCCTGATCCTCAGTTCCCTGGTTGTATGGCCACACCCTGGGATGTTGCCTCATGGAAATTAAGTTCCTAAAGGCTGGTGGATGGAACAGCCACGAAGGCACTCGAGGGTCCTAACCATTTTCCCTCTACCTTCCTCATTCTACTCTAAGGTTGGGGCAGTGTTCTCTACCTACCTTCCCACTGGGCCATGGTCTGGTCCCATGAGCATGGTCTGTTTCTTGGGATTTAGTCCTATGGAGGTTGGTCTCTCTCTCAAATGGCTGCAGAGGAATCATGGAGCCTGGTGGGGGTGAAGGTGGGAGAGGGGCTGCCTCTGCAGAAGGAAGCCTGGTCCTCTCTCCATGCTTGTTTTGTGCTTTGGTGTGCTCTGTCTCTGTGGGAACCCACCCCTGTGGCTGACAGAAGGGGGCACTTGGGAATCATTTGCTCAGACTCTGTGTCCCTGATAAACCTCTGTTAGGCACTCTGGTCTCTGGAACAGAACTTGCTCTTCTGCTCTTAATCTGGACTCTTCTTGATGACTGGGTTGCTTTCCTGGGACTGATTTTTACAATAGCTCTATGTTAAAACACTTTAAAATTTACAGAAATATTGCAAAGTTAGTCCTGAGAGTTCACATATACTCCACACCTAGTTTTCCCTATTATAGACATCTTGCTTTGCATGGCATATTTGTTATAATTCATGAACCAATAATAATACGTTCTTGTTAACTAACGTCCATTCTTTATTAAGACTTCCTTAGTTTTTGCCCAGGGTCCTTTTTCTTTTCCAAGATCCAATTTAGGACACCGCATCATGTTTATTCATCATGTCTCCTTAGGCTCCTTTGTACTGTGAGTGTTTCATAGACTTTCACTGTTTTCAATGACCTTGACAGTTTTGAAGAGCACAGGCCAGGCATTTTGTAAGATTTCCTTCAATTGGGATTTGTCTGATGTTTTTCTCATACTTAAAATTTATAGGTTGTTAGTCTGGGGAGGAAGGCCACAGATGGAAAGTGCCATTTTCATCCCATCTCACCAAGGGCACATGTTGTCAACATGACTCACCACCATTGAGGTTGACCTTGATCAGCTGGCTTAGGGGATGTTGTCAGCTTCCTCCACTGTAAAACCATTCTTCTTCCCGCCTGCCTTCAAACTGTAGTCTTTGGAAGGAAGCCCATATGCACAGCCCATATGGAAGGCCTGGTAGTTATGCTCCCCATCTCGAGGGCAGGCAGAGAATCTATACAAATCACTCGGAATTCTTTTGAGCAGCTGATTTGTCTCCTTCCCTTTATTTATTTTATTTGTTCAATCATTCTTTTGTATCAATATGGGATTGTGAATATCTATTTTCTTACTTTGGGTCAGAAACCGATGCTATTCTATTTCGTTTCTCAAATTCTTCCTTCTTCGGCCATTTGGAAGTCCTTTTAGTTGGCTCCTGTGCCTTGGAATTGACTTTTCATCATCATCATAGTTGTTAGTAAGATCTTCAATTCAGGGGCCAATCTGAATAAGGGAGAAGTGTGAAGGAAGCAGCTCAGTTTGCCCTGGACCTGCTTAGTCCTGGCAGATGCATTAGGTACATGTCTATTTTCTAGGGGGTGGTGCTGGGGCTTGGCCTAAAGGTATAGCAGGTTTTCCCTGCCAGGCCTGTGCTCTGGGGGTCCCTAAGTTCGATATCTTCTCCAGAAGATAAGTTGCTTTGTCCAAAGGAAGATAAGATTCAGGAACTAAAGATATACTGGCTTTCAACATCCCTTTCTTCTCAGTCCCACACTCAGAGAATTCACTCCCAACAGGAGGGACACTAGGAAAAGAAGGACTCGAGGTCCCGGGCCAAAGTGTCCCTTTTAGGATTAAGAGTTCTAAATATGCCCCACTATAACCCAAGGGCTAAAACAAATCTCTAAAGGGAGTCTTAACAATGATACCTTCATAAAGTCTGTAAAACGCTGTGAACAAATCAATTCCTCCTGGTCATTAATTTTCAAGAGGCCCTAGTGGCTAGGTTTATGAGTTTCTTTTAGTTTTATTTTTTTCCTATAGTACCTCAAGTCTTTACTTCATCTAGGTAGAATTCAAAAAGGAAAAATAAACAGATAGAAAGCTGGAAAGTATCGCTAAGGATATACTAGAGACTTTAGACTGATTCTCTGTTTTCCATAATTTTGTTTGAAAATACTCTGGATTCACTCATTTCCAAAGACAAGAAATGAAACTGAAATCTAATATTACATCAAAAATATATTGCTGTCTCAGCCATTTTTTACATCTTCATGGTCAAATTTTCTTGATATTTTCAGAAAGACTCAATATCTTATAGAATAAATTCATAAATGGAAAATTTAAATTTAATAACTGATACCAGAATAAATTAAGGATTTATAAGATAGGTTACAAAGGAACTGAGTTTGCTTACAGTGGCCAGTATCGTAGTCATCATTTATAATTCACTAGTTCAGAAATTACTCTGTTTCATTGCTTTTCTATATCTTCGTTGTCACAGCTCTAATATAGTAAGTTAGGAATTAAAAGTTAGGTTGCATTTTGACATCATTACTCTCCCTAGGTTCTTCTCTAAAATGCATCTGAATTCAGATTTAATTAATTATGTGCATAACCTAAATGTGAAAACAATTTCCTACTCTTCATATAGTAAACTTTATAGAAAAATCTCAGCAAGAGAAATGAGTAAAATTAGTTGCACATTATTAATTTTGAAAGGCTGATTTACTTTAACCCTTTTTAGCTCAATCGCCAAAATTAAACTGACACTCACTGCAAACCGACACAGCTTTATTCATAACAAACCATGCAATACCACTCTGAGTAAAAATTTCCCCTAAGAAAAACCTTTGTAATAGTTACATTGCTCTCTAATTTTATTTTTACTTATATGTTGAATGCATGATATAATAAGTTTAATTTATTAAAGAGTATATGTATAATTTTAATTATATATTATGCAAGTAATGTTATATATTTGCATAATTATACATTATATACGTAAACTATATTCAAAATATTTAATAAACATATATAATAAATATGGTGTGATATTATCTCAATAATCAAATGCAAAAACTAGTAATCTGATGTTTCTAAAGATAATTTCGGCTAAAAATCAAATATCTATAAATAATTGTATACTATATAAATGGTTATAAGAATAATAATTCAATTAGAATCCATTTGAATAAAACTTTTACTAGTTGCAAGATAACACATTTAAAATTTAAATGAATATAAAATTAACTATGTTAATATATTGCAAATGGACAAAATACAAATTATAATAACTTTTAATAACCCATACTTTTATTTATTGATGTGGGAAGGTCATAAAATATATGTAATGTCAAAAAGTTACTAGAGATTATTCAGCTTTAAAAAGTATTGAAGTTATGATACATCTGACAACAGCAGGTTGAATGAAATAAATCGGAGAGAAAAGGACAAATATTGTACGACCTTAGTGATATGAAACAACTAGAATAATTAACTCATAAAGTCAGATTTAGAATACAGGTTATCTAGGGTTGAGGTGGGAATAGGGAATGGGAAGTTGAGGGCTGAAAATATACAGGGTTCTTATTTGGGATGAAGGAAATGTTTGGTGATGATGGTGGTGATGGTAACACAACACTGTAAATGCAATGATCATCACTGTAATATACATCTGAATGTGATTAAAAGGGGAAATGTTAGATTGTATATTTAGTAACAGAAAAAAAAATTTAAAAATTGAAGTTTGTCAAATTTTCCTAAACTAATATGAATCTGACATTATTTAAGGCTCAAGGTTTGATCATTCATTTCATTTATTGGCATCGAAATATGTTATGAAGGTATGGCTTATACATGAGCATGATGTAGAGTCAATCCTTCAGCATTAAAGAGAGACTTCTTAGTATATGTGATGACTCAGATATAATCATCAGTTCTGAGGAAAAGCTCTTAAGCCTAGTGTAGACTAAATGAGCAATGATTTATTCAAATCGATCAATTTATGGAGACTTGTGAGAAGAATGTACAATATTGGAGACACTTCTTCCCTCGCGATTACTTAGCTTTCTGGCCTCAGCTCCAACAGTACCCATTCAAAGTCGTGGTCATTGGAAGATTTGTTGTTTCCAAGATCACTTTCTACCTTCTTGAATTTGCACAGTCTGGCTTCCCTGTGCAACCTCGTGGGAGAGTCACTTGAGGTTGTGAGCTCGACGCCTCACACATTGCTGAGCATAGAGTACACCAGGAAATACCTGTTAGAGAAGTGAATGAAAGCACTCAGTGTGTGAGGTCAAGGGTTAGCTCTTATTATTTTTGTATCTTGCGTAATAATTTGAACATATATAAAGTTTTTTAAGTATTGATTTGCTGCCAAAAACTTTAGATAAGGAATAAATGAATAAATACATGCATGCACAGATATCTCCTAATTAACTGAAATTGTTAAGTGTATGGAGACGAGCTGCAGATCACTGGTTTTTAGGCTCTATTTGGTAAGCTGCAAGACAACCAGTAGTGAATGATTAAAGAGTGAGTCATGACAAATACTGAGTAAATACAGATATGCTAATCCTTTATAAGTTTGAAAGAGTTCCATGCTAAAAATTTTTAGAAAATCATTTTAGAAAAAAGTGGACTTTGCATTTGAATTCAATGGGTGAAAATGTATTAATTTCAGAAAACAAAGGGCGTCATAGAGTTGTGGCTGACAGCCTGTTGGGGGGACACGTCATTGCTACCTTCTGATGACCACACCCTGTGGAATCCTCCTTCCTGGAGGGGGATGGAAACTGCTTCTGACCAATGACATGGAGAAGGTGATGGATGTATGTGGTTAGCTACATGTGCTGGTTTGAAAGTATGTATGTCCCCTAGAGAAGCCATGTTTTAATTTAAGTCCCATTTCACAAAGACAGAATAATCCCTATTCAATACTGTATGTTTGAAATTGTAATCAGATCATCTCCCTGGAGATGTGATTTAATCAAGAGTGGTTGTTAAACTGGATTAGGTGACGACACATCTCCACCCATTTGGATGGGTCTTGATAAGTTTCTGGAGCCCTATAAAAGAGGAAACATTTTGAAGAATGAAAGCGATTCAGAGAGAGCCAGAGAGGAACAACATAGCCACGAGAGCCCACAAGCCAGCAACCTTTGTAGATGAAGAAGGAAAACACCTCCCAGGGAGCTTCATGAAACAGGAAGCCAGGAAAGAAAGCTAGCAGATGATGCCTTGCTCGCCATGTGCCTTACCAGCCAAGAGAGAAATCGTGACTATGTTCACCATGCGCCTTCTCGGATGAGAGAAAAACCCTGAACTTCATCAGCCTTCTGAAACCAAGGTGTCTTTCCCTGGATACCTTTGATTTCTATAGACTTGCTTTAATTGGGACATTTTCTCAGCCATAGAACTGTAAACTACCAACTTATTAAATTCCCCTTTTTAAAAGCCATTCTGTTTCTTTATATTGCATGCCAGCAGCTAGCAAACTAGAACAGTGCACATGACCATGTTACCTGAGATTGTAACATCTGTCTGACTGAGAAGCTCTCTGCCTTCCTGGCTTTGAAGAAGCAACTATCATGTGGTGAGCCACCTATAGAGAAGGTCACCTGGCAGGGAGATGAGGGTGGCTTCCAGCTGACAGTAAGCAAGGAACTGAGGACATTGATCTCAGACAAGGAATGGAATGCTGTCAGCCAGTTCCTCCCCAGGTGAGTATTTGGCAGACATCTCGATCATAACCTTGTGATAGCCTGAAGCAGAGAAATCAGTTAAGCTGTGACCAGACACTTGATCCAGGCAAACTGTGAGATGATAAATTTGCCTTGCTTTAAGCTGCTAAGATTTTGATAATATCATTATGCAGCAACAGCCAATTAATAGACAGTT
Organism: Tamandua tetradactyla; assembly: GCF_023851605.1. NCBI lineage: Eukaryota > Metazoa > Chordata > Mammalia > Pilosa > Myrmecophagidae > Tamandua > Tamandua tetradactyla. Next base: position 56,365,025 of record NC_135335.1, read on the forward strand.
ACTCATGATGTATTTTAATTTGTGTCTTTGCCTTCTTTTATTGATAACTGTCCACCCTAAAATTCTTTTTGAGTCTTCATGTATTTAAATAACATTCTATAGGCTCCCTTTGTGTACTTATTAAACTTCACCTGGTTGTTCTGGCTACATTTAAATGTGAGCAGTCCACAAAGCACATGCATGCATGCTGTTTGAGAAGGGGTGGAAAATGTATTTATTCCAAAATAATCTTAAGGCCTTAAAAATGTATAAAAATATAAAAGCACCAATCCTCTATGATTGTAAAATTATAGAACATGGCAGGGCCAAAATAAATTATGTTGCTTTAGAAGGGTGACATATTTTAGCATTAGTACACATATAATAGTGGTGATGATGTGTTAATAAAGATTCATAACAATAATAACAAGAGCAAACATGAGGCTTACACCACCCGACCTTAAGAATGAAAATTATGGTTTCCCTAGAAATCAGGAATTTCAAGGATCGTTAGAAGTTTTCATGGGTTTACTTGTGATGGGAGAGGGGAAAAGGGTGCTGCACATACTTGAGGGCACATCTGTCTTCTTTACTCTAATGGGAGGTCCGCCTCTTCCACCAGAATACATTCATTCCTTTCAGTATTCAAAGTTAATCATGCAGAATGAACATTTTTTGAGTCAAGTTTTGCAATCCAACTACTAATTCAATTATCGATTCAGTCATAGTTAATTTATTCATTTTTTTATTATTTACATTAAACGAGGTCCTTTTATTCAAATCTTCAACAGTGGACCTAAGAAAGAGGGAGCTAAATTAGGCTCAGGTCCCACTTTCACATACATTCATTCCTGGGATTTAACAGTCCAGTGGAAGAGACAAAGAAACAAATGGCAAAAGTAGAGTCTAGAAAAAGCAGAAGCTGAGATGAGTTTGGGGTACCAGGAGATGGCAGCAGGTATGTACCATCTCTCCGTAAGTCTTCCCTGGGCAATGCCAAGCATTTACCTGTGTGTGCATTTTATTCTGGGCTGTGGACCAATCCATGGCATGAGGCTTCAGTGGGAAGATTGGGGAGAGTGAATCAGGCACAGTCATCACTGGGAAGATGTTACCGCGCTCTTACACCTGTTAACATTCCTTCCTGTCTCTATCACAATATATTGTGGTCATTAAATAGTATGACAAATTTCAGAGTTCCAAGAGGCCTAACACTTCTATGTCTCCAACTGATTTGAGCAAAATCCCATGAGATAAACATGGGTTTACATTTAAGATATCAGGCTCTGAGTGGGTCTCTCTGAGGCATCATTTCAATAAATGATCCTGAAATTTGCTTCACTGTGTTTGCCATAACTATGGCTACACATTTATTACAAAGATGCAATTCATTTATATATGACAATGCAAAGAAGCAATTCAGGATTTAGGACAGATGTGCCAATTATGAAACATCTTATGTTGATGGTGCCTGAAATCTCTTGTGCAAGCTGCAAAGTAAGTAATGCATAGTTCCAAATAAATCATACACTTACTTTTGCCATTATTTGTGAATTTCTCCTACCACTTAATATGTTTATGAATAAAAACTTGAACTACATATAGGCTCTCAAAGGATAATGCCACGTGTTTTCGCTTCTTAATTTTCTTTCTTCATTCTCCTTTCTATTTCTTTTCACCATTTTTTGTTCTACCTAAGAGGGAAAATCATACGTTTTTTCTGTCTTTTGAAATAAGCAAGGATTTTAACTAACAATTGTCCTTGACAGTTTTAAACACATTTTCTTGAAATATCCAATCAATTTGAATTATCTGTATGCTGACAGATGTCTGAGCACATTCTTTCTTACTTCTTTGGGATTTTTTCATTGTATAATGTTACTAAAATTCCTACTTTATTTTTATGCACAACTTAAAAATATTGTTAGAGGAGTTTAGGAAAACTTTGTGAGTACTGCTGTCCATATGTGAGGACTGAAGTGAATTCTAGTCTAAAATCAGAAAGATGGAAAATGAAATTACCATCTACAGGTTAAATTAGGTAGAGATTAAAGGGTTTGCAGAATGGGTGAAAGAAAAGATATGTAAAATCATTGCAGGCCACAATTTGCTGTAGCTGACTGGGTGTCAGCGTGTCTAAATAAAAACTATATCCATTAGAAAAGGGGTTCCTGAGAGCATCCGTGGCATCAGAGGAGAACTCTCGATATACCTCCTTCTGGGCTGCTAGTGGTGATGATAGAAACACAAGAGAGTTAAGTACTACCAATATTCAGTACTATAATAGTGTCCCATACATGCCCTATCAGACTTTCCCACCTTCAACTCACCACTTTTCATCCTGTGAAATCTACATACAAGAGATAATAGAGAATCATATCATTTAATGTCGGGACAACAAATAATCCAATGCAGAAAAGGCATAGGTGCATTCATGGCTTAGGCTCAGTGTTAAAAAAGACATTCTGTAATGTCTTCTCCACATCTGACTATTGGGAGTATTCTGCTTTTGATTGGCCATCTGCTGGATTTGGGGAGTGGGGGTGGGGGTGAGGATGGCTGGATGGCCTAGTCAGTGTCCACTGTTGGTCCCTGGGTCCGCTTACCCCCCAGAGAGAGTGGGACCTGGATATGTGCTTTCCATGGTCAATGACATCCCCATTAGAAATCATGTCTCAATACAATTTTGGAATCAAAGGAACCAAATCATAGGTAACATAAGAAGATAAAAATACAAGTTGAATCTTTATGTAATTACTTTTTATAACAATTAATGTATATGTGGATACACAAAATAGACACAAAGTAATGTATCAATATGATTATTGTATATATAGGCAAAATTCTGAACTGTAAAAAGGAAATAAAAAATACAATGGTTTGTTTTCAAAGGGGAAGCTATGTATTGTGGTGGATGCTTTATTTCTGCTTTATACATCTCTATATTGTTTGAATACTTTAAGATTCACATATGTTAACATAAAAAGATAAATACACAGAATTGCAACATAGATCTATAATTTCCAAAAATTTATTAAATAGGTTAAAGATATTAAAATACTATTTTATCCTTTTATATCCTATGGAAATGGTAGGTGTTTATTATTTAAACTCATTCCTTTATTCATTAAAGCACTTTCCTATTGCAAGGACTTGATAATATAGAAGCAGAGATTCAAGGGTTATAAATGATCTATTCAAGCCATGGTGGGTTGTTCTATGATTGGGCAATGTGCATTAAGTTGAGCCATTGATTAATTTCACATTTTCCACTTATTTCTGCTTTCTAGACAAATGAAAATTCTAGGACTTCGTATGGCTAATTTCCATGATGAATTCATAGGAATTAACTAAAAGTGCTCTAAGAGCACTTTATCACTTTTTCAACACTGTTTTAACAATATCACAATTGTTCACCTCGACTACCAGGTTGTTATTTATGAAATCTGCCTCGTTCTCTGGGCAGAGACTGTCTGAACAGTGGGGAAGACTAAACAAGGATCTGCCACCTGTTTACTACATCACCATTACCATCCTACCAGAGCATTAATATGATAGCATCAAGAATGGTGAGAACCTTCCCAAAAACTTGAAGATGTGACAAACCCAAAATAAATTTAATAGGTGATGGCAGGGTGTCTCATAACACAGCCAAGATTTGGTATTTTGGTTAAGTGGCATATACTTACTCTAATATTTGCAAGTTACCTGAATTCATTGAATTTCACCTCTGCCTTGTTCTGAGAGTGAAATCAACCTGAGGTGAAGGGGTTTAAGCTTATCCTAAAATCCGCAAACATGCATATCAAAACACCAGCAATCATTTTTCTTACCATTTACTTTTAAAATTTATTATTGTGAAGTTCTCCTCTGTTTTCCTTTTCTTCTCTAAAAATTAATATTTAACCATACAATTAAAGAACTATATCCAGAATAAAATGTAAAGCAGAATCTGCATTGGTTGTATTTTTTTGCTCCACTTAGGCCATCTTAATTCTAAGCAAAAGTCTCATATTTCCTTCCTTCCACCCTTTCTATCCTATATTTCTGAAACCCTGTATTTTCCTGAAGTTCTAGTTGTGACACGCATGGATATTTTACTTGCTTTTCCCTGGAGTTTCCTTTAGGTGATAGCTGGTGAATAGGGTGTATTTTCTTTAAGGGTGAACATGTTACCGATTCCTTTTATGGGATAAGTGGTTTTAAGTGTGGCAATTATATCTCAAAAACAGCCTCCTGCATTTTGCCATTGTTGTCTTTACAACACCAACTGGGTCAGATAAAGCCCTCTAACAATGGGTTCAGTACTTTTATGTATACCTGTCAATTGTTTCAAATTCTTCACTTCACCTGTGTAGGTAATGGCCTTATATCAAATTTAGAACTACTATATCAAATATAGAGCTACTATATTAGATTCTCAAAACTATTTTACAGAAGAAAACAAAAAAAAATCAAGAGGTTTAGAAATAAGAAAGAATGTTTGTGATCAGTTAACATCAAGGAAACAATATGAAAGAACAGGTTTAAGTCAGAAAAAAGTATTAAGAGTTTTACAATGAAATAAAAAAACTGTCATGAATCACTCTCCCATTCAAGCATGGCTGTGTTAGAGAAATGCCAACTTATTATTTAAGCTAAATAGTATTGAAGTCTGTCTCATAAACATTTGAATATTGCTTTTTAAACTATATTTAGTTTAATAAACATTGACAATACTTGTACTGATATGAAATAAGACCTATAATATCAAAAGATGTGGACAGCAAATTGATTTTATCAACATAATTATTTTTACAAAGAAACATTCACCTTTCCCTCACCCCATCCCCCCACAACCTCTTATCTGCTTTCTATCTCTGTGAATTTTCTATTTCTAGTCATCTCTTACAAGCGATAAATAATTTTCGCCCTTATGTGTCTTGCTTGTTTCATTGAGTTTAATGCTCTCAAGACAGAGAATGTGGCAGCTTGTCTCTTAACTTCATTTTTTCTTATGGATGAATAACATTCCATTGTATGTATGCACCACAATTTGTTTATCTGTTCATTTGTCGATGGGCATTTGAGTTGTTTCGTGTTTTAGCCTTGTTCAATTTGGACATAAAGTGACTCAGTGTAGCTGCCTTTGGCTTTACTCTCTTGGTGTTCATTGCGCATCTCGGATTTGTATATTCAAATCTTTCTTCAGATTTAGGAATTTAGTTGAAGTTTTAAAATACAAACAATACCATCCTTTACCCTAGTATTAGTTTGCTAAAGTGGTTGGAATGCAATATACCAGGAATGGAATGGCCTTAAAAAGTAAAATTACTATGTTACGAGTTATTGTTCTAAAGCCTTAAAAATGTACCACCCTTTCCAAGGGTCTATGCAGCAGCCCTGCTCTCTGCAAACCTTGGGATGAGGGTTGCAAAACGGGATCTTGGGCAGGACCAACTTTTTCTTGGCTCTACCCTTTCCAAACACGGGGGTAGCACCCAGGCTCTCTGCCATCTCTGGGGCAAATGCTCAATTCCCTCAGAACAATGGGACAATCATCATGCTCCCTTTAATCCTCAATTTATATGCTCCACATTCTAGAAGGCCTGAGACACCAAAATTCTTCCTGAACATCGAGGCAGTAGGCCCATCTTCTGCCTTTGGGGCAAACTCACCCGGTCCATGCTCTTGGCCCAAGGTTTCTTGACTTCAGACCTTAGTTTCCATAGTTCTGCCTTGGAAGTCATTTTCCCTTCAATCTGTCTCTTTTATGTCCCAGCCGGCAGTGGTTCTGTTTATTACATATCCCACAACACTCTTGTTGGTTTTCTATATAGCATGCAGGGATCATAACCATCAGATAATAGGACTTTTCACAAATCGTTCTTGGCTTTTTCTGAAATGGCTGACTGGTTCCACGTTTGGTTAAATCCTTACATCAAACACTATTCTCTAGGATCTTCTTAAGGTTTCTCTGTACCCAAAAGTTCAGTTCGCAGCTTATCACTTTCTGATCACATTTCACTATAAGATATAAGAAGCCAGGTTGCATTTTCTACACTTAGTTTGGAAATCTCTTCAGCTAAGTGCCATGACTCACTACTTTTAAATTCTAACTTCCATGCAAAATCAGGACACAATTTGGTTAAACTTTCTGCCACTTTAAAACAAGAATTGCCTTCCTTCCACTTAATACATGCATCATTTCTGTCTGAAGCCTCATTAGAGTTTACTTTAGAGTCCACATTTCTGCTAACAATCTCTTCAAAGTATTCCGGGCCTTCTCTATCAAGATCCTCCCAATTCTTCAGAATTTTCTGATTGTCCGTTTAAAAAGACATTCCAATATGTCTGGGATTTGCAAATTGCAGCATACCACTTACAGTTTTCTTTTCTTTTTTCTTTTTTTGATAATGGCCTTTCTAGTAGGTGTGAGATGATATCTCATTGTAGTTTTGATTTGCATTTCCATAATAGCTGCTGAATAGCTAGAGCATCTTTTCATATGCTTTTGAGCCATTTGTATTTCCTCTTTGGTTATGTACCGTAGAAAAGCCATGTTCTTCTAATCCTAATCCAACTTTGTGGGGCAGAATTATTGTTTAGGTGTGAACTTTTGATTGGATTGCTTCCATGGAGATGTGATCCGCCCAACTGTGGGTGTGACCTTTTGATTGGATTGTATCCATGGAGATGTGACCCTGCATGCCCAAGATGGGTCTTAATCTATTTATTAGAGTCCTTTAAGATAACTTACTCTTTTTTTTTTTAATTAATTAAAAAAAGAATTAACAAAACAATTAGAAATCATTCCAATCTACATGTACAATCAGTAATTCTTAATAACATCACATAGTTGCATATTCATCATTTCTTAGTACATTTGCATCGATTTAGAAAAAGAAATAGAAAGACAACAGAATAAGAATTAAAACAATAATAGAAAAAACAAAAACAAAAACAAAAAAAACCTATACCTCACATGCAGCTTCATTCAGTATTTTAACATAATTGCATTACAATTGGGTAGTATTGTGCTGTTCATTTCTGAGTTTTTATATCCAGTCCCGTTGTACAGTCTGTATCCCTTCAGCTCCAATTATCCCTTATCTTTTTTTTTTTTTTAATTAACGGAAAAAAAGAAATTAACCCAACATTTAGAGATCATACCATTCTACATATGCAATCATTAATTCTTAACATCATCACATAGATGCATGATCATCATTTCTTAGTACATATGCATTGGTTTAGAAGAACTAGCAACATAACCGAAAAAGATATAGAATGCTAATATAGAGAAAAAAATAAAAGTAATAATAGTAAAATCAAAACAAAACAAAACAAAACAAAACAAAAACCTATAGCTCAGATGCAGCTTCTTCATTCAGTGTTTTAACATGATTACTTTACGATTAGGTATTATTGTGCTGTCCATTTTTGAGTTTTTGTATCTAGTCCTGTTACACCGTCTGTATCCCTTCAACTCCAATTGCCCATTATCTTACCCTGTTTCTACCTCCTGCTGGACTCTGTTACCAATGACATATTCCAAATTTATTCTCGAATGTCTGTTCACATCAGTGGGACCATACAGTATTTGTCCTTTAGTTTTTGGCTAGACTCACTCAGCATAATGTTCTCTAGGTCCATCCATGTTATTACATGCTTCATAAGTTTATCCTGTCTTAAAGCTGCATAGTATTCCATCGTATGTATATACCACAGCTTGTTTAGCCACTCTTCTGTTGATGGAGATTTCGGCTGTTTCCATCTCTTTGCAATTGTAAATAACGCTGCTATAAACATTGGTGTGCAAATGTCCGTTTGTGTCTTTGCCCTTAAGTCCTTTGAGTAGATTCACAGCAATGGTATTGCTGGGCCGTATGGCAATTCTATATTCAGCTTTTTGAGGAACCGCCAAACTGCCTTCCACAGTGGTTGCACCATTTGACATTCCCACCAACAGTGGATAAGTGTGCCTCTTTCTCCGCATCCTCTCCAGCACTTGTCATTTTCTGTTTTGTTGATAATGGCCATTCTGGTGGGTGTGAGATGATATCTCATTGTGGTTTTGATTTGCATTTCTCTAATGGCCAGGGACATTGAGCATCTCTTCATGTGCCTTTTGGCCATTTGTATTTCCTCTTCTGATAGGTGTCTGTTCAAGTCTTTTTCCCATTTTGTAATTGGGTTGGCTGTCTTTTTGTTGTTGAGATGAACAATCTCTTTATAAATTCTGGATACTAGACCTTCATCTGATATATCATTTCCAAATATTGTCTCCCATTGTGAAGGCTGTCTTTCTACTTTCTTGATGAAGTTCTTTGATGCACAAAAGTGTTTAATTTTGAGGAGTTCCCATTTATTTATTTCCTTCTTCAGTGCTCTTGCTTTAGGTTTAAGGTCCATAAAACCGCCTCCAGTTGTAAGATCCATAAGATATCTCCCAACATTTTCCTCTATCTGTTTTATGGTCTTAGACCTAATGTTTAGATCTTTGATCCATTTTGAGTTAACTTTTGTATAGGGTGTGAGAGATGGATCTTCTTTCATTCTTTAGCATATGGATATCCAGATCTCTAGGCACCATTTATTGAAGAGACTGTTCTGTCCCAGGTGAGTTGGCTTGACTGCCTTATCAAAGATCAAATGTCCATAGATGAGAGGGTCTATATCTGAGCACTCTATTCGATTCCATTGGTCGATATATCTATCTTTATGCCAATACCATGCTGTTTTGACCACTGTGGCTTCATAATATGCCTTAAAGTCAGGCAGCGCGAGACCTCCAGCTTCGTTTTTTTTCCTCAAGATGCTTTTAGCAATTCGGGGCACCCTGCCCTTCCAGATAAATTTGCTTATTGGTTTTTCTATTTCTGAAAAATAAGTTGTTGGGATTTTGATTGGTATTGCATTGAATCTATAAATCAATTTAGGTAGGATTGACATCTTAACTATATTTAGTCTTCCAATCCATGAACACGGTATGCCCTTCCATCTATTTAGGTCTTCTGTGATTTCTTTTAGCAGTTTTTTGTAGTTTTCTTTATATAGGTTTTTTGTCTCTTTTGTTAAATTTATTCCTAGGTATTTTATTCTTTTAGTTGCAATTGTAAATGGGATTCGTTTCTTGATTTCCCCCTCAGTTTGTTCATTACTAGTGTATAGAAATGCTACAGATTTTTGAATGTTGATCTTGTAACCTGCTACTTTGCTGTATTCATTTATTAGCTCTAGTAGTTTTGTTGTGGATTTTTCCGGGTTTTCGACGTATAGTATCATATCGTCTGCAAACAATGATAGTTTTACTTCTTCCTTTCCAATTCTGATGCCTTGTATTTCTTTTTCTTGTCTAATTGCTCTGGCTAGAACCTCCAACACAATGTTGAATAATAGTGGTGATAGTGGACATCCTTGTCTTGTTCCTGATCTTAGGGGGAAAGTTTTCAATTTTTCCCCATTGAGGATGATATTAGCTGTGGGTTTTTCATATATTCCCTCTATCATTTTAAGGAAGTTCCCTTGTATTCCTATCTTTTGAAGTGTTTTCAACAGGAAAGGATGTTGAATCTTGTCAAATGCCTTCTCTGCATCAATTGAGATGATCATGTGATTTTTCTGCTTTGATTTGTTGATATGGTGTATTACATTAATTGATTTTCTTATGTTGAACCATCCTTGCATACCTGGGATGAATCCTACTTGGTCATGATGTATAATTCTTTTAATGTGTTGTTGGATACGATTTGCTAGAATTTTATTGAGGATTTTTGCATCTGTATTCATTAGAGAGATTGGTCTGTAGTTTTCTTTTTTTGTAATATCTTTGCCTGGTTTTGGTATGAGGGTGATGTTGGCTTCATAGAATGAATTAGGCAGTTTTCCCTCCACTTCGATTTTTTTGAAGAGTTTGAGGAGAATTGGTACTAATTCTTTCTGGAACGTTTGGTAGAATTCACATGTGAAGCCATCTGGTCCTGGACTTTTCTTTTTAGGAAGCTTTTGAATGACTGATTCAATTTCTTTACTTGTGATTGGTTTGTTGAGGTCATCTATGTCTTCTTGAGTCAAAGTTGGTTGTTCATGTCTTTCCAGGAACCCGTCCATTTCATCTAAATTGTTGTATTGATTAGCGTAAAGTTGTTCATAGTATCCTGTTATTACCTCCTTTATTTCTGTGAGGTCAGTAGTTATGTCTCCTCTTCCATTTCTGATCTTATTTATTTGCATCCTCTCTCTTCTTCTTTTTGTCAATCTTGCTAAGGGCCCATCAATCTTATTGATTTTCTCATAGAACCAACTTCTGGTCTTATTGATTTTCTCTACTGTTTTCATATTTTCAATTTCATTTATTTCTGCTCTGATCTTTGTTATTTCTTTCCTTTTGCTTGCTTTGGGATTAGTTTGCTGTTCTTTCTCCAGTTCTTCCAATTGAACAGTTAATTCCTGCATTTTTGCCTTTTCTTCTTTTCTGATATAGGCATTTAGGGCAATAAATTTCCCTCTTAGCACTGCCTTTGCTGCATCCCATAAGTTTTGATATGTTGTGTTTTCATTTTCATTTGCCTCGAGGTATTTACTAATTTCTCTTGCAATTTCTTCTTTGACCCACTCGTTGTTTAAGAGTGTGTTGTTGAGCCTCCAGGTATTTGTGAGTTTTCTGGCATTCCGCCTATTATTGATTTCCAACTTCATTCCTTTATGATCCGAGAAAGTGTTGTGTATGATTTCAATCTTTTTAAATTTGTTAAGACTTGCTTTGTGACCCAGCATATGGTCTATCTTTGAGAATGATCCATGAGCACTTGAGAAAAAGGTGTATCCTGCTGTTGTGGGATGTAATGTCCTATAAATGTCTGTTAAGTCTAGCTCCTTTTTAGTAATATTCAGATTCTCTATTTCTTTATTGATCCTCTGTCTAGATGTTCTGTCCATTGATGAGAGTGGGGAATTGAAGTCTCCAACTATTATGGTATTTGTGTCTATTTCCCTTTTCAGTGTTTGCAGTGTATTCCTCACGTATTTTGGGGCATTCTGGTTCGGTGCATAAATATTTATGATTGTTATGTCTTCTTGTTTAATTGTTCCTTTTATTAGTATATAGTGTCCTTCTTTGTGTCTTTTAACTGTTTTACATTTGAAGTCTAACTTGTTGGATATTAGTATAGCCACTCCTGCTATTTTCTGGTTGTTATTTGCATGAAATATCTTTTCCCAACCTTTCACTTTCAACCTATGTTTATCTTTGGGTCTAAGATGTGTTTCCTGTAGACAGCATATAGAAGGATCCTGTTTTTTAATCCATTCTGCCAATCTATGTCTTTTGATTGGGGAATTCAGTCCATTAACATTTAGTGTTATTACTGTTTGGATAATATTTTCCTCTGCCATTTTGCCTTTTGTATTATATATATCATATCTGACTTTCCTTCTTTCTACACTCTTCTCCATACCTCTCTCTTCTGTCTTTTTGGTTCTGACTCTAGTGCTCCCTTTAGTATTTCTTGCAGAGCTGGTCTCTTGGTCACAAATTCTCTCAGTGACTTTTTGTCTGAGAATGTTTTAATTTCTCCTCATTTTTGAAGGACAATTTTGCTGGATATAGGAGTCTTGGTTGGCAGTTTTTCTCTTTTAGTAATTTAAATATATCATCCCACTGTCTTCTAGCCTCCATGGTTTCTGCTGAGAAATCTACGCATAGTCTTATTGGGTTTCCCTTGTATGTGATGGATTGTTTTTCTCTTGCTGCTTTCAAGATCCTCTCTTTCTCTTTGACCTCTGACATTCTAACTAGTAAGTGTCTTGGAGAACGCCTATTTGGGTCTAATCTCTTTGGGGTGCGCTGCACTTCTTGGATCTGTAATTTTAGGTCTTTCATAAGAGTTGGGAAATTTTCAGTGATAATTTCTTCCATTAGTTTTTCTCCTCCTTTTCCCTTCTCTTCTCCTTCTGGGACACCCACAACACGTATATTTGTGCGGTTCATATTGTCCTTGAGTTCCCTGATACCCTGTTCAAATTTTTCCATTCTTTTCCCGATAGTTTCTGTTTGTTTTTGGAATTCAGATGTTCCATCCTCCAAATCACTAATTCTATCTTCTGTCTCTTTGAATCTATCATTGTAGGTATCCATTGTTTTTTCTATCTTTTCTACTTTGTCCTTCACTTCCATAAGTTCTGTGATTTGTTTTTTCAGTTTTTCTATTTCTTCTTTATGTTCAGCCCATGTCTTCTTCATGTCCTCCCTCAATTTATCGATTTCGTTTTTGAAGAGGTTTTCCATTTCTTTTCGTATATTTAGCATTAGTTGTCTCAGCTCCTGTATCTCATTTGAACTATTGGTTTGTTCCTTTGACTGGGCCATATTTTCAATTATTTGAGCGTGATCTGTTATCTTCTGTTGGCGTCTGCGCATTTAGACAGATTTCCCTGGGTATTGGATCCAAAAGTTTGGAAGATTTTTCTGTGAAATCTCTGGGTTCTGTTTTTCTTATCCTGCCCAGTAGGTGGCGCTCGTGGCACACGTTTGTCTGCGGGTCCCACCAGTAAAAGGTGCTGTGGGACCTTAAACTTTGGAAAACTCTCGCCGTCCGGGGGGTTCGCTAGCCGAAGCGGTTTGAGCCGGCCCGGGGTCCGAACGCAGGGAGGGTTGCTGGTCGCCGCAGCCCGGGAAAGAGCCCGTCCGAATTTCCTAGTCGGCCCTGGGTGACAAGCGTGGCGGGAGGGCGCCAGCGGCAGCGGCCCACCCGAGAGAGTGCACGTTCCCTGGGAGTCACGGGTTTGGAAGGGGCCTCCCCCACCCGTCACCATTCTCCGCGGCCTGGGGCTTTCCGATCCAATTCTCTCAGTTGGTCCGGGGGGCTGCGCGTGGTGTGGGTGCCAGCCGCCTTGTTTTCAGGGGACCGCCTCTCCAATTCTCCCAGCCGGCCCGGGAAGGGGGAAGGGAGTAACTCTGGCCACTTCCCGCCCCGCCCGGTGAGGCCCGTGCACCTCGGCGTTCTCACCCGAGCTGCTTCTCTCAGCCAGCCAGCAGTTCCAGGATGGGGTACACTGTCTTTTTTATCTCTGTTGTGGCTTTGGGCGCTTTCTGTATCGTTTCTACTCCCCTAGTAGCTGTCCTGGGGAAGAAACTAAGATCCGCGCGTCTTACTAAGCCGCCATCTTCCAGGAAGTCCTCTAAGATAACTTACTCTTGAGCAAGAAGAGCCAGACAGAAATATATCAGGTGATAAACAAAGACTCACAGAAATAGCCAGATTAGTGAGAAGAGCCAAGAGAAGTTAAGAGATGAAATCCAGAGTTTTCCTTGGAGAAGCTAAGTGAGGGCCCACAGATGTTTGGGAGCCAATACAAAGAGCACATGCCTAACACAGACATCTTGAGATACAGAAGGAGCTGAGAGAAAGACAGTAGGCATTGCCATGTGCCTTCCCATGCGACAGAGAAACCCTGCTATCAGCCTCTCCTGAGTGAAGTTATTCTCTTGTTGGGCCTTAATTTGGACATTTTTATATACTTGCTTTAATTGGGACATTTTCTTGGCCTTAGAACTGTAAATTAGCAATTTATTAATTTCTCTTCTTTAAAAGCCGTTCTATTTCTGGTGTATTGTATTCTGGCAGCTAACAAACTGGAACACCATTCTTTTCTCTGTCTGTTCCTTTTGCATGTAGGATTTCAGATATCCTGTCCTTTAGTTCACTAACCCTTCCTTATGCACCTTCAAAATCTGCTCCTTTATGTTTTCTTTGTGTTTTTCATCTCTCCTGTTGTGCCTTTCATTCCCAAAAGTTCTGCCATTTTATTTGCCTACTTTTTTAGTTATTTTTTATGGTAACCCAGTGTCTTCTTTATATCCTTCATCTTTTTTCTGCCACATGTTCCTTCAACTCATTGAATTGATTTCGTAGATTTATTTGAACATTTTAATTAGTTGGTTGAACTCCTATATCTGATTTGAAGTGTTAGTTTGTTCCCTTGACTGAACCATATCTTTGTGCTTCCTACTATGTGTTACGATTTTTTGCTGGTGTTAAGCCTCTTATTTTATTATTTTAGTTTAATCTGGAAGGTATTTTCTCTCTTTTGCCTAGGATTTTCCTGTTAGATGCCTTTGTTCTCTAACTGTTCTTTTACATTTGTTCAGCTTATTCTAGACCTCTAGCATAACTTCTGTTTAGCTGACCAGAATTTTCAGCTTTTATTTTTCTTGTTCTTGACCTGCCTACATGGCAGTTTATTGAGATTGTTCTATTTGTGCATTGTTTGTAATTGCTTCCCCTCCCAGGAGAAAGCTCTCACTTCCTTCTTCCTGTTCAGGGAATGTTGTTCTGCTGGGGTTTTTTTTTGCTTGTTTGTTTGTTCTCTTTGTTTGTTTGTTCATTTTTCCTCTATATGTTTTTTTAAAACTCCTGTCATTAAATCTAGCAACTTTTGCCTAGAGGTCTGGCTCTAGGAGGAGCCCTGACCCCTGTCAGATTTTCCCAGATAAGATATGCCCAGGTCTCAGGAGGAGGGTGCAATTAGTAATAAGTTTCCCTGGGGATGAGACCCAGGTGCTAGCCTTTCCTCTGAAGCCTCTTAGTTCTGTGCTTTTCCTGACCTGCCCAGCAGATGGTGCCTGTTAGCTGTAGGTCCCTACAGGTGTAAAGTGGTGCAGCGCCTTATATTCTCAGCAGACCCTGTCCCTGCCAGGGGAATGGTTGATACAGAGGATGAGGCTGAAGCTTGGCTTGAAGTGTTTCTTTTTCCCATCTACTCGGTTCTGAGTTCTCTAAATACCAGTAACTGCCTCTTCTGGGCCTTGCTCCCCTTTTTCTTCACTGTGTGTGGGGGGCAAACAGCAGCTTTTCAGCCCCCCCGTTCCCTGTGGGCTTGAAATGTTATAAGCTTCCCCTTCTCCTGGACCCCACCCCCATTCTAGGAGCATGTTTGAGACAGGCTGGATTGAAACTGTTGTCTGTTTTTTTGCTTGTAGGTTTGAAACTATTGTGTGTTTGAGAGAGGTTGGGATTCACTTTTATAGGTTGAAACTGCTACAGATATCCCAGTTCCTCAGGTCTCAATTACCTAAACAAGAGCCACCACTTGTGCTGGGCCCTGATCCCACCTTTTCTTGGGGAAGATGCCCGTTAGTGAATTATCTCCTCCCCCTAATGAGTGGCGTTCTCTAAGCCATTCCCTATTTCCACCCTTGCCTAAGGCAGGGCTGAAAATGGAGAATGCCTGCAGCTTTCTTTAATGTGCTGCTATAAAAGAGAAAGAAAGAAATGAAAAAAATCCTTCTCAGAGCCAGTCCCCAGTCTCCCAGGTTTGCCAATCAAGAACTGGAATTGGTACCTAGCCTATGTGTCATTTTTCTTAGAGCACGGCCTTTTTCCAGTGTTCTGAACTCAAACAACTCCAGAAACCTCAGTCGTTGTTGTTTTTTATCAGCCCTACTTCCTCCCTGTTGGAGGCTGGGCTGCTATAGATCTCTCAGTTTGCATTGTACATTTATCTGTGCTCAGAGCATGAATTCAGCAGTGTGAATTTGTTAATTAAATCCACAACTGGAGGTTGGTTGAGTTCTCCTTCCCTTGCTCCTAGTAGAGAGGGTTTCTGTTTCCCACCAGAGAAAGATTCTGAGTCAGCCTTTTTGTGATGGGGGAGGGGCACCAGCTTCCACAAGAATTTACCTACAATTTATGAAGAATTTACCTACAATTCTGTGCTGGGAGTTATCGACTTCAGCCCTTCCGCTTGTTCCAGGCTGGTACACCATGTGCATTTGGCCTGGGAAGTCCTCTAAACAGTTGTTCCAGACTGTTCCTGTCTATTTACTAGCTGCCCCAGAGGACAAACTAAATCCCACACTGCCTATGCTGCCATCTCACCCCACCTCCCTCATTATTTTTGAAAAACCATTTTAGTATAGTGATAACTGTAAGTTTAATTTGAATATTTTTTAAATCAATTAAAAAAATATTAAGTTTTGGGATCCTGAAATGAGAAATAGGAAATCACTGAGTCCATTAAAGTTTTCTCTGAACCGGAAATCATTTCAAAATTTTATGTCCTGTCTTTTCACTTGTCTCTGCTTCTATATAAGAAATTAATATTGAAATATAGAACTCAATAATATATACTTTTTGATTGCAAAGGCCACAGTTTTTTAGTGAAAATAATAAAAACACATTGGATTGAGCAAACAAAAATCTCAAAATATGAGACATTCCTTCGTATAAAAATGTAGTAGAGTAATATCAATTTATATTATAATACCTATGAGAGATTCATGTGGAATTCTATTTTTATGAAAATTTGACCCTAATGAGATAGAGAAACAGCATGAATTCTACACTCTCAAAAGTATTGCTCTCATTTTTTTAAAGCCATATCTCTGAAAGATGATAGTATGTTTCTAAGTTTCTCAAGTAAATTCTCATGCATTGGTCAAATGATGATAAAAATTAATCCTTCTGATCTATTTTGTGGTCCTCGTTCTACATGAACAAATGTTGTTCAAAATAGTGTAGCTTTCCTTTTAATATCTAACATGAAGAAATTCTTCAAAATGCAATTTACACATTAAGTGAAATAAGTTCTATTTTACTCAGAGCTTGGCTCTATGGATAGCTCTGAAGCTTAGTTAAAGACAGGATTAGCACACTTAAAGATTTCATTCCAGCCCTTCTGGCACTGACCTGATAATTATTCTCTGGGGAAATTTTAAACTCTTTCACTATTTCTTAAAGTTTATCTGAGTGAAAATGTGGAAATACTAATGGCTGTATTTTGCTCAAACAATTAAAATCACTGAAAGAAGTCAGGCCAAAAGGGATCAATTTAGAGTGTGCATTTATACTTTTAAAACAATCTTTAAAATATAAGATTGCACAAAGAATTACCAGGAGCCTGAGAACAGCATTTCACTCTAATAGTTTGACTTTATTGGGTGTCTATTCTATTCCGGGTACAATTACTCGTGAATTACAAACACTGTATCATTGAATCATTATATAAATCTCTATGAATGAAATTAATTACACACTGAAGCAGGGAGAGCATGTCACTGTGAAATTGTCAAGCAGTTACCAATCCAAAATTTGCCAATTTAAAGTCCCATCCCTTTTACCATACTTGATTTGGGTCAGTAGTGTGATGAGTGGAAATGCTTAGCAGCATAACTATTTATAATATAACTACCCTTTTCCCTCAATTTCACATGCTGCAACAGGAAAATTAGGTGAATGAAATATTTCATTGCTCATACCCATTATTCTCTTAGCAAGAAGTATTTTATTCTGTGTTATGAATTGACAAATATACCATACTTGGATAGATACTATGGAAATATAAAATAGATACCTTGTAATTTTTAATTGCAAAGGTTTTCTTTTAAATAGACAAGATTGTGGAATCTGAAATTTTAGTTTCATGAAATTTTCTGATAGTTTCATGAAAATAATTCAGCAACATACGCATCGTGGTACTGGCCTACTCCGTAACATTTTCAGTAGCTCTTGGCACATTTCCTCTCTGGGCTGAGAACCAGAATCTCAGAGATTCTGAGATTGGCCAGGCTGGGTTCCAGACCCAAAGATTTCTATGTGTTTTGTGAACATAAGGACTATGTTAAAAAATATACATCAATAACCAAACTCACAAATCATCCGTACTGGAATTCCTAATGAAGCATGCCTCCAAAAAAACTAAGAAGGAAGATCAATGAGCATTCTCTATGATGCTCTGATTAATTTGCTATCTAATTCCCAAATTAGATAATATGTATGATCTGAAACATGGAGATTTTTAATATTTCCAAGCTTGCAGAGTTTATTGGGAGAGGATTCTCTATAGAAAGTGTACCATATGGGAAGCAAATTTAAATATCACATCAGTGCTTGAGAAATGCTCAATCTTCAGGGTTTGCAGCAAAAGAAGAATTCAGTGTTTGGAGGGGG
Organism: Tamandua tetradactyla; assembly: GCF_023851605.1. NCBI lineage: Eukaryota > Metazoa > Chordata > Mammalia > Pilosa > Myrmecophagidae > Tamandua > Tamandua tetradactyla. The sequence goes on from NC_135335.1 coordinate 56,382,934, forward strand.
TGATCAGTGTTGGAAAATGCTGATTTGTGCCCCAGATAAAAACAAAGATTAAGGTGAACCCATGACTCTGGCCAACCCTTTCTCATTTGATGTGGTAGAAACTTACACCCAGTCAAGGCTGTTTGGAATTGATCAGGAGCTGATAGTCAATGGAGAACGAAAAAAGAATCTTTAGTATTTGATCTGGGAGGGTCAAATTGAGAGTATAATGTGTTGGCTTGGTTAATTAGAGTGAGTGTAAAAGAGAAAGAAGGCAACCTCCTCCACTCTCCCAGGGATTATGCCATCACTTCCAAGAACAGGAGATCATTTGGATGATATTACTTTTTTTGAAGTGGTGGATATAAACTCCAAGAAGCCAAAGAGTAATTGAAGGAAGAGGGGTAACGACAAAGAAAAATTGTCTAACAGATCATGAAGGAAGTGAGAAAGTGAGGCTTTAATTAGCACTGCTAGGCTTTTTTTAAAATTTGAGGACGGGATTAAACTAACCTGGAATCACTGCTGCTAAAAAGTCTCTAATATATTTATACACACACCTGAACTCTGCTTTGAAGTACAAAAGAAACTATTTAAATTTTCCATATTTACATAAGCTTATGAATTCTGATCTTTGCAAGAGAGGTAAATGAAGAGAATTAATGAGAGAAAAAGGCACATTGAAAAAGTCTGAGTCATATTGTCTACTGTTTTCATAATTTAGAAATTTTTAGCTTTTTCCTGTCTTTAAAGATAATATCATGAATATGAACACATTTATATATAAAGTCAATGTTTTTCCTTATCAATCCCTTTGTGCATTGCCATCACACACCCACAAAAACACTTCTAAGCATTTATTTTTGTATAAATCTATTCTAATATCATAACAAGGGAATCTTACAGGCTGACCTTTACCCATTAGGAATGTTAATTATAAGATTCAAGCCATAAGAAGAATTTATCTGCTGTACTAGTTTTTTTTGTATCACTCCTGAGACAAACTCCTTTTTGTGTTTATTAGATGGTAGGGAAATAATTTGAGTCAAACTTCGTACACCACACACACATATTATATAAATATATATCAGAGAGAGAGTGAGAGAAGGAATCACTGGTGTACTTTCAGTTTAATTACATAATTGCCTGAGACCAAATTTTTACATCAGTGAAATGGGAATAATACCTGTCATATCTACATCACTCTTAGGGATTTTATGAAAATTAAAGATAGCAAATGTTAAAAAAAAAACAAGGATATGTAGTACCGGCAGGCAATTTCTATAGAGAAAATTCTAAATCTAATTTTATTCTTCACTGGCTCCTTAATAATTTCAGATTTCACACCAGTGAATTTGTTTTGGGGAGAGGGCAACAGAAAGGAAAAATAATGTATTTTAAAACTGATTTTAATTTTTATCGAACTAATGTATGAAGATAGTTTAAGAATTTAAATAGAATATAAAGACATAAATGGAATGAATGCTGTGTAAGCCTGTGCTGACAACTGTAAAACATTGCTGAAGGAAATGAAAAAGGCATAATAAATGGAGAAATATATATGTTCACGGATTAGAATAATCAACATTGTAAAAACGGCAATTTTCTGCATGATTCAGTGCATTTCCAGTCAAATTCTAAGCTTGTTTTCTGAAGGAATTTATAGATAGAATGTCTCAATGGGCAAATGATTCTTGACAATGGGGCTTAGGTAATACAATAGGGAAATAATGTTTTCAACAAATGTTTCTGGAACAATTGGTCAGGGAGTGTGTTTCCACTGCTCATGTTTTGACCTTAGAAGGTGTGGGAATTATAGGATCCAACAACCTTACCAGGATGTTCAATGTTAAATTCAGTGTTCAACTGCATGGTTCAATAAATTAAGTGTCTCCGATGGTTCTCTTCCTATTTTTTTCTCTTTTAAACAGATTTTTATTATTTTATATATCTTTTAGTGTTTTCTATCATATTTAGTTTCATGTAAAATATAACTATTTTAAGAATTAGGAGAGAAGTCTAAAAAAAAATCAAAATGTTCTTTTTTGCATCCTTTATGTATCTTTTTGAAATGAAAAATTATGAAGTAAAAATGCAGATAGTAATTGAAGAAAAATAGCATGTAATGTTCCATATTTATAGTGTATGTATGCACATATGTATGTTTTAGCAATATGTTTTTACATTTCTTCTGCAGGTGAAAAACTATACTGCCAATTTCTTTATTGAAAATTTAAATTTAAATACTTTGCAGTTACTGTAATTGGCAATATTGGTTAATAACCTAGCACTCATAAAAAGATAGTTACCATGGATTTATGCTATTTAGTTATAACACATCCTTGCTTTGTAATCCCTTAGTTATAATACATTGAATACATTACTATTACTGCTTGGGCCAGGCTGTACCTTGGAAACATCTGAAGTCCAAGGATGGAACATCTGGGAGGTCATTTCAGCAGACACAGGAGAGAGCCATCAGACTCACCCTGGCCCCGATACGGGTGGGACCCAGCCACACTGTGGCCAAGGCCAAAGACAAGTCCTGCTGCAGATGTGGACTCAGCTGGGCTGCTGGCCTGCAGCGTCACCAAGGGATGAGGGAATTTCAGAGTGCAAATGTCACCAGATCTGAATTAAATGAATTTTTGATGCGATTGAATATGCATCCCCACATGAGACTATTTAAATCAGACTGCCTGGAAAAGCTAGTGGGTCTTTCTTAATATTACAACCAATAAAATTTTGTTTTCTTATGGTGGAGTGGAAAAGGGATCTTTTCAGAGAAAAAGTGTGTTCAGTTATAACAATAAAATGGACCTCATAATTGAGCCTATCTAAGTGGGGGCCATTCAGTTATGCCTGGGGCACCGATTCCACGGTTAGAAAGAATGCATTTGAGCACACTTCTTGCTCCTTCAAAAGAAAATCTTTTCTCAGGAGGATGCGTGTCTTTCCATGTTGGTGGTGGTGGTGGGGGCATTCCATTCCTTGTAAAATTCTTATTCCCATTTCCCCACGGCCTCATATGACCAGCGCAGATGACCCTGTAGCTTGGCGAGTACCACTAAATTTTCCTAGTTAAGAGTCTCATCAGCTCCTCAATAAGCAAATTTAAAGCAGGGGCATATTTTAATTCATACTTAATAGCTTTTCTTGATTGCCTGTCTGTCAACATATCAGAGTAGATGCGTTCTTTACGTTTTAGCAAGTTCTTGGAGATTGCAAATGGATTTTCTATGTGTGTTTCAGATTTCCAAAGCTGCGGGAGAAGGAGAAATATGAGAGTACATAAACTCTGCCATTTTTTTGAGATGTCCCAGAGTTTCCTCTGCTCAATCAATATGCATTCAAGAGATCCCAGGCTTCACTGTGAAGACAAGAATGGAGTCCCTGATTTCAATTAACATTCTCTTCATGTTATGACTCATAAAAGTATTAAAAAAATCTAGCTATCTGTAGAAAATATACTAGAAATTATTTATGGTCTAGCCGATCATTAGTGATCTCTGCAGTTATGATGCAAAGCAGTGCATTTGTTATGCTCTTTATTTTAGGATTTCTTTTTACTGTGTTCATTTCAGGAACAGATAAGGCAGTGTGGCCCATTGTATTTCAGGGCATACTGAAACCATAGGCGGCCTATGATGCTGAGATTTTGTCATCCTTCCATGATAAAAAGGAATATCTCTTTATGGCTGAATAATATTCCAGTGTCTATGTACGTACCATAAATTGTTTATCCATTCATCTGTTGATGGACACTTGGATAATTTCTGAATCATCCTATAACACGGTTGAAACTTGGAGACGTCATGTAGTCAAAAAGACAAATCTTGTATGATCTCACTTATATGAAATACCTAGAATAAACGAGATTAATAGAGACAGAAAATAGATTATAGGTGGCTGGGGGATAGGAGGGCAGGGGTAAAGGGACTAGAAAATTATTGCTTAATGAATGCTGAGTTTCTGTTTGAAATAGCGAAAATATTCGGGTAGTGGATGTTGGTATTGGTAACACAGTATTATGAATGTAATTAATACCACTGAATTTTATATTTGAAAGTACTTAAAATGATAAATTTTGAATTGTATGTATATCTCTACAAAAAAATAATAAGTTTAAATAGAAAATATCTGAGAAAAAAGAATGCCTCCAAACCCAAATTTTGTGACTTGGGGACATCCAAATTCTCTACAACTTCCTGAAACTCCTAAGCCCCTTGTTTGCTGTGGCCCCAAGACATCTTTGCCATCTCTGGACTGCCCTATAACAAGTGAGACCTCAGCACGTCTGCAAGTGCTCCAACAGGACTCAACTCAAAGAGCACTCTTGGCCAGATGATTTCATAGGTGGCTTTGTGCAGAGTCCACAGGAGAGATTTGCACTGCATATTCCACAGGAAAAGTCAACTGTCCTACTTGGTAATTTTTGTGCTATATGGGTGCATTCTGACCACCCAGCCCCAGGGGCTGCTCTTGCGTCTTCCTCTCCCCAACAGCTGCTCAATGCATTCAGGAAATGGACAAATCTATAGCGGTTTTCATGAGGACATATGCATGCCGAAATGTTATCCTAACCTTTATAAATTGGAGACATAAAATATCATAATCTCTACTTGGTGGAAAATAGGCACTTTGGAAAATTCATTCAAGCCTAAATGCTGTTTGCTATGATTGCATTATCAACCTAAGTCCAAATTCACTGTTTATCCTAGAGACTTTTATGCTGAAGCAGAGTTACGTGAAGTTCCATTTAATCCTTTGTCTTGCCGATCAGGTTTATTCAGGCCATTTAATACAGCCACCAAAATGTCATCCATTTGAAAAACCTGTCACTATTACTGCCTCTTCAACGGTTGCTTTATTCTTTTTCATATTACCCCAGAGAAGTTTAAAGAAAGGTATGGAAAGAAATAATAAAAAACTCACACATAAAGCTGCCTCAACAAAATATTATTTTTCCAAATACAGCCCTTTTTGGGCATATGAAACTCATATGCAAGTCTGTTTTACCAAAATATGTATACATTTTAATAATTTACCTTATATGCTATATATTATATATGTTTTTTGTTTTACACTTTTTTAGGTATATTTTCTTTTTTAGTGAATGCAATAAAGTAAAAGAGTCTGTGTGTTTCCAATATGTGAGTAAACTATTACTGTTGAAGCCCAATTTGGCACTTTAGAAAATATTTTCCTTAGTATTTTTAATGATGGAAATCTGAGGGAAAGTAAACTTCAGTTAAACTAATAGAAATAAGCATTTCCTCATTTTTTATTTACTTTTTGTCTATTTTCTTTAGCCAGATGCTCATTTCACTATCTGAGAAACCCTAAAGTTAGCACAGAACAAAATTCCCTCCAGGAATAAGGGCAACGAATGGGCATAAAACTTCAGACATTTCATATATTATAAAAGCTCATGTATTATATGAGCACATTCTAGACAGCAGCATATTACATTTAGGAGAGATGCCTCATAGCCAGAGCCAGTGAAAGGAAGCTCATGCCCAGCCTCGGGGTGCCCTGAGCAGGAGGTGGTACCTGTGGGGGAGTGTGTGCCGTCTACACTCCAGGAAAGATTGGGGCATAAAGGGAGTTGAAGTTGGGGCTTCATTTTAAAAACTGCTGGATTCCAAGTTTAAGAATTGGAAATTAATCTGATGATCCATGATACAATTATTAAACATCTGGAGCAGGGAAAGTGATATCCCAGAAGGACTAGACGGATGTGTGGTGTGTGCTGAACAAGAGAAAAAATCAGGCAGAAGGTCGGATTGGGCCAGTATTGCAATGATCTCCAAATCGAGGTGCGTCTGCCAAGCCAAGATGGGAAATATTTCCTGACTTGTGTGCATTATTTATGTTCAGTTTATTCTTTTAAAATTCATCCTCTGCACCTGAATCATAAAATCCATAGCACAGTAGCATTCACATATAATCTGCAGGTGATTGCGTTTTGAGGGTTTCTCAATGACCACTTACTGGTGAGGTGGGCCATAGAGACAGGGAAGAGGAAATAATGGATACAAGATACATCCCCCAGGTGCAGCTAACAACCTGCCTTGTGATAATTTTGATAACTGAGGTGTGGAATGGAATGAGATTCGTGCCATGGCGCCCAGGATAAATTGCTTTTTAATGTGCATGCATTTGGGACTCTTTGATCAAGAAATTAGATCATTTTCCTATTTCTTTCTTTTACAAATAATCTCAAAGGGGCTAGTGAATCAGTTAACACATGAACACACTTTTAGTCACACAAGACAATGGAGCACACCTTAATGAACCCCATCCAATATCTGAAGCTGAATCTAACTTTTTTAAATATGCATATTCCAGAATTAAAACTCTAGAAAAATTAGATTAGCCTGAACTTGGTCCTAATAGGACAACAGCCACCATAGGTAGTTAACCAAAAGATGATTAATATTTTGAGTTTAAGAAGGATATTGACTTTGGCTCCTTTCACATAGCAAACTTCCTAACTATATTAAAATATGATTTAATTTAAAATCTTATCATTTGCATAAAATTCTACAGAGGCAAACTCTGAGGGACCCTTCACTATTGAGTCTCAAGATGTGAATAAATTTAAGATACAAGTTTAACTATTAGAGGACACTAAAATAATATTTGAATTCACACTTTTCTAAGGAATGACGTCATAGATTACAAAAGTTGGCTTATAAAATAGAAGCGAAGAATGCTAGAATATTTAAGCTTTCAGTTGAAGGAATTGAGTGAATGCTATTAGTATCAGAAAATAAAGCACATTAAATATAGGAACAGCATAGAATTCCAAATACCTCCAACAACAGGAGAAAAAACGTGTGCATGCACCAAATCTGCTGCAATGGTATCGAGAATAAGTCTTAAGAAAACTGCCTTATTTCCTAATTTCTTCATAATCTGAGCCTGTTTCCATCTGAAATATGAAATGTTACAAAAAAATCAACACATGCACCTACATATTTGCTTATCACTGAACATCTACTCCCTAACTCATATCATTATGAATATTCTTCAATAGCTGCTATAATAGCAAGTGTAGGGCTCAAATCTGCCTGGTTTCACCACATGAAACAGCTCAGATTGTTGGCAGCCTGCTACATAACCTCTTAGAATGGAGGGTCAATTCCCTAAACCAGCACCAAAGTTCAGCCATTAAATGCTTCATAAGAACTCTTTTTTAGAGCTATTTTGAGGATCTTTCAATTAGATTTTATAAGTCATAGTTGCTGTAAAGTTCCCATATTCCATCTTTTCTGTTTTTCTCATCATAATGGCAAAAATGAGCTTGGTATGTTGTCACATTGTGGGTTGACCCTTCTCTCGGGGTTTCTGAAAATCATTTACAAAAGGCTCTAATGAAGTGACTTTGTAAAGGGAAAAATAAAAGACACAATATATTAAAGTTCACCCTTAATGGACTTATGTCTTAAACAGTACTATTAATATTACTTTGCATCTGATGTCTTTGGTCTTTTTTGAGGAAGCTGAGATTAAAGTGAGGTCATTCTGTTTTGAGGCTCAGTGGAAAAGGAATAAATACAGAACAGAATAAGAGAAGCTATTTTCTTCCCTTGGGTCTATTCCGGTTACTGAGTTCTAAATGGCCATGCCATGTCCCGTCTGAAAGGCACCAGGTAAAGGAGATAGAGATAGAGAGTGCCCCTTCCCACCCCCAATCTTTCTTATCCTTGAAGCAGGAGGCGAGAGAGAAAATTTCTTTCCTTTTTTGTTTTTGAGGCACAGAATCACCACCATTGATAAAATAGCCATCTAGTCAACTGTCCCTTCTTATTTCTAAGAAGCAAATAATAAAATGTAGGAAGGAAAACTAGTGGCATCCAATCCAATATTGCCCTTCCTCGGGAGTTTAGTGGAAGACTTACTGTTCTACATAAATACGAGAAAAGGGGAAGAAGATTTCCCCTCAATATATTACATGAGCAAAGTAACATCGAATTGCACATTAAATAAAATAACATGGCATGATGTTTTTTTCAGAAATACAATTTCTGAAAATTCTCAGAAAAGCAAGAGCCAGTAAGTATGAAGTTATCCTTTAATATAGACCATTATATTAAAAGAGCTAAAAAGAGAAAACTGCTATGATCATTTCTATAGATGCAGAAAAGGTGCTTGATGTCTTTCAACTTTCAACACACATTTATATTAAAAACACTCAATGAAATAAGAATTGATGTGTGTTGAGATATATATGTACATATGAATCCATTTATTTGCACACGTAAAAATTAGGCAGAAGAAAGTAATTGAAGGAATTAGAATGAAAGAAATAAAATTATATTTTTCAGGTAATATGATTCTATATTTAGGAAATTCACAAGAATCAATGGAAAATTACTACAAATAAGAGAATTTCGCAGAATAGCAGCTTGTATAATCAGTTTATAATTATCGCTAGTCTATGCATATTATAGAAAATATATCATAGGCCTGTTTATAACATCAAAAATTAATATAATAAATTAACAAAGCCAAATAGCATATTTTGACATGAAAGTGTTTCATTATTAATACATCAATTCTGTATACTCTGATTCATAATTTAAAATAATATCTTAATAAGGAAACTATCAGTCATTTTCTTTTCTTGGAATTGAAAATCTTTAGTTAAAAAGCCATTTGAAATAACTAACAAGAAAGATTAGTCAGAAAATACCTAAAATATATTCCTTGAAAAATACTACCCTTACCATATATATTTTAAAATATTATAAAGCCTCTAACATTATAAGAGGATAGTTTTGGTACTTAAATTTAAAGTTAAGTGGAACCCTATAGAAGAAAAAAAGCAGAAGGAAACTTAAATGCATCAAAAAATACAGGAATCAATAATGGCAAACAGAGAGTGGAAAACCAAGTGGTGATAAGATAACCTAGCTTAATGGAAAAAACAAAAAATGGATCCATTCTTTACATCATTCACAAGGATACATTCAACATGGTGCAAAAATTTAACTACAACTGAAACTGCACACGTTCTCAAAGAAAGTATCATAAATTCCTTTATCACTTCAGTGTCGGGAGGCTTTTCCCTAAATATCCTTCAAAATCTCAATGTTACAAGGGAAAGTTTGATACTTTACAACAGTTTAATTGAGATCATTCATATACCAAGTGATTTTCCCATTTTAAGGTCTACAATTTAGTGGTTTTAAGAAAATTTACATAATTAGGCAACCCATCACCACAATCTAATATAAGAATATTTCTGTAGCCACTCCCCAGGCCCCCATAAAATCCCTTACAGGTACATGTAATGCAAGTTACTCTTCATAACCCCTTCCTGTCTACAACCACCTCCCCTCACACCCCCAGCCCTGGGCAACTGCTAATCTCCTTGGTGTCACTACAGATTTGCGATATGTAGTCTTCTGTGACTGATTTCATTAACTTAGCATGATGTTTCCTAGGTTTACATATTTTGTGTGCCAATTAACATTGCATTATATGGTGCTAATACATGTTTATCGACATTTAGGTTGTTTCCACTTTTTTGGCGCTTGTGAATAATGCTGCAATGAATGTTTTTTGTATACATTTTGTGTGGATATATGCTTTTATTACTTTGGGGTGTATACTTAGAATTGGAGTTGCTGGATCACATGGTAACTCTCTGTTTTATGTTTGAGGAGCTGCCAAGCTGTTTTACAAAGAGGCTGGACCAGTTTATATTCCCACAGAAATTTTTATGGGGGTTCAGATTTCTCTACATTTAGGCCAACACTTGTTATATTATCTGTCTTTTTTTATTACAGCCATTTTAAGGCTGTTAGGTTGTATTTCACTGTGATTTTGATTTACGTTTCCTTAATAGTTAATGATGTGTGCATACTTTCATGTACTTATCAACCATTTATTTATTTTCTATGGAGAAATGTCTACTCAAATTCTTTATTTTAAAATTGCATTATTTATCTTTTTATTATTAAGTTGTAAGAGGTCTTTATATATATTCTAGATACAAGTGATATATCAGATATATGATTTGCAAATATTTTCTCCCACTCTATCTGTTGTCTTTTCTTTCTTGATTGTATCCTCTGAAGCATAAAAGTTTTTAATTTTGATGAAATTCAATGTATCTATTTTTTCATTGATCGCTTGTGTCTGTTGTGTTATATCCAAGAATTCTTTGCCTAATCCAAGGCCATGAATATTTACTACTATGTTTTCTTCTAAGAGTTTTATATTTTAGCTCTTACATTTAGGTTTATGATCCATTTTTGGTTAATTTTTACCTATAGTGGCAGGAAGGGGTCCAAATTCTTTCTTTTGCATATCTAGTTGTTCCAGCAACATTTGTTGAAATGAGTATTCTTTCTCCACTTGGTACCCTTGCTGAAATCAATTGACTACAAATATGTTTTGTAATTTCTTTGGATTCTCAGTTCTATTCCATTGATCTATAAGTCTGCCCTCATGCTGTGCCAGCACCACTCTGCCTTGAAAGGTCTGAAATTGGGAGTAAGATCCGTCAAATATGTTCTTATTTTTCAAAATTGTTTTGGCTATCCTGGATTCCTTGTATATCTGTCCAAACTTTAGAATCGGCTTCTCAATTTCTGTAAAGCAGCCAGCTGTGATTTTGATAGGGATTACATTGAATCTGTAGGTGAATTTGGTGGAATGTTGTCTTAAAAATAGTAAGCCTTCAGAGCTATATTTATTGGGTATCTTTCCACTTACTCAGGTATTCATTAACTTCTTTAAACAGTATTTTGTAGTTTTGAGAGCATAAGTTTTATGCTTATTTTGTTAAATTTATTCTTATGTATTTTATTCTTTCTGATGGAATTATTTTCTTAATTTCAGTTTCATGCTGGTCATTGACAGTGTTTGGAAATACAACTGATTTTTTGTATGTCAATCTTGTAGCCACATCCTTGTTCTTAGTTCTCATGTTTTTTTTTAAGTTTTTGTTTTTGTTTTTTTAACATGGGCAGGCACTGAGAACTGAACAATTCTAGGTGAATTGTAGACCTAAAAGTGAAAAGTAAAACAATGAGTTCATTAGGAATTATATTTCTTAAGTCGGTCCTGATAAACAATAACCACAACATGTAAAGATGGATAAAATTGGCAACATTCAAATTATGGAGTTCTGTTCCTAAAAGACACCATTCAGAGTGTGACAAGCCAGCTCAGGTGGGAGAAGATGTTAGCCATAAATACAACTGACACAGAATGAGTACCCAAGATGTATGTAGACCCCTTATGTAACAAATAGAAAATTTGTTTATAAAGTTTGAGGGGGTGGCTCCTTTATTTTAGTTTGTATATTAAGGTCATAAAATGAAATCTAACAAGTGGTAGGTATGGCCATGAGTCATAATTGGCTATAAAGCCAACAGCTCTCCCAGATGCTTTTTTTTGTGAAAATTACATGTGAGAGTCATCAGTCATCATTGACTTAAAGGAGAGTTTGTTTATAACTTTAAAGATTGACTCCAATTCACATTTTTATAGCTTACTCTAGGTGCTCTGTGGAGATCAAATCTAAGGGATTAGAGTGGGAGCAGCCAGCTGGGTAGCTTGAGTTAGGGTGGAGGGGGAGGGGGGGAGATATGATCAAATTTGTTCAGGAGGGGAATGGAAGGGTTTCTGAGGCACTGAGTGTGCTGATATAAGGGAACCAAGGATATACAACAGGGTACATTTTATTTTGAAATTTTCAAACATTCAGCAAGGTTGAAATAATTTTCCAATGAATCCCTTTCTACCCCAAACCTGGTTTCTGTCTTTAACATTTTAGGTTACTTGTTTATCCCATGCCTGCATATGTATCCACTCCTCTAACCAGCGATAAAATCATTTTCTTAGTCATTTCAAAGATGCCAACATTGGTACACATCTTCTTAAATATATCCACCTATTTATTATTAGCTATACGTCAATATTTTATGGTTTTATGTAAAATTTATAGGCAATGAAATGCACCAGTCTTACTTAAGACATTTTGACAAATGTCTACATCTAGGGAAATATTAATTTTTTACAATAAAATATAGCGATACTGCAAATTATTTTTAGTGCAATGGTTTATATTAAGTCACAGGTAATTGTGCAATGACATAAAGAAAAGCCTGCAGGGAAAACAAGAATCAGCATGCGAGAAAAATATATCGAAAATGCAATAATGCAAATAGCCATCTAACATTGCCCACATTTTTTCAGCTGTTTCTTTATTACACTAATGAATGTAATGGCTTTTTAGGTAACTAGAATTCCATATGGAAAAGATGAAGTTGTTAATTTGATTCATGTATCAATTACTCAACATACTTAGTCTATATGAGTATATTGAAACAGGTTAATGAGACAAGCTTTAAGGCTCTAAAGAAAAGCAACAGTTTTGACTAAACTTTAAGCCCATAAATCAAAACTACAATATTGGCACAATAAAACCGTTGTCTGAGCATAGGCAATAAATAAGGCATTATTCTAAAAGTTATAAACAGTTCAGAGAACGATGATACTCTTTGTTTAAGAACTTGATTAATTGTGTTATAAAAATAAACGTTTATTCTTTGAGTACTCCACTTAATTTTGAAAATATACCTAATGAAAATGGCATTACAAAAATATCCAATACAATTTCTCCTCAATAAATAAGCACTTTAAAGGTTATTTACATAACTGCAGCCACAGCTCACTCCAAAGTTGACAGCTATAAAGCAGGTCAACATTTTTCACATGCACTAATGAAGAGATACTGAAGAAAATTAGCTTCTTCTAAGGAAATCAAAATTAATTTTACCTCCATTTGTTGTCAAATCTTTGATAAACAAAGACCTCATTTTACTTCTTGAAAAAATGACTCCCTACTCTGGCTCTAATAGAGGAAGTTTGCTATATATGTGCTAATTTATTTCAAATCCTTTGCCTCATCTGAGAAATTGGTCAGCAGTAAGTTTGTAAACACAAGCAGATAAACAAAAACAATGTCCAGTTTTCCTCCGGTATTTGACAGATAATTATTCGCTTTTATTTACTTAACATTATTTTTCTTCTTTCTGTGTTTATTCAGGAAGAATAAGCTGAATTCAACCACTGACAATTGGTTAGAGATGATCCAGAGAAAATTCGACTGCAATTCAAATGTGTATCACTTCTGCTAATGTTTCAGGATTCTGTTTACTGTTTCTTTTTTTATGTGTGCTTTCATCTATTTTGTTGTCCAGACCTCCAATTTAAGAAAGGTGTAGTTTTAAAATTTTCTAGTAACTAGGTCAGCCCTTCTATAATATTGATCTGAAAATCGAAAGTGTCAGCAAGTCAGTGAGCTGCCACCAGCATTATTGTCCTGGAACACTAGGTCATTTTGGATTCTATACTTTATATGTATTCCTGTAATAGGAAAATTGTTACTGACAATTTTCAACGGAGGGGTTGATTCCCTTCCCAAAGCAGAGAAGCAGAGTTTACACAATATTCCTGCAGTTTTCCACGGAAAATGCACACTTACCTCAAAGGAAGAACACTGGTGGTTTATTCACTCTAAACGCAGCCCAAGGGCTTGAAGAAAGGAGGTCAACGTTAAGATTTTCATCTTTCAAAACAATAACCCTGAACAAACAAAATGCCCCACAGCAGGCTCTTCGTCCTAAGCCCTAACTCTAAAGCCATCAATCACCTGGACTACTTGGAGAGACGTCCTATGGATTTCCTTATGAAATCATTTTACTTTTAGTCCCTGGAGAAATTAAGAGTCTGAACATCCTTGACCAAAAGACAGTCAGGAAACAATAAGGGAAGATGAAGATAACCCAAGAATTGAAGACATGTGGAAGCCTGAGCACTTCTAATGAAAGAAAAATTGATGTCAAAGCATGAGAACAAGAAAAAGCATCTCACTGTAAAGGATGAACAAACCAGGTCACCCAGCAACTATGTCAATGGGTTCATTTCCAATATTCTAACTTTTTGCCCTGCTTTCTTATTTCATCATGTTTTTCTGCTCATTCCTTTCACAAACTTAAGAGTGATTATTTTTTTTTAAAGTTTTATCTCTAATTATTATTAACATTTTAAAAAAAAAGTTTAATCTCTATTTTTTATGGTCAGCCATAAAAAAGAGGTCCCTGCAAGGGCTTAATTTATTTCTCCAGTTCTGAGGGTCTCACTGCTGCTCTGGTGTCACCTCCTTTTGCTTTCCACTTCTGCTCACTTCACACATCCGCTTTGCCACCGTCACCAGCTGAGCACCTGCATCCACTGCCCCAGGCATGCTCTTCCATCATTAAAGGCAACTTCACACTCAGTGGTCACAACTCCTCTGTGAGAAATAGGTGGGACACCCGGGCTCTTGATCTTTCCACAGTGATCTCCCCAGCCACTCTATAGTCCCAAGCTCATGAGCAATAACTATGCTCATGAAGCCTGAAGCCTTGGCCTCAGGTTTCCCCACATCTCTGACATCGCTTCCTTTCATTTGAGGCCACATCTTCCGGTCCTCCTATTCTGATAATTCTCTGACTGTAATGAATCCGCCTTCCTGTGAAGTGACTCTTGGACTCTCACTGCCTCCTCCAAGCCCTCACCGGCTGACTTAGTTTGTATTCTCAGCACCCTTGAAACTCCTATGAGAGCCACTAATCTTGGTCCTATAGGTTTTGTACCTTGAGAGAAATCAGTAAAGGCCACATTGGTGAAGAGGATGACTTTCCAGTCTGATGGTGAGGGGAGAGAGTCGCAGCACATCAGCTGGGCAGGAGATGCTCCAGGTGAGGAGAATGGATGCGCCCTGGGTGATGGGTCACCAGATGGATGTGCCAAGACACAGATGTCTACTGAAAGCAATGCACAGGAGACCCCAAAATGCCCTGGGGCTGATTTAATACAGCAGCTTTGCTGGAATAAAAATGAAGTAATCAATTTGAGAGTGAAAGAACTATTGAAAAATCAGCAAAAGGAAGAAAATGCTTGAAAAACAAAACCCACATTATAATAATCTTTAGTTACATGAAATCCTGCCTGAGGACCCTTGATGGATAAAGAGTTGTGGATAGTTTCTTAAATTCTAATATGATTGTAACTTATCTCAACAAAAACAATAATTGGTTATTTAAAATCACTATTTTCAAGCATTTTGCAAACATTGTTTTCATAAAGCAATCAGTATAGAGTCCTAGACTACCTTTCCCTGTAAATTATCTTTGCCTGGAAATAAGATAAACATGTAACATTTACAATCTCCTTTATTTATAATGCTTATAATGCTAAATGTGTCATTTCCAATGGGGAAGAAAACTGATTTTTATGTAAAACTCATCTTTGTCTCTACTATTACAAAGAAAAATATTTTACTAATGAAATACCATTATCAGTAGGTGCTGGTTATAAAGTCTTAATGGAATTGCAATGCTCTGGAATGTTTCCTTTTCAAGGCAAAATAGTTTTAAGTATCAAAAATGCCTTTCAACTTCAACAGAGTCCTTTTAGCCCAAACACTACACACACCTACCCACACCAGGGCTTAACCCACATTTAATATCCTCTTGTCCTCAGTAATGGTTATTCTCACATTTCCATAAAGGAGTAGTTAGATTCTAATTTACTTTTTTGTTTGTTTGTTTGTTTTTCTGAGGGGGGTGCGTGGTCTGGGAATCGAACCCAGGTCTTCTGCATGGAAAGCAAGCATTCTACTACTGAACCACCCGTGCACCCTCTAATTTACCATTTTTAAATGTAAGAAGCAAGGGGGAAGCCCTAGAAGATGCATTGCATTTGTTTCCAGTTTTCTCTTATATCAACTCGGTTTAAAAGTTCAGGTTCAACAAGATTAAATGCACAGTCCCGGCCAGAGACTGTGAAGGTGCATTCACACATTCCATTAATCCTAAATTAAAATGTCACCTGACTTTCGCTGAAACCTGATTCAAGTAAAAAGGAGAGCAGTATTTTTCTAGGTTAAGAAACAAAATTATATGCTCAATGTAACTTGGAATAGATTGCATCAGCCTCAGAACATTAATCTTATACACATTTTATATGGAGTATTTACTTATTTAATGTGAGGTACAGTAAATTATCTTAGCCAGAAGAGTCAGAAGAGGCTATTAGTACTTTGATGCTTTTTGATGTTTTCCCCCCCAAATTATGTTTATACTAAAAATTGAGCATAAATTTTTTTGATGGATTCATGGAGTCATTACTGAACTTTGGAAATCTTTTAATGAAGAGTTTTTATATAGAGTAATATGATGAGACTGTCATTCAAAGCTTGTGGCATTTGTAGATGAGAGTACAATACTAGTAAAGGGAGAGTAGGTGAGCTGAACTTAATTAACTTGTCAGCTGTGATGTGCTTTTTAAGCTAAGTACGTAAAAGTGTTGATGCCCAGAATTTAATGGGGAAATGAAGGGTGCTGCTTCACTGGGTATATTCATACTGTCTCGGTAGTATCCCTAGAAGTTTTAGCTTTGTTTTCTTCTCTTTCTATTGAGCCAAGCTCTTCATTTGTAATCAAATGATGAAAGATCAGAGAGCAGAAAAACTGGCCCTTGGGTTTAAAAGACACAGAAAGGGAAGGGCTAAGATGAAGTCCAATTAATCTAATTAGAAAGTAGTCTTGGAAATATAACATCCATTGGATGCCTAAATTGCCTAATAGATGCTAAAATCCACCCTTCTCTTTAGCACAGAACTAGACTGCATTTTCCAGCATGTCCTGCAGTGGGAAGTGGTCACATGACTGGGCCCTCCTAGGGGAATGTTTACACTCACAGGCTCATCTCCTCTGAGGAAATCACCCATGTTTGTTTCACTTTCCAGCTTGCTGGTACCAAAGCCACATGTTCAAAATGGCAGAACAGCTGTAACAGCCTTGGACTGTTAAACAAGAGGTAAATAAATTGATATTGTTTTAACCTTTGTATTTTGGGTCCCCCTGGAACAACGGTTTAGAGCATCTTTTACAACAGGCAACAGAAGTTCATTTGACAACCAAGCTGTAACAGGCCTCTCTTGGTTTTGTTTAAAATTGCCAAATTATACAGAAAGGAAGTGATCTTTCAGTTCTTGAAAGAGCGTACATATGCTTGGCAAGTAGTTACTCAAAGTCAAGCTTGTAACTTCCTAAGGCACCTCTTCCACTCCATTCTTGGCTCCATCAAAGGCTGTCCAAACAGTAATCAGAGAGATACTCCAAATTAGCTTCCTGTTAACATGAAAATAAAGCCCAATGTACGTAGGACAAACTATAAAGCCTTGTCCAGGTCTCCAGGTCTCAAGCTTCTTTGGACAACACCTTCCCCTTTCCTTCTGGGAAAGCAGTGATCTTGTAATTTCCTACATCCCAATGTGAATTTAAAAAAAACCTGAAGGGAGTGGGTCTGCAAAAGCACCTTTAAAGTGAGGGTCAGAGGCCAGAGAGCAACCAAAACAGGAGGTACAAGTACCCAGTCCTGCTGGTCATTTCCCTGATCCCAGAGTGCAAAAGTTTCCACATGACCTGTGCAGGGGCAGTCCATGCTCCTTTTTCTTAGGGTCTTAAGGCAAGTTTTACCTTAGAGGATCTTTGTTCCTCTGCAGGCTCTAGACAAAGGAGGAGCATGTTTTCCAAATTCGCACTCACTCTGTTGATCTGAAAAGTCCAAGAACTTATCGTTGGGATGAAGCAGTCTCTTTTATTCTGCTTTGTATTTCCTGGTGTTTCCTTTCCTCCTTGCTCTCATTCTAAGCTTGTTGTTTAAGGGAAGGGAACTGGAAACAGAAAATGAAGGTGAAAAGAATCGTTTCTGCAATTTTGAGTTTCAATGTCTTAAACTCTGAGGTATATAGAAAGGGTTCCTGGAATGGACCCAAATCATGGAAGAAACATGAGTAGGATGTTACAGTTTGGGAACAAGAAGAAGATGGAGAATATGATGAGAGGAGGGTCACTGGTATCCTGGGAAAAGTTGCTGAGTTAGAAAAGGACAACACAGAGAGAAATATGGTCACCCAAAGGCAGACCTCCCAGCGTCTGATTTCACTGTTAGTGAAGTTAAGTGCTAGCACCTGAGTCCAGAGGCTATACCAGCTGTTGTCCCATGTGTCTGGAGAGTTCCTTCTGGACAGAAATGAGTGTGATGCCTTTTCATGGGCCATCAGGAGTAAAGCCTCAGACTCTTCCACTTTACCCCAGAGTCTGGGCAATATCCCATAATATCTGGAATCTCCCTGAGAAGGAGTGGTGGAAGTCTGCACACCTGGCAGATGTAAGGGATGCCAGAGGTAAAAAACTGAATCAAACCAGCACCAGCTTGGGCTAGATTTTCCTATGCACCTATCAATATTTCCATTTGGACTATATGGAGTTAGGATATTGATTGTTAGCAGATAATCTGGCTTCCAAGCTCAGCTTCACAGATCCCCTTAACTTATTTAGCTTAAGATTAATGTTCTTTGTCTTCAAATCTATGTCACTATTTGAATTTCCTAAACCATAACATTAAAATTTTATAACCCACTGGACAGGTAAATTGAAAGAGGAAAGGAAGTGAAAAGTAATTGCATTAGGAAACATGAATTTTCAAGATGGATCTTGAAAAATTTCTTCTCTAAATACCTAGTTTACCTCTGTTTGATCTCAACCAACTCATCCAAAAATGCAAATATTGGAAGTATACAGGATGCCACACCTTCCTGTTTTGAAGGAAGGGGTGTGCCTCTTTTTACAGGAAGATAATTGTCTCAACTGTATTCTAGAACCCATTATTTATCCCACTAAAAAGCACTATGTCTTTTTGTATCTTTAACAGCTCCCATTATCCCAGACTTCCCTCTCCTAGCCTGCCCTGATGTTCACAAATAAAATGCACCAAGGACTTGTCTACATCTTCTGCTTCTGTCTCTGTACTATCTGCTCCATCTTTAATTCATTTAATCCAGTTTCTGTCCTTCCTTTCAGTGGAACCAGTCTAATGAAAGATGTTAGTCACCCACATGTCATTAAACACTGCGGACACTTTCTTTTATTTAACATCATCTAGTTTACCTTTTCCTTATTCACTTCTCCAGGCCCTTTGGCCACCCTTCCCTAGTCTGACACTTACCTTTTCTGGCTCTTCATCAGTCTCCTCTGCTTCTCCTTTTCAAGAGATATATGCCAAAGGCTCTGGTACTGGCCTTTGTTATTCTGTCCCTGCACATTCTCTGTCTAAGCTCAGGCAACTCTCTTGCTTAACCACATGAATGCTGCGATTTCTTGAGCACCCATTGTCATGAAGAGCAGCATTTGAGTGCAGGGCACACATCAACTTCTCTACGCACACTCACACTGTTTGGCATTCACGTCACTATTCCTCTTGTCACTGTTACCACCCCCATCGTGAACCCAGATTCTTCTCCCACCTTACAGTAAATAGTAGCACTATTTGCCCATTTGTCCAAGGTTATTAGCCTCAATTACATTGCACCATTTCATGGGAGACTTTCATGTAGTCTACTATGGCAATGGCATCTGGAGTTGTTCATTGTACAACCTACACAACAATATGTTCTTGTATATGGTTACCCTGCCTCTCAAATGCCTCCTGTAGCTATCTACTCATGATCTTTTCTGTCCAATTCCCAGTAGTGCCTATAATCATCATTTTCTGGACTGCTGATCCTAGCCTCCAACTTGTCTCCCGCTTCCAGTGGGAGACCTCAAGTCTCTATAGTTAGAGCACTTTGCAAACACAATTATGTTTCTTAAACTCTTCAATGGCCTCCCATTGCCCTGTAGATAAGATACAGACCATGTATGATTCTCAGGTCCCCCATGATCTGGCCCCTCCTCCCTAGTCCTCCCCACTCCCCTTCTCCCTGCACAGTCTGACCTGCTGACCCCTTTCATTTGTCTGGAAGGCACCATGCTCTTTCTTTTCCATAGCTCTTTGCCCATGACCCATCCTGTGCCAGGAACATTCTTCCCTGCCCTGCATCATTCACCCACACTTCAAATCTGAGCTTAAATATCTCTTGGGGATTCCTTTTCTGACTGCCAGACCAGTTTGAGTCTGCCCTGCATGCATTTCTCAGCTCTGAGTTCCACCCATTCTATTACTATCCAGATTCATAGTGATTAAGGCTTCACTGTGTATCTTCTGGGAAGACAGAGATGTCTCATTTACTAGTACATCCCAGCTTCCAGCATACCTGGCTCATAGTAGGTACTTAGTAAATTACTGCTGCCAATTGCATAAATTATATTATTCCCTTAGCATCTCAAATGTATATGATAAAAAATGAACAACAAAATCTCTGTTTCTTTTGGAATACAAAATATTTCCAAGACACAATTTAGATGTTCCAAAATTTAGATGTTCCAATTTTCTTCCCTCAATTTGATCCATAAAACGATGAGTTGCCGAACAGTAAATAAAATGCAAAAGCCCAAGAGTTTTAAAAAAGTGAAATGTAACAGCCTCCAATCTCACATCTGCACTAAAAATAAATGTTTTTGCTCATGCAGAGAATTACGACAACTTTTCTGAGGAAGATAAAGTGGTTTCCTTTTTTATTCAAAGTGTGCTTCTCATTGAAATCTGTGATATTCAATTACCAATTTTGGGGGGGTGGAAAGGAAACTAGATCAATATGGGAAAAAAAATCATCATTTACTAACTTTGTGAATAGTAGCACAGTTTTACTATAGGCTGTTTAATAGTCCCAAGGCCTAACATTATAGGGATGCGTTTGCCGTAATAGTCCAGGGATGTATTGTTTTGGTTTGTTTTTCTTTTCTGTCCCAGAGGAATAATTTGTATTTTCCTCTTTTTGTCTCATTTATCTTAATAAACCATGCCCAGTGTCTATAAATAACCAAATATAAAATAGCATCACTTCTGAATATTAGTTCCAAATGGGAAATAAATTCCTACCTTAAAAATCTAATAAACGCAGGTCACCATGGCTCAGAAGGCAGAATTCTAGCCTGCCATGCCGGAGACCCAGGTTGGCTTCCCAGTGCCTGCCCATGAAAAAAAAAAAAAACAAAAACTAATGAAACACCTTTCAAATGAGAATACATCGTTAAAAACCCTTGGATCATTACATTAATTTAGTTGTTGAACAAACATTGGAGCCCATAAACCTGAACTTACTAATAACTGTAGATGCTTGATGCTTTATTTGGCTTCTGACATGATTTCGTCTCCTACTTTTTGATGAGAGTTTTTCACAGGTTCTCAGGACCATGGCATGCCCCACTGAAGACAAAGCTTGGAAAGCAGATGGTCCCCAGCTCTGTGCTCAGAATTGCAGACAGTCCCAAGAGATATCACATATCATGACCTCCCTCCTCCAGAAATGGCCCATCAGCCCAGATGACACAACTAGAAAGCATAAGAAGTCCGAAAACTGTTACATAAGCTATATAGCATTGAATGTGCTAAATTGTGTTCTAGAACAGCACTGTTCAATAGACAAATGGTTCAAGCCACATTTGTAATTTAAAATTCTCTCATATGTAATTTAAAGATCACTGGAGGGGATTAGGGAGGCTAGAAAATAAAGCTGTGTAAAATTGTTGTCTAATGAATTTACTCAAAGTTTATGCCGTATTTAGGTCTACTGGGCATTTGTAATAATGTTCATTTTAAATAAACACTTTTGTTTCAGTGTAGTTGTACAATTACACAAAAATTGAGACGATGGGAGAGAGACCTTCCATATATACCCCCTGCCACCAGTTTCCCTATTATTAACACCTCGCGTTATATGATTCAATTGTCAAAACTAATGAACCATCATTGATAAAAACTTTATTACACAAATTCTATACTTTATTCAGATTTCCTTGGTTTTTGCCTAATATTATTTTTCCTTACAGAATCCATCTAGAATCCATTCAGCCATCATGTCTCCTAAGACTTCTCTCAGCTATGATAGTTTCTATACTTACCTTATTTTTAATAAGTTTTGAGGTGTACTTGGCAGATATTTAGTAGGATGTTTTTTAAATGAGATGTGTCCGATATTTTCCTCATGATTAGGCTGGGGTTATGCATGTGTCATGGTCAGCTTCATGCATCAACTTGGCCAAGTGGTGGTACCTGTTTGTCTGACTGAGCAAGTGCTGGCCTGTCTGTTGCAATGAGGACATTTCATAGAATTAGATCATGATCACATCAACTGTATCCACAGCTGATTCTGTTTATAATCAGCCAGGGGGATTGTCTTCTGTAATGAGTGATGCTTAATCTAATTACTGAAAGCCTTTTAAGGAGGATTCAGAAGAGACAGGCTCTCTTCCTGCTTTGGCTGGTGAGCCTCTCCTGTGGAGTTCGTCCAGACCCTCCATTAGAATTGTTGGCTTCACAGCCTGCCCTGGGGATTTTGGACTCTGCGTTCCCGTGGTCACATGAGACATTTTTATAAATTTTATATTTACGAGTGTTCCCTGTTGATTCTGTTTCTCTAGAGAATCCTAACTAATACAGCATGTTTTTGGGCTAGACCAAAGAGGTAAATTGCCATTTTCATATAATATCATATTAAGTACAAAATAGCAACATGATTCATCAACTGCTGATTTTGACCTTGGTTGCCTGGCTGAGGTAGTGCTTGTTATATTCTTCAACTGTAAAATTCTCCCTTGCTCCTCACATCACAACCACTCTTTTCCATTCTGTACTTTTTAAAAGAGTATCACTCTGTATAGCCCACACTTAAAAAGTGGGGAGTAATGCTTCACTTCCTTGAGGGTAGAGTATCTTTATAAGTTATTTTGAATTATCCTATATGGGAGATTTGTATGTTCTCTCACATATTTATATCAATATGGACTCATAGATATTTATTTTATACTTTGGATTATGCCAATACAACTTTATTTTGCTGCTCTAATTGTTTTAGCCTTGTTCATTGGGAGCTCTTTCAGTTGGCTCCTATATCCCTTTGATATACTGCAAGATTGTAGGTTTTCTGAGCACTTAACTACTTCTTGGAATTACATGACATTCAGGCTTAACTCATATACTCCCTGCCCCAGTCTAGAATCAGCCATTTCTCCAAGTAGCCCTGGTTCCTTTTATTGGAGAATGGTATTAGGAACTAAAATCTGGGCACTGTTGTTCTTGTTGCTACTCGGGTATTGTTACTTCTAAGTCCTCTCAATTGACAAAGCAAGGAAATACAAGTGTGCATACTAACTTGTGAATATATACATCTATACATATTTATATATCCATCTGCATTTATATTAAGCTAAACATGGGTTCATACCATTGTCCACCCTAGTCCGTTTCCACATGGATTATTCTAGTCTTCTCCCCTTCCAGCTCCTTTGGATGCTACCATTTCAACAGTAAGAATCCAAGTTCCCACCATCCACCATCTTTTATCTAGTTGCTCAATTCCAGTGTACACTTACAGTGATTCCAGAATTGCCAACCTAAACTTCTATGGGAAACAACCTTATCAGCTAAGGTATAGTGAGCATATACAGTTCTTTTAACCTTTAATCTTACTCTCTTCACTCATTTCCAGGGTACCTTAGGTCAGCACATTTTCTCCCCAGTTATTTATTTATTTTTTTTTTCACATGGGCAAGCACCAGGAAGTGCTGCTCTCTGGCACAGCAGGTGAGAACACTGCTATTGCGCCACCATCGCCCGCCCTTCTCCCCACTTATTAAGTGAGGTTATTTCACGCCTTTGTAATTCAGCTTGATTCTTTGGTCACATTCTTCATTTCCTTCTGGGTTCTCCTGATCTCTTAAATATATATTTTTAATTTTCATGAATTAAAAGCTTAACTCTTTGCACTGTAAAATCCATGAGTTTTGACAAATATGTGGTGTCATTTATCCACCACAATATTATAAAGAATAATTTCACTGACCCAAAAAGCTCCTTCTACTTCACATATTTAAGCCTTTCCTGATCCAAATTCCTGACATTCACTGATGTTTACCACCATTATAGTTTTTTGCCTTTTCCTGAACGTCACATAAATGAGACCACACGGCATGTTTTCAAATGTCATTTAGCAATAGGCATTTGAGATGTACCCATGTCTTCGCATGGTTTACAGCTCACTCTTATGTATTGTTGAATAGTATTCCATTGTATGGGTACAACAGATTATCTATCACCTGCTGAAGTATATCATGTTTGCTTCTGACTTTTGACAATTGTGAATAAAACTGTTCTCAATATTCACATGCAGGTTTTTTTGTTTGCAGTTTTTTGTTTGAATGCAAGACTTCAAACCAGTGCAATTGTTGGATTGCAATGTTAAGCCTATGTTTAGCTTTGTCAGAAACTGCCAAACTATCTATTAAGAGAGCTGAATCATTTTTTATTACCATCTGCTTCATTCTAACCAGCAATTGTATTGTCGGTTTTTTCTTTTTTTAATTAGTCATTCAAATAGGTATGCGGTGGTATCTAATTGTTTTAATTTTCATTTCCTATTGAGAAATAATGTTATGTGTTTTTCTTTTACCAAAAGGTATTTTCAGACCTTTCGCTCGTTTAAAAAAATCAGTTATTTTGCTTTCTTGTTGTTACATTTTTAGAAAAGAATTATTTGTACATTTGAATAAAAATTATTGACCAGATTTTTTCTGCAAAAATTTTCTCCCATTCTGTGACTTATCTTTTCATTATCTTCCCAATTTCTTTAACAGAGTCAAGGTTCCCCCCTCTCCCCCTTTTTGTTTTTGCATGGGCAAGCACCTGGAATTGAACCTGGGTCTCTGGCATGGCAGGTGAGAATTCTGCCTGCTGAGCCACTGTGGCTCACCAGAGTCAAGGATTTTATTTTAATAAAATTCAACACATCTATTTCTTTTTCATGGATTGTGCTCTGGTGTTTTATCTTAGGCGCTCTTCACAAAATCCAAGACCATCTAAATCTTCTCCAATGTGTTCAACAGATTGTATAGCTTTACATTTTACATTTAGGTTCTCTGATCCATTTAGAGTTACCTTTTATGTAAGGTATAAAGTGTGGGCCTAGATTCTTTTTTTTCTTTGCATGTCTGAATGTTCCAGCACCATCTGTTGTGAACTATTCTTTTGCAATTGATTACCATTTGTGACTTAAAAAAAAAATCAACTGACTCGATTTGTGTGGGTTTATTCTGAGCTTTCTATTCTACTCTATAGATGTGTCCTGTATTTCTCAAATAGCACACTTATGTGTGCTATGGCAGCTTTAGAGAAAGTCTTGCTATAGGATAGTGTGAGTCCTACAACATTGCTTTTATAATAACATTTTAAAGTAGAAAGTTTGGGGGAAAACTTCCTTTAAGTGGAATGGCAGTACAAAGCAACTCTAAAATTCCTCGAGTCCTTATTTTCATAATATTTTTCATAGTGCTTTATAAAAGGAAAACTCAAAGCTTTCATTTTAATAGCAGACAGCAAATTAATGAGCTGTTTTGTTTTACATTTAGGTTTACATTACAAAAAATGTAAATAAAAGTTGCTCCTACAAAATGTAAAATAACTTGTTGAATGTGGATTTATTAAATCTTCCTGAGGGAAGTGGCAGTACTGAATCATAATAGATTGGCCTTGATGCTGGGAAGACTTTCAAACTTTTTTCTCCAAGACTGAGTGCTGATGACTTTGTAGCCAAATGCAAGCTTTTAATAGAGGGTAATACAACTTTTTGCATATTATTTTAATTTCAAAACACTTTTGAAAACTTTTTAAAAAGTTCCACAGGTCGGGCGGTGCAACAGTGGCTCAGTGGTAGAATTCTCACTTGCCATGCCGGAGACCTGAGTTTGATTCCCTGTGCCTGCCCATGTTAAAAAAAAAAAAGAAAGAAAGTTCCACGTGTCAATAGATCACAAATAAGTCCCTACCAATGAAATAATGAATTTAAGCTAATACACGAGAGATATATTTGAGTTACTTGTGGGGTTTTGGAAGTGTTAGTTTTATTGTGGGTTTCTGGAAATATTGTCCCTTCGGTCACCAGACAGGCCACATGTGACCCTACTAGTGGGAGTGTTTGCCACAAGAAGGAGTCCTTTGGGAAAAACTGGCTCTTTAAAGTTTCTTTCTTAACATAAGTTTCTTAAAACCTGAAAAACTTAATTCTTCATCACCAAATTAATTCTTTATTTTGATTTTAATATTTAGAAATTTTAAAAGTATAGAAAACTATAAAGGTGTGTTCTAGTTTGCTAGCTGCCAGAATGCAATATACCAGAGATGGATTGGCTTTTAATAAAAAGGGATTTATTTTGTTGGTTCTTCAGAGGAAAGGCAGCTAACTTTCCACTGAGGTTCTTCCTTACGTGGAAGGCACAGGATGGTCTCTGCTGGTCTTCTCTCCAGGCCCCTGGGTTCCAACAACTTTCTCTGGGGTGACTTCTTTCTCCATCTCCAAAGGCCTGGGCTGAGCTGCAAGTGCTCAGATGAGGAATGCCAAGCTGCTTAGCTGTGCTACGTTGTGATGTCTCATTTAAGCACCGACCAATTAAGTCAAACGTCACTCATTGCAGCAGACGCGCCTCCTA
The DNA here is from genome assembly GCF_023851605.1 of Tamandua tetradactyla. Taxonomy (NCBI): domain Eukaryota; kingdom Metazoa; phylum Chordata; class Mammalia; order Pilosa; family Myrmecophagidae; genus Tamandua; species Tamandua tetradactyla. The sequence goes on from NC_135335.1 coordinate 56,409,408, forward strand.
GCCGACTGAAGATGTAATTAGCAACAGATGAGGTTCACGTACCATTGGCTTATGTCCGCAGCAACAAAACTAGGTATGCTCACCTGGCCAAGTTGACAACTGAATCTAACTAACACAGCTGGAAAATATCATTTATTTATATTCCCAACATCTAGAATTAACCTTTAATGTTTCAGCATTCCAGCTACCATTTTTCACCTTTTAATGTAATCAACCATTTAAATAATCTGTTATCTATCAAAAGTAGTGGATTCTTTGGCTGGGTCACCTAAATGAGCAATTCCTGAAACACCGGGGTTTCAAAGAAAGAAAGAGAAAGAGTTTATTGCTAGGTGTGAAGCAGGAGATCACATGGCCGCTTGGCCCAAAAATATGTCTCCCAAAACTGCAATAATTCTGATACTTTATAATATCAAAAGATGGGCAGGCTTTAGGAGAATGAGCACAATGGCTCTAGTGATGCAATTAGATATGATTTAATTATTGAGCATGTGCAGACTGATTTCATGCTTAGCCACAAAACATAAATAGGAAAATGGCAGCCTTAATATGGTGATGCGTGTGATATTTAGTACTATAAGGTATAGGTCATTTATAGGTTAAAGTCTAAGCTTGTGGGCATGACAGGCTGGCCCATATTGATTATATCCAGCTTTGGTTATCAAAATCACTTTGGAATTAGGGTAGGTAAGTTCTGTGTTGACCCAAGACCCTTCATTAATATACAATCAGTGTCTTTAGTAATTACAAGACTCTAAAGTCAAAAAACTAGATTAAATGGTACAAGTGAGGTTCAGTCATAAGGTTTTTATAATCACGAGATAAAGGCTATGCAACCATTATCAGAGATCAAGACAGCCAGATATAGTTCAGAGATTTTGAGTATTTCCCTCTGTCTACTCTAATATACCAGAAAGTAAAAAAAAAGACTATGTATATAATGATTCAGTAATCATAATCATCTCCCAAATCTTAACTTCTCAGTTACAAATATACTATCATTATAGAACATTTAAAACTTTGCATAGCTAGAATTTCTTTAGCTTTGTAAATAGTATGTAAATATAATATTCATTCTAATTTATTTTTTTAGCTTTTAAACTAGTGTATGAATCTATTTTTAATATCACCAGCTGGCCATCCCGTTGTGTGTTTCTGGGGCATTCAACCATGCCTTTGGATGCTCTAATTCTTAAGTTGAAACTCTCTGATATTTCAGGGGTTCAACACTATGTTTTAAAAGATAGAGTTTTAAAAGATTGATTCCCCCATAGCTGTTATTTTCATTATCTGTTTCCTATTTCCCATTAATGATTAACAATGAATCTTTAAAATAAAAAAGTACTTACTAATTACCGGACAACAAAGGAGAAGTAGTTCTACAAAATTGTGTCCCAGTCTGCAGCAAGTTGGCAGGACAGGCAGCTCCTCTCCTGCAGCAGGTTGGGCTGTAGAGAGACAGGTGTGCATTTCCCTGGTACCTGGAAGACCTACTGGAAAAAAATACACGAAATATAGATTATAATCTTTACACTCGTGTATCTGTAAGCTTTGTGCCAGAAAGCAGATGTATCTGCTCCAGTGTGTAATTGCTAAAAAAAAGTAAATTTCATTGCACACCATATCCAGCAGTATCACTGATCAGTAGGGAGTTGGGAAGGCTACACCAAGTTCTCTGACACAATCAGAAATAGCTAAGATAGAGAAATGCCACAGGTGTGCCTGTGGCCTTATGACAGGCCACTGAGCACTGCATCACTTTTCTATTTGGGTCCTGGGAGTGGAGTAACATGAGTGCCAGGAACCCTGAGGCAGAGAGGAATTTATGAGTTTGTGTCTCCCTTTCTCATCTGTCACTTTCCCCAGAACTTCTTCCTTTTGACAGGGCAGGCGAGCTCTCTTACAGCAGGCTTGACTGTCAAATCATGTGTAATCAACCTTTGTCTTTCTTTACTGGGACACTCAAAGCCAACGATGGCAGAAGATAAGGGCACCACGGTAGGCCTGAAGAAGCGTGTGTCACAGTTCACATGCCTGCTCAGCTTCATGGATATCTGGACTTTTGTTATACACACATCCCATTTCAATCAAAACTTAAAATGCTCTTCAAAATTGCTGCACCAGCATACACTCCCACTAAAAGTTTCTGTTTCCATACTGCCTTACACAACTCTTTCTCTAATTTTATAACTCCATACTCTCTCATTGCAAAAAATATATATCTCAATTCCAAATATACTCCTCTCTTATAATTAATAAAGTTGAGCAATTCTACATATGGTATCAAATATTCATGGTTCTTGATTAAAAAAAAGTTTCCTTTTTGGATTCTTTTTTCCTTCTTAGATTCTTTGATGATTTGGTTATGATGCCTTTTCAGGTTGAAATTTTAGGGGTTGTGTGTGTGTTCTAGATCAGGGTTAAACAAACTATGGTTTGACAGCCAAATTGGTCCATTGCCTATGTTTGTAAGCAAAGTTTTACTGCAGCACAGACCATATCCATTCACTTACATATTGTCTACAGTTGCTTTCACACTACAACAGCTACTAGCATATTTAGACTGTGGCTTCTTAGTAAAAGTTTGTTGTACCCTGTGCTAAACAAAATATTTCACCAGTTGTATAAGATAAAAATATATAGTCTGATTCAGTCACTTAGCTTTTCTTCCTGTTATCCTCTTCAATTATGCTATAGATGAATCTATTAGATATTACATTTTGGAAAATTTCCCTTAGTGCTATTGCAACGAGAAAAATATATAAGCAAAAGGATTAGGATATAAAGATAAAATTTTCCATCATTTGCAGGTGCTATTTAATCTACATTTAAAATTCAAAGAAGATCAATTGACACAGTTACAATCTAAAAGTGAGTACAGAATGGCTATGAAAATCAGCATGCAAATCCACAGCATTCCAGAAAAAAGTAATAGAAAATAAAATATACTAAGATACTATTTGTATTAATAGTAGTCTGTAAATTACATGTAATTAACCTAGGGATAGAACTCTTTTTGTATTAATTATAAAAATCTATTAAAGGACACAAAGGAATGAATGAATGAAGGAATGTTGTAAAGATGACCATATCCCCCAAATTAGTTCACAAATTGAATACAATCCATTTAAACTCAGTAAGAATTGAAAGGAATTAGACAAATATTTTATATACATATATACATAATTATATATATATATATATATATGAAGAGTCCCAAAGCATTAAGATAATTCTGGAAAAGAAGACAAGAAGGACTCACCCAACCATGTATCAAGGAATATGCTATAGCAATCACCACGAACAGAGAATGGTACTCTCAAAACAGTGGTTTTCAATCATAGGTGACTTTGTTACCTGGGGACACTGGGCAATGTTTGGAAGCATTTTCAGTGCCACGTCTGGGGAGAGGGAGATTTGCTACTGGCATCTAGTTGATAGAAGACGGGGATGCTGCTAAATATTCTATAACACACAAGACAGACTCAATAACCAAGTCAGCTCCAGGTGTCAATACTGCCAAGGTTGAGAAATTTCCCCATAAAGGAATCATAAAATGGACCATAGCAGAGACAGATTGTGATACAGGAATATTTGGATCACTAAACAGAGAAAATAAAATTAGATCACACTCAGGCTACACATACAAATACTTACATATAAAACAAAGATATGAACATAAGTGGCAGAAAAATGACGCTTGTAGAAAAATGTAGAGTTAGAACTCAGTACAGCTTCAAATTTAGCATTGCCTTTAAAGCAACAACAGAGAATATCTTTAGGAAATTCTTCCCCAATCTAAAGTCAAAACGATTATCCTATTGTAATAACTTGATAATTATTATATATAATGTTTATTATAGTTATAATTTAATACAAGTAGTATACATTTTATTGCTTCTTTGATTAAAACCCATCAAAGGCATCTAATTACCTCCTAAATAAAATTTAAAATTGTAGCATATTCCTATCTGATGAAATCATAGCCATATAACATATTTCTGTCTGATGAAATCATAGCCATACTTTCAAACAACTCATATTTCTCTCCCTCTTGCCCAGAGTCTGCTGCTCTGATCCAGGTGTGCCTTATGTATACAAAGAGATCACTGCACTTAAAACACTTCACTCTCTTTTCAAATCCTTCTTTGCTACTAGAGGAAAAGTTTCTGAGGAGCAGAATGTGGCCTCTAACATTTAATTCTTTGTCCTGAGCTGAGTGCCTAAGGCGGAGCAGACAAGCACCTATTTTTTTTTGATTGACTGAACAGATTAATCATCATTTTTGATGTGCAATATTTTTTTTTTCACTCTCTCACTGTCTGCCTGGACAAACTACTACACCTATTATACAAACTGCAAATTCAGATTGAATTAAAGTCCATTTCTGCTTCTCAGTTCTCAAGATCTATTAAGAGCCTCTACAAAATGACAAGTGAAACATTCTGAAATGAATGCAATTTTGAAACCAATACTCATATAATCAAATAAATACCTTGATGTATTATATTATATATCATCAGAAATCTTTTTTTAAGCTGAAATCATGGTATATCTCCAAGGGAAAAGCATTTTGATTTCTTTTGCACTCACGTTTCAATCAGAACTAATTTTTCAGAATCTTGTCCCACCAGAAACAAAGGCATGCAAAAGTAGATATTTTTTGGTCACAATTACTCTTGAGGTATAAGGTATATAGCAAGATTAGAATGCATTTGAAATCCACAATGAGAAGCAGGTTAGCTTTTACTTTTAGAATATCCAGTAGTTCTCATAAACTAAAACTTAATTCTGCAACCCCAGGAGGCTTAAGTAGCTTTATCCTGGCCCTGTGGTGGGGCATGGCTGCATCTGTGACTAACTGCATTCTCTTTGGATTAATTGCACAATGATTGTTTTTATTGGCTAATGAGAAAAACTCAAAGGACTACTAGCTAGTCATCAAGACTTGTTAGTTTCGGAATGCCCAGTTTCTTTCCTGCAGTAGCTCATTTAGAGAAGGTAAATCCACTTGCTCAGGGAGATTCAGAACACTTTTTTATGTGAAAGCAATGGGACAAGTGAAGTGAGGTTTTTAATGGTAGGAATGGGATGGGAAGTACAATTAAGCATCTAACTCTCTTTAAATACCAATCTCCTGTAAAAGTTTCCTTTCTTAGAAAACCCGAAGTGTAGCTTGATTATTGTACAAGGTTTTCCCCAAAGAAACCTAATGACCATTTAGCTGGGATGGACTGCAGGGCCAGCCTGATGGTTTGGAAGGTCATCCTACCAAGGTGAGTCATAGGGAAGTTATTTGGCCAATTGTGATAAATAATTCAGCTGTGTCCCACAGTGGTGCTCATAGAGACTCATAACAAAGGTGGTAGAATAAGACGAGAGAATTCAGAATAGTCATGAGATGAGACTCACAAAGCTCAAGTGGAATTTTCCCGGAAAGAATATCTTCCGATACCCGGCTGATGGTCCAGCACAGAGCTGAAATCTTTGTCAATTCCACAATAACTAAGCACCAAAAGGTCAAACTCTATGCCATATTTTATATCAGAAAATGTGCTTATGGAATGCCACACAGGGAAAATTTCACACCCAATTTATGCTCAATTTTAATGCAAAATGTTAGTTACTATACTGTCTGACATATCCCACGATGCAATTAGCTTTACCTGAGCGAAGATGGAAAACAAGGTTTTCAGCTCTTAGATACTAAGATGGATCAACATTACATGTATATTAATGAATTGTTCTGGATATTAGTTCTCATTAAGTATAATTTACTTTCCAACCACTGCTTAGCTTTAAACCATAGTTCAAAATGAAGGCAATTGCATCCCTGTGAAAACAAATAACTCCTGAGATTTTAAAACTACTTGAAATTTTAAAAGTCTTAGAGACAACATCTACAGAAGGGATGACAAGCCTGCAGATAGCATTTTAAAGAAACGTTTGATTCCTGAATAAACAGGACTGGCATTTTGAGGACAACATTCATCTAAGAGAGTCATTCTGATGAAGTAAGACAGCTGGGCAAACTGGAAGGTGATGGGGCTACAAGAACAAAAAGACTTTTTTTTAATCTGAGAATTTCAACATTTGGGGAATGTTGGAGAATTTTCTATGTTTGGGGAGGGATAGCTAGAGAAAGCTCCCTGATCTTGGGAAGGAGTGGGCTTGTGTTGCTTAACAATCAGGTCTCAACACTTGTTCCAACTCTTGTTCTAATCATGCTGGAGCTCCACCGTGCTCAGCCTCTGGGCCAGGGCACACTGGCTCCCCAGGGAGATGTTGGTTCACACACTAGCACACTCACACCCCAGCTCAGAGTTGCAGGTATACTGTGTAGTCAGAAATAATGCCTGTCCACTAAGTCAGATAGAAGAGCACTGTTCGTTTAAGGACTGCAAAGTTAATTGAACATCGAATACACTTTAGGCTGGAATTTCTCCATTATATAATTCCCTGCTTAGATGCTGATTCCAAAAGATAGGACATACTGGGTGATCTGAAGGAACTTTGCCATTCATACTAACTGAGTGCCTGCAAAGCATGCAGCAGATCCAAACCTAGTCCTCGGCCAAAACCACCGGCCTCTGGCCTGGCCACTGCTGCTCCTCTCACCTGCTACTTCACAAGGACCACTTTAAAATCCAAAGGGTACAGGACAGTTTCAGGACAGTCTCCACAGGACACTGGGCAAAGTTAGCCTGTAGATGGAAGAATGTGTCACTTCACTTAGATTTGCACAAGGAAACCAAATTTGAGGAAATAACCCACATGTTTGTCTCTTCTCTTCTCCGACCACTTGGTTGCAGCTAAGAGGCAGGACTGCCATTCAGCCCAGGCTGGGGAGTGAACTCAGCTCAATCCACCCAGGTGGGGACAGGAAGATTTGAGAGGCGATCCACGAGGACAGAAAGGAAATTCTGCCTGTGTGGAATTGCAGGTTTAGAGAGAAAGAGAGTGAAGTTTGTAGAATACACAAATTAGATTTAAACAAATTTGAAAGGATCTCTACTATGCCCCAATCTCTGGGAAAGAAACTTGGAGCCTCCTTTAAGAACAAGGTTCTGGGCGGGCCGCGGTGGCTCAGCGGGCAAAGTGCTTGCCTGCTATGCCGGAGGACCTTGGTTCGATTCCCGGCCCCAGCCCATGTAACAAAAACGGAGAAACAGAATACAATAAAACAAGAAAATGTTTCCCTTTCTTCCTTCCTTCTATCCTTCCTTCCTTCTCTCTGTCTTTCCTTAAAAAAAAAAAAAAAAAAAAAAAAAAAAAAGAACAAGGTTCTGAGAGCAAAGAGAACCCATATACAAGCTCAGCATTTGGTCTAGAGAGAACAGCTGACCTCTGAACATAGTCCCCCTGAAGTTACAGATAAGGACAGGAGGCTTCATAAACTCCTCATGAGTCTTAAAAGAGCCAGGGCATTAGGAGGGAGACAAGAGAATATGTGCTGCTGGACCTCAGAGCAGTGTTAGGACTGATCCCATCTCTGGCCTGTGCTTGAACACCCAAGAAAAAGCTTCCTGGGGCAGCCCACCCTGGGCACCTCCTATATACAGCAAATGCCTCCCCCTGTGGAAGTGAAAGTGTACAGCGGGCTGACGGGGGACTTATAAATACAGCTGCAGTAGGGAAATGCCCATGCTTCTCCGGGGTTGGCTGGGACTAGGCATGCAGCTGGGGGACTACATTGTCCTTGAACTTGGGGAGCTGCAGGGTGGCGTGTGTAGCCCCCTCCCTCAAAGCTAAGGAAGCCAAGGGTCACATTGCCTATGGTCAGATCACCTGGGTACTTTCCCTGACGCCAAGGCTCCTCATGGAATAATGATTCCCTGATCTGCTGTAGATTCCCTAAGATTCTGGAAGGAACAGATATTCTACCTTCACTTCCATGAGTCCACGGGATGTGTGAGCTGGATCATTCCTCCAACCAGCTCAGAACAGAGTGGCAGAGATGTAGAGAAACTGAGGAGTTTCCTCTGAACTCACTGTGGGGTTTGGGGTGCACTAGGACTGATGTCTGGTGTACAGTGGGGGTTAGTGGTCTTTTCCTTTATTATACACAAGCTTGGACCTTGTAGTCTGCTCTAGATTTGACAAAATGACTTCAGGTCATCAAGGGAAGCCATAAAAATGATATTTTAGAAGAAAGTATGATGCAAGGACAAGCTTTGCCCTTCTAAACAGTTAGTATTGTATACATGGGTATAGGGCTTAAAAAAATAGAAGTGCCAAGAAATGATTTTCCCCCAGTCTCTACATGGTGAAGCCATTACTCCTGAGAAAGGAAGCCAAGCATCATGGCCTCAAACTCCCTCTTCCTTTGAGCTCACCCCTCCTTAAAGGACAGATGGCCTTGGACTTCCCTCTCCCATCACACTTCACTCTGACCTGCAGCAAATCAAAGCACCTGATGGCATCCAGCTGAGATAGCTGTAAAGCAACTGAGCTCTCTCCCTGTGAAACTCATTGAGCTTGAAGGTGGGTACAATAATGAGGGACCCGATTCTGTCCTCATCCACCTTGGCATGGATGAGTAGCCTCAGTTTCCTGATGGGAAAAACTGCTGAAAAATTCAAGGACTAGCCCCGATTCCAGAAGGAATGAGCTCACTGCCAGTCATGACACAGGGAGCCTAGAAGTATCTTTTTCACATTGAACCAGTTTCTTAATTCCCCGAGCCATATGCTCATTTCTTAGCTGGAATATCCTGTGAGTGGTTGTCAAGAACTAAGATTTGCTAAATTGGTTTATTTTTGCTTTTCTCTTAGCTCAAAATTAGAAGCATATGTTCCATATATGGATAGTTCAGCATGAACTGTTTTTTTTTTTTCATTTTACTCAGAATAGATTAAACTAGTTATTTTTGAAAAGTTGATCTGCCAACAAGCAAGACATGCAAGACTTCCTTTATTAATTGCATGTCCTTGTAAACAAGCAAATGAACTCAATTAGCTGAACTGTGGCTGTGCACCTTCAGTGCCATCATCCGTGCTAGCTGCAGGCAGGAGATGCTTGTGGTGTTATTGAGCTTGCAAAGGGCACAGGAAGAAGGAGATCAGTGCTGTCAAGTTCCAGAAATCTTTGAAGAAGGGACAGATAATGGATCTGGAACTTCTTATCTCTAGGATTCAGCCTTTAATGTGGCCCTGACAGCAGCTGAAAATAATTATCACTTAGAGCCTGAGAATCCAGGATGATAGTGAAGGTTTGAGGGAACCAACACAAAAGTCTTTCCTGGATTATCCCAGCAGGTGTGGTAGCAGGTGATTCCCTGCAGGTGTGGGGAATCAGGAGCCCAAAAGGTTGTGAAAGAGTTCAGAAATGATTTAGGAAGGTAGATGGCCACATCCTGGTCAAAACTCATGCTGCAAGTTGAAAATGGTGTATAAAGAATACGGGGACACAGAAGACAAAAGAAATACATAGTTACTAGCCATGCACTATATTTCAGGAGCTGAAAAGAAAAGGAAGGCAACAATATCATGAGCCAAACTCACTTTCTCTTTCATCCCTCTCTTTCTCTCTGTGTGTGTGTGTGCTGAGGTTAGATTGAATCATGAACGTCAATAAAACACATGAATCTTAATCCATATTCCTCCTGGTGTGAGCCTATCTGTAAACAGGATCTTCTGTAGATGTTATTATTAATGTGTGGCCAAACTAAATCAGGTAGGTCTTAATCCATTTGACTTGAGGCCTTATAAAGAGGAAATTATGACACAATCAATCAGGAAAGTCACAGAAAACAGCCTGAAGTCAGTGGAATGCAGAAGAACAGACACAATGAGAGAGAGGCGGCCATGTGATGGGAGGCAGAGCTGTAAGCCACGAAACCCCCAGGATTGTGGCAGGCTAGCACCCGAATGCCACAGACTTCTGGCTGAAAGCTTGAGTTGGCCAGCACTTTCATTTTGAACTCCTAGATTTCCAAACTGTGAGCCAATAAATTCCTGTTGTTCAGTTAACCACTCTGCAGTTATGTCATAGCATTCTGGCAAACTAAGCTAGTCTGTATGTATATTGTGATGGTGAATTTTATGTGTCGGCTTGGCTAGGTTATGGTGTCCTGTTGTTTGCTCATGCACTTGCCTGCTTGTTAGTGTGAGCATATTTCCTAGATGGGATTTGCATCTATAATTTGCATCAATCAATTGCATCTATGATTAACAAAGAAAACTGCCCTCAGCAATATGGGAATCTCCTAATCCAATCATATGGAGCTCTTAAAAGCCCACACCTGAGAATTTCAGAGGTCAGAAGAATTTTTGCCTCAATTTCAGCATTGGATCTTGCTGAATTTTAATTTTAAACATCAATGTAAGACAAGGCTACTCTGTGACCATGATGGCTTAAGGAAGGAAAAAAAAAAAAGCAGAAAATACAAGACCCTTTTATATTTACCACTGAACACACTTAAGACATGAATACTGTTCAGGCCACAAAATAAAAGATATCTCCATCTCCCAGCAGATATGAGTGACAACTTGTTCTTTATCAGTTACATTAGCCTCATCTTAGACTGTTGTCCCTATCAATAAAATTTATTAAGATACCCAATCATAGACTTATTCCCATTTCCTTACTGTATCCACTTGAAAGCAAAGCCTGCTTCCTTAAACCCTCTCTCAAATCACTAAACAAAGCTCAATTCTATAATAGGTTCTTTCCAACACACTTATACCGACACACCCCAGAACTCCCCATGTTGCGTGTGCTCTCTCTTTGCAATGAGTAATCTACTCAACTATTCCAAGTACAGGTGAGCTCTTGGTGGTCTTTGGCTGGAGGGCACTGAAGAGTCCACAGTCAATTATATGGGAAGTGGGCTTCGGACCACTGCATTTATCAGAGCTCATGGTCAGGAAGAACTGCATGGGGAGCAAAAAAGAGGAGACAAACTGGAACTTTCTGGCTTCTTAGGATATGTCCAACCCTTAACCAACTCAACCTTCAGAGATCAAAGGTTGATGCTTAAATTTTGCCTCCATACATCTCAGGAAAGTACATCTTTTGACAACTCTTAACCAGAAGTGCATGGGGAAGTTCCAGCTTAACCAAGTCAATTGAGCACTCCAGCACACCAGCTTCATGCTACTTCCAGAAAACCCCAGATCCAACAATTTCTGCCAGTGTTTTCACTGCAAGGTTAAGATTTGGTTTCCTTGTGTTTTTAAGCTAGTTATTACTTGATTAATTTATTCTGCAGCTTTCATATTTATGTCTGTCTTCTCACATTCTCACTGTTTTTGTGAGTTTATGTTTTTACTTTATTTTTACCCCCTGAGTGTTCAGTAGGATGCTTGGATGGAGAGAATGCTTGGGATGTTTTCAATCTAAGCTCTTTACACAAATGTAGGCCCTGTGCTTTCTGACACAGGTGGCAGAGATGGCTGGAACACCAGGAGCCATTGCTGTACCTCCGAAGGACGTGAGGAGTGCTTGCTAGTGGTCCTGCGGGGGACTGCATTTACCAGCCCCTCTTGCATCCAAGAGTAGCCATGAGACTAGTTCTTGTCTATAATGTGTGTGTGTGTGGGGGGAATAGTGGTGTGTGTCACTTCGGGGCAGAAGTGTTTAATAAATGACCCTGCATTGGCTTGTCCCTCTTTCCTGTCCTTTCAGTGGGAAGTGAAGGCACAGAGACCCTAGGGATGGGCCACTTCAAAGGTGGACAAACCTGGGTCCTTGCATCACCCAATGGAAGGAGCTGCCTGTCCCTCAGAAACATATGATTAGAGTGATATATGAGGGAGAAAAATGTTCTGTTTTGGTAAACCACTAAATTTGGGGACTTACTCCAACGAAGTCATGAGTGTTACCCTAACTAACAATGTGAATATGCGATTCCTTTTCAAAATAAGTATTTCAATCGATATTCTTTCCTTTCGCTGACAAATATTAGGGATGTTGGTGTTGCTTTGGATTCTCCGCAAAGGTGAAAATTTAATTAGCACCCATTCTACGGGGAGGAAGGACTGAATCAAATAATTAAGCAGGGAATCTAATCCTCTAAGTCAGGAGTCAGGAAGTTTCTCTGTGCCGGGGAAGACAGTAAATTATTTTCAGAGTGGTGGGCATATAGGTCTCTGTTGCTTATTCCTACTGATCATTTATCTTTTTAATCAACTCTCTAAAAATGTAAAAAGCATTTTTGGCTCCTAAGCCACCCAATAACAAAGTTGGCTGGATTTGGCCCATGGGCCCTAATTTACTAACCTCTGCTCTTAGTGTCTGGAGGGAATAGCAGATAAATCCCACACTGAGGAGTAGGACCCCCCAGGAGCCAGGAATGGACAATTCCATGTTAAGGCTGGAGAACCGCCTGAAGGGAAGAATCTTACTTTATGTTTTCATCTGACCGTTATTTCACCCAGTATGGGGCTTCTAATTTCATTCAATTTTGTCTCTTTCTATTGCTCTGTGAAAAGCTCTCTGTTAGGACTCTAGATGTAAGTATACATTTTGTGTCCAACAAAAAAAGGCTGAGTTGAATAGAAATAACATTTAACTAGTTAAGTTGAATTACGCTTGGGAAACTTCAATAATAATTCCATGACATAATATTCATCATTTTGTAATAAGCAACTCAGGCCTGGTATTCTTTCTACTAGCAGAGACCTATGCCACCATTCAATGCCTGTTTCAAATAGGCTTGCTTTTTCCCTTGACTAGATACATATGGGAAAAGAGTAAACAAATTGTGAACTTTATATAAGACATATCTGAATAGAAATGAATAATAAAATAAATTTTGACTGATGAGATTCTGGTGAGTTTCCCCAGGGATTTGCATAGGATATTATTTTCTTACACTTATTCTAAGATAAATATGGATATCAAATTATCCTGCACATAAAAACTCCTTCACAAAGATCAGAGAGGATAGGCAAGTCTGGTTTCCCAGTGAGAGTTGGGGGATAAGGAGAAAGAGAGAGAAACCAGTTTCCCTGTTCCCCTGAGTTAGGATTAAGTTTTTGTCCCTGCAAGAATGACCATTTTAGAATTGCATTCTACATGCAAAAGCAATCGCATCTGGTTTGTGACTGCTGAAACGTGCAACAAAAAAGCTGTCTCAAAAATGCATCAATCCTCATGCCAACACCCTTCTGTTAGTTTAGCAATTGAGAACCCAAAGAGCCCATATAGATTGGTAACACCACAATGGCTTTTGAACCTGTGCAATTAATGAAGGGATCTCTAGCAGATGTGTTTGCTGAGCTGAAATGCCTAGGTCGTTTTTCAGTTTTAATCTATGTGTCATGTGTCAGGTTTTCTGTCTGGTTCTGCCAGGAGTAGGCTTCGAATTGCTAGAACTCTCCCTAAGGAGTTTCCTTTCCTTGAAGTAATAAGTCCATTGAATTTAATCCAATCTCTCACTTGAATAAATGCAGGTGGATAGATCCACAGTAGAGAAAAAAATAAAACTAGAACAAAGAAGTTCAGCGAAATGAAATCTGCATTTGTTTTTGTGACTTTCCTGTTTGTCAGTGTTCTTAATGAAAACAGAATAGGTCTGGAAAACACCTGAAATCAAAAGCTCCATGAGAGTGAAGACTCATCCCTAGTTTGGATTTCAAATGCGTCTATGTCAATGATGTCCACCTTTTGCTCTGGAACTTTTTTTCTGAACTTCAAGCTGAATCTCATAGAATATAATTTGTATAAAAGCACAGTGGTGAGATAGAATTGTTTTCACCCAACTAGGGTTCCTGAGGTTGTTAACAGTACGAGGAGGAAATCATCACACATTCAAAAGCAAATTCTTATCAATCCTAATAACTTCTACCCAGAGATGTTCTCACTATAGACAAACCAGGAGGACAAATCAGGATGATTCTACAGATACAATCCCATCAATATCTTTAAAATGAAAGTTATACTAAATCATTTCATTTCAAGCAGCAATGGGACAACTATTTTTGTAGGATAAAAAGTAACTATTTTTAAAAAAAGTAACTATTTTAGACAAAGAGCTATTGTTCTGGTGAATCTTTTCAGCCTCATTGGTTAAGAGTAATCTAAATGTATTTTGAGCAAAAAATATGACTTACAGAGATGACAGTTTTACATAAATGCATTTAAATATATTATGTGGCTAGGCTGAAATGAACACAAAATAAATCTATCAGTGGACAGCAGCTAAAAGGTTTAAATTTCTCCCCTAAACAGATGCTCTTTCTGATATTCCTTTTCATGTAAATGATACACATATTTCTCAACTATCCAGACCTAGCCAACCTCACAGGGACATCTTTCGGGCCATCTCCAGATCACTCTACCCAAGCTGTGATAATTCTGTCTCTTTTCCTCCATTTCACTGCCACCACCATTGTTAGATTATTCCCTCTCAAATCACTGATTGCAATGGCCCCTTGAGCCATCTTTGTCCACCTTGTGTTCCCAGCCTGAGTGCATTAGCAGGCTGCACAGAAACGTTTCCTCCACGTGCCAAGCTGATGGTGCCATTTTGCAGCTTCTCCTGAAGCATTTTTGGAGAGTCATCTAATGACAAAGCAGCATGTTCCCAGGCACCCTAGATAGGCTATACAAGGTGCTTGCTGCTCACAGCATCCGCTCCTGGGAAGCAAGGGTTTGTACTTAAGAGGCTTTTGAGAGATTCCTGGACTTGCAGGATCTCCAGCTGCCAAAATTCCTCTGTCCTGGGGAGAGAGCCATGACATCACGCGCCTACCTCTGCAGGGTGGTACTGCTCTTAAAGGATGAGAATCAGCAACAGAGAAAGACAATCTTTTTGAGTGTAAAACACAGATACATATATAGTACATAAGCAGATACACAGTATATATATATATGTATGTACAGGGCTGGGGGAGAGCAACCGGAGAAGAAAGCTACTGGAATCCGGTGAGGTCAACAAACCTGGCTTCTGTAACAGGCCCAGAGCCAGGCACAATGCGGTAGCCAGGCAGCTCCCCTCTGAAGGGAGAAACTTTTTCTGCAGCTGCTGCATGTGCTGGCAGAGGACAGCTCTCAGCTGGCTGCTTTCTGCTCCCTCTGCCCTGATGAAGCTCCTCTCACTCACCCCTGTGACTTGGAATGATCCCGACCCTACTCCTCCCATCAGAAAAAGCCGGAGATCAAGCCCTCTCCTCTGTGTGATCCCATCTCCATGAACCACCTCTTGTTGTGAAACACTGATAAATACTGTTACTTCTGTACAAATTGTATTTTCTGTCCTAGAGGAGGGGAGCATTTTAAGTTAACTGCCATGTGCCTTACAAAGCACGTTAGAGTCCATACCACTCTATGTTTTTGACAAATAAGTACTTTTTTGACAAATAAATATGATGAATTAATACTTAATTCAGTTGAAGAACACAATCTTTCCCCTTTGATAATTTTTTTAAAGAATCATTATTAAATGCTATATTGTAGAGCTTAGGAAAATCTCCTGAATTCTGGTAAGGTTTGAAGTATAAAAGCAGAACAGAGGCTGGACAAAAGAGAAATTATCATTCTATATCATTCTATTTCAAAATGACCCATATGTTCTCTTAAAAATGTTATCGGTAATTATTGGAAGGATTGAAATGCAAAGCTCTCGCCAAGTGAACATCTGCCAGCTGCTGGGGATTGAGTCCTGTGCCCCACAAAAGATACACTCCAGTCTTACTCCACGTTCCTCTCGGGGGGACCCATTTGAAAGTGGCGTCTGTGATTGTGTGAAGTTGAATCAGCGTGTGGTGGGGACCATTTGTGAACAGCATCTTTGAAGATGCTACTTAGATGAGGCTAAACTAATCAGGGCGCACTTAAGCCATGTGACTGGAGGGCTGGTAAGCAAGGGAAATACAGATGGAGTCAGTCGAAGCCAGAAATAAGAAGCTGGAAGTCAGCAGAAGCCAGAAGGGCAGACACAAGGGTCAGACAACCATATGTGGGGTGGCCTTCCCCAGAACAGCCCTGTCCCCGGGAAAAGCAGGCTCTGCTTTCCTTGATGCTAGACGTCCAGCCTCCCAAACCAGAGGATAATCAATTCCTGTTGTTTAAGCCCAGCAGGGTGTGCTATTTGTCATAGCAGCCCTGCTAAATTAAGACGTTAACTATTCTGTCTGAATAATTAATGAAGCAATTCCTAAATAAAGGAAAAATTAATAACATTAATGATATTAATTATGGGTCAGTCATCAAACTTAAATTCTTTGTTTCACTTTTTTCTTTTAAGCCTCAGAATATCCTGATTAGGTATGACTGATCATTTACAGTTGAAGAAACTGAAAGTTGGAAAGCCCAAGTGATTCGGTGGTTAGTGTTTGAGAGTTGAGATTCAAAGCTGGGTCCCTTTAATTGGAAACCCTATGATTTTATCCACCAATATTCCAGGAAGACAACCTGAGAGAAGTCAGTATCATTATCATCCAGCAAGTGTTATTCTATGTTGAAGAGGGGATACATCCTGGAAGGACTGGGATTGGGGGCCACAAGGTAAGACACGGGAGGAGAAACCTCAAAGAGTGGGACCCCACAAGGGCTCCTTTGCGTGACATCCAGAATCACAGCTAGACATCCTTGTTTCCAAACCTAAAGCTGAATTCGAGCTCAAAAAGAAGCAAGCCTCTGTTTTCAAGGACTAGAAAATATGCACACTGCCCAACCATAACATCAAGACATTTATACGAAATATTTATGTTGCATCAACAATACGTTGACAGACCATGATTTGTCAAATGCACACTGCTTGGTCTCCCTGTTTGCTTATGAGGCCCCAGCACTAGTTCAGCGGAAACACACACATTGGGCCAGCAAAGATTCTCTCACTATGCTGTGCTCCCGGTGAGCCAACCCCTTCCTCCAATGCCACGCAAAGGTGGCCCCAAGAGGCATGATGGCTTGGCTGCAGGTGGGTGAGGGAGAGGAGATAGAGGGGGAAGCTTGAATGCTGAGAGTGCACCAGATTCATATCCCCTGAAAAAGCATCATTAAGCATAAAACCCTGACGTGTTTTAGTGAATTATCCTGGACATAGATAGAAACCTTATACGGTGTGCCCTGGAAAGCA
Organism: Tamandua tetradactyla; assembly: GCF_023851605.1. NCBI lineage: Eukaryota > Metazoa > Chordata > Mammalia > Pilosa > Myrmecophagidae > Tamandua > Tamandua tetradactyla. Next base: position 56,426,434 of record NC_135335.1, read on the forward strand.
ACATGGCAGGAAAGGAAGAGTCACAAATTCTGAGTCTCTGAGGAAGGCAACACTGTTTACTTTGTGCAGCAAGCAAAGCATGGTATAAAACGGAAATCCAAGTTGCAAATATACAGGCTTTCCATGACTGAGTAGGGTGTGCAATGAACCAAGATTCTACAGTCACCAAGTCACATTTCCCCAGGGGCACAGACTTGTCCCACCCAAGAATCGACAGAATCACTTGGGTTCAAGGCATTGCCAAGACACCTAGGGCATATGGTTGTCCTCTCCAGGGGTGTACATAAATAGCCTCTTGGTAAGCGGGACACCTGAGAGAAAGGGTCCTCTAGAAACAGATTCCCATATTTCCTGCTCTGAAAAAAAAACCAGGATGGATTTTCTTGGCTTGCAGTGTGGGAGGTAGTGGCCTTCCAGGTATTTGGATGTGCATGCAAAGACATGTTGGGTTAGGGTATTTTATTTATTTATTTATTTAGTTATATTTCAGGGTTAGAGTTTCTACAATTTTGAAAAATGACATATCCTACTCAAAAGAATGTATGAAATTGTCCTAGTGTTTCAAGAGAAGGACAGAGAGAGAGAGAGAGAGAGTAAAAGAGAGGGGGTGGGGGAGAGAGAAACAATATTACACAGTCTCCAGGTTAGTATAAAAATATACTTTCCCAGGATATTAAATCTTTAGTTTGCAAATATATTTGATCTTTGCTTTTATCAGGAAGTAAAATCTCTCCGCCTGGCAGTTGAGCTCAGCTACTGCTTCCCAGGGTTGGAGATGCTGGACCCCTGCCAACAGTTGGCTCCCATCTGGCAGGGATGGTCAGTGAAACTGCCGGCCAGCAATGACCATTCATTACTGTGAAGCTCCAGCCTGCCATGCACTTGTATCCATCAGCAGGGCCGCACTTTTGACTGGGAAAGACAGTAAGATGTGGCCATGGTTATGAGGCCCATACAGGGTAAAAAATGATGGGAAAATAAACACGTGAAAGGATATCTGGGTTTTGCTTCTCAAATGTTTATATATTCATAGCAACTTAGCTAATTGTCAAAATATTATAGAGATGTGTGTCAGCAGAGGAAAGATTGTCTAATATATAGCTTTCCTTGTTCAGCAAACTCTTTCACAGAAGTCGATATATAAATGGAATCTATGAAAAGCTGCACTGGTTGAAGGGGTGGTGCCCCAGTATGATGCTGCCACCCATCCACAGACACAGAGGGACCCCCAGGGCACATTCACCCACCACCCTGGATCTGACTACAGGAGAAATGAACTCAGCATCATTCCTGAGCACCAATGCCAAGTCATGAGATGCAAACTCCCTAAATAATCTTTATGGTCTTGTTGAAAGTAACAATAGCCACAATTTGCAGCATCTCCTCTCGATTAGACTATATTAAACTGCATTAAAAATCCTGCAGAAAGAAACTAACGGTCCTTCTGTTACAGAATGGGGCATCATCCCAGACTTGTTAGGGGTTTCTTTCCCAAAGAAACTCAGTATATGTGTACCTTAGTCTCTCATCACTTGATACAGTTCTCCTTCCACCATCCAAACTGGCCATTATACCACATCCTCTGTGCTATGGACTAGTGTAAGGTGTGTTTTGAGTAAACGCATTCTTCATGAAGAGGGCTATGTACTCAAAGAGATGGGGCCAAGTTTCTGGATCAGAAACTGAAATGAAGAAGGAACTTGAGAAGGTCTTGGGTTTCCTAGGGCTTCTATTGTGTAGCTATCAGGATAAATCACTTTATCTCTTCATTGTGGTACTTTCTTGGGTTGTGACCTATTCACAGAGTTGTTGTTCAGGAAAATCTGTAAACACAACTGTAAATTTCCCTGTAATGCTCATTTGCTCTTGACATTACTTTCTCTCCTCTTTGGACTCAATAGAATGCAATTTCTCCTGATTGCCCAAGTTTATTCAAAACATACACAGGACTTTAAACCTGACTGCTAGCCTATGGTCCTAAAACAATAACTTACAGGAATTCATGAAAGTGGCTAATTTAAAAATAAACTTGGCTGAAAGTCACATCACGGGCATCTTGGCAAAATAAGAGAGGGGAAAGTGATGTTGTCAGCGGTGAAGCAATGTCTATTTACAAGTCTTTTTCCTGCACTCTATTATGATTTCATGTCTGTACCATGAATTGTTGTATTTTCTTAAGTGAATGAATGAATGATTGAACTTAATATGAGTAAATGGTAGGTTGCTTTTATTTCTTAACTTTGAGTTCATACACTATGCCCATTAAAATAAACTAGGCTAATTCTAGTTGAATGTTAAGTGAGTTTCTGATAAAATAAGTTTAGTGATTAAATATATATACATGAATGTGAGCACGTTCTTTTATTCTTATGTCCATTTTCTACACTTTGCACATTAGTTTGGGATATATACATGAATGTGAGCATGTTCTTTTATTCTTATGTCCATTTTCTACACTTTGCACATTAGTTTGGGAGAAATTGTCTGATCCCTGCTGGACAGAGCCTTTCCTCATTACTCTGTGTCTGCTCTCCTCTCTTCCTATTGACACTGTTAGACCTAAAATAAATACTAATTATTTTCAACCTTTACCCCTAACTGTTCAAATCAATGTCTGGATGTTTTGACTGTGAGAACCCATTAGCACAGAGCTCATTAAGCCTACACAGGATGATTGACTCACAGGAATAAAGATTTTATGGAGGTAAAGATACAAGCAGCTCAAGTCACAAGCATAGCTAATAAAACTATACAGGAAATTTTACCCTCTCCCTTTTGAATTATGGAAGAGGAAAATATTTTATCAATGCTAATTCATATCATACAGAGGGTGTTAACCTGTCCCTGTGATAATAGGAGCTTCTGTCCCCTGCTGTCTTTTTTATAAGAAATAGCACCATTAGTAAACACTTATCTCTCAGCCCTCATTTCAGCTGAACTACTGCAAAAGAAACTTAGCTTATTGGAGAAATGATGTAAAAACCATACTGGATTGTGTGGTCCCTCTGTTGATGGGCTGTGTGAAGATGTGGTGCCCCAGAACTGTGTTACCCTAATCGCACCCTAAGAATCGCTGCTTCCCCTAAATTGAGAAGAGAGAGTGCATCATCCCCTAGTCATAGAGGGAACAACTAGTTCCCAACAAAATAATAATCTCCCCAAATCAGGAAAGAATAAAAAAATCAAAAAGTCAAAGCAAATTCATTTCCAACACTATCGAAAAATGCTGATCAGTGGACTGGTTTGTAACAAGGGGTATTTTGTGATCTGCAAATACAACAAGACCAATTTGTCTATGTAAGTATTAATATGCTAATGTTAATAATATGATTTTGAACTCATTAGCATGTGTCTAACGAGCCAATATGAGCCTATCATTATTTTTATAATAGAATTTGCAAAGCCACACAATCTCTATACAAAACCTTATCTAGTAGACACGACAAATGTTTTATCCCTTTTGTAGATGAAGAAGGAAGACTCAGAGAACTTCAGAGTTTACAAAAGTCCACCAACTCATAAATAACCAACCTATAGAGAGACATCAAGTTTCCTGATTTTTCATCATACATTTTCTGATATTTGGTGATAAGAAATTTACATTATATAAAAAGTTAGACTCTAAATTAGTGGAGATTCTGATTTATAGATGACATTAAAATTTTATCATTAGGTTTCAAACAGAGTCTAAATTAAGTTCATAAAAAATGTTTTTCATAAACAGCAAATAATTATCTATAATTTATTGTATGGCCTATGTCATTATAAAGAAATAAGATTATCTTCCAGATCATGAGCCTTCAACATTTTTACTTTAATAATCCCTAAAATAATTTTGAAAAACTATAACTTTCAAATATTTTTGTATATAAACATCTAAAATTTATTATTATAATTTGAAATGTTTTCAAGGAATATATATTCATTGTATTGCATACTGTGCATGAAGATGATACATATTTTCACCAAAACATGGGGTTGCAGGCTTATCTCATTCAATTTAAGGAAAATATTCACTGGATGGACTTATTGGCAACATAAGTTCTCTTTCTCATATTTCCTGAATCAGACCTATACTTTTTCAGAAAAATTGAGTTTATATTTAAAATAAGCAAGGTAATAAGTATCTTCACAACAATATTATCACTTCTGATTTCTATTTTTTTTATTTCCAGGAGAAGATAGATAGATGATAGATAGATAGATAGATAGGTAGATGATACAGAAAATTAAATAGAAAAATTAGATGACAACCAGAGAGACAGACAGATAATAGAAAAATGACAGATATATAGACAGATAAGTGGTCTTGAAAGATAGATGATTAGATAAATGGATACTTGATACAGAGGTGATAAGCCACAGATTTGATAAAGATAAAAATTATGGAGATGAAAGGGAGAAATAAGATGTGGATTTTGAGCATGGGCTTCTTCCCTGGTTACTTACAGAATTCTTCTCAGCTTTGCTGCCATAAGACTCTTCCTCAGGATGGGAATTCTAGATCACACCTAGATCCATGCCTGGAGGTTTGCACACCTCAAAGCTCCAGACCACAAGCAGATGAGGTGAGTGGAGCATCTGCCTTTCTTCTGCAGTGGGAGAAGTGCAGTCTTGAAAGTGGAGGAGGAAAAGGGAACTAGTCCACCCCAAGCTTCTCAGGCACATCCAGTTAAGGGGAGACTTCATTTGAGGCTGGAGGACCTGGGAGCTGATTCCCTTAAGCTTTGTCATACCTGCGCATGCCCAGGATACACCATACTCCAGCTGGGGTGTGGTACCTTCATGCCACAAAAGCTCTTTTTCACAAGTGTCACCAAAGTGTGCTCCCTGAATTAATTATTCCTGTTAGGCCTTCCATGAAATATTGGTTCCAGGGCCAAATAACTGTATTATTTTTCAAATAAGTAAATCAAAGTGTCCATTATATCATGTTGAAAATACGAAATTGGCGGGGGGGAGGCTTTAAAAATGTTGCTACTTAATCAAAACAGCAGTGCTGGAAATAATACTACAGGCTAATCTCATTCACATCCAATAATACAAAAATCCTAAAGAAAACTTTAGCAAACTGATGTCTACAAGTTGAAAAAAAAAAACAACCTCATGATCAAGTCAAATTTATGACAGGAACGCACGTTTAATTTACCAATTGAAAATTAAACAACAACAAAACATAATCAGATAAACAACAGGTTAAAAGAAAAATGTAACTTCAGCCTCTCAGTAAGCAAGAGTTAGCAACCTATAAAATCCCATCTCTATCTTGATAAATGTCTTTGCACCTTAAAGAACAAAAAGGAAACCTCAAAAAATTAATAACTTTTGAGAACAGATGATACTTATATAAACAATATGAAGCAAAGTAGGGAAAGTTCCTGAACTCATTTTAGAAGATGTTGTCATAATTTTCATAGCAAGAATAAAATGAGAAAATGCCGGTCACTTTCATGTATGCACTGAGAAGCAAAAATCCAAAATAAAATATTAGTGTAGCTAATCCAGGAAGGCATGTAAAATAAAACATCATAGTTAATTAGAACTTATTCCAGGAACTTTAAAATTAAAAAAATTCTGTTTCTTTTCATAATATCTAATTAAATGAGAAAATATGTGATCATCTGAAGCTTCGAGACTGACAATTTTCTTAACAAAGAATAGCAAAGAACTTGCAAAATGTAACAATGTGGCTACCAAAACCAAAAAAAAAATGATTAATATTCAAAGCATTAAGACTTCATAGCATTCCATTGCATTTTGAAGTCAGAATTACCATGATCATTTAACAATGTACCTGGAATCCTTAGCCTGTGCAATAAGATTAGACACAATCTTATTATATATACATTTACTTGTTCACTGAAGAAAATATGATTGGCAATGCAGAAAAGAAAAAGAAAATACATACTTTTGGGACAAATAAGAGATTTAAGGAATGTTTTCTGGCTGCATGATTTACACAGAAAAATCAAAAGGATTCTTAATATTCAAGAACTATAAAATTGGAAATAATTTAAAAAATAAACTCATTCAGAATGTTACCAATTTCTTCAGTAGCAAGAGAATACAAAACAAATAGAATCTTTGTGAATAAAAAATAAGGTTTTATAAGACCTGAAAAATTAATTAGTGATATATAGGAAGATTTAGTATTTTAGTGTTCATTATCTCCATATAAATACATAATCTGGATAAAAATCCAATCAAAATCTTAAAAAGAATTTTCCATGGAATTTAAGAAAGGTCTTTTAAAATTTATACTATGAGAAAATATATACAATATAATTTTGAAAATCAATAAGGCAAGTTTGGCTAACTCGAAGTTATGAAGTGATTTCATTAAGTTAAATTACTAGAGAAAAAAGTTTAAAAGTATTCTATCTATGATGAAAAGAGTAAATGGGAGAGAAATGTGTGGGTAAACAAACAAACACTTTGTAGATGGTGTTAGGTCAATTAGCAATCTATATAGGAAAAATTTTGTTGAACTTTTACCTCAGAGTATCACCCATATTAACGCTAGGATTTTAACACACGTCAGTGGCAGAGACCATCATCACGGCATCCCAAGCCCTCTCCTGCCCTTCCAGCACATTTGCTGTAGTTGCCATAGCATTAAGTCTTGGGGACAGGGCAAATCCACCTCAAACCCTTTCTCAGAATAACAGAGCCAACTGATTGAAGAAGTTGTAGAGTAATTTTCTTTTCCCACAACTGAAAGGAAAAGCTCCTGTCTGCAATAGCTATGTCACCATCCACCAAACAGCCCATCTAGAAATGCAGGGTGGGATAAATTTAACTGTCATTCTACAACCTTCATCATGCCCCGCTGTCCCAAGATAATATTTACACCACAGCAAGTGTCAAGAAGGATAGTTTCCCTTTCTAATAGGATGGTCTGCAATGCCCACCTTCTGAACTATGACAGGTGAGATGTCTGCGGCCTATGATTTGCAGAGTTGCTGTCACTTCTTAAAACTGTGAATGTCTGAAAAAAAAAAGACTTACACAGATTGATAGCTGACTTCAGTTCCTTCGTCAGGATATAAACTTATGTGGTTACTTCTCCACCAACTACTTTCTTTTCTCCCTAGCCTGGAAAAATTCAGTGAATAGGTTTGGATTCTACAGGAAAGGAGAGTGCCTTGTAATACTTTTACAAAACTTATAGAAAGCAGACATATTTGTACACACTGAGACATAGTTGTATGCTAATAGGGGAACATTTAGAATCACAAAAGCCGTTATCCTTATTGTACATGAGGCCATAAACCAGAAAGAGCAGGGATATCTTTAATTTGGGCAAAAGCGTTAATGATGAGATAGAGTACACTTTTCTTTCTCTTCCTCAGATCATGCAATGACTCAGTCTTATCAGATTTTCTCACAGTTCAAGCAATACAAGTGTTTCTTCTGAAATAATCTCTCCTTTATCAGCTATCGATCTCTAAGTATAATCAAAGAGTGGGACATCATTTTCATATTCAGAGGTTGGTTATCATGTCTCATGAATAAGTCCAAGTGGAGAGTGGATCTGCTTTTATTTTCCCGGGAGAATATGCATTTTTCTTTTTTAAAATTTTTTCCCAAGAAAGAGGTGTGTTGGTTTGAAGCTGTTATGTATCCTATAAAAGGCCATGTTCTTTTAATCCATTCCTGTGGGTGTAGACCTATTGTAGTACATTCCAACTAGGTTACTTCAATTGAGATGTGACCCACACCATTCAAGGTAGGTCTTAATCCTCTTACTGGAATCCCTTATGAGAGGATAAAGGACAAAAAAACCTGCAAGAGCTTAGAGAAAAAGCCCCCAGAGAAGCTAAGAGGGGCCCCACAGAAGCTCAAAGAGGAAGCACTAGAACCAGAAGCTGAAAACAATGAAACCTGGGAAAGAAGGGCCAGCAGATGCCAGCCATGTGCCTTCCCAAGTGACAGAGAAGGTATTGTCCTTTTGATGCCTTAATTTGGGCATTTTCATGGCCTTAGAACTGTACATTTGTAAGCTAATGAATCCCCATTGTAAAAAGCAATCCATTTCTGGTATATTGCATTCTAGCAACTTTAGCAAACCAAAACAGAGGTGACAGCCTCGTCTGGGAGCTCTTTGTCTCCTTTGACTTCTGTCCCTGTGTCTGCTCCCTTCCCAACCTCCCATTGCTGCAATGTCCTAAATCTGGAGCCATCCACACCCTCATCTCACCTCTTTTGAACCCAGTGACTTGCTTCTAGGGGAGTGTTGCTGAAGCATTGTCTATACTCAGACTAATGCTACTTTCTGTGATGGTGGTAATCTTGAACCTGGTGATTACCTTTGCGCTGTGTTTCCATTGAGTGCAATGTATCTGTTTGTTTTGCACACGCCATCCCATGTGCTGTGTAGCTTGTAGGGGAGGAAGAGAATTTCACTTGCTCTACACTCATGATGGAAGAGCAGTGCTGATAGTGTGAAAGCTTTTGCTTTGCACACTATTCCTTTCATATGTTCATTTATTCAACAACTCAACTGTAGCTATTGTATCTCTCTTTATTCCAGGCATGTAGAGTTAAACAGGTGAAAGACAGAGGCTCTAGTCTAGAAAGGCTAATATCCATAAAAGATTTATGAGGTGCCGAGTCTTCTATGGGTTAGGACCACAGGAGAATACATTAAGATCTGTTTGCCAGATCTGTTATGACAAACACCACACACTGGAGGCCTTGAACAATGGAAATTTATTGTCTCATGGTTTGGGAGGCTGGAAGTCTAACATCAAGGTTCTGGCAAAACTTTCTTTGTCCCAGAGTCTGTAGTGTTTCAGAAATCTTCCCTCATGTGTAAACAAATTAATCTCCGTCTCCCTCTCTCTCTCTCCTGTGTCTGTCTGTGATTTCTGGCTTCTACGCATGACTTCCATGTCAATTTCCTTTACCTACAAGGACTCTAAAAATATGGATTAAGACCTACCATGATTCAATTGGCCTCATCTAAATAGGATTTCTTGGATCCTAGTTACAAATGTGTCCATGTCTTGATTCATCCTAATACTTAAAGACACTATTTACAAATGGGTTCACACCCACAGGGACATAGAGTAAGACTTGAACATGTCTTTGCTAGGTATCTGATTATGTCCTCAATAATTAAGATGTATATTTGCTTTCAATTGTTGATCCTAAGAATCATTTTTACAAGATGCTGAACCCAGAAGAGTGAATGGTTTTCAATAATTTCAAATCAGAGAGCTTAGGTCAATGGTTCCCAACTGTGATTCTGATGTTTTGGCCCTGGTGGGGTCTAGGAAGTCACTGGTTTGTTTTAAGCTCTCCAGGTGATTACACTGAGTAGCCTGAACTGAGAATGATTTGAGCTAATTTAACAGTTTTAGCCTTAGGTCAAGGAAGATGTGAACTGTGAAACTCAAAATACAGTTGTTAATTGAACAGATCAATCAAACCATGCCTGAAGGGATGCTTGAATCTGTGAATGTGCAAGGAAAAGATAAGATGTTGTTGATCATCTGGCTCTGCCAAGCTTCCCACACTTGGAGATGAGGCCAGCCACAGGGTACATGACCAAGTCTGCCCTTCATGGGAGATGTCAGGGGCCCAGAGTGTCCCTCATTGGCTTACCTTTGGTAGGCTTTTCTGCAGGGCCTATGCTCTGACTGCCAGGACTGGGCTTTTGTCTTGTAACAAGAGCATTGCCTGATTCCCTGCTTTCCTAACTGTCCTAGAGAATGCCATACATCTCCCTTCCCCCTACAGCGCATGTTCATCCTGCCACCTCACCTCTCCCAGCACCCCCATTGCCATCCTGCCTACAACTCCTCTTTGGCAGCTTAACATACTGTTCTGTGATGAAGCCCAACTTGATCCATGCTGATCTTTCTGGAAGTGGCAGTTATGACCCAGAAACTTAATTTTTTTGCTAGATCTTTCTCCAACTTTTTGTCTACCCTACAGTCTAAGGACCCTGGACACCGGGCACTTCTTGCTCCCACACTCAGACCAATACATTCTCCCCTTTATGTGGCACATCTCTGTTGCTACAATTAGTCTCTTCTTACTACCTCCTACTGGGAGCTCCCTCATCCTTGACTAGACCATGCTAATAAAAGGAAAACTCTATGCAATTTAGCATATCACTGCTTTATTGAGTGATTCTTAAATTGGGCAGCATCCCATTCAGAAGGACCTCCACTGAGGGAGTGGAAAGGGAAAGTTCATTTACAGTGAAGATGGAAGCAGATGAGGAAATGCTCTGATTAGTTGAGATTAGTTTCCATATTACATGGGGAGGTGGATCTTACAAAGTAGGGGGAGCTATACATTGATTACTATGGCATGTTCATTCAATCTGAAAAGCTATATTTATCCGGCTAAAACTCATTTTATTGCCAAGTATTGCTTATCAGAAACCTTGTAGAATGTATTCCATTTTCTTGGGAAATGTACACAGGTCAATTGTTTTTGTCTTCTGGAAAACCACATCTTGGAAAGGGTGTGCATTTATAAAGGAGTAAAAGCATTACTCCCACCAGTAATGTTCAGTGCAGGAGGGCATTTTATTTTACTTAAAAATGTCTAAGCACTAAATCATGACACTCTCTTATCTCCTGCCCTCTTACCAGGCCTTCACTATGGAGTCAAATCTATTTCTTCAAAAAGGATAAAGTTCACTAAGACAAAGGGACCTTGGTGAAAAAGATAGCTAAAGGTAAAAAAAGGCTCTAATACCCAAGTTGCTTCCCATTATTTGAAAGAGAGCAATTCAACTCTCCAACAGAAACCCTCAGGAAGACTAATTTAAACACAAAATTTGAAAATTTGCTAGAACTTATGACAGAAGCTTTTTAAGCCTGGGGGTGAGGGTAGGGTGGATAAAAGAATGAGCTCTTTAGAAAGAAACAAGATACGTCGATAGTTTCTTCAGTAGGTGGGACTGGAAAACTGGATTTCAATATGCAAAAGAATGAAGTTGAACCCCTACCTTACACCATGTGAAAAAATTAACTCAAATAAGATCGAAGACCTAAACATAAGAGCTAAAACCATAACATCTTACAACAATATATAGAAGGAAGTCTTCATGACCTTGGATTTGGCAATGATTTCTTGGCTACAACATTAATAGCAAAAGAAAAATATTAAGTGAACTTCATCAAAATTAAAGATTTTGTGCATAAAAGGACTCTGTTAAGAAAGTATAAAGACAACCTACAGAATGGTAGAAATGTTGCAAATCAGATATCCGATAAGGGTTTAATATGCAGAATATATAAAGAACTGCTCCAACTTAACAATAGAGACAAACAATTGAATTAGAAAATGGGCAAATGACTTACATGGACGTTTTTCCAAGGAAGATGTACAAATGGCCAATAAACATGTGAAAAGGTGTTCAATATCATTAGTCATGAGGGAAATGTAAATAAATATCAAAATGAGATAAAATCCACATCTACTATTATTAAAAAGTGGAATATGACATGTATTGGGTATGAAATATAAATGGTGTAGCTGCTGTTGAAAACAATTTGGTAAACTCCTCAAAGAGTTACATATAGAATTACCTTATGACCCAGGGACTGGGAGAAGGATGGAGAATGGGGAGTTTTGGTTTATGAATACAGAGTTTCTGTTTGGGATAATGGTGGTCCAACAATGCAGATGTAATTCATTTCACTGAAGCATGCACTTAAAAAATGGTTGAAATGGGTTAATATTATATGTATACTACATCCCAAAACAAAAAAAGATACAATGACAGCTGAGATCCTCCAGAACCAAATGGAGATTCAAGGTTCCCCAGCACCAAACTGAGGCAGGGCTGGTAATCCTTCTCCTTGCAAATGTTCCCTTGTCCTCAGGGATCACCCAGCCCAGGCTGAAATCAGTCCAAGCATAACTTCTGTTTAGTTTTCTACAAGAAGTTAGAGTCCCTGTTCTCTATAGAGTTCAGAGAGATGAACTACTGTCAGGCTGATGTGTCCAGTGCATGGATTATCCTGAGAATTTCCCAGGAGAGTATAATGCCACAGAGACACGCCATCCTGCCACGCAGCTCCCTGGACATAAGCCTCCCCTGGGGGAAGGGACTGAATACCCGCTGTCCCTTCCTAGTGCCCAGCCAACCTCAGGGTTTCTGCTCCCCTCAGAGACTTTCCTGTGTCTCTGCTACAAGCACCCAAAGCCCAGGAAGTCGGGTGATCTTGAGGTGTTCCCTGTCCCCTGCAGGTGCTGAAGCCCAGGTTTCACAAACACTTCATCTCAGCTATCATTCTATTTAAAGCAAAAAGAAGCTCTGCTGGCTCTTTATCTTAATACAAACATCTCTCCTAACAAAAGTCTTAATATTCAAAATACATTCTCAAACATTTCCCCAATTCAACCTCAGAGCACAGCTGCTACAACATTATGAAAGTATCCCTTGAAATAAGTTTACTGAATCCAGCCAAAGTGATGTTCAAAAATGTATTTTTCTGGGACACTGTAATTTTACTTCCAGCCAAGATCTGCATAGCAGATGCTCAATTTAAAAACTCTTACTTTTATAGCTAAAATCTTCACAAGTTATGACTGAAGCATGAGGTAAATGTGCATAGAAGTATTTCTTGTAACACGCATATCTGTAACATGTTTATTTAGCCAAGTTTTATTCTGTATCTACTTAATGCCTAATTATGCAGGTGGCAGGTTCCTGAGTGAAAAATCTTGGATAGAATGAAAACTTGGCCAGGTTAATAGAAATATTCATATTAGAGAACATTTTTTAAAGTAACATATCCTAAAGTAATAGAGCTACTGTTTCCTTTGAATCCATTATATACTTCAGCATGGACAGTTTAAATGTATTGAGTTGTTCAAAGGTATATTGGCCTTTAAACAGTGTGCTTAGTTCCAATTTACAGTTGAAACAAGAAACACATTCTATTATGTGGCCAAGATCAGAAACACTTTAAACTTGGAAGTCAGGTCAGGTACACAAGGTTTTAGACACAATAAATTGCAAGTTTTGAATAGTGGTTATCTATGTATTCATTTTTCATACAGAATATTAAGCCTCTTGTAATTACAGAATCTAATTGGCATTAAAAAATGCAAGTGTTTTCCAACCAGATGAATTTCCAAACATGACAGAATTTTCCACACAACTTGCATTAAATAAGTCAGATTGAGGTAAAAATAATGTTCCTTGGGCTGCCATCTTTCTGAGATGGTAATTTCTACAGGCATATCTCAGATAGCCAGGCCCCTTGCTAAGCCAACCAAACCTGTGCAAGTTGCTTGATCCTTCAGAATTTCCCTTTCCATACTTGTAACATGGAGATGATGAAATCCCATATCTTGTGTGATTGTCAACCAGCCCAAATTGGGTAACCCATGAGTAGGCGATTTCTAAACCTGAAAACATCTCCCATTGGACCTTCAAACCAGGTGCTCACTCCTCTCATTCAGCTCCAATTTCTGAATCAATTTTAGGTTTCAGAAGTAAAAATGTTGGTGTTGCTAAAGATCTATCACTTACTCCTAACTCATGTATCTTCATCCACCATAAAGGGAGATGATATGATAACTGGTTAGCAATGAACTATTTCCATCTTTCTAATAGATTTGAATTTTAACTCTAAAAAAACTACACAGAAGAAAAGTGATGTTGAAGATGAAGAGACATTGAACACCTATTCTGATAATAAATTTTCATCTCTTTAATATCTTCCTTAAGGCATTTGTATTGACCTTTGCTCTGGGATGCACGAACAAAAAAGATTGTCAAATATCTTTCCTAGCTCTTCTTAGACTTACTCTGTAGAAGCAAAGCCCTCCATATAATCACAAATTAGACTTCTGCAGTTTATCTGGCATTTCATACCGAGTGAGGAGCAGATGGTGCCAGGTGTGGCTCTGGGGTCTACCATGTGCCTGTGCCCATTCATTTTCCCCCTGTACTGCTGATTCGCTGTAGGTACCTGGGCAAGGAGCCTGACCTCTCTGTGCAGTTTCTTCACCTTTAGAACTAGGACAGCAGCAGTCTCTGTGACTTGGAGCTCTGGTGCAGACTGGATGAGTCAATACATGAGAAACAGAAGGAATTAGGCTAGCTCACAGAGCATTGGACATATGTTTGCTATTATCAGGATGAGTCCGTGGCAAACTCAAACCCACCTATATTTTGCTCTTTTTCCTGTCTCCATCTTAACACACGACATGGTGAATTTTCAGTATTTGTTTGCCTCCTGTCCCCTTTCCTAGACTCGGAGTTTTTTGAGGGTGGGGGTTCACATTTTCTTCCCTTTGTCTCACTGCCTGAACATTTAGCCAATGGTTGTTGAATGAATGAATGAATGAATGATGTTCTATCAGTCAAGACCTTCAGTGCTTTGATAATCGGCAGAAAATCTTGGGTTAATGTCTGCAAGCCCACCTTGCAATACTTCCTGGTTTGTAAGCCTGAAAACCAATGGACCTGTTTCAGCTCCCAAACATGCCTGGTGTTGGTGTTTCCCTCTCTACTTTCAGGTGCCTGCACCCAAATAGTCACCTAGATTTAGCTAAACACATGGAGCAAGCTACCTTAGGAGTTATTAAGTATTTAAAAAAAATTTTTTTTGTCTATACACAAGTTTAAAAAATGAAAGTTAATGCTTGCAAGCAATCACAACTAGACAGTTGTGGCTAAATCCTACTTACAATAGTGTATATGATGAACCTGCTATTACTTCATAATTAAGCTGTCACCAGGATGAAGTCTGACTCAGAAAGTTACACATTCAAACTTTCATCTAACTTATGTCTGCTCAAGCTGTGTTTATTTCCAGAACAAGGGGACAAGCAAACATCTGTAAGAAACTGTTAGGAGCCACAGCCGGTGCTCCATTTCTCTATGGTGAACCACTAAGTCCCTAGCCCATGAAATAGCAAGAACAGGTCTCCAAGCTGACTCAAGTTCCTGCCTCACTGTGGCCACGGAAGTTCCCTTTCCGGGAGCATGTGCACTGAGCCCCCAGCCCTAACCTGAACTTAACTTTGCTCATTATAATACTTAATTTTCCACCTTTGGGTGAGATTTATACACCAGTTTTGAACATACGATGTATGTAAAAGCATGTTCTGGTGTGACCAAGAAGTGCACAGGCTCAGAACCAATGATGAAATCCCACTGTCCGCTTGTGTCAGCCACCGTGCATACGTTCCCTAACCCTTCATATGAGAACTATGCTCATTTCCCTTCGGGGAGAAGGTGTCTTTAGGACACGAGTCCACCATTCTCCATTCTTTGGCCAAGGAATAAAGCTCTGATTTGCTTTACCAAATATGGTTTTGTTCTATTGGTGAAGAAGACAGGAGACCCCTTTTACGAGGATCCGATCCTAGGTGGGTAACAAAGTCACCTATTTCTTGAAGGGAAATTATTTCCCATTTTAATTTTGCAATAATATTTTTAATGGAATCATTAAAATATTGTCTTGTGATAAAGAAAAAATAGAGAAGAAACTTAAAGTCACCCATTTTCTCTTGAGCCATAGAAAAAAATTGCTAATCTTGCATAAATATCATTCTTGAATACTTTCTCCATGAAATCAGATATAAGGGTGGATGGAAAAAGAGACAATGACATAAATAATTAGATGTTTGATTATAATTTAATTAAACTATTCCAATATAATTCAGTTATATTTTAATTAAAATATTTCATTTAATTTTACTTGAATCTAACAAAAAATAAATTGTGGTCATGCTAAAAAATTGTTGAACTTACTTTCTTAACTCTAAGAAATAATTTGTATAACAATTCTCTAGTATTAAGAAACATGATGATCCCAAACATAAAAATTTTAGTCATTTTGTTGTTATTGTAGTTTTAACCATGTTTGAATTTTAGATGGCATCCACTGATGCACTGCTCTGGAAGCTGAGCACCTTTCCCCAGCTCATTGTTTTGCCATAGTGATGTATCTCGTTTCTGAGGTTTACAATACTTCACAGTCCCCAAGGTATATCATTATCCACAGTTAGCAGGTGCTCAAATGCAGGGGACCGTCACTGCCTGCCTTGCCTGCAGCCTGTTTATTTCTGTGTCAGTTATTGTGGTTGGATTTTCCTGGTAGAACATTATATTGTGCTTTGTTTAAAACAAAAGCTCACAGATATCCTGCCAGAATGTTCGCATGACTGGCATAAACTCTAGGGTCACAGTGTCCCTCTGAATTTTTAATTCATGTTGAAGCTGCGCTAGGCTGTCCAACTCAGCTTCTTTCATGTCTTGGTTGATTGGCTTCCAGCATCAAATAGTACTTAGTTACTTTTGTTTTGTTTTGTTTTGTTTCCCATAAGTACTCATGGAGCTTTATTCCCTGAGTTGGCTCAGGTTAACTATTATGTGTCTCTTACCTGTACACTTAAGAGGCAAAATTGGCTGTTACAATACTGTTGGGTTACACTCTTGAACTTAGATGTTCCTCCAGCATGTTCTGGCATTGAGTGTTACATGAATAATATTGAATACCTTGTTACGTTTGTTTATTTGTTCTTTATCCTGCTTGCTTGCGACTAGATTTTTCTGTTTAGAGGCACAAATATGTATTTTTAATGCTTTGAAATAGTCATTTAACTAGGGATCTTAGTATTCATTTTTTGTTATCATGTATTAGTATTCATTTTTGTTACCTTTAATCATCAGACTCAGTTTATTCTTTACTTCAGGGAAGTTTTCTATATTATATTACTAAATCATTTTTCCGTTACATTAGGGATATCATTTATCTTATGTTGCCTCAATTGTATCTTTCCTCCAAATCTATTGTTTTAGCAGCTTTACTCTCTTGGCTTTTTCCACTGTGTTCACTATGATTATCTCAGGATATTCTTCTGCTGAGACCACCTGGGCATCTGGCATTGGGTTTGCCTCCTGTCTCCTAACTTGCTCCTCTATAGCCTTCACCCTTTCTGGTGGCTGTCCAACCCCAGTGCCTTTGCAGAGGTTTCAGAGCCCATCCCTTTACTCAGGACAGCTACACACCTGTTGTTCAGAACTTCAGCCCATTGTGCTTTTACTTGAGGCCTACTGTTTGAGTTTCCTAGGCTGATCAAGCAAATATTGTGCCATGGGTTGGCTTAAGCAATGCTAACTCATGGTTTCGAGGTTAAGAAGAAGTCCAGATCAAGGCACATTAAAGCAATGCTTTCTCCCTGAAAACTGTGAGCTTTGGGAGCTGGCTGCCAGCAATCCTTAGTCCTTAGCTTGCTACTTGGCAGGAAACATGGCTGCATCTCCTAGTTTCTCCCTTTTTTTCCAGGTTCTGCTATGTTCAGCTTCAGGCTGTTCCCTCTGTGGCATTCTTTCTCTGACTTTCATTCTGCTTATAAAAGACCCATCCAGGGCCACACCTTAGCTGAGGTACCGGCATCGAAAGGTTCTCCTTGCAATGAGTTCACACATGCAGGAATGGATTAGGTTTAAGAACATGTTTTTCTGGGGAACATATGGCTCCAAACTACCACACTGAATACTAACCCTGGCTCCGTGAAACCAGTAGCTCACCCATGAGTAAAGGAACCCTTAAGGACATAGCAGCTCACCTGCACATTTGGAAAAACATGCAATCAAAATACTGGAAGGACAAAGGATTCAAGTCTCTCAACCTTACATTTTAAAAGCTGACTACACAATTGTAAAAGCCAGTGAGCTTCATATTGACATAAACAAACTTCCAAAACCACCTGCTTAGTCACTAAAGTTCAAGACTGAGCTTCAGCCTCCCACCAGGACCCTCAATCATTACTTGGTAATGCTCAGGGTGACATGAGCCCAAGTTTGCCCACCAAATCCCTACTCATGCCTCTTGTCATGTGTTCAGTCTGCTTTAGCTGATGTCCCAGAGCTTTCATGATCTAAAGGAGCATTATTTTTAATAGTAGCAATAATAAGATGCTTTCTGGTTTGAGAACCAGGAGCAAAGGACCAGCAGATGCCTGACTTGTGCCTTGTTATCTGACAGTGAAACTCAGATGCCAACAGCATGTCTTCAGAGTCCAGGTATCATTCTTTTAATGCTGTAACTGGAACAAGTTCATAGCCTTAGAATTGTAAATTTTAAGTTAATAAATCGCCATTTTAAAAGCCAACATTTGTATATTGCATTCCAGTGACTTTAGCAAACCGAAATAGATGCACAGGTTTGATAGGCTGCCACACTGCACATTTCCTGCGCAATGGCTTCATCCTGTGGTGTGTGACAGAGACCTGCAGAGACCTGTCTACTTTTCATACAGGTAAGTTAGAGAAGACAACAGACCTTTCCATTCCTTCAAACCATTATTTAGGGGTGCTCACATATTAAAGCAAAGTGTCACAGGACACCAGCAGCTGGGGATAGCCCAAACTTTCCCTATTTGTTTGGTTATGTTCTTTTTCAAAGTTATTTTGCCCTAAGTCCTCTAAGAAGTAATGAGCTCAGTACAATGTCAGGCTATGCTTAATAAGGTTACCTCCTGAATACCAGTTTCTCAAGAAAGCTAATGGTGAATGTCTAACTTGCACAGAATCTTTGATGACATTAGCCATCTGCCATGGTACCAAGTTATATCTCTGACCAGGTAAAAAACACAAGAAACAAATCTGCTAAGGAAGCAGTAGCATCTACTTCACAAGGTGATAGTTATTTAAAGAGGACCATACTGCAAATGACAATTTAATATGGTTAGCTATGAAGGTGTGTTTATACTTTGCTCAGGAAAGCATGACTTTTCATTTACAGCAAATCATTATTATTCTCAGATTATTAGTTTAGATTCCAAATCTCCTTATGAATGTACTAAAATGTAAATCAATACCTGTTAATGTATTGTTTCCATTACTTCCATGTACATTTACTAAGAGCAAGGATATTCACTTATATAATGACCCTAAGCACAGTTATCAAATTCAAGAAGTTGAACATTGATATAAAGCTTACAGCCAATAATCCAGTTTTCTCATATGCCCCATTAATGTCTTTTGGGGGATTTTCTCCTCAGGGACCATGTATAGTTATTAGCTATTATTTCTTTAATCTCTCTCTATCTTCCATTTACTTTTTTTAGGTTGTGGAAACACATATAATGTGAAATTTCATATCTCAGCCACTCTCAAGCATACAACCCAGTGTGATTTATCATATTCCCTTTGTGGTGCCACCCTTACCACCATCTGCTCTCAGAACTCTCCCAAGACTCAAAGCACAAACCCTGTATCCATTACCCATCAACTCCCTTTCTCCCCACCAACCTGCCCTGGTAACTAGTACTCTACTTTCAGTGTCTGTGAGCTTGCATATTATAGCTGCTTCTTATGTGTGCAATCATACAGCATCCGTCCCTTTGTGTCTGAGTTATTTCAGTAAACATATGGATCAGAAGTTACTTACTTCTTAGGGATGAGTGACATGCCATTCTATGTATATGCTGCACACTGTGCTCAAAGACTTTGGGATTTCTTCCACCTTGTGGCTACGTGAGAATAATGCTGATATAAATGTTGCTGTACAACTATCTCACCAACGCCTTACTCTCTTTTTTGGTAAATAAGAGATTTATATTAAATAATATACTGTAAGTGATATTATTATTTGGGGCATATATTATCAGTGACATTATCTTTTAAACTTTTTGAGAAAGTGCCAAAATGGTTTCCCCAGTGGCTGTACCATTTTACTTTTCATTCACAACTTACTTAAGGTTCCCATGTCTTGTTAGTACGTGTTACTTCTCATTTTTTTTTCAATAATAGCCATTCTAGTAGGTGTAAGGCGGTATCTTATTTTGAGTTTGATTTGTATTTTCCTGATAGCTAGTGATGATGAGCATCTTTTTTATGTGGCTTATTGGCCAGTCATGTATCTTTGAGAAATGTCTTTTCAAGTTCTTTGCCATTTTTTGAAGGGATCTCTTTAGAATCTCTTTCCTTTCACTGCATGTTTTCACAATATTTTCTTTGTGGTTACCATGGAAGTTAGATTTAACATTCTAAAAAAAGAATATCATTTGGTTGATATCAGCTTATCGTAGCATACACATGTTATGTTTTGCAACCCTCCGTCCTACCAATTTTATGCAGTTGTTGTTACAGATTACTTATTTACAAAGTATAAATCCCAAATCATTGATTTATCATGACTTTTTATGAATTAGTGTGTTAAATCCTATAGGAAGCCAAAAGTGAAGTTACGCAACAAAAATACTGTAGTACTGCATTTATATTTACCCACATCATTTCCTTTCCCCAAGATCTATATTTTTCTCATGCAACTTATATTGACTGTCTAATATCTTCTGTTTTCAAGCTGAAGAATTATCTTTAGCATTTCTTTTTGGGCTAGTCTAGTAGTGACATATTCCCTCACCTTTTGTTTATCTGGGAATGCTTTAATATTTCTTTCAGTTTTGAAAGACTTTTTTTTCTGGATATAGAATTCTTGTTTGGAAATTTTTTGCTTTCAGCACTTTATGCCATTCCACCACTGACTTCTTGCTTCCACAGTTTCTGCTAGTAATTGGCACTTGTTATTGTAGCTCCCAATACATAGCATACTTCTCTCTTGCAGTTTTCAGAATTTTTTCTTTATCTTCGCATTTGACAGCTTAATTATAATATGTTATAACGCAAATCTCTTTGGGTGAATCCTATTTGAAGTTCATTGAGCTTCTTCAATGTGTATATTCCTCTCTTTAATTAAATTTGCGAAGTTTTTGGCCATTATTTCTTCAAATATTCTTTCTTCTCCATTCTTTCTTATCCATTCTTTCTTACCCTTCTGTGACTCCTACAATGTGTATACTGATATGATCATGTTGTCACACAGGTCCCCTGTGCTGTTAACTTTTATTCATGCTTTCTTCTTTCTGGTCCTCAGATTGAATGATCTCAATTGTATTATATCTGAGTTTACAGATTCTTTCTTCTGCTAGCTCCAACGTGTTACTGAGTCCCTTTAGGGAATTTTTTTTTTAATAAATTTCTATTACTATCCTCTTTAGTTCTGTTTGGTTCCTTTATCTGTTTATAGACATTTCTATTGTTTTCACCTATTGTTTTCCTGATTTCATCTAGTTCTTTGTTCAAGTTTCTTTCTAGCTCTTCGAGCATACTTACATCTATTTTTAGTAGTCTTTGGTATGCCTAAACTCGGTCTTTCTCAATGATTCCTTCTAATTCTTTATCCTGGTCGTTTGCATGAGGAATCATTTCCTGTTTTATGGTATGTTTTGTCATCATTCGTTTTCAACCTGAACATTTTGATATTGCAATATGTTGTCACTGAAATTGAGATGCTAAGACAGTGATTTTTAAGACTTGTATCCAGCAACTGTTATGACATATATTTTCTTGAATTTCAACATATAATTCCTTGAATTTCAGGAGCTGACCAAAAAAGAAAAGCAAAAAAAGAAGTCAAAAGAACAAAATCACCTTTCTGAGATTTGCAGATGGGCCCAGGAGTGTGTTTTCCTTTGGAGCTTAGCTGTCCTAATTTTTAAAACAGCCGGGCATGTTCTCTGTCTCTTCAGTGCATGTGTCTTGTCTTGGCCATGTATACACAGCTCTAGGAATTCTCCCATTTACATGTATCTGAATGTCTTCTCTTCCCTCAGAATCAGCCTTTTCTCACAATCCTGGACACTGCACTGTATGTCCCATAGCCAACAAGATGCCTTTGCCCCAGGCATCTGTGATTTGACTGCTTCCCGACAGCCTTCTGTAGGAGAATTCTGTGAGCTGCCTATCCACACAGGGCAAGTTTGTAGACCATGGTAAGTGTGCTGGTTCAGTCTTTCGAGCTGCCACTAGAGAGAGCGGCACGGACGTGCTCCCAGTGTGTGCAAGGGACCACTCTGCTTCTTTACCACTGGCCTGGGCGCCTGCACTGGGCATATGGGCAGCTCCCTGCACCTTGCGGGTGGCTGGGGAAGGACCAATAAGAGCTGCTCAGGGAGGATTTCCTAGCATTTTTAAGTTGTCTTTTTCTTGATTTGGTGCTTACCCAGTTACTGCAAACCTTTATCTGTTTTTTAGAGCTTTGAAAGAGATGGTTCAACCCGCTCTTGTTTGTTACTTAAAGCTTCATGGGAGAATACAGCGTTGGAACAGCTTAGCCACTGTCTTGATGACCAGAACGCCTCCATATTTACATTTTTGAATATGTAAACTTTTGTGAAGAATGTTTTGATTAATTTACACTATTTAATTGAATAAATTTACTGTTTGAGGTAGTAAAAGAATGAAATATTCATACTTGAGGCTTCTCATATAGCCAAAAGTGGTTAAATTTTCAAATAAATTTGCAAGAATATATTTCAAGCACACACACATAAATAAATGCAGAATCTCAATTTATATATCATCAGCAGATCAGAAGCTGAATTTGAAGGTTTTTCACAGGTTTGGCCCTGGCAAAGGCCCTCCTGCCCACCCCCACCCCCACACTGGTTCTAAGCCCTGGCCTCTTGTCATCTCCCCACGATAAACTTGCAGGCAGCAGCACCAGCTTATTGTTAGTAGAAAGCAGTAGCTCAGTCACGACTCTCACCATTTACTGGTGTCTTTATGAGCTTACTCATCTTCTCATAAAAAATGTACTAGCCAATGATTATCAGGAATAATGATTTGTATGATAAACCACAAAAGTCAGGAAAGGAAGATTATGAGACATCACTGAACTCTGGGGAACTGGATGGTGTGGTCTGTGAGACAGGGAATGGGATTAAAGGAACCGGGACCTTGAGAATTGAAGATGTAGAGCATGAACTATGAGAGGCTCATCCAATTCTTTCTCTCTGGAATTCAGTTTCATTTGTTTAAGGACATAAAGACATTTATTAAGAGAAAGTTATAAAGATAGTGCTGTAAGAAAAATAAAATACGTGGACAGATGGGGGTGCAATGGTAGTTCAGTGGTAGAATTCTCGCCTGCCATGCGGGAGACCTGGGTTAGATTCCTGGTCCATACACTTCTCCAAAACAAACAAACAAGCTACCAAAGAGAGAAAAAGCAAACAAACAAAAATCCAACAAAAATGGTGCTGCAATAATGGGACACTCACATGGAAAAGAATGAAATGTGACCCTGGGCCTATAGGGTATCTGTATATGGACAGATAAAGTTAAAGAAGAAAAAAATCTTGAAGATAAAGGATGACAAGTTAAATTGTATGTGTGCGTGTGTGCATATTTAAATCTCCCCTCACCATAATCGATAACTAAGTACCTCAAGGGATAGCAAAACCAAAGGTCATTTGTTATTTCAATTGGCAAAATAATACTGATTATTACATTGGGTAAAATTTATTCTACCAGGGAGAAGTAAATAGGGCAGGTGCTAGTGGCCTCCTTTCTTTTCCTCAACATCTTCATTTTACACCCATTTTGTTTTTACTCTTCTAAATGAAATTATAAAAAGAAAAGAAAAGAAGCAAAAAGAAAACTTTTCAATGAAAAACAAGGGCACTAAGGGCACTAATCCATTGCAAATAAAGGCAGTGTTTTATTCAAAAGTAAATCTTTTAATGTAGTAAACTGGGCCCTTCTCTAGTCCCACATAGACTGAAAGTGTAACTCCATATGTAGTGACAAACCCCTCACGATACACCTCTGATGTCTTTCCCAGCTTCTCCTGAATATATTTAGAAAAGGGTTTTCTAAGGCTGTGCTTTGTTACAACAGCAGGAGAATGATACATTTCTAAGGTTGGTCATGGGCGTTTTGACTCCTGTGTTCCCTTAGGACAGACCTCTCTGAACTATTTCCGCTACTGAATGTTGAATTAATAGTAAGACCTGCTCTGCCTAAATCCTCAGGATAAGTGAGAAAAAGAAAGTAGACAAAATTAAGAAACACAAATCATTATACGAATATCGTGTTTGTTTTGAAAGCTAAATGCATTTTTGATAAATAATATTACTTACAGAAACATGAGCTAAGCCTTCCACTTACCATCAGTACCTTTCTCCAGTGAAACGCCTCACATATTTCTTAATGCGTCCTGAATTCAGATGAATGAAATTTTCTTTCAAGAGAAACAGCATTTGCCACTTTTCCATTTTCTAATCCTCCACCCTCACCCACCTGCCAACAACGTTCCCTAATTACTGAAAATTATCAAAAAAAACCTCTATCCGTGTGATAGCAAGCAGGAAGAAATATAAAATGGTGTTAACATTTATAGATGAAAAGGGCAGAGTTTAACTGTGTGATATAGCATAATTAAATGTTGCTTTCCTTAAAGCATTAAATATTTTTCCAGGTATTTAATGCTTTATGAAAATATTAAAAAAAGTGTCACCATTTATACTACACCATACTGAGAAAGGGCACAAAAATATTTCCACTACAAAATACTTATTTAAAATAATATTAAAAGAAATTCATAGAAAATCTTTGCCCTTCAAATTGTGAATATTTTTCATTTTTCCTTACTAGCTAAAAACACTTACGAATTTTAATCTATGGCATTTTTCAGAAGATGAATTATTTGGGCAGTAGATTTGGATCAGGAAAATCAGGCCTCTCACTTCTCCCATCTGTATTTCATTTCCATCTGGGTCACCACTGACACCTGCCTGTTTCAATAGCATTGAAAATTAATTATGGAGCCCTCCAAATCAAAGGCTTGAGTTTAGATTTGGAACCTAGACCAAAGACTGTTTAAAGATTCCCTGCAAGGGTAGAATTTCCACTGTGCCCAAAAGTAAGTGATTTTTTACTTTTTACCTCCTCTCGCCTCAGCCCTCAAGTGATGCTTTCAGAAATTAATCCAAACTCTATAATGCCAAATGCCACAGGCCTCCAGGGCTCCATAGTCAATAGTTTGGGAATTAAAACAATACAAACCAGAAGCCTAGATTGATGTGAAAAGCTAATAGTTCATATAACCCTCCAGTTGTTGTATTTGCTTTTCCTTCTTTTGGGTCTTTGGCAGGAAGTTTGTTCCTTATGGGGCCTTGGATCAGAACCATTCACTAGGATTCTTTGCCTTAGGATGCTAGGATCCTGCGGGGAGTGGATCGATCCCCCGTGCTCAGCCATGGAGCCCACCCCCACCCTAAGGTATCTGAAGCTGTCGCCCACAGAGAGGAGCTCCTCAAGTGCTCGTTGAATTCAAGTGTCCGAAGCACAGAGGTGAGATGGGCAGATGGTCACAGTTCTTGGAATAGAGAAATACATGCCTCATAAGGAAAGGGGAACTGAGGATAAATCTTCACATGGTGAAGTTAATCTTACACATGGTGTTCATTCTCCATCCTCCAAGGTGGAGGCTGACATAAAGGGGTATTAGAAATAAGCAACCAATACCAACCATCAGCCAAGGAATATTTTGTTCCAATTGAACAAATAATTAACAGGAAAACTGGGACTTTGTTGGTTTTTGCAGAAACACTTGATAATCCTTTAGAAATAGGCATTTTAAAACAAATGTGAATGAAAAGACTACAATGGCTCCAAATGCAATGATTGTTCACAAAAGCAATTTCACATTGTATACACGATATAATAAAGGTATATAATATGTGTGTTTGTTTTCAATGAAACCTCATCAGAGCCACAGAAAGGGGTTCTCTGGTAGCAGCTCTAATGCTGAATCAGAGATAATAATACACGTGCAGGCAGTGTCCATCTTACCCACCCTCCTATCTGTGTGTGGTTCAGCTTCAATGAATGAATGAATGAATGTTTGTCCTCATCTCATTCTGTGGAGAAGAATCCCTTTGACTGAACACAGTAGTGAGTAGGGGAGCTATTATAGAAGGATCTTGACAGTGAGGGATTTTTTGAGGTATATCTCATTTAAAATCTCCACTAAGCACATTAATTTTCTCACAAATTGGCTTCTCTGGGAAAAGATGCCAAGTTGGAGGTTAGGGAGCCAGATGTTCACTAGGGAACACAAGTGAAAGGACAGGGCAGGAGTCAGGTGGGCAGAGGGAGAAGTTGAATAGGATGCAGCTGGACTAAGCCTCTGCCAATGTGGTAGGGAGTAGTGTCCCTCTGAGTGGATGTCGTGTCCATCTGAGCTAAGTTGGCATGACCACAACCCCGTTACAATCTTTATCTTCAGGCTCCCCAGTGAGGGTGTGTCTTCAGTGAAGTGGATTTCTACAACTGGAATAGATCCTAAGGAAGCTGATCTCAGGATGTTCTGTAGCCACATGCATCACAGGGGGACACTGTCTTCCTTGAAGGGGAGCTGAAATCCACATCTCCAGCCTAATCACATTCTCCCGAAATTCTCTTCCATAGACCCACAACTCATCTTCTGCTCATCCTTTGCCCTGCCAGGCTTCACTCTGTTCTCTGCTCTATTGTTCAGGAAAATTGTTCTTATAGCATCCGGCAATTGGCAACTGATGGGAAACACCCTGCTAAGAAAGCAGCAGCTGTTTCTAAACATTTCCTTTGCAGTCTCACCTCTACACCCCAACTGACTTAACAAACCATTGCTCACAAACAAGTATTGTACCCTGAGAGTTTGGATAAATATGATGCTTCCAGCTTCTTACAATGATGTGCAATAATAAATGACAATAAGCAAAACAAAGAATTTCACTTGCTAAGTACAAGCCTGAGTCAAGCATGTCAACATAATCTGTTGCAAAGGTCTCAGAGAAGTAACAAGGTGACCTGGAGGTTCTGGGCATGACTTGCAGGTTTAGGACACCTGCTTCAACCAAGATGTAGGACAAGAGAACCATTTCATCATCAGGCAGTCCTTAAACCCTGGTGGATCACTGGAGTGATGACTCTTGCTGCAACTGTAGGCATCAAATAAATTCTAGAATCTTCTGAGACTGAATTATTTCAGAATTATTGGGGTCCCCAAAATCATTCCTCACATTTTGTTTTCACCCAACAAAATCCTACACATCAGAAAGGCTCTTCATGCTGTCTTTAATAATAATATCTGAATTTGTCCATTTGGAAAATCCAAGAACTTAGGGGATAATCACAAATAAAGAGAATGACTAACCAAGAATTGTAAAACATTAACTGTTGAAGGAGACATTTTCTTGAGTGACAGAAAAATAAAACGTTTGAAAATAACATTGAGACATAAGGACAGGAAAATAAATCAAGGAATTGAATACAGAGTCCAGGAATAGACTCATATTTATACTGTTACTTTATTTTCAATGAAGTTACTAAATGGTGAAAGGAAAATCCCCTTAGTAAAAGGTTTAGTAACTCTTACCTTACAGTATACATAAAAATTAAGTCAGCATGATAGCATAACTAAACAGAAAAGCTAAAGATATAAAGTGTTTTTAGAAAACATAAAGGAACACCTTCGCAGCCCAGGGGTAGGCAAAGTTTTCTTATAAAGGAACCAAAAGCAATAACCATAAAAGAAAACAATAAAAAAATTGAGCTTCATCAAAGTTAAAAAAAAAACAAAACTTTGCTCTTTGAAAGATTCTGTTAAGATAAAAGACAAAGCGGAGACTAGAAGGAAACATTTACAAACACATGATAAAAGACTTGTAGTAAAAAAGCAAAAGAGCTCTGACAACTCAGAAATACAAACAAATTGAGAGAAAAATGGGTTGAGGTTGTGTAGAAAGTTCACCAAAGAAGATAGGTGAATGGCATTTAAATGCATGAGAGGATTCTTAACCGCAGGAAAATACAAATTTAAACCACAACATTATACTACTATGCAGTCATAGTCAACAAAGTCTGTTGCAAGGGTCTCAGAGAAGTAGCAAGGTGACCTGGAGGTTCTGAGCATGACTTGCAAGTTTTGAACACCTGCTTCAACCAAGAGGTAGGACAAGAAAACCATTTCATCATCAGGCAATCCTAAAAGTCTGATGGATCATTGTAGTGATGACTCTTGCTGATACTTTAGGCATCAAATAAACTGACAGTTTGCAAAGCAGTTTGTATGTTTCTTACAAAGTTAAGCACATGCTTATCATACGATCCAACAACCCCATTCCTAGGTATTTACCCAAGGGAAATGAAAACATGTCCAAACAAAAAACCCCAAAAAAAACACAGTGTGATTTTTCATACCAGCTTTACTCATAAAAATAAAACAAAAAATCAGAAGCAATTCTGCA
Organism: Tamandua tetradactyla; assembly: GCF_023851605.1. Classification (NCBI taxonomy): domain Eukaryota; kingdom Metazoa; phylum Chordata; class Mammalia; order Pilosa; family Myrmecophagidae; genus Tamandua; species Tamandua tetradactyla. The sequence goes on from NC_135335.1 coordinate 56,454,505, forward strand.
TCAACTACTGAACAGATGGACAATTGTGATATGTCTATACATTGGATTACTATTCAGAAAAAACACAGGTGACTTTTCAAAGCAAAATATTTAAGCATGTTTTAAGTAAAAGAGACAGTCACAAAAGACTACATGATATTATTATTCCATTCATACTAACATTCTAGAAAAGCCAAAATGATAGTGAAAGAAAGAGAGTAGAGCAAGTCAATGGCTAGCCATGTGTGTGTGTGTGTGTGTGTATGTATTTGTGTATAGCAAAGTACTTGAATCCAGAAAACATTTTTTAAAAAACCTCTTATTCCAAACTTAGGTATTCATTTAAAAGAAATAAAAATGCACCTAAATGACTAGTGCAAGAATAGTCACAGCTAATTTATTATTAATAATAACAAAAACCTCGTAACAAATGTCCATCAATAGAAAAATGGATAAATAAAATGTTTATACATTCTAAACAAATATGCAATATATTACTGTTGAGCAACTTTTTTAGCAGTAAAAAAGAAAAACTACTGAAATGCCAAAAAATATGGATGAATCTCACAGATATAATGTTGAACAAAAGAATCTGGACATAAACCAGTAGACACTGTGTTATTCCATTTATATGAAATTCTACTGAAGGTAAAATTAATTCAGGGTGAGAAACATCAGAGCAGTGTTTGCCTAGAGTGATGGCAGAGATTGACTGGAAAAGAACATGAAATTGTCTGCAGAGAACTGTATCATGATGAAGTGTGCCTTAATATCTGCATCTTCTTGTAAAAATTTTACTTTAGCATTTGTGTATTTCAATATGTATAGACTGTACCTTAAACAAAGAACTATGAAGATATTCAATTGAGAGTAGAGGAGTGGGAGAAAGAAAAGAAGTAATATTGCTTAAATTAAGGCAACAAAGCACACTTCAACAGAAAATATCATACATGAAAATTCTAATATCTGAAGCCATTTAGCACACATGATTGCTAATAAAATTCCCACCTACCCCACTGGGCTAATTTCCCACCTCTCTACGTAATACATCACAATATAACCTATTCAAAATCAGACCAAATAATGAAATACCATCAAGATTTGAGGTAAAAATATTAGTCAAAATGCCAAATCTGTAGGACTCAACATATCTTTCATTCTGTGAACAAATGTACATCTATACGGCAACTAGCAAAATAAGAAATACCTTTTCTTTCTGTATTTAGGAATAAATAAATTTTACATTTCTTTGTATGCTTGTAGGAGGTAAATTGTTCTACCTAAACTACAAAATGGAATTAGGGATTTCAAATGTAAATTTTAGCTCAGAGAACAAATCTCCTATGTAATACGTAATGGAACAAGTGTGGTCTTGCTGGCAAAGAGCGAAGAGTGTTTATTGCGGTGGTTGTTTTTATTAAAATATAACTGATTAAATTCATCAAATTCTCAAAGGAAAGAAGAATGTTTTGTCTGGCACTTTCAATAAGTCTATTTATTTTATTTCACTTTTGCTAAAAGTAGGGATGAAGCTTAATAGTGATCTCTGTTTAGAGAAATACACTGAAAGGCAATGTTTTCAAACTAAACTTAAGGAAGTTCTGAGATCTTGGTTATTTTTTGGGGATACTGAGATAACCTGGGGACAGATTAATGAAACCTGCTGTTTGGGATTTTTGTTTCAGATCCCATTTTGCCCAGAGTGAAATCTTCTACACCCTCATACTATACTTGGTTGCCCAGAACGCCCTAATTCATGTACAGGTTCATACATTTTTGAATACCTGCCACCTCCCCATCCAAAACCACATGCATTCCTGGCTCATTTAAGCTTATCTGTGCTCATGCTCAACTTCTCAGGTCTTGAATGGGAATTACATAGACTTGTCTATGGTAGCTATCTCCCAAGAGAAATTGTGAAGACCAAGTGCAATTAACTAGAGGATCAGAAATCTGACAGTCATATTGACACCAGTAGGAATGCATGCTGAAGGATATGAGACAAGAGGCTCTCTCAGATTAGACTCATGATTCACACTTGGGTAATTTCTGCAAACTTGGTCTATATAGAGTGTAGTCATACAGACAGAACCTCCACTTTAAGCCATCAACTGAATTCTATAACAATTAGTATGTAAGAACAATAGATGAAGACAATACAACGACATTCATAAATATGAAATAATTAGTTATGAAACATATGAGAGTAGTGATATAGTGGAATAACTGTTTCAAAAAATACTCTTCTCTAAAAACAATGATAAAATTAAATGATATTGTCATCTTCCATTTCAGGACTTTGGAAATCAACAAATTAAGGAGAGATTATACAGGAGAACCTACTGAATCTCAATAGAAACATGGAAATCTGTAGTATTTCTTGCCTGGAACTGCTCCCAGTTCCCCATCCCCAATTCAGTTAGCACAGTTGTTTTATCAAGACAGAAATTTGTAAAAACCAACAGCTCAATTTCATTTGGAGTGGCATGCAGAAAAGGCCCATGACACACAACTCTAGAACAAATGAATGGGGAATAGCAGGCTAACTAATCTCAGGTTGCATTCTTTGCTGCAGTAAGCAATGATCCAGCAGCCAAGTCATAATTTTAACAGGAAGATCTGGAAACAAAACAACTGTGGGGTACCTTAATGAACTCTGCAGAAGAGAGTTCACACATCTGCATAGAAGACACTGACAAATGCCCAAACTATCCACCCATGTCTGCCTGATATCAACCTGTACACACAGGAAAAGCAGGCATAAAAGGGCCTAGTGAAAAAGTAAAAGTTGAGGAAGACTTAAAATCTGCCTGAACCTTGAACATGCCCCCAAATGCAGAAACAGATCCACCAGCATAGGGTGGAAGAGTTACTTGCTGGAGGGATTGATCTCAATCTCTTATTAGTCTTTAGCTGGCTGCTAAACTATGCAGACTCAAGGGTGATGCATAGGAAGCTGGGTTTAAAAATAAAACAAGAACAATTGGGATGAAACATGGGCAGCTGCACACTGTTGCAGAAAGAGATTCCACAGATTTAGCCTAGCTAAGTGACAAGAAGCAAACAGCCAGAACAACAAAGCAGTGCAGGAGGGCATCAGAACCTAGAGTTCCTAATATGGTATCTAAGATGGCCCATATGCAGGAAAAAACTTACCAGGCATTCAAAGCAATGGGAAAGTGTTTCCATACTCAAGAAAACAAGCAGCCAACAGAAATTAATTCGGAGCCAGTACAGATATTGCAGCTGCTATTTCCCTACTTATTATTTTATTTTTCAGCCTAGTTTTCTAGGCATCACCTATGTGTTATTACTTAGTGGCCAGCCAATGATTGGTTAGAAGTTGAGCTTAAATATCTCAAAGAAGTTGTTTTAGTTTGTTAATGCTGCCAGAAATGCAATAAACCAGAACCGGGTCAGCTTTTCTAAAGAACATTTATTAAGTTACAAATTTACGTTTCTAAGACCATAAAAGCATCCAAACAAAGTCATCCAGAGAAAGATCTTAATCCTTTGACTTCTGGTTTCAAACAGCTTCCATGGGGGGGCATTTTCTTTCTGCATCTCCAAATGTCTCTGTCTGTGTTGGTTCTGAGCTTTATTCAAAAATGGTTCTCTCTAAAAGAATTCCAAAGTGGATTAAAACCCACCTTGAATGAGTAGAGACACATTTCCATGGAAAACACTTACTCTAAAGGCCCAACCAAAATTGGGTGGGGCACATCTCCATGTAAACAATTTAATAAAAAAGATTGCACCCTGAAGTATTAAATTAGGATAAAAGAGCATGGCTTTTCTGAGGTACACAATAGTTACAATATAAAGTCAGGAACAGTACCAAAGCCAGTTAAAGTCATGGTCAAAATTCTCCTAAGGCAAAAATTCTCTTCCGGTTGTTGACCTTTGAAACTCAGGAACAAGTTATATGCTTCTAATATACAAGGGAGGGAGAATCATAGAATACATGTTCCCATTTTCACGGGAAGAAATCAAAAGGAAAACAGGGGTCACTGGACCCAAAAACTCCATCAGATTTCAAAGTCTGAGAGCCATTTATTATTGGGACTTTAGAAAGTGGCAGTCCCACCCTTTCCAAGTGCGTTTACAGTGACCCTTTTTTCATCCAAACACCCAGATGATGGTTGCAGCATTGGGGTGCGTTGGGGGAATACCTTTCTCTTAACTCCACCCTCTCCAAGCATTGGCTCAGCACCCAGGATCTCTGCCATCTCTGGAGCACATGCTAAACCCTCCTAGAGCAATGGGGTAATCACCAAGCTCCCCCCAGTCCTTGGGAATTTGCTCCACTCTCTCTGACGTCCATCGTGGCAACACTCCTCTGCTCACCCTCTGTCTCCAGGACAAATTCGCCCTTTCCATGTGGATGGATGGGTCCACTTTCTTGGCCTAACATTTTTCGTTTCAGACCTTAGGTTCCCTGGTTCTGCCTTTTAAGTAATTTTTCCTTCGATCTGTCCCTTTTAGTCCACACTGGCAATGGTTCCATTCATATAGATTCCACAACATTCTTGTGGGTTTTCTATTCAGTATGCAGTGATCATGGCCATCAAATACTAGAACTTTCCACAAATCCCTTCTGGATAACTTCATCTCCAATCATTGATTGTCCTGTAATAGCTGACTGGTTCCATATTTTACTAAATCCTCATGTGGAGCACTATTGTCTTGGGTGTCACTTTCTGGAAACCCATAATTTTCCAGACAATAAATTTCAGTGTTTTTTTTTTTTCATACTGAGGAGTTCAATTCTCAACTTGTCACTTTACTGACACATTTTACTATAAGCACAAGGAAGAGTCAGTCTACATTCTCCACAATTAGTTTAGAAATCTCTTCTGCTGAATACCCAAAGTCATCATTCTCAAATTCTGCATTCCATCCAATACCAGTACTTGATTTTACCAAATCATCTGCCATCTTAAAACAGAGGTCACCTTTCTTCCAGTTTGTAATGACATGTTCATCATTTCTGTCTAAAGCTTGATCAGAGGTATCTTCAGAATCCACATTTCTACCAACAGTCTCTTCAAAGCATTCTAGGCCTTCTCTGTCAAGTTCCTCACCACTTTTCCAGGATCTTCTCTTTATCCATCAAAAAAGTTTTACCAACATGTTTGTTATTTGCAAACCACAGCATCCCAATTCCACTTCTCTGGTACCAAAATCTGTTTTGGTTTGCTAAAGCTGCCAGAATGCAATATACCAGAAATGGAATGGCTTTTTAAAAGGGAATTTATTAAGTTACAAGTTTAGTTCTAAGGCCACAAATATGTCCAAACTAAGGCATCCAGAGAAAGAGATAACTTGGTTCAAGAAAGGATGATCTGGGAAAGCATATGGCTGTCATCTCCTGGTCCTGTCTTCTAGTTTCAAAGAGCTTCCATGGGGGTATTTTCTTTCTGCACATCCAAATGTCTCTGTCTGTGTTGGCTCTGGGCTTTTTTTCAAAATGGTTCCATCTTAAAAGATTCCAATAAGCAAATTAAGACCCACCTTGAATGGGTGGAGACATATCTCCATGGAAAAAGCCAATTGAAAGGTCCCACCACCCACAATTGGGTGGAATGTATCTCATGGGAACAATTTAATCAAAAATGTATCGACCTACAATATTAAACCAGAATTAACAAATATGGTTTTCTGGGGTACACAACAGTTACAAACTAGTACAGAGTTATTATAAATATGTTCATATAACTGAAGGAAGTCATGATTAAAATTTAGGGAGATTTTAAGAAAGTGGGACAATGTTCCATTTCCAACCTGACCATGTGGGGAGCCTCAAGGATCCACTCCCCAGATAAACATTTCGAATTATTTCAAAATAAAACAACTACTTAAAATCTCTGGAAATGGTCCTAAGGGCATGCAGTAAATTAAGTAAAATTTGTTCAGGAAAAATACTAACTTGTAAGAACAGCAAGAGCCTGTGATGTTTGAACCAAGATTGTCAGTGGCCTCCCCCATCTTGGTGAAATGGAGACTGGTTCAATTAAGGACACACAGAACTCCCTTTCCTCTGAGCTCCCAATTAGAGGACTAGCTTCCCAATGGGGGCAGAATGCCAGCATTTTCCATCCCATCTCCAGATACCATTTACTGGTGATAAGTTCTAGGCAAGTATAACCAAATGAATAAAGCTTTCCTTGGCCCGATTGCCACTTACAGAGTGGAAGCTATACTTTCAGTGGGCACAACAGATAACACTGGGGTCTCAACCAGCCTCGTCAAGATTGTAAGATGGAAGTTGTCCATAGAGAGAGGCAAGGAGAGGATACCTAAACCTACTATCCCTCCTACCCACTAAGTACTTCCTACACTGGTGATGCCACTCAGAGAGAAGCATGCCATGGTCCTCAGCTCCCAGATCCAGCAGTGTGGCTCAATAATTTTGCATCAGCATAGATGTTGACCACAAAACATATAGTTCCTAATTTTTCCAGAAAGAATTTACTTCATTTGAAGCAAGAGTGGAAAATTTCAAGTCTAAAGGCAGATATATTTTTATTCCTAGATAACCAAAAACAGAGGGAATTTCTTTCCTAGCAGATACGCTTATAAAATGTGGAATTTTCAGTAATATTTGTGAAGAAATTGCTAGATTCATTACTAAAAACGGCTAAACTGTAGGCCAGGGTGCTTGCTAGAGATTACAGAGAAAAGAGAGCTGAGAGAAGCTCTTCTAGGTCAGAACAAACATCAAAGAGTAACTTTCACAACTATTCCTTTAAAGTACTTAAATTTAATTGGATTACATTGTGCAACAATTTATGCCCCATGGCACTATTGAAAACAATAGTACCAATAGCTGATAATTAGTGGAGCTTAATAGCTGAATGGTCAGGCAAAACTCTCAAAGAGAGCCCTGCCCAAATGACTTTCATACCAGGGTGGCTGTGGATATACCTAAGACTCTGTTTCCTGAAAGCAACATCAGATGCTTCACACTGTGACCAGGTAGATAGGTGGGTTGGGTAAGTGTCAATAACATAATTCAACCAACTAGTCTAAAAACAAACAAGCCCCAGAGCACTGTGGCAGACATGTTATTTAAATGTTCAGCTTAAAATAAGATATTATGAGACTTGAGTAAATAGGAAAATTTTAACTATATGCCAGATAAAAGTAGGCAATAGCTAAAGCCTGTGAGAGCACCCAGGTGTAAGACTGAACACACAAAGACTTCAAATTAGCAATTCCAAATGTGTTCAAAGGATTAAAGGAAGGCATGGTGATAACACTGAATCAAATAGAATAGAAATAAAAATTAAATTATAAAAAAGAACCAAGTGGAAATGCTGGAAATGAAAACTATAATAACAAATAAAAACTTTAACAAAATATATGTACAGTAAATTTGCACTGATATAAGAAATAATTACTGACATTGGTGATGGATTAGTAGAGAAAATGCAACCTGAAAAACAAAGAGAAAAAAGAATGAAGGGAAACGATAATATCCTCAGAGAAATGCAGAGCATGGCTTACTGCACCAAAACATAGGCAGTGGAGTTACCAGAAGGATTTAAGAGAGGAAAAGGAAAAAAACAGAAAAAAATAATCAGAGAAATAATAGATGAAATTCCCCCAAAGTTATTGATAAACAATAACCTGCACTTTGAGGAGGCAAACACATTCCAAGTAGAAGAAACATTAAGATATCCACAAACAGACACATCATAATAAAAATACTGACACCAAAGATAAGGAGACAATCTTTAAAATAATAATAGAAAAATGATTCATCATTTAAACAAAACACCAATGACTTCTTCATTAAAACAATGACACCCAAATTTAATTGGATATCATATTCAATGTGATCAAAGAAGAAAACTGCCACCTAAGAATCCTATATTCAAGAAGCTGTATTCAAAAATGAAGATGAAATAAAAACATTCCCAGCTAAACAAAAATAGAGGGATTTTTTTTTCTAGCAAATATGCTTACAGGAAATGTGAAAAGATGTTCTTTAGCCTACAAACAAATAATTCAGGGGAGTAATTCAAATCCATATGAAAAAACAGAACGCTTGTAATTATGTTATAAAAGACTATGAATGAATGGTTATTCTCTTTTCTTCTTATAACTAATAAAATATGTATATTATGTATATAATGTATAATGCCTTACGACGCAGAAATAAATATAGTTGACAATAAATAGTACAAAGGAAGTGACAGCAAAATGAATCCAGATGGTAACTTGAATCTATAAGAACAAATGAAAAGATTCAGAAAACATATACAAAGAATATATAAGGAAGCTAATATAACAAAAACTATAACTATATACTTGCTCTTATTTATCTCTCAGCTTTTTAAAAAGACATAAAATTTTATACGAAGTAATAATTAAAACAATGCAATATTGGATTTGTAACATTTATAGCTGTAAAATATATAACAACGATACCACAAAAGTGGGGAGAAAGGTAATATAGCTATATAAAGTAATGTTTCCATATTTCATTAGAATTGAGTTAGTAGAAATCTGATTTCTACATATCAGAAACTGATTCTAAGATATATATGGCAAGCTCTAGAAAAACCAATCAGGAGATATCACACACACACGCAGTGAAAGAAATTAAGTAAATTAAATTAGTACATTAGAAAGTATTCACGTAATGCAAAAGAAAACAGTAAAGGAGGAGTAAAAAAAGATGCAAATTATATAGAAAAAATGTTAAATGGCAGAATTAAATCCAATCGTATAAAAATAACATGCAAATGTAATAATACTAAATGTAAATCAAGTAAATAATTCAACCAAAAGGCAGAAATTGTCTGGCTAGATACAAAGTAATATCCAACAATGTGCTGTGCACTAGAGACATACTTCAGATTCGAGGATGCAAATAGTTTGAAAATGAAAAGATGGGCAAAGATACATCATGCAAACAGTGACCTCAAGAAAGCTGAAGTGGATATTTGATAACCAGAAAATTAGACTTAATAAAATGTTGCTAGAGATGAAGAGGGACGTTTTATAACGATAAAAGGGTAAATACATCAGGAATATATCACAATTATAATCATATATGCACCTGACCTTAGAACACGAACCTACATGAAACAAAGATTGACTGAAATTAAGAGGGAAATACACAGTTTGAAATAAATATTTTGAGACTTCAATGCCTCCACTATTAATAATGAATGGACAATTTAGTCAGAAGATCAACAAGGTAATAGGAGATTTGAACACTACTGAACACTACTGTGCTGGTTTGAGAAGATGTATGTCCCCTAGAAAAGCCATGTTTTAATTTAAATCCCATTTCATAAAGGCAGAATAATCTCTATTCAATAATGTATGTTTGAATCTGACATCAGATCATCTCCCTGGAGATGTGATTTAATCAAGAGTGGTTGTTAAACTGGATTAGGTGATGACAGGTCTCCACCCATTTGGGTGAATCTTGATAAGTTTCTGGAGTCCTGTAAAAGAGGAAACATTTAGGAGACTGAAGAGATCCGGAGAGAGCAGAGAGTGCTGCAGCACGACGAAGCAGAGAGTTTACGAGCCAGCGACCTTCAGAGATGAAGAAGGAAAACACCTCTGGGGGAGCTTCATGAAACCAGAAGCCAGGAGAGAAAGCTAGCAGATGATGCCATGTTCGCCATGTGCCCTTCCAGCTGAGAGACAAGCCCTGACTGTGTTCGCCATGTGCCTTCTCACTTGAGATAGAAACCCTGAATTTCATCAGCCTTCCTGAATCAAGGTATCTTTCCCTAGATGGATATCTTTGATTGGACATTTCTATAGTCTTGTTTTAATTGGGACATTTTCTTGGCCTTAGAACTGTAAACTAGCAACTTATTAAATTCCCCCTTTTAAAAGCCATTCCATTTCTGGTATATTGCATTCTGGCAGCTAGCAAACTAGAACAACTACTGTAAACCAACCATAACTATCAGACATCTGTAGAACTTTGCATATAACAACCACAGAATATATTTTCTTCTCAAGGGCACATGATACATTCTCTGGTAGGGACCATAAGAAAGGTATAAAATAAACTTCAAGACATTTGAAAAGATTGAAATATATGAAGTATTTTCTCTCATCCCAATGGAATTAAATGAAAAATGAATAACAGACAGAAATTTGGAAAGCTCACCAATATGCGGAAATCAAACAACAGGATACAAATTGCCAATAAGTCAAAGAGAAAATCAAAAGAGAAATTAAAAAGTACTTTGAAAATTAATGAAAATGAAGATACAACATATCAAGAGTAATGACATGCAGCTGAAACAGTGCTCAGAAGGAAATAAAATGCCTATATTATAATGGAAGAAACAACTGGAATCAATAACTTAAACTTTCACCTTAAAACGCTGGTGAAAGTTGAGCAAATGAAATAAAAAGCAAGCTTAAGGAGGAGAACAATAAAGAGTAAAGGGAAAATTAATTAAATAGAAAAGCCACAGAAAAAAATTGGTAAAACCAAGTGCTGGTTCTTTGAAAATAAAACAACAAAATTAGTAATCATCTAGTTACATTGATCAGAATAATAAGAGAAGTCTCAATATACTAGAATCAGAAATGAAAGAAGGGATATTACTACAAATAAACATCTTTAATTATACAAAATAAATACTACAAACTTATTTTATTAGAGAAATAAAAAAGATTATAAGGCAATACTATGAACACATGTATGCCAATAAAGTAGATAATTTAGAAGTGATGGACAAGACTTTATCCCTGGAATGAAAGATTTTATTTGCAAGATTTATTTGTAAGCTTTCCTGAGAGTTTATTGATTTTTAATGCATTTTTTGAGATTCATTCACACACTCTATAATCATCCAAAGTACACAATCAATGACTCACAGTACCATCATATAGCTGGGCTTTCATCACACTAACAATTTTTGAAATTTTTCATTTCTCTGAAAAAATTAATATAAGAATAAAAATAAAAAGAACCACCCAAACCCCATACAACTAATTCCTCGTATTATTTATTTATTGTCCTTAATTTTTGCTCATCTGTCCATCTACTGGATGATGGGAATATCACCCACAAGTATTTCACAATCACAGGGTTACACTGTAAAAGCTATATAGATATTCAAGCATCTTAAAGAATCAAGGCTACCGGAATACAGATTGACAGTTTCAGGTATTTCCTTCTAGCTATTCTAATCCACTAAAATAAAAAAAAAGGGATATCTATATAATGCATATTAATTTAACCTCTAGAATGACTTTCTGGCTATTTGAAATCTCTCAGTGTCAAGGTCATGTTCATGTGTCAACTTGGCCAGGTAGTGGTGCCCGGTTGCCTGGTCAGGCAAGGTTGCACTGGTTGTGCTGGCCTGTCTTGCTATGAGGACATTTCGTGGACATAAATCATGATCACATTGGCAGCATCCACAGCTGATTGCAATCAGCTGAGGGAAGCATCTTCTGCAATAAGTGGCACTTAATCTAAACACTGGAAGGCTTTTAAGGAGGACTCAGAAGAGATAGCCACTATTCCTGCTTCAGCCCGTCAGCCTCTCCTGAGATTTCATTGAGGACCTTCATTGGAGCTGCCAGCTTGCAGCCTGTCCTACAGACCTTGGATTTTACATCCCCACAATTATATGAGACCCTTTTATAAATTTTATATTTATGGTTATTGCCTGTTCATTCTGTTTCTCTAGAGAACCCTAGCTAATGCACTCAGCCATTGAAACTTCATATTTTTCATTTCTTTTCCCCCTCTTGGTCAAGAAATCTTTCTTAATTCCATGATGCCAGGTACAGGCTCATCCATCAGAGTCATGTCCCACTTTGCCAGGGAGATTTACACCTTTGGAGTTATGTCCTATATAGTAAGGGAGGGCAGTGAGTTTACTTGCTGAGCTGGCTTTGAGAGAGAGGCCACATCTGAGTAACGAAAGAGGTTTTCAGGGGGTTAATCTTAGGCATAATTATAAGTAGGCTTAGCTTCTCCTTTGAAAGAATAAGTTTCATAAGGGCAAGCCCCGAGATTGAGGGTTGATCTATTAAATTTATCAGTCCCCAAGTCTTGTGAGAATATCAGGTATTCCCCAGGTGGGAAAGTATATCTTCACATTTTTCCCAGTCCCTCAAGGGGGCTTTGCAAATACTTTTAATTCTCTGCCCAAATTACTCTGGGATATATCAGGGCATCACACTGACCTGTACAAGCCAACAAGGTCTCACTCCCTATTCAAGGTTCCATATAATTATGGTGTGCAAATGAGCTGACCATACAAGATAAATTAAATAGTGTGCTACAGAAAATATAAATTTTGCACCAAATAAATATCTTTTCCTTTTGTCTCACACAGAAGTTAAAGTTTTAAAACCCAGCCAGTATCATTCTTTATTCTTTAGTCTGATTTACCTTAGTCTTAAACAGATCATATAATCCATCCTAAATAAACAATCATGCTTCCCAGTGTAACCATAGTTATGTACTCACCACCACAATCTATATGAGGGTGTTTCCATTTCTTCCACAAAGAAACAGGAAGAGGAAGAAAAAAAGTGGAAAAAAGTAAAAATATAAAAAAATGATGGTAAAAAAAAATAAAGAGAAACAACACCACCAAGAATCCCATACCTCTTCCTTATATTCCCTTCTTATTGACATTTTGTTTTGGTATAATGACTTCGTTACAGTTACTGGATGCACATTACAATATTACTGTTAACTATAGACTCTACTTAGCATTGTTTGTAGTTTTTCCATATAGCACCCAGTTTTCAGCACCTTGCAATGTTGGCATTCATTTGTTCTGCTTCATGTAAAAGCATTCTTATATTTAGACATTTAATCACCATCACTGAGCACTCAGGGTTTTGCTAAGTTATTCAGTCTCAGCATTTTTCTTCTATTTTCTTTCTGATGTTATATATATATACCCAGCCTTCCTCTTTCAACCATACTCACACTCAACTTTGTTCAGTGTACTTACAATATTGTGCTGCCATCAGATAATATTGTGCTATCCATTTCTGGATCTATATAATCAATACTGTTGAACATTCTGTACTCCTTCAGCATCAAATGCCCAATCTCTGACCTCTTTCTCTCTCCTGAAAACTTTAACTCCCAATTAATGTTATTATAATGTTAGTGAGAACATACAGTTCTTGCCCTTTTGTTTCTGCTTAATTTCACTCAAAATGCTCTTCTCAAGGTTCATGTATATTGTTACCTACTTCATGATATTCTTCTGACTTATCACTCCATAATATTTCATTGTATGTACATATCATAGTTTGTTTACTCACTCATTCATTGATGGGCATTTGGGCTTTTTCCATCTCCTGGCAAAAGTGAATAATGCTACTATAAATACTGGTGTGCAAATGTCCATTCATGTCCTTGCCTTCAGTTCCTCCAAATATGTAATTTGTAATTGGATTGCTGGATCACATGGCAATTCTATATTTACCTTCCTGAGGAACTGCCAAACTGCCCTCCGGACTGGCTGCACCATTCTACATTCCCACCAACAGTGATTAAGTGTGACTCTTCTTCTATATCCTCAACTCTTGTAATTTTCTGTTTTATTGATAATGGCCATTCTAGTAGGTGTGAGATGTATCTAATTGTGTTTTTGATTTGCATTTCTCTAATAGCCAGTGGTGTTGAGTATCTTTTTATGTGTTTTTGAGCCACTTGTACTTCCTCTTCAGAAAAATATCTTCCATGTGTCTTTCCCATTTTTAAATTGGGTTATTTGTCATTTTGTTGTTTAGTTTTAGGATCTTTTTATATATTCTGGATATTAAACCCTTATCTGATATGTGGTTTCCAAATGTTGTCTTCCACTGTGTAGGCTGATTTTTTACTTTTCTGACAAAAAACTTTGATGCAAAAAAGTGTCCAATTTTGAGGTGATCCCATTTATTAATTCTTTCATTGCTCGAACTTTGGGCTTAAAGTCTAGAAAACCACCTCCTATCATAAGATCTTTAAGACATTTCCTCATATTTTCTTCTAAAAATTTCATGTTCTTAGCTCTAATGTTTAGTCTTCAATTCATTTTGAGTTAATTTTTGTAGAAGGTGTGAGATAGGGTTCCTCTTTCATTCTTATGGATATAAATACCCACTTCTCAAAATACTATATTTTGAAGAGACTGCACTGTCTGAGTTGAGTTGGCTTGACACCTTATCAAAGATCAATTGTCATTAAATGAAAGGGTCTATTTCTGAGCACATAATTTGATTCCATTGGTCAGCATATCTATCTTTATACCAGTACCATGCTTTTGTGACCACTGTAGCTTTGTAATATGCTTTAAAATCAGGTAGGGTGGGACGTCCCACTTCATTCCTCTTTCTCAAGATATTTTTAGCAATTAAGGACACCCTACCCTTTAAGTAAATTTGGTTATTGGTTTTTCTATTTCTACAAATTAAAATTTAGGATTTAATTGTTTTTCCAGTGAATCTATGAAAATTTGGCTTCCCACCAGCATAAATTGGTGCAGTGCCTTGGAGTCTCAGCAGTCTCTGCCTGCCTGGGGCTTGGTTTTGACAGAGGGTGAGATAGAAGGTGGGCTTAGGTTGGTTCTGTTTTCCAGCCCCTGGGGTCTGAATTCCCTGAAGGAGTGCTGCCACTTGAGCTGGGCCTTGCCCCTCTTTTCTGAGGGAAGACACACTCTTTAGGAATTATCTCTGAACCTTGACTCATTACTCTATCTTTCAAGCCTATCATAACTTAACCCTTGCCTGAATCCTGCTAACAATTGAAAATGCCTAAGACTTTCTTTAATAAGCCACTCAGAAGAGTATTTAAAAGGAAGAAAAAAAGGAAGGGGGAAACAAACAAACAAATAGCAACAATAAAAAAGAAATCCCATTTCAAAGCCCATCCCCAGCTCCCAAGTTTCACCAGCCAAGAGCGGGAATTGGTTCTCTATGTGCCCCCCTTCTTGTGGCTGAACCCCTTTCCAGTACTCTGAGCTCAGCTGACTCCAAATCCCCCATGTTTACTCTTTTTAAATTTTCTTTCTTTCTTTGCTTTTTTTTTATCAGCAGCCCTTTTTCTTTCTGCTGAGCAGTTGGAGCTTTGTTGAGCTACCTTCCCTTGCTCCAAGCAGAGACTGCTTAAAGATACACCCTTTAGGGAAGTATCTTCTTCACCCAGTTACTTTGTCTCACAGACATTCCTTAATTCTGCCCCCTTCCTGGGGTAGTTGAAGCCTAAGAATGCCCACAGTTCTATGTAATAGGCTGTTAAGAGATAAAAGTTTTTTAGAAAACAGAAAAAAAAATCTTTGTCAAAGCCAGCCCCCAGTCCCCTGGGTTTGCCAATCAAGGGCAGGGGGGGTTGGTACTCAGCTTTATGTGCCCCTTTTTTTATGACCCAGCCCTTTTCCAGTATTTTAAGCTTGTTCAACTCCAGAAGGCTCTGTTTCCTTATACTGTTGGCTCCTCCTCCTTTTTGCCATGACAAAGCCCCCTGGTTCCTTCCATACTTGCTCCAATTTTATTTATACTTGGCACTTGTATTAGGCAGTGTGAATTTGTTACTTAGTTCTGCAATTGGAGCTTCGTTGAACTACCTTCCTTGCCTCTAGAAGAGAGTGATTCTTTTTCTACCAGGGAACCAACTCCAAGACAGCCTTGCCAGCCCGCAGGGAAAGGGCACCAGTACGCACAGTTCTGTGTGGGGTCTTAGCCTGACTGGTATATAATGCTTTCTGGCCATGAAAGTCCCACAAACAGTTGTTTCAGACAGTTCCTGGCTATTTACTAGCTGCCACAGAGGAAAAACTAAATTCATCACCTCACTATACTGCCACCTTACCCTGCCTTCTTTCTGATTTTTTTAAGCACTGAACTAATTTACAGAAATATGAAAGTTTAAGCAAGATCCCGCTTCCAAATTTTTATCTGGAATATGTTCTTAATACAAAGCAGAAGATAGTTATGAAAAAGGAGACAAAGTGTACCTGAAAAGTTGTGACTATGATTTGATCAGTTGTATTTGCAACAGGTTTCCCATTGGCTGGATGATCCCAGAACCACTGAACAGAGAATTTGGTCCTAAGTAGGCCTGTACTTGTTCTGCTTCCAGTATCCTTATAGAATCAAACGTCATTCATCTCTGGGAAAAGAAACCTTCACACTAGGCCTCAAACAATTTGCACAATAATCTTTCAGAAGCATTGAACATAACCCCTCAAAAGCAAAATCCCTAAGCACATGTGGAAAGATGGCATTATGAGCGAGAACCAGAAGAAACAAGACAGCAGAATGAGCTATGGAGTCTTCACATAAGGGATTTACCAAACCTAGGTTGCAAAACAACAGTGCTTACTTTGTTTAGTAAAGTAAAATAAAGCTTGAAAATATCCACAGGAAGTCTGAAAATAAAACAATGCAAAGAATTTGAAAAATAACTAAATGGAGTTCATATAAATAAATATATAAATTTATCTAAATGAAAATAAACTCAGTGAAAAAGTTAAATAACATATGTGAAAATATAATTTGTGCACAGGAAGATAGTTGAGAGGAAATCATCCAGAACAAAAGACATAGACCGCCTAAATAAGTAAAATGAATAAGAGATTAAATAGCACCAATTACAACAAAGTGGCCTAAATCACTTATTATGTGAGTTTTTGAGTTTCAAGAGGTGGAAAGAGAGAAAACTGAAGAGATTCAATAGTAGGAGAGGTAAAATAGGGACATTATCCTTCTGGAATAAGAAGAACCCTTTGTTAGAAATGGGCCCTTTTTCCCTAATGGGCTTTGAATAATTGACTTAAACAGCCTGTGTTCTAAAGCAACATGTGGCTGACAATGACCAGGACCTTGATTCCCACTCATAATTAACTCCCACTCTAAGGAAGAAAAATTTATCAGAGGAGAAGACATTACATACATGGGTAAGTGTCCATCAACGAATGGCCTTCATGGTTGGCTGCCCGAGGTTTCCATGGGGTAGGGTTTCTTCTGCAGTTCATTTCACAAAGCAATGCTGGGGTGACAGGGTGCAGGCCAGGGGTTCAAGAACGATGAAGAGCTGGTTTGTTTTCTTGTTTTACGGGATACAAGCAGCTCAATTACCTATTATTATGCAAGTACTTTGGGCTTTAGTCAGCTCTTTGCTGATAGCCCGTTCTTACCGGGTAAATTAGGACAAAGTCTTGGGGCATGGTGGTGGGTCTGGGGAACTTCTGATTTGTAGCATTTTCCAGAGTTGACAAGAGATACACTTAGTTGTATCAGCTGCTCCCAACACACCACAGCCTATAACCTTGGATTTATTAGACATTATTTCCTTTATGTTAATCTCATGAAGGGAATGATTAAAAATTAAAACAAAAATCCAGCAGCAGCAGAATCAGATATAAAATCCTATTGTAAAATAACCATTATTGTTGTTTTTGTTTTAAAAACCGATTCACAGGAGTTTCCTCCCCCTCTACAAACACATTCCCAGAGTTCTGATATGAAGCAGAAAATATGGGTTCTGGTAGGAATTTTTTTTTAATGTCAGAGGTAAAGGTTAAATTTATTCACACCAAGACAATTGTTCCTCTTAGCAAACATTGGAATATCTTTCTTTAAATGAATTATTTTAAATATTCCATAAGCAACTTTAATATATGAATGTGAGTATAAATATATATCCATTTGGATTATTGTTCCTAAGTAATACCGAAGTGATACCTAAGTGATGTATGGTGATACCTAAAACAGTCTCTTTTCCTTCACTGTTAAGTATGGGAAAGGCAAGATTGTCTCAATTTCTTCTACAAAGTGTTAGACTGGGGACTTATCTTTAAGGAAGTTTCTCTTTTATTATCATTAATGAGTGAAATTCGGTTGCATATCCTTGTGTTTGATTTTATTTTTATTTTTTGGACTATTTGATTGTCATTTAAGAGTCCCTTAGGTCAAGATGAAGGCTACTAAGTTTAGACATTCAAATAAATTCACATCTATGAAAAATTAATAGCTAATACAGTGTGTAATTATATTGAAAATAAGGGAAATCATTTTATATATAACTCTTGAAAAACAAAACTTGTATTCATTTTTGCTATAAACTGGCTGACTGAAGGGTAGTTTCTAAATTGCTTTACCAACTATAAATTAAGAGACAGTGGGGTTGAAGTACATGGAAAAACACTGGGAAAAGGGAGAGAATAGGAATTATAGAAAATTCAGTGTTGGCTATGAAATTGATTGCAGTAAGGGAAAGATGAAAGTGCTTCTTTGTTGGGACTGAGTTCACCCCAGGAAGAAAAAGTAATTTCTCCTCAGGCGCACTCAGCGAGCATGGTTAAGGAACTTGGCAAAATAAACAAAAGTTTATGAGCTCTGAGTTAAGGTGCTAGCTAACTAGTCAGACTAAAACAAACAAACAGAAAAATTGAAATAGGAGGGAAAAAAAGCAGGAAACCAGTTCAAGAAAATATTTTATACCCCAAGAAAGGCTAAGTATTATAATTTCTTAGATTTTTTTCAAGTAAAGTATATGGAATGTAGTGGACAATGTTAACAAAAGGAAAGAATCTTAACCACGCTTTCTTTCTTAATGTAAATTTATTGAGATATAGTCACACAGTGTATAAACCAACCAGAGTATATAAGCAGTGTTCTATAGTATCATCATATCGTTGTACATTCATTACCATGATCATTTTTAGAACATTTGCATTACTCCAGAAAAAGAATGAAAAGTAAAAGAAAACCCCAACCATCTTGTAACCCTTAACCCTCCCTCTTATTGACTACTACCTAATTTTGTACTCTACCTAGTATTGCACTCTACCTAATTTTAAGACTTACAATGGAGGTAGGTTGACTAAGACACCGAAGTATTGCCAGATATACAAATACATATATATATTTATAAGTGGAGCAGAATAAAACATCCAGAAGTACATCTATACAAACATGGGCAATTGACCTTTTTTTTTCAATATAGTTATACAATCATTATCAAAGATCATGGCTACAGTATTACAGTTCAAAAACGTCAGGTATTTCCTTCTGTCTATTCTAAAACACTAGATTAAAAATAAAAACCAATATAATAAGCCAATACTCAAAGTCATTCATTAAATCCTATTTTTTATGTATACCTCCTCCTTCTCATTCTCTCAAACTCAGGGCTATCTGGGCAATGACCATTTTAGCTTCTTGCTAGACAGACGCATTGACTCTATGGGGTAGAGGAATGAAACTGTTTTAACTTTTTTTTTGTTTCATTTTTTTTGCATGGGCTGGCACTGGAAATCAAACCCAGGTCTCCAGCATGGCAGGTGAGAACTCTGCCACTGAGCCACCATGGCCTGCCCTAGTTTATGTTCTTGAAGAGACTGGTTACTCTGGTTTCAAGTTTTGTCTGGCCTAAGATCAATGTGAGGCCTTTGGTTTCTGAAAAAAGAAACTCATTAAGAAAAACTTTTATAGAGATTTAGATAGAGCCCAGGGAACTCCATAGAGTTTTCAGAAATACTGTTGGTTGGGGTTTGGCTTACCCTGGTGGTTTGCAACATCTGACTGAAACGTATATAAGAGTAACCTCGAGGATGACCTCTCACTCTATTTGAAATCTCCTAGTCACTGAAACCTTATTTTGTTCTATTTCTTTTCTTCTTTTTGGTCAAGAAGCCATTCTTAATTCCTTGATGCCAGGACTGGGATCATCTCTGGGAGTCATACCCCACATTTCCATGGAGACTTACACCGCTGGAAGTCAGCCCTACGTAAGGGGGAAGATAGTGAGTTTACTTGTTGAGTTGACTTAAAGATCTGAGAGGCCCCATCCGAGCAATGAAAGAAGCTCTCTGGAGGTGACTTGCAAGCATAATTACATGCCAGCCTAGTATTGTCATTGCAGTAATGAGTTTCATAAGAGCAAGCCTCAAGATCAAGTGCTTGGCTTATTAAAGTTGGACTCCCTAATGCCTCAGAGAATATCAGGAATTCTGAAGGTGGGAAAGTTAAATAGTTCCATGTTTTTTCCCCGTCTCTCAAGGGGACTTTGCAAATACTTTTTTTTTTTTTTGCCCCGAATACTCTGGGACATATCTGGTTATTACATTAATGTGTACAGAACAATAAGATCTCATTCTCCATTATAGGTTTCATGTAATTAAGCTATTAAATAAACTGAACAGGTTAAATTAGAGAGTATGGTACAGAAAATTTAAATATTGGACCAAATAAACAACTCTTCTTTTTGGTCTCATACAGAAGTTGATATTTCAAAATACAGACAATATCATCCTTAACCTTGTATTCTGATTTACCTTAGGCCCAACCAGGTCCATTGCATTCACATCTCTAGCTGTACTCTGATCTCTTTTCAGCTTCTTTAACAATCACTGTATGGGTAATACTGACTTTCAGAGCTGCAGAACTCTAACTCTGAGTCTCGTGTGTCACACAGGTACCCAATGTCCTAAGGAAATTCCAGGTTATACAAAAAGGGCATAGCACCTTAGAATTTAAAATAACAGTTAAAATTCAGGGATAAATGTGACTGCTGTAAGAGCTTGCAATTTAGGAATCTTTACGAGATTTATTTAAAACTTCTGTACTCCTAAATCACTGATTGGCTAGCCTCTGCCCACTTTCTATCTCCTGATACCTTATGTGCATGAATTCAATTTTCAGGGTTTACTCATTACGGTTAGTTCATATTAGTCAGACCATATATTATCTGTCGTTTTGTTTCTGGATCACCCTACTTAACAGAAGGTCCTCAAAGTTCATTCACCTAGCTGCATGCCACATGACTTAGTTCCTTCCAGCAGCTGTTGAATATTCCATCATCTGAATACACCACAGTTTGCCCTTTTGTTCATCAGCTGATGTATCCTCAGGTCACCTCTATCAGTTGCAAATCATGAATAATGTGCCATAAACATCTAAGTGCAAATTCCTTTTCACGTACCTCCTTTCAGTTCCTCCAAGTCCTTGTCTAATAACGGGGTTGCAGGATCACGTGGCAACATTATACTTCTCCTGTGGCACCACCACACTGCCCTCCAGAGGGACTGCAACATTCTACTTCCCTACCAACAGTGAATTGGTACATCACTAGTACTTACATTATTCCATTTACTTTTTAAACAATTTTATTCACACACCATACAATCCAGCCTAAGTGTATAATTAATGGTTCCCAGTATAATCACTTAGTTATGCATTCACCACCACAATCTATATGAGAACATTTCCATTTCTTCCACAAAGAAAGAGGAGAAAAGAGAAGAAAAAAAGAAGAAAAAAGAAAAAGAGAAACAACAAGAATCCCATATCCTTCCCTTACATCCCCCTCCTATTGACATTTAGCTTTGGGATATTGCCTTTGTTACAATTAATGAAAGAACACTACAATGTTAATGTTAACCATAGACCCTCGTTTGCATTAATTGTATTTTTTCCATATACCAATCCATTTTAACACCTTGCAATGATGGCATTAAATTCTTCTTTAAGTGAAAACTTTCTTATATTTGTACACTTAATCACCATCATTGTCCACTCTAAGTTTTTCTATGTCATACTATCCTGGTTTCTTTTCTTTATCTTTCCTTCTAGTGTCATACATGCTCCAAGACTCCTCTTCCAATCACACTCACATTCAACTTTGTTCATAGTATAATGTAAGTATGTACAATATACAGTATATACAATATTGTAAGTATATTGTGCAACTATCACATGGTATTGTGCCATCCATTTTTGGATCTTTATAATCAATCCTATTAAATATTCTGCATCCTTCAGCATCAAGTGCTCAAACTCTACCCTATGTCTATCCTCTGATAACCTGCACTCTCAACTGTAATTCTCCAAGTTTGCTCATTATAATTAGTTCATATTAATGAGATGATACAGTATTTGTCATTTTGTTTCTAGCTTATTTCAGTCAATAGTGTCTTAAAGGTTCATCCACATTGTTTTATTCTTCATGACTTTGTCTGTTTTACTTCTGTATAATATTCCATCATATGTGTATACCACAGTTTGTTTATTTACTTGTCCATTGATGGACATTTTCGCTGTTTTAATCTGTGAGCAATTGTGAGTAATGCTGCTATAAACATCAGTGTGCAAATGTCTGCTCACATTCCTGCTTTCAGTTCCTCCAAGTGTATACCTAGTTATGGGATTGCTGGGTCATATGACAATTCTGTACTTAACTTCCTGAGAAACTGCCAAACTGCCGTCCAGAGCAGTTGTACCGCTCTACATTCCCACGAACAGTGGATGAGTATTCCTAGTTCTCCACAACCTCTTCAGCACTTTCAGGTTTTCTTCTTTGTTTTTTGTTCTTTTTTTTTTTTTAAATAATGGCCATTCTAGTAGGGGTGAGATACCTCGTTACGATTTTGATTTTCGTTTCCCTAACCACTAGTGAAGTTGAGCATCTTTCATATGTTCTTGACCCATTTGTATTTCCTCTTTGGGAGAGTGCATAGCTATGTCTTTTGTTCATTGTTACATTGGGCTATTGGTCCTTTTGTTGTTGAGTTTTAGAATCTCTTTAAATATTCTGAATATTAAAACCTTATTTTATATGTGGTTTCCAAATATTGTCTCCCAGTTCATAAGCTGCCTTTTTACTTTCCTACCAAAGTCCTTTGATGTGGAAAAGTATTTAATTTTGAGTAGATCCAATTTACCTATTATTTCCTTCATTACTTTGTGTTTTGGGTGCAAGATCTAGGAAAGCACTTCCTGTCACAAGATGCTTAAGATATTTCCCTACATTTTCTTCTCAGTGTTTTGTGTTCTTAGCTCAGATGTTTAGGTTTTTGATCCATTTTAAGTAAATTTTTGTATAAAGTATGAGAGAGGGGTCCCCTCTCATTGTTTTGGATATGAATATCCAGTTCTCCAGGAACCATTTGTTGAAGAGGCTGCTGCTCTGTTCCAGTTGAGGCAGCTTGACTGACTTATCAAATATCAATGTCCATAGTTGAGAGGGTCCACCTCTGAACACTCAATTAGATTCCATTGGTCAGTGTAGTAGTTAGGTTCAGGTATCAATTTGACCAGATGATTGTGCCCAGTTTTTCTGTTGCTATGGATTTAAATCATCAGCATGTGATTTTCATTTTTGGCTGATTATGTCTGCAGTCAGCTAAAGGGAGTACCTTCCACAATGAGTTACCCTTAAAAGGAGAAGACAGAAGAGAACCAGCTCAGCACAACTTCAAGGATTTCATCACAGCCCAGCACAATGCAGCTCAGAGCTCAGAGCTGGCGCAGACCCAGATGTTTGGAGACACAGAAAGGAATATCCCCAGGGAAAACCATCTGAATTCAAAAGCCAGAAGAGAAGCCTGGCAGACATCACTGTGTACCTTCTCATGTGACAGAGAAACTGAGATGAAAACCACCTGGCTTTCCTATGAAGAACTGTAAATTTGTGACTAAATAAATCCCATTTATAAAAGCTAGACCATTTCTGGTTTATTGCATTCTGGCAGCATTCGCAAACTAAAACAGTCAGTATCTGTTTTTATGCCAGTACCATGCTTTTGTGACCACTGTAGCTTTATAATATGCTTTAAAGTCAGGTACTGTGAGACCTCCCACTTTATTTTTCGATCTCAAGATAATTTTACCTATTCTGGGCCTCTGCCCTTGCAAATAAATTTGTTATTGGTTTTTCTATTTCTGCAAAGTAACTTGTTGGGATTTTAATTGGTATTGAATCTATAAATCGATTTGGGTAGAATTGACATTTTAACTATTTAATGCTCCAATCCATGACCATAATATGTCCTTCCATTTATTTTGGTCTTACCTGATTTCTTTTAGTACCGTTTTATAGATTTCTGTTTATAAGTCTTTTATGTCCTTGGTAAAATGCATTCCTAAATATCTTATTCTTTTGGCTGCTGTGGTAAATGGATTTTGTCTTGATTTTCTCCTCGGATTGCTCACTGTTAGTGTATAGAAATACTGCTGATCTTTACATATTGATCTTATATCTGTCACTTTGCTGTAGTCATTTACTAATTATTATCTTTACTGTAAATTTTTAGGATTTTCTACATATAGGATCATGTTATCTGCAAACAGTGAAAATTTTATTCCTTCTTTAAGAATTTGAATGCATTTTTAAAAACTCATTTATTGTGTAGTGGAGCATATATACAAATCAAAGAAATAAAAAGCAGTAGTTTTCAAAGCACTCTTCAAAAAGTAGTTACAGGACAGATCCCAGAGATTGTCATGGCCTACCATATGATCCTCTCATATTTTTCCTTCTAGCTGCTCCAGAATATAGAAGACTAGGGGACTTAAATATTTTTTTATCATCACAATCGACTTTTTTTCCTTCTTTATTTGTAAAAAATAACATATAAACAAAAAAGCTATAAATTTTAAAGCACAGCACCACAATTAGTTGTAGAACATATTTCAGAGTTTGATGTGGGTTACAATTTCACAATTTTAGGTTTTTACTTCTAGCTGCTCTAAAATACTGGATGCTAAAAGAGATATCAATTTAATGATTCAGCATTCATATTCATTTGTTAAATCCTATCTTCTCTGAATAACCCCACCATCACCTTTGATCTTTCCAGCCCTCTCTTTAGGGGAGTTTGGGCTATGGTGATTCTAGATTTTTCATATTGGAAGGGTCTGTCACTAATATGGGGTAGGGAGCTGGAACTATCTGATGTTCTGGAGAGGCTGGCTAGGTTTCAGGACTTATCTGGACAAGGGACCTATCTGGAGGTTGTAGGTTTCTGGAAAGTTACTCTAGTTCGTGGAACTCTTGTGAAATCTTATATATTGCCATAGGTGTTCTTTAGGATTGGCTGGAATGGTCCTGGTTGGGGGTTGGCAGGTTATCTGAACTCTATTTGAACTCTCTCTGCCATTGATACTTCATTAATTATACTTCTTTTCCCCCTTTTGGTCAGGATGGAATTGTTGATCCCACAGTGCCACTCTGGATTCATCTCTGGGAGTTATCTCCCACGTCACCAGGGAGACTTTCACCCCTGGATGTTATGTCCCATGCAGGGGGGAGGGCAATGATTCTACTTGCAGAGTTGGGCTTAGAGAGACTGAGGCCACATCTGAGCAACAACAGAGGTCCTCCAGAAGTAACTGTTAGGCGTGCCTATAGGTAGTCTAATCTTCTCCACTACTTACATAAGCTTCACAAGAGTAAGCCTCCTGATCGAGGGTATGCCTATTAATTAGGGTGTCCCTAAAGTTTGACACTGCATGAGGGGATTATTCCTGATGGTAAAGTTTAATAGTTTCATATTTTTCTTCCATCCCTCAGGGGACTTTGCTAATACTTTTTGATTATCTGCCTAATATACTCTAGGATGTACCCAGGCATTACAATAATCTATACAGGATTAAAGGACCTCTTTCTTATTCTGTGCTTCCTGTGTTTCAGTTGTTCAAATGAGCTATACAGATAGGTTGAATTAGGTTATGCACTACAGAAAATTTCAGTTCCAAAACAACTAACACTTTTCTTCCATTGGTCTCAAATAATATGTGTGGTTTTAAAATATAGACACTGTCTTCCTATGTTCTGAATTACTTTAAGCCCAACCTGTTCACCTTCATTCAAAGTTATATATACAAAACAGCCTCTCAAAATCCAGAAATAATAATCTCCACTTCAGACTTAATGTATCTGCTCTAAAAACTTACAATCTAGGCCCCTGTTTTCTTATAAGCATTTTCTAAAGGTGACTGTATCATTTTTGTTCTTTTGTTTCTGGCTTATTTTGTCTCACCAAATGTTCCACATGTTCATTCACATCTTTGCATGCCTCATGAATTTATTCCTTTTGTAGCATTACAGCCTTTATTCATAAGTATACACCATTGTTCACCAATTTACTTCTCCATCAGTGCATCCTTAAGCCACCTGCATTCACCAGGCATCATGTAGAAGGGCCAAAGTCCACAGTTCATCAACATTCTCAAATTTGGATAATTTCGTTGTTCCCAAGAGAAAGAAAACCAATAAACACACTCTCCTCAAAAAGTAAATCTAAACCTCCTCTTAACTCTTGTCCCTTACCCCATTTTTTTACCTCTGCTGTTGCTGTGGTAGTGCTGATAGTTTTCTTTTGAATGTAGCTTATAGCATGCAGTAGCAGTTTTTCCCTATATCCTGGACTTAAACAGTCTTTATACAAGAATCATATCTTTGAAGTAATTTTTGCAAGAACTAATTCATATTTCTAGTGTTAATCAGTGGAACATGTAAATCTATACAGCCCCTTTCTGTCTTGTTTGGCTTCAATATAGTAATATTACTTACAGACCTCCTAGAGAACCACCTTCAGTCCTAGCTATTTCCTTACATTGGAGTTTAATCTCATTAGCTACCTGTTCACCCATCTTTAGCCTCTATATATCTCTAAGTCCCCTATATTCTGTATTATAAGCCTCTGATTATACCTTAAATGCTGGTCATAAAAGTGGAATCATACAATATCTATCCTTTTGTGTCTGTAGACTCTGGATGCATTTTACTTCTTTCTCTCATCTAATTTCTTTGGCTAGATCTTCCATCACTCTGTTGAATAGCGGTGGCCATCTTGCCTTGTTTCTGATGTTAGAGGAAAAGCTTTCTGTCTTTCCCCTTGAGTATGATGTCAACTGTGGACTTTTCATGTATTCCCTTTATCATATTGAGGAAATTCCCTTCTATTCCTGGAATAAAATCCACTTGCTCATGTTATATAATTGTTTTAATCTGCTGCTGGTATCAATTTGCAAGTATTTTGTTGATTTTTGCATCTATATACATTAAAGAGATTGTTCTGTAACTTTCTATTTTTATGGTATCTTTGCTTGGCTTTTGTATTAAGGTTGATGATGGTTCATAGAATAAGTTAGGTAGCTTTCCCTACTTTTCAAGTGTTTTGAAGAGAGCGAACAGAATTGGCACTAATTCTTGAATGACTGGTAGAATACACATATGAGGCCACCTGGTCCTGGACTTTTCTTTCTGGCAAGGAGCTTTTTGATGAATGGTTCAATCTCTTTACTTGTGAATTTTTTGTTGAAGCCTTCTATTTCTTCTTGAATAAATGTTGGTTGTTCACACTTTTCTATAAAGTTGTTGATTTTGGCTAATTTGTCTTGTTTTATTGATATATTTGCTCATAGTATCCTCTCATTATAGACTTTATTTCTGTGGGGTCAGTAATGTCTCCACTTCTATTCCTGATTTCATTTTATTTGCATCCTCTCTTTCTTTGCCTATATAAGGGTCTATCGATCTCATGATTTTCTCAAAGAACCATCTTCTGATTTTATTGATTTTTTCTATTGTTTCCATATTCTCAATTTCATTTATCTTTGCTCTAACATTTATTATTTCTTTCTCTCTGTTTGCTTTGTGGTTAACTTACTGTTCTTTTTCTATTTCCTCCAGATGAGCAGTTAGCTGCTCAATTTTTGCTCTCTCTTCTTTTAAAATATAGGTGTTTAGGACAACAAATTTCCCTCTCAGCACTACCTAAGCTACATCCTGCTAGTTTTGATAAGTTGTGTTCTCATTTTCATTTGCCTCAAGATACTGTTTTTTCTTGTAATTTCTTCCTTGACTCAAAGTAAAAATCTTGTAATTTCTTCCTTGACTAAAAAAGGTACTCTAAGTGTGTGTTGTTTCACCTTCATATATTTGTGAATTTTCTGGCATTCCACCCAGTATTGATTTGCAACCTCGTTCCATTATGATCCAAGAAAGTGCTCTGTGTAATTCTGATCTTTATAAATTTATTGAGACCTGCTTTGTGACCCAGCATTTATTCTATCCTGGAGAATGATTCATGTGCACTTGAGAAAAATGTGTATACTGCTTTTGTTGGGTGCAGTGTTATGAAAATGTTTGTCCACTTCATTTATTATATTATTCAAAATCCATGCTTCCTTATTGATCCTCTGTCTAGATGTTCTGTCCATTGATGATAGCTGTGTATTGACATCCCCAACTATTACTGTAGAGGCATCTACTTCTCCATTCAATGTTGTCAGTGTGTGCCACACGTATTTTGAGGAATTTTGGCTATGTGCATCCATATTTATGATCGCTATGTCTTCTTAATGGAGTGTATCTTTTGTTAATGTGTACTGTCCTTCTTCATCTCTTAACTCTGTTGCATTTGAAATCTGATTGTCTGATATTTATATAGCTACCCTGATCTTTTCTGGTTGTCGTTTGTATGAAATATCTTTTTTCAATGTTTATGTTCAACCTGTTTTTGTCTTTGGCAGTACTTTCTTCAATTATTATTTTTCTTTTGTATTTTACCTGTCTTATCTTATTTTTCCCCTCTCTTTTTACCCTATTAATTACCCTTATTGTTAATCTTCATTTCTACACTCACCTCCAAGCCTCTCTCTCCTGTCTTTTCCTACCTGCCTGTAGTGCTCCCTTTAGTATTATAAAATACGTTTCTTTTTCATGAACTTTCTAAGTGTCTTGTTATCACTAATACTTTAAACTCTCCTCATTTTTGAAGGACAATTTAGCTGGATATAGAATTCTTGGTTGAAGTTTTTCTCTTTCAGCATCTTATTACACCATACCACTGCCTTATTGCCTCTATGGTTTCTGCTGAGAGATCCGCACTTAGTCTTCTGAGCTCCCCTTGTATGGTGGTTAGGCCCTGGTGTCAAATTGTCCAGGTGATGGTGTCCAGTTGTCTGGTCAGGCAAGCACTGGCCTAACCATTATCGTGAAGATATTTTGTGGTTTGTTCAGAAGGTTGGTTTATCAAATCATCAGTCAGCTGATTGCATCTGTGGCTGATTACATCTACAATCAACTAAATGCATGTCTTCCACAAATT
The DNA here is from genome assembly GCF_023851605.1 of Tamandua tetradactyla. Classification (NCBI taxonomy): domain Eukaryota; kingdom Metazoa; phylum Chordata; class Mammalia; order Pilosa; family Myrmecophagidae; genus Tamandua; species Tamandua tetradactyla. The sequence goes on from NC_135335.1 coordinate 56,483,328, forward strand.
ACACAATCCATTCAGTTGGATTTGATCCAATCAGTTGATGTTTTAATGGAAAAGAGTGAATTTTCTCTTCTTCAGCCTGACACTCCTGTGGAGTTCATCAAGATCCTTCATTGGAGTTGGCCTGCCATATGGAATTTAGACTCTTGCATCCCCACAGTTGTATGAGACACTTTTATAAATCTTGTATTTATAGATATTTCCTATTGGTTCTGTTTCTGTAGAGAACCATGGCCAATACACCTGCATGTGTTGGATCACCTTGTTTCTTGCTGTTTTCAGAATTTTCTTTGTCTTCTCTATTTGAAAATCTGATTAGTAAGTGTTTGGGGTAGGCATATTTGGGCCTACTTTGTTTGTGCTTCTTGGACCTGTAGTTTTATGTCTTTCATAAGAGTTGGGAAATTTTTAGTGATTATTTCCTCCATCATTCTTTCTGCCCCTATTCCCTTCTCTTCTCTTTCTGGGATACCAATAACATTCATGGGCTTCATGTTGTCATTCAATTCCCTGAGACCCTACTCAAATTTTCCATTCTTTTCCCTCTCTATTCTTTTGCATGTAAGGTTTCAGATGTCCTGTCTTATAGTTCATTAATCCTTTCTTCTACCTCTTTAAATCTACTCTTTCATGTCTCTATTGCATTTTTTGTCTCTTTTATTGTGCTATTCATTCCCAAACAATCTGCCATTTGCTATTTCAAGCTTTTGAGTTCTTCTATCTGGACACCCGGTGTCTTCTTTATATCTTCATCTCTTTTGCCACATCTTCCTTCAATTTGTTTTCTTTTCTTTATTTAGAAGATGTGTTTGAACATCATTAATTACATGTTGACAAGTTTTCTGATGGGTTCTGCCCCTATCCTGCCAAAACACAAGAACCCACAGTGACCTGTCTCAGAAATGTGTGTGTGTGTGTGTGTGTGTCTGTGTGTGTGTGTGTGTGAGCACTGGGCACTGTGTTAGTGGGTCAAACAAGTCTGCTGGCTCCCAGTGGTGCTTTGTTTTTCACTGAACCAAAATGTCTGCTTTAACAGCTGGGCTGTCTGTATTTCTTAACCAAAACAGGGGTGGGTTCCTGTGCAGAGGTCTAGACCCACTCTCATGAGCATGAGATAATGCTTGGAGAGTCTCTTCAATGCCCTTTAATTCACTTTCACTTTCAGGTCTGCCCAGCAGATGATGCTGTTTGGTAGCTTAATTGTCTTCAGAAGCTATTTGCCTTGGAGGCCAGGCTGCATCTGACAAGGTGGTCCTGAAACTGTGGGGTTCCTGTAACCTCACTTTGCTGGTCAAAATGTAAGGCTGTGTCCCCCACTTTACTTATGGTGAGGATTTGCCTTGTTGTCCCAGGTTTCACCCATCTCCCAGGTAGGGATCAGACCACTTGTTGCTGGTTCCCACAGGGGTGTGGAGAGGGCTTTCAGACTTGGTGCTGGAAATTCAATCTCTGTCCATGTTTTCTCAGACTCTTTATCCCTCACTGACCAGGGCCTTGAAATGTCTTCTTCTGTCCCCTGGGTCTCTAAATTGTGGAGGTCTTTCTCATTACAGTGAAAGATTTCATAGTTTGTGCCCTCAGTGGAATGTAAAAGGAATCCTGGCTGTTATTTCTGTGCCCTTCCCATGCTGTGTGAGACTGCATGAAGGGGAGGGGAGAGGTCTGGCTGGTCCAACTTAGATATTTCCTGCCTGATGTTTTTCTCTTACTGCAGTTCAGCATTTGTAGGGTCTTACTCCAGTTTATAACTTCCTCCAGAATTCTGGATAATTCAGCATTGGGTTTTTTTTTTTTCCATTGGATCTCTGGGGAGAAATTTTCAGTAGCTGTCTGCATCATCATGTTGATAATGTTACCTCTATCCATGCCTTCTTAGAAGTCTTTGATTCCCCTTCTGTACTCTTTTAAGAGGCAGAAAGGAAAGAAGCAAATATTTATGGAGATTCTATCCCATGCTTAACACACCACCAGGGACTGCACATTAACTATCTCCTTTAACCCAGAGCAACCCCTTGAAATAGACACTGCCGTCTGCATTTTACACTTTCAAGAATGGGACCTTAGAGAAGAAATGCAAATCCCGTGAGGACTCATAGCTACTGTTGCTCACACGCTGGAACTGAGTCCATGCCGGTTGGTCCCAGAAGCCTGTGATTATATGGGGGGACCTTCAAAGTAAAGGAAACCCCATAATCTGAGCAGGGGTACCGCTTTTCTCTTGGACAGTCATGCCTCTATCTGGAGCATTGGTGTTTCTCCCACAAGGATTGCATTCCCATCTGCTCCATCTTGTCCATATACTTTTTTTTACTCTTGTGGCTATAAGTATTTGGAAAAGTCACACAGTCACAGGCCCAGAGGAGAGGCTCATTTTGCTCTTCATCCATGGCTGTGACAACAGGTGCCATCAGAATTTTTACCAGCCCATTACTTAAAATCAGTCTGTTTTCCCAACAAATGACACATAAGAACTATGGCCACAATCCAAAAATGTTTTCTCCAGGGGTCAAGATGGCCTGGAGGAGTCTCACTTTCATATGTGAAATTGAAGCAACAATAGAAATGTATAATTTTGGAGAATTTAAATCTGTCCACTGAATAAGAGTCTTTTCATCTTTACCCAAATCATGTTTAAATATGTCTCAATGGAGTAAAGCAAAACAGCTATTCCGTGTAAATAAAATCATTTCTCTAGATTTCCAATGGACTGCAAAAAGTTCCTACCTCCTTTATTGTACCTAGATGAAGTGTTCCCACGCTGCTGCAAACCCTCTGATCGGCATTTAGTGTGTGCAACGAACAACTACTCCAGGGTTTGCAAATTTAAACTGGAGTGTGTATGAGGTTAAGTACTTCTCCAAAGTTAAGTAACTAGTCAGTGAATGCCTGGTGGTCTGACTCTTTAACTCCATATTATATACCCTCATATATATTCACCTACCCTATGTCTTATTAACAATTCCCCAGTTCTTGAAGTTTGGGTAAGGCACATGATTTTTGTATGGCATTAAATAAAACTATCTGCATGTTTAATTTCTATGAAACAAACAAAAATAAACAAAGAATCAAGCTTAATAGTCCATTTGTGAATATAGAAAACTTTCTCTACTTAGGATGAAGATGAACTGGTTGGGGTGCCATTTGAGGGGAGGCAGCAAGGTAAGAAAGAATAGATGTTTTGGGGTTAGCAAGGCAAGAAACTGCAAATTCAAAGTGAGGCATTTCCTTTCCTAAAGTGTTTTCTTAGAACAGGAGAATTTCCCTTTGCCTTCTCCACACAATGTGCTCATCTCAACTATCCTTTCTTCCTCCCTTTCAGATTGCTAGTGAACTCTACATTCATCTCCCTTTCATCAATTAGATTTTCTAAATACTTAATACTTCTCATCTTTTCTTTACCACCTTCCAATTCCAGACAATGCTCAGAAAAAGGGAATTTCTTTTTATTGGAGCATACCTTTCTTCTCTTAGAAACAGTTATATTTTGTTACTGTGATCCATATAATGTGGTAAAAATCCTAAGCTGTTTAACGTTAACTTCTGAGCGCCCATGAGACATATCCCTGTAGAGAAATCTTAGCCATGGCCCATTTCTTGAGCCCACAGAATCTGATAAAGACAGGCAGTGGCTAGTGCAGGAGCTCTGCTGGCCTCTGGGGCTGTCTTCTCCAAAGGCACAGTCTCTCTAGCAATAGACAGCTCAGGGTCCTCTAGGTCCAGAAGGAGTTGCCAACTAATTCCAGAATGCAGAAGAGAAGAGAGGATTCTTGGAGGATGTCACTGTTAGAACTACAACCTCAAATAGACCCCCAGGAATTGGAAGTTCTCATAGAACTCTTTAAATATTTCTCCCATTATTAGTCTTTAGAAAAATATATGTCATATATCCAAACTTAATTACTCCAAATAAATATTAGGGACTATTTAGGAATGATACTCTCAATTTATACACACATACATGCACATACATACAGATCCTCATACACACAAGTTTTGTAGTAGAAGTTAGCTTAATATGATGTTTCTCTTTGTAATGAAAGAGACTGAGCAAAATACTCTTTGTTTATATTTAGGTTTTGCAGGTTTGGTCTTACTTTAAAAAAAAAACAAAAACAGGAGGAGGTTTAATACCCAATGACCACAAAACAGCTCTCCTTATTACATTTTAATTTGCTCAAAGAAAGGGGCAATAATTAATCTCATGCTCTTGCTATTTTTGTCAGGCTCATCATTTAATATATTTGCATAAAATGAGGTGGAAAAAGGTGGCTAATCTCCCCTTTCTTTTAATGTACGTTAAGGAAAATTTTTATTAGTCTATACACCCCCAGGGCAAGTGTTAATATTAAATAATGAGAGTATCTGATAGAAAAGTTGATTTATTTGTTATCTACTAGTCCTTATGCTCTTGTGAAATTAGCAAAAATAACTCAAGCAATAAATTTTAAACAATCCTTAAAAGTGCCAGAATCTCTTAAGCTTTAACTATTTGATTTATCTTTAAAATCTCTTTCCAATTAAACATGCTGATAGTTGAAATTAAATAAAAGCCTTCGAGGATAAGTGGTGGCTTTTGCCTGTCGTATAATTTAGAGTGCAGACATTCTGAAATTTTACTGAGATCAAACCCATCAAAGATGTAAGATAAAGAGATGTAATTCCACAAAGCTCCTATGAAAAAGGCAAGAACAATTGCCATTAAGAAATATGAACTCTGGACTAGACAGCAGTAAAGTATATAGAAGATTTCTCTCTTTTGGAGACTTACAGGAGATTTTAAAATAGTGTAGATTTCTAAATCATTTTAAAATGATTTAGAATTCTCATCTTTAATCTAGGCTGCAGAAAGGATTCCTCAATGAATACAGGAACTGAAAATTTCAGTTTATATAACAGTCTCTTGTTAGCATTTATCATTTTAAATGCATGTCTCTATGAAATATTCTTTAGCCCTGACAAGAGGTTTGCAATTCAAACATTATTTTCAAGCATACTGCTCTGGCAGGAAAGCTAAACTGTGCCTTTCTTCAGCTCTTATTCTATCAAGTCTACTTCTACCATACCACCCAAACCGTAGAGTATATGTTTCTTGAGGAAGGCAGCCATCTTTAATTTGTCTTCACATTCTCGGGAATAATGCAGTCCCTGACATGCAGCTGGTGATCAACACATGCGTGATGGCATTTCTTCAAAGCAGGTCACTGTGTCCCACTTTTGTTTGTCTCCACTGTACCCAGTGATGTTCTGATGCTGAACACAAGTGCTGAGTAGTTGCTGTGTCGTGCACCCTCTTCATAGTCACATTCCAGCAGTTCCTGAACCCTGCTCTTTCTGTTTGTATGTTCAGGCAGGGAACACTGGAGCTCTTGTGTTGGTTTCTTAGGAGGTTGTGGTGTACGTAGAAACCATCACATTTCCCAAAACAAAGAGGGACAATTATACAACAGGTCAAGTTGTATCATTTCCATTGTAAGAGACAGTCCATGGGATGTGCCTTGAGTGTTGAACTTTGGATTACATACTTAATTTTGATGATGCTAAAAACAGATGAATTATGAAAGTTAGAACATTCCTGAAAATCTGTGATGTCTTTGGCTTTAGGGTTACAGGATACAAAGACTATTATAAACATAAAAATATATTGTTCAACAATTTTGAAGCATTAGGATTAGGCTAAAACAAACAAACCAAAAATCATTCCAAACTTTAAGCAAAAGCAGGTAACTTCTCTTATGCCAAAAATAAGAACATTCTAGCTCTGAGTTTCCAGAAGTCCCCAATATAGTTGTTCTGAGTGTACATATTCAAACACAAATTTTTAATGACACAGCCATTAGAATAGTATAGGAACCAATTTATTGAAATATAAAGTTGATAAACAATTAAGCAGTAGCCTCCTAACCATTTTAATTCTGGCAGAAAAATTACATTCAATCATGCAATATATGGATGGAATGTTCTCCATATCCACAGATTAATGATGCACAAAATTCCTTGGTGTTGAAGCAGATCTTCAATGATCCACTGGAACTCCCTTTCTGGACCTCTGTAGAATCAGTGGAGGATTATTTACAAGAAGTAGGAGATACAGACTGTGGCTATCAAACTCAGCAAAGTTAACTGATTCCAAAGGCAATTAACCTCATGACAGGGACCACTAGATTACATGTCTTCAAGGGTATGGTACATCTTGCAACTCCAGAGAATTTGGGGTCCCTGATAGTAACTGCTCAGTTAGAGTTTGTAGAGCATGAAATTGTTAGCACCATAATGTAGTCAATTGGAACAATTAAGGGTTGTCCTCCAAAACTTGCTCTGTAAAAGGGAATTGATTTTGGAATCAGAGGAAAACAGAGTGGAATTTCCAAGGGATGATCAGAGTGAAAAGCTTATCATGTATCTGTCATAACATTGAACATGCATTTCTGTAGAAGGCAGAGGTGAGAACAATTTCATAAGATTCCTGAGTAATTAATAATCCCATTCAATTGCAGAAGTCTGGGGCTTCCTAGCCAAAGACAACAAAGCAAGTCCACATACCGAAGTCCTTCTCCGCTCCCATACTCCCCAATAGCATGACTCAACCAGCAGAATATATAAAATTCAGAATATACAAAATTCAATATGAACCAAAAGAGGGTGACATGGTATTTATTGCTTTTCGGACTGCCCAGCATCCTTTCCACCTTTGCTAGTTACAGTACCTCTATTTTCCTGTGAAGAAGAAGCCCTGTTTTTTATAACAGCCACCTTCAGTTTTCATGGGATTGAGAGAATTCCCAAACTGCAAGTCTCTTAGTGTTAAGAGTAGGAAATTCTCAAGCAAAACAGGAAGAATTGGTAACCTTACTTCCTGTAGAACATGCACAGTGAGATTATCCATCAAATTGTCCCTGTCTCTGGTCTAATAGTGTTTGACCCAAACTAGGCAAATCAGAATCTCTTTTTTCTGGAAATTGAATCTTGATTGGGAGATGGAATCAAGGATAGAAAAATATTTGAAATCCTGAACTCTGAAGGGATTGTCTACTGGGTCTCCCTTAAGTTTGCTTTCCAAGGTCTCCTCCAATATCTGGTTCTTGTCCATCAGAGGTTTGATTGTTCAACTTCCCTGAATCACTTCAACAAATTCCATCTTTTTAAAAAGTCTCCAGGGTGGGCCTATGTTACTTAGGCCCAAATAACTCTAACTCATCCAGAAAACAGTACAGAATTGAAGTGCGACAAGTGAGAGACACTGGCTATGGGATTGCTGGAAGCAAGTGGAGATAGTAAATTAAAATAATAATAATAATAATTCCATGCTTATCTTAGGGACAGAATAATAATAGCTATTATGTGGTAGCACAACAGTTTTGCTTGTTTCTGTTGCATCTTGAGATACATACCATCTGCCTATAGGGGGTAGTCCTTATAGAAAGAACTTTGATCCCATCAAAGTGATGGGATCTCTAAAATTAATGAGGGAGGAAAACACAACTTTGTTTAGATAGGGCCTTCTTCCTTGGAAGCTGTAATCTAGGATGGGCATTTAGATGACATTATTTCATTTTGGAAAAGCCTAACTCACTCTTCTAAACCAAAATGTATGCCAATAGAGGTCAAGGGGCAGGAAATAGAGTTGAAGATGAGAAGAGGACCTGAGCCATGCCTGGTCCCCCAGGCTTTAATCTCTGCTTGACAAATATGGAAGTTACTCATGGCCTCCCCTGAGAGTTCACCTCTAAGCAACGATGGAACTCACTGTTGTTTTGAATTACCTTGAGGCTGAGACCAAGATATATGTTAATCAGACCTTTGTAGGACTGGGTCCACAGTGAGGTATGTTGCTAAGAGGCAGACTACTCCAGGTCTGATCCCCATCCAAGAACAATATGTCTGGCTTTGATCCTTAATTAATTGGGTCAACAAAGTGTAAATCAACAGGAATCCAGCTCCACCTTGACAGGAGTTGTAGTCTTCAAGACGTGGCCACATCATCTGATGGGTCCATCAGACAAGGGAAGGATCTCTAGCACTCAGAATCAGCACCTAGGCACTCCCTCCTCTACCAGGACTATGAGACCTCACTCTTTGGATCCAGCAGAATGTGAACTTTGCTCTGGATCTATTTCTGTGATCTCTGGGCTATATTTATTTCTCTTCTGTTTCCATGACAGCAGAATTTGTACAGTAGGTTCATGATGGCGGCTGCCTCTGGGAAGGATGGCAGGAAAGGAATTGGAAAGTGTTCCAAGCATCTTCAATATAATTCAACTTTAGTCCAACATTTCTGATGGATTCATGGTGTCTTTTGCTTATATCATTGTCTGCCTTTCTGGTATTTATATATTTTTATGAAAGTCAATTCAATTAAAGCTTTTACTATTATTAGCAACCAATTATATGCATTCTAATTCTCTAAGTTATTTTTTCAACTATTTTTTCCAGCTGGAGAGGCCCGACTCCAATTAAAGGGAAGGTTTAGTTTGCTTGTGTCATTCATAGCAATAGCAAGAGTCATTTATAATTTGTAATAGCGTGTGTGCATGTGTGCGTCTGTAATATATGTGTATACCATTACTTAATCTGAGAATCCCCTGTACAAAAATTACAATAAGGAAAGCCCAGGCACTCTCCTGTGCCCGTTCCAGATGCCTGCCCTCTCTTTTCCTTTCCAGTGTGACTAAGGGTGAATGACAAGTTTCGTGATGGTTTACTTTTTACCTTTTCAGAATTGAAGATGCTAATTTCCCCCTTCTCTCTTTAAAATTCTGAAGAGAGTTTCAGTGTGGTTTTATTTTTCATTTTTGTATGCTGTATGGTGGGGGTCACATTTCATTCTTTTTTCATGTGACTATTCTGTTATTGCAGCACCATTTGTTGATTTTTTTTTTTTTTGAAATATATGGGCTGGGAATCAAATCTGGGTCTTCAGTGTGGTTTTAATTATAATTTTCAGGCAGAAATAATTAGATAATAATTGAAATAAAGTATTGTTTTGGTTTGCTAATGCTGTTGGAATATACCAGAAATGGATTGGCTTTTAGAAAGGGAATTTATTAGGTTATACAGTTACAGTTCTAAGGTCATGAAATGTCCAAATTAAGGCATCAAGAGGAAGATATCTTGACTCTGAAAAAGGCCACTGGCATATGGGGTTCCTCAGTTACATGGGAAAGCACGTGGCAACGTCTGCTGGTCCCTTGCTCTTGGGCTTTGTTGCTCTCAGCTTTGGTTTCTAGAGGTTTCTCTCTGAGCATCTGTTGGTCCTTTGCTCCTGGGTTCCACTGCTTTTAGATTTTGTGGTCCCTTGCTACTTCAGGGATGCCTCTGTGAGCTCTCTGTGTCCTGCAGGTCTTCTCTTAGTGTCTCTGGGGTGTCTCTCTCTCTGCATCCCTCACTTGGTTTCCTCTCTCTGCTTTGAGCACTATATCCACTTTCCCCAAAATGTCTTTGGGTGTTTCTTTTCTCTCTTAGCTTCTCTCAGGATGTTTACTTTCTCTGTATCCAAACATCACTGAGCTCTCTGTGTCTACTCATAAAGGACACCAGTGAAGGATAAGTCCCACTTTGAATTGGTGGGTCACATCTCCATGGAAACAACCTAATCAAAAAGGTCCCACCTGTAATATGTCTGCATCCACAAAATTGGATTGAAAAAGCATGGCTTTTGGGGTACATAACAGATTCAAACGAGCACAATTATAAAATACAGCAAAATAACCTTCTGCTGAATCATGTGGACGACACAACCAAAAGCTGAAGGGGTTTAAAGCAGAGAAAGGCAGAGTGCAGGACAACGTTTTCAAGTCCATGTAAGCAAGGCAAATCAAGAGTCATTTAATTACTCTAAAGAATCTAAAGTATTTTGTAAATGCATTTCGAATGTATGGATTGCTGGGACCCTGGATGGAGTGAAAATGTGAAATGGAAATTGTTTATTCATCAGCTAGAATGGTTTGGGTTCACAGTCACTGCAGTTACTCTTTCAGTGCCAAAATTGCTTTGCTCGTGTGGTGACATGATGGCAAAAAACCTCCACCCACATGTCTGGCTCAGTGTGTCATTGGAGGGCTCCCCACTCCAACCTTACACCTTGCACTTCAATAGTGTAGAAATAAGTGATGACCTTTCAATTGAGAACAAGCAGAGGCTATTTATTCAGAGGGAGCTATTGCATGGGAGTCAGCCACCATCACTTGCATTTGGCAGAGACTCAAAGGCATGCAGGGGATTGGGAAAGCTTTATAGTGGACAAAAGAAAGGCTCTAGGCTTGTGCTGACTGGAGGATTAAGCATGGTGAAGCTGGAGACCTCTAATTGGTCACCATCCTATGTTGCTGAGTAGGGGAAAACATTTGGTTTTCTCTGGCTGGTCCTGATTGGAAGGGGACAAAAATGAAGGGAACTGGCAGTCACTGACCAAGTCCTTTCCCTTTTGGGGTTAATTGCTGCAGAGTCTGTGTATCAAATTCCCAAATTGGGTGCTGTAGGTTCTATTTTCATGCATAGCCTGGCTTTGCCAGTTTGCATATTCAATCTCTCAAGTTTAATCAGTTAAAATTGTCACCACTGCTTCTGAAATACCAATAGTGCCCTAGAGACTACCTACTCCATGTGCACATAGAATTTCCCACAAGAAATTGAGGACTAATTCTCAGTCTAGACAGTCTAAAAAAGGGGCTGTGACAAAACTCTGGGAAATACCCAGTTTAGAAGGAAATGGGGCTGGGTTTGGTTCCAACTGCCCTTGACTGCCAATAGCAGACCCTTTCCTCTCCACGGCCTCAGATGTCTCACCTCTAAGTTGGGAATTGCAATATCTATTGGTTATAATTATATTACCATCAAACAGGTGCATCATTGTACAAACAGCAACTGTAGGAACTGAGGCTCAGAGGAGGTAAAGGATTTGTCAAAGGCCCTGGAATGAGAAACAGCCAGCCCAGACCCAGGTCCACCTGCAGCCAGATTTAGGACTTTACCCTTCACTAGATGTCAGAAGAGAAATGAGACCAAGGAAGACAGAGTTCTCTGAAGAGTGGGAGGACCTGAGCTACTGAACATGCCATTCTTAGATAGGGAGGGCAGCAGAGAAAAGGGTGGTGCTACAGAAGAGGTGTTTTCTACAGCACTTCTGTGACTTAAAAATGAAATAGAATTTGTGGATCTGTACTGACAGCTGCTTTATATTAGCTGAAGGAATAAAATTTAAAAAGATGTGCAGTGAAAAACAGGTTTTAACCCCATTCAGACTACTGTGGCTGCTTCCTTTTTACCCTTGCAGGTTGGATCTATGTTCAAGAGTATTACTTGCTTTCCAAATTGTAGAAATAGTATTGAAGGGTATAGGCAAAATTTCTTAGAAGACTATTTACACTAAGGTAAAGAGACTTAGTAACATACTATATAATCCTAGTAAGCGGCTTCAAACATTCTGAAGGACAAAATTCTCAAAATCCAGTGGAAAAGAAATCCTTTCCTTGGGCTGACCTACTAGCAGAAGTGTTAAGGTGCAGCTCTCTTCCTTCCTGGGTGCTGTTTTTGGGAGTGGCTGCTGATGGACTGCAGGTGTCTCTCTGGTCACCCCCAGTGCCCAATGAAGCAAACCAGAGAAACCCTGGTTATAATTCTTGGGCAGGGAGAAAAGTGACATAGGCCCAATGCAGGCCTGGTCCTGGTGTATGAGGATTAGAGTCCCATGTTCTGATTCATTCTGCAGCCTGGTCCACAGCAGAGGGAGAGACCAAGGAGTCCTTCCATCTTGGCCCTGCACCCTGGCATGGAAGAAGTTGCATAAAAAGCACCTTGCAAGGCATGGAACTGGCCAGAGCCCAAGAGGAATCAGGCATTGGCCTGGTATGTATGTTCAGTTTGCCATGGTCGGGGCTCTGGACTACTTCCTTACATTAAACCTCAACCTCCCTCTGGGGTGGGTTCTACCAGTTCCATGATTAAACGGAAGATGTTTGGGAGAAGAGGGATTAGGTAAATTTCCCTAAGTCAAACAGCTATAAAGAAAGGATTGATCTTTGTTCAATCATATTTAAAGGAAAAGAGGAAAAAATATGTCATTAAGAATTATGAAAATGATATGCCAAAAACATTTCAAAAGGATACAATGTAGTACATTTTATAATAAATTGGAAAATATCCAAAAATATTATTTTATATTATTCTATATTTTATCTCTATATTACACATAAATGTATATAATATTTATATTTTTAATTGCATGCACACACTCAATTGTGTCAGAATCTGAGTGGACTGCTTAATAGCCATGGAAGCAAGTAAAAAGGTTATCAATATCACTTCTGAATATAGATTCCGAATTCATAAATAGAATGAAATATTAGCTTATCTAATTTGAGAGTATCATAATGCATGTAAATCCACAGATTTCTATATATAGAGAGATTTCAAAATTACAGAAATCCATGTATATAATTAATCTGATTAATGATTTAATGTTTCCTTAAAATATGCTTGGTATGTACAAAAACGTCTATTATTTTACTAAATAGCATTTGTATATATTTTTGTGTGTTTACTCCAAGCTTTAGTTGTCTTAAGTAAAGAAGTGAGTCACAGATTCTTCTTTTCCAGGGCCATACTTAATGTACTTTAACAATTAGAACATCTGAGGGTTGAGGTACACAAACAATAGATTTGACATGCTTTCTTTATTCAGAATGCCATAAAAAATAAAAGTAAAAATTACCCTAATTCCATCCCAGTGATAGGCACTTCTAATATATTTTTCTTTGCTTTGTCATGCTCATGTTATTTCAGGTGGGACTGTTCCATACATCCTTGAAGTTTTTTTTGAACAATCAATATCTAGTCATGCCAATAGAGGAATGCATCTGCATTTAGTAAGCTCAGTGTGCGGCTACTCCTCTCCAGTGTTGAACTGATGAATTAATTTGCAGGACTATTCACTAGGAAAATATATGTGTTGGTTGAAAAAAATATTAATCATTTGATATAGGGTCGGAAAAGAGAATACCAAAGTTTTAGAAGCACTGAGAAATTAAAGTTAGACTTGGATATGACATATTTTGAAACATGCCTATAACATAAGGAAGAGACTTCTCATGAGATTGGAGTTCATGTTCAGTCACTGTGCTGGTTACTTTTTTGGGGGGGTGGGGGGAGTGCACGGTCTGGGAATCGAACCTGGTCTCCTGCATGGAAGGTGAGCCTTCTACCACTGAACCACCTGTGCACCCTATGCTGGTACTTTAAACACACTGTGTAGTTTAGTGGAAGCAGGCAATGTGCACCTGGCATGAAAGTTGAACAGTATGATAAAATAGGGTCTGTGGGCTAAAATCAGGGGACCTAGATGGTATTCTGGAGATCCTGGTCTTAAACTAAATCCCAAGACCCTTGAGCTCCGGCTGCTTTCCCCTGCCTTGAAATGGAAAGATTAAAACCAACTTACAGATGGAGATAAAGTATATAAAGCACTTGGCACAAAGATGACACCCAATAAATGGGAGATAAAACCCACACTATTACTAGAGATTTTAGTAAAAGTTCTATTAACAATACTATAAAAATGTAGGAGAATAGATGTCACCTGTAAAATAAGGGACTTTTATTAGGATTTCCATTTGATGGCCATGGTCATTAGCTGCTCATTCAGAATTGATGATGATATTTTTTGACTTAAGAGACCAAAATATGAAATATGTCAGCTACATTTTCAAATATATTAAGAACTGAAATCACTACCTAGAAATACTTATCGTGACTTTATTTAGATTTTTGACAGTGAATTCAGCAAGCCTCCAAGTGCATTTTTAATCTCATAGGAAAGTTTGATAATGAAGAAAAATTAATTTTTCAGAAATGATTTTCTTTCAAGTAGTTACAGGAATAGAAAGGTGAGATGTAATTATATGAAATGAGTTTTGTGTAACTTATGGCAACTTTGTTGAAGATATTTTGCAATATAATATGATTTTTCTATGGTGCACACATAGTTCTTTGGCCAATTTATTGAATCCTCCTACTCATGTCTAAATTTGGAACAAATGATGCATAAATATGTCATTATCATTAAACCAAGAAGTTTTAAAGACAAAATTTGCAACAAGCCCTTTTCATTCTGCATAGAAATATTTATTGTGGTATTATGTGAATACAACACCATCATCTAGGCATTTTGAAATGCCAAGTTTCAAATTGAACTTCTTTTACTATTACAGATATCTTTAAAGGGTGACTATAATGAGCTGGGTGGGTTTTTCATGAACTCCTTGAAGAATTCAAAACACCTTAAAGCCCAGGATCAAAGTGCTGATTTCTAAAAAAAATATCCTATGCTAAAATACCATCCAGTGATCCTTGGAGAATTGGCTGATTCCAGAGCTGGGCCTGGAAAAGCACACCAGGAGCCTGGTACATATTATTGTATTAACAAGTAAAAATTTCCTTGAGTCATGGGGACATATCAAGGAGCACAGGAATCAGCTTGAAGGTCTGCCTTGTGTCCAATTTGGGAATATTTTTGAGCATCAAAACAAGTATTTATTGTACTAGATGATTATCCATTGAATAAACTGAAAATATAAGACTGGAACATGATATAAACAAGCAGGGAAAGGGAACATTTTCTCTTACGAGTATGCTAATTAATAAATGTAGACTCAATGATGGAGTTAGAAAATCAAAGGAAATTTCTTTCTTACAGTACACCAATTAATAGACATAGTAAGAATGATGGAGTTAGAAAATCATTGACAGATGCTAAAAATAATTAAGAAAGTGAAAGTTTGATGAAGAACAAGATACATTTATACCTTCAGAGTATTTTCCCACAAATTATCTACCAAGAGGAAATTGTGATTCTACATTGGAGAATCTTCGCTGATATTATTTTAATCAATTAGTAAAACCAACTTCACCAAATATGGGATAAATTGATATTGCGTACCTATTTAGATAAGACACACTAAGATGTCAGTATTTCCAGAATATGTCAAATCAGATACATCAAATATATAAAGCAACATATTGGAACTAATAATGCTACTTTACCTGTTGGTAAAGATCTGTTGGCCAGTTTGCCCACTACATGGACCCAATAATGTTGTTGGACATACATGCCTAAAAGACAGATAAGTCTTAAAATTGCTAATGCTGATTTCCCAGAGATGATCTAGTCTTTCAAGCTGGTACCACTGACATCAAAACACTTTGTGCAGGGAAGTAGCTATAAGGCCATAAGACTGCTTTCCATGAGTAGTGGTGTAAGCAGAGGAGGGGATTGTCATAGGGATGCCATAACATTCAATATCAAGACTGGTCCATCTTACTGTAACAACCATGGTGACCACATATGCATATGGTTTTATGTTGGCACAAAATTGAATCGTTTAGAGCAAAGGTTATTATCAGACTTCATATGAAGTCAAACCATTGTGTAGGTCAGGTATGTGGTAGGGAACCAAGATGCAAGATCAACAAGGAGAATATGTGAAGGGCACCAGGTGGTTTAAAGAGTCTGGGCCCAACTTGGCCAGGGCTCCTAGAAATGGAACAGGGAAGTGGGAGGAAAAGCAGCTTAATACTCAAGGTGGGAGAGCAACATGACTGCTTAGAAAGGGGTCATGGACAAGTTATCCTGATCCATACTAAGGTCAGTCCTTGTTCACTGACTAGTTTCCCTAGTGACGGTCAGCAGAGAGACCCCTTGGTTTGTACACCAAGGACTGGGAAGATCAAGGGTCCTTTTCCATGAGCTCAATGTCATCAAGAGCCTGAGCTCAGTCAAAAAACACATGTTTTGACTCCAAGGCCTGCCCTCCTTTTGTGCTTCTTTGATGATTCTTTTCCTGTCACAGGCATTTTCAAAGGTGCAAATATTTGCTCTTCTGATTAAAGTATTAAGTAAGCCATGATATTCCACCATTGGCCACAAAATAGTTTAGATGCTTAAAATCATCACTGAAAGTGGTCACTGGGTTTTTGCTGACCCTCTAAGACCATATGTTGGCATGGGTCTGGGGGCATCTGTGATAAGAGATGCTGCAATACAACAGTTTCACTCTTACTGAACTTGAGAGTTTTTTCCTCTATTTTTCACACAGTTGGGTTAAAGCTTCAGGCTTCAGTTCAAATGCCACTTTCTCAAAGCCAAGTACCAACTAATTAGGCCTTTCTCAGTTGCTCTTTCTTTCCTCATCTTGACTATTTCCTTCAGAAAACTTGTCATAATTGCAATTATATTGTTTGCTATTTGTTTTAATGTTTATAATGTGTAACCTCCCCTGCCATTGTGGGCAGTGTGGCACAGGGACCCTGTCAGAAATATTCATTGCTGTATCACCATAGCATTTTAGGTAACTGGCAACAGTAGTTGTTCAATAAATGCTTCCTCAATAAAAGGACATGATGACCCATGGGGTAGGTCTCCCTCACTTGTTTATTTGTGAAGAGTTTTAAATGAGTTCCTTCAAGGAGACTTGATTATCAAAAGATGGATATGTGGTTTTGCAGTTGTCACTAGCAGTATTCGTGTGTGAGCTTTCCCTTGGAAGTATCAGGCATGGGTACTGTTCAAGGTCAGAGAGAGACAGCAGAAAGAGCCGAGACGGGGTGTTATAGAGAAGGTCACCCCCAGTCCTGCTGCTGCTGAGAACCACCCCAGATGTCTCCTCCATGGGCAAGGAAGACCACAGAAGGAAGAGGTCTGCTTAGCAGGGGAAAGCAAAGGACAGATAAAAGTACTAACCATAAAGAAGCATCCTGGGGAAAGAAATGTGTACTACATACTCACAGCTGTTATGCTTCTGTCAATGGGTAAGTCATTTATGCTTCTGGTCTTAGCTTTCTTACCTGATAAATATGGGAATAGTTGAATTTCATCAGTGTCTTTCCACTAGAGAATTCTAGAATCTAAGGAATGGATCCTAAATGGAACTCTATTAGCCTAGAAAATCAAGTATAAAGTATATGCAATCTACTATAAAGATAGAATATAAAATGTTTTTTGGGATTCTGGCATTCATACAAAATGTGAGGAACTGACAGCTGGTCTCAAGCAGAGGAAAAAGGAAACCATAGGATCTGGTTTACTGATTTTAATGTGAAAGTTATTTGGATAAATTTGTGACCAATATTATAATCTAAATAAATACAAAGATGTTCTTTGGTAGGAATAATGTTTTTCTCTGTCTCATAGAAAAGAAACTGTTCTATGGTAGAAATGTGACATATTTTAATAATGGAAATTTAGCTGCTCCTAACAAGGAAGATTTTTCTGTATATTTAATGTGAACTTACATTCCCTGATGACGAATTTAAATTACACATTAACCTTTGCTGAGAAGGGAAATCTATTTGCTTTCCCAGAAATACATTCTTGATATTTGTCTGAAAGCATCTTGGGGGCAATGATGATAGATCCAGACAATCCAAATCATATAATATAATTTCATCAGATAATTGTAATGAGTGTGTAGCAGGTTAGAATTAACCAGCATTAGTAGAAATATTAAGTTATAATGCTTGATTCCATTTCACCTAATATTCTTATTTTAATGTGCAGTAGCAGAGATCTGAAAATAAAACAGGCTGTCTAGAATAAAATCCCTGTGATATATAGAAATAATAATTCATGTTGTGTTGTTTCTATTTAAATATAAATGGGATTAAATTTCCATTTGACCTACTCTATCAACAAATGCATAAATCTAGAAAGTTATTTCCCAGGAGCAACCATTAGGTCAGATCCTTTAATAATGTAAAGCATATGTAGAAGTGAGGTAAAAAGGGCAAGAAGGGAAAAAGAATAAGTCTGAGTGTCCTCAAAGAAGTTGATAGAGTAACAGTGTCTGAGACAAGACCAACTCCACATTTTTAGTGTTAAAACCAGGGCAGAGGTCTTACCAGAGGCATTATGGTGAATTTTAAGTTTTACTACAGAATTCCTTGGTCTTACAATAGGTATAATCTTGGTCACCATAGATATCCTCAAGCACACAGAGCTGGAGTCATCTGACTGATTATGGCTGGCCTTGGTTGAAATTTTATAGTACCCTGGTTGAAATTTCATAGTAAATTGCTTATTGAGTGAATAAAACACTTACAAACTAAGTAAGTGTTGGAGATCTGGTCAAATCAGCATATCAAAAATATGATATAAATCTGATTGATTGTTTTAAAATTTAGTTCTAAACATTCAGTTCAATGGACTTTAAAGGCATGGCCACAGAAGTTGGAAAGGAGCTGGAGTAGGACTCTTTCCTATATTGGAATCCCAGTACTGAGATATTTAGCATTTTTCAGTATTCCATAGAATCAACATTGGTGACGCTATGCTAGAAATTTAAAATTATTTTATTTTTCAAGGCCAGTTCTGGACAATGAAAGGTAGTGAATCATGCTTTGTTGACTTTGAATAGTTAATTAATCTTTAAGCTTCTACACTATCATAAAAGAGGGACTTCCTACTGGGAAGCTCTGAGTTCAACTGACTTGGTGGAGAGACCCCAGGATTTACCTGGAGACAAGATTATACCAAGGAGTCAGGAGATAAAAATTAAGTTCCAAGTTATGCCACTAACATGATCTCAGAAAATCCACTTAAAAGTGCTATGTCTCAGTTTCCCCGCCCCTGGCAGAGAATAATATGTCCATTTTTCTGTAATCAGATTGAGCATCAACTATGAATGCACATGTAAAAGGAAAAACCAGGCTGTGTTCATTGGAGTCAGGTGGAAAAGATGTGGTTCCAAGAGCAGCAAGTTGAATAATAAATAAAATAATAATAATAAATAAATAAAAGAGTTGGAGGTGATTGAAAGAGGTGAGCAGCAGCCAGGCCAAAGTCAAGAAATGCCTAGAATAGAAAGAAAATGATTTGCAAATATGAATTATCTGTCCTTCCCTCTTCAATTCCTGACTCCACACCCTCATGCACCAAGAAGGCAGTGATGCAGGTAATAGGAACTCACTAGTACTTGAGTGGGGAAGAATGTAGTGGCCTGCTGGTGGATAGGGGCTAATTTAAGACTAATCAACTGCAACCCGTTCCATTTTAACAAGATGGACTACTTTACAACAATTTATTGCACACCAAACAGATAAAAACTTTTATAAAACTCCTCATTTAAATTAAACATGTATAACTGACCAGTAAATGAACTGGTTAAAAACAACAACAAAAAGGTGAACTCCATTTAGACTATCGAGTTTTTGCAATATAGAGAACCGGTGAGAGTTTTCTAACTTCAAGTAGCCTGTGATGTTTGCCACTCCCTGGTTAGAGATGTTTAGGTTCCTCTCCTTGAACTTGCTACATGAACGGACTGCATGTTTCCATAGGATTTGCTGAATCTTCAGGCACAGTGCTAGTATTTCCTGGCCTTGAAGCTCATCTCTCCTCCTTTTTCTTCTTTCCTTGTTTCTATCTATTCTATTTCTATACTTCATCCACACTCACTGAGAAAGCATTAAATGAGGGTCTGCAATATATCAGACACAGAGTGAGATTCTGTAAATTCAAAGGTAAATCAAAGAAGGTTTCCACCATCAATTTAGGAAGGTTTTTCCATCACTGAGACCATGTGATGACAAATGCACCCAGAGGATGCTAAGATAGGACAAGGGGTGGCATATCTGAGGCAGGAGTGGTCCAGGACTGCTGTCCAGAGATTATGACCTTCATTTTTCTTAAGAATGAGAAGTGATTGTCAAGGTGAAGGAAGGAGGATGATGATGCAATGAAGCATCCTTTGTACACAGGGGAAGGAGAGTGCTGTATGCCCTAGATTTTGGGAATCCTTCCCTCTTCTTCTCTGCTGTAGATTGATACATGTCTCCCACAAAGCGATGTTCAAATCGTAAGCCTCAGTCTTGTGGATGTGAACTCATTTATAAATGGGATCTTCAGCCATCCTATTAGTTAAGGTATTCAGGGTGGACTTTAATCCAATATGACTGGAGTCCTTATCAGCAGAGGAAATTTGAATGCAAAGGCAGATAGAGCCAGGAGGAGACAGAAGAAACAGATGGACATGCAATGAGGCATCGACTGAGTAATGGATCACCAGGAGCCACCACCAGAATTCTATACACCAGAGAAAGCGTGGCCTGCCAGTGCCTTGACATTGGACGTCTAGCCTACAAAATGCTAATATAATAAATCCGTTGTTTAAGCTAGCCAGTCTGTGGCACTTGCTATAGCAGCTCTTGTCAAACTCTATTCTTTTTGCTTTTAATATCACATGAGGAAATAGGAAACCTATGACTTTTGAGTAAAAGTCCAACAACCTTTTAGAAATTTTCCACCACAGTATATTTCCTCCCACAAGGGTATAAGCTGCATGCACCCCCAGAAAAACATCTTTAAACCTAGTTATTTCTAAATTCCAGTGAGCATGAACCTATTGTAAATAGGATTTTTGGATGAGGTTACTTCAGTTAAGATGTGACTCAGCTCAATCAGAATGAGTTTTCACCCTATGATGGGAGTCCTTTATAAAAGAATGACATTCAGACATAAAGAAAATAAGCCAGAGGGTATACTAGAATTGGTTGAACTTCAAAAAACCAGTGATCCACATGGAACTCTCAGCTGGCTGCAGCTCGTAGAGTAGACTTACATTGGGGAAAGACCAAAACAGGGGTGGAAGGAGGGGAAAGATAAGGGAGAGGGATGCTAATGAGGGTGGGAGACAAGTCATGGGACATTTGCTATGACATGGTGTGAGGGTAAGCATGTGGGGAGGCAGGAATGTAGAAACTGCAGAAGGAAAAGAAGAGATGAATCTTCTAGACATGTGGATGGGGAGTGAAGGGAAATGTTGATTAAAAGTGGCTCAATGAGGGCACATCCATGGGCTGTGCAGAATCATGACACGAATGGAGGAAATGATGACACAACTGACAGACTAGGGACTGGTGGGAGAAGCTGGCTCAGCCTCAGGCATGTTGACATCAGGATGGGGAGACAGTCCTGAGCCCCTTGGTTGAGTAGGACCAAGCAGATTGGTGCTGGGGATGGGGAGCTGCTGGAATCTCAATGCTGTGCAGGTGGATGGACTGTCCCAGGGATGGAGAAAAGAGAAAGAGGCAGAAGGGGTCTTATCTCGAACACAAACTACGTACTACTATAACTAGCAAGTGATCAATAAACATTTATAGAGTGACTACATAATTGCAGTTATTTCTAAATTCAGAGTCATTCACCAGATGAGATTTGAATAAGGCTACATTGATTGAGACTTGGATTTTTCTACCATTTATAGTTACAGTAATAAACACTGTTAGGAATAGTATATATCACTTTCAATTTATAATACACAATTTCCAAATTAGACAATTCCTTTTCTGGGAAATAATACATTCTGCTTACATGTGACCAGCCGGAAGCCCAGGTATTAGAGGCAGGGCTGGCACACTGACAGCCAGAACCTTCTCTGTCTAAAGATCTCACATGCAGCAGAGCTGGCAATGGCTGTGTTCGTTCACCTAGGAAGTTTCATTTCTATGTGAGGAAGTTTTTTCAAAGATGGAGAGATGGAGGAAAAACTGGAGGCCATATCAGAAAGTAATTTTTAAAAAATAAAGCTGCCATGAAATTTGACATTTGGTATAACTTTGAAATTACATGTAACTTTAGAAAAAAATGAGCTAAATTCATTTGGTGAAGCTATTACATTGAAAGATTAATTCAGCTAAAACCCTGTATCAAAATGGTAGTGAGTAAAGTGACAATATTGAAAATAAACTGGGTGATGTTTGTACTTCCTGACCAAAATCATTAAATCAGAAGATCAAGCACCAAATAATTGATCTTCTGCAATATTTGGCAAAGCTGTGAACTTTAGTAAATCTTACCAGAAGAAGAGTCTCTGTGGAAGTGAATGCACCACACCTGCCTGCAGCCAGGCAAGTGGACACTGCAGGTCTGAGGGCAGGACCAGGTGCCACTGACATCTCAGGGCAAAGGGAAGGAGGCCTGGGAACTATCCCAGGAGATCACAGCACAGAAGTGAAGATACACATTTGGACTCTCTCTCAGCACCAATTTCTCCACTTAGTTAAAAATACATAAAATTCATCCAAGGCAGCTATGCCTAGACCTAAAAACTTTACAATACCCCTTGTAAATATTGTACGGGATATTTTCATTTGCAAAGCAGGTGATCTGGGAAGACATGGGCAGTCAGCCAAAGGACATTCCCCTCAACTTGGGCCAAATGCGATAACTTTAATGTAGTATCCTGCAGATGTGCATATGTTTTAAAAATCATATTATTTAAGATTATTTAACACAGTCCTGATTTGATTTTGTATTTGATTAGTGGGGGCTCAGTGTATTTCAAACCAA
The DNA here is from genome assembly GCF_023851605.1 of Tamandua tetradactyla. NCBI lineage: Eukaryota > Metazoa > Chordata > Mammalia > Pilosa > Myrmecophagidae > Tamandua > Tamandua tetradactyla. Next base: position 56,505,658 of record NC_135335.1, read on the forward strand.
TAAAAAATGTTTAGGGTTTATACACAGGACTAGGGGCATGGAATTGGAAGTCTGTCTACACAGATATGTCCACCTCACATAGTAGAGTCTATGCTGGTTTCTGTAAATGTGTTATACCCCACCTTCCCTAAACGGGGCACATTTCTTTGTGAGCAGTGCTTAGGATTGTACAATCTGGCAATCATTGTGATCTTTTTATTATAAGTTCCTAAATTTAATGCATTTAGACACATGTTGCTTCTTTTGACTTAATGAGAAAATATTTGTTGAGTGAGTACTACATTCATAGAGATCTAACTTTTATCTATAATTCAGCCAATGAGATAAATAATTTGAAGGCTGACAGCCAAAGAGGTATGAGCTACAATCGCATATCAAAAAATCAATTCTATTCTTGGATTTGCTGTGTTTATTTGTGAAAGAAATAGAGATTCTTAATTGTAAAATGGTATTCTTGGATTTTCTGTTTTTATTTATAAAAGGAATAGAGATTCTTATTTGTAAGAGCAAGTACTGAAAAATATGGGGGAAATTTATGTATACATACATAATACGTATCTGATGAGATTTAAACTTCAGGTTGGCTCACCTGTTGGCTGTTAAGCTTAGCCTTCAATCTTCTCATATGTAAAATGAAGATAAAAGTATGTCTTTATATGCCTTAAGTAACATTATGAAAAAAAATATTTAGTGAAGGACCTGAAATATAGTAAGAATAAAATGATTGTTATTAATTTAAGGTAGAGGCACCAATGACCTGGGACCTTGGTGAGGTTGAAGCTCTAGCATCCGGGCAGTGAAAGAGCCAGTGGTGAACAGAGGAGGCTCAGGTCAGGTCCTGTCCACCCCTCAGAATGAACTGGGCCATTCCACTTTCATAGTTATTCGATGCTGGCAGACCAAAGGTGGCCTTAGGAGTGAGGGATTGAAGTGAAGTTACAGGAAGAGTCAGAGATGAGAAGTCATGGAGCCAACAAGTCTGGGACCAGGATGGATGTTTTCCCCTCACAATGTTCTTTATTTTTAAGAGGGTGACATCAGATTACAGAGAAGCTGCCATCTTTAATGTACTCTCATTTGTTCCATAGCACAAGAATAAAAATTACATTGATGCTGCTGATAGAAAGAAAAGAAGAAAGGAAGAAGAAAGAAAAGAAAAAGAAAGTAAATAAGAAAGAAAGAAAACAGGAAAGCAAACAAACAAGAAAGAAAGGAAGAAAGAAAGAAAGAAAGGAAGGAAGGAAGGAAGGAAGGAAGGAAGGAAGGAAGAGAAAGAAAGGGAGAAAGAGAAAGAAAGCAGAAAGAAAATGAAAGATCCCTCCCAAATAGCCAGACCTCCTATATTTTGTATGGAATCAATCCCTGAGAGACCCCACATAGAACACAGCCTTTTACCAGAGTCTTATTGCAACTCAGAACTGGAAAAAATGATATAGTTGGGTGCTTCTTTGTCCATTTCACAGATGTGTTTCCATTGCCAGAGACAGGAGCAAAATTTCTACCAAAATAGAGTATTACTATTCAATCCAAGGACTTATACCTTGGATTCTTTATAAAGAAATGGTGTGAATTAGCATTCTCTAACCCAATTGTTCCTAAGAGGCTGTTCAGGGAAGGGTTGCCTGGCTTTCTGGAGGCTTCTGGGTTATGCATCAGAATTCCCATCTCCCAAAAGTTAATTCATCTATAAGGACCAAATTTCAGAGCCATTTTAGGTCCTCTTTCTAACCCACTGAGATAACCAACCATGCATACATAAATCTCATTTAAATCTACTGTGAAAAACACTTGTAGCTTTCTTCTTAGTCTCACTTAGTTATATTTCCATTCAGTCCTTACAAAATTTATGTTGATATGAATGATACTAATAGACAGGCATGTTCCTAAATGAGCATAAATAAGAGTGAAACCTACAACATGATTCAATCTTAGTCTCATTTCCAGGTTGGCACAACAAAAGGCACCTAGGAAAAGAGCCATCATTAAATGGAAAACTCATCAAAATGATCCACTGATTTTTCTAATTCAAAGAAATTATTAATAATTATTGGAAATTTCCCTTTCCTAGATTATATATGTCTTTGTAATTAAAGAAAACAAAATCTGAGCAGTTTTTTTTTCCAGTGACTTGAGCACATCTGAAAACAGCAAATCTACTGAGCTTTTTAAAGATGTTTTTCATAAGAAGAAGCCATAAATATAATCTCTGAGTATAAATTCCATATGCTTTCATACAAAGTTTGTAGTCCATCAAGATTGAAAAGATATCTGTTTAAGTTCATCCCAAAGCATTTTCATTAAACAATGCTTTCATCTCAAGAATGGTGGAGAGAGGCAGTCTTCCTTTCAAGGAAACAGGTTCTCAAGACCTAAAAACATCACTAGAACTAAATCTTGCAGGTCCTGTGCCAAACCCAGAGCATGGCTGGCCCCATGGAGCTGGGGTACCACAAGGGATCAATCACTCTATGCCTGGGGAGAGGGTGACTCTGAGTTCGGTATGGCTTCAATTAGGGGGAGGTTAGAGGCCCAGAGGAGGTTAGTGTTTACTGGAGAACAGGCTTGCATCCTTTGTAGGGCTACAGAGGATCAGCTTAGGGGAATGAAGCTAAGAAATTTCACACTGACTTGATTTGAAATTTTCAAATGTCAATACTTTTGAAGATTAGAAAACAAACTGGTGACATTGCAAGTTGTGTATTAACATTGCTACTCTGGAATCCTAAAGATGAATATCAACAGGTGAAGTAGTTACTGTACATTTGTGGCTTTTTAAAGCCAAGATAGTAAGAATACTTACATAGCTCCTGCTAATATGACCCAGAAGACACAGGCAAGTGGGAAATGGGTGACAGTTTATTTATGATCCCATTCCTGTGTTCTAAGGCAGATACAGCCATGCACTAATCTGTATCCCTACAGCCTCATTCTCTGTCCCAACACATACACTAAAACAATTAGCACTGTGACTCCCTTCCAGAAGGTAACATGGCCTGCTGTCATGAGGGGCTCCAGAGGTCTTCAATATTCTGACTTAGCTGGATCATAGGTAACATTTGAGGATATGATAGCAAAATTTATCTCAGAATAACTGCAAACAATTCAGTGAAATAAAAAACCCTTTATTACCAGATTCTACAGCAATTCTTTCAAGATATAATTTGGTGATTTCATTGATCTTCTGGATAAGGAAATAAAAACAGCAACGTCAAATGAAGGAAGTGCTATTTTAAACCTGTGCTATACAACTTTACTTCATTTCTCATGTCAGATGTTATCTGATGTATTGGAAATCATTTTTATTTAGATAAAATTTAATGTGAAAACAATAGTGATATTTGCCTGAACCTTTATACTATTCTACATGAAGTTGCATTGAATCATTCACTCAGTATTTCCAGTAGTTCCACCAGCTTTCAAAGTCCAGAGGCACGAGGAGCTCATTTTAGTTATGTGCTGCCGCACGTGCAATATTACGACCCTTACTGAGCAAACACACCATTATGACTTTGAGCTTACACCCCAACTTGTACAGACACTTCCAACAAAGGGGGCAGGGACTGTGTTCTGCTAAACAATGGACTAAAATCATTTATACACACATATTCTCTGGGGTCAGCTTGCTCTTGGGTGAGGAGTTGAGAAGGACCAGAGAATATAGTTTGGATATGACAGCAAAGGGGATTACTAATGTTGGAGTCTGGCTTTGGTAGAATTCCCCACCTGAGCATGGGCAGAGCTGAGGCATCATAGGTCCCCTTATAATGTATAGGAGGATTTCAACAAGGAACTGCAGAGAAGAACCAATGCTCAGCAGGCAAGGCAGAGCAAGAGAGAAAGGAAAGAAGATCGCTATTAAATTTTCCTCTTAAACATTTGTTTAGCTTCCTAGGTTACTCTAGTAAATACCATTAAATGGTTGGCTTAAACAATGGAAATTTATTAGCTTATGGTTTTGAGGCTGGGAAAATGTCCACATCAAGGTATTATCAAGGCATTGCTTTCTTCCCAAAGATGAGGTGATGGTGATCCTTGACTCCTCTGCCACATGGAAAAGCATATGGCGGCTTCTGTTGGTCTGTCCCTTCTCTTTTGGGTTTCGTGGATTTCAGCTTCTTGTTTCCATGGCCTCTTTCTCTCTCTCTCTATGTTTGAATTTCATTCTCTTATAAAAGACTTCGGTAATAGATTAAGACCCATCATGGATGAGGTGGGTCACATCTTAACTGAAGTTGCTTTATCAAAAAGTCCTACTTTAATGGGTTCACACCCACAGGAATGAATCAACTTTAAGAACAGGTTTCCAAACCAACACAACACCAGATAAGTTATTTCTACTACCTTGTGGTAAGGATTTTGTGAATGGAGTGGAAGGAGACCAGAAGTCTTACTCTGAAGATTTATCTTCATGTGAAACCAAACACCAAGGGTGGATAATAAATGTCTGCATGACACCCCCCCACACACACACACACACATACACACACATTCAGCCAATATCTCCCAGTCTCCTGTTCTTTCTACTCACTGGGATTAATATAAATACCTAGGGTGACCCATAGTGCTGCTATTTATCTTAGGTGAATGGATCAATGGTAAATCTCAACAACCTTACTCCCACTTCTTTAAATCCACTCGCTAATATTAATCCTGCTTCCTTAAGTATTTTTTTAAGTATTCCTTTGTGAAAACTAGTTGACTGCATGAGTTTATCCCTCATAAGTTTCTTAAATGGATATGAATGTATAATAATTACATTAAATGCAAAGTTACTTTGCTCCAAAAAGCTAAAAATAAGGTGACATTCTATCTCCCATTCAAAATATCATGTTGGCCAAAAGAACACATCAGAGACTCTCCAAAGAGATCCAATTATAACACTTAGAAAATACAGTAATATATACATAAAGACATTTCAATGATTAAACTCCAACTCTAAATTTGAATTATAAGCTCCTCCTATTATTAAAATTTCAGTGACGTTAAGGTTCAAGGATTATATATTCTTGAAAATTAATTGCTTTAGGTTGTTAAATTTCAAATATTTTGCCCTTGCAAGTTTTTAGTACAAATGAATTAAATTGCAATTTATAATCCACTCAGTCTGATATCCAGAGGTCTTTCTGCCATTGTGAAAATTTGGAAATTTGCCTTGGTGGCAGCCTGAATTGCTAGGTCTTACTTGAGATGTTTCATTTCCATTAAGCATATTTATTTATGATTTCTTCTGCCATCACTTATCCAAGTATGGATCTGCAATTATAAACCTAGAGTCTCCCTAATGCTCTGTGTTCTGTGATATTCCCAAGATTCAGCAACATTGCATGACAAGTTAAGCATGTGGTAGGAAAAGAGAAGGAAGGGAGTTGATTGATAGGGAAGGACTCTAATGATGGATCTCAAATCTAATTTGTAAAGTAAAAGAAGGAAAAGCCAAATCGATGGTGAGGAAATGAAAGAGTCAATGAACTAAAATTTACATTAAAGTACAGAATTTTTCAATTTTTCAGTCGAAGTTCCTTAGCCAAAGGGCTTGGTGAATATAAGTTTATGGTTGGGGAGTGAAATGCGTTGCTATTCGAGAGATGGAATGATTTATGATGTAGGATGCTTGGTAGGGGTGGTCAAAGGGAGTTGTAGGAAATGTTAATAAAAATTAGGAGATATAGAGCTTCTAAATTAGGACTTGGTTGGTATATCCATGTTGATAGGGATGGTGTATCCATACAGGTATAAGATGGCGCATCCATGTGGTTATTAAATGGTATATACATGCTGGCTTTGGCAGATGCATAGACATGGGTGTTGGATGGTATATCATTATGGGTGTTAGAACCCAAGAATAACATAGGAATGTAAGTGAAAAAGAAGTCAGTGATCCAGAAGCTAAAATCCTCGGTGAATGAAGGGAGTGACGAGGAGATTCAGTGTCCAGTGATGAAAGTAATGAAGAGAAGCAGGTAGTGGTAGATTTTAATTTAATTGGCTTCATAGGAGCAGAGATTTTTGAAAACTGTAGATTGAGCATTACTAGGAATAGTAAGCAAGGATGACAGCTAGATTTCAAAACTAAGAACGAGGACGATGACAGATTACTCCATGAATCAAATAGGATGGAATTCGCAAGGTACAAGGAGGGATTGATAGGGATGGTTCACATTCAGGGATATGTGGAATGGTGTGGAGAAAGGGTTCTGAAGGACAAAGGAGGACTTACACGTCATTTAAAATAATTTTTTTATTGTATAGTATAATATATACACAGCAAAGAAATAAAAAAGGAATAGTTTTCAAAGCATTCTTCAACAAGTAGTACAGGACAGATCCTGTAACATTTAAGGAAGTTATTATATCAATTCTCCACAATCTTTCCTGAAAAGTGGAAGCAGAGGGAACATTTTTTTAACTCATTCTATGAAGCCAAAGTTGCCCTAATACCAAAACCAGACAAAGACACCACAAGAAAGGGAAACTGACTATCAATATCATTCATGAATATAACTGCAAAATTCCTCACTGAAAAATGGAGAAATTCCCAAAGTATTAACAAAAAACTCCTGGAACTAATAAGTGATTCTAGAAAGATCACATGATATAAGATTTATATGCAGTAATTTACTGTTTTCCTATATACCAACAACAAAGAGTTGGAATTTGAACATTTAAAAAGAAGACAATACCATTTGCAGTAGCACCAAAAAGTGAAATACTCAGCTATATATGTAACAAATTATATAGAAACCCTATATACAGAAACCTATAAAATCTAATGAGTGAAGTGAAATATTTAAATAAATTGAAAGTTTATCCAAATTCATGGATTAGAAGGTTCAATATTGTAAGGTTGTCAATTGCTTCCAGGTTGAGTGATAAATTTAATGCAAAACAATCAAAATCATAGCAAGTTATTTTGTAGATATCCACAAACTGATTCTAAATTTCATAAGGAAAGGCAAAAGTTTTAGACTGTCCTACATAATGCTGAAGAATACAACAAAGTTGGAGGAGGTAAACTATTCAACTTTAATACAAAAACTGTGCTAATCAAGGTAGCAGGGTATTGAAAAAAGAATAAACATACAGATTAATGGAACAGAATAGAGCCATATCAATGTAGTCCACTGATCTTTGACACGAGTACAAAGCCAATTCAAAGGAGAAAGGATAGGCTTTGAACAAATAATACTGGGACAATTGATGTCCAAATTCACAAAAAAAAAAGAAAAAAAACCTCAAAAACTAAAAAAAAGTTACAATTTCCTGTGAAATTAACTCAAAATGGATTTTAGACCTAAACATGACATTCTCAAACTTCTAGAAGAAAACAAAGTAGAAAATCTAGGAGATCTTGGATTTGGAGAGGCCTTTTTAGTGTAATACCAAGGGAATGATCCATGAGAGAAATAATGATAAATAATGATAAATACGACTTACTAACATCAAACTGTTCTGTCATATGAAAGATACTGTTTAAAGAAAGAAAAGACTAGAACAGAGAACGGATCCTATGAAGAGCTGGTATCCAAAATACACAAAGAACTCTTAAAAGCAATGATAAGAAAACATGCAATCCAATTTAAAAATTGCCTAAAGATCTGAGCAGATACCTTATCAAAGACAATATTCAATGGCAAATAAATATATAAAAGAGTCTAAGCATTACTTGCGGTTAAGGAGTTGCAAATTAATATGGCAATGAGGTACAATTACATGCACATTGGAGTCACTAAAATCCAAAAAGGTGACACTAGCAATGGCTAGGAAGGATACAGAGCAACAGGACTGCTCATTCATTCCTGGTGGAAATACAACGTCACAGCTACTTTAGAAGAAAGTTTTGCAGTTTCTTACAAATCTAAATATAATCTTAGTATAAATCAAGTAATCTCGTAGGTATTTACTGAACCGATTTGAAAACTGTGTCCACACAAAGTCTTGAATGTGAATGTTCACAGCAGCTTGTATTTGGTTCAGCTAATTACCAGAAATTTGGTGTCTTGTAAAAACAAAAATTTATTGCTTCACAGTTTTGGAGGTTAGAAATGTAAAATATGTTTGCAATTAAGCTGATTGCAGTCCTGTGCTCCCTCCAGTGTCTCTAGGGTGGAATCCTTTCATTGCTTCTTCTAGCTTTTGATGGTTGCTGGCGTTCCTTCACTTTTGGCTGCATCACTCCAATATCTGCCTCCATGGTCACATTACCTTCTCTTCCTCTGTGGGTATTCTAGTTTGCTAGCTGCCAGAATGTGATATGCCAGAGACAGAATGGCTTTTATAAGGGGGAATTTATTAAGTTGCAAGTTTACAGTTCTAAGGCTGTGAAAAATGTCTAAATGAAAGCAAGGCTATAGAAATGTCCAATCTAAGGCATCCAGGGAAAGATACCTTGTTTCAAGAAGGCTGATGAAGTTCAGGGTTTCTCTTTCAAGTGGAAACGCACATGACAAACATGGCAGCTTCTGCTGGATTTTACTCAGGCTTCTCATTTCATGAAGCTCCCCCAGGGGCATATTCCTGCTTCATCTCCAAAGTCCTCTGGCTCTTTGGGCTCTTGTGGTTCTCATAGCTCTCTTGAAAATGTTTCCTCTTTTAAATTAATCACGTAAGCTAATCAAGACCCACCTGGAATGGGTGGAGTCACATCTCTTCTAATCAAAGGTTAATGCCCACAATTGGGTGAGTCATATCTGTGAAGAAAATCTAATCAAGTTTCCAACCTACAGTACTGATAGGGATTAAAAGATATGGCTTTCTCCACAAAATGGACCAGGATTAACACATGGCTTTTCCAGGCTACGTAGTCCTTTCAAATCACCACATTGGTCAATTCCCCTTCTCTGCCCTCTCTTATAAGGATACTTATGATTGCCTTTAGGATCCACCCAGAAAATTTAAGCTAATCTCCCCATCTCAAGATCCTTAACTTAATCACATCCTCAAAGACCATTCGGTGAAGTGAGGTAACATCCCTAGGCTACAGAGATTAAAATCTGAACATCTTTATAAGCCATTTTTAGCCTACCACACAGTTTTATTCATAGTCATCAAAAACTGGATGCATCCAAGATGTCTTTCAATAGGTGAATGGACAAACTGTGGAACAAACTATAATATCAATGATCAAATGAGCTATCAGGCCATGAAAAGTCATGGATTGATCTTAGATTAAAATTACTAAGTGAAAGAAGCCAGTCTGAAATAGCTACATTCATAGTAGATGTTAAGTATATAACATTCTTGAAAAGATAAGCTACAGAAAGGGCAAAAATATCAATAGTTCCCAGTACATACAGAATGGATACTGAAACCATTCTGTATGACACTATGATGATGAATATGCATCTATGCATTTGTGAAAACACAGAACCCTGCTGCACAAAATGTGACCCTCACTGTATGAAATTTTAAAAGAATCATTTAGGTGGTGGGGCATCCTAGAATTGAGGGCAGAATGTAACAGAACAATTAAAATATTACAAAAGTATGAAAAAGTCACTGAAGTGACTTGAGGAAATAGTAGTAGCTTACCAAAGTAGTTTTGGAAATGAGTGAAGTCTGCAAAACTAAAGGCAAACAAACAAAAAATAACTGTACATGAGCACTGTACTCTAGGTGATAAATCTGTTTCCCACAAGAGTATAGTTTAAAAATTTTAATACCACCATATAGGTATGTTTGAATCAAACATTTAATAAATGTTAAAAAAAAAAAGGGAACTGAAAAGTGTGGTCAGAAAAGCAAAAGGAAAACTAAGGGGGAGAGGTGCCTTTGACATTGAAAGATGAAGTGTTTGAAAAGGAGTGGTTGGTCATTACAGTTCAATCTAGGGCACTGAACAATTCAGAAGTATAGCTGGTTGGAAAGGAGCCACTCTATGGCAGAAGTTTGAAAAGTGAATGTTGATGAGGAGATTAAGACATTTATAAATCTCAGAATCTGAAAATCAGTGCAAATTCTCTGGGCAGTAGACAGGAGGGGAAAGTAGGGCTGAATGAAATGTTTCTAGGATGGGGGCTACTCAAAATTTCTATGAATAAGCTAAAGTAGAACAGCATGTAGAAGGGAGAGAAGACAAATACATGCAGAATTGGAACAGTTACTGAGGTTAGGTTCTGAATAAAGCAGAAAGAGTGTGCATCAAGGGCATAAGTTGGAGGCCAGTCCCTGGGCTGCAGAAAAGCTTCCTCCTTTGGGTAGGTGGAAAAGAATGATGGAAGCAGGTGCTGGAAAGTGTGAAATCGATGGATTGTGGGATTTCTTGCTAATTCTTCTGTTTTCCTTATGAAATTGTAGGTGAGTGAGCTTTCTGAATAAGATGTTGGAGTAGGGGTGAAAGTGAATAATTGAAGGATGGGGATAAGATTTTGGAACCATTTTGTATGGGAAATGATAAAGGGAGGTGATGAAGACATGCAGCAGGATTGCCAGGTAGCACAGGGGAAACTGCTTGGAGCTCATGCATTTTAGGGGCATAGTCTGGAAGCATATGTGATATTATTCAATGGTGTTCACTGATATGGTACAGCAGGGGTAGATTTTGAGAACCTGGCCTACCCATAGATGGGGTTTCCTGTTGAATGAGTTGGAACAGAAAAACTCAAAGAAGTAAGAGACATGAGTGGACACCTCAGTGAAATACCTGGCCTCAATAAGTGAGAGGTTGAGTAGAGATATGAGGGGATGAAGAGGAAAAATTGAGACAGGTTTGAGCATTTTAGTGGGTTTAGAAATAAATATGGTGGGAGAAAGACAGTGGATGAGCTAGAAATGTAGAAAAGTATGGCTAAACAATAACACAGTTAATGCTTCAAATGTAGCTGTGTTGATTCAGATATGTCCAAAATCCCTGCAGAATGGGTGGAGGGTGATATGACCCCAACTTCCTTAGACACAGGTGACAGGACTAGGGCTGGACCTAAGACCCAAGGTCAGCCCATTGACTGATAGCTAGACCCTGATATTCCCTTCCCAGTCTTGACAAAGAGTCACAGGTCACAGGTAGCCAGTGATATATGGCTGAACGGCATATAGCATATGTCAGTGCTGCAGTAAGTAAGGGATGATGGAGGAAAAGTGATAAAGAGCAAGAACTACCAGTAAGCAGAGGGATAGCTCTGCTTACTGTGGCCACAGACTGATGGAAGCATTAATGCCTTCTCAAACCTTGTTCTATTCTCCATGAGGCCTGAGAGAATTAAATTTACCTGGAAACTCATGGCAGTTAAGCTTCAGAGTCCCTTGCATATTTGAAAACTTTTGACAACTGCACGAATATGTTCAGGTAGTAACATGTTTTTTGGAAAATTTGTAAATGTAGACATGATAATGCAATTTGTTAAAGCAGCAGTCACTTTCCTTTTACACTTCTCTGCTCACCTATTTGTCATAGATACCTTTACAATCAGCTTTGGGAAAGTTGAGTATGGGATTCATTTAGTGGGTTTGCTGAGATGTATTCGAGTGATCTCAGTCATCTCTCTGTGCAGTTAAGCTATCGTCAGCCATGGTTGCATGGGAAGGACATGCAGGAACATCCTCAACACCCACCGAGATGACTTACCTGGACTTAAAACATGAAGGTGCAGGACCAGATGCCATAGGATGACATGAACGTGCCCAACAGCTCCCAGAACCAAATGCATGTGAGGACCAAAGCGGAAACAAGGTACAGAGCCAAAAGCTAGTCAGAGGAATAGACTTTCAACTAAGAGATGAGAAATATTTTAGGTAAAGAAATTGGGCCTCATTCATGCCCGATCAAAGGAGAAGTTCTCTCCTCAGGAATAAACTCCATAGCACAACATATACAATCATAAATAAATTTTCCATTTTTTTCTTTCTTAATAAGATTTGCACAAACTAGAAATTATCAGAATCTGTGTTTATAGCAGAAAACTATAGCTTTACCACAAATGGTTAGGAAGCCTTTAACAGCCCACATATAAAAGAAACATATTAATTTTCAAAAATTTGACAACCACCACAAAATTGACTTAGCATTGCCGATAATAAATGTAAAGCATAAATAAGTTTTTAAAAATATCAATAACAAAAAAACAATTATAAATCAACTGCACTAGTTGAAAGAATAAATTATCTCTCCAAACTCTCTAGAGAAAATGTTACAAAATTGTTGTCATATAGAGAGGTGATTAAAGATAATACAATCAAAGATCATAAGAAAAAATATTGTGGAGGCATACCAGGCAATTAATAATTTAAAATATTTATATTATTATTGGCCTAAGTTTTATGATTTTTATCAGTATTTTCAAATTTGTAATTTCATTTCTTTTCTTATTCTGTGATCAGATACATACTATATGCTAGGTACTTTATGTGTATGTATGTGTGCTTGTGTGTGTGTGTGTGGAGGGTATGTGCTTGTATATTGTACATAGAGAATTTATTTAGTTATCATATCTTATTAAATAATTACTAACTTTGTTAATCCTGAGGTGCAATAGTTGGGGAGTAAATGACTAAGATAAGGAAATATAAGTATTTTTGGGACTTGAGCAGATTCAAAAATTAAAAAAATAAATAAAAATAAAAATTAAAGAGAAAACTGGGTAAGCAAACAAGAAATAGGAGTTTCCCATAGCCAATATACTCACAGAGATTTAAAGAGAAGATATGAATGTCTATGCATCTGCGTATAGACATCCTTTTTTGTCCTCTGCGTTTAGAGCCAATTATTTAGGGCATGCTTGTAAACTTCCCCTTCTCCCAAATATTAGTCTTGCCTGATATGACCCTGATACAAAGTGATACCCCCCCACACAAATATCCATACATATCCACATTCATATAGCTACACATATCCCTATACACATACAAACAGACACAAGATGTAAATATTAAACAAATTAGAATCTGCAAAGCAAGATGCCAACTTTGAGTTAGAAACATTGGAATCTTCCTAAATGTGATATTGTTTCCAGAGTCAAAAGGAGATGAATGCCTGAAATTGATAGGTAAAGAAGGTCTTCCATCCTGTTGTGTATTACAAAGGCATTTTTTATTATTTGAATTATATTTGTATCAAAATTGGGTGAAAATATTCCCTTCAATGATCCTGTATAGACCCTATAACATTCTCTCCTATGGTGTCTCTTGATTTCAAAAAGAGAATATTGGAAACTCTCTTTGACCTCCTGTTTTCATTTATGCTAGACTACCAGCTTAACAAAGATGTCATGGCCTGGAGGAAACATCTGTGTTTTTTTTTTTTCTTTAATGATTTTTTTTTTATTGTGATATAATGATCCAAAAAATGTGCAATCAGTGGCTCATAGTATCATCATAAAGCTGTATATTCATCATTAAAATTGATGTTTGAATATTTCCATTACTCCAAAAACAATAAGGATAAAAATAAAAGTAAAAAAGAATATGCAAAACAATCCATACCCTCCAATCTCCCCATTCTTTTTTTTTTTTGTCTTTGTTTTTTCTTACTCATTGGTCCATACACTTGGTAAAGGGAGTGTCAGTCACAAGGTTTTCACACTCACACATTCACACCTTAAAAGCACTATAGTTATTCAGTAATCTGAAAGAATCAAGGCTATTGGGTTACAGTTCAACAGTTTCAGGTATTTCCCTCTAACTAGACCAAAACTGAAAGGGGATATCTATATACTGCATAAGAATAACCTCCATAAAGACCTCTCGACTTTATTTGAAATCTCTCAGCCACTGAAACTTTATTTTATTTCATTAGCCTTCCCCCTTTTGGTCATGAAGGATATCTCACTCCTACATTGCCATGGCAAGACTCATCCCAGGGAGTCATGTTCCATGTTGCCAAGAAGATTTACACCCTGGGAGTCATGTCCCATGTAGCGGGAGGGCAGTGAATTCATCTGCGGAGTTGGCTTAGAGAGAGAGAGGCCACATCTGAGCAACAAAAGAGGTTCTCTGGGGTGACTCTTAGGCATACTCATTAGTTGGCTTAGCTTCTTTGCAGGAATAAGTTTCATAAGGGCAAGTCCCGAGATCAAGGACCTGTCCCATCAATTGGCAGTTCCTAGTTCTTGCGAGAATATCAGGTGGGGAAGCTTAATATTTCCACATTTTCCCCCAGTCCCTCAAGGGGACTTTGCAAATACTTTGTAATCTTCCACCCAGCTTACTATGGGATGTATGGGGGCATCACACAAACTGCACAAGCCAACAAGGTCTTGCTCCCTATTCATGGTTCCATGTAATTATTATAGTGTTCAAATAAGCTGACCATATGAGTTAAATTAGATAGTGTGCTACCCAAAATATAAATTCTGCACCAATAAACATCACTTCCTTTGGTCTCACATGGAAGTTGGTTTTAAAATACAGTCAATATCATCCTTTATCCTTCAGTCTAACTTACCTTAGTCTTACCCAAAATGCAATGCATTGTCTCTATGCACCACAGATCCTAGAGCACTGAAGCAGCAAGGAGCTCACAGGAAGGCTGGGCACAGGAGGCCACAAGTTTCAAAACCCAGAGGCACAAACACAAGCCCTTTGATGAGATTCTGGTTTGGAGTCTAGAAGAAGATGGACCTCATTATAAAGTGTCACTTCTATACTCACGGTCCACTCATTATAAAGTGTCACTTCTATACTCACTGTCCATCTCCCCAAGAGCAGGACTCCATGAAGAGAAGCACTTTATCCAATAACGACAAGAGTTGATTGAATCTTTTTAGTGATCACTTCTTCTAATGGTTCATCTTTCTTCTTGAGCTTTAATCCATAGAGCAGCTTCAAAAATTTCCAGAAGATAGGATCTTGCCTCCCTGGATGGAAACGGTTATATATAGACAGAGAATTGTATTCTGTATGTGATGCAGCATGGGAGAGTTCATTAATCTTAGGGTGTATCTTTCCATAAAAGCATATTTGTGCCCTAATCACTGGACTTTAAAAATTTCTTACCTATTAGCAATGATTTTTTCAAACTGTTGTTTCTGCTAACAAAGGTGGATAAAATGGAATCAGGCAGTGCAGTTATCCAGTTTGAAAGCACAGTTCGGTTGGTTAAATGATAATACCACCCTCTTTCAAATAGAAGAGCCAGATGCCTGTAGCAACTTGATGAAATAGATATTTGTTCATATGAGGGATATTTTCTTGCTATAATTAAGAGAAGTCACTTTAATAAAGTAAACATTTAGCTTTCTATGTTCCACATCGGTAGCTGGAATTTGGAGTCAATAGGAGATATCCATGAAATATGTGAGATATGGTTCACTTCCTAATAAACATCATTTTCATCATTCCCCAGATTGTTTACAGCTAGAAAGCCACCCACTCACAGAGCATCACTGGGGCAGAGAAGAAATTCAAACTTTCTGGCAGTGAACAGCCATAATGATAAATGTAACTTTACCATGTGAATGATGAAAATGATGTTTAATTGAATTACAATCTCAAGCAAACAGTTTCCATCAATAATTAATACGTTGTTGGTCAATATGATGGCTGGATTCTGGTCAATATTACACCATAAAGGAGATATTGCTGAGCATTTTAATACCATTTTGAAGATCCAAAATTGATTGCAATATTTTATTTCCCAAAGCAGTTAGCTCGGCATTGTGCTGAAAGATGAAGTTGTATATATAAATGCTTAGTGATTTAATTAGGACCTAGAGACAATCAATAGCATAACTATGAACAGAGTTCCTGCCTCTTGTAGCCCTGAACTTGATCCACAAGTCATTCATTACTCTTGACTCTATCAGCTGAGATCTGGAAGTGGAGAAGCTGACAGATACCTAATAGCCGTGATTCTCAAAGTGGGGTGCTCAGAGCTGAGGCAGCATCATCATCTGAGAGCTGGTAAGTAATGCAAATCTGTGGGTCCTTCTTCAGACATATTGAATAGGAAACTCTGGAGGTGGGATCCTAAAATCTGTGTTTTAGCAAATCCTCAAGGATATTTCTGTTATTATTTTAGTTTTCTTTGGCTGCTCCAGAAAATAACATGCAATGGGTTGGCTTAAACAATGAGAATTTATTATCTCACACTTTTGAGGGTAGGAGATATCCAAAATCAAGGCATCATCAAGGCTATGTTTTCTTCTTGAAGACACAATCTGGAACAGGATGCCAGGGAATCTTAGTCCTTGAATCTTCTGTCACGTGACAATGCACATGGCACCCTCTCATGGCCTCTTCCTTCTCTTACAGATTCAATATCTTGAAGATTGTTTTTCGGTGTCTTAATTCCCATTACTTTCACTTTCTCTCTGCTTGAATTCTCTGCTTATAAAGGACACCAGTAATAGAATTAAAATCCATCATGATTGAGCAGGGCTAGAACTTAACTGAAGTAACCTCACAAAAAGTTCCTACTTACAATGGGTTCATACCAATAGGATTAGATTAAGTTTAAGAATGTGTTTTTCTGGGGTACACAGCTCCAAACCGCCACACGTGCTAACATTTGAAAGTAAATGAAATATAGTAAGTGATAAAAACACCTAAGAAGACATGGTGTTTCAGTTTGCTACAGCTGCTGGAATGCAAATATCAGAAATGGATTGGCTTTTACAAAAGGGATTCATTAAGTCACAAATTAAAATTCTAAGGCCAAGGCATCAACAAGAGGATATACTCACTGAAGAAAGGCGATTGTATCCAGGCTCCTCTGTCACATGGGAAGGCACATGCAACATCTGCTGGCCCTCCTCTCCTGGGTTGTTTTAAAAATGGCTCTTTCAGCTCCTGTGGATCCTTATGGCTTCTGCCAAGGCATTTTCTTTCTTAGGTTCTCTAAATTCTCTTGGCTTTCTTAAAGGACTTCAGCAAGGGATTAAGATTCACCTTGAATGGGTAGGGTGACATTTCCATGGAAATGACCTAATCAAAAGTTCTCACCTAACAATAGGTCTGCACCAAAAATTTTGGACTGAAAGAACATGGCTTTTCTGGGTACATAACAGTTTTAAACCAGCATACATAGTATCAAATAAGAGATAAATTTTTAATTTTTTTAAATAGAGACCATTTATTTATCAAAAGTAGATCATTTGCAAATTGGGCGATGCGCTACACTGACCCAAAGGTCTCTGGTTTCTCTCAAAAAGAGACGTGGTTTATATATTAAATAAAATGCAATTACACAGGGAAAAAACAATTAGCTAAGCAAATATATATATTTATAAATATATATAAAGCAAGCCTTATAAGGGGATGGAATGCTAACTAACAAAAGTTATTTACTCCTGATAAAAGTCCTGCTTTCAGGGAAATCAAGACACAGGTTCAAAGAATGTCAGAACATCCTAGCAGTTGTGCAAGGTTGGAGAGCAACAGATAACTTGTCTCACAGATAACTTGTCTTAGGTTTAAATGGGTGATTTAACATGTACAGATAAGTTGTCCTTTGCTTTAGACATAAACAGAGAAGCTACCTCCAGACACTTACTGATTTTATTAACAATCCTTTCCTTTGAACATTCTTCCTTACAGAGAGTTTGTGCACTATTCATAACAGTCTTCAGATGCTTTTAGTCTCCTGGAGAATTTTGATATTTGTGTTCTTCCATTTTGGATAATTCTATCAAAAATACCAATGATTTCACATCCGATGGTCACTGGGGCATCATTCTTCTGTCTGTGTGTGAATGTGGTTGAGTAACTATGCAAGGAAAGACAAGAGGCAAATGTATTCATGTGGTCTATCTAAATTGTACTCATTTACTGAAGAATCAACAGTAATGAAGAACAACAGTTATGCAGTACTCAACTGATGGTGGAAGGTGTTTGAGAATCGTGAATCTTGTTGGTTGTTTGATGGTGCATTCTGAGGGCAAAAGAGCAATTGAACACATCTTTAAAATATAATTATAAATATAATGGATGCATTGAATTTAAGAACTCCAGTGCAGTTTTCCAATTTATTTATATTAACATCCCCAAATAATGCAAAGAGCTAAAAAAAAACAGATAAAGATCTCATATTTACCTGAATTGTTAATTCTATGTACCATGTTCTCATAATTGCTCCTTATTACACCATGTGATAGTTAGGTTCTGCTATCAATTTGGCCAAGTGATTATGCCCGATTGTCTGGTCAGGTAAGCACTGACCTGATGGTTGCTGCAAGGATATTTCATGGCAGATTAATAAACCAGAAGGCTGGTGTATTAAATCATCATTGCATCTGTGGCTGATTATATCTGCAATCAACTAAGGCATGCCTTCCACAAGATAATACAATCAGTTGAAGGCTTTTATGATAGAAGTAAACTCTTCCATTGTTTCTTCAGACAGCAAGCCTCCCCTGTGGAGTCTGTTCAGACCCTTCATCAGAGCCACCAGCTTCACAGCCTACCTTACAGATTTTAGACTCTTCCATTCCTATGGTTGTGTGAGACACTCTTATAAATCTCATATTTACATCTTTCCAGTTAGAATTAAAATGCACTGTTAATTCTATGTATCATGTGATTGTAATAACTTCTTATTACATCATGACTTTGTGATCATTAAAAGTCTTAATAATTATTATTACACTTTGGTTGCAAATTGCAAAAACTAGTAGGCAATCACTTCTTCCCCAAGTCGTTCACTTTTTTCAGCTCTGAGACCACACAACTTTTGCATTTCCATAAGCACACAACTAACCTCCTGTTTACTTTTCCTTTAGTGGGAAGCTACTGGTACAGCTCACAAAAGTTCAATTTCTATGCTACTACAAGCAAGGACAAAACTCTCCTTAAGCAGGGAGGAAGGCTGATACAATTGATAAAAGAATGTGAGATTTTTATATCCAATGCACTGTAAATTTGTTTGTTTAAAAGTAAACTGAAGTCAGCAAAGTTTCACAAGTGTGTATTTCAGCTTCTGACAACCACCAGAGAAGCAAAAAGTATTGTCTGGGGAGAAAAGTGTCAGTACTGACCAATATTTACTTAACGATGGTACCATTCTATTAAGAAAAAATCAAAACTCAACAACATCAAAAAAAAAAAGCAAAAAGTAAGGAAATCAGCCCTACCACTCTTCACTCTCCCTCAAGTTCCCTGGCTCCCTTTATTATTTCCTTTTGTTTTCCAAATGTACCTCTGGGGTGTCTCTTCAGAGACTCACCCAACAGCATCCTGGCTTCGAGGTGCTTGAAAGAGAAACCACTCTAGAAGGGATCTATCTTAAAGCAGGGAAATTGTAATGAAAATCTCAACAGCCATCAGGTCACAGTCTCTTAAAAAGAAACTTGGAAGATTTCCAAGAGGGAGTTTACAATGAGCAGTTGACATTTAAACTTCTTATCACACAGGAGAGCTTTATACAACAGGGAACAGATGTACATTGGTCAGTAGAATGTATGTATCCATTTTGATAGCTTTCTCTACTGGAACATAGCTGGTTTATTACTGAGTTCTCAGTGTTGCTCAAGCTGCAATTCTGCTGCATCTTGGAAGGTCCTGTCTCTGTGTTCAATTGTTCTCTTTTTTGGAAAGTCCCTGCCATTCACTGGGCAGGTCTCAGCCACATCTAGTAGAGGTGATAGGTTTATCTTAACAGTATCCCTTTAGGTGATTTTTCCAATTGAAAACTTAACCAAAGCTCTCTGGTCACCACCATTGATTTCCATTCTTGTTGGGTATTTGTAGTAGGCTTGGTCAGTTCATATTGTCCTTTCTTACCATTTTTTTTTTTTTTTTTTGCAGCAAGGTTTTCTGGGTGGCTGCTCAATTACGTTTAAGACCGTTGGAATGGGGTTGTTTACTCATTTAAGTGGATTACACTATCGACCCTCTCTCTAAGCCCGGGTATCATTTTATTTTTATTTTCGGATCCCTAGAGACACTTGCATTTTTTTCTTATTTTCCTTTTGATTATCTATCTTAAGAGCAACCATCTGTCTTAGGGGTGATAAGAAAAATTGGAATGAAATTTTGAAACACCATCTACACAACAAGAAATGAAAACATACAGACTGATAATTACAATTAAATCCATAGCATCCTAGTTGTCCCAATATCCTATGTAATCAAGAACCTGGGTCAGGAAATTGGCCTGTCCATTGAAATGTTCAGTCTGACTGATATCATGAAATACTTTAACCTGGCCTTTTAAGTCATTTAAGTTACTTATCTGGTCACATCTACTTAAATAATCATCATTTCCAATTATGACACTTAAGTCATAACTTTGAGTTATATAACTAGAGTTTCTAATTATGTCCTTTTAAAAAGGAGGACATTTTCTTATTGAATTTATGCACATAATATTTCCATGAAAATAGGAATATGCAGTAAGAGTTTTGGAATTCTGGAAATTCTGACTCCTTCCCACAATATGGTCTCAATATTCTTTAAGCAAAGTCGTTAGAAGTCAATGATGCAGGCACCTGGCATAGTCTTTTCCATGGTCTCTGGGATAGTCTTTTTGCTGTTGAAGTTGAAGCACTCTGGCCTGTTCAAGTGTTTTCAGGAAAGCACCAGAATAAAACAAAAGGAACTGTTTGTGAATCACAAAAAAACTTAAGGCATAAAAGATGAAGAATGGTCAAGATTGATTTATTACTGTTTTACAAAAGTGAAAAATGTAATGAGCCTTCATTACAAAACAATATAATTGTGAAGGAAATTTTGTTGTTGCTGTGGCATGTAACGCATCTTTAAGAATAAGTGACATTAAGACTGATCACATTACACTGCTGTCTAATATTCAGAAGATCATTTTAGGACACTCCATGGATAGTGTGGACATTGACAATTCTCTAGGAACTTATAATTTTTGGATCATTTTATCCATACAAAGGTAACCAACAGAAGATTAGAAAATCCCTTTTAATTTGATGGCACTCCCCATCAAATTCATAATAAATCAAATAAACCTATTTCTAGGATCTCTCTTTTTACAAGATGAAAGAACAAGTACTTTGTGATTTCCGGGGGCCCTATAGAAAATCCAAAAGACATTTAGAAATCAAAAAGATACAATTTGGAGTTTGCTTTGAAAGGGAAAAACATCAAAAGTTATCAGGAAGTTTTAACAGTCATTCAAATAGGATTATGGGTCTTTGTGAAACAATACTTATTTAACCAGAGTGACACTGAAAGATTTTTTATAAATAAATATAGTGACAGTATGGTTATAAAAAAGAAACAAAACAGCAAAAAACTATTTTTTTTCACAAGTGAGATGTCTTGTTTCTCTTAATCAAGGCCACGATGAAGGCACATAAAGTACAGGAAGTTATTCTTATAAAGAACAGACTCTCTGCCTTTAACACTGATTATGCAGGAAAAACAAAAACAAAAACCAAAAACCTTTAAAACCACTTATTAAGAACAGACAAATGGGGCAGGCAATGGTGGCTCAGTGGCAGAGTTCTAGCCTGCCATGCCGGAGACCCGGGTTCTATTCTTGATGTCTGCTCATGCTAGAAAAATTAAAAAACAACAACAACAAAAAAAACAGACAAATGACCTGAAAAGCCTGTTATAGAACAGAGAAAATAAATTCTAAAATCTTACAGAAAGACTCATCAAATCTTACCTAACTTTCACCACAATAAATAAAACTCCTTTTCCAAAAACCTACATTTTAAAATATCCATTCGGGTTTTGTCCTACATTTTCTTCTTTCTCATTCTGTAACAACCAGTAATTTTACTGTAGGTCAAAACTATTCCCCTTTTCCTTAACAAAAGAAAAAAATCCTGTAAATTATTTTGGAAACTGTCTTCAAGTTGACATCTTACAAAACACAGTTACTATCAAAATAAAACTTGTCTCAGTAACAAATAGGCTAAATGCAAATATGTTTTTTATTATTTTAAATAAGTGGTAGATGTTTACAATGACCAAACTCATTTGACCAGTAAACCTGTATGCATTTAATAAGAACATCTCTAAGAAAGCTTTTTATTTGGGGGGGATGGTTATTTAATACTGATAACTCAGAAGATACAGTTGTTTTCCTTTTGAACTAGCCATATTAAATTAGTATACAAATAGAGGATTTAACATCTTAAAATTTTCAGACATGAGTCAAAAAACAGACTAAAAAATGCAGAAGGACAAAACACAGTGATAAAATTCACTAGTTTGTATAAAAGAGGCTTTCTGTCCTTGCCTCACTTTGTTTTTTTTAATCAGAGTTGTTTACATTTTTGGTAAAGAGGCCATTTTAGAATCATTCTTTTAGATTCTTTAGAATAGCAATCAAAAGAATGCACATACTATTTGGTAGAGTGTAGGGACCTCTCTTTTCAAGTGCACCCTTCAAATGGATAACCTAAGATAAACTAAAACTTCCTTGTCATGGCCGCTGTAGCTCCAGGCTATATCTAGTAAAAAGCATCCGTTTTTTTAAAGGAAGTTCATGAGGAATCCATTTTCAATAGGGTCTTTTAGGCTTCCAGTTCTCACTTTTTTTTCTTTTAAAATAGACAATCTCATTTTCAAGGTCCTTCCTGCTTGCAACATAGACAGATATTGTCCTTTATATTTCTTCTCTTGAGGGATTTTTTTTTTATCCATTGACTTTAAAGTGGTAAATGTAGACTCCTGTAATTTTTATTCTACCCTTTTGAAGTTACCATGATTGTAAGCCATTATTTTATTTTGTCTTTTAAATTTTATCCTGAGCCAGTTTTCCTTTGAAATGTTCAACTAATTTAACAAGTTCATCTAAAAGGGCAGCTTCTTACTCAAGTTATGTTTTTAGACACCTCCCCAGATCAGTGTCTTGAAGCATAACAAGGACACTGTCCCTTTAACCCCACCAACAAAAGCTGAAAGACCTGAATGGACACTAAGGGTCTGAGACAATCAGTCCTCATAATGCCAGACACATTCATCCTTTTTCCTGCTGTTTACAAGATTGTATTACTGACCAATCAGATTTTTGAGGACAGGCTTTGGGCATGGCTCTAACAAGTCCTCAGAAACTTGGTGAACATTTTTGGAAGCATCCCTGCTTGTTTCGTTTGCAGCGTCCCTTATATTATCTTCCAACTCTTCCCATTTAGTCACCTCAATCACCTTTTTGCTTTACCCAGACTCAAAGCCATATGTATAAATTGAAAGGGTGAGGCAACCCTGGTTCATAAACCCCAGTCTGAATTCTAAATTACTCCTAAATTTGTTTTTGATCTGATTCAGTATTGGGAAATTCCTTAACAATAGCCCTGATCTGTTTTTAACCAGCGGCTAAAAGTTGCCAAGCATGCGATTCCAGAAAGTATGGGCTTGTATGTCACTTGCCAAGTTTTAGTAAGCAGACAAAGAAGGACTGCAAAGGGGAATAGTAGGATTAGAAGAAGCAGAAAGGGTGGCATTGTCTAGTCCTTTTAGTCAGAGGTTATGAAAGCTAGATTTTAATTTTTCTTGTTTTTTTTTTTTAAAGAAACAAGGAATCAGGTATTCTTTGGGCTGAATTGGCATATCAACTAAAGGATGAATTACATTGTTTTGGGGGGAATCCTAGATCTCTTCATTTCCTGAGCTCTTCTAAGGTACAGGACTAGCCCATGGAAAGAGTTACTGCAGTTTCTAGATGCTCTTAGTTAAAATATGCTCAGATATTAGAAGGGGTGTTTTCATCTCTGTTAATGCTGGTAGAGCCCATAATGTCAAACTTCTAAAGTTCTGACATGTACCAAGAAGACCAATTCCAAGGGAGATAGAGGAAGTTCCCAGAGAGCTCAACACAATTCGTGGAACTTAAGATCCAAGAGATGCTTATTTGCAAAACTCAAGAGTGAGAAAATGGATTCATGAGCTCACAGGCATCTTGTGGGTATCTTTCTCCTAGTTGATCTGCCTTTGTGGAATTCATCAACAGCAGTAATTGAATCCCAGCCGCATGTCCAACCTGTAAAATAAAATAAATTTTAAGAATTTTGAAGAGGGAAACAATTCATCAAAAGGAGACACTTTACAAATTGGCTGAGACAAAAGCCAAGCCAAAAATGCTCTGCTATTTCCCCAAAAGTGACAGCTTTTATTGTAAACACAATGAGATTATACAAGGAAAATTTTGATTGTTTATGCAATCATGTGAAAGGTAAGCCTTATAAGGGGACAATGGCCGTGCTTGACTGTTTGGCTATCACTCTGAAAGAAGGAGTTTCCCCCCTTGATTGGATGTGTAAGGTAAAGAAGGAGAGGATGATTTTGAATTTTTTGGCATTAGACACCATGTGAATAGTAACACTATTTGCCTTTGTGAATTTATGAGAGTGGGGTCTCAATTCAGTGAGGTACAAACACAGACAGGTTTTCTTCAAAGAACCATTATCAACTTTGCCCTTTTGAAATCGGGTCTTCATGTCCAAGCCACTCACCACTGATTTTAGAGCCCGGCAAGAAGAAAAAAAGTTACCAGCCAGCAATGCTTTAGTACCGCCAATAAAAATAGTTTAACAAATAGAACTGATATGGATAAAAGTGATGTTTATATATATTAAATACTTCATTCCATTTGAGAATCATTACTCTCCCTCTCACTGCCTCCTGCCTAATGAGAGTTGTGATGGAATTCACTGTGTGACTACCTACTGCCAGGTGGGACAGGTGGTAAATGGTATCTTCCCTTTATTGGTTATTGCTGCTTCTGTGCTGGAGCTAGTGAGGTGGATAAAACTACTGGTGCCATCATGGTCCCCTAGCTTCATGTGGGGATGTACAATGTAGATGTGTGGCCTTCTCTCCACCTTGGTTTAAGTGGTCTCTTATCAACCTGTGTTTTTTCCTTCCTGTCTCCAAAATATGGTGGATCCCCAGAGAGAAGCTGTGGCTTCTC
Source organism: Tamandua tetradactyla (assembly GCF_023851605.1). NCBI lineage: Eukaryota > Metazoa > Chordata > Mammalia > Pilosa > Myrmecophagidae > Tamandua > Tamandua tetradactyla. The sequence goes on from NC_135335.1 coordinate 56,530,418, forward strand.
CCCTCAGACCTGATCTGCAGTAAAAATCAAACCCCACTCATCTGGAGTAGGTCACCTAGAGAAGTTGGCTAATGTTTCCCTCTCCTTATATTTACACAAATTAAAATGTTGTTCATAGAATTAGCTCTTCAACTATTATATATATATATGAAAGATTTATTTTGGGGAAAACTTGAAACCATCAACCAATGTGTGGTCTATACTTAACCAATTTATAAATATTCATCATTTTGAAGTCCTGGATTAATATTTCTTCTTCTCCCCGATAGCTCTCATCCTCAGACTAATTTTTAGGGTCAAAAATCTGAGAATTGACTGATGTCCATGTTTAAAGGTAATAGGGATATTATAAATGAAATGGGGGAAAGCCATTCTAGGAACCAACTAGAAGAGAAAATGCTTTTGAATTGCCAATGTTTTTTTTTCTTTTAGAAAGAGAACAAAAGAAGACTATATTATATAAAGTAACAAGGCATACTCTAAAATTAAAGTAACTGTTTTATTGACTCAGAAGAAAGGAGTGAAAATGGAGCAGAGAAGAGTTCAGCATCAGAGCAATAAAAGGTATGCATTTTTAAAATTACATAAAAAGACAATTTCAAATCAACAGTGAATGCATAAATGTTAGGAGATTACCTATCGATTTGGCAAACAAAATTTTACATACCTGCCACACACTGTGAAGCATAATGACTTGCAGATTGGTTAAAATATAAATAAAAATAATAAAGATATTGAAATAGAATATAGAAGTGTATTTTCTAGTCAGAGTTAAAAATATTTTATTAAGACCCAAGTCCTAGAATTCAAATAAAACAAATTCAAAATGCAGTAGAAGGAAATATAAAAGACTTCTTAATCTTTATTAGGAAGGTAATTTTCTTTTCTTTGTATGCTGTAGGGTGGAGGTCACATTTCATTCTTTTTCCATGTGAGTATCCCCTTACGGCAGCACCATTTTTTGAAATTTTTTTCTTTTGTTTTGTTTGGGGTTTTTTTGCTTGTTTGTTTGGCAAGTGCATGGGTTGGGAATTGAACCTGAGTTTCCCACATGGCAGGCGAGCATTCTACCACTGAACTACCCTTGCAGCCCCCTATTAGGAAGGTAATTCTTAATGCACAAATCTTAGAAGTCATAGAAAAACATACTGGCAGATCTGACTTCCTGCAAAATTCTCTGTAAGACAAAATATAACATTAAAAAATCAACAGATAAGTGATGAATTCTAATATTTGAATACATCCTGAAAGTAAGAAGTCATGAATAGAACAACAAAGTTTATGCAATGGTTAATATATAAAATTGGAAAATATATAAAATAAATGTGATGTTATGTTCCCTTCAGATTTGTGGAAATTGCTAATGTCCAATGGGTTATTAAGAGTGTGGCCCAAATAGTAATCTTGTTTCTATTTTTGGGGCTTCAGTTTTGTATAGGTGTGTTTTTACACCTGACAGTATCTATTCAAGTGAAGTACATATCTCCCTCAGAAGAATGCTGGTTTGCATGCATAGAGAGACACGAGCAAGGATGGGCATGGACACATATCTTGTAATGGCAAAATAATTGGAGACAATTTAACAGTCCCTAAATGAGGGAATGATAAAATAAATGCAGTGGTGATGTGAACAATAATGCTTAAAAGTAAAAAGAATAAATTCATATGTTTTCATACAAAAATAACCCTGACATACTTTCAATAATAAATGGATAAGAAAAGTATATACAGTGATTTCATTAAAGTTACAAATAAGCAGAATACACTATCAGTATATAAAACAATATAAAACAGAGGTTTGCTTGGAAAACATAGTGGGATGGACATCAGTAAAAGGCAGTATTTTACATTTTCATGAATGCTTTTATATCTTATGTAAATGAAAAATAAACAACAAAATAGAAAAGCCTCATTTATATTAGAATGTTCTACCTTTGCTTCAGAGGATTGTGACAATCTCATTTTCTCTGATTACAATCAGTTTTAGAAACTAAGGTCCTTCAACAGCATCCTTTAAGTGATTATCCACAAGGCTTACGGTGAGTAATTAAAAGTGACTCCTTATTTCATGTACCTCTATGTGATTTGATTAATATTTCATGCTCTAAGTAAGATACTCTTTTGGTATAACCAGACCACTAGTATTGGTTCCATTTTATTTCACAGAGGCATTAGAGAAATATAGATATTTCTGAAAGAGTTTTAATATCTATAACTAATACTATTTTTTAAAAATACCTTATCAAATCTAACCACTAACTGAGGAGTAAGAGAAAAGGCTGTTTGGGAGGCTTAATTCAGAAAGTCAGGAATTACTTTGTGTTCAACTAAAGGACTGAATTGATTGAACAAGTTAAGATTATGCTTCACACCTACATTAAAAAACTAAGTCAGATGAGATCTACATGGCATTATTGATCAGAAGAAGGGGAATGACAGATATTACAGAGTGATTGGGGAAAGAGCTTCAGAATCCACAGTGCAGGGAGAACAGATGACGTCTGATCATTGTAGTGTCATTCATTCCAAGTCATAGTCCTAGTTCTTCAAATCCCTCACAAAGACCAGGCCAACCACACATTTACAATTGTTTTATTTAATTATCCAAAACCCTGTTTCATTAACCCAACAGCCTTTTCCTCCTAAGCAAATCAGAAGACTCAATGCATAATCTTTTACTGAAAACAAGAGCATTCTGAAGTTTTCTTTCCTAAGGTCCACCTCAGTAGGCTTTATTCTTTAACAGGTAGAAAGATGACACTTTTGTCAATTAAAATTTGTATTGCTCACTGTGAGAAAATTTCAATGGAGTGACCTCCGTGGCGAAAATTGCAAAACTTCCCGTTAACAACTTCATTGTCACAGCGTTACATTACCACTCAAAGACTTCGTAATACAAAGAGACTGAAAAATCAAAATCTCTTTCATATCTTCAAATTAGTCCTCTATTTTTTCATTCACCTGAAAAATGGAAATAATAGGAGGGCCCACTTCATAGAGAGGAAAAATTGAACTAAGCCTGTGAAAAGAGTTTAGAATATGCCCGACATATCGAGTTTCCTATAATTATTATCCTACTATATCTTTTTGAATTATTGCTTGGAAAATGTATTTGTTCACAGAACTTACATGGGATTTTTGACAATGGGAGGAAACCTCAGCTAGTGCCAATATTAAAGACTGAGTCCCTTACATGGGAACTCACTGCTGTTCCCAGCCTGCTGTCTGCTGCTTGTCCAACTTCGCCCACCCCAAACCCTCTCTCTCACCTCCCTCTCAGGGAGAGCATTTTTTCAGAGCAAATTAAGTCTACCCAACAGGAATCCCCCATCCTTCCTGCAGGAAACATATAAAATTATCTCTACCTGGAAATCTCTAGTCCTCCTCTTTCCCTCTACAATCTTTAGGAATTTATAGCCATCTATAGGCAAATATGAAATGAAAATGAAAATCCCAGAGGTACAAACAGCTTTGAGAGAGAAAGGGCCACTTATGTTGACTGTAGGTGAGCCTATAAAATAATTCTATTTCAAACTAATTTTTTTAAAACAGAGTTATTTTTAAAGGATATATATCTTTGTACATTAAAACAAAATTAAAGAAAACTTCATAGAATCTGAACATTGGAAACAATCAAGTTTGAATAATTATCTTGATATGTAGTCTCAGACAGCTATTTAGCCACATTTTCTAGCCACATTTGTCTCTAAATCGTCATTGATTATATATATATATATATATATATATATATATCATATAAACATACACCCAGTTAAATACAAATCACCAGAACTCCCAGAAGGAAGTCTGTAATTTGTGTAATTTGATCGTCAGATTTAACTTGATGCCACTGGACAAAAAGGAAGAAAGGAACAAGAAAGCAAGTTTCATGTTTTGACTCAAGAGTTCTAGGGATGCACACACACACACACACAGACACATAATTCTTAATATATTTATCTCTTAAATAGATCTAAATATTTACATAATATTACCCCTTAAATCTCCCTTTAAATTGTATGTTACAGTTAATCAATCTAAAATTATCAATACTTTCAACTGACTTTCTATAGACCATAAAAGCTGTATTCGCGGACAAACCTACTCTAATTTCTGTGGCACCTGCTGCCCTCAAGGAAAATATTTCTGGATGAAGGGGACCTGCACCCTAACCGCTGACGTATTGTAACCTCTTCCACTCTAAATACTCTTTTATGCAGATATTTTATGGAACAAAATTTATTTAAAAATTGTCTCTGATTCATTTCAAAATTTCACCAAATTTACATGCTCCAAAATCATAGGCTACTTTCGTTCTGGCTCTGCATAGGAATTTATCCAGTTAAAGATAGGATAAACTCTCACCAACAGAGTTTTCCTTTAAATTGAGTTATTATAAATCACATTTATAAAATTTGAGAAATATATCATGTAGAGCTTGTAAGTTCACCTTTACTTTTTTCAGTTCTTCACTTGATTCTGTACGGTAATTTCACTATCTTCCTGTTTACAAGCTGTTTTTCATAAATACATTTACTGAAAATTTTAAAAGTTGAATTTTCTATTACATGCTTCTAATCCATTATAACAAAATTGCAACTAAAAATTGAAGTATTTGTTTAAAAAATTGTCAATATCATCATAAGCTCAGGTTCATTTACAAGGTATTTCCTTAAATGCTCAAACAGACCTAAAATCAAATTGATCACAGATGGAAAAAGTGCATATTGTAATGCTGAAGTATTTTTTTCATTTAATATCTACTTCAACCCTCCAAATTTTGATTTTTATTACTTTAGTCTGTCTATATTAAAATTTTTGTAGATCTTGAAATTTACTGTTTCCATCTTGGTTGGTAGATTATTACCACCTTAGGACCCAATTATGAATTATCACTATACCTAATTCTAGAAACAATTCTGCTCTGGAGTGTTTCTAATTTAATAAAAACACTGTTTTTTTTCCCCACAGTTTACATTCCACCAAACTTTTTATTCTTGTTATCATTTTAGAAACAAATAATTTTATATTTAATGTTGAGAATTTCAATGGAATTTGTAATTGCATTTACAATAATATCAGATGTTTCATTCCAGAAAAATTTACTCACAAATATATTACTTTGAATCCATGTATTAGATAAAAATGTTACCCATTATTGGGATCAACTTCCATTTTATTTGATGTCAGTAATGGCATTGGTATTAAACTGTCATACTCAAAACTTTGGGATGTTTCTCTGCTCTGCTACGGGTGCCAATGTGTTAATGACTACTTTAAACTCCTGTAAAAGGATATTTGCATGAATTAACAAAGAAAACAAATCATTTTAACTGAAGTCATGATTTAGAGAGTGATGTGTAGACCCGATTATTAACAGCTGAGCTTGTGATATTCTTGATTTTGGGCCCAGACTTGGAGTAGATGTTGATGGGTCTTCAGATGATTTGTCTTTTGGTTATCATTTAGTCAGCAATATCACTGCACACCCTCCACAGTAAATGGGAAAATGTGCTATGTGAATTATATGTTCACTGTCAACTTCCTTGGGAAATGAAAATTCAAAGCTAAATTTTTAATTGAGCATGCACTTTCAATTTTTAAGCTCATTGCTAGCAGAATAATGTATTGCAAAAACAGAAAAATAGTATAACCAAAGAATAAAAGGAAGTAAATGCTAAAGGCTTCATGTCAAGAGTGTTTAGATTACTGTCCACCTGCTCTTGAGTATTTTTAATGAGCTTGGATTAGTTTCTCAGAGTCTAATCTCCTTGGGCATCTCAAAGAGAGACCCAAGGGCTCACAAAGCTTATGGTCACCTCAGTTGACTTTCCTCCAAATGACCCATCTAACGCACTTCCATGCTTACATTTGATTAATTTCTGCAGCATAGTGCTTTTTATTGTGAAAGAATTCTTATATATCTGTATTATTAGAGCCTCCGAAATTTGGGAGATTAATAGATCTGCTTGTCCTCCATTTTCAAAGGTGACACTGTGGTTCGTGTAGGTTAAAGGACTTACTTGGGCCTACACATCCAGGAACAGAGTCTAGACAAGATGTCCATGTGCCCAGGTGTTTTGTCTCAGCGCCCCTCTTCTTTTACCATCTTACGGCCATTTCTGTCTCCCTGTCTATTCATGGAGTTCTAGGCAGTAGAACCAGGAGGGTGAATAATTCCCATTATTAGACCTGGGATAGGGCTGGATCAGGAAACCTTTATTTATCACTCCAGATGATGTTGTTGTGGATTATTTGAGGTTTTAGAGGGCAAAGATTGTACTTACAGTTTAGTTGGTTGTAGTTAATTTGTTAGTATTCATATTACAGAAGACATGCAGTAAAAAGCAATCCCCATTGATGCCCCCCATTCAGAATGGAATGGCTGTCATTACAGAGAGAAACAAGAGGTGCAGACGGAGAGGGGAAAACTTCCTATCTTCACTGGGATTTGCCTGCAATATTTCAATGATTTTAAAAACTTTCCCAACACAACAGAATAGTGACATAGCTCAGGAAAATTACTCTGGAGAATACAGGAATTGTAAACCAAAAAGCTGTCATTGAACAAATCATTTATAAAAGGTTCTGCCACAGTATAATCTTGCAAATTTGTACCATTGTCCCATCCAGCTGGAATTTATAACACTAAAGTTCAGTTATTCTCTGAATCTATCTCTAGTCAAGTGGGACCTACTGCCTGACTAAATGTATGAGAGACAAAGCTTTGATTGGAGCTTGTCACAATGTCAGCACTGACACTTTCTATCCTCATGCTGTTGGCCAAGATCCAAAGTTGTGATTAAGGTCTCTATCACTTTCACCCTCAAGGCAGAAGTAGAAAGAGACACTAGAATTCAAAGACTTCATTCAATTTTTTCCCTAAAGGGGGTGATAACTATTTCCAGTCTGAAAAGAACCCTGGGTGAGGCTGAGTATAGTGCATGGTTTGAGATTTGTGTGGGTGTGCATAAAAAACTTCATGTTCTTTTCATGTTTTAGTTTTGTGTGTAGCATATTTATTTGCCAAGAACTCCTTAGGGTGAACGACATTCTACCTGTTAATTAAAAAAAATCATTAAATCAGGAATTTCTAAATACTTTAGACTCCCTGAAAGTTAACAAAAGGAGTGACTATATTATATGGCTGGGCTTGTTGAAGTTGATGGAATTATAGACACAGAAGATTATCCTATATTCTGAAGATTGAATTTAATGGGAGTTACCAAAAACTCATTTTCCCATCCCAAACTAATGCTTACTTATGATTGAATTTTCCTAAATTCCAAAAAGGGTACTGGTACTCTTTATATACATTATCTCATTTATTTTAACAAAAATAATATAAATTAGATGCTGTTTTACCCCTTTCTACAGGTGGGGAAATTGACATTCCAGGGGGAAAAATATCTTAACAGAGTTTACATTGTGTCATTCATCTTATCTTAGTTATTATTATGAATTAAATAAAAACTACAAAAAGTGGAGGTATCATAAAAACATAATGTCATACAGGCATTATTCTAGAGCTAAAAATTGGACATTCCTATCCAGTTTGGGTGAAAAATATCAACCATCAGATTTTCAGTGATCCAATGTCAATAACAAAGCCAGCATCAGTGTAGTTAGATTTAACATTTCTAATTTTCAGGTGCCAGTAGTAAAACCATTCCATCTTAACTTGAGAAAATGAAACATTCAAGACAATTCTGATTTCAAAACACCAAGCATCTTTCTCTTTCTTATGTAGAGCTTCCCACATAAGAGACTGCATACACACACGCAATTTTGTCCATGTATTGTACCAATGAATAGCGTCTGAATATGATTATCGTTTCTATACAGCCTGAGAAGTGAGAGAGAACATATTACTAGATCATGGCAACCTAATCACTTCTAATCTGCACATACATTATAAAGATATTGTAAAGGCATGAAGAGGCATTCTGATGTCCACTCAACATGTGTGTGATAGGGAGTGTGACTCAGTCACTCACAACCTGATATCCTTAGGCTCTGGCTAGAGAGAACTCAACAGAGCAGAGCTACTCCAGTTGGCTTTTATCTAAATGACCCAGTTGAACTCCAAATGCACCTGAGACCTTCAGTAGTGTTTTCCTTTATGGGTAAAGGGGATCATGAAATTCAACTAACATGAACATTACAGAGAGAATTTAAAGGCAGCAAGAAGTCACAGAAAGTCAAAAGGCAGTCTGAAGAACTGTGGAAAGAAGAAAGAAAAGTCCCATCTCACACACCAGGACAGGCTTCATGAGTTTTATCCTCTTAAGTATAAGCCTGGGAGAGGAACTGAGAAGGGTAGAAGGAATATGAAATTTTACAGTCTGTGAAATGGCTGTATTGAATCAAATTAAACCAAAATGTAACTGGTAAAATTTTCATCGAAATGATTGCTTTTGTGACTGGGAAATCCAGGACTAAGAGAAGTTGGAGGGAGAGAGAGGTGAGGAAGAACCCGAAACTTACGATAAAAAGGCTGGAATCATGGCGTGGTCAGTCAGCCAGGAGCAGCCCTGGAGGATCATGCTGGGAAGCATTAGCAAATCCCAGAGATGGACTCATCACTATGTGCTGTTGTCAACAAGATACTTTAAGACACAGGAATGGATTAAAAGAACATGATCTTTTCTGGGGTACCTACAGCTTCAAAACATCACACTCAGCTTGAAACCCTGAAAGTAGGAAAGACCTTTAGATATCACTGGAGAAAAGCATGTGTTCTGTGCTTCACTCTAAAACCTGAAGTAGCCTTACACAAAGCTCAAGGAATTTTCCAGGATGTGTATAATTTAGTTTTCCCAAACCCTTGATCCTGAGAATAACTAAGCACTCAGAGGTTACAATAACTTCGATCTGAAAGAGATAATGATAGGGCTCAGTAGTAGATGGGTCAGAAGATTCAACCAAACAAAATCACATATGTCAGGATAACCAATGGATCCCCATAAATTGCACTCTGCAACCCAACTAAGGTGCTCAACAAGCTGAAAAGAAAAATAAACATATAATCCTTATTAATGATATAAGTTACATTGGAGCATGTAGCTTAGGATGAGAGCTTGGAATTAAAGCATTACCCAGACATTCCCATCCAGCTCTACATAGCATGGACTCAGGTAGCCCCCAACCCCGGCAGTACGTACAGTAGAACTCGCAGCCTGGAGCAGAGGAGGCAGTCTCTTTCTCTCCCTGGACAGAGAAGGGCAGAGAGGAGTGTGTCCTGTTACTGTCTCTGAATTGACTAATTAGAGACACTTCCTCCAGGGAAGGAGTGTAAGAAGAGATGGAGGCAGAGCATGTATTTATACCCACCAGGCTTTATTTGCAGGAAAGAACCATCAAAAAGAATCAGGCTTCCCTGACAATCCACATCCATATAAACAGCATTTAATCAATTTTCTCTTAAACATGAGTGTTATATTACTGCACAGTAAGATTTTATCATGGTTTAGAGGGCAAAGGAGAAGAGACTGTCATATGTCTCATGACATACGTCAAAGCTAAAACTGAGATGATGAGGAACACAGAGATTAAGTGAAAGGTTTGTTTCAATAAATTAATTATAGGGTAGTCAAAAGAAAGCATTGGCACTTCCTAGTTAAAATCTAAAATTAATAATCTAGGGCGAAGAACAGAGTGACAGTTTTGTCTTTAGAGAACAAGCAAAGTGTTTTCAAAATGCCAAATCATGTCTAAGAGAAAGCACCAACCTCAGGGTCACACAGAGGGGAAAACTGGGCAGACCTAGCAGAGAGGGGAGTGTGTTCCAAAAAGAACCAAGCTCAGACCTTACTGCCTTCAGGTGGGAAGAAGAGCTGGTGGCTTTAAAGAGTCACAGCTTGCCTTGTAGGAGGAACTTGCTTTCTCTGCTCCTTGCCTGGAGATTTGCAAGCTAGCAAATACTATGGGCTTCCACCTGCCCAGGGAATACCACCACCCACCTCCGTCCTCTCCATCATTACTGTCCCCCAGGTGAAGTTCTAGACTCCCTGTCTGGACAAGCCTTAGGGGCAGAAAGAAGGGACAAAATTTTTTATCATGAAAGTGCCTTTATTCATATTTTTAGTTTTTTATTTTGCTGTCTTTACATTGTAGCTTTATCTGCTGTGTCTTGAGCTGTGAGAAAGTTTCTTGATTCCCTCCAATTGAATAACATAGGAATGTAGTTCTAATCAAGTTAATTAGCCTGTTGAAATAAGGGAGACAGCATACCAGGACAATTTGGGGCCATCTCAATAAGGGAGGGCCTGCAATTGAATTTGGGTTTGGTTAGGTGATTTGTGAGAAGGTTCAAGGAAACATAATTTTTCTCTGGATTGGGTGGTATCAGAATGCAGGACTGATCCTATGATTGGATATCATAATTCATCTTATCTAGGAGGTGGGAAGAAAAAGGAGAGGCTAAAGCAAATTCACAAAGCCTCAGCATCATTCATATTAGGAGGGAGAGGTTAATGTTTACTCATTTGTGTGAATTGGACAATAGTGATAGTTTCATCTGTGCTTTGACCTGATTATGGAGGGGTTTTGTTTTTCTCTTGACCCATTATGGTCCCAGAGTGGCCTTTTCTGATGGTAGCTTTCTGTGAAATTGTTTATGTTCAACTGCAGAAGCTCACAGTTTGGTTGAAAAAAAATACCAGCTTTTGGATGCTTTTTAATTGTTCAGGTTTGTGGTGATAATGGAAGGAATAAAGTCTCCCCAAATCCACCCAAAAGAACACCACTCCATCTTCTAACTCATATACTAAACCATGCAAAAGTTCTCTCCCTCTCTTACAACCATGACCAAAATATTGTTTCCCAGCACTGGCATTAAGTCTCCCCCTGGGAGGTTGGGAGAGGGCCCTCTCCACATACTCTCCACAGCATCCCTGTGGTTGCCTGGTTGTAGCAACAACCCTTAGGGGTGAAGGGCCCAGGATATAGGTCTCAAAGGCTCACAGAGCATCATATTAGTAGGCTCTTACAGGGAGGAGAAAGAGACAAAATGATGTTTAAGGAAGTTCTCACCAGGACTGACAAGGGGATGTGCAACAGTTTCAGATACCCAAGAACCAGCTCTGGGGATGACACCTGAAGAAACGTGCCACCTCTCTGCACGCCCTTATTTGAACTAGGAATTCAGTGGCATGCAGGTCAAACTCACTGATTAATACTTTTATTCTTTGGGAGGGAATTGTCTTTTCAGATGTTAGTGGATTACATAAGGCAGTGACAGTGTAAGCTGGATCAGTGAAAGTGCAGAGCCACATGGACTGAGTTTACAAATCATTAGATTTGTTTACCCTATAATGCTATGTGAATCATTCAGAGTAATTAATGTGAAAGAGAATATTAGTTGGAATTTATTTGCAATGTTCAGGTATTTGAGCAGCTTCAAAACATCTCTAACAAATAAAAAAAATAAAAATCAAATAAGTATATTCTATGGATCAGGCCCATTTGCTCTTTTCTGTCTGACCCCAACCCCATCTCTTTGTAGGCATTGTGGATTGGGGAGATTGTACCTGCATGCCTTTTGTGCCAATATCAAGCGCTCCTCAGGTGAAAGATAGTATCTGGTCATCTCTAGTGGAAGGGTCAAGTCTAAGAAGATGACCCCAGAATCTTTCAGCCCTGATGCCACTGTGCTCATTGGGACCTAGGGAGCTGTAATGTCAACCTGGTCCCCTACTTGTTCCTCCCCGGTCTCAGTCCAAGCTTGGTTGCGGATGTCTGGCTCCACTGCATCTTCTTTAAACTATGTGACTCATGCTGTGTCTCTTTCCCAGGTCAGGGGTCCTTCCTATCCAAGAAGTCCAGTTTGATTTTTCATTTGCTTACTTGCTTTTTTTGTTTGGAAGTGCATGGTCAAGGAATCAAACCTGGGTCTCATACATAGCAGGCAAGAATTCTACTACCGAATGACACTTGCACCCACTTCCATCCAGTTTTCATCATAGTTTTTTATTCCTTCTTCAGATTTCAATGAACACATCATATTTTTCCTTTGTGCAAAGTAAAATATTTGAGAAGGGGAAGAGAGAACAAGGAAACATGCTAATCCAAATCTGAGCCCCAAAAGCAGGTACAAAGAAGATATTCAAGGTCTGAAAGGGCAAACCAGGTCTCTATATATTTTCTTGTATTAGGTCAAATGCTTGATTTTTTTTTTTTACCAACAATAATTTGGGGTGAAACAAAAGTTCCTTAAAAGCCAATCAGACAATATAATGTTCCATTGCACTATTGGAATTTGTCTTCAATAGTCTTATCCTTTTTCTTTCCCTTTATTTACTTTCACAAAATCACAAAAGAGAATGTATGAGTTTTCATGACAGATCAGAGATTGGCTATAATGAAGCAAAGAGCAGAAAATGGGAAAAATATCCTTTTCTTAACCTACACATTTTCCATTTTTCAAACCTCTAAAGCAGGGTTTCTCATCCTTGGCGATGATGACATCCTCTTTCGTGGGGCCTGCGCTGTGCCCTGCAGGATGCTGCATTGCATCCCTGACTTCTACCCACCAGATGCCAGTAACACCCCTCCCCCCACCAGTAGTGAAAACCAACTATCCCCTAGAGACAAAATCATCTGTGGTTGAGAGCTGCTGTTCCAACCAGTTCCCAAACTGTGTTGAGGTTCTTTGGGGGAGGGGGGCAGGAGCTCTCAGGTATGCCAAGGAATATTTTAAGTTTTCTAGAGAAACACAATGACACTTGTCTGGCATGAACTGCTTGTTTGAGGTGTTCAACAGTTTTAACATTATATTGCTTATCACATTTAACAACACCCCATATTTGAGAGTCTAGGTTCAGGGTGATAGCAATGAAAAGAAGTAAGTGTGGAGAAAAAGTAACCATGGAAAAGGAAATTAAGGTGAACCAGGAATCTGATTCAAAATTTGAGAATTTGTTCAGTGTTAATTTACCACAATTTAAATGTATACAGAGTTGTCTGGACTTTACTTCATTAGCTGAATTGTAGACATTATTTTTGGCCTAGGATTGCCATGGCCAAACCCATAGCATGAACCAAGAGAGTATGGAATCTCTCCCTGAGGGTTCACAGACATGGCCATTCATTTTATATGGTAAGAAGTCACTTAATGTGTATTTTTTCTTTCAAATTATAGTACGTGTATAACATTTTTGTGGGAAATATGTGAGGGAGCTTGAATGTAGCTAGATACTATAACTCTTTTTATCAATTCATGTGAAGATGAGTTGATGAAGTGAGTCATATCTTGGGATTATGATTAAACCTGAGGATAGTTTGAAAGGATTTGTGAGTCTGTGGTAATTGGTAATCTCTTTTAGCCCCACTAAATAATACACGTGATGTTATAAATAGACTGTCCCATGACTTTCTCTCTACTTATAACACAAACTGACATTTTAGTTTGAGATTCAATAAACTAGTCATTTAAGCAACCTTCCATGAAAAGGGAAACAGTTGAGGCATGCATCAGAAGGGGCAGTGTTGTTGGGCTCAGGCAAAAGCTAATAGAAAGGAGGTATCATAAAGGATTAGGAAAGAGAGAAGACCCTATAATTGAGAGGGGAAAAGCAATATTTCAAATGTATGTGAAGGTAAAAAGAAGAACTTTCAATTAGAGAAACAATGGTGGCTGAACAGAAGTGGTGGAATGGAGGAGAAAAAGTTCTAGAAGAGGGTGGTAAGAGAAATGTTTACAAGCATCAGGAGAGGGAAGAGTAGGAAAGAGTGTACCATTAGAGAATACATTTCTGTATCTTGGCTGAACTGAACACGGCGCAATGTTGTCCCATCCATCAGCTGGCCAAGGAGAAATAGGAAGCACAAAGGCACTGAGTCTGATTAATCAGCTGTTTCCAGAGGTGGCAGCGCAAATATCTCCAATCCCATATGTTTCTTTACAATGTGACCCAGCCACTCTAACCCAGAGATGGATCCTAATGTACCCCCCTTGAATCTGGGCTGGCGCTATAGTTACTTTCAACAGGAGAGGGTTATGTAAGTGCTGACCTAGGATTCATGCGATGAGTCATTAAATAGACCTGGAAGCTTCTACTTTGTTGCTCTGGGGGAAGCTGGCCATCATGTAAGAATTGTGACTAACCTGAATGACCATGTTCTGAGAAGCACAATATAAACCTGTGGAGAAGGTGTATGCAGTAGAACCAAGGACAAGGCTGCAGCACCATTTCAGCTCTGAGAACAGCCGGGACCAGCTTGCAGACACGTGAGCAAGTCACTCCAGCTGAGGCCACTTCAAACAGAGCTGAGCTGTTCCCGCAAGCCCTGACCAAATTGCAGCATTTTGAGTAAATAAATGTTGTTTTAAGCCATTAAGTTTCACAATGGATAACTTAAACCCTAGCTCTTTTAAGTGGAAGTTTTCTAGCCTGAACAGACTATGTATACAAAGAAGTATATTAATAGCAATCGGCCACTTCCATGGGGTCATGCCTCTGTTTGCTTTACATAGCATCCTCTGTATCCATCGGGATCTAGAAAAGGAAATAGAAACCACTCCAGTTGTTTTCAATAAGGGAAATGCAATAGAGGGATTTGTTACACATGAGATGGATGAGACGCCAAATGGGGACACTGAGGCAAACCAGGGTGTTGCCCAGTGCATGAAAGTGCTGCCATTCCTGGGGCTGATAGAGTAATAGGAAAACAAAAAGTTACTAGAACACAGAAGCTAGGACCATCTCCTGGAAACTGCCTGGTGAGAGCTGGAACCAGAGAGGGTGGAAAGTGGAGCCACAGAAAAGATGCACTCACTCCTGGAAAACCACCTGAGGCAGAAAAAAAGAGGGGAAACACCATGGCTTTTTCCTTTCTCCTGCCCTGTAGTTTCCTACCAGGGTCTCCCATTGGCTGAACTGAAAGGGAAACCAATGATAAGGACCCTGGGGTCAGGACTCTGAGAAAGACTAGAGGAGAGGTGGGGTGAGGGATGGATCTGAAGGCAAACAGCTAAAGTATGGCCCTCAAATGTTTATGGGCATATCCAGGGAGCATTTCACATGAGCTCATAAACAAGCTTTCTCCCACAGTTGCTAAAATAAAAGGAGGATGGAATCCTCCTCGCCCCTTTATGTTACACTCCATTAAAGGGATAGCTTCTCTTTTCTAAGGCTCCCTCATTTTCACTGGACTGACAGATATTGCAGTGATTCCTGAGTTAAAAATCAGATCTGAGTCACAAATGCTTTGTTACATGCAGACTCCCCCATCCTCTGAGACAAAAGCTCTGATACAAATTGGTCCACATACAAATTTATTTCTGATGAACTCAGCTGCTGGGTAAGCTGCCTGTTTACATCTGAAATGCAGTTTAAACCTGCTGACCTTATCAGGCTTGAGTGGCTTGGTCATTGGGGCTGCGGATGGAGAGCAGATGGGGTATCTTAACCGTATCAACACTTCAGTGTTGAAGAATTTGGAGGTGCGGCAATGCTTCAGGGCCAGTCATTTCATTTATTCTTCCCAGCTCATTCTCACTGACTTATCTCTCTGACATTCCCACAAACTTCCTAAATTCTTGGACTGCCTTCTTTAAAGTATTCTCTCTTGTTCAACTAAACCCCAAGGAATCCTTGCTTAGTTAGCTTTGTCCATCGGTGGCTACTTTAGATGCAGGCCAGGAGGAGAAGAGACAAACAGGGAAAAGAGATCATGTAGCAACGTTCCAGGAGCCATACGCAACATGCAGTGAGGTACTAGCCTATTGATTTTTCAAAACAGTGTGGGAGGGACCAGGTAGGTGAGCCAGGAAATAAGAGGATTAACAGTCTGAGTCAAATCCCCAGGGTAAATAAAGACCTCCTTGGCAGCACACCCTGCAACCCCCTTACCCTCTCAGTCACAGACATTAATTAAACTGTGCCTTGTGGAGGTGAGGTATTGATATCTTATGCCCCACTTTCATATGCAGTGATCACCTTACAGGAAATATAAGTCAGTCAATAAGAGGAGCTTTCAAACAATTAAGTGTGCTAGCCTGATGTCTGCTGGGATAAAAGAATCTTCAAGAGCACATGGGCAATTTCGCTATTGACTCAGTGGTAGAAGGAAATTTAAAAAAAAGTCATTTAAAAAAAACTAGAAACATAAAATGTTAAATTATGAAACCAGCCATCTTATTAAGATGTACTTGATTGTTTTGAGGCAACTTCTGTATCAGCTTAAGCTTATGTTTTCATACGGAACTTATTTTTGCACCATTTTCAGAGCAAAGGTTCTGATCCATAGAATTGTTGCCAAAAAATTTCAAAGAACACATTTCTCTTTTTGTTTTAATGAAACCCCCACTAACACATTTATTTCAAATTTAAAATTTTACTTGGCCTCTGGAGGAACCAACACTAACCATTCTACACTGATTAGGACAAAAAATAGTGACAAACAGCAAACAGGAATGGGAAAACTCCCAGAAACAGCACTCCACAGAGGTCAGAAATGGCACGGAAAATGCCCATCAGGAAACCTGCTGTGGCTTCTAAGACTGGTACTACTGAGTTGGGTTCCATTTTCTGTTGAACCAAAGGCATCTACCATTTCCATACTCCCACTGTACTACTCCTTCCACTTTACATTCCTTTGTTTCTGAACATGTCAGAGCTGCCCATCTTGCAAGAGACCAAGCTTCATGCTTAAGCACAGCTATTGAAGTCCTTTGAAGCAGCTTCTCCCAATCAGTTATCAGTCTCCTCATTCTGTTTCCCTCCTCCCTTAGTATATGGGCATCACCTAGAAGGAACAGAGGAATGAATGAAGAAAGGGAGGTCTGAAATATCCTGTCTCTGCTTACCTTGTGAAAAAATGAATTCTTGGTCCATAATGAAATCCTGATGAGCACCTGTGGAGTGGAAAAGCTAAAAACGACCTGTCTTAATATCTTTCCTTCAGAATACACAGTAACACTTTATCCCTATAGTGTCCACTACTACCTTACCCTTTACATATCTTTGTACTCACAAGTACAAATGACACAATCACAAAAAAGAACAGGGTCTGGATAGGAAACATTTTAAAAATAACAAAAATAAAACCTTTTTATTAGGCAGAAGATTCCAAGGGCTCAGAGATTCTCAGTAGGAGCGAAAGGGAAAGTTCTGAAGACTTATTTAGGATTTGGAACGTGAAGGGTTTAAGACACACTGACTTCCAATATCCTACAGGGACAATGCTTAAATTTGGAATCAGCGGAAGCTGGTTTCTGCTGTGCTGGCTGGTCTCTGAGGACAGAATTTCTGGGGCAAGAGCAGAAGATCAGCCAAACTGGGAAATTTCCCTTCTCTCAGCAAATCCATCTCTGCCTTGACTAGGAAGAAAATGAAACACACAATAACAACAAAATGTAGAAAAAGAAGGAAACAGAAATACTAAGGAGTAAGAGGTTTACATTCCAAAGGCATATATCATTAACTATCGTTTTTTTTATTAGAAAAGTTATAGATGTATATACAAATTCAATCATTAAATACAAGCTTCCTATATTCCACCCTATTCTTGGTACCTGGCATTGGTGTGGTAAATTTGTTACAACTGCTGAAGACACGTTTTTATAATTGTGCTATTGACTATAGTTCATGGTTTAACTTAAGGCTCACTGTTTGTGTTGTGCAATTCCATGAATTAAAAAAAAAAAGTCTACCAACATGTACACAACCTAAAATTTCTCCTTTTAAATCCGTTCAAATGTATAATTCAGGACTGTTAATTATATTCGAAATATTGGACTACTCTCAATACCAACTGCTACCAAAACTTTCCCTTCATTCTAAATAGAAATTGCATTTTAAGCTCTAACTCCTTATTCCCTACCCGCATCCCAACTTCTGATAAATCATATTCTAGATTCTAACTCTATGCTTATATCACTGAACATGACATTTAAACTGTCAATATGATTCCAATAATCTGTATGTCTCTCTGCTATACCATGCTGTTAAGTTTTTAGATAGGAAAGGGTAAGTCTTCCAACTTCATTCTTCTTTTAGAAGATGACTTTGACTATTCTAGGTCCCTTACCCTGACATATAAATTTGATTTTTTTCTTTTTTCTTTTTCCTTTTACATCTGTAGGGAATAAAAAGTGAAGTTACATACCCCAAGATAAATGACAATAGTTCTGGCATTTATAATTACCCAGTGGTTATCTTCATTGGAGATCTTTATATGTGTACACTATTTTGATAGTCTAGTGCCCTTTCTTTTCAGTCTGAAGAACTCCCTTTAGCATTGCTTATAAGGCAATTCATCACAAAAAAGGTGATGAACTCCCTCAGCTTTTATTTATCCAGAGCAACAAACTAACTCCAAAACAATTAGAAGAAAAGAATTAACCAAGAATAAAGTGGAAATAAATGAATTGTAGAACAAAAGACAAAAACAATAGAGAGAATCAATGAACCCTAAAGTTGGTTCTTTGAGAAGACCAATAAGATTAAAAAACCCTTAGCTAGACTGACAAAGTCAAAAATGGAGAAGAGAGAAAATGCAAATAAATAAACTCAGAAGTGAGATGCAGGTCATTACCGTGAGTACTGAAGAGATTTTAAAAATCATAAAAGGATACTACGAACAACTTTATGCCAACAATCTAGACAACTGGGCTAAAATAGCCAGTATTCTAGAAACACACAACCTATAGTGACTTGAGAAGAAATAGAAGACCTCAACAAACCAATCACAAGTAAAAAGATTAGCTCAGTCATCAAAAACCTCCCTACGAAGAAAAGCCCAGGGCCAGATGGCTTCACAGGGGAGTTTTACAAAACATTCTAAGAAATAATACCATCAGACTCAAACTCATCCAAAGAACTGAAGAAAAGGGGATACTTGCTAACTCATTCTATGAAGCAAGCATCACTCGAATACTAAAATCTGAAAAAGATACTATAAGAAAAGAAAACTACAGACTAATACTCTAAAGAATATAAGTGAAAAATTCTCAGCAAAATACTTGCAAATCAAACCCAATGGAATATTAAAAGAATTATACACCATGAATAAGTCGGGTTTATTTCAGTCATGCAAGAAAACCATACAATATAATAATACATTAACACATTAAAAGGGAAAATCTCATAATCATCTGAATTGATGCAGAAAAGACATTTGACAAAATTCAGGATGCTTTCTTGAAGAAAACACTTAAAAAGGTATGAATTAAAGGAATCTCCCTCAATATGATAAAGGGCATTTATATTAAAACTATAGCCAGCATCATACTCAACAGTAAAGACTGAAAGCCTTCCCCTGAAATCAAGAATAAGACAAGAATGCCCACTGTCATCATTGTTATGCAACATTGTGCTAAAAGTTTTATGAGAGCAATTATGCAGAAAATGAAGTAAAAGCCATCCAAATTGGAAGGAAGAAGTAAAACTCTCATTATTTGTGGATGACATGATCCTATAATTGAAAATCCTCAGAAATCTAAGACAAAGCTACTTGAGCAAGTTATCAAATTCAGTAAAGTGACAGAATATAATATTAGCACACAAAAAAATCAGTGATATTCCTATACACAAGCAATGACCTAACGGAGGGTACAATTAAGAAAAAAAAAATACCACTCATGACAGCATCTAAAAGAATTAGGTATCTAGCAAGAATCTTAACCAAGGATGTAAAGGACCTGTGCACAAAAGAACTAAAAAGCATTGCTAAAAGAATTAAAGATCTAAAGAAGTGGAAAGACATTCCGTGTTCATGGATAGGCAAGCTATCTTTTCTTTTTTAATTTTATTGAAATATATTCACACATCAAAAAATCATCCAAAGTATACAATCACTGGCACACAGTGTCATCACATATTCGTGCATACATCCCCATGCTAAATTTTAGAACATTTTCATTGCTATATAACAGAAAAAAGAATAAAAAAATAAAGCCCATGCACCATATCTTCCCATACCCCATATCCCTCCGTATTGTTGACCTATAGTATTGGTGTAGTAAATGTTACTGCTGATGAAAGGATATTAAGATATTATTGTTAAGAATAGTCCACAGTTTGCTATGGCTATATTTTTCTTGTATACACCTCTATTTTTTACATTTGCAGTAGTTTGTGCAAGAACTTATATTTGTTGTGTTAATCAGTGATGTAGGCTTTAAACAACCACTTTCAATCAAATTCAAATACAGTACAGCATCATTACTTATAATCCCAGCTGTGAGTTATCATCACCTCTATCGATTTCCAAACATTTAAGTTCAACTTTGTTAACAATTCTGTGTATATTAGGTGACCACTTCCCCTTCTCTAGCTTCTATCTCTATGTACCCTATAGTCTGCATTTTAAGACTCTTGAGTTTACATGTCCTAGTTAGTTCATATTAAAGAAATTATACAATATCTGTCTTTTGGTTTCAGGCTTATTTCACTCAACATATGTCCTGAAGATTCATTCATGTCATCAGCATGATCCAGGACTTCGTTCATTCTTTCTGCTGCATAATATTCCAATATTCCATACCACACTTTGTTTACCCAATCATCGGTTGGTGATTGTTTTTTCCATGTTTTGGAAATTGCAATTAATGCTGCTGTGTACATTGGTGTACAAATGTCTGCTCATGCTCCTGCTTTCAGATCTTCTGACTATGTAAGCAGTAGTGGAATGGCTGGGTCATAAAGCAGTTCAATATTTAGTTTTCAGAGGACCTGCCAAACTGTCTTCCACAGTGGCTATGCTATTTTGCAATCCCACCAGCAGTGAAAAAGTGTTTCTATTCTCCACATCCTCGCCAACATTTGTAGTTTCTTGTTTTTATAATGGTGGACATTCTTATCATTGTGAGATGATTTCTCATTGTGGCTTTGATTTGCATTTCCTTGATAGCTAATGAAGATGAACATCTTTATACGTGCTTTTTTTGGTATTTCCTCTTTGGGAAATGTCTGTCCATACCTTTGGCCTATCTTATAATTGGGTTGTTTCTTCTTTTGTTGTTGAGTTGGATTTCTTTATATGTTGGATATCAAACCTTTATCAGATATATAGTTTTCAAATATTCTTTCACATTGAACAGGTGTGTTCAATCTTGAAAAGTTCCCATTTATCTATTTTTTCTCTCATTGTCGGTGTTTTGGATGTAAGTTCTGGGAACCACCTCCTATCATTAGGTCTTTATGGTACTGGTTCTTATATTTAGGTATTTTATATATTTTGAGTTAATTTTGTTATAGGATGTGAGATAGGGCTCCTCCTTTATTCCTTTGATTATAGATATGCAGTTCTCCCAACACCAATTATAGAAGAGACTATTCTGTCTCAGTTCAGTGGATTTAGGAGACTTGTCAAAAATCAATTGATCATAGATTCGAGGGTTTATTTCTAAACTTTCAATTTGATTCCATTGGTCAACATATGTATCCTTATGCCAGTACTAGACTTTTTTGACCACTTTAGCTTTGGAATAATCTTTAAACTCAGGGAATGTGGTCCTCCGATTTTATTCTTTGTTTTCAAGATGTTTTGGTTATTCAGGGCCCTTTATTCTTCCAAATATATTTTAAAAGTAATTTTCCATTTCTATAAAGTAGGCTGTTGGAATTTTGATTGGGTTTGCATTGAATTTGTAGATTAATTTGGGTAGAATTGACATCTTAAAGACGTTCTAGCCAGAACAGTTAGGCAAGAAAAAGAAATAAAAGGCATCCTGAATGGAAGGTAAGAAGTAATACTTTCACTATTTGCAGATGACATGACTCTACATATGAAAAGTCCTGAAAGATCTGCAATAAAGCCACTAAAGCTAATAAATGAGTTCAGCAAACTGGTGGAATGCAAGATAAACATGCAGAAATCAGTGGTATTTCTATACAATCTGAGGATGAAATACAGGAAAAAAAATTCCATTTACAACAGCAATTAAAATAATTTTGGAACACTTTGTAAAAAAAATTAAAGGTCAAGTAAATATCAAATTAAAATATGTGGTTGATTTCACTTTTTTCATCTTCAGAATATAAATACTGCTGATTTTCTAAGTCAAAAGGTCTTGTTTTTGTCTCATCTCTGATGCTATGTTTCCCTATACCATAATGAAAATGTTTGGTTAGCTTTTAATTTATTTTAAATAATTCCAATTATAAACATTTCTGGATCTGCAAGAAATGGATTCTCTGTCTGATAATGACCCACTAACTGCCAAACTGGGCAACAGTGTAAATTATGACATTGGCTATCAATTTAAAAATCCATATGATTTAAATTGAGATTAAGATTCACAAGAGTAAGCTCCAAAAACAGTTTGGGGCAATCCAGTTTCACTGAACTGTGAAAAAGTTGAAAGTAAAGAAAATTTTCAATTATAAAAAAAATAAGAAAAGTAGTCGAGTATGGGATTAATCACTGCCAAAACACAAGTAAAAGGTAAATACTTCTGAAAATGACTGGGTCTTGTTCTTCTGGATATTTCTAGCAGTCACAAAAAGATATACAGCTGTATCTTGGAAAATAAGTCAGAATATTTAAGAACAATATTTTGCTTCAACAAAGAAGCTGAGCTCTTTGTTTTGCAGTTATTTGGGTTACAGCATAAATAAGATTAACAGTTTCCACAGATTTCAAGACCTGGACTGATACCACGGTGATTTATTGTTAATCAGTGCTATATCTCCAAAAGGAAGAAAACTCTGTATTTTACTAAACGATTACTGATTTCCTAGTCTGAAAGAATCTGCTGACAGGTTTAAAAATACATTTAAGAACTATTTTTTCCAATGAGAAGGATAAAGTTCTTGAAAAACATATAACACACAGATGAGCAAGATAGCTTGTTTGACATGTACTGTTGCCGTTTGCATCTCTTGGAGCTGTCTTTATGAAAGGGGACCTCAGATGGTCACCTTCCCACTATGATGATATTTAAGTGTCAGCATCATGGAGTTTACATTATGCTAAAAATATATCTTTCTGTAAGTTTTGATTTGGTCAAAATTGTTTTAAAAGTGAAAATCAGAGTTTTATAGCTCCAAGTAATTAATATAAAATTAATTTACTTTCCATTTATCTACAGCTGTTATTTATTTGTGGTCATTTAAGAACACAGCTTTGTCTTATTCGGGAACTAGGTAACAATACAAAAGGGAGAAAATTTCTGACCCTTATGCTGAATTTTAACTGGAAGTGGGATAAGAATATGGGAAACAAAAGATCACTCATATTCTATTGAAAGATTCATGCCCTCACCTACCCAGTGATTCCAGAGACAGAATTTAATCATATTTCTGAACTATTTCATGCATGGAGTGTGTGTGATATAAATTTTAATAAGTTCACCCACATTAAAATATGCTTGAAGCTTGAAAATGAAAAAAAAATACTTTTTCTCCACTAACTCACAGTCCAGAGGATAATATCATATTTGTTTCCATTTATAATACTTTGGTTTCTCCATTTGCCTTATTTGCCATGAATAGAATATATTTAAATAGAAATATGCTTGACCAGGTTAAGAGTATAAAATCTTTCAAGCTTATTAGAAAACTGTACTTGTTATATAAGGTTTCCTTTATTTTAAATAGCCTTGCATTTTATTTACTTTATTAAGTAAAGATACTTAAAATAATGTGCTTCACGCACTAAAATATGAATGTATAATCATTATGGAAATGGATTTATGAAGTGCTTTTCTTCCAAGGATCTCCAATATGTCACACTTGTCTTTATATAAATTTTCAGAATGCCATCTTCATTTTTCCCTAGTACTTGCCATTAGGTTATTGAAGACCCACATAATGTGTAGATTCAGAATTTGCCAATTAGAGAGTCTAGACATTCACCAAACTCATGGCATGTTAAATTTGTGAAAATTTCCCATAGTGAATTCATCAACTGAAAATTACCATAAAATCAACTATACAATTACTACAGTTATGAATATATCACTTATTGCACTGAAAATTAATGAAAATGACCCAAGTTTCTTTGAAAGTTCTTGAACCAGAACCAGGACTAATGTTTTTAATTATATAAATATACATATGAAAAATACATCTACATACATGTGAAATAATATCAACTACTGAGAAATAAACAAGCTTAAAAGTAGCATGAAGGAAAGTCACAATTCAACAATCCCATCATCTTGGATTTCTATGCTTTAACTTAAAGAAAGTTATGTCATATAAAGAGTATAGCAGTGCTCTGAAATGAATCGGACCCGTTTTTTTTCAAAGCCTGACACATGTGAGTTGGATATAAGTTGACAGTGTTAAGTACAGAAGCACTGTTGGACAGCAATGGAACAATCCAAAGTCAGCCTTTTCCCTTCTGATGACATGCGGGCATTTATGACGTGAGAGATATTAATCTCTCATTGGGAGGAATTCCAAACCATAAGCGGCTAAAATGTGTGTGTTATATGTGACTTGACAATTATTCTTGGTATTCACTACATCGCATTCACTGAGGACTAGAACTAAATTTATTATTGTTGACTTCCTAACTTCCCTCGGAATTTCTAAAACTTATTTCGAACTTGGTCTAAAGACCCCTTAATCCTTTTTGTTTGATAAATTAGTCCATTCAAAAGGTAAGTTACAGAAGTGCAATGGGACAAACACTACAAAAAGAAGTGTTAATTTAAGTGTGATATGACAATTTCCAGGTTCTGAAAAGCCCTAAGTCTCACCGACTTAAATATATGCCTCACTTAAGTGAATTTCATAAAACATAGTCCTTTTGAGTCTTTTTTTAAAAATGAAAATGATTATTCCAATTTTAACCTGCTTGTTATGAAAAATCTATCAATGGCCTGCCTGAATTAAGTAAGTTTTATAAAAATAGAGATGAGCAGTCTATCTTGCCCTTTGTATATGGCTTTATTTCAATCAATCAATGCAATCACCAAAATGGTAAGTGCTTCAATTAAATTACCTTACCGTCTTAAAGTTCTTTTTCCTGAGTATCATAGTAATGTTATGTTCTCAGCTGTTATAAAATGATGCTATTAAAGAAAACAGTCATATAAAACCCACTCAGGCATTTGCAGTAAAAAAATGTTAGTGCAGGCACAGTTTGTTTGGGAGAAATGCTAATGCAGACAGAGTTGTTTTGGGTAAATGTTAGTGCAGGCAGAATTGTTGTGGACGTTATTTGGGACCCCCTTGCTAGTAGACAGAAATCAGTTTAGACTGCAGTAATCACGAAGTCCAAATCTAAGTGGTTTAAGAAAGCAAAGATTTGCTTTTTGCTCAGGTAGACCATTGCTGGTTAATCGGGGCCCTAGCCAGTGCTGGCCTCTAAGACTGAGGCTGATGAAGCTGCCTCCATCCGGCATGACCCCTGACGATGGAAACCTGCTTCCAAACGTGGTACGCCAGTTCTGCTCACACTTTATTGACCAAAGCAAGACATATACTAATTCCTAAACTCAATGGGGGAAGCTTTCTGGAAGGAGGAGTATAGGGGATATTTGTGAACAGTGATGGCGATACCACACCCCAGAATATAACACCATATGAGGAGCTTGTTAATAATTCAGGTTTAGGAAGAGCTTGCATTCTCCCCACCTAAGATGCATCTTTCTTTTCAATAATGAGATGACTTTAATTTTTTTTTAACTTTTTAAGTGTATCCTCCAATAAAGTTAGTTAACATTGAAGTTCTGCTATGGCTTCATCTATGGGACCTTGCAGTTTTGATACTCTATATCCACTTATAGTTTACAGATCCTGATGTTCAATCTCTATTAATAGTTTAAGATTGTTTTCGCAGGTGCATTCTTCTAACCAAACACATAAATTGATAGGCTTTAAAAGCAGACTTTTAGATAATTTCCAGTGTTTGTTTGAGTGAATTAAACTTTAAATGTTTAAAAATAAATTTTAGTCTCTGAATTTCAATACCTATCCAAACAAGTTAATTTGAGTTCATCTTCTAATATTTTCTCCTTCACTTTTTTTTTTTTTTTTTTTTTTTTTTTTTACATTTTCTTGTTTTTTTTTTTTATTTTATTATGTTTCTACGTTTTTTTTAAATTGGCTGGGGCCGGGAATCGAACCGAGGTCCTCCGGCATAGCAGGCAAGCACTTTGCCCGCTGAGCCACCGCGGCCCGCCCTCTCCTTCACTTTTACAAGGTCTGTCTTTTCTTTTTCCACTTTTACAATGATCTACACATAATGCTCTCTCTCTCTCTCTCTCTCTCTCTCTCTCTCTCTCTCTCTCTCTCTCTCTCTCTCTCCCTCCCCCTCCCTCCCTTCCTCTCTCCCTCCCTTCCTCCCTCCCTCTGATTTTTGGGATAAAGGACAGCACAGCAGAATCATTTAAGACATACAGTATTCTTTCTGAATTTGACTCTTCTAATATTTTCTCCTTCACTTTTATAAGGTCTGTCTTTTCTCTTTCCACTTTTACAATGATATACACATAATGCTCTCTCTCTCTCTCTCTCTCTCTCTCTCTCTCCCCCTCCCTCCCTTCCTCCCTCCCTCTGATTTTTGGGATAAAGGACAGCACAGCAGAATCATTTAAGATATACAGTATTCTTTCTGAATTTGACCTGCAATAAATATTACAAATCAGTTTTTATGACTGAATAATTTTAATAGGTTTAATAAAATCATACCACATTTCAAAAACTTTTAATATTTCCCCAATACCTACACAATGCAATAACAGATTCCTGAGCTTGACATTCATGGTTCTTCATAATCTATCCAGCCACCTGTCCAGATGCCCTTATCCTGCTCCCAGACTCATGGTGTTTCCTGAGGCCCTGGGCTTCCTGACCCCAAAGCCTTTCTCCCGTGGCTCACTCCTTCTGGATGTCCTTATCCCTGTCTCTGCTTCTCAAAATATGTACCTGCCCTTCATGTTGGCCACAAAGGCCACCTCAACCACATTTCTGGAGTCCTTCCCAAAATGATGGAGTGTGCTATGTGGCCAGTTGAAGGTATCACTTGTTTAATAATTTCATAGTTTAATACCCTCTCCCTCCACTGAGTTCCTTGAACACAGGTATCATATCTATATAATTTTATATCCCTAAACACTCTTGAAAGGTGCTTTATGTTGAGATCAGTACACCTTTGAATGTTTTTAATTGAATTGAATTGAATTTCATCATTAGAAAATTTAAACTGTATAATTGAACACATTTTATACCTTGTTACCCAAAACCATTCATTTGCTAAAAGAACATTCATTGAGTTCTTAGTATGTATACAATTCTAAACTGGTTCCTATAAAATAATTAAGTGATATGATTTCAAAATCCCTTCTTGTATTTGTTTCCAGTTTACTTTAACCATAGCAAGTTGTTTGTTTCTTTCATAAGCTAATGGTTAAAATGAGTTTTTTTTTTGCGAACAATGAAAATGCTGGAATGTTCATAATCAGGCAGTTTTTCTATTTAAGCCAATTCCCAAATATGTTTTTCTTTTTTTATATACAAGTAAGAATAAATACAATGTTCTCTTATATATACTGTTATGCAAAAACAGGAACACAACAAAAGTTAGACTTCCATATATTCTTTCCAGGCAAAGGTTATTTTTAAAGTTCTAAATCATTTTATTGTGTCCAAGAAAATCAGTTAGTCAATCAAGAATTGTTGAATGACTTTACCATAAAAGGCTTTGTGATTCCTTGATGTTAAAAAAGTTAGACATTCTACACTCGCAAACTTCAAAATTAAACTAT
This sequence comes from Tamandua tetradactyla, assembly GCF_023851605.1. NCBI lineage: Eukaryota > Metazoa > Chordata > Mammalia > Pilosa > Myrmecophagidae > Tamandua > Tamandua tetradactyla. The sequence goes on from NC_135335.1 coordinate 56,558,085, forward strand.
TCTTATATCCTCAAAGATAATATATAGGGTGTCATTTATTAATGTATGACTGCTAGTCGTCATAACCATTTGGGATATTTATTTTCTTCTAAAATAAGTAAGTGCTACATTGAAGACATAGTTTAATGTTTTAATCTTATAAAACTTTTCATTAAATTCACTTGCTCAGATGTTGGGTTAACTGATTCTGATAAAGACATCTTTATAGAGAAACCAACAAAGGAAAGTTAGAGCTTTTATTTACTTTAATTACATTTTAGATTTAAATCTCACGTTCTTATAAATGAATTAAGATGACAACATTTGAGAAAGAGAACCAAAGGGAGTTCATAAAATATAAATAGAGGGCCAATTACTATAAATGGGAACCTTGTTTTGCAACTAAGGCATAAAAGCATTTTGAAAAGTTTTATTATAGGAAATATGGCATTTGGTTTCTCTAAGAAGTAGATGCCGAGATAGAATGAGACATGCTAGAAGTTTATCAGGGGGAACACCTGGGACAGTTAAAGGGAAAGAAAATGGGGTAGGTAGAGAAAGCTTTTAGGCTGCCGTGCGGCCTGACACTTGTGAAGGGAGAGAGAGAATGAAGGAGGAACTTCTTGTTCCTACATGGTTTACAAGCTGCATTTCTGTCGGCAGCCAACTGAGGTCCTTGCAGCATGTTCTTTTGAAGTGTACACGTAGGTCCACCACAAAGAATTAATCTATGATTTCAATAACATTATTACAAATTCCACAGATATGTATACAGGCCACATTTTAAGTAATATTAAGTAAATACATACCCTAATTTACCCAACACCTAACTAGCCCATAGAAATGAACTTCTAAGCCTTAATTGATTATCCAAGGTAAAGTGAATTGTCATTGACATAGGTTACTGTGTCCCCACCTCTTTGAAGTTAAAAACACTGGTTTCAAAGCAGAACTTGCGATGTGGGTGGGCCGCAGTGGCTCAGCAGGTTGAATTCTTGCCTGCCCTCAGGGATACTTGGGTCCGATTCCCTGTACCTGCCCATTAAAAAAAAAAAAAAAAAAAAAGCAGAATTTGCAGAGGGAATTTAAGTTTTTCCCATGAATCTCTTTTTCAAGCATATAGTTATCTGATTTTTAAATAGACATTATTTTTTCCCTCAAAAATTACTGGTGAACACCTTTGGAAATCATTTGTTGGTTGGAGCCACTGGCCCTCAACAAAATGTTTGAAATTTCATACAAAATTTATACTTTTTTTGCTTTAGGGTTTTTAAATTGAAATATTTCCCTTTTGAAGTCTTTCTTTATTATGACATATTCTCTTGGCAAGTGAAATGACCATATGTGGCCGGAGAAAAAAATAGTTTTTAATAAAGAGGCTGATCCTTCCTATCTGAGCAATCTCTTGAAGCTATATAATTAAATAATAACCGGGGACAGGATAGACTTTTACAGATGGTCCCTCAAGTCTGAGTAAGCCTGAAATGTCATGGAAAGCAGTTTCGTGCCTGATGCTTTAATGTCACTAAATATTTTGTTTGTTTTTCATACCTTGTTATTTTTAGTAAAATAATCATTCCTGACTTCACCTTGAATTTTACCATAATGAACAAAGGATAACAGCCTAAGCAAAACCAAGGGATTCTTTTATTTAAAAGTTTTGGTTTTTGAATCTTGAAAACATTCTGCTGACTGAAGCTAGCAAGACACATAAAGACAAATACTGTGCAATTTCACATATATGAAATATTTAGAAACATCAAATTTGTAGCAATTTAAAGTAGATTAGAGGTGGGCAGGGAATGAGTAGAAGGGAAGAAAGAATTGTTTCTTGGTGGGTATAGAGTGTTTTAAAAGAATTAAAATTTAAAATAATAACAATAAAATAAATAAAAAGCTTTGGTTACTTATACAAAGGTTAAGAAATGCTTACCTAGAAGGGCAAAGAGCTCAAAATTCAGTTTCTTCACTCTTCGTCCTGCACTAGTTTACAGAACCTGAATGTATTATCTTTCCAAACAGCTTCAACATCTCTTGTGTTAAAGCTCAACGACCCAAAGAGTGAGTGAAGAGGTTAGTTATTTTTAAAAAAGCTTTAAATAATCTTAATATATTTCAGCAACAAAATTTGAAGTACAGATTCTGACATATAAAACAATAAATAAATACCGTGAACACTCTTTTGGAAAATAAAGAAGTGTGGGCTGCATGTGTGTATATGTGTGTGAATGTGTATGTGTATGTATACAGAAAGAGAGAGAGTGAGTGAGAGAGAGAGAGAGAGAGAGAGAGACGGTTTGAACAAACTAAATACATCCTCAACATTTAAACTGAGAGTAAAGGATTCCAGTTTTGCATTCTCATCCCAGAATACACATTGATTTGGATTTGCACTGCTTCATTTCGTGTTGTTCACATCTTAGCAAGTTGATTCCAGAAAACAGTGGTCATTTGAGGCCTCTGAATTTTCATAAGACTCAGAGGGCTTGGGCCTTATACCTAATTTTGTGTTTTAATGTTTATTCTTTTTCTTAAAGAGGCCCCGTAAGTTTACATAAGCTCCAGTTTCCAAAATTTGATTCACTCTGCGCTGATGGTCACAATTTTTCATCTCTGAAAGCTTTTAGAACCAATGGGCTTTTGAACCTCACCCTGATGTACTGATAGAAAGTTCAGGTACCCATCAGTGCTCATTAACTCATGCAGAGACCCAAGGAAATCAAGTTGTGAGCCAACAGTGTAGAAAAGCAAAGACAACCTGATTTATGTCACAAGACTCCCTATGGCTTATTGGAATTTGTGGTCCCATTATCTCTGTAGTTAGGGGTGAGATAAGAGTTAAAGCAGAAAGTAGGTTGTATCTTTTAGTTTTTAAGAATCTGTACCACTTTAAGATCCCCATGCCAGGACAAGGGATATCTCTTTCCTATCCCACATATCCATCACTACTGCCTCATCTACGAATTGTGCTGAGTCCTCTCTATGAGAAACTCAGCCATTTCCCCAGTGAAAATAGTTTACAGTCTTAGTGACCGAACTGGACATTTAGTCCTCATTCTTATGGGCTGCCAGAGCACTGCTGTGACCTGCAGAGATGCTTGTTTTCAGTAGACTTCAGCCACTCTGTTTGACGAGAAGAACTTCCAAGGTTCACACTTCTTGAACAGGGTAATTCTCAAAATGAACTGGTTGTGGGAAAATCCATATGGTTTTGAACGCATCTATGACCACATCTGCAATACTTTTATCATGAGTAATACGATCTATGTAGCCAAAAATTCTAAATAATCTTAGTACTAATGATATACTAATTCTTTGTCAAATGGCATAAGTGTTAAAAAGCGTTATCATTTCCCAGAACACCACCAAGCTATCTACCTTTGTATTATAGGGAAAAGAGTATTAGTATTTATGGACTGAAAATTTTAGATTTTTTCATATTGGTATTCTTGTGTGAACTGGAATTTGTAAAAGCTTAACCCCGAAATTGTTGTATGATGGTTAACTCATTTGTCAACTTGGCCAGACTTCTTTGTCCATTTGTTTGATCAAGCAAGCACTGCCCTGATTGTTGCTGTGAGCACATTTTGTAGATTCAAGTCATCAGTAAGTTAATTGCATCTATGGCTGATTACATCTATAATCATCTGACAAGACTGCTTTCAACAATGCGAAAAGTCTCGTTCAATCAGTTGGAGTCCTTAAAAAGAGAAATCATGATTTCAGCAGGTAGAAGAGAAAATTTCCATCTCTACTTCAGCCAGCCAGCTTCTCCTGGGGAATGTATTGAAAACTTTTATCTGAGTTTCCAGCTTGTGGCCAACTCTATGGAATTTGGTCTTTCCCATCTCCATATGAGCAAATTCCTTTAATAATTCCCATAATATGTGTATATATTGAACCTGATATATATATCAGTTTGGTTCTTTTTCCCTGGAGAACTCTGACTAATTCATTGTTATTCAATTCAATTCCTTCATGATCAAACCTCGTAGATTATCTCTTGTGGATGTGGGCATGAGTAACTCTGGCTAAATCATTCACATTTTCTGCAGCTTAGTCTTACGAAATGGTGGGTCGGGGGAGGGGATCTGCCTTTCATTAAAAAAAATATGAGTTTTAGACTAGATATCTTTTAACATCGATCAATCTACATCTGGGGTTTTGTGGGCTAAATCCACCTAAACTTCTTTCATTGGATGACATTGGTATGAAAAAGAAGTAACGCTCAGGAGAATGCGTTTCCTTAGAATGAACAGAACCCAGGCAAATACTGATGTATACTTAGATTGATGGAAATGAATGAACAAAAATAACGAATTATTTCCCAGGCCCATTCTCACCTGCATTCAGCAAGGCCGTTCGCTTCATAGATGTACGGTGCTCTCCACTCTCATAGAGCTGGTACAGAGGCTGTGGTCTGAGGAGTTGGGGTAGATCCCTCTTCAACTGGTCAGGTGAGATAAGGACTAGGTAGCATGTTAATCCATGACAAGCTGTACCTTGGCAGAAATGATAAGGACACTGTAGATGTCTAGTCCATTTGAAAACCTTGGGAACAAAGTGATGAATGTATAAGGATTTTGGTATTAAGTGGAGAAAATGCTGGATTTTGTATACAAAGGAGCATGCAATGGACTTTTTTTTTTAGAATTGGAGAACATTTACTCTATAAGCTAGAAGTTAACCAATATTCTTCGTTGTGGGACAACGGGATGGTTTACATTCAATTCTTTACTCTTCTATGAATATTCCAAATTTTATGCATTTATTTCAAGAATAAAAAGGGAAATAATCTATGATTTCTAAACTAGCCTAGATCATGTCTCTCTAAGTGCCCCGTGAACTCTCCATCCTTCCATCCCCTTCTCTGGGAAGGTGCTCTGTCTGTGTTCACTGTTTTTTGTCTGTGGCCCACCTTAAAGTGCCTCCACCCAATTCAGATGAAGAATATCAAGTGCTTCAGTTGAGGAGCAGGATGAGGACAATGCTCCTTGACTCTGAAACAGTGACTTAAGTTTTCCATTTTTCCCACCAGCACCGTCCCACCACCTGTGTCATGAAAAGGTGCAGGTTTCAACTACTTTGTCATTAATTCCGACAGTATGGTTATGTCATGGTTTTCTAGCCAGGGAAGGAAGCAAATGCTCACCTTTTACTTACAAAGAAATAATAGTCATCACAGATTTTTACTTTGCACAGCAATAACGTCACCTAAAATCCCAGTTGAAATTAAATTAATATTTTTTTCCTGGAAACCTATACTTTATTGGGGGAGAATAAATAACAAATAATTATTTTTTTCTTATGGCTATTTTTGAAATATTTCTTATATAAAACCCTTTGAAATTCTGATTTTTCTTTTGCTGATAAGTTCCAACATTGCATTTTTTGTGTGGTTTCTGTAAGATTTATATTTTTAAATACAGTTTTATTGATATATATTCATATGCCATATAATCATCCAAAGTATACCATCATTGGTTTACAGTATCATCATATTTGTGAATTCATCATCACAGTATATTTTTGAACATTTTTGTTACTCCAAATAAAAATAAAAGTGAAAAACAACACCAAAATATCCTGTGCCCTTTATTCCTCCCTATTGTTTATTTATTTTGGTCTTTATTTTCTTACTCATCTGTCCATACACTGGCTAAAGGGAATGTCATTCACAACGTTTTTACAAACACACTGTCACACTGTAAAAGCTATACAGTTATACAGTCATCTTCAAGAATCAAGGTTACTGAAATACAATTCAACAGTTTCAGGTATTTCTTTCTAGGTATGCTAATACACTAAAAACTAAAAAGGGATATGTATATAATGCATAAGAATATCCTCTGTAATGACCTCTCAATGCCTCAGTCACTGAAACTTTATTTTGTTTCATTTCTCTTCCCCCTTTTGGTCAAGAAGGCTTTCTAGGGCGGGCCACAGTGGCTCAGCAGGCAAGAACGCTTGCCTGCCATGTCAGAGGACCCGGGTTTGATTGCTGGTGCCTGCCCATGTAAAAAAAAAAAGAAAAAGAAGGCTTTCTAATCCCATGATTAGAAAGGTTCATCTCCAGGAGTCATGTCCCACATTGCCAGGGAGAGCCAACATTGCTTTCTAATGTTTAAAGTAACACAGACAATGATACTACTTATTCTGGAATATACACTACAGAAACTGTGAAACATAGAATCATCCATAAGTTTGCACATTTAAACTGAATATTTTTTTCTGTTTTATGCAAACCAAATAATTAGCAATTTTCAGTTCCTAAAATGTATTAGATGGAATTTTTTAATTATTGACTTCCTATGACTTTTCCTGGAAGTGTAGGTAAATAGTGAAAGGAACATGGATAATTTTATAGCCTCAAAAGAACAACATAAAAACAAACAAAAAGAGCATCATAATATTTTATGACATTATTAACAAATATGGGACCAATAACATGTTACCTGAACTCATAAAGGAAGTAGTTGAAGTTTTAAAAATATGGTGAAATATATTTCCTTCCTTAATTGACAAATGATGAACACATTAAATAAAACAGCTAGATAAATATCATTAAAAAAAAGATTAACATTATCCAGAAAATATATTTTTTCATTTTACACATGGAAAAGCAATAAAATTAAGTGCGTTGCAATAATTAGAAAGTTTTTCATCTGTTATATCAATTATAAGAAATTCATATTATTTAGATCTAAAAACATCAAGCAGAAAAGCTCCTATGTGCACAGCATCATTTAAGCATATATTACATGGCAGATGAATTCCAGACATGCTAAAATCAGCAGTGATTTTGCCACTAGTAGCTTTTCATAGGCAGAATAATGATCCGCCAAACATGACCATACCCTAAACCCCAGAACCTGTGAATACGTTACCTTGTCTGACAAAGCGAATTACGTTAGTAAGTGCAAATAGCAAATTTTGAGGGGGGAGTTAATCCTGGGTTATTTGGGTGGGCCCAAAGTAATAAAGCAAGTCCTTAAAATAGGAAGATAGAGGCAGAAGAGAGGGTCAGAGAAATGTGACATAAAAGGACTCAACCCACCATTGCTAACTTTGAAGTAAGAAGAAAAGGCCATGAGCCAAGAAGTGCAGGAATCCTCTAGAAGCTGGAAAATGCAAGCAAACAGATTACCCTCTAGTGCTTCCAGAAATAAATAAAGCCCTGATGAAACCTTGATTTTAGTGTAGAAAAACTCATTTTTGAACTTTGGAACCCCAGCACTGTAAGATAATGAAATTGTTTTGTTTGAAGTCACTAAATTTATAGTAAACTGTTATAGCAGCTATAGAAAACAAATACACTGCCTAAGTCATATATGTTATATATATAATTCTTATATGTATAATATATACAATTCTTATCAAATCTATCATCTTTTATTTATCTACCCATCCATCCATCCATTATCTATATACCTATTTATCATCAGGAAATCATAGAACCTTGGAAAGAGAAAAAATCCTAGAGACCCCTATTCTATACAAATTTCTGTACTAAAGAAATAACAAATTACAATGAGACAACCGCAGTCTATTTGAAGGAAATAGAAAAATAGAAACTTGCCATCTGGTAGTTTAAGGAGGAGTACTAGGGGCAGTACTGAGCCCAGCAGGGCAAACTGCAGCTCTCCTAACAAGCAGGACAGGAACAGCTTCACACTGGTGCTTCAAGGATTTGTTAAGCCATGGGATACAATGTGAATTTTGGAAATATCCTTCTAGAGCAGTGTAAAAGATGGAATGTTAGGGAAGAGGCAAGAAATGAATCCTGAGCCAAGGTTATAGGGCTGGGAAGTGCTCAGGAAACTTGGTGCAAGAGACTGAGTCCTGAGTGTTGTAGCTAATGCCAAATGGGAGACATGGCTTGAAGAAAGATGTTAAAGCTGCTGTATCTTTCCAACTTCTCAAGGTTACCATCACTCTATTCCATCTGCCATCATTGCAGAATTCTTAAGACAACATCACACAGAGGGATACTATTGCCTCATTTCTATACCTGGCCCTAGGTCTCAGTTATTGGAAGAAAGAGCTATGTTGGGGAGTCTATCTATAGGATGAGTCAACTATAGACAGAGGCACCAGGGGGTTCTTGGCCCAATATCTGATTTCTGAAAGTCAAATTTCGAAATTGCCATGGCCACGCCTGTGGGAATGAAGATTGTCCAGAGGCACCCCTGTTGGTAAGTTTGGTAACCCATAAAAACACACCTGTCAAACTATGCATGAGGACGCTTCTTATGGTTCTACTGCTGCTGGCCACCCAATCAATTCCAAGACTCCTCTCCTGAAGAATGTTGAAATGACCCTCTCATGCAGCATTCTTTTTACTCCTTCTTCTAGAATTGGTTCATTCCCTTTTGTGTGCCACTCCACCCCACCCCTCCACCCCCAGCCTCCCATGAAGAATGATCTCCATGGTCCTCAAAATCATTACAATTTGGTTATCAGTCAACTGCTCACTGCCTTCATTCCCAGAAAACTGATCTATTTCCATCTTGACCCCAAGGGTACAACATTTGGCAAAATGTCATCACCAATTCAGACCAAGATCTCATCCAAACTTCCATGCCCTTGAGAGAAACATAGTGCTCCTAAGGAATAATAAAAGGTGTACTGACTGCTTCTATATCAAGCAATGTTCAAGATGTTTTACATATATTATTTTATTAATTTTTCACAACACCATAAGATATGAAATTCCCATCTTACAGATGAGAGAAATTTAAAATTTACTCCATGGGTCGACCTTTTCCCAGACTACTGTTACTGTGATTGAGCATTTTCACCTTCTAATGATCTCCCACTTTCTTCTTCACTGCACGGATACAGACATATTTCCAATACAGCTACCATTTCTTCCACATTCAAGCAAGTAATCAATAGAACTAAACTTTTTTCCACGCATGATGTCTAGTGTATTGAATAATTTCCATAGCCGAAATGCATTCTCTTCCAACCTGAAATCTATGAGCCATTGTTCTAGGCAGATCTTAAGTCATCTTGCACAAGGGGGCATCTGAGCTAAGCCTTAGACACTAAGAGGCATGTGTGCTTGATGGCCACACAGGTTCCTGGGCTATAGTTTCTCAGTCAGTTGGTTCTCATGATGCCCGAGTGTCAGTCACTCTGGAATGATAACGCCACCCCTACTCTGGATAGGAAATGCTCCTCAGTATACCTGAGTTTCCCAGTTACTGCCTCTGTTTTATTCTAGGGCTGCCATATTTATTTCATTCGGCAAGTGGGGGTAGGAGTTATTTTTTTCCCCAGAAACTGTTGGAGCATTTCAGACAATGAAGACCTTTTCGATCATGGATACCCTACTTCAGGTATATCCCACCTCAGCTGAGCATGTGTGAGGCAGACCTGTGCTGGAAGCATGGGGGCAGGCTCCATTCCCAGCTAGGACTCCATTGCTTGCCTATTTTTTTAAGTTTTGGAAAATGAAAACTCTCTCCCATCGCAGCTGTCTTCTAGAGATGAAGGTGCTTCCCCGAAGGACCCAACATATAGTGAGAATACATATGGGCCACCACAACAAAGGGACAAAGTCAGCTTAAAAGCTCATTTTTGCCAGGACTTTATAAGAACTTGAGATGTACAGTCTTCCTTGAATGGCAAAATTGCTCCCATTCCACTTTGGAGCCCTGGTCACTGAGCTCAGCTCTCTTCTGCCTTCACATTCTGCAACCTGGGGTTGGCTTCACCTCTTTCTTTCCCCACTAAAATTCCAGCACTTCAGTAGTGTTCTGGAACCCATGCTTATTTTAGAGAAGACCTGAGCAACTAGCAAAAATAGAGCATTTCTCAACATTTTAACTAGAATTAACCCAACCTAAAAGCATGAAAACCATTATAGAAATAAGAAAAACGCTGGAAAATCTCTTTTATGAATAAAGATGAAAAATTGTTCCATAAAATACAAGAAAATTAATTTACTGCTACAACAAAGAATAATACACTATATCTAGCTATTTATTTAAGAATATAAGTATAGTATAATATATTAACATTTAATGGAGAAAATCTAAGAGATTATCAAAAAGAGCATCTAAAAAGTGCATTTAATAAGATTTAATATCTATTCTTATCTTGCTTGTATGTGTGTATGTGTTTGTGTGTACTAGAAAAAGGTAAGAAATCCAAGGAATAGGAATATATTATTTCCTATCAGAAATATGAAAGAATTTAAATAAATGTGAAATAGAAGTGCATCTACTTACTATGACTTTAAATTTACATCTAAAACCAACATAGCCAATATGTTATTTTGAAAGTACTAGTCCATATGATTAAATATAAAATGAACTAACTATGAAGCCTGGTTTTGGAAAGAAAGTGGTAAAATTATCAGAATGTGCAGATGATATTTTGATGACCTAGAATGAGCAAAAGATTCTAATGCAGAACTATTGCAGACAAGAAGTGAATTGAGTGTGATAAATGGTTTCAAAACACACCTGCCAAAATCAATAACTTTCATCTAGTTCAAGTGGGTAGATGGAGAACTTACATCTTTCACCTTCTACACAAAATCATACTGGTATAACAAGGGATCCATGCATGCATGGGTACACATGCTTATATGTGTGTGTAAAATCCATAACTGCAGTGGGGAAAATAAGAACTAAGAGCATGAGGGACTGGGGATTTTGAATAATTTTTTTAGTAATTTTTTAAAAGCAAATGGGATCAACGTGATGGGGAGATGGGACAAAACAGCACAAGCCCAAACACTCCTGCCACCTGCTGCTTCCAGCAGCTCCTCTTGCTCTCCAAGTTCAGGAAAGTTCCCCATTGCCCATCATTCAATTTGAAGGACATGTATGGACCTGCTACAATTAGGTAATTTGTGAGATGACTCTCGATCACCTGAGACTGTGAATTTGCAACATGAGGCCAACGTTGTTTCCCATGGACCCTGTTTCCCCAACTCCAAATGCAATCTCTAAACTACGGTGGTTGAGTAATTAATGTTTGACTGAATCCATTAATGGAGCAATCGATACTGAAAAGATGCGTGATTTATGAATGCCTGTGATAGTTAGATTCAGTTGTCAACTTGGTCAGGTGAGCATACCTAGTCTTGTTGCTGTGAATATAAGCCAATGGTATGTGAACCTCATCTGTTGCTGATTACATCTGCAGTCGGCTAGGAGGTGTGTCTGCTGCAATGAGTGACGTTTGACTTAATTGGCTGGTGCTTAAATGAGAGAGCGCAATGTTGCACAGTCTAAGCAGCTCGGCATTCCTCGTCTCAGCCCTCGCAGCTCAGCCTAGGCCTTTGGAGATGCAGAAAGAAGTCACTCTGGGGAAAGTTGTTGGAACCCAGGGACCTGGAGAGAAGACCAGCAGAGACCATCCTGTGCCTTCCACATAAGAAAGAACCTCAGTGGAAAGCTAGCTCCCTTTCCTCTGAAGAACTAACAAAATAAATCCCCTGTTATAAAAAGCCAATCCGTCTCTGGTGTGTTGGATTCCAGCAGTTAGCAAACTAGAACAGATTTGGTACTGGAGAGTGGGGTACTGCTGCGGTTTGCAAATACAAGATATGTTGGAACAGTTTTTGGATGGCTAAAGGGAAGATTTTGGAGGAACTGTAAAGAGAATGATGGAGAAGTCCTGGAGGGCTTGAAGAGACTGTTGGTGTAAATGGAACCACTGCCAATCTTGGCAAAGGAGGACACAAAAGGGAAAAATTGGAGTTTTCAGAGTAAGAACCATGGAAGCTCGGGTCTGAAGCCAAGAAACCTAGACCGGGAGAGTGGACCCACCTATATGTATGGAGAGGGTGAGTTTACCCTGAAGGCGAGGATGAGTCTCTCCTCTCATTGCAGTGGAAGAGTTGTGTAGCCTCAGACCTTGGAAAAGGTGTAGCACGCTCCTTGGGGGACTGGGAGAGCCTGGCTGCCACCACATGGAGGGGTTGAGCATGTGCCCCAGAAATGGCAGAGAGCCCAGAGGTGGCCTTGATGCCTGGAGAGAGTGGAGCCGAGAAGTGGTCTCCTCGATGTTCCCCGAGGTTGATTGGAAAGAGGCGGACCACTGCATGGGCCCTTGGAAGGGGTGGGACTGCCACTTTCTAAAGCCGAAGGATGAATGACTTTCATACTTTGAAATCCCACGGCGTTTGCCCTGCAGGTTTTACATCTATGTTTCTTCCAATTATTCCCTATGGAAATGAAAACTTATATTCTGTGAATATCCTCCTTTGCATCTTGGCACCAGACAACTTGTTTTGAGATTCACAGGTCCACAGCAAGAAGAGAATTTTTTGCACCTGTTTAAGGTGATGCTTATAGTTGCCAAGTTGACAAGGGGTGGACATGTGGTAGTTAGATTCAGTTGTCAACTTGGCCAGGTGAGCATACCTAGTCTTGTTGCTGTGGACATAAGCCAATGGTACATGAACCTCATCTGTTGCTAATTACATCTACAGTCGGCTAGGAGGCATGTCTGCTGCAATGAGTGACATTTGACTTAATTGGCTGGTGTTTAAATGAAAGAGCGCAATGTTGCACAGCCTAAGCAGCTCGGCATTCCTCATCTCAGCACTCCAGGCTCAGCCTAGGCCTTTGGAGATGCAGAAAGAAGTCACCCCAGAGAAAGTTGTTGGAACCCAGGGGCCTGGAGAGAAAACCAGCAGAGACCATCCTGTGCCTTCCACGTAAGAAAGAACCTCAGTGGAAAGCTAGCTCCCTTTCCTCTGAAGAACTAACAAAATAAATCCCCTGTTATAAAAAGCCAATCCGTCTCTGGTGTGTTGCATTCCGGCAGCTAGCAAACTAGAACAATGCCATTCCCTCCTCCTCCTGAAACATTCCCTGCACCCAGATGTGCATTGGAAACACTGCTCTCTCTCAGGACCCAGGTCCATGCTGCCTTGAAGCATTCTCTGTTTATTCTTCCTTTCTATGAGCTCACCACCGCTCTGCCTAGTCCACATGGCTTATTAATTGTTCATTCATCAAAGAGACAGTGAGTTTCTGCAATGTACAAAGCACTGTGCTTATGGAACAGAGTTGTGTATTATAGCTATTTTCCACAGAAATTTGCTTAAATGAGATTTTTACAATAGAAGTTTAATTTTATCCCTCATACAGTTCTTCTAGATGGAATTGAAATTGAAAATGTGCCTGAATCAAATTTTCGGTTCTCTCACAAGCCAAGCAATGACACTCTTTCCTTTTCTGGCACAGTTTGTGACTTTGCAATGTGGTACCATATTAAAAAGAAAGCAAGTAAGAAGTTGAAAGCTGATGTCTCTAGAGTAAAAGCTATGAACACCTTTTCTGAGTTTTTAATTTAAACAGAGGCCTATAGCATGAGTCAATGGAGAAAGTTGAGTTCAAACACAGGGCATAGTGTATTTGAAGTACTTCAAGGCTATCATGAGGATTACTTTGTAAATAAAACAAAAGACAAAAAGTTTATTTAATATTTTCCATTCCTTTTTAATAAAAAGCCTATGAAAGACAAGCATAGTCAATGACAATACAATTAAGTTTTAAAAATTTAGTCCAGAGATGAGAGGTATATGAGTGCTGAAAGAGAAGTCAGAATTCAAATGGAAAGTGTAAGGGAGCAGAGCTAAAATAGCTTTAAGTTGGGAATATTTTCAATTATATATGTTTCATAGAAAATTCTACTCTAATACAATATGTAATTAATCATAAATTAATAAGAACTATCCTTTGCTCATGATTAAAGAATATGATAATTTAGAATTGGACTGACTCTTATTTGTTATTTGGTGTAAAGTATTTTAAATAAAGCTATTCAAATTAGAATTTTATTCAGTCATCAAAACTAGACTAATAAAAATGCATAGCTAAAGAAAACAAATAAATGCACATATATCCCCCTTATACATGAATATCTACTGATACAAAATATTATATTGACTTTTCAAGTGATAAAACTGAAAAAATAAACCACTTTTTTTTCCCCCGCTGGTCACTGAGCTCCGGTTCAGGGCTGGGGTTAGATTTTCTCAGGCACCAAGAACTTCACAAGGCTGACCCTGACAAACCTCCTTCAAGCTTCTGCTGCTTACCTTAAATATGTGTTATTGTTTGCTGAGTTTGGCCTACAGATTTACAAACAGCCAGTTACAGTGAACCAATAGACTAAGGTTGGCTTGTTACCATGATATGCCAAGACTATTTTAGTTCTGATTAAAAAGAAAGGGTAAATTGAGTGTACTTAGTTCTCCATGAACTATTTTAACACCAGCAACTAATAGAAAATTTGAAATTATTATTCAGATACTTTTGAGGATGCACAAAGTTAAGGGAATGTTGTGTGAGGTGATGCCTCTTATTTTGGAAATAATAATTTGATTCACGTTTATTGAGCATTCACTATCAGATCAGCACTGTTTTAGAGGTGTACATACATTGGTTCAGTTCATTTACTTTACAGCAACCTAATGAAATAGGTTCTATAGGTATCTTTGAAAAATAAGTAAACTGAGGCTTAAATGGTGGTATAAATCACCTGAGAGTCACAGCTGGTCAACAGCAGATACTGAACATCAACCCTGGTGAACATTACCACAAAAGACTTGCTCTTAATCTCTCTGCTAAATTACCATACATCTGTGTATATTTATTCCCAAAACATTCCCATACTCTTCCACTGTTATTGGGATAAAGACAAAAATATCTAATCCCCCTATATTAGTCGAGCTGACCAAAAGCAATATAACAGCAATGGATCAGCTTTTAGAAAATGAATTTGTTCAGTTGCAATTTTACAGTTCTGAAGCTGAGAAAATGTCCAAACTAAGGCACCAACAAGAGGTTACCTACACTCAAGAAAGGCTGATGCCATCTGAAACACCTCTGTCAGCTGGGAAGGCACATGGCTGGCCTCTGCTGGTCCCTTGCTCCTGGGCTCCATTGCTTTCAACCTCAGTTTTCTGTTGGGGTTCCTCACTTGGCATATATGGGCCTTCACTTAGCTCCCACAGGACGCAACTCTGGGTTCTGGTTTGCTTAGCATCTCATGGGAAGTCACATGGTGACATCTGCTGGGCCCTGAATCTCTAAACATCTGGATCTCCTGTTGACACTGTTGCTTCTGTCCTTCAAGTGCCTACATTGGCTCTGAGATTTCTTCAAAATGTTTCCCCTTTCAAAGGACTCCAGTAAACTAATCAAGACCCACCTTGAGTGGGTGGAGTCACATCTCCATCTAATCAAAAGGTCACACCCACAACTGGGCGTGCAACATATCCATGGAGATAATCTAGTCAAAGTTTCCAGTTTCCAGTATTGAATGAGGACTAAAAGAAACTGCTGCCTCACAAGATTGGATCAGGATTATAACATGGCTTTTCTTCAGACTGGCATACCCCCTTAAATGCTATATGATTAGGCCTTAATGTCCTTCTCCAGTTGCCTCCAGACTAAGCATTTATTGGTACTTGGTGTTTCAGTTGGAGGACCTTTGCTGATTCTCTTCCTTTTAGCTAAAAATGCTTTTCCTTTACTTCTTTGACTTCTTAAATCTTTATTCTTATATATCAAGAATAAATCTTTATTCTTTTTATTTCAGCCTAATTGTGGCTTTCTCAGAAAGACTCCCCAGACTTTCAAAACATACCAATTCTTTTACTGTAATTTAGTAGAACATTATATATTAATCCTCCATCAGACTCCCACAGTTAGAATTTTGCATTTATTTGAGTGACTCCCAGGTTAATGCCCCTCTGCATAGCTACAAAGCTGGTACCATGAGGGCTGTGATAGTGTCTTCCCCTGATCACCTTTGCTTCTCCAGCCCTGGGTTCAGAGTCCAGCACAGGGCAGGTATTCCACGCATACCTGTTGAATGAATGAATGAATGAATGGCCACATTTCCTGGGGGGAAAAATACTATTTTTTTTTCTTTCTTACCTATAATTTAATCATTTCTTTCATAAAAAAAGATACTAGAAAGACAAGAATGAAGAAGATAAATAAGGCAAAATAAGAGAAAAAAGACAGTTTCATGGTAGTCATACAGTGGGACTAAATAAAGATGATGTTTCTCAGATTCCAGACAGAGGAGCACATGAACACACTTCTACTGCCAATCACAAGAGCTTGTAGACATCATGGATAAGAAGAAGAGGTGCCTAAGCTGTCCACACATTACTTACGGAGACCATACCTAACCTCCTGGGCTGTTTTAAAGATGTTATGTACCCCAGAAAAGAACCCCATGGTCTTCTAATCTGATCACGTGAGGGCAGAGTCCTTGTTGGGTGGGCCCTTTTGATTAGGTTGTTCCCATGGAGATGACCCTGCCTATTGAAGGGTGATCTTAATCCTTTTACTGGAGTCCTCTATGATAAAGAGAGGAAAAAATAATTTTTTCTTACCTGTAATTTAATTAATTTTATCACAAAAAGATACTAGAAAGAAAAGAATGAGGATGACAATTAAGGCAAAAAAGAGAAAAAGAGAACAGTTTCATGGTAATTATATAGTGGGACTATATAAAGATGGTGTTCCTGAGATTCAGACGTGTAATCTCTCATGAAGAGAATAAAAGACAGAAAATAAAGAGAGAGCTTAGCGCCAACACAGAGAAGATAGATGAAATGAGGACACAGATATTTTGGGATGCAGAAGAAAATGCTAGAAGGACCCACAGGATATGAGAGAGCCATTTGAAATCAGAAGCTGGGAGAGGAGAGCGTATTTCACGACGTGCCTTCCATGTGACAGATAAACCCTGTGGCTTTAGAAACTATAAATTTGTAACCTAATTAATCCCCTTTGTAAAAGCGAATCAATTTCTGGTTTATTGCATTCCAGTAGCTTTAGCAAACTGAAACACCTCCTAAAACAAATGTAATGAATTAACGAGAACTACCCATTACATCCTAATATTCCATTCACTTCATATTCAACCAAGTCAGACAACTGGTTCTTCATTCTCAGAAACCATTCTGTTGTTATTGAATATTGATAAAGCAATGTGACCTAAGGAGATATTTAAATTGTTAATTTGGCCTTAGAAGAAGGATACAGTTATTGTAGGCGATGTTTCTTTTATTCGGGTCTACTTAGTCCCAGCCAGGAGTGACTGTAGGATTGACATCAGTCCTCAGAGTAGAATTCATGCGTATTCAGATTCACATTACAGCAAAGACAGGAAGTGTATTTGGCCAAATGTCAATATTAGGTGGAATATTGATGTACTAGAGAAATATAGGAACAGATCTGACGATGAGAAATGATGCAATACCAAATTGTTTGCATATAAATGTAGATACTGAATAAAGCTTTGATCATAAGGTTCCAGTAATTTAATTAAGTTCCCTTTCTTATTTGTGGGTGTTTATCATGGGAAGGCACATGGCTAGCATCTGCTGGTCTGTTGCACCCAATATTGCTATCTTACACCCAAATAATATACCACTCATATAGGATAATTATAGGTTTAAAACTTATTAATATAAAAAGCTGTATGATAGCTTTAGATATAAATTCTCATTTCTATCACAAGTTGCCTAGAAAAGCTAACATGATGTAAATATAAGAATAAAACTTTTATATCAATTTGAACATTTGAAACTGGCCCAGATTGAATCCCACAGGTTTTCCATTTGTTTGCTTATTTGTTTGTTTTTTAGGAACTAACTTGAGACAAACTTTTCAAAATGGGTCACTTTCTCTGGTTAAATTAGCCTGAGTCATTTATTCAATATACATGGACTCATTTACTCAATATCCACTGTAGGTGGATGTCATCATCTCCATTCACAAATCAGAAAACCAGAACTGGTATAGCTATAAGGGCAAGACTTGGGTGTGAACCCAAATATGGATCCTCCAAAGCCTTAGGGATGAGTATTACCACAGTGACACACAAGTGTGAGGGCTGCACTGAGAAGGCTGAACAATCTGCTTCTGCAAGAAGTGACATTTCAGGCAGCCCTGGAAAGTTGACAAGTTTGCTAGGCAGAGAAGCCTGGGAAATGATGCTCAGGGAGAGACAGAGAAATATTAGCAAAAGCCCAGAGGGGTGGAACTATAGAGAATATTCTGAGATCTATGGAGTAATACAGTGTGGCCAAAGTACAGAGTACAAGGTTGGCAGTATGGGAGGGAATGAAGCTTAAAGGAGCATAAAAGAGGAAAGAAGCGGAAGAGAGTGGCAGATGAAGAGATGAGCCAAGAGGTTTATGAATGGTCAGACAGGCATGTATCAGATCTCCGATTTAGATAAATCCTTTGGCAATAAAGAAGATAGTTGAAGACTGGATAAGGAATAGATGAAGGGGGAGAGAAAGTGGAAGAGTGAACAAGAAGGAGGGAGAAGAAGAAGGGAATGAGGAGGGTAAAGAGGAGAGGGAAAGGACAGGGAGAGACCATTGAAAAGACCTGTTGAATAAAGAAGGCAAGGCCTGGGTTAGAGTGCTCTAGCCTGGTTATTTTCAATAAAGCTTCCAACCAAGTCAGGGAACACAGGAGTTCTGACTGTGAAGATACCTTGTCTTGGACATGTTGGATAGAGTATATCTGAGAAATCAAAAAGGGGAGTGATCTAACAGGACATTGTAAATTCTGGTTTTGAGATAAGAAAAACAGTTAAGAATAAGAATAAAGATGTGGGACTTCTCAGTATATTAGCTGCCCTATAATGGTGCTTCAGTAACTATTCAGAGAGAAGATGGATGGCTTAATTAATGGAAGAAAAAATGTATGAAGCCATAAAGGTAGATGAGATTCTTCTGGGCAGGAACAGCATGTAAAATAAGGAAAATAGCTTACCCCTTACATGGTTTGACATCCCTGGAACACTTGACTATCTGATTCTGATTTTCTGTTCTCCTTGGGCAGGAGAGGGCTTTGCCTAACCACAAAGTGCAGAATTCTGAGAGAATCTCTGGCTGCTAAGCAAGGGTTGCCTCGTGGCAGTAAACTATCTTCTATATTTAAGCAAACCAGACCCTCAAATCTACTTGTAAGCCTATTGTTTGATATGAAAATTGCCTGTTCCAATTAGAGAAAATCTGTGAATGAAGATTTGTTCTAAGATCAACCCACAATGCCGATTTTACCCATGAAGTGGCTGAAAATACACTCCCACATTTGAAAAGTGCTGCACCTCGCAGGTTTGCAGTTACAGGGCTGGATTTCAACTGCAAGGTCCTTAGTGAATTTGGATAGTTTCTACCAAGAGTGCCATCAGCTGAAGCCTTGCAAGTCCAAAACTGAACACTCTCATATTAAATGTAAAAAAAAAAAAGCCATGGAGAAAAGCCCAAAAGTAAAGAGCATATAAGTTGGGTGGAGTGTGGGGAAGGTATCAATGAGGAAAGTAAATTCAATTTCTTCCACATTTGGGAATATCTTTGATAACAGCTTTTAGCAACCACTGATTTTTCAGGCCCACACTTTGCATGTGAGAGCTTCAGGTCCTCATAATTTTGACTAGTCCAAGTATCAGGCAGGTTTTAAAGGAGGAAGCGGGGAGGGAGCTATGTGAGGACAATAGCATGTTAAATGCATGAGGTTTGTGTCTGTTGATGATGGTGCAATCCATTCATTGCTAAAAGAAAAAGGGGGACCTTGCGTTTATTTTTCAAGTTGCATATTAGAATTTGAATTTTAAGCAGGATAAACAATTTCAGCGCCCCCTCCCCCCAAAGGAGAGCCAGCAAATCTCTGTAATCACGAATCATGTGAAGCCAAATCAAAGGTATTTTATGGGATGCCATATTACTGTTACTTGCAAATTCTTCCTTAAAATTATGCACTGCCATTTTATCATGGCAGCAGTAGTTTCTCCTTCACATACCAGTGCAAACCAAATAAATTGTATAAGGGTTATACAGTCTTCTTAAAGATGCATGCTGGTTTTCTAAAAGCATCTTAGACTCTGTCCTTTTTAAGATCACCAGTGGGAGCCCTTTAAAACAACTCTGGAAGTCTGACTTTTTTTGGTTGTTGTGGTAACATGAAGTTTCATATGTTATTTCTACTCAGAAGAGCCAGCCAGGCCCAAAGATGGAGACTGATAAGCAAGCAGCACAGGGATTTTCTCCAGGAGAGCAAACAGACATTCCCTTATGGAAAGTTTGCATTTCCTTCTTTGCTTTAGAAAGAGTCAAAATTTGAAGGTACATTCTAAAGACCCAGGTGTGATTCAGACAGAAATTTCTTATTTCAAACCAAATGAATCAAATCCTCGTGAGCAGAATAGGAGATGAAAAGAGGTACCAGGGACTTATGCGTGCCCTCATCCTCGAAGGCTGAGGAGTGGGGGGCTGGGGATATGCTTTCTATTGCTAAAAATGAGCTAGAACCTGTAAGTGCAAAAAATCAACGTTATAAGTTGTGACCTCTGTGGAACAACCAGGTATCCTGTGATGCTCTAAAATGGCAATGTTTCAAGGAAGAAAATGAAATAAATCACACAATAACAAGTCAGTTATATTGCCCCCTCCCCAAAAGGTTGCTATGACTAAGGACTCTGTCAGAGGTTGATTAACACACCCGTGTGTCTCCCAAATTGATTAGTGCTGGGCTGACACTATTCTGTCTGGGTAATACGTGAGCTTTGTCTAATATTTAGTCTAGCTGCATACCTGTGTCTGGAACCGCAATTTTAATAACCCTCTGACAGCCAAAGGCAATTTTCTACTGGCCAGATGGTTCACATAAACAGCCACTGAATCCTGAGAATGAATCTGCATGTTCCCAAGGGAGAGACATTCTGATGCCATTGATTACATGGAAATACATTTTACAGCAACCTTCAGTGCTTTGGGTTTTAAATTAAATAAAAAAAATTAGGGTCAGATAGATATATTCCATGCCAACGCATCTCAGCTGAAGACTGACTCTCAGTGGAATTCAGGGTCCCCAAGTTCCTGTGATATCCCAAACATAGGAGATTTCTGTGTTCTGGAGATATTCCTAGAAATTAATTCCCAGGGAAGAGCTTTCCCAGTAAAAGGTAGAACAACTAAAAGAGGTCCATACAGATAGAGCAATAGGGCTGCCTGCTCTAGTGTAAGACACATTTTCACACTAACATCCAAAGGCAACTCATAATAATGAGTGTTTATGCTTAGAAATTTAATACCTTACAGTAGCTATCATCTCACAATTAAAAACAGATACATTTAAAACTAGTGACTCACCAACTGATCATCTTGAATCTGTACTTACTCCCATATTTGATTATTTGCAGGAGTCAAATACTTATCAATTATCTTTAAAAAATAGTGTTAAATGACTTAATACAATAAACATACTTAAGTATGTCATGTCCATGATGTTTAGGGAAGGCATTTGTTGCAAAAGTCAACAATAGCGTTATGGAGCTTCTAGTTCAAAATGTCAGACTGACCATATCTATTTGATTCTCCCGCTTCCGGAGATCCCACTAAAGTGGTGGTAAAGGGATTCTAAACAAGCAGAAACACAAAATAATGTAGGAGTCTGGAAGGGAGTGTTCAGCAGACATAGAGAAGCTCTCCTATGCTTGCATCTATACAAATATCAGTGTCCGTCTACCAACAGCCAATGAAACATTCAGACAGGTATATTGTCTAGTTATTTATCTAGTTCAACACTTTTGCTTTTGATTTTGGTATTTTCTAAAATGGTCAAGATCCAAACTGAACAATATATTGACTGTCCCTTGATTTCAAGAAAGCTATATTCCTTTAAACCATGTTTAAAATATGCTATCATATATACCCTTATGTCTGACTACAAAACATATCAAAATATCACTACACTAAAAGTAGTGAGGCTAAAGGATTAGATCTTAAAATGAATTATACATATATATATATATTCATATATATATATATGGAATAACTTAGAATGTTTCCTTTCTTAGGAAGCCATTTGAGGAAGCTTCTTGTGACTTCGATTTGCATTTCCCTAATGATGTGAGCATCTTTCCACGTGAGCATCTTTTCATGTGCTTATTGGTCATTTGGATATCTTCTTTGAAGAAATGTCTTTTCAAATCCTTTTTCAATTTTTAGTTTGTCTCTTTCATTGTTGAGTTGAAGGTATTCTTTACATATTCTGGCTCCAAACCCCTCATTGACTGTTTGGTTTGCAAATATTTCTTGCCTTTCCATAAATTGTCTCTTCACTTGCTTGACACCCAAAAGTTTTTAATCTGGATTAACTCTATTTATTTTTCCTTTGGTTGCTTATGCCTTATGTACTCTATCCGTTGCCGAAGTCAAGGTCATAGAGATTTATTCCCATGTTTTCTTCTAAGTTTTAAAGTTTTAGCAGTTAAATGTAGGTTGATGATTCATTTTGAGTTTTATTTTTTCATATGGTGCAAGGATGTGAGTCCAACTTCTGCAAGTGGCTGTTCAGTTGTACCAGCACCATTTGTTGAAAAGATTATTTTTTCCCCATTGAATTGTCTTGGCAACTGTTTCAGAAATCCATGAGCTATCAATGTAAAGGTTATTTCCAGACCCTAAATCCTACTCCACTGATCTACATGTCTATCTATGCAAGCATCACACCATCTTGATTACTGTAGCTTTATAGGAATTTTTGAACCCATTAAGTGTCCTCCAAGTTTGAACTTCTTTTTAGAGATTGTTTCCCCTATTCTGGGTCCCTTGTAATTCCATGCAAATTTTAGAATAAGCTAGTCAATTTCTAAAAAAAATGCTAGCTAAGGAATTTAATGGGTTGAAACTGTAGAACTCTGAGTGTTTTGATACTGGATTATAGTAAATCTCTATTCGTTGTGTATGTGTGTTTGTGTGTGCTCATGTGTTTATCTTTCAGGTTGAATTGGATTTAACATCAATCAAAATCATTTCTATCCCTTTTCTGAAAACGTAGGGAAAAAACTAGCATCAACTTAACATAGATGAAATACATACGAAATTTTCAGGCAAACATTTTATGGTTTATGTACATAAAATAAATGACCGCCATTTAATTCTTTAAAGCCCTTAAAGAAGGCAGCATGATTCAGAAGAATGGATTCTGGATGGGGGCAATAGAAAAATTGGGGTGCAGATCTCAGCTTTGGTACTCAGGTTGGGTACAAGCAAAGGCATTGTGAGCTTTAGTAAGTTCATTCACCGCCCCTAGATTTCCCACAGATAAATAGGGGAAGTGGGAATGGAAAACCACACAGTGATGCCCAAACTCTCTTCCAGTATCAAGGTCTAAGGATTTAAAATGACTACTGATCTCGATTTTAAATAGGTAATAATACATTTAACAAGTCATATAAACAGTATATTATGATTTGTGATAGCTCTACATTACTCACAATAAATCGTAATTGTAAGAGCCATATAACATAAAATTGATTACTTTGAAGGCATCTTTATTTTTAGAAATTGCATTTAAAAATATTAAATATAAATTTTTATACCTTTCCTTCTAAGAACCAGGAGACGTATCCTAAGGAAAAATCATTAAATGAATTCACAGATTTGAAGTGCTCAAAGTCTATTATGTGTGAAATCTAAAAGAAATCAACTAGTGTCATATACAGATGACAGTTTAGGAGATATTTGGAAGTTTATTAGAAGTATTTAAGGCTGACTATGTCACTATTAGATATCATGATTTCTGCTATAGTTATATACTTTATTAGGAGGGAAAAAAAGAGAAAATGGATGAGTGGGACAATTGTCATAATTTGAATAATGTCTGAGGATGAGATCACAGAACTTTATTAGCTGTCCCTCTTTTCTTTTTTTTTTTTTTAAAGAAACTTGCCTAAAATTTTTAGGTTAAAATATTTAATTCTTCTCTAACTTTTCCATATAGCTTCAGCCAAAAGCTTAAAATATCACAATCATATCTCCATAATATCACAGTATCTCTAATAGAAAATTTCCCCAAATTTCTTATAAAGATTGAATGATTTAATGGGGTAGAACTACTTCCTTCGCCTACTCAAGTAAAATTTCTCTGTGAATCCCATTAATCTTAAAACACAGTAGAATTCTTTGAGCAAACCAGTGCTCTGAGATAAAGCAAAAGTGCTTGGTGGCTTGACCTTCCGGTTTTATAATGACTGAATTTTCTGGGAAAGAGTTTAATCTACTCCAGATTTCCTGCTCATATTATCCTGCACCTTTTAAAAGGGTGCATCCTCATCAATTATTAATTTAGCATTACTTAAGAGATATTATCTTAGTAGTTCTGCAAATTTTTTATGTGCTTTCAAAACAGGAGTCATTTCCTTTTTAAATATTTAAGTAACTTCTTCAGCCAATTCCTTAGCATAACCAAATTAGTTATGTCTGCTGGCAGAAACAGAGATAATGTACCAAACCAAACAAAACAGAACAAAACAAACAAGAATCGATCCTGGAAGAAGAATCTTCTTTATGATGATGCCATATTTGTCATATTTTAATAAAATAGTGGACTGAATACCTGAAGGCCATAATGTATGTATTGGAAATGGGATAGAGTGATGACTTCCATCTGCCGTGAGGTAGGTACTAGATGGCTCCACAGACTAAAGGGCAGCACATGTGATTGGATCTCTCCTAGAGAAATGTTTTAGATCCAGCCTTGTGTCAAAGGCCTGAAAACATCCTACAATATCACACGAGTCCCTTATCCATCTGGGGGCTTCACCACTTACAAGACAGAAAAGATCCTCTGTCCACAAGAAATGTCTACTTCCATATCAGGAACTCTTGAAGACATTTTCTCTTATATCCAGAATTCTAATTTGTATTGATATTTATTCTTTCTCCTTAAAACTAATTTTGTAAGAATTTTTTTGAAAAATATCGGTGATAGTTTTATTAAGTAGAGTTACTTTACATAGCTGTGGATTTCAATTACACACATAAGGTATTGGGGTCTTAGTCTCCTCGGGCTATGGTAATAAAGTCTCCTCGGGCTATGGTGATAAAGCACCATAATGGGGGGAGGGGGCGCTTAAAACAACAGAAATCAAGGCATTGGCAAAGCAGCGCCTCTTCAACAAATTGTAGGGGCAAATCCTTCTTTCCCACCAGAATTTGCTGGTAATACTTAGCAGTCCTTGGCTTGCAGCTGCAGCATTTCAATGTCTGCTTCAGTTGTCGCATGACATCCTCCCCTCTCATAGTTGTCTGTGTCTCTTCTCACCTTCTTATAAAGGCACCAATCATCCTAGATTAAGCTCCCCTTCACCTACTCTGGGGTGACTGCCTTTTTTTTTTTTTTTTTGCATGGGCAGGTACTGGGAATCGAACCCAGGTCTCCGGCATGATAGGCGAGAACTCTGCCTGCTGTGCCAATATGGCTTGCCCTGGGGTGACTGCATTTTAGCTTAACAATTCCATCTGCAATTATTCTGCTTCTAAATAAGGTCACATTTGGAGGTATTGGGGGTTAGTACTTCCCATATCTATTGGAGGGGATGTAACTCAATCTGTAACACTTAGCGAGAGTCACTTCCATTGCTCATTCTAAATTGTATCACCTGCAAAACAGAGGTGACTTCTACTCCCAGGACTATTGTGAGTAATATGTGAAATAAAAAGAACTCGGTCCTTCAAGTATGTGCTCAATGTGTGTCAGTTTTCCGTGCCTGAATAATACATTTGACAGAATTCAATTTGGAGAATCTCTAATTTTGCATTCATTTATTAAGTGGTTATTTAATTTGTAATTCTGTAAAACCTTGGCAGTTGCATGATTCCCTAAATGTAGTTATCCTCAAATGCTATGACCTATATATCATTTTTATTTTTTTTTAATCATTAATGGACGATTATGACAGAGCCTGTGGGTTGCCTACCCAACAGCCAGCCCCATCTCAGTATCACCAGGGAGGTCCTAATTCCAGGGGTGACATGACCACAAGACAGCATGAGGCAAGGCTCCATAAGGTTATGTTTCCATGGAGGCAGTTGTAACCCAAGAAAAGCTGGTCTCTACAGGGACAGCAAGACTGCAAAGGATAGTCAAGTGCCTGCTGAGATAGCAGATGGCAAGAGGAATGCAATGGCACACAAGAAGTTACCAAAACCCTGCTGTTATTAATTCCTTGAAATGAAACTTTTAAACAAAGACCTAACCTACATTGTCAAATGCTTTCTCTTGCTGAAAAAGCCAGACAAGTACACAGCAAGCTTTTTCACTCTCCATGTAATGGAATGATATTTTTGTTTTATAAAATGTAAACTGGCAATTGTGTTTATTAATTAGTCTATAAATACCCCTTTCCTCAAATAATTTAGAGTCTCTGTGAACATAGTCTTAGTTCCTTAGCTTAGAGAATTCTATCATTAAGTAATTTCTCATCTAAGTAATGTTGAGACTTACAATAAAATGTCATATATCTGGTAAGCAAAAAAGAGGCAAAAAGGCCTCTAAACTGCCAATCAGAAGCCATAAATCGCTGCCAGGAAGCTGAGGAAGCTTGGACATGAGGACTAACCTTTAATTACAGTCTGATCTAGTCTTTAAAACCATACTCATAGGTCACAGCTGCTGGGAAGAGTAAATGAAACTAAGAGAGGGACTTTTAAAGGAAAGCCATGACAACTCAGAGCTCACCAGCAAAGGTGCCTGAAACTTTTAAAAAGCAAAAACAAGACCTCCCAAAACACCATATTTAGGACCAGTTGATACAGGGATAAAGACACCCACATGTTTAAATAAGACTTCAGGGTTTTGCTGCATGAAGAATCAAAGTGCCAACCTGGAAACATAGTCTATGCAGACTTCTTTCAAAGAAAGTGAGATTTATGAAATATTTGAGATGGCTTTCATCAAAATAACTTATGTTAAGAAATGGGAATGTGGCATTAAAAGTCAACTTCCTAATACACCTGCATGTATGGAGTACAGAACATAAGTTATTTTCTACAGAACAAACAAAAGTTTCATTTCACCTTCAGCTGGATTTTTCATGGATGTAAGAAATTGTTCCTTTCACACATACTGGCAATTTATTTGTCTTCTTCTGCTCAAAACACTAAACAAGCCCACTGTTTCAGTTTGCTAAAGCTGCCAAAATGTAATATACCAGAAATGGACTGGCTTTTAGCCTTGGGAATCAGTTTACAAATTTACAGTCCTAAAGTTGTGAAAATGTCCAAATTAAGGCATCAAGAAGAAGATACCTTCTCTGAAGACAGGCTGCTGGCATCCTGGGTTCCTTTGTCAGTTAGCAAGGCGCACAGCCAAATATCTGCTGGTTCTTCACTCCTGAGTTCTATTATTTTCAGCTTCTGATTCCAGTGGTTTTCTTTCTGCACATCTGTGGGACCTCTTTTAGCATATTTCAGGCTTTTCTCCCTCTTTAGGTTCTCTTTCCATGAGTTTCTGCACTTTTTGCTTTTTCTGTCCTTTATCCCCTTACATAGGGCTCCAGTAAAAAGAATTAAGTCCCACCTTGAGTGGGGTGGGTCACATCTCAATTGATAACCTAACCAGAAGTTCCCATCCACAATAGGTTTGCACCCATCGGAATGAACTGAAAGAACACAGTCTTTTCTGGAGTACACAACAGCTTCAAACCAACACATCCACCATCCTACAGTCGATTCCCAACAGAACCAGAAGCTTGTTAAATGAAAAATATATATATATATATTTCATTAAATTAAAATATATATATATATATATATATATATATATATGTATATCCTTGCTGAATCCTTGAAATGGTTTCCATCTCATTCAGAATAAAAACAAAGAACTTCAAATGGTCTCTAAGGCCCTATGCTATCTGAATCCCCTAAACCATCCAAACTTCTCTCTGATTGCTACTGACCTCCCCTCTGTTCCCAGCACTGTGCAGACATACCTGTCTGCTTCCTCTTTCTGGAATATGCTTCCCCCAGTCAGCCTCACAGTCTCTCTGTCCCTCTTTCAAGTCTTCAAATCTTTACTCAGTGAGGCCTTCCTTGCACCCTCACCCCCACCCCAGAACCTGTGCCAAATCCAAAATCTTTGCTTGTCTTCCCCTTAAGGTTCACCATCATTTAACACACTCCATTCCCCCTTTTCACATTCATCTCTTACAGGCAGATAAGGATGGTGGTCCTTTTGTGGTTCAAGGTTATGTTTCAATACCGGGACAGTGCTGACACTTGGTAGATGCAGAGAAAACATTTGTTAAATGGACCCCTGTTTAACATGCAAAATGGATTACTATTTCATTATTTGTCTTAAACCCAGGGATATTGTCAAATTAATAGTAGCAATTTCAGAGTAGGCATTATACATTTGATGAACAGAGTGTTTGGGTTGAATTATGCACCGTCTTAGTTTTTTAATGAGTTGTGGAGGAAGCAGGCATGAGATTGCTGCTTCAGGTGTCTGTAACAAAATCTGGCTTTTCATAGTCAGCTTAAATGATTCTTCCGAGAACTTTTGTGAAGACGTTTGAGATCGTGAATGGAAAGATTTGAACTATTTCCTCCACTTCTGTTTATCTGGTTATTTTCTTTCAGTTCCATTTCCTCAGTCACTAGATAGCATTCATTAGCATGAGACACTGTGCAGGGCCCAGGAGATAAGACAATGGGAGATGCCTGGCCACCAACTTTCTAAGGGGATGCATTGCCACCACACTCCACACACAAAGGCTGTGTTATCTGAACTCAACACACTCTGATTAGGGAAGACATTTTGGCAGTGATCCTCCCTTGGAAGTAGGAGCTATTCAGGGAGCAATTGGTTCTTTTTTCCTGAGAGAATTATCTACATGTAAATCACTTTCCCCAGTAGTAACTGGGGAAGATCACCTCTCTATGAAAGATAGGTCAGGAGGTAGGGGGAGATATGGGGTTACATTCCATTCCATTTTGCCCACCACCACCAAGGCATTAAATGTTTAGATAATAAAAGCAGAGCTTGCTCCAGCAGGCCTCCTATTTAAAATGTCTGTATGTTAGTACATTAGTGTGAATTATTTATCAGATTCTTTAAGAAACACTTAGGGTCCAGTGGGATTAAAAGACAAGAGAAGTGATTTAAAATGAGAGGAGAGGCAGACCAGGTCCCAAGAGTTCAATGTGTACAGGCTTTCCAAATCAGCCCTGGGGCACCATTCCACCTTGAAATTGCAGACAGGGGAGAACCTACAGCACTGGTAAAGACTGTTTTAGCTAAAATCAGCCATCCAGGAGGTCTTCACTGCTAACTCTGAATGTAACTTCTTGAAAGGGGAAACTTTCACTCCTCAACAGTCTCTGGGAATGATTTATGAGTGACCTCAGGTGTCAGTCCACTGGTCTTTGTACAGGATGGGAAAGGTCACACTAAGGACTCAGATCTCAGGAAGTGACCCTCCTCTATTCACTACATGAAGCCACCTACATGACCAGGATAGATATTAAAGGTCAACAAAGCCCCTCAGAGGGGAGAGAAAGTGATTAAAACTCCTTTACCATAATCAAATCTGACGAGACCTGCTGAAACTACCCTGTGGACCTAAACCTTTATAAGCTGCTTCCACAGCACTTCTCTCTCTCTCTTTGGTGCAAAGCAATCATTTCCATTTCCTGATTGGCCACCATCAGGAAGACTCTTCTGTTCATAAGTCCCTAACTAAACTTATGGGTAACTCCAAGGCATGTTTATTGGTCTTGAGGGTAAGTTGGGTTGGAGCATTTGGCAAGCCAGCCAGGAGACCAAGGAGAAACCAGGAATAAAAGATGCAAATACTGGGAAGGGAGACTCTCCACAGGGAATCCCAGAATAGGCTTCAACATCTATATGGGGAAAGGTGGCTACCCTCCTAAGAGAGTGGGAACTGCTAAGGGAGTATGGGAACACCCAGGACTCCCCAGTCACACTGTTAGTACTTCTGCAGCTGGCCACAGGAAAAAGGAGAGCAGTCAGACCGCTTTGGCCATCACATAATACCTGTTAGGAGCTGCATGCTTAGCCACAGAAGAGATCCTGGCTGCTAAAGCTGCAGTTTGCCACCTAAAAGAAAAGGTCAAATTAGAATGGGACTTGCATATGTCTAAAGCAGATTTGAAGGATGCATTGAATGAGAGGCTGCGCCATGTAGATGAGAGTTTAGAAATATTGGCATTTCATGTTGTTGTGTTACAGTTAGAGGGTGTAGACTGCCCAGGGGCAAAGGAGGTATATCCTGACTTCCCCTGATTTTTAGGATGCTAAAATATGGGATCCTGTTGATTTCTCTTCAGATGATGGTGAAGAGAGATTCATCATTTCTCCAATCTGACTGGGATATTGGAAATAAAGAAAGGAAACTTGTTTGTCTTCTGCTCCAATAAAAAGTTACATCAGAATATATTCAGCACCCTCAGTTCCAGCAGGGGAGGGCAATGATGAGGATGCCGCTGCCATCATGGTTGCTCCAGCACCTTGTCCTGACCAAAAGTTATTAGTTACCATGCGGGATTGTACTGCTGCTGAATTATGTGAAATTGGGAATCGATACAGAGAAAAGCCTCAAGCAGTCCTTCCAAATTGGCTACTGCATCTTTGGGACACTGGTATGGAGGGAGGGTTAACTTCAGGAAAAGAAATTTAAAAATTAGCCTCAATTATGGCATATCCCTCGCTATGTATACGTATATGTATACACACACACACAGACACACACACACAGACACACACACACACACACATATATATTCACCCTGCCTGTACTGACAGGACTATGAATGAATCATGCCATTTTTGCTGTTAATTTTGTTGGACAGATAAGAAAATCTTCACAACAAGCATAAAGGACGCTATTCTGCATGGTGCCACCAATCATTAATATAGGACCATTGTACCCATTCGTAGCCCAATAATAGGGCAGCTCACTTCAAAAGCCATCCAAACTGTGGCCTAGTTAGGAGTGACAGAACACCTAAGGCACAGAGGGGCTAGAGTAAGAGCTATAGGTCATGCCCCAAGTGGCCATGATGGTCCAAGCCATGTATCATGCAGTCAGATCTGGGCTGAACTAATTGTCACTGGCACTGAAATTGAAGATATTGATGTCCTGCCAAATGCAGCATTCATCAGGCTCTGGAGTAAATTACCCAAAGAACAAAGGCACACTAAACTTGAAACCAGATCAGCAGATGGGTATAAAACTCAAGCCAAAAGTTATGGCCATTATAGACTAAGGGACCCTCCATTTAACCTGATGAGAGTGCCAGGCAAGCTCCTTTTCTGCTCATTGAGGGGACTGGCCAAGATCCCCAAATAAAAGCTGTATATGGGACCACTGGTGAACAGAGACTACAGGTTGAGTTAACAATCCTTTGATCCCTTAATAATGAGCATAGAGTTTGGGCACTCATGGACACTGGAGTAGAATGCACCTTAATCTATGGAAAATGTCCCTGATCTAGTGGACCTACAATATCCATTGACAGGTACAGTGGCCAAAGTATTAAAGTAACACAACAACAATTACTTACGCACATTGCCCAGTTTCCACCTCAAAACTATACAGTGTACATATCTCCTATTCTAGAATATATATTGGTAACTGATCTTTTATAAAATATTACTTTGCAAACTATAGTAGATGAATTCCATCTCTAGTGCTAGGTGGTCAAAACATGTCCAAAAAGGACATGCTATGTGGTCATCAGTAAAGGTGCCCTCCCTAAGATGCACAGGGGCAGTGCATCAATATAAGTTTCTAGTAGGCCATGAATAAATTACTGCCACCATTAAGGAATTGGAAAGAGTGAGCATTATAATCCCCACTCCCAGCCCATCCTGAAACCTCATGGTGACTGGTGGATGACTATTGATTATAGAGAACTTAAAGAAAGTCCTCCTTTGCTTGCAACTGTACCAACCATAGCTACTTTGTTACAAGGCATAGATATTCATTTAGGCTGATTTCATTTTGTGTTGGATCCTGCTAATGCCTTTTTTATTATTATTTTAAATGCCTCCAGCCAGTTTGTGTTTTCCTTCATGTGGGAAGGACAACAGTGGACATTTACTGTGCTACGCAAAGATACATTCATAGTCCCACTCTCTGCCTTGGTTTGGTAGAAGAAGATTTAAAAACATGGAACTCTCCAACAGGGGTCACTCTTATCATTATATTGATGATGCTCTGTTAACCAGTAACTCTCTTGCAGAATTGGAACCCATCACTAAGACCATAGTGGTCCACCTCAAAAGCCAAACATGGGCAGTAAATCAAAATAAATTACAAGGGCCTGGATATTCTTTCAAATTCTTGGGTGTTGTTTGGTCAGGTAAAACTAAGACTATTCCCTCTGCTATTGTTGGTTAAGTGCAAAATTACCCCATCCCACATACTCCTAAACAGCTCATGGCTTTCCTCTGTTTGTTGGGTTATTGGAGACTGGTTATACCATATTTAGCACAGATTCTAAAACCTTTGTATGCCCTGGTTAGAAAAGGAAAAATACAGAATGGGATATTCCACAGCAGGTTGATTTTGAAAAAGCCAAATGAGCTAGCACACAGGCTCAGGATTTACAAGGGGTGGACCCAGATGTGCCTTGTGAATTAGATGTGGACAGAACTGATATTGGCTTTGGTGGGGCTTTTGTGGCAAAGACAACAGACAAAGCTAGTGCCCATCAACTCTTGTTCTCTGCTATGGAAAGGATCCAAATTACGATATAGTCCCTTGGATAAACAACTTATAGATAAGCTGCCTATAATGCCTCACTGCTAGTAGAAGGACTAACTTAGAAATGCCCTGTGAAATTAATAATGGGCATCTGCATACAAGGGTGGATATGGGACTGTATCTCACACTGTCAGTTCACAATTGAGCACACTAATGAAATGGGAAGCTTATCTGCTACAGCACAGTATTTTGAACAACAGCCCCATAGGTGCAGAAATGCATATCTTAGGACCACCTTTCTATGTGGAAGAACAATGCCTGCCCCTCCCATTGATCCTCTTGAGGTGGCTGTTTCTTTGTTCGCCACTGACAGATGTGACAGTATATCTGAGTCTGCCTGGTATACTGATGGATCGTCCCATGGGAAGCCCACCACCTAGAGGGCAGTAGCCATGCAATCTAATACAGGCACTATATGATGGGAACCTGTGAGCTTGCAAAGCAGTCAATGGGCTGAATTAAGGATTGTGTGAATGGTCATTGTCCATGAACCAGGAAATGCATTAACTGTTTTTATTGACAATTGGGTATTTACCAGGGCCTGACAGTATGGATGGCCATGTGGAAGCAAGAGTAATGGACTTTTGCTGGCCACCCCTATGGGGGAAAGAAATGTGGAAAGACATCTGGATTGCCTGTCACTAGTGAAAGGTACTGTGCTACATGTCTCTACCCATAATGCTGATTCTTTACCTGGCAATATGGAAGAGCCAAATTCACACAAGGCTGCTGAATGTTTGCATAGGGAAGCAGGACACCAAAAGTACCAAACTCCGAGGAGACTGACAGTAATTTCAGCTGCCCATCACCAGTTGTGGATGCCTGCCTCTCTTGTTCACTGTGACACCCACAAATGCTTCCTCATGAATTCATTCACATTAGCCCCAAGCAGATTCCAGTCACCTGGTGACAGCTAGATTATATTAGGCCTCTTCCTTTATCCAAAGGTCCAAAATATGCCTTTACCACCATAGACATGGCCACTGGACTAGTGCTGGCCTTCCAAGCAGGGAAATCTAACCAAAGAGCTACAATACATAGTTTAGAAAAGCTAAGTGCATTATTTGGCATCCCCACACATGTGGATAGTGATAGAGGGAAATCCTTTATCAGAAAACTAACACAAACCTGGGCTACCGAACATGACATACTATGGACATTCCATTTGCCTTTCAACCCCATAGCTTCAGGGTTATTGAAAACACAAATGAGCTTTTAAAAAAGAACAGTTAAAAGATAACAAACAATCTCTGTAGCAGTGGACACTCCAGTTGTGTCTGGTTCTTATCAGCCTCGTTTCATGGCCCTGAGCAGCTATCCCCACTCCTGTTGAGTTGGTAATGGCAGGGCCCAGGTGGGCGCTGCAAATTCAGGTAAAATGACCAGCACTACTATAGCCACAATGAGGAAATGAAAATAACTTGCTCTTGCATGTGCCACAAGCATTATAAATTGGGGAAAATGAGGTTGATTGGCTGTGATCTTGGCCAATGCACCCACACTGGTTAGAAACCCTAAGTCCATGTGGTATTGTGGTCACCCAAAATTTAGGCCACAGTTAGTACCCAAAATGCCAAAAGTTGTACATGTAATCAACCTGGGACACTTCATACCTCAGAGCACAATATGTATGACACTGTGACACTTATTGTGCCCAGGTTAGCTACCAATTTGACTCCAAAATTCTCCCTACAATTGCAGAGGGGAAAGGTGTGGTATCGAAAACCCCCACATAGAATCCATTCTCCTGGAATACTCATGTCTACTACTGGAAATTTACCTTTTATTCTATTAGATCAACATGACCATAACATAAACATCTTTCATTTTGCCCTTAGTGTCATAGAGAACACCTTTCTGCAATAGGCTTCTGTGGTAACTTACCTAGACAATAAATCTCAATGCTGATTGTGCACTGAACTGCCACTGTCGGGTGCCATTGCCCTGCCATGTAATGTGATCCCTGTGAGTTGGATTGCCTGGAATACCTTGCTGGCGTGGCAGAATTCAGCACATTGATAAATCTGGAAAAGAAATTCATTCAAGATTGAAATCACAGGTTTTTGTCACTTTGTAAGGGGAGTTCTAAATGTTCTGTTGTCTCACACTGCTGTTGTGGAATATGGATGCAATGTCTGTCCTATAGTCAACATAGTCTGCTGTGTAGAGGTAGATATGAGGATACAGGGCTCAGGACATGCTGCCTACTCCATTCACTGCATGCAGCCACCTACATGACTGGGACAGATATTAAAGGTCAACAGACCCTTCAAAGGGGAAAGAAAGTCATTAAGACTCCCTTCCCATAATCAAATCTCAGTAGACCCTGCTGAAATTACCCTGTGGACCTAAACCTTTATAAGCTGCTCCTGTGGCACTCCTCTCTCTCTTTCTCTTTTGAATGGAATAGTGACATCCATTTCCCAATCAGCCGCCATAAGGAAGAATCTTCTCCTGTTTGGAAGTTCCTATTTAAACTTATAGGTAGAGCCACAGTGGCTCAGCAAGCAGAATTCTCACCTACCATGCCAGAGACCTAGGTTTGGTTCCTGGTGCTTGTCCATGTGAAAAAAAAAAAACATTTTAAACTCATAGGTAACTCCATGTCAAGTGTGTGCTTTAGTCTTGGGGTTAAGTTGGCTTGGAACACTCAACTGCAAGACAGGAGTGAAAATCAAACCAACCCTATCAAGTGGACCCTGTGTGGAAGTCACCCCAGCTCCTAGTCCCTCGGGGAAGCACATGTTGAGACCCCTGCTCTCAGAGGGTTCAGATACATGGAGGTTGGTCCCTCGAGGATGTGAAGCCTGAGCAGACATGGGTATTTCTTAAGTGTCTCTCATGTTTATGACCTTTTGTTAAGCCAGGTAGAAAAGTCCAAGAAACATGTTGGTGTCACATGAATGTTAAAAGGAAAAGCCTTGATCTCATTTTTGTCAAGTGTACCATTTCTAGAGTGCCTGGATGGGGAATGGTTGAGAAATAGTTTCGGTATATTTTTGAGCCCTGTGAATATTCACCTTCAAAAGTAAAGCAATTTCTCCAAAACTAACAGATGGGTTTTGGAGACAAAAACAAAACATTTCATCTACTAAAATAAAAACGGAGTTTCTAAATTAAAAATAAATTAAAAAGCATTTAAAGTTGTAACTGAGGATTTCCATATGCTTTCACTAAAATATAAACTTTTGCCTCACTCTCAGGACCTTCAAGTATGAGCTGATAGACTCTCCAAGCTTCATTTTTGCTTCTTTTCTTATTAAGAGCAAGAAAGTTTTACTTTCTCATTTGTTTTGTTTGCTTGCTTTGATATTTTTTTCCAGAAAAGGATGGCATTACAGTATAATTGAAATAAATTGTTTGATTATTCTAGTAGAAACATGCATATTTCTGTTGCAGATTAAAATGAATGGAAGCAATAAATTTCACAAACTAAAACACATCCAGCTCTGAATATTCTTCCATCCACTACTGGGAATTCAGTAGTTCCCAGGTGATTTGACCTAATATACATTTCCACCTCCATCCCCTGGGGCATAGACCTGTAAAAGAAGAGTTTCTACCCATGGCGTGCTTTGCAATTCCATAGGGTCTTCTGTGTCGACATCCACTGCAGTGGTCTGAAACCTTTGTGTCCTCCCTAGAAGACAAATCTTACATTTATTACTACTGATTTATCTGCCTGCCCATGGTAGCCACTAATTTTAATCTCTACTTGAAAAGTTGTTTTTGCAATTCACGTTTGTCTTTCCTCAGGCTCTCTGCTCTGAGAATCTCGTCACCATTATATACATCAGTCCAACCTCATGAACCTTATGCAGTAGAAAGGTCTCCTTAGACACTGGCTTGGTTTTAGACCAGGTATTTCTCCAGGTTCATAATGCATCCTGTTTCATAAATGGAAATGAAGATCAAAACTGGAAGGGATTGGGCTGCCCCAGGGAGAGTAAACTTGGCAAGCCCAGGGCTCTGAGGGATCTCAGTTCACACCTGGAAAGTTCCAAGTTCAATCATTTTTGTGGACAGATGATTGAATGAATCATCTGATGAATCATCTGAATCATTAGATGAATGAATCTAAACCTCTCAAAGTGGTCACAAAGATAGACAATGTACTCTAGTAACTCGAAAATTAGAAGTGATTTTGGGTTGGATGAAAAACTTAGAGATATGCCCAGCCTAACTCCTAGAAGACTTGAGGGATGCTGGGAAGACCACTGTGGCAGAAACAATAGTTGTATTCCAGTATCTTTTCCCCTTCTTCCATGGCAACAGGGCTCTGAATCCATTAGGAACAGCCATGTGCCCAGTAAAAGGACCGCAAAGTCCACAGCTTTCCTTGAGATTATATCCTGGGAAGTGATTTACATTGATGAGACAGGGAAGTATGCTAAAAAGTATGCTAAAAAGTATGGAAATGGACAACTGCTAAAGGCTCTTTTGGATCCCCTTCCTTTCCTTTTCTCTTTGTCTGGAATACAATTGACATGTCTGGAGCTCCAGCAACCATCTTGGATCATGAAGGAAAATTGAGACTGGCAGCCACAAGATTTGGTCATCAAAGAAGAAAGATGGAAGGAGCCTAGGCCCCCAGTGACATAGAAAACAAAAAACAAGTTCTGTACTTTCTACCTCTTGAATTTTTTTACAATAGAGAAAATAAGTCACTATCATTTTCTTGTCCATGCAACCAGGAAACAGACAGATTTCTTATATTATATGGACTCCCATAAATGATACCTAATCACTGATGTACACACAGATATTCACATGCATACACAAATGCCTCCGAAACATATTAATGGGATACACATGTACACACATGCAAGTTAGATGTCACCAATGCTTATTCATTTTTTTTTCCTATGGACCTCTTTAAAAATATGCATATTTTTGGATAGGTGAATTAAATTTTTATTTTCTTGGTGTATGAATAATATTATCACACAGTGCACTTTTCTGAAAAGAGAGAAGAGACACATGGAGGTTAAAAGAGAGGCTACACATCAGGAAAAAGAAACAATGGATAAAGGAGGCAGAGGCATACCTAGACAAATTAGAAACCTGAGTTGTATATATCCTATGGTTAAACAATGAGTAAGCCATGCTTATTAATATTCATCATGTTTGGAAGGAAGAGAAAAAGAATGCAAGAATTTCATTATTTAAATTTTGGAATTATGGTTCAATATTTCAAATTTTCATCTATAGTGTTTTAAACATTGAATTAATAAAAATAAATTATATGCAAAATAAAGAGAGGGGGTGTCACACTTTTATTGCTATAATTTACTTTAAAATAATTGAGCATAAACATTATGACCTAAACAAGTGTGTTAATTTATTCTGTTCCTCATCCAACATTCAGTCAGTTGCTCTTATCATGAATGCATAATTCAGGTAGTTAACTAATACTGATCTAAAGACCAAACTTCAGAGGGGGGCAACCATAAGCACTTCAGTTATTTTTCTCCAATCAACTCTAGAGATTTTTTTAATTAGCATTGAAGAGATTGGAATGGTTTTTCTGTGGTTCAATTAGAATTGTTACAGATATGAGGATTGGCTGTACTGTACAAATACAATTCCCATCCTTACATGGACAAAGTATGGGACTCCTATGGGTGTTTCACATTTCATCTTTCTAAAACTTACCCAGGGCGGACAATGGTGGCTCAGTGACAGAATTCTTGCATGACATGCCAGAGACCCAAGTTTGATTTGCCCATGCCAAAAAAAAAATGCCCCAAAGCTTGATTCTGAAATGCTCCTGTGTTCACCGGCAGTCTGGGAGGATTCTAATTGCTTGAAGTTGAGTGTATGTATAACTGAATCTGCCTCTAGAATAATGTCCTGTTTGCCCCAAGTGAAACTTCCACCAAGGTGTGAAGGAGCACCTAAAATGACAGAGAACTAGGACCCTTTTGAGATTACACAGCAGGTTATATGACTATTATGGGCCTACCTAGTAAGAAAAAAATTAATGTAATTCGTGATTCTTTGTGTAGCACAACTCAGTGACCTGCTTCCACATCCAATGTCAAGGTTGTGGAAAAGGAGAATTTTAAATCTCACTAATCGCTAATTATTGATGGCTACTGATATTTAGCCATCAGTAAATATCACATTTCATATTTCATAAAGAAAAACCAAAGCATAACAGTTGTGAAGACAGATTCACTTAGGGTACTTTACAAAAGGACCATTGACTAATTTCACCGAAGTTCTAATTTTGTTTAGGGCTACCTGTACCCCAACTTCCACATCAAAATCCCAGGATGTCTTTGGAAGGAAAATGTAAGAGATTATTCAGAGCATGTTCTCCTCACAAACACACCCACTAGTAGCTCAGTTTTAGTAGTAAAACTATTTCAGGGTAAAACAACCCTGTAGGGTAATTCCAAGTTGCCACCAAAGTTCAGATATGCTCTCTAACTTCTCTCCCTCGCTATCATACCATGAAGTGTATTCAGAGAAATAATTACTTTTATTTAGAACAATCCACTTTTGATCCACTTGACATTATGTCATCCTGACATTATTGGGTATAAGATTATTAACAACATAAGGAGAGAGAAGTCAGGTGGGGGGGGCATCTGTGACACTTCAGGTGACACCTAGTGACAGGACCCCTGCACGTGAGACATGTCCTCCTAGATGGCCCAGTGTAGCCCACCCATCACCAGAATGCTGACATATTAGTGATCCCAGTTGTCTTAGTTTTCCAGGTCTGCTAGGACAATGGCTGGCTTAAACAACAGTGCTTTTTTGTCTCCAGTAATATGGATTTAGTCCCACCATGATTCAATATGGCCACATATTAGCGAATAATAACATGTTCATACCCACAGAAGCACAGATTAAGGATTAATAACATGTCTTGTTAGGGTACAGCATTCAATCTACCAGAGTCCATCCTCTGGACCCCAAGAAGATGTGTTCTTTCCATGTGCAAAATATACCAATAATGTAACTGGAGAATGAAACATCTCTCAGTCATTGATAGACAAAAAGACAGAGTCATTGAGGAAAAAGTTGACTTGAATAACACTATTGATAATCTTGATTTCCTTGAGAGGTATAGAGTGCACCATCCAACAAAAGCAGTGTATATACCCTTCTCGAACTCATATGGAACATTTTGAGACATAAAGCACAGTTTAACAAATGTAAAACAATAGAAACCATGAAAGTGTGTTTCATTTCAAAATGAAGTTAAATGGGAAATTAATGACAAATAGATAACTGATATCCAAATATATATGGAAATTAAATAACATACTTCTAAATAACACCTGGATCAAATCTTTAATCTTGAGATATTAAAAAGATTTTGAATGCAATAAAAATGCAAATGCAACTTACTAATATTTGTGGGGTTCAGTAAAAGTAGTGCTTAGAGGAAAATTTATAGCATTTAATGCATATATTAAAAAATGAAGAAATATCTAAAAATAATGACTTGAGCTTCCACTTTAAGACACTATAGAAAGAAAATCAAATTAAGGTTAAAGCAGGCAGAAGGGGGGAAATAATAAAGACCTAGAACAGAAATCAATGAAATTAAAAACAAGAAGACAATTGTAAGCATCGCTGAAACAAAAAAGATAGTTTTTGAAAAGATAAATAAAACTAATAAATCTCTAGCCAAGATAAACAAGGAAAGAGAAAGAGAAAACACAAACTACCAATTCTAAAAATGAAAGATATAAATATTACAGATTCATTGAACAATAAGAGGATGATAAAGGAATACGAAAACAACTTTATGTTCAAAACTGATATCTTAAATAAGCTGTATCAATTTGTGGAAAGACAAACTGCCAAAACTCACACAAAGATAAAGAGAAACTTGAGTAGGACTTTATCTATTAAGGAAATGGAATCAACCTTTCAAATGGAAATAACCTTCCAAAAAGGAAAGAACCAGGCCCAGATGGTTTCACTGGTGAATTTTGCCAAATATTAAGGAAAAACTGATACCAATTCTCCAAAGTCTCTTCCAGGAAATGGAAGCAGAGCTAATCCTTCCCAACTCATTGATGAGCCCAGCATACCTTAATACCAAAACAAATAAAAGCATTACTTGAAAGGTAAACTGTGGGCCATTATATCTTATGAACATAAATGCAAAAATCCTCAGCAAAATGTTATATGGATCCCACATTATATAAAAATATTCATACACCATAACCATGTGGCATTTATTCCACATATACAAGGCCATTCTAAAATCAATCAATATAATCCATTATATCAACAGCCAAAAGAAGAAAACTCAAATGATCATAGTAGTAGATGCAGAAAAAGCACTTGACAAAAATCTAACATCCAATCATAGTAAAACTATCAGCAAACCAAGAATATAGAAGTTTCCTCAATT
Organism: Tamandua tetradactyla; assembly: GCF_023851605.1. Lineage (NCBI taxonomy): Eukaryota > Metazoa > Chordata > Mammalia > Pilosa > Myrmecophagidae > Tamandua > Tamandua tetradactyla. Next base: position 56,599,039 of record NC_135335.1, read on the forward strand.
TGATAAAGAACATCTACAGAACATCTACATAAAATCTAGAGTTGACATCATGTTTAATGATAAGAGACCAGAATTTCCCTAAGATTGGAAAGAAGGTAAGGATATACTCTCTTGTCACTCTATTCAACATGGTATTGTAAATGAATAAAAGATATAAAATATTAGAAAGGAAGAAATAAAATTCCCTTTATTCACAGATGACATGGCTTTTTATGGAGAAAACCTAACAGATCTTCTAAACAAATAAATAAATAACCTCTGGAACTAATAGGCTAAGCGTGGCAAGATTGAGCAATAGATATTTTTTAAGCACCATTGTCAATAGCACCAAAAAAGGAATACTTATAAAAATCTAAGAGTTAACGTATAGGATCTCTAAGCAGAAAACAATGGCAAAATAAATAAAACAATCTAACTAAAAGGAGATATATTTTACGTTCATAGATTGAAAGACTCAATATGGCTAAATAATCAATTCTTCCCATTTTAATGTATAGATTCAATGAAATTCCAATCAAGATGTAAAAAGTAAATGAATTAGAAAAGCCAAGAAAATACTGAAGAAGAACAAAGTTGGCAGATTCACACTACCATATTTAAAGATTTACTATAAAGCCGCAATAATTAAGACAGCATGGTATTAACAAAAGAATGGACACACAAATCAATAAAATTGAATAAAGAACCCAGAAATAGACCCACACAAGTGTAATCAATTGATCTTTGACAAAGGAAATTCAATAAAGAAAGGATAGACTTTTTCCCATATGGTGATGAAACAACAACACATCCCAGGCAACAAATAAATGAATAAATAAACAAATACATATAAATAATCTAGACACAGCCCTTAGTGTCTTCACAAAAATTAACTCAAAATGGATAATATGCCTAAATGTAGAATTCAAAACTATAAATCTTCTAGAAGGTATTATATACCTTCTACGTATTATATATGGAGGAAAATATACAGATGACCCTGTGTTTGGTGATGGGTTTGTAGATACAAAACCAGAAGTATAATCTATGAAAAAAATGTTAGACTTCATTAACATTAACAACTTCTATTCTGCAAAAGATTCTGTTAAGAAAGTGAAAAGACAAAACACAGACTGGAAGAAAACATTTGCAAAACACATATCTGATAAAGTACTTGCAACTAGAGTATAAAAAGAAAAATTAAACAAACTCAACAATAAAGAAACAATCAACCTATTTAAATGGGTAAAATATCTGAACAAACACCTCACTGAATAAGGTATTCATGTGGCAATTAAGCACATGAAAAGATGCTCAACATCATCTTCACTAGGAAAATACAACTTAAAACAATGAGATACAACTGCGTACCTAATAAAAGCCTAAAATCCAAAAAATTGACTTGAACAAATGCTGATAAGGATGTGGCACAGAAGGAACTCTCACTTGCTGCTAGTGGGAATGCAAAATACTATGTCTACCCGGGAAGACAGTTTGACAGCTTTTAAAAGCTAAATATAGTCCTACCATATGGTCCAGCAATCATTCTCCTAGGTTTTAACCTGATTGATTAAAAAAGTTATGAGCACACAAAAAAAAACTTGAATATAAATATTTACAACATGGTTCCTGCCTATGCAAAAAAAAAAGAAAAAAGAGAAAGAAAACGTTAGGTTGTGTATTTAATAATAAAATAAACATTTTAAAAAATACTTATAACAGCTTTATTCATAATCACTGAGAACTAGAAGGAATCAAATGCCCTTCAATAGGTTAACATTAGAATAAACTGGTACATCTATATAATCAAATGTTATTCAGCAGTAAAATGAATGAATTATTAAGTCACGTAAACACATAAATAAATATTAAATGCATATTCATAAGTGAAAAAAGTCTGTCTTCAGAAGCTGCATACTGTATGATCCCAGATATATGATATTCTGGAAAAAGTAAAACTATAGAGATGTTACACAGATCAGTATTCATCAGGATTTGGAGGGAGGGGATTGAATGGGTGAAGAACAGGGTATTTTCAAGGTAGGGATACTATTCTGCGTGATGTTGTAATGAGGGCACATGTCACTGCATTTGTCAAAGTCCATATAATTTACAGGGCGAAGAATAACTCTTAAAGCATGGAAATTTAAAAATAAAATAATTCATAAGATTGGGGGAAATTCTAAATGGAATGAAGAATATGACAAGATAATCTAAATAGTATTCCAAATACATGAAACAACTGTACTTGGAAATTAGGGCTTTCTGTAAGACTAAAGAAAAAAGAGAGCATATATAGATCCTGTATTTACTTTATAACATTTTTTTTCCCACAGAGGTAGAAGTTAACAATTCTGAAACAACTATGCATGCGTACCAAAATTGAATACTTATGCAAATGAATGGCAGATGATGGGAGCCAGGTTTCTTACTGGGGAGAGGAGGCAGTTTCATAAGCAAGGGATCTAGTCTTAGAATGATCCATGTGGTAGTGGATTAAAGTTTTAGATATCAGGAGGAATTCTTGTTTAGCTTAATACAGAAATATAGGGGAATATTTATAGATGCTTGCATTTACAGGGTTAGAATACCCACATATATTTCCCTGCTCTTTTAGTTGAGGGCCTTGAGGCAATAATATCCCAGTAGCAACAAGCACATACACAGCTGCATCGTGGTTTTCAAAACTATCCCCCAATTAAAGCCATCAGGGCTCCTTGGAAAAATAGCCATTGCAGGACTGAGACAGTAAGCATACAAGATGACCCTGGAGCATCTCATGGTGCCAGAAAGTAAGGTAATGCTCAAAAACATCCACGATGATGAAGGTATGTCAAAGGACTAGAGGGCCAACTGAAAGTACTCACAATGGCAAAGTTTGGAACAATTTGAACAATAATTTGTACAGAGACAGAGCTCCTGTACAGAAGAACGGCAAATAATTAATGTGGATAATCCTTAGGTGTGGGTTGCATATAGTGGCATGGAAAGGGGGGAAAAGAGTAACAAGGAATACTGAAAAGATGACCTCAGCTGGGTGATCAATGTTGGCATCAACAGTGATAAATCAAGTTGAAAGCAAGTATACTTGACACAATGTTCTGAAAATGGCACTTAAGCTCTGCAGTCTTCTTCCACAAAGCCCTAACTCATAATACCATGCCAGCAATGAAAAAAAAACATCAGAACAAATCTTAATTGAAGGATTTCTTACAAAATACATGACCCAGTCCCTTAAAACTGTCAAGGTAATCAAAAACAAAGAAAGCAAGGTAATCAAAAATGAAAGAAATTGACAGCTAAATATAATGTAGGATCATGTATGGGAATTTTTAATCCAGATACACCCTTCCTTTGTCTATAAGTTCTTATGATTGTAAGGAATCTGGTCTTCATCAGATAACATTAAAGAAAAGAATGAGCAAGTGGTGGTAGTGATGCTGTACCTTAAGACATCATGAGGAACCAAAGAAACTTGGCCACACAGCTTGGCCTCATGGAAACCAAGACATGCCTGTATAAGCAACCTTTCTTAAACTCAAGGGCAGTCATATAGCTAGGGCTTGCTGCATTGAGGATCATGGTTCCAAAAACCAAACTCCACCTCCACCCCCATAAAACCTACTAGGATCTCCTGATTCCACTTAGAACACTATCCTATTTTCCTTACCATGACCTATGAAGCTCTACACAGCTGGCACCGTCTTACTGTTCAGTCTTCAACTCATTCCATGGACTCCTTTCTCCTTCAGCTCTAGCCACATTCAGAATTATGCTATTTAAAAGAAGTATTTTTTCAGTGGTTATGATACTGCCTATGTGAGTTCTGTAAAGAAAAAAAGCATCGCAATACTATGTAACAAAATGTTATGTTATTATAAATGTTAATTAAGTGAGCAAATTAAAGGATATAATTATAACAGGTCAGACAACCCCAAGCCTATGGATAATGATCTGAGTTTAAATTGTTTTTTAATGTCTGCTCTTTCCTTCTTTAACATGTTTCTCAGGTGATTTGTCTCTAAAGATGAACATCAAGTTCACTTAATTTTATGATGGTTATGTAATTTTAAAATCATTGCATTCATTTTTTTTTCAAACGGCTTTCAGTATTTTGAAGGAAGAACATTGCTGCCATCTTCAAGACCAATTTTGGTGAAGGTACTATATCACACATTACTCTAATCCGGGTAGCTGTTAAGGTTATGAATGAGAAAAGTCAGAGATGATTTATGCCTGAGTTGGCAATTCTAGAGTAATTGAATTTCTGACATAGCCAAAACAAACAAAGCAAAACACGACAGCCGGCAAGCTATTGCCACCAAATTTCACACACAGTTTGCCAGAAGACATGGCTAGTGAAGCCCACCTATAATGATTGCTTGAAAGCTTCATTCCCACTTCTCTGATGAATGCCTGCACCCATGACATTCAGGGTGATATGCATCATCAGGATTAAGTTTACAGCTTTAATCATATTAATAAGGCTAAGCTTTGTGTAAGGTGCTAGTCTTAGAAGGAGCAAGATTCCTTGCCCGCAAGAGCCTGTGATTCTAGACCAGTTATCCTCAAACGTAAACATGCATGAGAATCACCTAGAGGACTGGTCAAACCACAGAATTGTTGGGCCCATCTTGAAGTTCCAAAATCAGCAAGAGGTGGTGCAGCATTTGCCTTTCTAACAAGTTCCCACGGATGCTGAGTAACTATCTCCCAATTCACCCGACACCTTAAATTCTAGAATGTGTTCTCACCATTTATAGCCTGAAACATTATACAGCAGGGAAGGATAAACACATCAACCAGCAAGCCCCTTCCATGAGATGATTTTCTCCGATTAAAATCCTCCTGGCTTAGTGCTATCCAAGACATAAGATGCCATTTTTAGTGGTGGTGGGGGGTGTCCTCTGGGGCTGCAGGGACAGTTGCAAAATTTGGCAGTGAAGGACCGGTTAGGAGGGACTCTAAACCCACTCCACGTTGTTTCCCAGGTCCTGACTCAAACACCTTCCTCCAAATAAACCAGAGAACTGGGATGCTTACTCAGAGCAGAGGCCAGGCACACCTTTGAGGAAAAATAACAGGATGGCCTTGAAGTTGCTTTAAATTCCTAAAGGGGAGGCCTTTGACCCAGCTGCCCACCAGGAGGGCTGCATTTCCTGCTCTAATGGGAAAGCTTCCCTGAAGACAAACCCAGCCCCATACCAAGATGAGAGCATCTCCCCTTACAACCGCAGTAATCTCAAAGGGCAAATGGCCTCATTAACTTGGCTGTTTAAGAATAGTAAACTGCAGGGGCACTTCAGACAATGAGCAGATAATTAAGGAATTAAGTAACAATACTTACTAGCACCTGTACACTAAAAATGCCACAAGGGATATATAAGCAGCTTTGCAGGATACTCTTTACGGAAGGTAAGGAGTACTAATGAAGTCCACCTTTTCAAGGAACAAATTTAGTTCTCTAACAAATATATGAAAGAGAAAGATGTAAAATCAAAGCAAATAAATTGTCATCTGGCAAGAGTCAAATACTAACACTGAATTTGTAATAATTATGAAATGTAATCATTTAGGCTTCTCCCAGGGTAACCACATATTCAACTCTCCAAGGAAGCCCTTGGGATGTAAGCTAGGATATGACTTGTGCAGACAAATCCTGTGAAAAGAAATATAATTCATTCATTTACGAATTACAATAAACCTCAAGCAAAGGAATTCACAACTAGCAGCTGAGGCCTTGTTACAGGTTTTCTGGGAGGTATAAAATGAAAGTTACCATCACCTTTTAAAATTATTTACTTCCTCCGTCATTTGGGGATTGGGTTGTTGAATCACATCCCCCATAAATACATATTCGAGTTCTAAGCCCTGGTCCCTCAGGGTGCACTCATTTGCAAATAGGCTTTTTAAAGATACTAGTAGCATGAGAACAGATTGAATCAGGGTGGGGCATAATACAATATGGTTGAAGCTCTCATAAGCTGAAGAAATAAGGGTGAAGCAGAAACCAGAGGAGGAGACAGAAAGAGATAGAACAGAGATGTATCCACAAGCCAAGGACAGCTGGCAAGCCACAACTGGAATGCCATAGACTTTGGAGAAAGTTTGGCCAATACCTTGATTTTGGACTTCAAGCATCCAAAACTGAGACAATAAATTCTTGTTGTTTAAGTCAACCAGTCTGTGGTATTTTGTTATAGCAGCCAAGGCAGATGAAGACACTGCCCTGAGGAAGTAGTACCATATTTTCAAATAACAATAAAGGTTATTGGCAGAGACTTTTTTCTTCTGAAAAATCAATAAAATGGTAATGGGAAAGTTAAACTGAGCCTTGAATTAATAGCACCTCAATTTCATTTTCTACAGTTGGCACTGTCTGTTGTAACAGAAAGGCTAAGAGACATTGGACTTCAGAGGATGTGGGTGACCATGTTTTCACAGGCAGCCCTTGGCCAAGGATCTGAATGTGGAGAAGGAAGAAAAGGAAGAGCTCTGCTGGCCTCTTGGTGAATCCCCACGTGTGCGGGGGGCTGCCATGCCCATCTTGGCCCCCAGCGGTAGTGGGCTTCCCCAACATGTCCCTTCTCCTGCATCTGAGTGTGTCCAAAGGTGAGGTACATGTCCCCTAATGAGGCCCCTCTGAGAAGAACCAGGCACTCTTGTGGGCTGAGAGCTGAATGGGATCCATCATGAGTGGGATCATCCTCTAAGAAGGAAAAGGCCACTCAGCATGGAGGACAATCCTGGGGGCCAGGCAGCACAGCAAGACCCACACAACACAAATGAGGGGTCCCAGTAAGAACTCATCTAAATCAAATGAACTTTGACTCCTTTCTTCATTTGTGGCAGCTTAACTCTCCACTTCCACCGAGATAAGACTGATAATGAATCCTAATGCAGAGGACAGTGGCCTGAGGTCAATCTATGGATCCCAGAGGCATCCTGCCCATCTCCTTTCATGTCTTGGCTTAAGGTTGATGAAAAAGCAGCATTCTTGTGCTCTCTCCCTCCTTCTCCCTCTCTCTCCATGTCCTTCTCTCTTTTCCTTGTCTCCGCATCTCTACCTTAACCTCCTTGTCTGTCTCTCTCTCCTTCTCTCTCTCCCTCTCCCTGTTTCTCCCCTTCTCTCTCTCTTTCCCTTTTTCCAGAGAACTGGTTTACAAGCACATCCCTGATTGCATGTTTTTATCCACCTTGGGAAACTGGCAGACCACAGGAAAAGGAAAAAAGGTTTTGTCAAGGTCACAGAATGGACAGTCACAGAGCAGATACCAAGTGGGAAGTGGGAGCAGATGTGAGGCAGCAGATGGAGGAGCCTATCAGGGCAAAGGGATGAGTCAGATTGAAGCAGCGAGGGAAGGGAAGGGCTGTGGGGCAATAACAGCTTGTGTGAATGGAGTGCATGGGGGATTGGGGTAAGGAAGAATGAGCCAGCGAGGACAGAAGATCAATCAGACTTAAAAGTCTTTTATGATAGAGATTCTAGTCAAAAGGACTCTTCCTGATAGAGATAATAGGCACTTATTGAGCACTCATTATGTCCCAGGAACTCTACAACATGTTGGGAATAGAAATACGGGGAAGAAAATCTGTGATTCATGGACTCAACCCTCAAGTGGGGAAAATAGTTAATAAACTAACCACAAATAGTTAAAAATCACAAAGGTGCACTATGACCTCATGAAATATCCATTAACTTCCTTCCTACAACCACCCTACTTTTTCCTCCATAGCACAGTGAGGCTGGACATATGGCCACATAGTGGAGATCCAAGAAGGAAGTCAGAACAAACTTGGTGTGCAGCCTCTGAGTCATTCTCTGACCAAATGTCCTGGAAAGTTATTTAGTTCTCTCAGCATCCAGTTCTGCTTCACAAAAGTGGATCTAACAATGTCTCTATTTTGCAGAGCTGTTGTGAAAATAAAAGGAAATGAATAGGAACTGCCCAGAATGGGGTCTGAAATATGTTAGGAGGTCAATAATTTACAGCTGCTCCTACCAGCCTAGAGTAATTGTCCACCATGACATTAGCGGCTGTTGCGATTTTGTCTTTTCTGGCAAGTCATAGACAAATGAAAATAGGATCACATACAAGGAATGTTTCAGTTTGCTAAAGCTGCTGGAATGCAACATACCAGAAACGGGTTGGTTTTTGCAATGGGGGTTATTAGCTTACAACTTTATAGTTCTAAGTCCATGAGAACATCCCAATTAAAGGATCAACAGGATGCTATCTTCCCCAAAGACCAGTTATTGGCGGGCTTGGGATCCTTTTGTCAGATAGCAAGGCACATGGTGATGCCTGCTGGTCCTTCTCTCCCGAAAAGCTTCTGATTTCAGTGGCTTTCTCTTAGCTTCTCTTTGACTTTTATGTGGCTTCTCTTAATTTCATCTCTTAGCTTCTGTATATATTTTATCCTCTTAATAAAGGACTCCCGTAAGCAGACTAAGGCCCACCTTGGACGAAGTGGGTCACATCTCAGTCTAAATAACCTGATCAAAAGATCCCACCCATACCTACAATGTTGAAGTGGTTGTGTAGGATGCCAGCGGAGTTGCTAAACTTATAAAAAATCTGTTACAATTACATAGGGAAAGTTAATAGCCCCCTTAAACCGTGGAACAAGAGGAACCAAGAGACCAGCGTTCAAAAGTAATGAGATGTACATAAATTACACAAAATCAGAGCCTAAACTTAAATCAACATCCCGCACTTGTGGTTAACTACATCCTGCTTCTCTGGTCAACCAAAGATGCTGGATTCAACCAGTTGTAAGCACAGATAAAGAAGCCCCCAAAATGTGACTCCTGTCTTATTAGCATAGTAAAAGATACACCCAGAGGTGGAGACTTTCTGCCATTTTTGAACATGCAATGCATGAAATAGTGTGTAGTCAACATAGAACTATTTAGCCCTAGGGACATGCTCATTAATTAGTAGTCAACAGATAATTATAGCACAAATGGTGCTAGCTTTATATAAAACACCGAACCCCAAGCTAGTAGACTATATAAGCCAAGGATAGGGTAGCTTTGGGATTCTGACTTCTGGATGAGGGTAGGACCCTTGCCTCTGCAGATGCAAATAAACTCTTTGAATTGCCTACTTACCTGTGGTTCTTCTAACTTAGAGCAGTCACTTTCCATTTCCTTAAGAGGTTGGTGGTTTCCTAACCTAACAACAGAAATGGATCAAAAGAACATGACCTTTTCTGGGGCCCACACAGCCTCCAGAATCCCACAGGGAATAATTGTCAAAATACTTTAAACCATCATTGAGGTGTGGTCCAGATAAAAGGACTTGAGCTATAATTAAAGCATTATTACAGAAAAAAATTCTTGAATATTAGAATTATTTATTTTCTCTGTTAATATTAACAAAATGAACAGGCATTTATTAGTCTCATATGAATTTGGAAGTGACTTTTCTGGGAACCAAACCCAATAGGTCTTTAAAAACTTTTCCATAATTACGGCATAAGCTTAAAATTCTATATCTTAGTTTTCTAACTCTGCTGTAACAAATTGCTACAAATCGGGTGCCTTAAAACAACAAAAACTCATCCCCTAGTTCTGGAGGCCAGAATTCCAAGATCCAGGGATCGGCAGTCTGGCTCCCCCGTGGGTCTGCAGGAGAACTCTTTTCTTTGACAGATGAAGGGATTCAGCCTCTCCTCTCCTGTCCTGTGGGTGTCTGTCTCTTCACAGGGCATTCTCCCCTTGTCTGTCCATCCCCTCTCCCTTCTTATATGTGCACCTGTTATAGTAGATTAAGGTCCACCTACTCTCCTGTGACCTCATTTTAATTTGCTTTATTCCATATGGAAGGACCAGATTTCCAAGCAAAGTCACATGCTGACCTTCTGGGAATTAAGACTTGAACATATCCTCTGGAGACACAAAATTCAACCCAGAGCACCTTATTCCTCAGCCCCCTGGGGTAAGGTCAGCAGACAGGCAGGAAGCACGTGTTCCCAGGGGCAGCCGGGGGCAGCTCACCCATATGAATGGGGGTTTTACTAAAACTGTCCCTGAGCTCCCTGTTGGAGAAAATTGTGCATAGGGAAACCTGGCTTTATACTTCTTCTTATGAATTTGTGAAAGAAGTGAAGGATAATATAAGATGCACAAATAAAAAATTGATGGGAAAAATCCAGGAGTTGGGCCTCACATTATGGAACCTAGGAAGAATGAAGAGTTAGAACATAGGAGATTTTTATCTTCTTTCACTGATGTGTGCTTTTCTGTTCCTATGCAAGCCTTCCTTCTTTTTTTTTTAACATGGGTAGGAACCGGGAATCGAACCTGGGTCCTCAGGCATGGCTGGCGAGCATTCTTACCTGCTGAGCCACTGTGGCCCACCCAAAGATCAGTATGTTTTTTTTTTTTTTAAACATGGGCAGGCACCGGGAATCGAACCCAGGTCCTCTGGCATGGCAGGCGAGCATTCTTGCCTGCTGAGCCAACGTGGCCCCAAGCCTTCCTTCTTAACCCTCCTTTTTAACGCTTCTAAACACTTAACAGATATCTATACTACTTAAAAAAAAAAAGATCCATTGCATTTGGCTAGAACTTAAATGTTTCTATAAACCTCAGACCTCTGATGACTACTGTAGATATTTGGAAATGCAGGTGAGACTTTCCGTACACCCCCACATACCCTTGGAGGGGATTTTGCAGAGTCCCTAAAAAGCAGTTTCGTGTGTCTACATATATATATCTTTGTCTCAAAAGTTGTCCCATATTGTATATGTCGTATTTTAGTTTTAGTAAACATTGCACCAATATTATATCACATATATCAATGTTTTCTGAATACCAAAAAAGCAAAACACACACACACACCAAGTTCTTTTGTAATTTATTTGTCATCACCTTTCTGAAGACACTCAAAACTACATGATTTAACCTGGAATGGGTCCTGAGCAGATCACTGCCCACACCCGGTGGGCTCTGAAATCATAGACGTTTCCGGAGCCTGTGACCCAGCGAAACCCCAGAGCGCTGCGTCCCCGCAGGGCAGCTCAGCTGCCTCTCACTGCGCATCCCCAAGACATTCTCCAAGTTGCTGAACCGACCGAATGAGCGTCTGCGCGGCTTCTTGGTGAGCTCCGCGGTGGGAGAAGGAGCTGCCCTCCCAGCAGCCCATGCAGGGCCCTGCCCCTGGGCTCCAACACAGATTCCCACCCGACCAGGGTCTGAATTCCCAGGGGACAGAACCCTGGAGCCGGCTTGCAGAGGCCTGCCTCGCTCCCCTTCTAAATCCCTGCCCTGGTCGGGGTGCAGTCGAGGCCCCGTGTGCCCTGCTGACACCCCGCGTCTGCCCGACCGCACCCACCTTTCTTCCCTCAGCGCCTCCTGGCCCAGCGCTGCCTCCTTCCGGATCCTTCCCCTCTGCTCCCGCTTCTGGCCTCCGGGCAGCCTGATCAGGGGGCAGGAATCAGTGGCTGAGAGAGGCCGCTGCTCAGTCCCCAGGGAAGTTGTCCGCATTCGCGGTGGGCCGCAGCTCCACGGAGGCAGGGAGGCGCCCAGGAGGAAACGCCACAGAAGTCTTGTTCTAGCTGGCTGGAGCTGCTTTAAGGAACTTGCGAGCAGTTCTGTGACTTCGCTCTAACCGAAGCCGCCGGCCTGTTCTGCCTCACGTGTCCGCAGGCCCAGCTTTCTTCGCAACCTGCTGCAGTCTGGTGCGAAGCTGGCAGTCCTCGGCCACGGGTGGCATTCTGGCTCTGCGCTTCTGGTTTCCGCTGACTTTCGACTTGTTTATTTTTCCTTGGCTTCCCCCGACCACTTCTGAATTTGCTGTTTTTAAGACCTCCAGCGGAATGGAATAAGACCCATCCTGATTCAGTTTGGCCACACCGAAGCTAGTAATAACATCTTCAAACAATCCTATTTACAAATGATTTCACACCCACAGGAACGTGAATGGATATGAAGAACGGGTGTTTTGTGGGATACACGGTTCAATCCTCAGCACCCTGTACCCCTTCTCCCTTGGTGAGTAACTCCATTGCCAGCAGTCCCCACTGCGGCAGTGGTTTTGTATTGCACTCCCCTTTGTCTATACCACCATAGCCCGCCATGTGAGTGTACTTCAGAGATCCCTACTGAATCTGACCCATAGGTTGTCATACTTTGCCTCGTTGTCCAAGATGGTAGGTATAGCTCCAACCTTTACATCTGCGTTCCAGGCTGAGGAATGGAGAAAGGGGCAGAGAAGGGGTAAAGGACCCAGGCCAGCTATCATGTAAGGTAGCATCTTAATAAACTGGCACCCCAAACTTCCACTTCTATCCCAATGTTCGGAATCCAATTGCATGATCATCCCTTATCAGACATGGAGGCTAGTAATTCTAGACTTTACCCTAGGGATTTCTGTTACTATGAAAGAAGTGAACTGTCTCAGCCACATCCATGAATCTTCAACCGTAGGGAACTTCTCCAAACATTCCACACCCATTGTGGGCCACACCTTTGCCAACACCATCCTCAGAAAGAGCTAATTCATCCTTCAGGATGACCCAGCTCCTGCTTCCCTCATTTAGTGCAGGCAGATCTTGGAGATATTGCAAGTGCAGTTCCAGATAAGTAAGCAAATATTGCAATAAAGCGAGTCACCCAAATTTGTTGGTTTCCCAGTGCATGTAAGAGTTATGTTTACATTATACTGTAGTCTATTAAGGGTGTAGTAGCATTATGCCTAAAAAATCAATATATATACCTTAATTAAAATGTGATGCAAAGAAACAAAATAATGCCAATAGATTTCTTCAATACAAGGTCACCACAAACTTTCAATTTGTAAAGAAAATAAATCTGTGAAATGCAATAACGTGAAGCACAATAAAATGAGATATGCGGTGCACGGATGGTTCAGTGGTAGAATGCTCGCCTTTCACACAGGAAAGCCGGGAACATGCACCGCCAACCCCCACCCCACTCCCCAAAATGAAGTGTGCCTGTATTTGCTGTGTACCAGGCATTGTTCTAAAAACTTCACCTGCACCAGTTCACATCTAGCAGCTACTTTATGGGATAATGACTGACCTTAGTCCCATGCAGCAAATTGTGAGATGGAGGTGCAGAGATTAAACAGTTTCACAGCGTCGAAGACCCAATCCCTCAACAGCCACACCCTGCAGCTTCTCTCTCAGGCATGCCCACCTGAACGTCCTTCTGTGCTCGTCTCTTGCTTCTGTAACAGCATCTGCCTTCTGTGCTCCACTTCAGCTGTGAGCCACCAACCCGCACTCTCATGGGGGGCAGGGGCTGGTCCTTTATGCTCTTGTATTGCTAGTGCCCAACCCAGGGTTGAAACGCTCAGATCCCATGGAAAGGATTTCCTGAGGAGACTATCGACAAGCTGTCTCATCCACAGAGAATGAGCAAAAGGTGGAGGAGCCATGCCATGGAATGGACTGCCAGTTGTGTCCAACAGCGTCTTGTTACTGTGTGTGAGGTCTGAGATACCAGGTGTTGGTGACACAGAAATGAGTAAGATGCATTGTTCTCTCTAATGGCCTCATAGCCAAGACAGGAGAGATGAATGGATCCAGCACAAAATGACAGGCCATGCCAACAGCCGTGTTCATGCAGAGGAGAAAGCAGGGGAGCAAGGAGTTGTCTCTAACAGACGGCATCGAAGTGGGGTCTTTGATGAGATATCCATCAGGCTTTGACTGCAATCCACAAAACCTCACTGTGGCCAAAAACCAAACCAAAACAAAAAGGAAAGTTGCAAGAGGGGTGTGAACCTGGCAGAGGCTGGCTGTGGCACAGCCATGTGGCAGAAAAGGAGGGTCTCTGGGTCTGGGCTGAGTGGTCAGCAGGGAATGTGGAATGGACAGTTTCTTACCAGGGCTCGGGTACTGGGAGCACATCGACTCAGCTGGCGACCAGGGTCTGTGCCCGAAATCTGTCTGCTCATGGAGAGGGCGTGTTGGCCTGGACTGGGTCCTTTGCCCACCCTTAGCGGAGAAGATTTCTCATCTTGATGGGTCATCACCAGAATGGCCACAGCTGGAGCCGTGTAGTTCTTTAAAGAAAAATTGGGGTGCCGGTTCCTGAAGAATCAATGATGTTTGTTAACCAGGAGAAATTGTCCATTGTTTACTAGTGATGGGAAGGATTTTTGCAGATAAGTGGGAAATTGGTATCTTGGCAGTGGTTTGAGCAAAGAGAGATGGAAATTGCAGGCGGTAGAAAGGGAAAGCAGAGTGACCAGCTTGGTTGGAACAGGATGAAGATGTAATTGGGCCACAATCTGAAAAACAATCTGAATGCCACAAAAATAAGCTTTGATGCTATCTTGCATACAATAGGAAGCCACTAAGGGCATGCTGTGGGCAGTGGTTTAAGGCCATTTTGAAAAGTTTTGCAGGTGGATAAGGAGGAAGGAGAAGGCAGAGACAACACTTAGGAAGCTACTGCAGTGTCCAAAGGAGATGTAATAAGGACATAAGTAGAGTAGCAGAATTATGAGTGATGATGCTGAAAATACAGTTCTTTGCTAAAAGTTTAAACTTTTTCTTTGCCAAAAGAAGCCACTCCTCTGTTGCTCACATCCAGGGCTGCCCCATCCAGGGGCTGTGCAAGACACTCTGTAATCAAAGGCTCCCTGAAGCTGGCAACACAGCAAACCTGCCTAGAGCTTCTGAAATATGCAGGTGATAAATATCCAAGTGTTTCTCAAAGACATCTCTGTAAATAGGATAAATCAAATGCTCCAGCAAAACCAGGAATGAAAACTAAAAATGTTGGAAACAAGCAAGGAAGGATCAGTGAACAAGATGCAAATAATAAAAATGATATTATGCACTGAGGATGATGAATAAGGAGCCACTGACAGGTGGAGGGTGGATTGGTAGAGGGAGAGTAGGAGGAAATCACTTATGCATGTTTAATTTAGTACTTAAGGAAATCCAATGACCATTTTCCCTCAAGTACAAAGGTATACCTCGCTATTCTCAAGAGATTATTTCCTTTGAAAGTCCCAGAGATGTTTCAGTTTCTGTAGGAACAGCTCCCACCAGTCCTTCCTTATCCTTTTCTGCCCTTGCTTCCAAACACAGAGCAAGAACAGGAGCTCACCTTCCCAGCATCCCTGCATCTGGGAAGAGCCCTCTCGCCCCCTTATGTGGAAAATGAGGGGTGCCTCCTAGGGGCCTTTGGGAAACATATATCCTCCCAGTAGAGGAGGAGGAGGGCTCTCACTGCCCTGGAAACCCCAGTCCTGCCTTTGGATGTGGCTATGTGAGCACATGACATAGGAATACAGGAATGGTGGGAGCCATTGGCACCTATGAGAGATGTTGACACACAGAGATCTGGCTGGTTGTGACATCGCAGGGCTGCTGAGCCAGCTGGAGCCATCTGCCTTCTTGCTAATGTAGGTGCTATGGTTTGAACATTTTTCCTTGAGCTTTTTGTTACTTACAGATAAATGTGTCCTAAATGACACACTCCCAGAGGAAAGGTGGGAAGGATGCATTGTTGGCATCAGGAGTGCTTGAATAGGTGAGTACATTGAATCCAAGTGGTAAAGGAATATTCTCAACTGAGTCTTTTGCACAATTACCTCCTGAGAAAAGCATGAATATTTATAGAATTGAATAATAATTATAACAATAATAATAAATAGTTATTTCAACATAATTAAATCTACTTATCCTCTCCATCATTAATCAAAATAGTTACACAAAATCCCTACTGCAACAAAACAAACACACATTTTTGGTGATCTAAATTTCAATGGCTGGTTATTTAACCATCAATATTTTTCTATTTCCAATGTATGATAAGTAATCTGTATTAGTAATCCATCTGTACATCTCTTATTTTATTTTCTTTATTCTTGAAATGAAGTTGAACAGAGATGGTGTGAAAAAGATATTCTGATTTTGAAAAAACATGCTAATTAGAATAAAGTTTCAGGGAGAACAGATTTTTTTTTTTGCATGGGCAGGCACCAAGACTCAAACCTGGGCCTCCAGCATACCTGGCAGGAACTGTCTGCTGAGACACTGTGGCTCACCCGAGAACAGACTTTTATCTCCATACTGCCATATTTTTGTTACTATTATCAGGCAGCCTAATGACAAGAGTCATGATCACTAAAAAATGTTAAGCAGTACACTGAGGTGGGTGAACTTCGTTCTGTAAGATGTGCTCTGCAGCTAAAGTGTGAATTGACTTTGAATTCCGTTGATTCTTCATCTTATACATGAGATTTTAGCTACCAGAGTTTCTAAAGTTTCTTTTAGACCTCAGCATAAAGTAAACCATAAATCAAAAAATCCATTTGTCAGTTTTTTAGAAATGAAGTTAATTCTAGCAACCAGAAGTAATAAATTGAAGATTTTGAAGTTAAATTTGCTAAATGGTCTTGACATTTGCTATTGCGTGTCTGCTCTCAGAAAGTTGATCTTAAAAAAAAGGAAAACCTTAAAGTTCTATTTTACTTCTTCAACTCTCCTTAGGTGCCATATTTTTAAGAAAAAATATCTTGTATTTATGTCTCCTGTAGGAGAGGACAGAAGAATGCTGATATTGGTGACCGAAGCTAAGCTTCTTGCCTTGTTCTAATTAATCAATACGTGATTACAACATTCTTGTCAATATAATTAAAAATTGATTAAAAACATTGGAAAAGAGGCAGTTAAGAAAAAAGAAAAGGCATAGATATTGGAAAACAACAATCAAGCAGACTGGAAATCTGAAAAAACTCAGAATTCTAGAATCTGAATGTCTATCAATTTAAGCTTACTCTAATTGCTACAAAAATAGATAGTCTATTCATTTCAGAATTTACAGTAAATATTAGCTTTGATAAAATCCAGTTACATCAGTTACTGAAGGTTCATTTTCCTGCATTTGATTGCTGCTAATTATATAATGGAGACGCTCAAGTGTCAGGAAAAACACCCATGCCTGGGTCCCGTGTCCCCACCCAAGACCAACTAAATCAAGTTCTCTGAGGTTGGGATCCAGGCTCTGCTGAGCTTGAAAAGCCCCTGGTATGTTTCCAGAGTGTGGTCCAAGCCAGGTACCATTGGACAACTTAATGCCTGTGCTCCAACCCATGCTCACCCCCAAATATGATGACAACAAGCACAGTCATGGCCAGGAAACACAAGCCAGGCTCATGAGAGCTAGGCTGCTCCGTATCACTGACTCCTGGTTTATTTGATACATTATGAACCTGAGAGCAGGGGTCCTGATTAAAATGGGGCATATGACAAGCCGGAGACACCAGAGGAAAGGAGAGCCCGCCCGAGACTTAGCCTTGAGTCGCTGCTTTTACTATAAGGGGGAGGAATCCTCTTACAGCATATAAAGAGTAAGTTTCTTATCTCTTGGTTATATCAAAGAAATGAAGAACTGATCCCGTGCCTTTTCTGCAGATTGTGATATTCTTCTCTGGATACAGGGTCCTACTGGAAGTGCCGAGGCACTGATGTCAAATATTGTCAAGACATCTCTAGTCACATACCACACGGCAGAAACCTTAAAGATTTTAATTTTGTGAGTTTCCTGCTTCTACCTTTTTTTTGTTTTTTGAAAGCCTGACGTACACATGCCACCTGGAACCTGAAATTCTGGAGAAGCCAATGGCAGCTGCAAGCTGAGGTGGGTGAGTAGAAAGGGCGGGGAGTTCACTCCGGGGCCGTCTTCTCACTGGTGCCGGGGAAATGCCTTAACTTTGTGAACCTTCCTGTCCTTGTCGCCTAAACAGGATTAATTCCATCTACAAATGTATGTGGCTGTGAGGATTAACCTCAAAAAATATTTTAAAATAGCCAATTATAGTGCTCTGCCGGTAGTGGTGGAAATAAAAGATATTATGTTATTACTATTCACTAATATTATGTCTGTACTTCATTATCAATTATAAAGGGCATCTTAGCAAAGCCAGTAAGTCATTATCCCCCCAAAACTGTCAACTGATCCTTCATTAACCTCAAGATAAAAGACTTAGCGTAGCATATACATCCCCTGGGCGCTCTACTAATATCTACTAACAGGAGCCACTGGGGATATTCTTAGGTTCGGCTAAATTCAGCCTCAAGAGACGCTCACAGGTCACACTTGGCCTCAGAACAGGGACTGCAGTTTGCAGGAGTTAGTACACAGTTCTCGGGTCATTTGTGTTTTTGCCTGTAGCAAGCAGAAGCCCTGGAATTTGTTGTCTGGCATGTCTGTAGAGTGTGTTATTTGTCAATGTACTACCTCCCAATGCATCCTTCAATATAGGTTACAGGATAGACAATGGAATCCCCTCCAGCATTTCTCCTTTAAAGTGAGGACATTGAGCTTTCCTAGGAGAAGGTGCTGGGAGGACACTGTGGAAAGAAAAGGGTGATTCCTGCTCCTTTCCTGCAGTTCCAATACAGGTCAGGGCCGTAGTGCAGGTGTGAGGACCCCCAGGACAACCTGTCCAGCCCCATGTACAGAGCTGCTTCCTCTGTGACCCTGTCCCCTTGGCCTGGTGACAGTCTTTCCCCAGTCTCTGGACATAGAGACTAGGGCTCCACTGTACTCATGGCTCCTTCAGCCCCTGCCCTGCTCCCCATGAAGGGCCCTGTATGGATTCCAGTGTCATCCACCAAGTGGTCTTTGTGCTGGCCCCCGTCCGCCACCCCACAGCTGGAGCACTCTGAAGGCCGTTTGAACCTACTCGAACTTCCACTCTCTGCCCCCTTATGGCTGACCATTCCTCCCAACCAGATCCAGCCTCGCAAAACTAGTGAACCTCTGGGCTGTCATGGGGTCAGAGGAGTGGCACACCTTCTCCAATGAGGCCTGAACCCCTTCTGAGTTTGTCCTTCCTTGAGTCTCAGCCCACAGTTCCAAATGGGTGTTCTCATATCACACACTCTTTTATCAGTTAATAACTCTTTATGTTAAATTTTCTTTGTAATCCATTATGTGGCTTGTATCTCCTTATTGGACTCTACAGTATGGGTTGCATACTATAGAGCAAGTGACTCAGGTAGGCAGAGGCAGTGCTTCCTCCTGGGAGAAGGGGTGGGCTTATGTGCAATCCCATAAGATAGAGTGATTTGGTTATCAATGTATAAAATCTCCCTCCAGGACAAAGGCCCAGTATTATAAAAGGTTTCCTAAACTCTGGGTTCTGTGCTTGATGCAAAGCTCTGTGGCTTCAGGATCCATCTAGGCCCAGCTGGCACCCCATGGGAATTGGGAGGTACTCTGGAGGGTTGCTAACATATTAGTTTGCAAGTAGGGTAAAATTTCAGGTGCTTCTCAGGCTTTGACAGGCAGCAGGACAACACCGGAGTTCCCCTTTGGTTTGAGTCCTTGTGGCAGTCTGTGTATCATTCACACCCCTTTGCTCATCCCGCACTGCCCTATAGGAGGGCCAGGTGCAAGGAGATGAGATTCAGGAATGGTGGGTATGGGTTCCTTCTGGCTGAGAAGCCTTGAGCTTCACAGCAGCCATACCTCTTGTCATAACTCTGCAGTTAGAGCTTCCAGGGTCCCTGTGGGAACATTGCCAGTTCTAAAATCACTGTACTGGAAAACCTGGAGCAGTAGCTACTTACTAAACATTTGTACAGTCTTCCCCATCCAGCTGAAAAGGATCAATCAGGGATCTTTGTTTTCCGTAATCAATATTGCTAGTAACATCACTGGAATTCTCTCTTTTTCAAGTTTCCAGGGAAACAGCTAGAAAGAGAAGCAATGATCAGATTCACATGCAGAAGGAGAAACATTTTATTAACCCTAACTTCAAACTACCTTCTCTTCTGCTATGTGTCCACATGTCATTCTGAGTTTCCCTCCTGGTGCAAGCCCTGCCTGCTGCACATGCCAAGCTTTCTAAAACCTGGGTGTTTTCACAAAAGCACCTCTCAGGAATGCCTTTTTATTGGCCCTTCATAGCTAATCCCCTTGGCCTATCTACTGAATCCTCCAATAACCATCCTCTTTAATAAATGAAATCTGAAGGAATGAAAAGATCCTTTTAATTGATTGATGGGCTCCAGGAAAGATAGTCTGAAGAAAGGGCTTCAAAGGGATTAAGCAG
Organism: Tamandua tetradactyla; assembly: GCF_023851605.1. Classification (NCBI taxonomy): domain Eukaryota; kingdom Metazoa; phylum Chordata; class Mammalia; order Pilosa; family Myrmecophagidae; genus Tamandua; species Tamandua tetradactyla. Next base: position 56,619,072 of record NC_135335.1, read on the forward strand.
GAAGGGAGTTTTATACAGTTTGGGGAAATAGAGCATTTCTAGAATGTAACATGGCAGAAAAGCAGGATATCTATTGGCCTGAGCAGAAACAATAGTACCTATTATAGTTTCTTCAAGAAACTTGCATGTAGTTCTGTGACTTAGCTCTAACTGTCAACTAGAATGTTCCAGAATGGGAAGAATGGAGAATTAGGGGAAAAATGTATATGAAAAAGGAAACTCATTATTGTTCAGGAAAATAAGTCTTTGAGTCCACCTCAAAAGATATGTCCAGTCTTTACAAGGTCAATTGTGCTGATGCTCTAAGTGTTGATGCGTCATTGTGAGACCATAGCATTTCTGCAGATTTCAGTTTTAGATCATGACTGATTATCTGTCACCTGAGCAGCCACAGAGAAACCATCAAAGACTTTGAGGTGAAGATAGCATATCAGTGAGATTAAAACAAGCTCTGACTAGAGTATTATAAGCCCTGCAAAATATTCAGTTCATGAAGCATGAACGACATCCACCAGGTGACCCAGGAGAAGAGATCCGAATATCAACTCTTCATTCTTGGTTCCAGATATGGGCTTGTTTCTGGGTTCATTATTTTTTCTATTTTTTAAAGTTATCTCTCTGAACCTCTTTAGTGATCTTTAATGTTTTGGAAAGCTATCTTGGAACATAGGTATAGCATTCATATTGGCACAAAACTCTTCTAAAAGCAAAGATGGCATCTAGTTCTGCTCAGATTTGGACCACAGACTGTCCAATTTTGATTTGTTTGCTAAACAGCAAATCAACTATTATGGTAATATTATATAGACCTTTAAAAAATAAATACTTTAACTACAGAACAAAACCTCTAAAGTTTTTGTGCTTCCCTTATGGTTATGGGGGAGATGGCCTCAAGGCATCATACCTAGTGATTATTAGATTGAGTCAGTTTATTTCTAATACTTTACCCTCCTTGAAGTTTTCAAGGAGGGTAGTTTGATAGTTTTCATTACAGAGATATTTGTCTAACTTGCCATAATCTGGATTTCTGCATTGATTTGTAACCCAGAGAATAAAAGAAAACATATTGAGATCTCTAGACTCTCATTTGGAATTATCTAGTAAGTAAGGGATCACATTGTTACACCACAGGATTCTATCAATTGGTAGGTAATATCCAATAGGATCTACATCAACATATTCAATATTCAGAGCCATTTACCCAAAGGATTGTTTCTAAAGAATGGGGTCACCAAATTTAGCTATAATCAGGTAAAAACTTTCAGGGCAGATGTCTGCTTCGAAGAACTGGATTTAGCTTACTACTTAAACAATTAGAAAAAACTGGACAAAGTATATGAAATAGAGGTTTTCCAACATTGTAAAATAGCAAGTACAGGACTGTGATAATGAGAAGTGGAAAACAAGAAAGATGAGCCTACTCAGTGCAACTGCTTACTGCCATTGGGCCTCTTCCAGGCCACTGGGCCCAAGGACCTTGCTGAGCTGAGGACACATAGATCAGAGCATGAGAGATGAAAGTATCTAGTTCTCTGGGGAATAATAGCAAAGAGCAGGGAGGCACACAAAAAGAGAACTCCAGAGATCTGCACAGGGATTCCACCAAGTCTTTGTCTGACTACAAATCTGTTCATGTAGGACAGGAACCTAGCCAAGGCTGGAGAAAGAATGGCTGGAAAGGAGTAAGCAGAACAACTCCAGGAGCTCACATAGGGCTGGGAAGTATCTGTGTTCCTACCAAACAGAATGAACAGACTTTGTGATACCCATGACATTGAGTAAAATGGTAAAATTTAGAGATGAGGTTAAATTAGCCCTAAAGGCTGAAAACTTGCTCTCAGTCCACCCTAACAAAGCGTATACGCAGCTTTAAAAGGCTCAAACGAATTCTAAACAATTTAACTTTGTCCCAGGAAAACCTTCTGAATATTTACTAGAACTCAAAAAATTATCCGGCACCCAACAAGGTAAAAGTCAAAATGTTAGAAATCTAATAAAAAATTTCTCCTCCAGGCAAAAAGAATGAAAATATAACCAGGGAGAAAATTAATTAATATAAAAAAATCCCACAGAAATGTTAAAAAATTGGAGGGCATTAGAAGAGCTGTTATAAAATGCACAGCATATACTTAAAAAAGGAGGGAGAAAGTAAACCTGATAGACAACTGAAAAATGCAAAAACATTTAAATAAAGTTTCTAGGGTTGAAAAATACATCATGTGAAGTGAAATATGTACTGGATAGATTTTGCAACAGAGTGGATGTCACAGTATAAAGAATCAGTGAATTTAAAGACGTGATCACAGAAATTGTATAAAAGGAAGCACAGAAAATAAATAATATGGAAAATAAATTAGCAGAGCATTGATGAGCTGTGAGGCAATGTGAAGAAATCTGATAAAATGTTATTGGAGTGTCAGAAAGGATTGCGGGGAATTTGAAGAAATAATGGCTATTTTTTTTTTTTAAATTTGAGGCAAATAATAGATCAGAAGATCTAGGAAGTTTAACAAGGGTCAAAAAGGTAAAAAATGAAGAGAACCATGACAATTACGACCAAGTTGCTGAAAACCAATTAATAATACAAAAAAAAAAATCTTATACTGTGATATCCACTGTGTTGCAGTTAAAGCAGACCATAAAGAAGACACATTCATGAATAAATGATACACAAAAAATGTGGTTCTGGCTCTGGAAGCCAGAGAACAATGGAGAGGCATTTATAAAATACTTAAAGAAATGCTTTCATCCTAGAATTATATGCCAGCAAAAATATTTTTTTGAAATTGAAGGTGTCAAAAGAAACAGTCACCAATATAAGCAAAACTTCAGGTTTATTGACAGAGAAGCTGCTTCAGGAGATCTCATGCTGGAGGATTGAAAGTCTCCAGATGGCAAACAGGTTACAATGCCATAAAGGCAATTAAGGGATTCCAAATGGGAAGTTAAAATGATTGGCTGACATTTAAGTTTCTCATTGCCTAAGAGGGTCTTAAAAAGCTGGAAACAGATATACGTTGGTTCAGTTATCCCTTTTTAATGGGTTATTCCTACCAGACCAAGACTGGCTTATCACTAAATATTGCTCAAATTGCAGTTTTATTCAGAATGCTCCACTTTCAATGAAAGTCTTGTCCTCGGCCAGTTTTAATCTGGAAATCACCTGCCATATTCCAGAAAGAGGTCACCTTTGGAAATTCCCAATGTGGTTGATCATATTATTTTATTTAACAAAGGTTAAAAAAGAAAAGAGAAAGATAACTTTTTCAGGCAAACAAAAAGCAGAGAGAATTTATTACTAGCATTGCACTACAAGAAATATTATAGGAAATACTTTTTTCAGGGATAAAGGAAATAGTAAGAGTTATAGGTTTGGATATGCCCCTGGGATTAAGGACTATTAGAAACATGAGTGTATTGATATATATAGATATTTCCATGAGGAAAAATATAAAGGACATTTTTTTCTTTTTCCCTCATTTTTATCTCTTTAAAAGATAACTGGATTTTGAAATAAAAACTAAATTATAGTGTGATTTATAGCATGTTTGCTAGTAAAGTATGTGATTGTAATGGCACAAAGAATGAGAGAAGGGAATGCAAGTGTTCTGTTGTATGTTTCTGCATTATGTGTAAACTGGTGTACAATTATTTAAAGGTAGACTGTAATAAGTTCAAATTTTATATTGTAAACCTTACAGCTATCATTAAAAATAAGATAAAGAGCTAGCTAAAATGAAGATAAAAGGTAATCATAAATGATGGCTCAAATATTCCAAAAGAAGCCAAAGGAAAAAGGAAAATAGGAATAAAAGAACAGGGGGGAAAATTGAAAACAATATCAGCAAAGTATATTTAAACCCAACTATATCAAGACTTTCAGTAAATGTTGATGGTCTAACCACTCAAATTAAAAAGCAGAGATTTTCCAATTACATAAAGAATAAGATGGAACTATATTCTTTCCACTAAAAGACTCATTTTAAATATAAGGACACAAATAGGTTAAACATAAAGGGATGCAAAGTACCTCAAACAAACACTAATCAAAAGAAAGATTCATTTAGAGGACTTAACAAACAGAAATTCCTATGCACCTGAAAGAGAGCCTCAAAACACAAGCAAAAACACCAAACTGACTGGAGAAATAGATAAATCTACAATTATAATTAGAGAGTACAGCTCCTTTCCCAGTTAACTGATAGAACAAGTAAATAGAAAAACAGTAAAGACATAAAATATATGAACAGTTCTATTGGCCAACTTAATCTAATCGAAATTGTTAAAAATTCCACCTAACAATAACAGAATTAACATTCTTTTGAGTATACATTCTCTTCAAATACACATAAACCATATTATAGGCCACAAAGCAGGTCAAAATAATTTTAAGAGTAGTAAGTCATACAGTTTTATCTCTGTCTATAATAATATTAAACTAAAAACCAATAAAAGAAAGATTTTTAGATATTCTCCACACATTTTCTCCACACATTTTTAAATTAAATAATATGCTTCTAAATACTGTATTACTTCTTGGGTCAAGAAGTAATCACACCCTATCAAAACTTATGGAATGTAGCTAAAGTAGTGGTTGGAGTGAAATTTATTGCATTAAATGCTTTCATTAGATAAGCAAAGTATCTCAAGTTGATGATCTAAATCTTTCCCTTTGAAGTGATGGAAAAGAAAAGTGACAGAAAGGAAAGATTAAATTAAAATAAAAATAAGCAGAGAAAGGAAATAACCTAAGGAAAGGAAAAAAAACAGTGATATAGGAAACAAAACGTCAAGACTAACTGATGAAACTAAAAGCTGATCCTTCAAAAAATAATATAATTGATAAAACTCTAACAGATACTGGAGGAATAAAGAGTGGATTCAAATTATCAATAAAGTAACAAAGAAGGAAACATCACCACAGACCCTCTGGAATTGCATAAACAATTTTATGAGAAGAAATTTAATAATTTACAAAAGTAATAATTGCCAAGGAAGGTGTTTAATAATGTAATATATTATATATTTAATATAAATCTATACCTATCTTCACACCATTGTCTATTAAAGTAAGAAATAATTCCAATTTCACAACAATCTTTCAGAAAACAGAGGCTGAGAAAGACTTCCCAATTCATTTCATGATGGCAGCATTTTCCTCACATGAAAACCAGATGAAAATATTGCAAGAAAAAAAATTACAGGCCAACATTGCCCATGAAAATATGCACAAATATCTTTAAGATGAAATATTATTAAATTCAGCAATATATAAAAGTAATAACATGCCATTATCATTTGGCATTCATCTGGAGAATACAAAGTTGACTTGAAAATCTACTAGTATAATTTGCCATACTAACAATTTACTATTAACAGGTTTAGAAACTGCCATTTTAATAGTTATACAAAAATTACTTGACAATTTCAACACAGACTTACGAAAATTTTAGAATATTAGTAAATGAGGAATCAAATGGTATTTCCTTAACTTGAACAGCTTAGTGATAATATAGTTAAATATTGAAAGACTGAATGCATCTCTTAAGTGATAAGTAGAATACAAAGATATCTGCTCTTACCACTTCAATTCAAAATAAAACTGAAAATTCCAGCTGGTGAAACAAACGAAGGTAAAGAAAACAAAGGCATATAGATTGCAAAGAAATAAGTGAAAGTGTGTCTATTTGAGGACAGCACAATCATCTCCCTCAGACTTCTCATGATTGTTATATAAATATAGAGCTCTTATTCTAAATTAGGAAAGGGTGGGGAAAATGTTTGTTTCTTGGAGTCACAGTTTAGGTTACAACAAAGCTTAAAATACTTTATAGAATAAGGGCCACAGCCTATACTGAGATGGGTCCAATTGCAAGATGTTTGTATAAAAATACTTGGAGCCTGCTATCCTCAAATAAAGGAAAACACCTGGGTCAAACTACTTTGGAAAAGCCCAGAATGAAACTCAGCTAAATCATATCATTCAAGTCAATTTGAGTAAACAATATGTGCTTTTAAAACATATGTTTTAATTTCCTTGGCTGCTCAAGCTAATCTCATGCAACATGAAATTCACCATTTCCTTAAACAATGGTGTACTGATTTGAAACTATTTTGTACACCAGAAAAGTCATGTTCTTTTACTCCTATTCCAATTTTGTGGGTCAGACCTTTTGATTAGATTATTTCCATGGAGATGTGACCCCACCCATTCAAAAGTGGCCTTAATTAACTTACTGGAGTCATAAAAAGAGCGCATGGACACAGAGAGAGTTCAGAGCCAACACAGAAATCAGAAAGATGAAACCAAGTGACAGATGTTTGGAGGTGCTTGGAGACAGGCAAAACCTCAGCGAGGAGGCCACTGGAACCAGGAGCTGAAGGGGGAGCAAAGGGCCAGCAGACTTTGCCATGAGTCTTCCCCCAAAACAGAGAAACCCCAGACATGATCAGCCTTTCTTGAATGAAGGTATACCCTAGTTGAGGTCTTAATTGGGACATTTTCAGGGCCTGGAACTGTAAATTTGTAACCTTTATAAAGGCTAATCCATTTCTGGTATTGTGCATTCTGGCAACTTTAACAAACTGAAACAAATGGGAATTTATTTGCTCACAGTTTTGAGGTTAAAAGAATGTCCAAATCAAGGCATCATTGAGACAATGCTTTCTTCCCAAACTCTGGTGTTCTGGGGCTGGCCGTTGGTGATCCTTAGTTGGTGATCCTTGGTTGGTGATCTTTGGTTCTTCTGCCAAATGACAGTGAACACAGCAGGCTATCCTGGCCTCTCTTCTCTTCCAGATATCCTCACCCTTCGGGTCTTCCTTCCTGTGACTTCCTCTCTCTGTGTCTGAATTCAATTCTGCTTTTAAAGGATTCACTAACAGGATTAAGACTCATCCTGATTGAGGTGGGCCACACCTTAACAAAGTAACCTCATGAAAAGGTCCTACTTACAATTGGTTCACACCCACAGGAATGAATGAAGCTTAAGGACATGTTTTTCTGGAGTGCATAAGGGTCTAAACCACCATTATATATAAACTAGCTACACTGTTAAAGGAGAACTTTCTTTTAAATGCAGTGGTACGTATGAATGAAAAGTAAACATAGTGAGATTGTTGGCCATAAATAAGTGCCCAATTTGGAGAAGACATTAAATCAACCAAATAATTCATTGAATGTTCTTTGGATAATATATAATTAAACCAGAACTCTCAGAAGTGCTACAACAAAGTATGGAATTCTGCTGGTACGTGGTTATGGAAAAGAGCATCCTCTGATTTGTTTACCTTTAGTCAAGGCTTTAATTTTAGGAGTGAGTTTAATTACTCATTTTATAATGGTTAAAAATTCAACATCTTTAAAAACACAGACTGTTTATTATGCATGTTGCTTGATCTCACATTAGCCTATAAAACAAAATTTCAAACTCATGGCTACTTTAATGAAACTCTTATGACTGAGAATACTATGTGCATTGTTTTCTCAAGTAAACTGTGTTGATTTGGGTGGTTTGTATCAAAGAGTCCTTCATCATGGAATTTATTAAACCCACAAATATAATTTGCATTTATAAAAGGAAATCTTTATTATACTGAAATGCTTTGCATTAATTTATCCAATCACTGTATTTGAATTATTCTGGTCATATACAAGAGATAGAAAAAATATCTTTTATTGTTATAAAGCCAATGAATCTTATGCCATAGGCCAACCCAATACTATAAACAAACATTTCTCTTAAAATTTCCCAGTTTTCAGCTTCCAATATTAATTCCTAGAGATTGTAGATGATTATTTATATGTCCCAGAGACAGACTTCTGATGGATTAATTCCTATAATCCATCATTTTTCTTTTCTCCCCATCTGTGCCATGCATCAGTTTTACACTTGATTGCATAACTTCTGATGCTAAATTTTAGAAAATCATACTTTTGTGACTCTCTGTTATATCGCATGATTATGTGCACCAATATTACTTTTCTTGCAAGACACTCAAGCCTCTTTTAACAAAATTTGACATTTTTACTCTGACAATCTTTCATATTTATAAGCTCTTCACTGAGATATTGCAAAACTGAAAGCAAATATTGCATTTTCATTCTTATACAGATGTAATATCATGTTTCATCTAGGTAATCATGAGCCATTTCCCTTGCAGAGGAATATATGAAATATAATGAATGAATTTAAAATCAACATGTAACTAAATAATTCCTACATGAACTTTTTGATGAAGGTCAACATCATTTGTTTAGTTTGAGTGGTAACCAATCATATGAAAATTCTTATATCATCCCCATCACACGCTAAACACAAAGTATTAGAGCAATCATTATGGGAGGATATTCCTTTTGATGTCAGATATTAAGCAGTATGTGAATGACAGTTTTCCCCAAATACAAACTTTATAATGGAGAAGAGGGAGTAGAGAAGGGGGTGGGGGGAGCATTTCCACTCCCCTCTCCCAGCCTTGTAATTCTAATGTGACTTTGAGGAGGAAAGGTGGGGAGACCACAGGAACGGGCATGGCAGTTAGGATGATTTTGCCTCATATTAGCTTACAGCATAGGAAAATTTTGATCCGATATATTAACCAGACCTGAGAAGGTAAGGTGGGTCCATTGGCCCCTCAAGCCCCTTCTCTGCTTTGCCGCTGCTCCCCCCTCCCTAACTGTCATCCCTGCTCTGGCAACCTCAAGGGGGCAGCGGTGGGTCCAGGCTTCACATACAGACAGAATTCCAGGGATAAAAAGGAGCCTCTCTCCCTGTTTTTTTTAGGAACAAGTCATTGCATGTTTCCTAGGGGTCTAAGTTTGACTTACAGGCTTGATAATTATCGTATCAAATAGAAATACTTAACAGAATGCTTAATGTCTCTCCTTAGCCCCAGGGATTTCACCTGCAACCTGGAGGAGAATCCTTACAAATTCAGGCTGCAGCTTCCATCTCAAACATCTGCCTCACTTTCTTTTGTTTTTCTCCTGGGGGCCTCTTTGAAGCCTCAGGAGTTCATCTTCATAACACCTCAGCCTATGGGGAGTCCGGGAAGGGGGGACACTTCTGGGAGGCGTCTGTATGCCTCTCACTGATCCTGGGGGATTTGAACTTCACTGCCCAGAGCAGTGACCTCCATAACAAATGCTAATATCAGCATTCTTTCTTCCCTGCTTCCCTCTCCTCATTCCTTCCAGCTCCTGCTATAAGCCCTTGTTTCAGCTCCATTTTAAGTGGAAGCCAGAGATGCCATGCTTACACTTCTCAGCTGACACCCCCAAATCAAGGGTGGGACCCTATAGGCTTTTGAAGCTTTGTTGAACTCATTTCATCTTCTTGCATTAAGTTCAGGTGCTGGGGTGGCCTGAGGATGCCAGGAATAGCCCCCTAGGCTGTGCCCTGCCCACCGACAGGGCTGCCACTCACATCACAAGGTTTTAGCATCCCCTTAGAATTATGCAGTGCATGCCCTGCACCAGATGTATGTCTGAGAGGAGGGGGTTGGAGTGGGCATCCTCTCTCAGGTGCGTCTGGATGTTTGAGGCTGCCGGGAGAATCCTCTTACCTCTCTGGACCCTCACTTACATGCTCACTCAGAAGCTGCCAATGGGGGACCAAAATTCTCAATAAGCAACTGGCTTTTTTCAGCTTTTAGTTTGGATGGCTAAGTGTCTCACATTCACTGAGGATCATATTCAGCTGAAGTAGAAGTTAATTCTATAAGCACATTAATGTTTATGTTAATGCTAGGAAAACATCACAGTTTTAAGCTTTAACCTTCTAAATTATTTTTCAAATATTGGAGCCACAGAGTGTAGTGAGGGAAGATGTGGTTAAGGGTTGAAACGCCTGGGCTTGGGTCCTGCCTATGCCTCCTACGGACTGGGCCACCTCATTCCTCTGTGTCGCTTTCCTCATTTGTAAATTTCATAATAATGATGCCACGACTTTGGGCTGTTGTGGGGATTAAATGTACAATCTCTATAAAGCACTTAAAACAACCACTGGCAATAAGTAAACATTTCATAAATATTAGCAAGTATTCTTATTAAGATGAATACTGTTCTTATTCTCTCAGGTACTATGTATTTTTGCTAGTTAGGATCAACCTTGTGCCAGTTTGAAAGGATGTATGTACCCTAGAAAAACCATGTTTTAATCCTAATTCCATTTTATCAAGGCAGCCGTTTCTTCTAATCTCTATTCAGTACTGTAAATTTGAAACTTTAATTAGATCATTTCTCTGGAGATGTGACTCAGTCAAGAGTGATTGTTAAGCTGGATTAGGTGGAGTATTGTCTCCACCCATTCCAGGTGGATCTTGATTAGTTTGCTGGAATCCTATAACAGCAAGAGAGAACACCATGAGATTCAGAGAGAGCTGAGAAGAATGACATAACCATGAGAAGCAGAGAGCCCACTAGCCAGCGACCTTTGGAGATGAAGAAGGAAAACGCTTCCTGGGGAGGTTCATGAAACAGAAAGCCAGGAGAGAAAGCTAGCAGATGATGCCGTGTTTGCCATGTGCCCTTCCAGCTGAGAGAGAAGCCCTGACTGTGTTCGCCATGTGCCTTGTCACTTGAGAGAGAAACTTGAACTTCATCAGCCTTCTTGAACCAAGGTATCTTTCCCTGGATGCCTTTGATTGACATTTCGATACACTTATTTTAATTGGGACATTTTCTCAGCCTTAGAACTGTAAACTAGCAATTTGTTAAATTCCCCTTTTAAAAAGCCATTCCATTTCTGGTATATTGCATTCCAGCAGCTAGCAAGCTAGAACAAAACTTCTTGAAAAAAACGAAAGCCATTTCAGGAATAATGACTAAAGTTTTATAGGATATGTTTTTGGACATGGCTTTCTACTTCATATTTATGCATGAAATTACTCAATTTTTGAAAATCTATTATTGGTCATGTATTTTTACTATTTAACTCTTCTTATTTACTGAATCAAAAAGATAGTTTATGAGATCAAAAATAGTTGAGAAAAGAAAGAAAATTTAGTAATACCACCAATATAGTCTTTCCAACTCACATTATTACTTCATTATCACTCAGATGGTTAAAGGAGTTGTTTAAGAAAGGGTCAGCAAACTAGAGTCCTGGGAAGCCAAAACCAACCCACAATCAACTTTGGTAAATATAATTTTATTGAAAAACAGCCCACTCATGTCCCTATGTCTCTCTGCACTACATTGGTAAATTAGAGTAGCTACAATAGAATATTTACTCTCTTGCCCTTTATAGTTTCCTGCCTCTGTCTAGAAAAAGATATTGAAATTAGAAGGAGAGCACATTCAGGATTCAATCAGGCTCTGTAGGAGAAGTAAAAATTAAAGAGAAAGAGAAGAGGGGGAAGAAGAAAGAGGAGTAAAAGAAGGAGGGGGAGAAGGAGTGGGGTAGAAGAATAAAAGGAAGGGAGGGAAGGAGAAAGGAAAGTGAATTTAGCATGTGGATTTTTAAAATATTTGAAAAAAATTAGTTGTCAATCACACTATTTGTGGAGCTGCTGTTCTGTGTGAGACAAGAGAGCAGGTTGTGTTTATCCCTGTGTGTACACATGTGTGTGTGGTAAATTTCCGAATAAACATCTGCTCCCAACTCAGCTCTGAGCTCTCTGAAGGCCAGAGAGAATAAGAGAAGTGATTCAGCAATCTGATCCTTCAGATGTGTTAGAAACTTATGTTGTTTCATATGCAAATATGCAAAAATGAAATGTAGTTTATTGAAATGACAATAATAAAATAGTTGACATTGGACTTTTACTATGCTGTGCAAAACATGGTACTAATTTCTTTGCATATTAACTGCAACTGAATGAGGCGGGTGTTAGTATTCCTTCTATTTCCCAAATGAGAAATAAGAAGCATACACAAGGTGAGCAACACACAAAGTCACACACTGCTGAACAACCCTACAAGCTTAAATTTGGTTGATACCTTCAGATAAGAAACCTTAAAATATAATGGAGCTATAGAGTTAATATGCATAAATTAATAAAAAGGTGCTGATTTGCTAACTACTGGAATGCAATATACCAGAAATAGAATGGCTTTTAAAAGAGGGAATTTATTAAGATGCAAGTTTACAGTAATAAGGCCATGCAAGTCTATAAAAACATCCAAATTAAGGTATAAACAAGAGGTTACCTTCACTCAAGAAGGCCAGTGAAATCCATGGTTCCTCTCTCAACTGAAAAGGCACATGGCAAACGTGGTGATGACTGCTAGCTTTCTCTCCAGGCTTCTTGTTTCATGAAGCAACCCCGGGGATGTTTTCTGCAGGTCTCTGGCTGCATGGGCTCTTGTGTTTTTTCTAGCTCTAAAAAAGGGGCTCTCTCCAAAATGTTTCCTCTTTAAAAGGATGCAGATAAACTAATCAAGACCCACCTGGAATGGGTGGAATCATATCTCCCTCTAATCAAGGTTAATACCCACAATTCGGTGAGTCACATCTCCATGGAGATAACCTAATCAAGTTTCCAACCTATGGTACTGAATGGGGATTAAAAGAAAGGCTGTCTCCATGAGATGGGATCAGGATTAAAACATGGCTTTTCTAGGTCACAGGCACAAAGGGTATAAAATGAGACAACCTAATAAATAAACTAATTGAAAAAAATTAAAAATGGAAAAAAAATGTAAAGAAATGTAAGCAATCAGTAGGCATATGGTGTTTACTGCAGGTACATTTCCCACAAACTAGTTAACACCAATTATTACCAATTAATACCAATTATTACTACTGATGTAATTTTAGAATATGTTTGATTTCTACAAATGTATGATGGCAACTTACTGCCTAGTAGGATTGAGACAATCAGTTAAAACTGATTATAAAATGATATGCCGACAGGTCATAAAATTCTTACAGGTGTCTCACCTGAGTCTGGAAGGCGCCTGCCCCCGGCCCTGTCCACCTTCCCCCTTGGCAGGTGGCATGCATCAGGTTGGGCCTGCCTTAAACCACCACAAAGGAGCTTCCTCTAGATTCCAAGAACAGAACCAGAAACTGTTACTATACGCAGAGTGTCTGATGCATTTCCAATTAAATATTCTACTTGCAAGAATGGTTTGGGGAAGGGGCTTAAAAAGTTTTTTGAAATAACTTTTAAAAATTCTTGAAATTTCATCATCTTGAAATGATGACACATATTTCTTCCTATGCCATGCGACTAGACATAATTACTGAACCACTAGCAATGCCTGAAACTGCATTTCACAGCTTGAAATCAAACTTTTTTCCACAGTATTCAAAATATCTTCAAATATTTAAAATAAAGATATACTTGCTTTCTACTTTTGCAGGCATAAAATGAAAAATACATAACTTGTTGGGAAAGGCTGAATTTTATTTGAGAATTCCAATTTCCAAAAAGAGCCTGAGTATTAATCAAGGTGAGATTGTAGACATCATTATCGAAAAATAAAATGGATGCTCGTGAACCTGAGTGATTATTTTTTAAATGGCTGTGCTTAAAGTAAACCAAAACTCATCTTTTGGGCTTTGGAACAGACCCATTATTTTGCAATGTGTGCTCTGACCAACAGGTTTCACAAGGCCAGCCATTTTCTGACATGGTCCAGCTTCCTGGGAGAAAGACGAAATGCCTCTGTGCTGAGAAGACCTGGGCCGTGGGTCTGCCTTCGCAAGTTTCAGGGTTTCGGGTAAGTAGCTGAGTGTCTGTAGACCTCAGTTTTCTCATTTAGAAAATCAGGGTGACATGACATTTTCAAAACCATCTGGTAAACCCTGAAGTGCTAAACAAGAATGAGATACTAGGTGAAATTGCCATTACCATTAATATCACATAATCTAGTTAAATTTCCAACTGCAGCTGCATTTTAAACTTAAATGCATTTAGATTTTTCTTCTGTGGTATTATTTAACCGAACATAAATTTTAGTGCATTATATGAACATTGATAAACCTTTGCAGAATCTCTTGGGCAGTGGTTATTGATTTAAAAGTCTTTCTTTTCTTTCCAGTGGGGTCTTCTGTGATCCAGTAGTTCTTTATCAGGAAGATTTATCTGTATCTGATGGCCCATGTTGATATCATAGATAGTAGCATTTCAGCAACAATTTTATACTTCATATGAATTTTCAGTAAGGGATATAGCTTTGGAAATATCAGTTAGGTTTCTATTTTTGTAATGCCCTTGATTCATATGGCCCAAAATTTACTTTTTTCTTTATGTGTCTGAGAAACTTACAGGAGCTTTTGACTTACACCATGCTGAGACCAAGTCTATTTACCCAGGCTAGCTTTTTCAGTTTCTATCATCCATCAAAATGTTGTAATTCCCTGTAATAATATAAAATTGAAATTCATGTTCTTAATGAGTCTATCTTCAACTAATTTCCTAGCTATTGATAATCTCCTAACATTCCTATCACTATTTGTTAAATATACATGATCATCATAATATGAAAATCCAAGTATTCAAGTGAGTGAGAGAAGTATAAGGGGAAAAAAGTGCTTCTTTCTTTTAAACTATCCTTTGTCCTAAATAACAGTAAAGAATTTAAATTGTCAGTAGTAAATGATAAATATCAAGCAAAAAAATAAAAAATAAAAAGCAAGCAGATCTTCAGCATGGAAACATGTCTAAAAAAAGACTGTTTACTTCATCCTGATCAATTTGTTTTCTATGAACAAGAGACAAGGCAAATACTGCAATTCTTGTTTCTGCATCACAGGGCTTCACAAAGTGTCTCAGTTCACCAGGGGTGCTGTGACAAATACCACAGCCTGGCTGGCTTAGACAACAGACATTCACTGCCTCACAGCTTAGAGGCTGGAAGCCCAGAATTCAGATGTCAACAGGGCCATGCTTTCTCCAAAGCCTACAAAGCTCTGCTGGTGACTTGCCAGCAATCCAAAACTCAATCCCCATCTCTGTCACATGGGTGTCTCTTTCCCCATCTGTCTCCTCCTACCATGTCCTGATTTCCTCTGCTTATAAGGACTCCAGTTATACTGGATTACGTCCACCCTAATCGAGTGTGGCCGCATCTTAACTGATAGCATCATCGAGTATGCTTTTTATAAGTGGGCTCACATTCAAAGAACTGTGTAGAATTTGGAAATGTCTTAAGAGGAGGAGGTGGACATAATTTAATGCTTAATAGAGGTTTACGGTGATAATTCAAATTAATAGCTTTTCCTAGCACTTAATACAGCATATAGTGTCATTATCATTTGTGCAGGTTTGAATCTGTTATGTGCCCCCAGAAAACACTATGTCCTTTTAATCCATTCTTGTGGGGAGCAGACCTATTGTGGGTGGGACCTTTTGGTTAGGCTCTTTCACCTGAGATGTGACCCACCTCATTCAAGATAGGTCTTAATCTGTTACTGGAGTCCTTTGTGAAGAGGATGAAAGCAGTAAAAGCCCAGAGAGCTTAAAGAGAAATGTCCAGAGACACTTGGAGCCTATCATTGGAACCAGAACCAGGAAAGAAAGACTAGTAGATGTCACCATGTGACGTTCCCATGTGACAGAGGAACCCCAAAAGCCATTGGCCTTTCCTCAGAGAAGGTATCTTCCTCTTGATGCTTTAATTTTTCATAGGCTAAAACCTGTAAATCTGCAACCTGATAAATCCCCATTGAAAAAAACAACCCATTTCTGGTATATTGAATTCTGGCAGCTTTAACAAACTGAAATATTAGTGAAAGTTAATTATTTTTATTATAAAACATAGGGTTGAGTCTAGTATATATACCAAAGTAATAAACACATAATTTCATTTCAACATTTCATTTGATGTTATGTATTAATTCAAGATTTGAAAGACTTAGAATACAATTTATAGTTACGACTACTATCAAATATTATCAACAGAGGTTAAAATTATTTAAAAATACAGAAAAGGTAATTAACTTTTAAAGGTTAATACAGAAAAGGTAAAAAAAACCCTGCTATTCTACAGTGACCTATGTTTTTTTTCTGTCAAATAATTAATAAGGCTTCACTTCCAAATACTAATGTGATCTGGGTTTGAATCTTATACTGCGATCTTGTACGGACACTGACCCTCTCTGAGTCCATTTTCTCAAAAGTAGAAAGGGGAGACTAAAGACAACTGTGATACCTTCTCTTTCTCCTCCTGGAGCCCCTCATATAAAAATCAGCACAATAAAGTGTGCCTTATATTATATAGGTATGTATATCTTGTCTTTGAAAGTGTGCAATAAATATTAATGCCCCTTCTTTTTTTAGACTAATTGGAAGATTTAATATGAAAACAAACTTAATTAATGAAATAAAAATGCTAACTACTATTATTTTAAAGAATACAAGTTTTATCCTAAAACTGTATTGATGGCAACAGCAGTGATAATTCTACTTTTGGAATGCTTAGGTTAGGTTTGATACAGGGCTGAAATATGCAAATATAGCTATATATATATATATATATATATATATATATATATATATATTAAATGGAGGCATGAGCGGTGGATATGCTTCCCCTCCACCGCTCATGCCCCCATTTAATTGGAGGGTGCCCACCTGGAGGTGTGGAGCAGCCATCCAGTCTTCCAGGACCCTGGCAGGGTTGTCTGCCCTGCGCTGCATGTGCTCCCACTGCCCGGCGAGACCACCCCTGTGCAGAATGCTACAGAGCCAGGTGAGGGGCAGCAAGGACCACAGGGGCCCAGGTGCTCCTGCCGGTACTAGGTCAGCAACCGGGAAGCGGCAACACAGGGCTTTCCTTAAGTTTCCTGCTGTATCTCATGCTGGGCTCCGTGTAGGTCCCAGAGGCAGTTTTGCCAGAATTGGGTCCTCAGTCAGCTGGATGCACGTGTCCCCAAGGCAAGGAAACCAAGCTCATCCTTTCATCCTGCCTCTATTTCTCAGCTGACCTGAGTCAGCATCCAGCCTTGAACAAGACGGAACTGGAATAAATAGGAAACCCACATGAGAAGGAAAACATTACTTGTTCTCCTACCATTCAGAAATAAACTGCTGAATAGTATTTGCCAACAACTGCTGGAAATATCTGCTGGAAAGTAAATTCCAGTACAAAGTTATTGGGAAAAATTTTTAGAAAAATAGCAAACCTAAAAAATCCCAGCTAGAATAATCTCATTAAAAACCTGTGTAAGTTACTCCTGGATTTGAAAACTGATGTGCATTAATTTCATAACCTTAAATCAATAAATATAAACATAAATTAAGCAATAAACCCATGACAATTGTGAAGAAAAGCATAATCATTTACATTTATTATCAAAAGAAAGTATACATATGTATGAGATATGTAACATCCTTTTCTAAATATGCATTCTGTTGGGTTAAATATTTTATGAATGTAATTACTGAAGTCAATAAGCAATTAGAAAATGAATGATGCAAAATGTTTTCAGGTTTCTTCATGTTGCAAAACTATTAAAAGTGAAGTGCAGAAGGATAAAGGTCGGTGCCACCCCTGTGTTTTCCAGCAGGTGAGACCAGCCCTGCTATCGGGCTGCAAGAGCCCAGGTCTCATCACCCAGAATCACGGACAGGAAGCGATCTGCTCAGCAAAGAATGAATTTACCACATCTGAACTGCTTTGCTAGAACATGTGAATGTGCACAGATGTATAACAATTTGTGAATAGTATACAACCCTTCATATTTATAAAATAATTATAAATTTGAGCACTTGAAAAATCAATAAATGTCTCATAAAATGTACATTGAGACTTTACTTGATTCAAAGTTAGTTAAGGCTGACCTGGAAAGAACTCACTTCATCATCAGCAGTGACTGGCAATATCTTTGCCAGTATGAAGGGGAAGAAATCTAATTGCAAACTCTTAGGGGTAGTCATGATATCTGACAAAGTCCCTCATAACTCTCTTCCTCTCTCTGAATTTCCCAGCGTTATCTGGGTGGTGTGAATTTTGTGTCTCACAAGAACAGCTTTTACCCCAGAAGAAAGATATTTCTCAGCCTCACACCAAGGGGCCAAAGTTCTAGAAAGTTCAGCTAGAAAGACCAGGCCGGACCGTCTTGTGTGAACTTCTCCATCAGGACATTCACTGCCATCTCTATCCACTGTCTCCAGTGCTTGGCACCCAAGAAGGGAAATGCTTTCAGTACCAGCAGGCTGAAATTTCCAGTGCATTCTTAGAGATGAAGCAGGAAGGACCATGATGGGGCTTTGGAAAAGTGCTTCCTGAAATGGAATTTTATTTGAGAGTTTAAAGCATTAAAAGAAATATGAACTGATAAGGCAGAAGCAAAACAAACCCATGAAGTCCTTTATTGCATTTGAACTGGCACCAATTCACTCTGACTTCAGAGTCTCTTGTTCCTCAGAGTATCTTGAATTTGTCCCATGTTTTGTACCTTAGCAAGGCAAGGGCAAACCTGGAGACCTTCCATGTATCCAAAACAAATATCCTGACTAGAATTAAGTAGCCTGAAATTCTGTCATAGCTCAAAAATTAGAACTCAGAAATTTGGGTAACAGGTCATCCAAGATGCTAACAGTCAATTCAAGAAGCCTCCAGGTTACTCTGACATTCCACTATTTCCTCCAAATAGTCTCATTAACTGGAGAAACTCATGTGATGCATAGTATCTAATGTGTACAGATCATCTAGTGTCTGCTGAGAGTCTAATGTATGGAGGTCACCTAGTGCCTGCATATGTTATGTTTGCAGAGCACCTAATGTTTACAGTATACTTAGTGTGTGCAGAACACTCAGCACCTGCAGAGCATTTACTGGGTACAGAGCACTTAGTGTATAAAAGTGTCTAGTTTACACTGACTCTGGACTCACAGCTTTGGATGTGGCCTTGGGGTGAGGAGGAGACTATTCAACATGTAACAGCCTCTGTACTCCAGCCATTTCTCATAGGTCCTGCAGCAAGTTTGAATGCCACCCTCACAGAGGTCTATGACCCATTTCCAGGTCCTCAGCCTCCTTAGAATAGGTAGGGGGCAGGTACGGTTCACAGCAAATGCTCCTTACAGTATCTGTGATGGGGAAACTAAGAGGAAAAGGAAACTGTTTAGTGCAATATGATACCACTGACTTACCACTCTCCACCCCTGCACCAGATGGTGGATACCCGGTTATACTGCACAAGAAAGGTTTTTGGTAATCTGGGTGCTCGCAGAGAGAGGAGGCAGATATGGTGCTGGACATGTTGTGTGCAGACAGACAATGGGATGCAGGGGAGACAGAAAAAAAATGCTAGATTCACAATGCAGGATAGCTCTTCCTGTGCAACCAATTAAAGGAAAACCAAATCAAATAAAACCTTTCAAATGCACACTTAACTTAATATCCTACAACAAATCTATGAAATAAAGTTCCTTTATGTTGAATAAAATAGGAAAGAAGACAAAAATATTTGCTCTCTATCTCTCTCTCTATCTATATATCTGTATATATATACCCACATACTCATAACAAAACAAGGAAGAAGTATTCATAACCATTACAGTCTTTATTTCTGTAACTGGTCACATGGTTGTAGCTTAGGTATTTTTGACTTCCTTCTTCCACTACCCAACCCATATTTCCTTTACCTTCAGGAACCATCACAGCTGGCCATGATTCTTTGCCTGGTGGGTTGACCCAAATCTTTATCCCCAAATATTCTGGGCTATTAGTAGATCTACCTGAATTGAGTTGTTGCAGTTTTCCATTTGCCTTTAATCACAGGGCCTTGTAGTACTAAGGGGATCTTCTGTATTCTAAGCAAACTCTTCTTTACCTCCATAGTGTAACTGAACTCCTGGTTCCCCAGGATCAATCACTACAGCCAATACAGTAATTCTCTTCTTTGCCTTCTTTTGAGCCATGAGGAGCACAAATTTGTTTTGTTTTCCTTGATTGCTCAAGAAAAATCCTATGCAAAAGGATGACTTAAGCAATGGGATTTATTGGCTCATGGTTTGAGGCTAGGAGAATTGCAAAGTTGAGCCATCAGGAATTTGATGCTTTTTTCCTTGAGCTGGCATTCTGGAGCTGGCTGCTGGTGATCCTTTGTCCTGGGCTCCTCTATCACATGGCTGTGCAGATGGTGGCCTTTCCTGGCCTCTCATTTTTCTTCTAGTTTCTGTTCAGCTTCTGGCTGCTTACTCTTTGGCTTTGTCTGTGTTTGAATTTCATTCTCCTTATTAAAAACTACCATTCTAGGATCAAAACCCACCCTGATTTGTTGGGCCACACCTTAACTGAAGTAACCTCATCAAAAGTTCCTATTTACAATGGGTTCACACCCACAGAAATGAATTAAGTTTAAGAATGTGTTTTTCTGGGGTACGTATCACAAAACCACCACAGATAGTGTACTGAGATTGAACTTTACTTGCAGGGAAACAAAAAGATCCCACAGAGCCCTAGGGACAAAATGTACTGTCAGATTTAGATAGTGAAGGTTAATCTACCAGGGTTGCATGCCATCTTGTTGCTGCCCCTTGAGATTTGAGGAGCTCTTATAGTTAGGTCTGGGGTCAGGAAGAATGAATGGATCAAAGGTAATAGAAGCTCATCTTTGATGTAGAACTTCCAGACTGAATCTGTGGAATAGATGTGAATGACAAGTCCCATATAGCAGGATTGTATTTTAACTCTATGTCAACATAATTGAAAGTCAGGAATTGTATAAAGTGGAACCAGGGAGACCCAATGAGTGGAGACCAAGGAAATGGTGTTCAAGATGATGAGATGTGTCTAATGAGGCTTATGTTCCTGGGAAAGTCATGGATTCAGCAGCAATCTCCCAGTCTCTCCTAACCACCTCCTCTTTCCCCTCTTGCTTGTTTGTGTGAAGGTATTCAGTATGTTTCCATTTTTTTCTTGTCTGCATGTAGGTGTTTGGTATGTTTCTATTTTCCAAGAGTCTGAAAGCCACGTGGAGGAGATATTAAATTTCAACTAACCCCAGTTGCTTATCAGTGCATAAATGTTTCTTGATAAATGCTTTTTGCTCACTGGCAGGGTTCCCCCCCCCCAACCAGGGTATATAAAAACCCAACACTCAAGCAGTATAAATGTCACTCATCTCTGACACAAAGTGGGGTATAAGGAGCTGTTAACCCTGACCCATGCAACTGGACTTCCCAGAGAACTGGCCACAATGAAATCTCTTTCCCTGCTCTTTTAAACCTCTTTGTGCTGTGTAAGTAATAAAGAGGTTATTTGCTGAAAGCCTTTGCTGTGCCTGAGCCTGTGATCACATGACATACTGGATAGCAATTTGTTCCACAATGGGAATTGGTAAAGACAGAAATAAGATCTGGCATCTGTGTGAGTTTATTGTATAAAGCAAATAAATAAGTGAAAGTAGTGGTGTCAAAATCCAAGGCCTCTACTTGAAAATGGGAAACATTCTTGCTTTCAGGAAATTATTGTTTGTTATATGGTTAACAGATCTTCTAGAGAGCCAGGAAATATATCAGGCAACAGGTGAATGGTCACTATATAATGAAGACATTTTTGTGAACTCTTTACGAATAGCTTACATGTACTGTAGAGTTATCTTTTTCCTTTCTTTTCATCTTTTAATTTTTAGGCTTCTCTTAAGATGACTTATTTTCCCATATCCCAGCTCTCACAGCTGAGGATCTCTGGGCATTCTAATTTTCCTGGATATCATCATGAATTAGAGAAAGGTAAAGTGCTCTTCCAATTAAGAGACAATGTCTTCTTTATAGAAGCTTTGAAGCTAGGACATAAAAAGGCAAAACAAAATTGAGGATAAAACTGATTAAATAAAATTTGACCTTGGGAAATATATGCAAATATGCAGAATTACAAGAAGTAAAATATACTGCCTAATCAGAAAATTTTAACATGTGTGTTGGTGCATGGAGATTCCAGGAGGAAATTGGGATTTATTTTGAAAACATTTTTGGAAGAATTGAATCAGGAAAATGACTCAGCCCCGAAATACTCAAGATTTAATTCCTAATGTCTCTGCATAGTTTCTTTCACTGTAGGTAGAAGAGAAAGTATTGAAAACAATTTTGTATTTCTAGGCTGACTCATCAATACTTAAAAGGTATAGAACACGTAAATTTCTTGACAATAATTTTGACTTCAATGAAAGAAGAGGTAGGGAGGGCAAATAAAAAGTTTTCTAAGAATGCTGATAAAACTCTTATCTTTTAATAAAAATCAGGCAATTGAGCTACCATTTTATCCATAGGAAAAGGAGTGATAGTGCACAAATTCCTCCTTATGTTTCTCTCAGCAGGACACCTCTGAAAACATGGACATATGTTTGTGACTTAAAAACTAAACTAAACTAAAACTGCAGGGCAACTGAAAATTGCATGTAGCATGGAGGTTTCAACTAGTTTTATTAAATATTTATTTCACTGCACTTTGAGATTGCTGACAATTACCTTCCCTTCATTTCTTCATTCTCTTCTAAGTTCCTTTTTCCTTTAGCTATCATTATATAGCAATCCTGTGAAACAAGTCACGCATCTGTTAAGATGCTGCCCTCTGAAATTTCAGAGCAATACTTTGTCAATTCTGAGCTTTAAAAAATAATTTATGGATAAAATACCTACACATTGGATAAGTTCATGGAATTGCAGTCCTTTACACATTACTGACCTTTACCAAATAATAGAAAAATATTTTTGAAATTTCACTGGATCTCTTGGGCTTCTAGTATTTTAAAGCATGGAAAGTCACAGGTGCATATTAGGATTTTCATTTTGCTGCATGACAACTTATTCTGATTTTGCATTTAAAGTGATTATTGTATTTCCCTATATAATACATTTTTCTGTAATTGTAGACTCTGTTAAAGTAAATTCCTTTTGTAATCCCATATGAACTAGATTATCAACACTTCATCATGTTTTATTTCATATTTCTTATGTTATAAATTGGGTTTGGTTCTTATCATATGTAGAGGCTTGGAGCTATGTACTCCAGAAAAAACATATTCTATACTTAATCAATCTTGTATGAGTGAACCCATTGAAAATAGGTCCTTTTGATGAGGGTACTTTAAGATAGTTCTTAATCCTATTGCCAGAAGCTTTATAGGGAAGGCCACGGAGAGAAAAGTCTGAGGGAGCAACCAGAAGCTGGAAAGTCAATGGAACAGGGAAGAGAAAGGAGAAGATGCCTCCATGTGCTTTGTCAGGTGACAAAAAAGTCAAGGACCAAAGTTCATTTGCAGCCAGCCCCAGAATACCAGTTTTCTGGGAGAAAATATTGCACTGATGATGACTCAGTTTTGGGCTTCTCTTATTCTAAAAGTAATGAGCCAATAAATTACCATTTTTTAACCTAGGCTACTTCATGTATTTGTTTTAGCAGCCAGGAAACTAAAACACCATCCATTTGTTAATTAAATACACATTATTCTTTTTTTTAATCAAGTGATTAATGAATTCTGCACCTGAAACAAAAACATTTTAAAACTATAAGCCCTCCAAACTTTCTTACAATTTTCCATGAAAATTTAGCTCTATGAAAACCATACACAGATGCATAATAACCATATGTAACCACTTCATCCCTGAATCTTCAGCTTTGTAAAGTTAATAGCAAGTGTTAGGCTATGAGAGTGCCATGACTCCAGAGAGAGCCCAGAAAAGTTGAAGCATACCTTGTCCCATTTCAGCTGATATCTTACCAGGCTTCAGGACCTTCAACCAATCTCAAAACTCTCAAAAGGTTCTGAAAGAGCAGGGACACTACTCAATTCATGAATAGTTTTCCACTTATTGACCAGTGTGAACAGTGACAAGTCTGGTATAAAAATGTCTCATAGGGGGCGGGCCGCGGTGGCTCAGCGGGCAAGAGTGCTTGCCTGCCATGCCGGAGGACCTCGGTTCGATTCCCGGCCCCAGCCCATGTAAAAAACAAACAAACAAACAAAATATAATAAAACAAGAAAATGTTTAAAGATGTTTCCCTTCCTTCCTTCTCTCTGTCTTTCCTTCCCTTCCTCCCTCTAAAAAAAAAAAAAAAAAAAAAAAATGTCTCATAGGATTGCTTTACAAATAACAAATCTTGCTTCGTAGACATCATCCTTCTGTTTTACTAAAAAGAATGAAATCTTCACTGGTAATTAAAGACATGGTCAGGAAATAAAGAGCAAGGTCTTTTAGTTTATCTTTAGGTTGTAATATATACCTGGCAGAGCTATCAGGAAATTTGTTTTGTTTATATTTTGGAATAAAATTCATATAGTTCATTGACTGATTTTTCATCTCATAGTACTAGCTTATTGTATCACACTTCTGCTTAGAGAAAGGCGTTCCAAGTAAAACCAGAGATGAAAACATTTTAATAAACAAATCACAGGACTGCACTAAATGTCCCTCTCCTCCATCAAATGATGTGCCTATTATTTATTTGTGATCTTAAAAACCAGCAATCAATAGCTTATAAAGTCTCCAGGAGGAATTAGTAGAAAAATCTTAACTTCAGAAAAATACTGCAAGACATCTTAGACGGTTAATATCTATTGTTTCCACCTGTGTGTTAAGTGATAAAATAATTTAACCCTGGTGTGCTCTGCAATATCCTTCCCCCTTTGTGGTGTGATCTCAGCTGCACCATGGAAAATGGAGCAGAGGGCAAGATTGGCCTTTTTCTCCTTTCCTCCCCAACTTCCCATCTCTTCTGAGGCATGAAGCTCTCACACAATTTGATCATCTAATTAGTTGTTAGTGTCAGCAACTTCTCAGACAGCTGTCACAGAGGTTTGTTTGTTTTAAATGTGGCACCATGGAAAGACAATAGTACTTTCCTTGAATACTCTAAATTAATGAAAAAGTGAGGAAGGAGTCTGGAGACTGATTTAAGAAGGTGTTTTGGTGCTTGCCCCAGAATCTTCCTTTGGTCATAGTGTTATATATGCAAGAGATGGAGGAGCCTGTTGAGTAAAGATGTAAAACAATACCACCGAACAACGAACAAAATCGCTACCATCACCACCAATAACAACAAAAATAAGAAGCAGAAATGGGAGCTGCTCAACTATTCAGTGGAGCACATTATTTCCATTGTTCTATCTTCTGGTTACCCAGGACCTGATGTTAGTCAAGTTGGGGTGTTCTGAGTTCAGATTACCAAACAGCAGAATGGAGCTTTATTGTATTTGTGTGGCCAACGCACACTGCGGTGGATGCTGTGGTGTGCCACTAAGTTTGCTTTTGATTACTGAGACATGTATTCCCATGGTGGCCAAGAGTATGGGTAGTTTATGGATCTCAGTTTGGGAGGCGGAATATAAAGTCCTGGTTCCTTTCCTCAAGGACTATAGCTGTGAAGGGTCATTACAGCTACACAGCTTGCTGAATCACGCACAGCTCCACCCATTGCCAAGGCATATTTCCTACCCTCTCCAGCAGAGGGTGATACCTCAATGAACTTCATGAACCTAAGTTTATAACTCAGAGTCTGTTTCCAGAAGAACCTAACCTACTATACATACTTTGTCCCTAAAGAAGTTGATAATTAAATGGGGTTTTAAGTAAGAAAATTTGGGGATTGCAGAGACATTCATCTACATGCAAACTCCACTAAAAGCTCCAGATCTTCTCTTCACCATGTAATTGTCTAGTTATATCTATCTATCTATCTATCTATCTATCTATCTATCTATCTATCTATCTATCTATCATCTATTTGTCTGTCTGTCTGCCTGCTTGCCTTTAGAAATGAGATAGCTGTCATGAAGATCTATATAGCTTTGCTTTAACTGGAAAATGAAATCATATTTTTTTGTCTGCTAAAAAGCAAGTGTAAACACCTTATTAGCTTGATAATGAGATCTGGTTTATCTAACTCATTTTATTGTGAATAATTTTGAATGAAGTGAATGAACCAAATCTGTAGCTACAAGGTACGGGGAAAATATATTTTACCAATGTTATAAGAAAAAAATTACCAAAATATATTAGTAAAGGTATATTTAATTAAAATATTTCATAATCCCTAATCTGTTCAGCATATACTGGGTTACACAAGTAGAGAATAAGTAAGGGCAACAGATTTAATAGGGAATTATTTAATTAGTCTTGGTAGAAACCTTCAGTTGTGATTTCCAGAAACTGGGAAACTGATTAACTAAATACACTATGCAATTGCCTTTGCAAATTAGGTTGTTTCCAATTATTTGTTTTCAAACAAATTGTCAGGTGATATGCCAGTAAAATTAATTTTTGATGCTAAACCACCCTGTGAATTTTGGAATATAACATAAAAGGAATTCAAAGAATTGAGCAATAATGATGTAACAAAAAATTCTCATTTCCATTAACTTATTTATATGAACAAAGTTTCTCAGAATAAATAAAACCAAAAATGGAGAATAATAATGGAATCAATGCTAGTCCATCTGACTAAGCTGCACAGATCTTATGAACAGTTCACTAATTAAGATTAAAATTAAGAGCTGCCATAAAAGAAAAAAAAAGAAAGAGAATTGGCAGAAAAAAGATCTGAACAGATAATGGCTGAGGATTTTCCAAAATTAATGGAAGGTATCAAACTACAATTATAAGAAGCTTAAAGAATCCTTTGCAAAATTAAAATACAACCAACAAATAAGCAAAGCACACACCTAGACATATCATATTTAAACTGAAAGAGAGAAAATAGGATACATTATATGGAGAGAAACAGAGATGAAACTTACAGCCAACTTTTACGAGAGATTACACAAGCCAGATGGTGAGAAGTGGCATCTTTAAAGGAGAAAAGAAAAACAATAACAACCATAAACACAGAAAACTAAACTCAGGGAAATTATCCCAAAAAATGAAGAAAAATAAAGACATTTTTCAGACAAGTCATAATATAGAGAATTTATCACCAGCAGATTAGTGCTACAAGAAATATAGAATAAGCTCTTTTGATAAAAGGAACATACCAGAAAGAAAATTGGATCTACACAAAGATATCAAGGTATCCAGAAAAAGTTTAAAATGAAGGTAAATATAAAATATTTTTTTCTTATTTTTAATCACTCTGAAAGATAATTGACTGTCTAAAGCAAAAATTGCAGTAACATAAGTTTACAGTCTGTATAAATGTAAAATATATAAAAGCAATAACAGAAAATATTGGAGAGAGTAGTTGAGTATATGCTTATATAAGGTTCTTACCTCCATAATCTGTGAATCATATGATATTATTTGAAGGTAGACTCTGATTAAGTGAGCATGCATATTGCAAATCTTATGACAGCCATAGAAATAATTTTAAAAGCAGGAATAAATAAGGAAGCCAATAGTGGAGATATTTTGGTATCCTTAAATGAATCAATTGTTTCAAAAGCAAACAGTAAAAGAAGGAAAGGGGAACAATGAACCACAACTGAAACAAAAAGCAGCAGTTAATAAGGATGATTTTATTCTAATATAGCATTATATTAAATATAAATTTTTGAAAGATACCAATTAAAAGACAGAGATAGTCTGGATAAAAAACAAGACTTACATATATGCTGTCTACACATACACACAAAAAAAGATTTCCACTGTAAAAATGCAGATGTGTTGAAATTAAAAGGATTATTTAAAAAGTAAACCATGCAAGCCCAATAAAAAGAAAGTAGATGTGACTATACTAATATTATGCAAAGCATAATTCAGATTAAGCAATATCACCGGGAAAACTAGGGTTTTGCATGTAACAAAAGGGTAAATTCATGAATAAAGATATTAAAAACCCCTAAATATCCACACACCTAAAAGAGAACCCTGAAATGCAGAAAACAAATTGTAATACCACTGGAAGGAGAGACAAATCCACAACTGTAGGTAGAAACTTCAACTCCTCTCCCTCTGTAATTGATATATGTAGGCAAAAAACACACAACAAAACAAAAAATAACGTAAAAACCCAAACCAGAACATTATCAACCATCTTGACTTAATTGGTATGTATAAAATACCCCAGCTAATAATAGCAGAATAGACATTTTTTTCCGGATTCGTAATATACATTCATCAAGAGAGGCTACTTCCTTGTCCATAAAAAAGAAACTTAAAAGAATTGAAGTGATAAAAAGTATTGAAATCTTGGACCATAACAGAAATAAATTGGAAATCAACAACATGAATATATCTGAAAAATCTCCAGTTACTTGGAAATTAAACAACACATGAGCATATAATCCATGGATCACGCAGGGGGTCTTAGAAGATGCAGTAGAAAGCATCGAGGGTAAGGGAGGCCAGCTCATTCCCTTGTCCTCACTGATGGTAATGAGAAGGCGAAGAGGATCTGTTGAATGGAACAGTCTTCCAAGTTCTAGGCAAATCTGTATTTTAAAAAAAATAGAAATTGTCTTAAAATTTCTCAACTTTGTCAATGAAATTATGATTAATGATAAAATAAAGGGTGCTGCCATCCACATATCAAAGTGATAGTGCTTTTAGCCCCTGAAGGAGCACACACTTTGAATTCTTTCTAAGAATGATGACTTAAACCACCAACCAATCTTATTCCCTTTTCTCCTCTTTTCTTGATGAATGGCTCACATTTCCACAGTACTGCATAATAAATTTGAATTTCATAATATATTTTAAATTTGGATATTAAAAACTCCATCAACCCATAGCTCTAATAGACCCATTCTCATAATTTCCCATGTTCCTTTCAAATATTTCTGTGGTCCATTCTGCTGCCATGAGCATTTGTACAATGCCAATTAGTTTACATGTGATTGTTAAGTAGGGAAACGATTTTTTCCTGAGCCCAAGGGTGCTGGAATAGGGGAAGTAGAATTTAATCTTCAGAAGGGAAAGGCTTCTGAAAGAAGGAAACATTTCAGTTCTTTTGATGAAAATTAAAAATGAGTGTCTGCACAAAAGGATCCTACCCTAGAGAGGCTATCTCCAACCTGGCATTATGTTGGATTATGGCAGCAAGTTGCAACATTGGCAGTGCCCACCTCACTGGCAGCTGCTGGCTGGCTCAGCTCTGTGCTTCCATCTGTGCCATTTTAGTTCTTGCATGTCAACATTCCTACACCATTGTTTCCATGCATTCCTCATATGCCTGAAACAATCCTCCAGCTGTGCTTCACTGCAAAGTCATCTCTCCAGGTGATGATTGTGATGACTGCTAATAGTATGGTTTCACGTTTGCATGGGTTTTTTGTTTTGTTTTTGCATGGGCAGGCACCGGGAATCGAACCCAGGTCTCCAGCATGGTAGGCAAGAACTTTTGCCTCCTAAGCCACCACAGCCTGCCCTAGCAGGTTTTTGATGAGTTATTTTTAATGAGAAGTTTTTACAGAATACAGAGTTTTCAAGAAACATTTATGGTTTTATAGCAGAAAGACCTATGTGTCTAAGTGTGTGTGTTTGTGTATGCATGTACAAACACATACTTACATACCTGCAATTAGTATAAATGTATCAATACTATATGTATAAAAGTATAGATATTTTTACTTATTTTTCAATAAACATTTTCAATGTTTGTTCGAATTCTCCATATTTGTTTCCATGTCTTCAATGTTTTGCATTTGAAAACATAGTTTTCTAAATGTCTGCACTCCCTGGGATGTCGTCACTATCTTGTGACTATGTACTGCCATGTTTCTTTTCAAAAGGGCTGCTTCCATACACCCCTGCCTGGGTCTGTGCAAAGATTGCTGTCTCCCATACCCTTGTCTAGAGTAGAAGGCCAGTTTGGACCTAAAGGAGAAATCAACTCAACCATTCCTGAAAGAAAGGAACTGGGACACTGGCATCCTAATAAACTCTTGTCTAACCAATTCAATCAACCTGTCCAAATACAGCAAATACATTTAAATTTTCAAGTCTAGCTAAAGTGTACATAAGGCTTCTAAGGTTAAAGCTTTAACTAACTTTCATTTTATGATGATTTTTATTACTCGTTTTGCCGTTATAGACCTATTGAATATACATCCTTGTAATTCTCACTAAATTGGACAGTTATCTTTATGGTAATGGCAATGGTGAAAAGAAATACAATATAATTGGAATCTGTAGACACCACTGAAGAATGATGCTTGCAAACATAAAGGGATTCTAAAATTCTGTGCAAAAGCCACATTTTGAATGTCAGTATTTATTTATAAACTGATACTATTATTTCAGTGGCAGTGTTATCTACTGCTTCTTCTGCATATAAATTATACCTACCTATTTCCGGAAATGATCTGAGAACTCTTACTCCCAGATGCTATGTAAACACATATGTTGTAATCCATTCTTTCATTCAAGAGCTCCATTACTGACATTATCTAAGTAGGAATAAGATCAGTAATAGCAACAATAATTCTGTGGAGTGGATCATAAGTAATTCATCAATAATTATTTTTGCAAATCCAATGGGAAAATATACTTTCTTCAATTTTCTGTTCTATAAACTGGAATGGTAATGAAACCACCCAGGACCAGGTACTAGCAACTTTGCTTCTCTGTAACGTTTATAACTTTTCCTATCTGTAACTTTTCTTTTTTAGCTTGTTTTTCAGGTGGCCAACCAAAAACTATATAGCCTGAGCATGCACAGAAACATGGGCTGGCATTCTTAGATGACTTGGAAGACACTGGGAACAAAAAAGCATCCTCCTGAAGCCAAAGATGTGTGATTTGAGAGACATTAGAAGCAAATCCAGTGTGAAAGGTCATTTAACAAAGAAAATCCAGTCTGGAGTCTTGTGCCTTACTGTATATGGACAAGTGTATGCCGAGCCAATCAAACCGCACCAAATCAACTGTCCTCATAACAGCACCCACCTCCCATCCCAGTAAAATCTCCTTAATCCACAAATTGAGGATGCACATTTGAGTTTTGCCTCCTGTCTTTTTGCTGGTCAACTCAAAATAAAGCTTTTTTTCCCTCAAAATCACGATGTCATTAATTTAACTCTTGTGCATGTCAGGCAGCAAGTTCTTGCTTGGCACAGTAACATCCAACTCACAGGGCAATGCTGAGCATTAAGTAATGAGACCAATACAGTTTATTGGAGGGGCAGATGCATATGGTTATTCCAATTTATGCCTCACCATAATTTCAAATCATTACATTATGGACATTCTTGGTTGTTTGAAGACATTCTACACTGAAAATGCTTAATCTATAAATGCCAGGGACTCTTTATTTCCTAAAGCAGTGGGAGATGCCACAATGCATTCCATTAAGTGGTGCAAGGCAATTCAGCTACATATCTGGATCAATAAGTACAACATTTTTCAGTATTTGCACTACATGTATGTACGAGCACAGCATTCATATCACAGACACAAAGAGTACAGAAGAACTTGCAGTATAGTGAAGGAGGAAGAGCACGTTCATAAGTGCCACCTAACAACACAACATCTCTAGTGGTTATTACTATTGAGTGAAAAGCCTGAACAAGAAGTGCTGTAGGTGTCAGGAGAGAGAGGTGGGTCAGAAGGAGCTCCAGAAAGAAGTGATGTTTCAGATGGATTTTGAATAGGGATTAGGGTTTGGCTGCAATAGAAGAACATTCTGGGGGAATCACGGAAAGATGGCACAGAGGTCCTGTGTGCAGGCATGACTAGGGAGGGGAGTTGCACAGCTTGACTGCTCTGTGGATTCTCCAATTATCAAAGAGTCATAATAATGTGAATATACTGTTTTCTCAAGAAAATCTAAATTTGGCTGTACTGTGTGGGATGCATTAGGCTTTATAAACTAAAAGTGAAACTTACCAGAAGATTAATGCTTGATTCCAATAAATACATATTATAATGGTCTACATCTAATTATTAGGTTAATTTAAGCAAGGACAAATAACAAATAAACAAATATATATTAACTACCAAAAATGCCTATTTGTGCTCATTATGTATATTAAGCTGTGCATGTACAGAATTCAGAGCTGTTTCTCCTGGCTTTCCCATGGCCTCTGTCATCTCAGTTAAGGTAACTGCCATCTCATCATGAACGTTTCTCTAGAACAAACATAAACACTTTCTGGAAAGGCCAAGTCTACCCCCAGGATGAAGCTTTCCAAGGAAGGCAGCCCCAGCAATGCAAGTTCTGGACTCAGGGACCAAAACCAGGATACAGGAGGGCATGGGGGCACTGATGGCCTGATGTGAGTGAGCCCTTCAGGGGCCAGGGATGTTGAAGTAATTGCTGGGAAGGATGACGGGAAAAAGGTATGACCATGTGCACCAGACGGAAAGAACAGAATCCTGGTGGCTGCATTCAGGGAAATGGCCAAGTTTTGGTTGTTCTGTCTTCTCTGTTCCATAATATAGAGGAAATTACAGATGCCTCAAAGGACCTCCCATAATTTTCTCTTCCCAGACACTCAAGGATAAAAATGAAGACACAAGCACTTCTTTGCTTGATCTCATATTTCTCTAAGGGAAACTCATCCGTGACAGAGGGTTTTGTGGACAGAATCAGAAGGCATAGGGGGAGTTTCAAGGCTCAAGTGTTACACCTGAAGGATGAAGAAAGTAAAAGTGTCAAGGCATACATTTTAATTAAACAAAATGATATGTGCTTCCAAACATGATGTGTCAATAAGCTTCTATTGCATTCTGAAGGACAAAGAAGGTGACATATACACACATTCCAGCTGGCACATGTCTGTAGATATTCAAATTGCTGAGGTTTTTGTCTGAGCACATGTTTTTCATTCAGAACAATAACTTTCAATCTTTTATTGGTCACTATATTCAATAAAATAAAATTTTACATTGCAACCCAGTAAACAAACATTCGCACACCGAAACAAGTTTCAACTATAGCACTTAGCTTCAGTATGTACAATTTACTACGATATTTTCTATTCTTTTATTCTCTTTCATTTTTTCTATTCTAATCTATTACATTCTTAAATGTTTCTTTTTCTAACATTAAATCAATTCTGGATCATGGATCACAATGCCCTATATCAAAAATATTCTATTAAAATATCTCTGAAATATCCAAAACATATAGTAGGATTCTATTATATTATATATAAGCATAATACATGCACACACACACACACACACATATATAAATTGTTACATTATCTTCCCTCCTACTTCACCAATCAGAATCAGAACATTTGCCCACAAGCACTCAGAAAGCAAACCTACATGCCCATGGGATGTACTTAAGATAGCTAGATTTCCATGACTGGCTGGAGGAGGCTGTTTTCACTTTGCTTTGTTTTCTGATGTTATTAGTTGCAGCAAGTGTGCAAAAGTTCAGAAGGAAAAAAAATATATATGGGAGGCAGTGAAGATAGTAGGGTAGTCATGATCCAAGGGAACAAGAAAAATACTTTTGGAAGTGATTTTACAGAGCATCTATAGGATGATGCAAATATACTTTATTTGTTTGTATTGTCTATCTTGACAAAAATTATGATATTTACATCTTTGCCAGATGTATTTCTTATAGAGTAAGTGAAGCCTTGAGAGCAGACTTAACATTTTTTAATTCTTAAATTGGTATTGTTTTCATTTTAAAGAGTATCCTTTCTAAATTGTATAAGCTTTAGAACCCACATAATCTAGATCTGCCTCCTGATTGTTGCAGAACAAAAGATAATATAACTTATGTTGCAAAATACTGTAGGTGAGCTAAGGTTTTTCAATGTTCTATCTTCCATCACATTTTAAAGGGTCCCAACACCCCACCCCGTCCACATGTCCCAGGACTTTGGGTCATTACCATGTGATACAGCTGCAAGAACAAGCCCTTTTCAGTATTCCTCAAACAATGTGCTGCTACTATCATCACAATTAGTATTTTTAATGTCTTTAATTTCCATTTTTCCTTCTCTCTCTTTTTTTTTTAACATGGGCAGGCACTGGGAATCGAACCCAGGTCCTCTGGCATGGCAGGCAAGCATTCTTGCCTGCTGAGTGACCGTGGCCCGCCCCTTCTCTTTTTAAACAATCATAATGTAATCATACATGTAACATCTTGCTTTTTTCAATGATTATAATATACATATTCCATCATTCATAGAATTAAAATAACCCATTGTGTGAGTATATTGTAACTCAAAGGAAAGTGTAAAGGCGTGAGTTTATGCTTGTACACAGGATAAGGTTTTTCTCATAACCTGCGCTCCCCCTCTCCCCAACTAGTTAATAAAATCCCAAACAAATAAGCACCTAAAGCCTAAAGGTTTTCAACCCATTTCCTACTGTCTTATGTCACTACATTTTTAGTGAGGGGAGGGTTTCACCATCTCATAAGGATTTAACAATCTATTCCCAAATTAATCTTCCAGTAACTAGCAAGTCTTGTTGTTGCTACTATGAAAATGTTTTCACAAACACATTTTGCTATCCTATCTCCACATCGTATACATCTTCCAGTATTTTGTTTTTCTAAATACCAAAAAACACCAAGCAAACGCAAACATTCCTATTTTGATCATTCCGTTTTTTTTTTTTTTTTTTGCATACGTCTTTCAATGTGCTTTTTTAGGCATTGTTATTGGAAATTATTTTTGTAGAAGAAAGGTCATCTTTTCCTAAAATTCATTAAGACATATCTGATTATTCAGACATGACGAATTCAATTTTTAAAAGGATCATTTTCTCCAATTAATACTGATTAATGAGGTTTCCCTGTCTTTGTACAGAAGAATTATGTCTAAGAAGTGAATTGAAAAGAATCTGGAAAAATCCTTGAATTTAAACCTTTAATTTTTCTTTGCTCAAAAAGAATATTTAAGGGTCAAACACAAACCTCTGAGTGTGGGCACATAGGAGACCACAGTCTATTGGTTTATAATAAAGTTATAATCTCTAGCTGCTTTCCTCTGAGAGAGAGAACAAGCAAACAGCTTTATGTAACTAGAAAAGTCTTCTCGGGCGGGCCGCGGTGGCTCAGCGGGCAAGAGTGCTTGCCTGCCATGCCGGAGGACCCCGGTTCGATTCCCGGCCCCAGCCCATGTAAAACAAACAAACAAACAAAATATAATAAAACAAGAAAATGTTTAAAGATGTTTCCCTTTCTTCCTCCCTTCCTTCCTTCTCTCTGTCTTTCCTTCCCTTCCTTCCTTCTCTCTGTCTTTCCTTCCCTTCCTAAAAAAAAAAAAAAAAAAAAAAAGTCTTCTCCTTCCAGGAGCTGATGGAGACAAACAAGTGGCCTTTTCCTTCTCTAAAGAAATAGAGGGAAGTGTGGCCACCTGCCCAGCCTGCTGGGGCCACCTCCTGTGGATCCCTGTGGACGAGATGTGCAAGTGCATAAGAAATGATCACTGTTATTGGAAGCTGGAGGAAAGACAATCTTTGTTATAAAGTGGAGAAAACTTAGAAAAATTGAGTTCTGATGTTGGATGGAAGACAGAAATTGAAAGCAATGAGTTTGGATATTTAACTGAAGAAATTTCCAAACTCAAAGTGGAAAGTGCAGCCCAGTTTTTCTTGCAGCTTAAAGTAAAATGTGAGAGGAAAGGGTACACTGAGAACTGATCTCTTGGGAAAAAGAAACCAGAAATTGATGGTTTGGAAAATTCTGAGTTTGTGGAAAGTGAGTCCCCAAAGAACAGTGTTCCACATGAGGGATTAACTGAACATAGGTCCGTCAATCATTTCAGTGAACTCAGGGCTGAAGGTACAGTTTTGCATGAAGGATCTATAGAAAGTTCTTTCTGATGGTTTGGACCCCTGTGCCTCACAAATGCAAGGTTGACAAGATTTTGCAAGATTATATGAATGGAACCACAGCCAGCTTGGACTAAAAGATGGAGAAAAGGTATAGATTGAAGAAAAATCATTTCAAGGCAAAACCATGGAAACTGAGGTCTGGATTGAAGACATCTTCTTGGGCCACGAGAATTTTTCCACATGTATAGAAAAATTGAGCCTGCCCTGCCCTTGCAGAGGGTGGGTCTTCCACCCCATTGTTAAGAAAGAGTGTTATCATCCCAGTTTTCTCAGAGCCTTGGAGATTGCCTAGGGTTTGTACACCACCCCAGTGTTTGACGAGGGTGGCCCCATGCTGTGGGGATTGCGGAGAGTTTGCTCTCATCCCAATGCTTGGTGAAAGTGGAAGCTTCACTCCAGTGTTTGAGGAGAGTACATTTGCTACACAAACACTTGAAAGGGTGGGACAGCCACTCCATTTGGACTGGAGGATAAAACATCATTCCATAGATGACTCTCAGACCTTGCAATCTAATGGTGTATGCCCTGCAGGATTTCATAATTATTTGGGACCCATGACCTCTGTTTTCCTTCCAATTTCTTCCTATCAGAATGGAAATGTTTATCTTATGCCTGTCTTTCCTTTGTATCTTGAAAGCAGATAACTTGTTCTCTTAGTTTCACAGATCCACAGGCAGAGGAAAATTGTGCCCCAAGAGAGAGTCACACCTATAACTAACTTTGACGAGAGTCTACTAAACTTTGTTTCTGAAATGATTTAAAGGTTTTGCAATATTGTGATAGGATGAATTTATTTTGGGTACAGAGGTGGTCTGAAGCTATATGTAACCCAGAAACATATATTCTTAAATCTAATCCATTCCTATAAGTATGAAACTGTTGTTAGTAGGACTTTTTGACAATGTTACTTGAGTTTAGGTGTGACCCACCTCATTCAGTTTGGGTCTTAGTCCTATTGCTGGAGTCCTTCACAATAGAATTAATTCAGACATGAGAGCAAGTCATGGAAGCAAGAAGCTAAAAGCAACAAAACCCAGAAGAGAAGACAGAGACCAGCAGACACTCCCATGTGCCTTGCCATGTGGCAGAGGAGCCAAGGATCGTTAATAGCTGGTCTTTGGAAAGAATGCATCATCTTGATGATGCTTCAGTTTGGACATTTTCTCAGCCTCAAACTATAAGCTAATAAATTCCCATTGTTTAAGCCAGCCCATTTCATCATGGTATCTGCTTTAGTCAGCCTAGGAAACAATAGTACTAAAATATATATTTTTTAATCTATGAAACTGTACAACACAAACAGCAAAACTTAAATTAAACCATGGATTACAGTTAATGGTACAATTATAAAAATGTGCTTTCATCAATTGTAACAAATGTACCACCCTAATACCTGGTGTTAATAATGGGGGGGGGGTTATTCTAGTTTGCTAGCTGCCAGAATACAATGTACAAGAAATGGAACAGCTTTTAAAAAGGGGGAATTTACTAAGTTGCTAGTTTACAGTTCTAAGGTCTAAATTAAAGCAAGTCTATAGAAATGCCCAATCTAAGGCATCCATGGAATGATACCTTGGTTCAATAAGGCTGGTGAGGTTCAGAGTTTCTCTCTCAACTAGAAAGACAAAGGTGAACATGGTGACAACTGCTAGCTTTCTCTCCAGGCTTCTTAGTTCATGAAGTTCTCCCAGGGGCATGTTCCCTCTTCATCTCCAAAGGTCTCTGGTTGCATGGGTCTGGTAGTTCTCATGGTTATCTTGTCGTTCTCAAGCTTTCTCCAAAATGCTTCTTCTTTTAAAGGATTCCAGTTAAACTAATCAAGACTCACCTGGAATGGGTGGAGTCACAGCTCCCTCTAATGAAAGGTTAATACCCACAAGTGGGTGAGTCACATCTCCGTGGAGATAACCTAATCAAGTTTTCAGCCTACACTACTGAATATGTATTAAAAGAAACAGTTGCTTCTACAAGATTGATTAAAATTAAAACGTGGCTTTTATAGGGTACATTAATCCTTTCAAAATATAGCACAGGGGGTATATTGAAAACCTTTATTTTATGCTTTATTTTTCTGTAAATCTACAACTTCTCTAATAAAAAGCATGTAAACCAAAGAATAGTTCTCTTTTAGTTAAGAGTATGGGTATATACACACACAAGACAGAGTGAGAGAGAAAGGGGGTGGGGAAAAGATTTGTGGATTGTGAAACAAACACATTGATAAATTTACAATTTATACAATCATTTGTGCATGAATATCTGTAGTTCTTTATTCTCCAAATCAACTCAATTTTTACTCTAAACCCTTAGTGCATGAGCTTTGGGAAACTCAATCTCAGTGATTCGGGATTGTTTCATCCCCCGGGGTATTGCAAAGCAAGACACTTTGGAGATGCGGAGGTGATTTTGGTATGGGGAGGAAACCCGGTGGCAGCTTCAGCGCAGAGAGCAGTGGCCACAGCACAAAGCAGATGGAGGGAGGCAGCAGCAGCTCCACCTCCGCAGTGGAGTCATGACAACCACGGGGTGCCATCCTTTCCAACATTGCAGGAACTTAGTTCCAAGAAGCAAGCCCTGGTGTGGGAACTTAAGGGAGACATCTTTAAGGTGAATCTGAGCAATTCTGCAGCATGATTGAAGAAGCAGGAAGCAGAACAGGTAGATGTGCAACCAGAGAAAGGATGGCTTGCTCTTGGAAGCATGGATTCCAGAAATAGCTACTAGCATTAAGAAGTTGAACAAAGACTATGAATACTATACTATCAAAGAATTTAACATGTAGAAATAAATACTATTAAAATGTTTAGCAGAGTGCCTGCTTGGGCGGCACATATATATACATACCAAAATTGTAATGACACAGAGAAGATTAGCATGGCCTTTGTGCAAGGATGCATGCAAATTCATGAAGCATTCTCTATTTTTAAAAAGGAAAAAAAAAAGTTTAACAGAAAACTCAACAACAAACTTCTGCTGCTTTTTATTTTATTGATAAATTATCATTGTGAAAAAATTAATAAAAGCCCAAATGTTATATGAATGAAAACTTCCTAAGCAATCAGGGTGAAAGGCCAATTTTCAAAAAATGTATACTAATTTTTTCAGAATTGCCATCATTGATCAAAATTCCTCAGTGATTGAAAACAAATAATACATTCTAAATGTATAATAATTTTAACAAAATTAGTCTTCGTTGATGAACACTTTCAAATGCGTAGTTCTGCCCACCTCCTCCTAGTGAGTGGCACCTAACAAGCCACAGGATGCAGCATTGCAGAGAACAGAGAAATATTCTTCCTCTCTCCTTCCTCATACCATTTGTTTAATGAACAAAAACAATTAAAATACTCTGACCGTACATAAGCTAAAATTGTATGTACATTCAAAAGGCAATACTGGCTACCTGTCAAGGTAGAATAAGGGCTAGATTCACCCTTTCTCAAAAAATAACTAAAAACTGATCAAATTAGCTAAAACAACATTTTGCAAGATATGTTCATTATCTTCATTGTTGTAACGGTTGCTTGGATCTATATGTGTGTGCGTGTGTATCACAAAACATCAAATGTACAATATAAATGTGCAATTAGGATCAGTTGATAAGG
Source organism: Tamandua tetradactyla (assembly GCF_023851605.1). Classification (NCBI taxonomy): domain Eukaryota; kingdom Metazoa; phylum Chordata; class Mammalia; order Pilosa; family Myrmecophagidae; genus Tamandua; species Tamandua tetradactyla. The sequence continues at coordinate 56,658,260 of NC_135335.1, forward strand.
GACAATGATCTCAGAGAGAAGATAAACAAATATATTAAGCCATGTAATTGCTTCCTGTCTGGAGTGTTTTCAGTCTGTAGCTCAGGAATGGAGAACTCAGATGTAATCTCATGGTCTCCTCAAGTTGAGGAAACAAAACTGGGAATTCAAAGAGGCCTGTATGGCTGGAATTCATGAGGTAGAATGCCATAAGGGAGAGAACTACACAAAGAAAGAACTATGCAGATATGAAAATGATTTGCCTTGAATCTTTAGCAAAATACCAACTAGCACATGCAAATGATAAAAATGACCAAGACTGCACTAAGGTAACTTTCCAGAACCTCCAACCTCCAGATGTGTCTCTGTACCAGATAAGTCCTGAAATGAAGAGGGACCAACCTTTCTAGAACATCAACATGAAAACTTTAGAATAGCCATAGCCCAAATACCTCTAAAGAATGAGAGAAAAATCAAAAGTGATGGTGGAGTTTAACAGAGAAGGTTGGGTCTAACAAATGAGTATGAATGCTGAATCAGTATATTGATATTTCTTTTAATCTCCAGGACCTTACAGCAGCGAGAAATAAAAATCTAAAATTGTGGAGTTGCAACCCATACTAAACTCTGAAATCTGTTCTATAACTAATTGTTGCAATGTACTTTGAAATTTATTGCTTTTTTGTATATACACTTTTTCACAAAAAAAAGATAAAAAGAGAAAAAAGAGTATAATAGGAAGATAGGATTTAACAAATGAATATGACGGCTGAAGCAATATATTGAGATTTATCTTGGTCTCCAGTGTCTTAGAGCAGCTAGGAGAAAAAAATGAAAAAAAAAATAATTGTGGACCTGTAACCCATGCCGAACTTTAAAATCTGTTGTATAACTACTTGTTAAAATGTACTTGGAAATTTTTTGTATATATGTTATCTTTAACAATAAAAATGTTTTTAAAAATCACCAAAACTAGAAAAAGAACTAACTGAAAGGATTAGAGAAAACAATTGACACGGTTTGTGTAGATGTTCCTGTTTCTCCCATCCAGAGTTGTATTAAGGTAGACTATTCAGAAGGATTTAACTCAGTGGTTGGAAAAAATTCAGCCCTAAACTAACTGCTGCTTTGGTACCACTTAATGAAGATTTGAAACAAGACATGGAAAGATCAGACCATTTCTTTGTAACTAAAATGCATCCCACAACAAAGCTGAAGGTATTTATCCAGATACAAAAATAATCTTGTTCAAAAAGATAAATACACAATGTTTCTGGCAACCAATAAATATTACAGGCAATCAAAGAAGCAAGGATATATGACCTATCAGGAAAAAAAAAGTCAATGATCAATACTAACTCAGAAATGGCACAAATAAATAGAATTAGATGATAGTGGCATTTAACACATTATTATAACATTACACTATAGGTTCAAGGAGCTAGAAAAAAGATTGGATGTGGTAAGTAGAGACATAAAAGGTATTAAAAACATGTCCATACAACCACCCACAGATCAAACTCTAGAGAGGAAAGCTACAATGTATGAAATAAAAAATAGAATAGATTAAATTAATACTAATAGCATATTAGATACTGCATAATAAGAGATCAGTGAACTTGAATACATAGCAATAGTAATTATCCAAAATGAAATTGAAGTTAAAACGAGATTGAAAAATTAATACATGGAGTTTCAGTGACATGTGTGAAAAATTCAAGGCAGGCTATGTTCATATATTGGAGTAACTAAAGGAAAAGTGAGAGCAGGGAATTAACAGGAAAAAAAATATCTGAAGAAAGCCTGGTCAACATTTTTCCAAATTTAATGAGAATTATAAACTTAAAGATCCAAGAAACTCAACAAGCTACAATTACAAGAAACATAAAGAATAATATCAAATTAACATCAAATTAACATAAAGACATAAAGGCAACAAAACAAATTTGTCAAGATGGTAGATTACATACATCAGTGTCAATGATTATCTTAAAATAAATTGTAAACACCTCATTAAAAAGTTTGACTTGCGGGCAGTGCAATGGTGGCTCAGTGGCAGAATTCTTGCCTGCCATACTGGAGACCTGGGTTCAATTCCCAGGCCTGCCAATGCAAATTAAAAAAAGAAAAAAAAAAAGGTTTGACTTGTCTTGGTAGATTGGATTTAAAAAACAAGATTCAGATGTTAGCTGCATACACAAATTCACTTTAAATATAAAAGCACAAATAGGTTAAATAAAATGATGCGAAATTATGTATCAGATTAACACTAATCAAAGGAAAGCTGGAGTGACTCACTCCATTTAATATCACATATATTTCAAGGCAAAGAATATCACTAAGGATACAGAGGTACATTTCATAATGATAAAAGAGTTGATAACAATCATAAATGTATATGCAACTGAGAGTTTCAGAATATATCAGGCAAAAACTGATAGAACTGCAAAGAGGCATAGGCAAACCCAAAAGTATAGCTGGTATTGAAATAGCTCTCCATAGTTGATAGATATGTTACAATATTAACAAAAAACTGTCAGTAAAAATATAAAAGACTTGAAAAGCACTGTAAACTGAATTGAGATTTATAAAATCCTCCACTTTACAAACATAGAAGACCTATTTTTTTCAGAAGCATAAAGAACCTTTCCCAGGATAAGTCATATTTTGGGCCATAAAAAAAGTCTCACTAAATTAAAAAAAAATTCAAATCACACAAAATATGTTTTCTGAGTACAAGGAAATTGAGTAAGAAATCAATAACAGAAATACTTGTGGAAAATATCCAAATATTAAGAAATAAAATACACTTCTCAACAAATCTCTTATCATACCAAAGATTGCAAAGATAAGGAGCAGGTAGACTCTTACGATTTCCTGTTGGAAATAAAAAATAGATATATTTTTATTTATTCAGAAATTGCCACTTTGGAAAACAGTACGGCAATTTCTGAATATTTAAAGATATATATGCCATGTGACTCAGACATTATACTCCTGAGTATTTACCCAAGAGTAATTAAAGCAAATGCCCATGTAAAAATTATGTATATATATGTATATTCATAGCAGGTTTATTTGTTATAACTAAAGAATGGAAACAACCAAATATCCATCATCAAGCGAATGGATAAATTAATTGTGACATATTCATATACTCAGATACTATTCAGCAGTAAAAAAAAAATAGACTACTGAAAAAGAGAATGCATACTGTGTGATTCCATTTCTATAAAGCACAAACTAATCTAAAATGTCAGAAAGCAGATAAGTGGTTGACTAGAGCATGTATAAGAGGAGTGGGGGACAGGGATAATTTGAATCTGTAGTGTACCCCAGAAAAGGCATGTTTTTTAATCCTCATTCAGCATTTCTGGGTGGGATCTTTTTTATTGTTTCCATGAGATGTGCCCCCTCCCCCCAATGTGGTGGTGACTTTTGCTTAGGTGATTTCCGTGAAGACGTAACTTCACCCATTCAAGTGGGGTTGCTTACTGGAGCTCTTTAAAAGGGAACCATTTTGGAAAAAACTTCAGAGTCAACAGAGCCCACACAGCCAGAGACTTTTGGAGATGCAGAAATGTCTCTGGGCAAGCTGCTTGAAGAAGCCAGTAGATAAAGCTAGCAGGCATTGCCATGTGTCCTTCCAGCTGTCAGAGATGTCCAGAAGCCAAAGACCCCAGCAGACACTAGCCACGTGCCTTCCCAGCTGACAAAGGTGTTCTGGGTAGCATCGGCCTATCTTGAGTGAAGGTAACCAACCTCTTGTTGGTGCCTTAATTTGGACATTTTCATGGCCTTAGAATGGTACACTTGCCACCTAATTAACTCCCTTTATAAAAGCTAATCCATTTCTGGTATATTGCATTCTGGCTGCTTTAGCAAACCAAAACAGGAGAAGGAATACACAGTGAAAATTAAGGATTACGAAAACAGAAAAATGTTGATGGGATGAATATGTTCATTGTTTTGATTGTGTTGATGGCTTCACATCATACACATATGCTGAAACATATAAAATTGTCCATTTTAAATACATGCAGTTTTGTTGTATCAGTTAGTGTAGGACAAACGTTTAAAAAATGCTTAAAAATTACAAAAAAGGGGATGTGAGTTTAGTTCATTGGTGGAATTCTTGCCTGCCATGTGGGGGACCTGGGTTTGATTCCCTGCCCATGCACTTCCCAAAAACAAACAAACAAGCAAAGAAACAAACGAAAAATCAAACCAACAAAAATAAACAAACAAATAAATTCCACAAAAGGTGCTGCAATAAGGGGATACTCACATGGAAAAGAACGACATGTGACCCCTGCCATAGGGCATACAAAGAAAAAGGAATTACAAAACAGACCTACAGTGTTTAAGGATGTACAAAGTGTAGCAAAACTATGATGTTAAGTAAAGACGTGAGGATGTTTGCTTCATAGCAATACATTAAGTTACGTACCTGTTGCATGGCTTTTTCTGTGCTTTTGTAATATTTCAGACTAACAGGTTTAAAATTACAAAAGGAAAAGAAAACCATTTTATATCTTGCAATTCTGTTTCCATATAAGAACTCATGGTTAAGAGGCAAACGTAATTATTTTAAAATGACACATCCAGTCTAATGATGTTGTACCTTTGTGTTTTACTATATATCCAAAAGCAAATGCTTATAACATTTTTTAAAAATTATATGCTGTATGATGGGTCACATTTCATTATTTTTCCGTGTGAGTATCCTGTTATTGCAGCACCATCGTGGAATTTTTGTTTGTTTGTTTTGCTTGTTTGTTTTTGGGCAAGTGCATGGATCAGGAATTGAAACTGCATGACAGACAAGAATTCCACCATTGAGCTATCCTTGCACCTCTGCTTATAACATTTTATGAAATATAATGTGCAGTCTATTTTTTAATAAATAATTAAAATATCACAGAGGCAAAAAAGCAAAGTCACAAATAAGGCAACATTTCTAGAAATAAGGAAAGGGCAACTTTCCAAAGAAACTAAATATCTGCATCTTTCTCAGACCAGCCTTCACAGGTAAAGGGACTTTGTTGATGTGCTCACTAATGACAAGAGAAAAAACTCTCCCAGGTACAAATCAGTGAATTGTGGGTCCAAACAATTCATAGTATTTATTTTTGCTGGTGACTAATAAAGTCATGGAAGGCTAGAAATAACATTGATAGGCAGTAGAAAACATAGAGGACAATTTTATGTTTCAGCATATGTGTATGATGTGGAGCCATCAACACAATCAAATAGAGGTAAAATTAGATTATTGTGACAATAAAAATAGTAATTTCAACCTCAGTAATTTGGGCTTTTAGGAAAATAATAAAAGGAGAGGGCAAAGGCCATGAATAAAAATGGTTTACAAGGTCAAGTTTGCACATTGACCCCGTCAATGTTAAATGTGGCTGCTGGGAAAGAAATATTTTTGCAATACATATCCAAAGATTAAAGAGTAATTTGAAGATCACAATAAGAAATCCACACAAAAAATCCCAGCCACAAGCAATGAGGCCTGAAACATTCAAACTTGCTCCAGCAACCTGCTTCACACAGAAAAACCTGTCCATGACTTAGAATAAACTAGTTATCTTGCACACTAAGGGAAGAGTCACTGAAAGAAAAATGTGTATTTGATTAGGAAATAAAGTATTTTGGTTTGAATAAAATGATGATCTTACAGTACAGTGTAGTAATAAATGAAGTTGCCAAAACAAATTCCTAACACATTTCACAGAATAAGACAATTTTTCTCTATGGGAACTATTCAGTAGCTACGATGATTAAAATCTCTACAAAATCTTAGAATAGTCCTGTTTGAAGGTGAAGCTGATGACAGGGTTTGTTACAGCACTGTCAGACAAAAACATAGAAATTACATAAGTAAATTTGAATTTTCTAGTAGCCACATTTATAGCCAAATTAAAACTAAAAATAAATAGGTAAAATTAATTTAATAATTCATTTGATCTAACCCGATCTACAATATTAGCGTTCAAAAATATAATCAATATAGAAGAATTGTTAATAAGAAGGTTTGCATTCTTTCTTTCACACTGACTTTTAAATCCAATGCGTGTTATACTTTTAAAACATCTCAATTCAAACTAGACACAGTTCAAGTGCTCAGTAGTCTGTGGTCAGTAGCTATGGTTTGGAGTTTTGAGCATCACAGATCTAGACCTTGAAGTTGCTCAGAGGTGTTCCAAAGCTGCCCTGGGGAGCCAAGTACTCACTCTCCGCCCAAACAGGTTAGGAGTTCACAACTTGTAACAAACAAATCAACTTCATTTGACTGTATTTCACAAATTGAAATTTGCCATAAAATTTCCTTTGGAAACAGATTTGCATCTCCACAAAGGTTTGAAAATCCTTCATTAGACTACTTCATATTTCAGATAAAATTGTGCAAGTCCACAAAAATTATATAACCACTGAGCGCAGCTGTGAGACTGGAACCTGCCCTTCCCTCCTTGCCTGGACCCCTGACATCAGCTGCCCACCATTTGCCCACGAACACATGAGCGTTGCTTTGTGAGAGTGAATGCAGGGATAGTCGAATCATTTCAGAATGGTACGGACTGCCACAGAGGATAACACCCATCAGAGAAAGTTCTCCCTGTTTCTGTTTCTTTACTTTGTGGAGTTTAGTTTTAGTTTTTTGAAATATTTTTTTTTATTTGGAATTAATTTCAAGCCTACAGGACAGTTTAAAAAATAAAACAAAACCCACACAGAGAACTCCACAGAGCTCCCATCCAGATATCCAGATTCACCAACTTTTAACATTTTGTCATATTTGCTTTATCATTCCATCTATCATCTATCTGTTCATGCCATCTCTCAATCTCTCTCTCTCTCTCTCTCTCTATCTATCCAATCATATGGGTGGCAACATAAGTAGAGTTTTGTTTGAACTAGAAATCAAACTAGTCTCTACTTTTTCTTTTGAAGTGCAGGTTCTGTATCATTTTTTTCCTGAAATACAAAGAAAAATGAATGACCCTGTTCAAGATTCCAAAAAGAAGAATGAATTCCATTTGGTTTTAGCTTGTTTTTAGAAGTTTTTATTTTGAAATACTTATAGACTGCAAAGCTAATTCAGAGAGGTCCCCAGTCCCTTTCACCCAGTCCCCCAATAGTTAAATTTCATATATATATAGTATAATTTCAAAACCAGGAAATTCATATTGGTACAATGAATGTGTATAGTCTAACATCATTATTATCATTTATGTAATTTTGCTTAATTACCATTCCAATCAATGTACAGAATTATTCTATCATCACAAAGAAATCCCTCTTGCCACCATCCCTTCTCTCACCATCCATAATCCATGGCAACCATTGATGCTTTCATCTTTATAATTTGTTATTTTAAGAACGTTTCATAAATGAAATCAAGCTTTTACATAACCCTTTGAGATTGCTGTTTTTCCAGTCTAGCCCAATGCCCTTGTGATCCATCCAAGTTGCTGTCCTATCAGTAGTTTGATCCTTTATATTGCTAAATAGTACTCCATGCAGAAACATGTCAGTTTGTTTAGTCATTCAGCCATTGATGGACAAAGATCTTCCCCTATAAAATATTCTAAAAGTTCTATAATTATATGGTTTACCTTTAAACTTATAATCTTTCATGAGTTATCATAAAACTATAAGGTTTAAGTCAAAATTCATTCCTTTGCCTGTAGATATTCACTAGTTTCAGCATGATTTGTTGAGAAACCTGCACTTCCTCCACAGATTTGCCTTTTCAACTTTGTGGGGAAAAAAATCAACTGATCATACCTGTGTGAGGCTACTTCTGGGTTCTATGTTCTGTTTCGGTTAAAAATATGTCTATCCCTCCGCCAATATCACACAATCTTGATTATTATAATTATATAAAAATTATTGAAGCTGGATAAAGTAATTCCTGATTCTGAATGCTTTAGAGGTTTATTTTAGCTCTGTTTCCTTCCTATTACCTAGTTGTTTTTGTTCCTTTCCCTTTCCGTATAAATTTTAGAATGACCTTGTATAGTCTACAAAATAATCTTACTGGAATTTTTATGGAGTTTGCAATAAAACTATATTCCAATTTAAGAATTGACAGCTTTACAATGTTGAGTCTTCCAATCCATGGACATAGTATGTCTCTCCATTTATTTATTCTCTTTCTTTCTGTATTTTTTAGTTTTCAACATATGCAAGCATATATGTTTTGTTATACTTATACCTAAATATTTACTTTTTGATTGATTGTAAATGGTGTCTTATTTTTAATTTGTTTTCTGTATGTTTGTTGAGAGCATAGAGTAATGCAATTGATTTTTTCATGCTGGTCTTGAATCCTGCGACCTTGTTGAACTCAATTATTGGCTCTAGGAGTGTATTCCTTGGGGTTTTCTACATAGATAATTATGTCACTTGCAAATAGGAACAGTTTTATTTCTTCCATTATAATCAATACACCCTTTATTCCATTTTCTTTATTGTTGTTCTGGCTAGAACATCCAGTGCTATGCTGAATGCATATGTGAGAGCATACATCCTTTCTTTAATCCCAGTCTTAGGAGGAAAGCATTTAGTCCTTTACCAGTAAGTATGACTTTAGCTACAAGTGTTTTTTAACATGCATTTTATCAAGCTGATAGAGTTCCCCTGTATTCCTAGTTTTCTGAGAGATTTTATCATAAATAGCTGTTAAATTTTGTCAAATGCTTTTTCTGTATCTATTGATAAAATCATGCCAGTTTTCTTCATTTTCTTGCTAATATAGTGGATTACAATGGTTGATTTTGAAATGTTAAACCAGCCATGTATACCTGTAATAAATTCCACTTGGTCATGTTATATAACTCTTTTCATACATGACTGAATTTTTCTTGGCAATATTTTTCGAGAATTTTTGCATCTATATTCATGGGGAATATTGTTTTGTAGTTTTCTCTTTTTGTATGTTTTTGGTGTCAGACAAAACCATAGAGTAACAAAGTTATTTAAGAAGTGGTCCCTCCTCTTGCACTTTTCCTAACTGGTTTTTAATAATAAGCAGCTCGTATAATCCATATGTCAATGCCAGTGTAAATTAAGAGAGAACTGTAACGTTTTATTCCCAAATGAAACTGTAATTGAGCAAGAAAAGATAAACTCAGAGGCATAGCATAAACTCCATACAAAAGAGTAAGGACAGCCTTTATTTCCCTAATCTAATGACTGCAGTCGATTTTCCAAATCCAATAAGATAAATTCTTGGCAGAGAACATGAGTGACACAATTGTTTATGTCCATCTCTTGAATTTCATCTCTGCCTATGGGCTCCTGACATGCAGAGCAGTGGCACACCAACAGGGGGAGCCCTGGGCTCTGCCACAGTTGCCTTCTGCAGGGAGACCCAGGCCTAGGGAAGGGGAAGCTGAGGTCTCTTCTTCACTGCTGTTCTGATGGCGAGCAGTGGAGGGAGGGGCCCTCCTCTTTCTGCTTCCCTGCAAAATTATGATACTTGTCAGGGAGCATTGTGGAGTAATTAGCAAAAAGGCCAATATCTGAGGAAGTCTATCAAAGTCAGAAGACAGCTGCATACAGACCATGGGGACATTCCCACAAAATCCCCAGAGAGCAAGAGTCAAATAATGAAAGGAGATGTGTGTGGAGCTGGCATGAGTTTTCTTAAATGAGCAGCTGCAGTAATGGCCGGCTGCTGACCGGTGGAGGATAGCATTTGTCTATTCACACAGCAAGGTCAGATGGGGACCAACTTCACGAGACATCAGAGCCCTCCTAGTGGGAACAGATTTAGGTGAGCTGCAAGAATCAGCACTGGCAGGCTTTTAACCGAATCTCAAATGCAGACCATCTTCCTTCATTACGTGTTCTAAACTAAAATTCTAATAGGTCACAAGATCTCAGGGTTGGAAAGTGTCTGAATTATATGGATGTTAAGACTGCATTTAACAGACAAGGCAACTGAGGGTCAGAAAGTCCGACTGGTGTTTCTAAGGACACCATAGTTGACTAGAACTTTCTTCATTTCCAATCAAGTGCTGGTTTCTGAATTTCTGTAGGTGTTTCTCTTTTCAAAGTATGGAAAGGAGAGTATGCAATCCTTATAAATGCAATTAGTAATACTATGGTTGAGTTCCTAAAATAGTAAGTGGATTAATGTGTGTTACATGTTACATGCTATTCAAAATAAAGATTAAGCTGTGCTTATTTTATCATAGAATTCTACAGAGATAACCGATGTATAAATGTTGCCAAGGCCAGGACAGATCTGGCAACTCTGTTGGGCTCTGGGCTCTCCTTCTGTGAGCTCAGAAGGTACAGGAAAGAATAAAATGATACCCAAGGACTTTTTATTTTGGTTCTTCTGGAATAAAGTAAAAAAAAAAAAAAAGACCCTGTTTATGTTGACACAAAATGGATTTAATCAAAATAGTTAAGACAAACATGATTATGACATCACTATTTGCAGTAGATAAACTGTTAAAATCATTCACTAGTGCCTGGGAATTAACTTCATTTTGGTTCTTGGGGAAAATAGTGGATATATTTCTAATTTTCAACATTTGGTTTGCAGACAAAGATTTAAGAGTTTAAAGAAAAATCTATTTTGCCGCTTGCAATAATAAATGCGAGTGTAGCAATCATCCATATGTATGTGGAATTCTGTCTTATGATTCTAAGATAAGATTTAGAGATGGGGTCCTTTAAATCAAGAGTGGGGAATATGAAAATATAGGTTGTTAGATAATTTGCTCAGACCAAGGTCATGACCATATTAGAAAGTAACTTTTTTTAAAACTGTTTTTTATTGTATAATATAACATATATACAAAGTAAAGAAAGAAAAAAGCAATAGTTTTCAAAGCACTCTTCAACAATTAGTTACAGAACAGATCCTACAGCCTACATCATCCCAGAGTCTTCCCCCGAGCCGCTCCAGAATACCCATGGCCAGAAGGAATGTATCTTTTTTTATCATCACTTTTTTTCCTATTTTTGTGAAAAACAACATATACACAAAAAGTGACAAATTCCAAAGCACAGCCCGACAACCAGTTGTAGAACAGATTTCAGAGCCTGGCAGGGGCCATAATTCCACAATCCTAGGCATCCTTCTCCAGCCGCTCCAAAACACTGGAGACCAAAAGAAATATCAATGTGACGATCCAGCAAGCATATTCGCTTGGTAAATTACCTTCTCTGTACAACTCCACCACCACTCCCAACCCCTTTCCCACTCTTTAGGGGCAACTGGGCTATACCCATTCCAACCTCCTCAGGCTGGGAGGGAATATCAACAATAAGGGTTAGGGAAATGGAACCAGCTGATGTTCTGGAGAGGCTGGCGCTCTAGGATGCAGGACTTATCTGGTTCAGGGAAACACCCAGAGGCCTTAGGCTTCCGGAAAGTTATCCCAGTACATGGAGCCTTTGCAGAATCCTCCAGGATTGGTTGGAATGGCCACGATTGGGGGTTGGCAAGCCATGATAGGCAGCAATGTCCAACCAAAGCCTACATAAGAGTGACCTCCAGAGCAGCCCTTCAATTCCACATGAACTCTCTCAGCCACTGATACCTCTCTGCCACACCTCCTCTCTCTTCTGGTCAGGATGGCACTGCTGAGCCCGCAGTACCAGGACCAGACACATCCCTGGGAGTCATCCCCCATGCCGCCAGGGAGACTCTCACACTTGGATGCCATGTCCCACATAGTGGGGAGGGTAAAGACCCCACCTGCAGAGTTGGGTCCAGAGAAAGTGAGGCCACACCTAAGCGCAAAAGAGGCCCTCCAGAAGTAACTCTTAGGCATGCCTATAGGTAGGCTAAACTTCTCTACCACATACATAAGCTTCACAACAGCAAGCCTCAAGATCAAGTGCTTGGCCTACTGATTTGGGTGTCCCTAATGTTTGACATATTATCAGGGGTTTCCCTGGTGGTAAAGTTTAATAGCTCCATATTTTTTCTTGTATCCCTCCAGAGACTTTGGGAATACTTTTTTATTATCTGCTTAATATACTCTGGGATTAATCCAGGCATTACATTAAGCTATACAGGAATAAAGGCCCTCATTCTTATTCTGGGCTTCATTTGTTTCGATTGTTTAAATGAACTATCCAGACAGGATGAGTTAAATTATGTGCTACATAAAATTTAGGTTCTGGACAAAATAAGCCTTTCTTTCTTTGGTCTCAAAGAGTAAGTGAGGTTTTAAAATGCAGACAGTGTCTTTCTTACCCTTGTGTTCTGTATTACCTTTTGAGATGCAAAAGCATTTGATTTTGAGGAGTTACCATTTATTTTTTCTTTTGTTGCTTGTGCTTTGAGTTTAAAATTTAGGAAGATACCTCCTATTGCTAGGTCTTGAGGATGTTTCCCTACATTTTCTTCTGGAAGCTAGTTCTTATCTTTAGGTGTTTGATCCACATTGAGTTAATTTTTGATTAGGGCATGAGATAAAGGTGTTTTTTTTCATTCTTTTGGCTATTGATACCCAGTTCTCCCATGCACATTTATGGAAAAGATTCTTTTGTCCCAGTTCAGTGGATTTGGGGATCTTGTCAAAAATCAGTTGACTATAGATTTGGTGGTCTATTTCTGCACTCTCAATTTGATTACATTGGTTAATATTTCTATCTTTGTGCCAGTACCATGATGTTTTGACTACCATGGCTTTATAATAAGCTTTAAAATTAGTAGGTGTTAATCCTCCCACTTTCTTCTTCTTCTTAGGATTCTTTTAGCTATTTGGGTTCTCTTTTCCTACCAGATGAATTTGGAACAGCTTTTCCAAGTCTTCAATGTAGACTATTGGAATTTTGATTGGTACTGCACTGACTCTGTAGATCAATTTGGGTACAATTGACAGCTTAACTATATTTAACCTACCTATCCATAAGTAGGGAATGCCTTTCCATCTATTCAGATCTTGATTTCTTTCAACAATGTTATATAGTTTTCTGTGTACAAGTCCCTTATGTTCCCAGTTAATTTCATTCCTAGGTACTTGACTCTTTTAGTAGATATTTTGAATGGGTGTTTTTCCTTAACTGACTCCTCATTAGGTCACTGCTTGTGTATAGAAATGTTACTGATTTTTGTACATTAATTTTATATCCCACTACCTTGCAGAATTTATTAGCTCAAGTAACTTTGTTGTAGATTTCTCAGCCTTTTCCAAGTATAGTATCATGTCATCTGCAAACAATAAAATTTTACTTCTTCCTTTTCAATTTGGATGCCTTTTATTTCTTTGTCCTGCCTGATTGCTCTAGCTAGAACTTCTAGTACAATGTTGAATAATAGTCATGACAGAGGGTATCCTTGTCTCATTCCTGATCTTAGAGGGGAAAGTTTTCAGTCTCTCTCCATTGAGTATGATGCTGTTATTGGGTTTTCATATATGCCCTTTATCATACTGAGGAGGTTACCTTTGAAAGGATGTTGAATTTTGTTGAACGCTTTTTCAGCATCAATCAAGATGATAATGTGATTTTTCATTTTCAATTTTTTAATTATTGCATTACATTAATTGCTTTTCTTGTGTTGAACCATCCTTGCATTCCTGGTATAAACTCCACATGGTGTACAATTCTTTTAATGTTTTGTTGGATTCGAATTGCTAGTATTTTGTTGAGAATTTTTGCATCTATGTTCATTAGGGAGATAGCCTGTAGTTTTACTTTCTTCCAGCAGCTTTACATGGTTGTGGGTATCAGGGTGTCAGATAGGTGGCTCAGAGTTTGGGAATTATGGGGGGCAGGTCTTGGGTGTATCCTTGTACAAGGGAGGGCCAGAGGGATGTAGGAGCTTATAGGGGCTGCCATAGGTCACATAGGTTGTGGGATGTGGGTTAGTGGGTGTGGCATTGGGTGGGTGGTGCCCTGGCATGAATGTGCAGGTGTGGAGGGAGGTGGAGTGTGTGTGCACACACGTGCAGGTAGGGGCTATGTAGGGTAGATGCACTTATGAGCACTGGCCAAATGTAAGAACAGGTGCTTGTGTAGTGGTGGGGGTGACAATTGTGCACATTTGTAGGGCAGGGTTTTGGGGTGCAAGGTTCAAGAAGTCAGTGCATTAATTAGTTTTCTAATTTTTTCCTATGATATCATGAAAATTTTCAAAGCAATGGAATTTTCAAAATTCTGTTAGGTTCATTATTTTTTTTATTTTGTATGATAACACGAAACTAATATTATGATAAACCCCTATCATTTCCAAATGCTTCAGTTTACTTCATTTAATTCCAAATATGTATGGACTAAGCACAACTGCTATAAGAGCTTACAATCTAAGGCCCTATTTTCTTATAAGCATTTTCTAAATGAGACCATACAATAATTGCTTTTTTGTTTCTCGTTTTAAAAGATGACAAGAGTAATCTTATAAAGCATGCAACATTTTGCAAAACTGATTCATTTTGGAAAACATAAATGAACTTATATAGATGTTGCAGTTGCTGGCCACCTTTATGCTAATGCTTGAGGAGCTCTTTGGAGGAGGAAATTAGAAAGAACTAAATGGGGACTTGAGAATGTACTTTCAAACATCTGAGGAAAATATCTCTGATTAATTGTAGTGGATATCCTTTTCATGGATTTGTACAATTTTCAGCCACTGCAATGTTTCAGGAAGGTGTGAAAATAAATCTATGGTCAAAAAGTAAGAAATAAAGAGAGTAAATAAATATAGTTCCAAGAAGTGTTTACCATCAGTGTGGTTAAAAAATATTTAATCATATTTTTAGATTTTTCATACTTAAATTTGATCAGCTACTGTGCTTCCCTATATCTCAAACAATGAAACTATTAACCTTTAAACAATATCAAAAGTGAAAATCACCATATCCCATTGTATTTCACTTAAATACACTTGAATTCTAAAACCTCAAGAAGAAAAAGGAGGCGAAGGAGAAGACTCAGCTAAATGAATCCTCTTTAACTACAAATATTAGAAGCATTTAGAAGATAAAACAATGCATATTTCCCATCACCAAACAATTCAGAGTGTAGGGATTATAAAGTATTCAGTATATATAGCGTTTTGTCTTTATTGCTTTTTTTATTTTCTTTCTTACTTCTGTTATATTTTAAGGGAATATTTATACTTTCCATGCACTAAATATCATTCAGAAATTATACCTGCATATGACACAATCAGTCACACTGATATTGGTGATCTTTGGCAAGGCATGGTAATTCACTGTGGATACTGAAGCTACTAACCCAGAAAGCTAAATTACTTTATTTCAAATTGTGCAGCATCTGGAAAGGTTATACTTCTGTCTCCGTTTAATTCCCTACTGCTGTATCTGCAAGGCATTTTAACGTTTGTATCATCAACCAGAGTTACCCCAAAGTAAAAAAAAAAAAAAAAAAAAAAAAAAAGCCCTCTTCTATTTGCATCTGTTCCCAGTCCAAGCATGATCTGTGAGGTAATGATAAAATACCCTTCTCCCATCACAGGGCAGCACATCGCCATAGCAACAGATCATTATACAAAGTCCATAATTCAGCTGGTTCTTATCACAAAGTAGCAGCCAGCTAATATGCCATGAAAGTTCTTTCCTTGCACTTGTAATTGAACAAATGAGTCAAATTGGTCCTGGTGGCAGGAGTTCAGCACCACATTCATACAGTAAAGTAGAATTAAAGAAAACAGGAGTTCTTGACTAGCATATACCTGAAAAGGAGATTTTGATGCACTCAGTTATCAGATTCAATTAATGGCTTGTACCCCTCTCCCAAATATGCTAGACAGCCCTAATCTTAAATTATACACATTTCTTTTCTCCCAAAGCATTACTGTAAGCTATATTCCCACATCCCCACCTTGGGCATATAAGTGCCACAGGCAGACACCAGGGGTGGTGGCCTCTCCTGTTCACTGTGATCTCTTCTGGCATCTAGAATAGCGCTGGGCATACAGTAGGAACTCAAGCTGTGAGAGCATACAGTTCTGTGTGTGGATTTCTGGGCCCAGCAGCCCAGGCCAGACTTCCAGCTCCACCCTTCCAGGTTGGCTGGCTATGAGCAAGCACAAACAGTT
Source organism: Tamandua tetradactyla (assembly GCF_023851605.1). Lineage (NCBI taxonomy): Eukaryota > Metazoa > Chordata > Mammalia > Pilosa > Myrmecophagidae > Tamandua > Tamandua tetradactyla. Next base: position 56,674,281 of record NC_135335.1, read on the forward strand.
CTGCATCCCTCCACCCTGGGCCCAGCTCATAAGGTCAGGACACCTAAAGCATGTTTATCTATGACATGTGTCTGGATGGTGTATGGCACATAGGGCATATTACGTAAGTATTCACTATTTTCATTTTCTTCTACTGCTTGGCTTATAGATTATAAGCTTTACTTAATTTTTGTCTAAACTTCACAAACTCCCTGTTTCTGTCAGTACTTCCAGTAAAGAAGACAGGAAAGGAAATGACACCTTATTTATGTCAGTTTCTACTGCCATACTGAAGAAAACACTCCTTTAAGTACTCCAAATCATAAGCTAATAGTTTAAAACAAACTTGCCACTACCTTTCCTATGAATAGAAACAGAATGGTATTTAAAACAACAGAGCAATCAATACAGCTCTCTGGGTATCTCATCTAAAGCTCTCATCTAACCCCATAGTTTTAGTGTAACTCCAGCCAGACTGAAAATCGTTATGGTAAAGAAGCAATTCAAGGTTCTGATGGGAAATTACTCACCTTAGATTCATTGCATCTGAATTACAAAACAACCACGCATTTGGCAAAGTTGGCAGCCCTTCTCTGACAGTCACCAGGCAGGAATATGGTCTAAATTACCCTCTTACACACAGAGGTGATATTTTTGTGGCTGGCCCCATTAGTGGGTGTTTTAGTTTGTAAGCTGTCAGAATGCAGTATACCAGAAATGGAACAAGTTTTAAGAAGGGAATTTAATAAGTTACAAGTTTATAGTTCTAAAGAAGTGAGGGTGTCCAAATTAAGGTGCCAATGAGTCTGGAATACCTGTGTCAGCTGGGAAGTCCATGGCAGGCATCTGCAGGTCCCTTGCTCTTGAGCTCCATTGCTTTCAGCCTCTGTTCCTGTGGATTCCTCACTTTGCTTCTCTAGGGCTGCCTTTCATCTCTTGGCTTCCTTTGGCTATCTCCAGTTTCTGGCTTGTTTAATATTTTATGGCAATGTCTGCTGGGATCCAAGCATCTCCAAACATCCGTGTCTCTATTCTCCAAGCATCTCTATCATCTCTGCTCTCCAAAATATTTCCCCTTTTAAAGACTCTAATAAGCTAATCAAGACTCACCTGGAATGGGTGGAGTCACATCTGCATGTACTCAAAAGGTCACTCTCACAATTGAGCGTGTCACATCTCTGTGTAGACAATTTAATTAAAAGTTTCCAACCTACAGTATCAAATTAGGATTAAAAGAAATAGCTGCCTCCACAAGACTGAATCAGGATTAAAACATGGCTTTTCTTGGGTAAATAATATTTTCAAACAGGTACAGTGGGCATTGGGATGATTGAGAAAAATCTGTGCTAAAAACTTTTAAACAATGTTAATTTAAAACAGAAAAAGAGAACCATCTACTCAGTGGAAGAAGAAAATGAACTTGTCATTTTTCTTCATTACATTATTATATTAATTATGAACTAGTGGCTGATGTTCCAAGCTATTTGGTAGCTAGAGTTTTTACATACTTTCTCCAGGCATGATTTTATCTACTGTCATGGCTTCAGAGACAATCTGAGATACTTTAGCTGGCCCAAACCTTCTCTCAAGCTCCCAAGGATTTTCAATAGATCTACCACAGACAATTAGAACTTGACAAATCCCAAACTGAACTCAATGTCTCCCCCTTGGCCAAAATCTATTGATCCATCTGAAATCAAAATATACAATTTGACCCATCCTAGCTTTCAGCTTCATCTCTTGTCTCTTTAGCTAACAAATTCCTCAGCCTTTCCAGAACATACCATGTCTTCCTATATCTGCATGTTTTGACTTTTTTCTCCTTTCTCCCACAAAGGACTTACGGCAAATATTTCTTAACTCCTTTAGGACCATGTGCTATTTTGTATAAAGTGCTTGCCCCATTGCCTGGATCACAGGGGCACTTCCTGTGCATGGGTCATTGTTTTAGTGTTGAGAAGGTAGAAAAGGATGCCCAGGCCAACAACACTCCCTCCATTCCAAACACTCTTATTCTTGGATATCAAAAAGTACCACCTTTACCAGTTTGGCGGTTCCTCAAAAAGCTGAATATAGAATTGCCATACGACCCAGCAATACCATTGCTAGGTATCTACTCAAAGGACTTAAGGGCAAAGACACAAACGGACATTTGCACACCAATGTTTATAGCAGCATTATTTACAATTGCAAAGAGATGGAAACAGCCAAAATCTCCATCAACAGAAGAGTGGCTAAACAAACTGTGGTATATACATACGATGGAATATTATGCAGCTTTAAGACAAGATAAACTTATGAACCATGTAATAACATGGATGGACCTAGAGAATATTATGCTGAGTGAATCCAGCCAAAAACTAAAGGACAAATACTGTATGGTCCCACTGATGTGAACGGACATTCGAGAATAAACTTGAAATATATCATTGGTAACAGAGTTCAGCAGGAGTTAGAAACAGGGTAAGACAATGGGTAATTGAAGCTGAAGGGATACAGACTGTGCAACAGGACTAGATACAAAAACTCAAAAATGGACAGCACAATAATACCTAATTGTAAAGTAATCATGTTAAAACACTGAATGAAGCTGCATCTGAGCTATAGGTTTTTGTTTTGTTTTGTTTTGTTTTGATTTTACTATTATTACTTTTATTTTTTTCTCTATATTAACATTCTATATCTTTTTCGGTTATGTTGCTAGTTCTTCTAAACCAATGCAAATGTAGTAAGAAATGATGATCATGCATCTATGTGATGATGTTAAGAATTAATGATTGCATGTGTAGAATGGTATGATCTCTAAATGTTGGGTTAATTTCTTTTTTTCCGTTAATTAAAAAAAAAAAAAAAGAGAAGGGATAATTGGAGCTGAAGTGATACAGACTGTACAACGGGACTGGATATAAAAACTCAGAAATGGACAGCACAATACTACCCAATTGTAATGCAATTATGTTAAAACACTGAATGAAGCTGCATGTGAGGTATAGGTTTTTTGTTTTTGTTTTTTTTGTTTTTTTTTCTTTCTATTATTGCTTTAATTCTTATTCTGTTGTCTTTTTATTTCTTTTTCTAAATCGATGCAAATGTACTAAGAAATGATGAATATGCAACTATGTGATGTTATTAAGAATTACTGATTGTACATGTAGATTGGAATGATTTCTAATTGTTTTGTTAATTCTTTTTTTAATAAAAAAAAATAATAAAGTGCACAGTTCAAAAAAAAAAAAAAAGTACCACCTTTATGACTGAATTATATTTAGTTGTATGAATACACCACATTTTGCTTATCTGGTCATCTGTTGATGGGCGCTTGGGTTTCTTCCCCGCATTGGCTACTGTGAATAAGACCACTATCAATATTGAGGTACAAGCATCTGTTTGAGTTCCTGCTTTCAATTCTTTGGTGTATCTACCAAAAGTGAATTCCCTTTGACATATGGTAATTCTATGAAGATCCGATACATGCTACCACATAGATCAACCTTGAAAACTTTAGGTTAAGTGAAATAAACCAGGCACTATAGGAAAATGATTGTATGATTCCTATTATATGAAATATCCTAAAGCACATTTACAGAAACAGGAAATAGCTTAGTGGTTACTGGACTCAGGGGAGAGGGGATGGGGAGCTCTTTACCTTTCCTTAATGGGTATGGAGTTTCTGTTTGGGGTGATGAAAAAAATTGGGAAATAAATAGTGGTGATGACTGCATAGCATTGTGAATGTATTCAATGCGACTGACTAGCACACTTAAATGGTTCACTGGAAAACTGTATATTATATATATTGCACCACAATAATTTTTAAAATAGACCTTAATAGCTCTTAACTTTAAGTAGATGCAGTGAATCTTCTGCCTTGCTGCACATTAGACTCACTTCGGGGCTATAAAACATTAGGAATGTCTGTTCCTAACCTTCGTCTGCAAAGACCTGATTTAATTGGCCTGAGTAGAGCCTGGACATCAGAATTTCTTAAAAGCTCTCGGAGTGATTGTAAAATGTATCTATAGTTGAGAATTACTATTGTCTGGGGGCAATAATGAATCTAATTTTCTTCATTGTCTAATTAAGTCCCAGGTAGTAAGCCAGGTATTTTAGAAGTTTGACAGTTCTGTATTGTTATTTGGGAGATTCTGAAAGTTCTACCATTCTTGGGTTAGACATGGAGAACCACCACGCAGGACTCTGACTCCGCCCATCTGAGAAGGTTAGGGTTAGTTAGGATTAGTCTACAACGCCAAGCTTTCAATCTTTTTTAGGATCTATCTCAGCTTTCTAACCAATGCCATAACTTGGGGCAGCTGCTAGCCTGAGGAAGATGATAATAGCAAAGATCATGTTTTTAAGGAAACCCATAGCCAATGGCCTGGCGAGCAAGGGACAAGTCTTAGTCATTTCTTCCCAACCCTCCAAACAGAAAACTTTACTTGGAGTTCCACATTGGGTAAGGAGATTCTTTTGACGGGGCTGTCTCATGATCTGTTTGCAGCCCATGCCCCATTCAGTTTTTTCCCTTTTTCTTCCACAGGAGTTGCAGATTGTTTTTCTCCCAAAATCCTCTTGTATCTGCTTACTGGAGAACATAGTATGAATAAGGACACTAGGATGCACAGCCAGGACAACACAGAATGAAGTCATTTGGAGAAATCCAATATTCACACACAAATCCAGGTAAAGCCAATGGATAAGCAAGTCACAGGAGAATACATCTCATTGTATTTACCTAATTTTCAAAGTCCATGGTGCTAAAAATATTGTTAAGGATTACAGATTTGTGTCATAAAAGAAAGGACAGTGGGTTAAAAGAGGGTTCAAATGGTAATCAAAGGTCTTGTCTAAATTCTACTATTTAATCTGCTGAGTGGGTAACGTGATGTTTTCCTCTAATTGTTATTCTTTATAGGAGATACATATGTTCAATATAGTATTACCTATGTGTTCAATATTTAATAATACCCAACTTATTACATTGGGAAATATACTAAACAAGATGAAAGTCTTGACCTTCACCAAATTATATTCTGATGAAGCTGAGACTTAAATCACTCACACCCTATTCTACATATACAGACACACACATACATATGCACATAGTAAGAAAAGAGGGAGCTAAGCATGCACACATACATATATGCATACAAAATCACAACAGAGGGAGCTACACATGCACGCATACATACATGTGTATATAATTACAAAATACTCAAAATAGAGTCACGACAGAGAGAGCTACTTTCAGATGTAAATATATCAAAACAAGATTTTTGCTGATAACAAAAGCTGGGGCAGAGGAAGATGATGGTGGGCATGCTTTTATTCACTGTAGTACTCTTTGGGATTGTGCTGACTTTCCTTTGGAGGGATGTTTTGAGCTGGGTATTTGACAAAGGTTTCCTTCTACCGAGGTCTGAATGTTGGCTAGATGAAGGAAAGAGAGTCCATATGATAATGAGATTAAAGTATCTTCTTCCCTTTTGAAAGGCACAGGAAGGGGAACAAAGAGTGGATGGAGAGAGAGAAAGTTTAGGGAATGGCAAATCTGTCCCCTGAGAAATCTTTTCCTGTGTCCAGCAATGTCTTCTAAACTCATGCACTATTTACCGAATTTTTTCTTAGTATGGAAACTAGTGAAGAGACTGAACTTGTATTTGTCTGACAGCAAGAGAAACTTGTTCACCCTGAGTGTAGACAGGGTTCTCATGAGTATAAGCCCAGAGGTTAATTAACAGCTGTTACTGGGAAGGCTGTGGACTTTTAAAAGCATGGAGTTAAAGTCTGAACTAAGGACCTGATACTGAGGGCGGGAAAGGGCCAACTGGCATCGAAGGTGAAGATATAACGCCTTAATTATTCATGAGTACGGAAAGAGGCTAATATTGGTACACATGGAATGAAAAGCTAAAGAATTCTGCCACTCAAGCCCCCATCCCAGGGATACCAACACCAATACCTTCAGCTTGTTGGCTTCATTACTGACCCTCCCATGTGACCTCTAGAATCTTATTATGGGTGCCATTGGTTTGTTATCTCAGTAACTCGCACCTAATTCTTGCACCAGGTAGAAGTCATGGGATGAATTTTAAAACTCCATTGTCTTTTTAAAAAACAAAATAAAACAAAAAAACTCCACTGTTTTGCCCTAAATAAGATTTGACTGACTGAGAGGCAGCCCCAACCCAATACCACTTATATGCTTTCAAAGCAGGAGGCTCTGGGATCCAATCGGACAACAGGAGATAGATGTCCAGGAAAGCTAGAAGTCAGTGCCTAGAGATGGGGAAGGGGGATGTGCTCACAGCTAGGACTGCCAGGAATCTAAGGAACCCAGAGGTGCAAATTCAATGACCCCATCTGGGAAAGTGAAAGGGATCTGAAGGCAAGCTTCCAGGTGAATGCTGATAGATCAGCAATTCAATAGAGCCCAAGACAACTGGCTCCTACCCAATCCATGCAGAAAGAAATTAATGCTGCCCTGATACATTACAAAATGCATGCATGCACAATCACAAAATTTTCTAACTGAAAGGAAACATTTTATACGTTTAATTTAAAGAATAACAACTCATTTTGAAAAATGACTTTTAAAGGTTCAATTTACCCAGAACAAGTCAAGGCCTGTTGAGGTTGACACTATTTTTTATTTTGAACCAGTGTTCTATTGCTAAGGATAGGTAGGGTTTTAAAAATTAACCAAGTGCTCATATTTTGAGACTCAAAATAAAGCTTGGAATCCCACTAATTAAACCTAGAGAATACTCAGAATACTAAGGGTTAGAGTTTCTCCCCCCTAATTTCAGAAAGAGATTTAGGAATTCAAATAATGCCTTTGTTAAAGGTCTTGTCATTAGCAAAAATGCATGAAAAATGTTGATAATAAAAGACTTTAAAATAAATTTGTAGATAGTAATGCCAACCTTTACTGGATTCAAGCAGGTATCACTATCAGTAACTCTTACCAATTGTAAACAATGTTTAATATTTAAACTTCACAAATAACAACTGTTAGTACATATTTTCTAGTTCAAACACTTTTCTCTTAATTAATGTTCTTTTCTTTTCTTTCAAATCAATTTTTTTTCTGAAAAAGTTGCTTATTCAATTGGCTTTATTCTGCTGGGGCCCTGGATTTAGGCTAAAAGCACGTAATTAGGGCAACAATCTGAACACTGCTTTAATCTCAAAATGGTACAGATATGTCAAACACATTTAGGTTTTGCAGATGTCAGAAATCCAAAACATGCACTGAATGCATTTAAATATGAAGTTGTTTTTTTTTTATCCCTTGAGTTGAACTAAAATAATGGCAGCGAGAATGATGATGGATGAGCAGCAACCATCCAACAATCATTTAGTACTTATGAAGGTTAGATAATGTAGAAAAATAAAAAATACTACTTTTTCTTCAAATTGACTTTTATTTGGTCTTCAAGGACCAGTTTTTTCATAATTATAATTTCAGTATTCATATTTTCAGGTGTTTGGCCAAATAAAGTCTGCCTTGATTTCTCATACAAGGTCTCATTAACAAAGTTCATGTCCTTAGCTTCTCTTAGGAGGTACTTATCCAAAAGGGTAAGTCAATGAGAATAACATAAGAACTGTGTGCTTTACAACACAAAGTTGTTCTTGGAGCCGTTACCTCTAGCCACCCCAAACAGTACTAATGTGTATGGCAATTATGGCATTCTCTAATAAGATCCTCAGCAATGCCCTTTACTGAGGATAACTCCAATTAAAGACTCTGAGAAATAATACATTGCCTAATTTTATATTTCAAAACAAGGGATGGAAACATTACAACCCAGTATAAAATGGTGAGGTTTTATTTTACTGTAAGATTTCTTTCTCACAAGAGAAGGAAGGAAGGGAGGAAGGGAGGGAGGGAGGAAGGCAGGCAGGCAGGCAGGCAGGCAGGAAGGAAGGAAGGAAGGAAGGAAGGAAGGAAGGGAGAGAGGGAGGGAGGGAGGGAGGGAGGGAGGAAGGGAGGGAGGGAGGGAGGAAAGAAATGGAAGAAGGAAAATGAATCCATTATTATGCCAATATATCTGCAAACGATAAATTTGCTTCTCATGTGTCCAAAAAAGTTTATTTTTAGACTTTGTCACTGTTAATTACTATACCAACATAAACTATTTTATCAAATCACGGATCACTGTAGTCATCTGGTAGAATTGGGATTGAAAATATACTAAGTAATCCATGATGATTTGGAGGAACCCGAACTACTCCAATGAATTCCAAGTTGGAAATACAGCATTAACAGTTGCATATCACTCCCTATGCCTTACATTATTTTATTCTTATACCTGTCAAATTTCTTACTTTTACACTTTAAGACATTCTTTGAGTTCCATCTCCCCTGTGAAAATTGATTTAAAATGTAGTTGTAGCTAATACAAAACCAGATAAAGACATGACCAAAAAAAAAAAAGATAAATGGAAATTACAACCATATCTCTTATTGATATGAATGGAAAAATCCTCAACAAAATACTAGCAAACCAAACCCAGGAACAAAGAAAAAAGATTACACATCATGACCAAGTGGGACTCATCCTAGAATGCAAGGTTGACTTAACATCCAAAAATGAATTAATGCAATATACCATATCAATAGAATAAAAAACAAATATCACACAATTATCACAATAGATGCACGATATGCCTCTGATAACATCCAATACCTTTTCATAATTAAAAAAAAAGTAAAATAAAAAGTTAGGAATGGAAGGAAACTTCCTCAACCTCATTAAAAGTATTTATGAAATCACCACCACTATGACAACAACAATAAAAACAGCTAACATTATACTTAATTGTTAAAGCCTGAATATTTTCCTTCTAAGATCAGGAACAAGATGAGGATACCCATTCTCATTACTTCTATTCTGCATTCTACTTGAGCTTCTAGCTACAGTAGTTAGGCAAGAAAATGAAATAAAAGATATCCATATTGCAAAGAAAGAAGAAAAGCTATCTTTATTTACAGATGACTGGACATGGCATGTAGAAAACTGTAAGGAATCCCCTAAAAAAAACTATTATAACTAATAGTTCAGGGTAGTTGTAGGATAGAAGGTCAATATACAATATATAAAAATTGAATTTATATACACTAGCAATGAACAATCTTAAAATGAAGTTAAAAAAACAATTCCAGCTATAATAGCACCAAAAAAGTCTTAGAAACAAATTTAACAAAAGAAACATAAAATGTATATTTAGGAAATATGGAAAAAAACCAAGACAAATAAATGGAAAGAGAACCATATTCATGCATCAGAAGACTTAATGTGAAGATGTCAATACTCTCCAGCTGGACCTACATATTGAATGCAGTCCCTCTCAAAATTCTAGCTGGTTTCTTTGCAGAAATTGATAAACTGACCCTAAAATTCCTATATGGAAATTCAAAGGATGCTATACAGTCAAAGTAATCTTGAAAAAGAAGAAAAATTTTCCAATTTTAAAACATAAAATAAAGCTAGAATAATCAAGACATTATTATGGCCTAAAAATAGACATATGGATCCATGGTATAGAATAGAATTGAGAGTCTGGAAATAAACCCTTACATTGACATCAATTGACCTTGACAGACGTTCTAAGACCATGCAATGGGGAAAAGAACAGTTTTTTCAACACATACTGCAGGGAAAAATGGATATGTGCCTACAAAAGAATGAAGTTGACCTCCTACTTCACATCATATTAAAATAAATCAATTCTAATTGGGTCATCCACCTAAACATAAGAAATACAACTTTATAACGTAGGCACAAGTCTTTGTAACTTTGGATTAAACAATGGTTTCATAGATATGACACCAAAAGTACAAACAGCCAAAGAAAAGAAAGGCAAGTTTGATTACATCAAAATTAATTTTTTGCATCACAGGATACTATTAAAAAAGTGAAAAAGCAACCCACATAAAAGGAAAAATTATTTTCAAAAGCACATATCTGAAAAGAGACTTGTATGACTCCATTCATAGAAAATGTTCAGAATAGGCAAAGCTATAGAGACAGAAGTTGCATTATTGATTGATTATGGTTGGTTAGGGTAGGGAATATGGGAACATGACTGGTAAAGGTTATAGATTTCTTTCTTGAGTGATAAAATAATTCTAATATTGATCTTGGTGCTGGTTGCATATCTCTATAAATTATACTAACACCTTTCAATTGTACACATTAAAAGGATGAATTTTATGTTGTGTGAATTATATCTGAAAAACTCCTACAAAAGTAAAATAACCAAATGTGTTTAATTTTGCTATGTACCTAACTTCTGGGGGAAAACCCATATCTAATGCAATTAATATAATCATTAACATTAATTTATCATCATCAGAGTTTGTACTTATACCTTCTTTGCCCTTCTGAGTGCACTGCTGTCTGCTTTTAGAATTTAATTATGTACAAGCCAAGGCCTAAATCTGCTTGCTAATGGTTGGTCATCATTGCTAGACAGGAGCCACATGTACAGTTAATGAGGATGTGTTATGTGCTTAGACAAATAATGAAAAAAACAGGCCTTCAAAACAAAGGCACAAAAGTCTGGCAGGTATTTTGGCTACTTTGGAGGTTGTGGTTTCATGTTGAACCAAGAAACAAAGTGCTGAAGCAACTTCACTCCTTTGAAAAGTACCTGTTGCCAGGTCCTATATGTTACTTTAAACCCCATCACAGAAAGATTTTCTCTGAAGACAACATCGCCTCAAGGGGTGAGAGATTACCACGCTCTAGGGATCTAAATGGCACCTGTTTTCCTAGAGCAAAAACTCAATTTCATAACAACTTGTATCAGAATGAAGTTATCACAGATTTTGAGATAGCAAGCACATGCATTTTTTGTTGTTTTCTGATTACGCAGCTTAGAGAATGACTGGGGATCAGCTGACAGCATTTCTGCCCATCACTCTGATGCCCACCTGTGGAGGTGTGGGGAATTCTAAATTCTATTTCTTGCATTCCCAAAGGAATCACAAGACCTCACACACATCCTATGTGTTGAGGTTATATCATAGGGAATCCTTAATGTGGCCCCCTCCCCCAGTGGTCTGTAGTAACTTTGTGGCAGAGAAGCAGCACCCCTTAGAGAATAGTGCAGCCAACTCACTGACAGTTTCAGAACCTTCACCCCACAAGGTGTTTATCCTTCCAGGCAGGAAAAGGACAGGCATCCCTGTCACAGTACAAAGAAAGGAAAGGAGAGAAAGCAGAGATGACTGGAGGGGTTGCAAGCAGGGACATGACAGCCCTTGTATTTTCAATGGTGATAGGTAAGAATTTCATTTGTTTGTTTATTTGTTTTTGGTTGGTGGGGGAATTACCTGGTAAATACCATAAAATATATGGCATTTTCCCTTTGCCCTCTACCTCTACTTTGCTGTTTGTTTGTTTTGTTTTGTTTTTGTTGTTGTTCAAGACAGACATTTGCTCATGGAGCATTTGCTCAGGGAGCAAATGGAAAATATATAAGCACTGCAAACAGGTCTGAATAACCAGGAGCAGAGCAAATAGTCAGTGCAATTACTTGGGCAGCTCAGACCAGAGAAAAAGCTTTCTTTTTGCCCTTTGGTCTTTTAAATGCGAACAGTGCTAATAATTGCAAGGATAGTAGATACATCAAAAATGAAACTTAGTTTTAGAATTCTTTAGAGGCCTGAGGGAGGGCACCTCAAGTAATGTGCCAACCAAGTATCTTTATTTATCACCTTGCACAACTGCAGATAAAATCCAGATTTTGAGCGGAAAGCACGGCCTTGCTGAGATCTTGATTTTGGACTTCTAGACTTCAAATCTGTGAGACAATAAATGCTTGTTGTTTAAAGCATTCCATTATGGTATTTGCCATAGCAACTCTGGTAAACCAAGATACTATGGATCAACTAAAATATTATTTTTATAATAATACTTACAGATTCATCTTTAAATTATAAGACAAGTGGGTCTTCTCATGAGTGAATTATACAAGATAAAAATAACTGCTAGCGACTCTTGTCTGTTCCAACAACTGTGAACATACATTAGACTTGCCTTATAAATATTCCATGTGGAAAGTGTTTGTGTGTGCTTCTGTAGAACTGAAGATTTTGATTTAGAGATACAATAAGGCTTGGGGTATTAGAAATGTTTCTGAGTAAACATTATTAAAACCTTTTTAGTGTTATGACATCATCTTGCATAGAACCAAAAATATACTACCTTTTTGTATAAGCAAGAACTCAGTAGGTTTGAGAACAGGAAACTACTGTGTTTAAACTACACCAACTACTATTAAACCTAAAAGAGTTATATCTAAAACTTGTATAAGGCAGGATTTACATGTAAAGATGAGGTAAAGATAAATGGTTTATATTTTGTCCACAGATTCTAATGCTTTACTAACTGGGACAACTTTCAATCAATACTGGTCATACGAAACATGAAAGAGGAAGTCTGGCCAGCTTACATGGATTAAAAACAAAGACAAGCAAAGAGGAAGAAAGCAGACCAGGAAGAAAAGAGTAAGATGGACTGCTCCATTAACAAGGATGTTGGTTGCATTTCATTTAGAATAAATGGAGATACAGGCTTTTGGTTTGGGAACTAGGCATAGGCTACTAAAACTAAAATGTGTATTTAAACCATATTTAATACAAAGCATGGTAAGATTAAAGAATGAATCCTCCTGATTTAATAAAAATTTCTTCTTTAATGCAATTTAAGTGTTTATAAATATTAAATTGCATTTTTAGCACTAGACTTTTCTTTTCATTTGTGTCTGATATAAAATAATAATAAAAACACGTTTTTCACTTTGAGTTCTGGTCAATTAGGGTTATCAGGAGAGGCAGGGAAAAAACAGACTTTAAATTTGACAATAAGATGATATGCAAGCTAGGAAAGTAATGAACAGATAATTAAGATTTGAGTACATTGCCATTATTCACTAAGTATATTAAGCTCAAAATTCATCAAATTATTAAACTAAAGTTAATTAAATTTTATGAAATGAACATTCATTCTACATTTTCCCTTTTCATCTATGTAGAGCACCTTTACATACAAGGAAAAAAATTGGAGAAAACCTGAATTAGAGCTTGGATTTCTAATTCCCAGTAAAAAGAGATAATTTGAATATTGAGGAAACTTTCTAACATCAGTTTTCACACTTTAATGCTTGCCCTTGGCACATGGCAGTTACGGATTACTTATAAATATTGAAGGAAATAATTGGTAGCAGTAAAAGCAATGGTAAACGTATTATTTACTTTCCAATGCCCCAAAGGAGCTCACTGGGACCTGTAACAACATACTGTCCCCACCCCCAAGTCTTCTCTACTTTAGCCAAAGGAATGTTAGGGACTGTCTCTCAAACAGCAATCTCATCTTACTGCCTTAAGAAAAGGAACTAAAGGACTTGAATATTAGATGCTAGAAGTATATTCAGGTTGGTTAGAAAGTTAGGAATGGGATTTCTGAATTTGTTGAGCTAGATGCCAAATCATCTCTCTTGCAGCTTAATTTCTCGAGTACTTAGAACATTGTGCTTTTTCTACAAGCTCATTTTGGAAGTTATACAGATTTCCAGATTTTAACAGTGATCAGTAGCAAATAACCATAAAAAATGTCATGTCCTCCACTTACGATCCATTTGGAAAAGGAAGGAGATTAGGTCGGAGTCTTTGGCTTTTTTCCGCTCCGTGGTGCTCATGGCAAAAGCCCAGCAGAAGACAGCAAGTGGGAGTTCTCCTACGTGCAGGGTGGCAGTGCAGTCTCTTTCTCTTCCCTCTGGTTACACCGGTCCCAACCCTTCCTGAACCTCAAGAATTTCACCCTTCCAGTAACTCTGCTCCCTTGCTCCATCATTCTTTCTCAGGGAGATGGTTCCCATCTGTTTTTGTAAACTATATAAAAGCCAGATTCGTGGGGTATAATCTATATTGAAAACAGTCAGAGTAGCAAGTTCCAAAAAAGTCAAAATAATTAAAAATGGATTTCTAGATTTCTACCTTGCATCTCCTGACAAACACTAGATATGATGGGTCTTATTTGATACCCTCAGACCTTTCCCTAATGGATTTTCTTCGTCTCTGAAGTTTGGTTTTTCTCATCTGACAGTTACCCTACAATCACCAAACAAAGGACAATAACCTCGGCCCTCCCACCCTCAAGTTCCCCTCACTCATACTTCTAGAAATGACTCCATCTCTCAACCAGATCTTTCCTTTCCCTAGGTTTTTCTTTTTAAGCTCAACATCTGTGTCTCAGAGGACCATGATGGTTCTGAAAGAAACAGACTCTTGTCCAACCCAGTGGTTCTATTGTGGTGATTTCTTTAAGGATTTTTCCATATCTACACCTTCTTCCTTGTAGTTTTACTTTAATTACTGTAATTGTTGCAAACATATTCTGTCACTAATTTAAATTTCAACTCTGTCTTTGTTTCTTTGATGTTTCTAATTTAATTCCTATTTCTGCAGTTCAGTAGTACAGTGGAGTTAATTTGGTGATTACTTAAACTTTGAACATTTAGTTTATGCATGATCTCTGCTATTTTCCCTTTTTCTCTAAAGATAAAGTAACTTTGTGAAGAATTTACATCCTTGAGTGATGCCTTATGCCCACTTTTCTGTTGTCTAAAGTTGAAAGGTGAGAGGGATGGGGGAAATTGTTCATTTGCAGGCAGGGTCAGGGAGTGAGCAGAGAAAGGGAACTTATCTCAGGCTCTGTCTTTGTTAAAAGTATTGTGCTCTACTCCTTCTAAGATACTGGTAAATATCCTTTACTAGGGTACAATCTAGCACAGGCAGTTGATAGGAGAGGAGCACATAGATGCTTCCCATGAGCACAAAACCATGGAACACCATGGAATGATCTTGTAACACCATTGATTCAGTATGGAATCCTGGAAATAACTAGTCTAACACTATGGAAACAAGGCTTACATACTATTTAAGGTATTTTAGCATATAAGAATCACCAATATAGACAATAACTATAGTTCCAGAAGAGATGCAGACAGACTGTCATCTTGACCTTTAAATCAGCAAACCACTGCTACTGATGGAAAGTGTCAACTCTCTCAAGTGCACACTTTGAGAATGGGATGATGGTTCAACGTGACATTGAAGTCTGTGCTGAAATTTAGGCTTTTAAAATCAGGTACTGGTAATAATTATAGTAGCTGTTTGCCCATATATAGTGCTTACTTTATATTAGATACTTTTGTAAGCACATTTAAAGTTGTATTTACTCATACAACTTTCACATCAACCCTATGACATAGGTTTTATTATCATATCTCTATCATTTTATTCTATTAGGTACTATTTATGATTATCTCTATTTCTATTATTTTACAGATGAGAAAATTGATGTTCAGGGGCTTATGTAACTTGCCCAGGCTTCTAAAGCTAATCAGAAGCAGGGCAACAAAGAATAAATATAATTCCTGTAATTTTTATGCTATCAAACGTCAGGAATGAATATTTAATATATTAAGGTTGGAGCCTTTTTATAGGTGTGCTCAATCTAGAATTAAAACTAGTATAATAATAGCTGTAGCAGCAATGGTAATGATGCCACACTTTTTCCCTGGGCTCAGGGTTATAATTCTTTTCTAAGTCACTGACCTCTGTTCATTCTCCATTCCTTTCAACAACCAAGGGATAATTTCTAAGCATCCAGTCCATTATTGTATTTGTTTAGCACAAATGCTTTTGATGACTATTGCCTCTTGAGTTCCAGCTACAGGCTGCAATGACAGAGTCATGTTTTTGACTACGAGGGGACTTTCATTGGCAAGTTGTCACTCCACATTACGTGAGTGCTGATGGGACTGATCGTTTCAGTAACCATTCATTCCATGTGACAAAGCAGCAAGAGGTTTTTTAGACACATGAATAATTTTTTTCCTTCACTTAGTAGTTTTAGTTTGAGAACAGTCCCACTACATGTATGTGTCTATCTTAGCCCTCATTTGGCCAAATACCTATACCACGAGAAGAAACAGACCAGTAGGCTCACCGACACGGCAACGCTGTCCTAAACCCATAGACCCCTGGTGTTGGCTGAAGACACCCTCTGGGAAGCACCTACATGATTTCTGGAGATGAAAACATAGATGAGTTACTGACATTTTTGGCTGGCAAAACGCTAAAACTCTGATTCCCATATATTTTATTTGTGAATCAATTCTGATTTTATGTTCCTGATCAGACAATGTTCACAGGGTCCCCAAAACTCATTAACAATATATTAGTCCACAATATCTGGACAGAAATCAAATGTGGAGGGAACTATTACCTAAAGAGAAAACAAACAACAGTCACACAAATTTACACCTCTCATTTTTAAGGTTTCTTGCACCATTTGCGAGTGAAAATTGATTCTACATCCCAGAACCACCTTGATGATGCCTTCTGAATTATCAGAACAGTGTTGAGATGGCTTTTTCAACCAAAATCAAATGGAAGATGCTTGGAGAAATTGATATTTAGGAGTAGTTTGATAAAAGAGAAGGTAATTTTCTTTCTTAGAAATCCAGATGCTTTTTAAAGACAATAACAGAGAAAAAATGATTTGATATACAGATGAAAGGTAAAGAAAAATACTTCTCCCCACCGAATCATCCCCCACAGGCTAATTCTGAGATCGGGAGAGATAAAGGGGAGTACTGCAGATAAGAGGGGACAGAAAGGGGACACACTTTCCCTGGGGTTGGTGGAAGTGAAATAAAAGGTGGCAAAAGGGTCTCCACACATTTCTACCTTGCCCCTCTTCCAAACTAAAATTCATATAACCTCATGCAGTTTAATTTCCCTGGAGAGCTGATGCAACATGGACATTTCTGGAAAGAGGTGCATTCTTGGGCTGTGCACAATGAGATGAGCACCCCAACTGTCTCCTGATGATGGGTGTCATGACACAAGCTCACCTCCACTAGCAGCACCTCCTCTGGCTGCCAAGATGAGCCCTAATGTGGAAAGAGTGATCACTGCGGATAAGCACTACAGCTGTGCCTCAAACTGCCAGGGGCGAGGTTGACTCTGCTGTTGACTATCTGAGTGATAGTCCCAGGTTACTGCCTCTGTCTGGCTTCAGTGTTCTTATTTGTAAACTAGAGAGGATGACAGTGCCAAACTTGGAAGGCTGATGAAGAGATTTCAGGGGAGAGTGCATATGGAGCTCCTTGTTGTTACCATTTCAAAACAGTCCAAATGCCAGCTATGATTCATTTGTCCATTTAACCTTATCTGTCAGCCAATTCTGCAGCTGAAGGTAGTTTTCAAATAGAAACAGCAATCACAATTAAAAGAATATTATACAAAGTACAAGCTCTACCACCCACCTTGATGGAGGAGTTAATTCCTCAGTACTAAGGACCTGGGTACTTAGGCTGGTTTCCTTCTATGCCCAAGACTCTGTCTCTGGGGTATGTTAATGCTTTCCTTAATGTGTTAAATAATATATGTGGGCTGGTTTGAAAATACTGTGTACCCCAGAAAAGCCATGTTTTAATGCTGACTCAATTCTTGTAAAGGCACTTGTGTCTTTTAATCATAATTAAATACTGTAAGACAGTAGTTTTTATTAGATTATCTTCATAGAGATGTGACACACCGCATTTGGGGTGTGAATTTTTGTTTAGATGGAGATGTGTCTCCACCCATTCCAGGTGGGTCTTGATTAGTTTACTGGAGTCCTTTAAAAGGGGAAAACATTTTGGAGAAACTTCAGAGACGACAGAAAGAGAATCTAAAGAGAGAGGCTACAGAAACTTCAGAGCAGAGCTGACACAGATGCCAACACTTGGAGAACAGAGACATGGATGTTTGGAGATGCTTGGAACCCAACAGATATTGCTATAAGATATTAAACAGGCCAGAACTTGGAGAGAGCCAAGGGAAGCCAAGAGATGAAGGCCAGCTTCAGAGAAGCAAAATGAGGAACCTCCACAGGAGCAGAGGCTGAAAACAATGGAGCCTAGGAACAAGGGACCAGCAGATGCCAGCCACATGACTACCCAGCTGGCGGAGGTGTTTTTGACCCATCGGCCTTTCTTGAATTAAGGACTCCTTCCCTGGATGCCTTAGTTTGGTCATTTTTATAGGCTTAGAACTGTAAACTTGTGATTTATATACATTCCCCTTTTTAAAGGCCATTCCAGTTCTGGTATATTGCATTCCATCAGCTTATAAATTAATATAATATGTGAGTGATATTTTTAAAAACAGGACCTATGAGAACTGGCAAGACCATTGATCAGATATGTGTACATTAGCATTTTTATTTTATGAATAAAACACAATCATTTTCTATTCCTGTATCGGGGGTCCCTAAGACCATCCCCAATTTCAGTGAGTTACTAAAAGGATTTACAGAACTCAACATGTAGTTATACTCATGGCTAAGATTTATTATGGTGAAAGATACAAATCAAAATTAGTAAAAGGAAAAGACATGTGGGGCAAAGTCTGGAGGAAGCCAGAAAAGAGCTTCCAAGAGTTCTCTTATAGTGGAGTTACAAAGAGCTTGTTTTATTCCTCCAGGAATAAGTTGCAACAATACCTGTGAAATGTTGTCTGCTAGGGAAGCTCATCAGAGGCTTAGTGCCCA
The DNA here is from genome assembly GCF_023851605.1 of Tamandua tetradactyla. Classification (NCBI taxonomy): domain Eukaryota; kingdom Metazoa; phylum Chordata; class Mammalia; order Pilosa; family Myrmecophagidae; genus Tamandua; species Tamandua tetradactyla. The sequence goes on from NC_135335.1 coordinate 56,692,880, forward strand.
AGAATATTATTGGGGGCTCATATAGGCCCCCTCTGCCTAGCATGTACCAACATTACAGATGCCCAGAAGGAAAGCAGGTGTTCAGCATAAACCACATTATTCCTACAGACAGTCTAGACACAGTGAGCCACTCTCATCATTTAAAGAAATTTTTACATCAGTGTAAGGAACTGTTTACCAGCCAAGTTCCCAGATGTTAGCCAAACAATCCTTTCTAGGGATAGTGGTCTCAACCCTGTTGGTAACTCCTTTCTGTGCAATGCCTTTTAGCATTCATATACATAATTATTTAAACTTGTTATTGTATTTATTTTGTAATAAAACCTGTACATAGCTTTTGTTAAGTGTAAATGAAAGTATACTTGACATTATTTAAATATTAATTTATTTTTGGATGTTTGCATAGCTAAGATAAGAAAAGAAAAGGAAGTCTGATTCAGGAGAATAGAACCAAACACTTAGGAAGGAAAAAAAGTTTTCTTATTTCCATTTGTACAGAAAATATATTTTTTGCCAGGTTTTCTTCTCCCCTTACCAATTCAATCTCTATCAGATGACTTACACATGATTTTAAAATGTAAGTAAAGCTTAGTGGAAAATGAATCACCAAACATTATACAGCAACAGTTTGAAGGCTATTTAATTTATACACTCTGCTCATAATCAGCTCGAACCTAGAGTTTCATTCTAAGTCTAATTCCTGCTCTGTTATTAGCTCATTTCAAGAAGCAATCCTTTCTAGATTCCAGGTGGTTATTTTTAAAAAATTATTCACTGTAAGTTCAAGCATAGGATAAAATTGCCCTGTGACATTAAAATTCTTATCATTTAAGATCTCATATAGAACTGCATTTAGTTATTTTTATCTTACTATTACTATGATCATTTCTATTCAGATCATTTTCAATATTTGTCAAGTGAACTAAGGCATGAGAGGCAAAAAAAAAACAGTAAGATTATTTATATAATTAACATATTGCCCAGACAAGGCCCAGCATTGAGTAGTTTAAATTCATCAGGAATGAGGGTCACAAGGCTCAGATTCTGCTCTCAGCTCCACTGCACACTTAATCGCATTACGTGGTGTGTGCTCCTTGTCGTCTGTGCTAGCAAAACGAGAATGATAGTACCTGCTCTGCTGACCTTAGGGAATATTGATAAACTCAAATAAATTTTCAATGTGCATGCAGTTTGAAATGTATGAAAGCTTGTGTAACTATACTATTATTTTGTCATTACAGCTGTCAAAAATGATTACTTATGTATTTAATGTTATCATTTCATGTCAATCTTTTTATTCTAAGATGTATCAGCTATTTACATGCCTTAGAAAAGACAAGTGGCAGTCTAAATTTTTTAAATCTCTACAAAAATTTATGCATGCCTTCTTAACTATTATATCTAAACTAAGTTGACACTTTCAACATAGCAAATATTATAATAAGCCAATCACAATCATGGTAAGAGAGTTGATAGGTACAGTAGTTACAGGTGCACCCCACAATAAAAAAGTACAGGTTAATCTGATCTTCATTCAACACTCAAGATATACATATTTTCCAAGTTTTTTTCCATAGATTTCCTAAATTCCACAGTTTCTGACAGCTCTTAAAACCTACTTGCCTTTACCAATATAAAGTTCTCAATAAAGGAAAAGAATAGTGAAATGACAAGAACAGACTATGTTTTTATTTCTAAGAATTTCCAATATTTATGGATTTGCTGCTAATGACCGGCATGCAACCACAACAGGGCATTTTATGTAACCATAAATGTAGGCCTCCCTCACTTCAGGGCTTTATTTTTATTTGTTTTGTTTTTCTTTATAAGGTTTAATCAGTTCCCTGCATCACATTATTTTAAATTAGCACAATGGAGCCTGCCTTCTGACAGTGAATACAAAACCTTTATGCTTAAAGGTCAGCCAGAGCCACACAAGTGCAAAAGCACGCTTTAAAAATATATCCATTTAATGTGCAAACTATACGGCAGCAACACAGAAATATGTGTTTGAAGTCACTGCGTATTGTGACCTTTTTTTACTCCATTAATTAAACTGCCCTTCCAGAGTTTAAGGCAACTACATTCTAGACTCAACTCTACTGCAGGGTAAATATTATTACAGACATATCCTCAGCAACCAAAGTATGGAATTGTAGAATTGAGGCACTTAATTCTATCCTATTTTAAGATTCAGAAATTCATGTGGCAAAGTAAAATAAATTGTATTATCATTCATTGTCATCCTTCACACTAAACAAAACCGCCTTGATTCATATCCTTTTTGATGTGTAATGGAGCTCCAAAAAAAAGAGAAACTGTCCCTGTTCTTGAATGCATCTTTGCCAGCACAGCCTATCAGTCAGTTATTTATTAATTCCTGGATACTGTACAGCATATGCAGTCAGGCAGTAATAACTCCAGCTTTATGTGCCCAATATCAGTTTTCTTATCAATGAACATGATTATACCTGGTTTGACTTGATGTAATCTAATAAAGCAAGGCATAGATAAAAGCTAGATAAATATCAGCCTTTTGAATTTTAAATTGAATTTAAATCACCTGTTTAACCTAATAGATGCAAATATAGGTAGGATGGCAACAAATGGTGAGTGGGGACAAATGGTGATTTGGAATCTTTGGATATGGTTTTCAGAAATTATCTTTCTTCTTTGGCCCAAATACTTCCCATGACTCATGAAAACATATCTCAGGGGCAGTAGAAACAGAAAATGCAATGAATAAGACAACAGTTGAAACTTCCCTCAATTATACCAGAGTGCTGATCACTACTGGGTCTTCAGTTCAGGCTGCTCCGCTTTGGAATTCTTGTATGGGAGAGGGGCGCTCACTCTAATGGCATCCTCAGTCTCAAGGCATCACAAATGACCAGCCACTCCAGAACATGTAGTGTTAATCAAAGAATAAGAAAGCTATTTCTGAAAGTGTTCTCCCGTCCTAGAAACAAGTTCTAGGAACAAGTTCAAGAAACAAGTTCAAAGTCATCTTGCCTCATACAACTTTGTACTATTAGCACAAACTGCCTGGATGTTTCCTGGATCCCTCAGGAAATAAATTTTTTCACTCATTTCCTGCTCACAATTCTCCATTTCATCCTAGGCTGCTTTTTTGTCCTAACAGCATGCAAAGAAAAATTTGTATACTGAGAAATCAGGTACATTGATACCTGTTTTCACTGCATAATTGGAGAACAATCCCAATGAATAACAGAATCTTTTACCTACATTTAGCTTTGCATTCACTGTTTATAAAGATCACACTCATGATCTATGAGTCAGTTATTTTTTAATTCCTGGATACTGGACATCATATGCAGTCATAATTATCAATCACTATTTGATAAGTTGACTTTTCAAAAATTAAACTAGTAACCTGCCTTTCTTATAAATCATCAGAAGCCCCCAAAGCCACATGATTATAAACACAACAGACGAAAACATTACTTTTCTATGGCCTCTACCTGTGACTGGCCCCCTTAGCCATGTCCTGCCGATGGCCACACCGTTCTACCTTACTTGACTTCTCAGCAGCACTGCCCACAGCTGACCACCCCGGTATCCTGGGGCACGAGCTGTATCCCTTGTTGCTTAGCTGGGTTCTTCTCATCCATCAGCTCTCAACTTTACATCAGCTCCTCGAAGAGATCGTGACCCGCCCGAGAACAGGAGCTTTCCTGGCGCTCCCTCCCACATCACTGCATTTATGCCCACTGCATCTGACTGTCCTTATTGGGTGTATTCCTCTCTAACTCTCTCATTATTTGCCTCTTGCTGTTAGAATGTAAGCTCTAAGAGAAAAAGATACTGCCTGTCTGTTCACCGTTATAGTGTCCCAGTGCTTAGATGAACCACAAAATCATTTACATGCAATACAACTTAGTGAATTAATGACTAAGATAAATATAAATATATACTTACAAAATGAGTTCCGTTATGAAAAAAATGTGTTATTACTGGAATAAAATAATGCATATTTTGTTTCCTAAGAAAGCACCAACCATATGAAAATTGAAGCATGAGTATGTTGCTTGCTTTACAAAGAATTGGCAGGAATGGGGACAGTGTATGTGCAACACCAAGCTAAGGAATCACAAAAGCAAGAAAAAGCTGCCCAAGTATGCAGAACTGAAAGAAGGTCACTGAAGCAGCCTCCAATACCCTGAACTGCATGTGTAATAAATGGAGATAGAGAACATTCCTGAAACACTTGAAATAATTTACTTTGGAAACCAAACACATCTAGATGTCATGGCTTGATGAGTGTTATTCCCTAGATTTCCCATAAAAATCTTTGTTATTTGTTTCCAACAGAATATTTCCAGGAATGCTTTCATGCATCATCATTCTATAACAAAAATACCTTGCTTTATTATTTTGGAACCAATCAGAAATTACTATGATAATTCAAGAATTATATTCACTTGACAATGTCTACTAACAAAGCATCCTATTATATTAAAGTACCCCAATTAAAAGTCTTTTCCAGAAATGACATCTATTATGAAAAGTTAAGGAACAATAGTGAAGGAACTAAGCATTTTCTTTCCAATTCAAGTATGAATATAGGATAGAAAAAAGAGAGAGAACTGAAGATTTCTAAGAAGACGCACAGAAGATTACTAAGATAAGAGAACATTGTGGGGTTTGAAGGTTTTGAGGAAAGAAGAAAGAGCCAGAACTTGAATCTGAAACTGCACATCTAGAATTTAAAGTACAATGTTAGAAAACAGTAGGTAAGGCATGTGTGGAGGCAAAAGCATCTACTCTGCATCACATCTATGGCTATCAGGGAAAAGTATGTTATTACATTCCCAGCTGCACCCCCGCCCCCCATGCATCACCTTGAACTTCTGGGCAGCCTGTAGGTTCCTCTTCATGAGGTGCACACACGGGCCATGGTCCCTAGTGCTTCACTGCAAGGGTGGACCAGATGTGACCAGGGATCCATCCACATCCACGCCCACAGCTGATTCCCCAACCCAGCCAAAGGATGACCTGGAAATTGAGTGAAGCATGACAAGACTGGAGAGGGCAAAGCTTGACTTCCCCATTTTCTCCGTAGTGCCCTTCCTATTTTAGGCTCGAAATCAAAATATTTGGGGAATCTCTAAATTTAATCATAAACAGTAAAGACCATAAGTAAAAAGAAATAGGGAAAATAATTGCTGGCTTTAATTTACAAAGCATATGAATAAAATCTTCCCAGCATATTTTTAGGTCACCTCAGAGTTGTCTGGCTAAGTGCATATTGTTATTCCTATCTGATAAATCAGTTATCCAAATTTAAAATGTAGCAATCAAAGAAGGACATTACATAGATTTATTACTTTCTTGTTGGAGCAATGGTGCTTGAAGGGAGAACTATGTGAATTTCATCTGCAGAGCATATGATATTATTGTGTTATCATTCACATGGAATACAAAAAAATTATACTTATTGCTTTATACTCTTATTCTAAGTTAGAAGATAATGAACTTAGAATCTAGAAATCTGAGAAATATGGCAAATATGCTATAGTGAGAAAGTGAAAGAAGATGAGAGGGAAAAGAGTAAAGAGGAAAAAAGAAAAAGAGAAATTTTGAGGTAAAAGGAAAATTTGGAGGGAAGAGTTACATATACTGGGAACAAAAGATCTGAACATACTGAGAATTGTACTCAGAGCTGTGCTGCAGAGAGGCTAGCTGGGTATTGTATGTGATATATCTAGCAAGGAGCAACTCAAAGCGTATAAAAAAGGTCATATTTCTGAGAAAAGAGAACTAAATCAGAAAATCACAAACCGTTTTAAAATTTATTTTCAGAAACTTTAAATTATTGTAAAATAATGACTGACACTCATCAGAACTTCCTATAAGTTGGCTTGATAGAAATAATTTACTTGTCCATTACAATCTAAAACTACCATTTAATGCAGGGTTTTATAATAAATTAGAGGTGCAAAAGTATAATGTTTTTTAAAGTAGTCAATATTTTCATTGCATTTGATAAGATGTCTTGCATGCTATAAAATGATAGAAAAATTGTAGAAATTTAGAATGTTGGAGTTAAATGGGTTTTACATGTGATTTAATAACAGCCCATTCATGTGTTTGAACATTTAGATATTTTATTTCACCATCTTAACTGCATCAGTTTTGATTGTGAAAAACAAAACTACACAGAACATTCCATGTGCAAGTATATGATGGCTGCATCTGAATTTTTTAAATTTTTGTTTCAATATTTTTAAAACAGGCATTCAGACTTTGGATTAGTATTAGGACTTCAGCTTCAGTTGGACACAGTTTTAAGGTACTGTCTACAATAATTCCTAATTTGTAACTGATACATATGGTGAATAATTTGCTGTTGCTTAATTAAGATGTCTCCATTTATATAATAAAACATAGTAAAATATTTTTGTAGTCACTCTTTTTCCTGCACCAGAATCTCTTTTCTAAAACTGCAATGCATTTTTAAATTTAGCATATAAATGCTGCTTAAATTTCATGATGTTAATAAACAGATGTCATCCAACAAGCAAGAATAAAAAAAATCTAATCACTTGTTAATGCTAATTATCACAAAACAGGCACATTATACATTTGTGGTGGAGAACATTAGGTTAAAACTTATCACCACTATTTGCCAGGCAAGATGGTATCATGACTATAAGTGAAGTATATATATTCTAGAAGAACTAGCAGAAACTGGAAAACCAAAAGAAAATTCTATGTACATATTTTTATATGAATTTTTTCCATCAACAGTGGATATAAAACACTTCATAACACATATTGTCAATTCTCTTCAAATCTTAAATTCTACCCAAGTAGACAAGCTTAGAGGAGCAAGAATCTTGCATGAAACCTGTGCCACATGTCTCTTTGATTCATTCATTTACTCTGTAGTGCTGCTTTCATATTATAAACTATAGTAGGCCACACATTATGGCATGGAACTTACAGGTGGTTTGTGAGCCTTCAAATAAACACAAAAGAGGGGATTACATTTTTTTTTTTTAATTCCTAAAGCAGAAAAAACACTGAACAGCTTATTGTGAAGGATTTAACAACAACCACAAAAAAATCAATAACTTAAAAGTACACTAGAGTCATCCATTTTCAGCTTGGTCATTTGAAACACTGGAGAGGGGGTCACGTCCACACTTTCCAATAGAAGAAAGCTGGATAAACTGCAAATTAAGGACTCTTCTTGAACCTATCGAAAACCTGTGAGTGGAGGGCAAACAACTAACCTGAAGCTTAGAAAGAAGCAGATGTCTGCAAAGTGAAACAGGCACTGAGCATTTGCTTACCTAGGGCTGACATTATCAAGTGCCATATAAACTGGTACGAAGATTCAGTTACAGATTTTGCCACAGTGTGAGCGTGGGCCAGAGTGGGACTGTGAATCCCCTGAAGGCTGCAGACATGGGGGGTGCCACACGTTCTTAATGTCTTCTTCTCCATAAATCCCACCATGAATACAGAATAAGTGTGGGAGAATCCTGAGGACGCATTCCTCGTGGTGTTAATAGTAGACATGGATAAAATTCTCTGTAGCCTCCTCTTTCCTATTCCCCTGTGATAAAAAGCTTTAATCTGCAGGGAGGAAGAGCCCCAAAACAGTTTCTTTGGGGTTCAGCACAGTGGAACTCATGATAGTCAGTTACGCAGAGCAGTAGCCACCACTGAAACTCTGCTCAGATGCAACTCTTCTGTCTTCCATAAGGAAAGAAAAGTTAAGAAGAACCTTACTCTGCAGGGGAATGGGCATCAAAACCATAACCTGAGGTATGAGTGAATGCCTGATAAGTGGAGTAAGGAACTATCAGATTGAAATAACAAGAACTCTACTCTCTGAGAGCAGGCACACATGCAAGGACAGCCCTACAGTGAGAGGTAGGAAGCTCAGAGACCCAGGTGCTCAGACACAGGGCCTCAGCAGTGGTCCTTTCCACTGTCCCCTTCACCACACTATAAAATGTTGGGTAAGAATAACAGGCTATACAGCAACAGATCACCTCCGAGGAGAAGCTTGCAAGGAAGAACCAAGGCCAAGCAGGGAGTAGGCATGAAGAAAACCCCATGATGAGCCAGCCAAGACCTTAAACACAAGAAGAACTAGAGGAAGGTCACCTGAGAAATCTGAAACCTGAGATGCACTGAGGGTAAAATAGCAGCAACAAATTGCAGCCACAGCCCAATTCTTAAGTAGAGTAACACAAACCACCTCATTAAAACTTAGCAGAAGGAAAAGTGTGCTCAAATCCAAGCATAAAAAATCTCATTATCCACTGTCCTGTTTGCCTTATTCAGATTTAAAAAAATATATGTAGCATATCAAATCTAAGCTATCATCTTAAGACCCAAGAGACATGACAGCAAGTTCAATCCAAAGCAAGCATTAGTAAAAAAATAGTAAAGATGAGATCAGAAATAAATGGATCTGTGCACAGAAAACAATAAAGAAAAGTAATTGCATTCAAAAGCTAGTTTTTCAAAAAATAAACAATATTTTAAAAACAAGCCAGAATGGCCATTGAGAGAGAGAGAGAAGATACAAGGAATCAATATCAGGAATGCAAAAGAGGAATCATTATTCATTCCACAGATATTAATAGGACAATAAGAGACATCTACAAACAAGTTCATTTCCATAAATTCAACAACTTAGATGAAATGGGCCAGTTCCTTTAAAGACATAAACTAGAAAAACTCATTGTACAAGAAATATATAAACTTAATACCTCTATCTATTATATAAATTGAAAAAATCCAGGCACAGATATTCTTTAGTGCTGATCTCTATCAAATATTAAAGGAATAAAAAATACACTTACATCTCTTTGAGAAAACAGAAAAAGAGGAAATGCTTCTCAATTCATTTCATACACTAAAAACAGCAACGATATTGCAAAAAATAAATATACAGATGAATATTCCTCATAAATATAGACATACAAGTCTCAAGAAACTATTGCAGCAACATATAAAAGCGTGATTCATCCTGAGATGCAAGGTTCACTTAGCATAAGAAAATCAACCAATGCAATTCACCATATTAAACTAGATACGGACATCCATTTGAGTACTACAGAAATTCTATACCCAATAATGATAAAAAACTTCAGAAAACTGATATTAGAAGGAAGTTCCCTAACCTAATAAAGGAAATCTCAAAAATTTACAGCTAATTTCAAACCCACTGTTGAAAGGCTGAAGATTCCCCCTAATATCAGAGGCAAGAGAAGTATGGCTTCTCACTCCTCCTATTTAACAGCTTGCTGGATCTTCAAGCCCCTGCAATTAGACAAGAACAACACAAAGCATCCAGACTGGAAAGGAAAAACTAAAACTGTCTTTTAAATAGCATGATTGTCTATTTAGAAAATCCCAAAAAATCTGCAAAAGAGCACCTAACACTAATAAGTGAGTTTACCAAGGTTGTGGGATTTGGACTTAATGTAAAAATGCAAACTGTATTGTTATATATGAAGAATGTACAATTAAAAATTAAAATAAAAAACAAACACCATTTTGTTATACCTAACACCATAAAGTAACTTTACCAAGGTTGTGGGATTCAGTGTCAATGTGAAAATATAAATTGTATTGATATATATAGATATACAGTGAATTAAAAATTAAAATTAAAAACCAATACCATTTATTACAGCACCAAAAATGAAATGCTGGGACATAAATCTAAAAAGTGATATATAGAAATTGTATTCTGAAAACTAGAAAAATGGATGACAGAAATCAAAAAATATCTAAGTAAATGGAGATATATACCATGTTCCTGGATTAGAAGACTTAATATTATTATTGTTAACCTATAAATTCTACACTTCCCACATTTCTGCAAGTATATTTTAAAGACATTGATAAGTTAGTTTTAAATTTATGAGGAACGGCTAAGGAATTACACAATTTAAAACAATTCTGATAAAGGGGAAAAATTTAGGGACTCAGAGGTCCTGATTTGAAACTTATCATTAATGCAGAATAATTAAATAGTATTGTCCTGTCCAAAGGGGAAAGACATAGATCAACAGAACAGAGTAGATATTCCAGATTTAGACACATAAAAATGTAGTCAACTGATTATTGACAAGTTGCAAATTTAAATTCATGGTAAGGGGTCTTTCCAACAAATGTTGTTGAAACAAATCACATAAAAAATGAGAAAAAAAAAAAGAATCTCAACACATGCCATATGCCTTATGCAAAAATTAACTCAAACCGCTTGATAAGCCTAAATAAAGTTGCAAAACTATAAAACTTTCACAAGAAAGCTTAGGAAAAGATTTGCATGCCCTAGAATTTAGAAATGAGTTTTAAGAAACAATAGCAAAATTGCAATCCAGGAAATAAAATTAAATTTTATCAAAATTTAGAAAATTTGTTCTGCAAAAGTCACTATTAAAGAAATGGGAAAAAAGGCATGCTACAGACTCAGAAAAATGTATACAAATCACAGATTTTATAAAGGACTTTGTGTTAGTTAGGGTTTTCTAAAGACACAGAATTTACAGGAGAGATCTGTATATATGAGATTTATAAAGGTGTCTCATGCAACCATGGAAATGGAAGAGTTCAAAATTTGTACAGCAGGCCATGAAGTTGGCAGCTCCAATGAAGTGTCTGGATGAACTTTACAGGAGAGGCTTGCTGGCTGAAGAAGCAGTGAAAAAATCTTCCTTCTTCCTTAAAATCCTTCAATTGAGTGGATTATCTCATTGTGGGAGGCAAATCTTAGTTGATCACAAATGTAATCTGCCACAGATGCAATCAACTGACTGATGGTTTAATACACCAGCTTTCCAGCTTATCAACCAGCCATGAAATATACTTGCAGCAATGGTCAGGCCAGTGCCTGCCTGACAACACAGCTGGGCAGAACCTCTTGGCCAAGTTGGCACCAGAACCTAACCATCACAAACTTATAAATCCAGAATATATAAAGAATAGTAAAAACTCAACAACAGAAACATGCAACTTAAAAAATTGCAAAGCTCTGATCAAATACTTAAAGAAGATATACAGGTGGCAAATGACAATATATAAAGATGCCCAACATCATTAGTCATTGGGGAAATGCAAATTAAACAATAATGAAATCCACTGAATATCTAGTGGAGTGGCTAAAAAAATGTTTTTAATTGATATTACCAAATTCTGGGTTGTTGCAGTGAATGAGCAACAACTTTCATTCAGTGACGGTGGGAATGAAAACTGTGGCAGCTTCTTATAAAGTTCAACATACATGCACAATAAAGAGAGACATGCAGAGAGGGAAGACAACCATATGAAGAGAGGCAGAGATTCTTTTTTGCCTTACCTATCAGAATTCTTCCATAGAAGTGTGTGTGTGTGTGTGTGTGTGTGTGTGTGTGTGTGTGTGTGTATATATATTAGCGACACCTGCTTTTTTATATGATGAAAGGGGAAGGGAGGTTACTATGAACAGTTTAATGATGTCATCCACATGGAAAATCATTGGAGAGCACATATTCTCAACTGAGGGAAATCACCAGTGTGAATGCACACGTTGCAAGTTAACCTGATCTAGTAATGCCAAAAAATGAACAGCAACATCTTGCTATACATTTTTTAAAAATGCATATTCTTCCCTTCTTCATTTTTATATAACTAGCAGAAATTAAACTATCAGTGACAAAGTGACTGAAGACTGTAATAGGTTTTTCTTTTTTGAAAACATGGGAAAGAAAAGAAAAAATGATGAAACATTGTGCATCTTTATTCGTGTTGTTTGTACATAAGCCGTGAACACATTTCTCTCCTCACACAAACATTTGAATATATTTTGGAAATAATGTAAGTACTTTTAGTAAGAACTTTGCAAATGCTTTTCACTTGTGCAAACTAAAATAAAACACACTTCTGTGACATTAGTAAGCTGAATTCACTTTAGTATTTACAGTAATTATTGTGTCCTGGTGAGTCCTTTTTCCGGGCTGATGGGGAATCATTTAGAAGAGTACTGAGATGGAGCCACTGTCTTACAACTTTCTCATCTCATAATTAACTTAAAAATGGGGAGATAAAGTTGACAAGATTATGGCAGAGCCTTTACTCTGATGGACAGGCATGAGGGAAATTTGAGTGTGATATGGACTGCCAATTAAATTTTATTATTTGCAATCAAATAAAGCCAAAGACCAATAGGAAATTACCTGTAGTTCGACAAATTGGGTCTAGTACTTGTATGAGGTACAAAAAAACACCTTGGAAAACAATCTTGGAATGTCTCAGTAAGATTTTTAAAAAGAACCCATTATAAGATTTGGGTTTTAGGTGATTTGGGGGTGGGTGTAAGAAAGGAGGGATTTTCTCTAGTTTGGATGCTGTCAAACAGTTTGGGAAATTCTATAATGAGGTAAAAAAGTAGTAGCCACTCATTTAGCAAAATAATGGGGTATTTGGTGTTCTGTGGGTGGTATGGTGACCTTGTTTTGTCTATGCTCATATAAAATTATAAAACAAACTTGCTTTGTCTCACTTTATCACAATCTCAGAGTGACCTTGTCTAAGGCTGGTGTTCTATAATATTGTTTATGTCTAATAGGAGAATAACATGGCCCAGCTGTGAGCACTGGGCCAGCTTCCAGATGCCGGGGGCTGCTTTATTCCTTCCCCTTGAGTGTTATTTGCTGTATGATACAATGCATTGAACTTATCTATACTTTTACAAACAAAATTATTCTCTTAGGTTTATTTTTACAATTTCTCAAAACTAGACTTTGTTCTTAAGGTTCTCTATTTCTAAGATTTCTATTCAAAACACAGATGTCTGAGTTTTATTATGCAATTGGGTTAATTGTGGCAATGAACTTTGACATTCAAAATTAATGGGCAGATAATAGACAATAACTATATTCATTAGAACACATTTTCAGGGACCATTAACTTCAGGGGCATCCGAATTAGCTATGTGCTAATTCAGGTCGAACTGAATTCATGAATAAACAAAAAATTGGCAGGAAAATTTAAATATGTGATATTGGTTGGAAGAAAACTCAGTAACGTTAAGAGTAAAACATTCCCATATATTCACCTAAACACTGAAATATAGAAGTAGACTTTGGTGACTAGCAAGCAATTGGGGGAGCTAACGTCTGAACCCAGACCACCTAACCCAGAGCGTGCACTTACATCTCTCTCTCTCTCTCTCACACACACACACACACACACATATGCACACACACAATGTTGAGCAAAGAGGACATCAGTTATTGTAACAATGTTCAAGAATAGAATTTGTATTTCTCGACAATGGCTTACAGCACCAAATTGGCAGGCTCTTTGATAGGGAGTTACTGAGAGGCTTGTGGTTTGATGTGCAGAATTTTTATAGGGCTCAGCAGAGCAGAGTTTTAGAATTGACTGGGGGGGAAGAAAAGTTTCCAGATGGCACTTAATCCCACTGCTGTATGAGCTCTCAGGAATTCAATAGAAAAAAAATAGGGGTCAGGGCCTAGGAAAGAGTCAACAACTCAAGAGCTTATAAAGAAAAATGGTGTTGGAAAGCATGTGGCCCAACTCCAGAGATGGTGTTTCAAAAAGCACCCACAGTGACCTGAGTGTGGCAGTGAGTGACTTGGTGTGTCTGGTGCATGTCTGATGCCCATTACACTGAACTAGTTCCTTTTGGGTTTTCTCTAGTAGGCTCGCTCCACATTATCCTTCTTCCATAGAGAAACTTCTTCCCACAGATCCAAAGTATGCTGATCTTCTCTTTTCCCATAAACTTTTTTTGTGTTGGTACAACTGAGTGCAGTTGTAATAAGAAAATCAAATAAATTGCATCCTATTTTGTAAGGAACAAACCAATTTGTGCAGGCCACTTTAGTTGCTGCCAAACTTCAGCAGGCAGCTCATCATCCTACTGCCATGCAGTGTGAAGTTCAAGGATGATGACTGGCCCCTAAGATACTGTCTGCTGTTAATTAGGAAGCTCTACTCCTTAGAAGACTAAGCCTCTTGAAACTAAGCCAGCTACATCTTTGTTCTTTTCTCAAAGACAAGAAGAAAGAGGAATAATATTTAAACATACCACTAAACCAACCAGCCATTCAGAGAACAAAATTCTTCCCAGGCCTGTCTGCAGGTACTATCTGAAGGGGGTGGGGCTTAAATCTCACCAGGGAGGATGAGGGGATGCGAACTGCTTTCCCTCCTTTATTTAAGTACTTAAATTCTGTCTCTTGTAAATGCAACTCACAGCAAATCTGATTTGCGTCACTTCTAAATTAGTCAGAGAAATCACACAGCAGGCCTCAGCTTCTAATCTACAATGGATACATATGAAGAAGGGATCAGAAGGAGATTTTGTACATAGTTATTGTAGGTACAAATGAATAAAAGATGTACTAACTAGTTAAGGATAAGATTAGGCATGAGAATATATCACCTAAGAAAATGATTTTTTCTGGTGTGTGGGCATAGGCAGGTATGTGATAATGTGGTTCTTATTGCATATGCTTAGGTAATGTATTTATTTGTGAAGTACATGGTTTCCTATGAAGTAATTCATGGACACAAAAGGAATCATTTATAATTTAAGAACTTTATTTTACAACTTTATTTCCAAAATGGGGATATGAAATAAGCTCCTTTATTTGCGTTTCGATGGAAGCACAACATTTTGAACATAATTCACAGCATGGAATTATTTGAACGTGATTAAAAGGGGCATTTTAGGTTGTATATATGTTACTAGAATAAAAATTTTAAAGAAATAAACAACTATACAATATAGTGAATCGTATACTACAATATAGTCTATTGTAAACAATGGACTATAGTTAATAGTACAATTTCAAAAATATTCTTTCATAACAAATGTGCCACACTAAGGCAAATTCATTGTAGAGTGGTATATGGAAACTCTATCTCATGTATGATTTTTCTGTAAGCATACAACTTCTCTAGTGAAAAAGGAAAAGAATGAGAGAAATCTCAGAAAAAGATCAGTGCTCTCTGGGTGATGATAACAGATAAAATAAATAAATAAGGTCTCTGAGGTTACTCATTAAAGACCTAAAGTTTACAAAAACATTTGTCATTAGGTGATGAATAACAATAACAAAAGTGGAAGGGAATCTAGTGTGACCGGTCGCCTGGCTGCATGACTGTATCAAACATGCAGTTATGATTATTTTCTAAGTTTGCTTTATTTAGTATGACCTAATTTTCCTTATTTTATCTTAAAATTAGAAATAAATATTTAAAAAAATAATTTAACCTGCAGGATCATAAAACAACACTTCAAAGAGTAGAAAATGCTTGAAATAGAAAAATGAGGAAAAGTAATTTGAAAACATTAACTTGAATTCAAAGATTCTGGAGATATTTTATGCCTATCAAGATAATTTAAAGGTCAAAAGAAAAAAGAAACAACTGATATTATAAGAAATTGCCTTATAATATTATTTGTTTTGTTTTGTTTTGTTTTTTAATCAAATGCTCTCTCTAGCATATAAAAGAGAATGACCCATTGCTTAGCTCTTTGAGGAAGAAATTGGTTTTGACAAGCTGAGGGATTGATCTAAGCCAGGGTAAACAGAAAGGCAGAAGCACACAGAAATAATTGTCTAAAATACAGGGATGAATGATTAACTCTGTTGTGACATTCATTGAAAAAAAAGTATTAAAACATTTTGTAGCTAATTTACTAAAACACCTAGATCTGGGAATTTTCTAAGTAAGGTGACAATATAATTTAAGATCTAAACTGTAACAGTTTTAAGAGAAAAACACTATGCTCTAAGTATAGTGGGACAATTAAAAGTGTAAATCAGGACTCACCGTTCTTAGAATTCTTCTTCAGACAATGGACATTTAACCATTTCCATGACTTGATATAATACTGATAGTAAATTTCTATATAATATATTGAAGCTTTGTATAATGAGTAATATCTTATTTGCATGCCATTTGTTTAGATTTATGGTTTGTTTAACAGATTTTCCTGTAATTTAATGTACAGGAGTTGGCTCCTTTGCCTCTTGATATTTTGCTGGGGGATGGGAGACAGCTGTTAAGCAGGAAGAGATCATGCTCTATTTTGAAATGAGAAAGTTTATATCCCAATGTTTAAAATATCTTACCAGCAAATATAAAACTTACATCTCAAGACCAGAAGGGACTTAGTGCTTCCTTAACTTGCAGGCACTAAGGGCTTAATGGGTAAATAGGGGAGTCAGAATAATCCACTATTTTTTGAAAAAGAAATTGATTCCTCCTTGTCTCTTAGCAAACTTTGAACACATGAAGAGCTTTATTAAATTACCTCATAGTCTCCGCTGCTTTGGTTTTGATACTCCTGGTTCATTTATCTTTTGGGCAGGCCTTTAACAATAAGGGAAGACTGAACCTTTGCCAGGTTCCCCATTCTCTCGTCAATGGTGAGTCTATGGTAGGTCAGTCTTTTGAAACTAACTCAGTGTATTCTATAAAACATGGTCATGGAGTGAGAGACCTGGGGTGATGGCTTCCCTTTAAAAAGTTTTGGTTAAACAAGGGGCTGCTGGGAGTGAGTGGTGGGGGAGGAGCACAAACTCTGGCATTAAATATGTTTATAAATCCTAGCCTGCTGTGTGACCTGGCTCAGGCGGTTAAAGTTTCACACAGTACATCCCATCTTAAGCACCTCCCCAGATGTTTGGTAAAATATACACCAGGTCTGCTAACTATACAATCTTGGTCTTTGTTCAGATTTTACCGTCCTTCCTAATTTCTGTTAAATTTCATGGTTTTCCTACACACTTATACTTCATTCCCAGTACTTTTTATTTCACTTGTTCTCTGACCCCCACCTCCATTTATGAATTTCCTGCTTTAGCAAATATTATCAGTCTGGAGAGAGCCTTACACAAAAGATTAACACACCCAAGTCTTCTGCTGTGTATTCTCTGCCGAATAGACTTTCACTGTCCTCAGAAAAGAGTCCCACAAAGTCCCTCCGGTATGTCTAGCTTTGCACCCTGAGACGCATGTCTGCTCCTGGCAGATGGGCTGAGCTCCAAAGAATTTACCTTTGATCACTAGAAACTAAATGATTATTGTTTTCAAAACTGTAAGAGAGTATTTCATACTTAACTTCCATCTTCAAAGCATTTCAAACCAGAAGAATTTAAGCTTGTTTAAGAGAGTTTTCTTTATTAAAAACTAATAGCTTATAAAATGGTATAGCTAAAACCAATATCCATGTTGAGCTACTAAAGTCTTGTGAAATAGTTTCTCTGAAAAAGTTCCCACTAATATTTTACTACATTGACAAATGTGCAATTCTCTCTGGATACAGGAGCTCATCTGTACTATACTGATTTGGAAATGTCATTCTTGGTTTTCACGTACATATATTGTCTCCCTAACTTCTACTTACTTGTAGGCAAGTTTTATGGCACCTCTATTTTATATATTGTTTATTAAACATTCACTTTTTTCAATAATCCTAACTTACTGAAATGAGTTAAAGAAGGCTATTAACTGATTAATATTGTAAGGCATTAAAGCAGTTTGGATACCCTTAAGTATATAAACATGTTTGTAAGAGTACCTCTGGCACAGGAACACATCTGATTTTGAGATTCAAATGCTTTACCAAACCTGTAACTTGGTATTTTTGTTTCCTTTAGTGCTTTATCTGGATGATCATATTGCCTGCAAAAAGTAATTAATTAATTAAAAACAATTGAAAATGGGGGTACAAAGTTGGTGAAAGTAAGATTTGTCAGCTTCTTTAGACTACAGTTAGTTAAAAATAAATCAGTCTGTTTATTTCTTCTGGGTCATAAGTAATGGAGCCATTTCCCATCCATGTTTAACATTATTCATATTTCTGTAACTTCTCAAGATAATTTGTTTCTCTTTTACTCATCCGACAAATACCGATTGAGAGTAAACCATGTTTCAGGCCTTAAGTAAGGTGCTGGACACACAACTGAATCTCAAGGAACTCATGAAGTAGGCATTGATTAATTAATTCAAAATTATTGTTGCCAAGCATTGTACTAAGCACCTAAGATGCATCAGTGAACAAACAAAGGCACATACCTGCTTTTCTGGAAGCTATTTTCTAGTAGCAGAGGGCAAACAATTAACAATAATCATAAAAATGAGTAAATCTCGTAGGATGTTAGAAGGTGGTAAGTGTTGTTAAAAAAAAACTAAAGCAAGGTAAGGGCCATCAGGAATGCTAGGTGGGAGTTGCAATATTAAATAACCTGGTCTGTGGGTCTCATTTGGGAAGTGATATTTGAACAAAGCCTGAAGGACATGGAGGAGTTTGCCAAGTGGATACTGAAAGAAGAGTTTCACAGGTAGAGGGAAGAGCAAATCCAAATATCTGGCATTTTAGAGAAAGAGTAAAGAACCCAGTGAGGCTAAAGGTGAGTGCACAAACAGAGTAGAAGGGCAGATAGAGAGGAAATGGGAGGTCAGAGGGGAGGGTTCTGGATTTTATCAATTGTGAAAGAGGGGTCTCTCTTGTAGGTTGTGAGCAGACAATTGACCAAGAGTCCAAGTACTGAGAGGTAGGCAGCATAATTTAGGATACTCATAAAGGAGTGAGAGAGAACAGAACCTAGAGAAAATTAAACTTCCATTGAACCTTGAAGAAGTATTAGGGATTACCCAAGAGATAAAAAGAAAGGAACTAAAGCCAGAACTGTCCCTATCTACAAAGGAACAGAGGTGAGGAAAAGTTGGAGGCCCTCAGAAGATGGCACACTGCTCTTGCAAGGAGAATAAGGGGTATCTGGGGGAAAATTCTGGAGCTAATGCTGAAAAAGCAGGCTGACCCTACAGTAGAAAAGGTTACGAAAGAGGTATAAGGTAAAACTGGAGAAGCTTGGTGGGTCCTGGCTGGACCCAATGTGGTTACACCCTCCTAGTTCTTGAAGATCACAGGCTCATCTCAATACATAGATGGGTGAAGCACAGTCTGTTAGTGTATGACTGTGGCTAAGGGAGCAAGATGGCACACAGTATGTCGTGTCAAACACTGTGCCTGAAACTCAAATGTTATATCCAAATGACCTGCCTTCCAAAAGAGATATTTCTGTAAACTGGTAAGCCCTAACTCAGGACTTCCTGCAATATTGTGAGGCTTCACTCTGACCAGGTAGAAAATCATTCCTGTCAACCCAGTGCATTTCCAGAGAAAAAGGGAGGGGCTAGAGGGCCTGAAGTCACAGAATGTCTCCCAGCATAAAGAGCTCTGGGAATGTATCCTGAAAGACAGTCACTCTGACTTCTTCAAGATGGAGGCAACTAAGTGTTCATTTTTGTCATTCTTTCAATACAGTATTTTGAGGGATTCAGAACACCATCCCTATTAACCAAATATATCTTACCTGGAGCAGGAGGGACCTATAGGGCAAGAAGAGATTCAAGGGACAATCATCAAATAGAGTGAGGGACCCATTGTCCTCTGAGACGATAGGGCAATAAGAGAGATGCAAGGGAATGCAGGCAATTTTTCAGCCAATCGTAGACAGAGTAACTGTATGTAGGCCCTGATTCTCACACAAAGCCTGCATCCATGCCCTTTGCTGTGTCACTCCTCAGAGCCTTCCCACACTGTGTGGGGCCTGTCCTACACCTTGACTTTGCACTCAGCCATGGGATTTGCTTTGGTTAACAGAACGCTCACAGACTCGGCACAGATAAATGCTTGAAAAGGTGCTTGTTTTTACTTTCTCTCTTCTTCTGCATTTACGATGAGAATACACCCAAATTAACTGCATGAAAGAATCCCCAAATCATCCAACCAAGACCCTACTCCTTCAGCCAATCTGGATCTGAGTAAACACACTTAGGATCAGCTGAGCCCAGGCTAGATTAGATGAACCTCAGAAATTTGCAAGCCAAGTAAATGTTTGCTGTTGAATACCAATGAGGTTTTGTAGTTGTTTGTTATATGCATTACATGCTGATCTGCAGGCACTTGATATTTTCACTTGGGAAGAGCAATTTGAATGCATTATACTTAGGGTAAACATATATGTTGTCCAAAAAGGACATTTTTACAAAGGAAAAGGTGCTGAGAAAGTCATGGACACACTCCATGGTCATTTCCTAGCCCTGGACTACTACCCACCTTTTCCTTATCATGTAGGTGAATTGTTCTACAGATAATTTAATCAAAACAGGAAATACAATTTTTGTTTTGTCTATACTTAATAAATTCAGTCTAGGCTTCTCCTGCTAAGACAATTTTCTTTTCACAACTCGTAAAGTGAAAAACAAAGTAGTAAGGCCCAACACAAGGATGCAAGTTCTGTTCTTTACAATTTACAAGCAGCTGTTAGCTGCAGTCTGTTGTAGATGGGGGGAAAGCAGTTACCTGCAATCGATAGGGATTCCATTCATTCATTTATTCATGTTTGTTCTGATAAATAAAAGTTAGTAGGCCCAACTGGTGTTGCCCATACTAAGCCCCATGTCAACAAAACCAAAATCTACATAAGATTCTATTCCTTGTGAATGATTGTCTCATCCAGAAAACAGAATTCAAATCAGTCAGTCAGCTATACTCCCTATTCTTATGCCAGCAAACTTCCTCACTGCTAAGCAATCAACAGCCCTTACCGTATTAGGAGATGGTTAGTGCATTTGTTAATTTTTATTCAACAATGAAAATTTCTACCCACTGTACTCTGTTTCTCTCTATTCAGCAGAATTCCCCTCTACCTTGTGGTGATTGGAATCTCCCAAATTCATAAATTGATTCAATAAAACCCTCTTAGAACTGACCAAATTTTAATGTTAACAGTTATTTTGATAACCACAATGGGACCTAAAAGAAACTGCTGATGATTCTGTGAATAACCTGTAAGTCAGGTATAGCACTGGCTAGAATCCATTGTTCAATGTCTTTCGTGTTGTTTCCTCACAGTCATCAGTGAGTTCCTCTAGAGACCAAGCTCTATTTTTTGCATTTGAGCTATCTGATCTCGCTGAATTCCTACCCAGAGGTTTATGGGACAATTATTCTTGGCAGGAATATCCCTCATTAGGAACTTGAGACCATACCCTTTGGTTTTGCTTACTGCAATTCTGCCTTTGAGTTTGCAATATTTTTCTGCTGATTATAGAATCCTAAAATTCTAAGAGTATTCTGCTGGCTAACACCCCACCATCTTTTATATTTTAGAATTATGGGGCATGGAGCTGCATCTACTTAACTAATAGCAGAACACTACAAAGGATAACTTAAATGTATAATAGTCTTTATGGGGAACTTTTCAGTTGAATAAAATTGCTTGTATTCAAAATGCACTTAAAAAGTAGACTCCTGAATTAGGCCATATGGGATGCCTATTTTACTAGGTACCCAGAATTTACTAAAACATTGCAAAACTCCAAAATAACTTATATAAACTAGTGAATTTTGTATTTCTATGTGCTCTAGTTTGCTAGCTGCTGGAATGCAACACACCAGAGATGGACTGGCTTTTAATAAAAGGGGATTTATTTTGTTGGTTCTTCAGAGGAAAGGCAGCTAACTTTCCACTGAGGTTCTTTCTTATGTGGAAGGCACAGGATGGCCTCTGCTGGTCATCTTTCCAGGCCCCTGGGTTCCAACAGCTTTCCCCGGGGTGACTTCTTTCTGCATCTCCAAAGGCCTGGGCAGAGCTGCAAGTGCTGAGATGAGGAATGCCGAGCTGCTTAGGCTGTGCTACGTTGCGTTCTCTCATTTAAGCACCAGCCAATTAAGTCAAAGGTCACTCATTGCAGCAGACACACCTCCTAGCCAACTGCAGATGTAATTAGCAACAGATGAGGTTCACGTACCATTGACTTATGTCCGCAGCAACAAGACTAGGTATGCTCACCTGGCCAAGTTGACAACTGAATCTAACTAACACACTATGTTTTCTGTGTTTATATATCTAATTCATGGACAAAAATGTTCAGTTAAAACTATAAATCACTCTATTTATATCTGTCTATAAGTTTAATGTACAATATTTTCCTATCTCTGGATGGTATTAACAAATTAATTTGTAAAACTCCTTAAAAGAGCTCTACATAAAGAGAAAATGAAGGCATAGTGAGGTGTGAAATTTAGTTAATCCTCTAGGGCAGCTAGTAAATAGCCAGAATTTGTTTGGAACACTTTTTGGGGGACTTCCATGACTGGACATACACCGTACACCAGTTTGGAACAGATGGGCTGGCCGAGACCCCACCCAGAACTATCATTCCCACAAGGTGTGGAGGCTGGTTCCCCTTCCCCACTGACACAGCTGGCTGTCTGGGAATTGGTTCACCAAGGGAAAAAGAAACCCACTCTATTAGGAGCAAGCAAGGTACTCAACCAATTTTTAAGTGCAGAATTAATTAAACAAATTCATATTGCTGAATATAAGCTCTAAGCACAAATAAACCTGGAGAAGCACAAAAGGAACTGGGAGGTGTGGTCCTAGCAAAGAAGAAGAAGGGCTTATAGAAAAGACATAGAAAAGAGCCCTTCAAAATTAGATGATCCCAAAATACTGGAAAAGGGTTGAACCCCCAAGAAAAGGGTACCAGCTCTGGCTCTTGATTGGCAAACTTGGTAGACTGAGATCTAGCTCTGAAAACGATGCTTTTTAAATTTTTTTCTCTTCAATTTTTTTATTTAACAGCTGATTAGATAGAACTGCCAGCATTCTCAGGTTTCAGGACTGCTCCAGGCAAGGGTAGAATGAAGGTATATCTGAGAGACAAAGTAATTAGTTAGGTGAAGAAGATAATTCCCTAAAGGGTGTATCTCTACTGGAAACAAGGAGAGGTAGCTCAGCCAAGCTCAATTGCAGTTTTAACCCAAGAAGGGAG
Source organism: Tamandua tetradactyla (assembly GCF_023851605.1). Lineage (NCBI taxonomy): Eukaryota > Metazoa > Chordata > Mammalia > Pilosa > Myrmecophagidae > Tamandua > Tamandua tetradactyla. The sequence continues at coordinate 56,715,740 of NC_135335.1, forward strand.
GAAGAAGGTCTGACAGAAATTAATTAATTAATTAAAAAAAAGAATAAAGACAGAGGATTTTGAAGTCTGCCAAACTCAGAATACTGGAAAGTGGCTGAGCCCCAAAGACAGGGCACATAGAGCCAGGTATCAACTACAGCTTTTGAATAGCAAACCATGGGGCTAGGGACTAGCTGGGAAAAGGAATTTCTTTTCTGTTGTTGTTGGTTTGTTTTGTTTTGTTTCTTTTTTTCTTTCTTCCTTTCATTAAACTATACTAAGTAGCTCACTTGAGAAAGCCTCATGCATTTTCAATTGTTAGTGGGAGTAAGGCAACAGCTGAGTTAAGATAGGTCTGAGAGACAAAATAATGAATTAAACGGGGGAGATAATTCCCTAAAGGGCATATCTTCTCCCAAGAAGAGGGTGGGGGAGGGGAGCTCAAAAAGCAGACCTGCTACAGAGAATCCAGGCCCCAGGAGCTGAAAATCAGAAACAGCTAAAACTCGGCTTCCACCTCAGCCTCTGACTCAAATATACCCCTGGCAGGGAAAGCCTGCTGAAAATTAAAGACACCACATCACGTGATACTGGTACAGGAGCTGCAGGCTTACAAATGCCACCTGCTGGGCAGGATAAGAAAAGGAAAGTCTGATAAGCTGCTGGGTTTCACTATCAGGGAAATTTGATACTGATTACACCCTCTTCCGGAGACCTGGGAAAATCTGATACTACCGGAAAATAAATTTACAGACCAATATCTTTAATGAATATAGATGCAAAAATCCTCGATACAATATTTGCAAATTTGATCAGCAGCACATTATAAGAATTATAAAGCATGACCAAATGGGATTTATTCCAGAATGCAGGGCTGGTTCAACACAAGAAAATAAATTAATGTAATAAACCACAACAATAAATCAAAGCAGAAAAACCTCATGATGAGAAAGGTATTCACAATATTCAAGATCCTTTCTTGATGAAAACACTTCAAAGGATAGGAATAGGAACTTCCTCAACAAGATAAAGAGAATATATGAAAAACCCACAGCTAACATCTTAATCTAGGGGAAAGACTGAAATCTTTCCCACTAAGATAAGTACAAGACAAGGAAGCCACTGTCACTATTGTTGTTCAACATTGTACTGGAAGTTCTAGCTACAGCAACTTGGCAAGAAAAAAAAAATGAAAAGTGTTCAAATTGGAAAGGAAGAAGGAAAGCTTTCACTGCTTGGAAATGACATCATACTCTATGTAGAAAATTCTGAAAAATCTACAGCAAACCTACTAGAGCTAATAAGTGAATACAAGTTAATGGCAGGGAACAAGATCATTACACAAAAATCAGTAGTGTTTCTATACATTAGTGTCATGATCAGGTTCATGTGTCAACTTGGCCAAGTTGTGGTACCTGCTTGCCTGGTTGGGCAACTGCTGGCCTGTCTGTTGCAAAGAAGACATTTCATAGAATTAGATCATTATCACATCAGCTGCATCCACAGCTGATTCCATTTGGAATCAGCCAAAGGGAAATGTCTTCTGCAATGAAGGATGCTTAATCTAATCACCGGAAGCCTTTTAAGGAGGATTCAGAAGAGACAGGCTCTTCCTGTTCGGCTGGTGAGCCTCTCCTGTGGAGTTCATCCAGACCTTCCATCGGAATCATCAGCTTCACAGCCTGCCCTGCAGATTTTGGACTCTGCGTCCCTGTGGTCATGTGAGACACTTTTATAAATTTTATATTTGTGAGTGTCCCCTGTTGATTCTGTTTCTCTGGAGAACCCTAACTAATATATCTTGGTACCAGGAGTGGTTCTTAAGAAACAGAATCTTTAAAAATGGGTTTTTATGAATGGTTTTCTACTCTGACTGGACTCAAAGGCACTAAGGACTCTGATTCTCATAAACAGAATGACACTCCCAATCCATGGGGTGAGTTGGCAAAAAAGATAGTACAAATACCACCATTCGATTCTCCTAATGCTTCACTTGTATGAAGCCAGGCTCTGGGGGATAATGTTTTTGACACCGTTACAGTTTTGTAGAAATAAGAGGTATAGAGATGTTGATTGGTTGTTGTTAGATACACTGGCTGCATTAAGGAGTGAAAGGAATGGGTTTAAGGCTTCAAACGAGAAGCTTAAGTGCCATCTGACAGATGTAGAAGTTTCTATGAGTATCCTGAAGGAAAATCTTATTTCCTGTAGCCGTAGACTTGAGATCTCTGAAAATCAGACTCAGAATCTTATTGTTAGAGTAGCAACTTTACAACGTAAACTGAAATATCAATCTTGCATGGTGTCTGCCGTTAAAGTGAGGGCATTGATTGGAAAGGAGTGGGACCCTGAAAAATGGGATATTGACATATGGATTGATAATGATGTCCAGGGTGAGTCTGAAACCCTAGATCATGCTTCTCTAGATAACCCTGTAATAGTTTGCCCTGAGGACATAACCACCCCACTTTCAGCCTGCCTTGAGGAGTTGGCCACCCAACCTCCTCCTGAAGGTATTAGCCCTAGAGTGATTAATCCTGTTTCACCAGATGAAACTGCAAATGAAGGTCCTGAAGCAAATGACTTGGAAGATATTTCTAATTCTTTTCATGACCTACCCTCACCACCCCTCATTTCTTCCAGACTTATAACTAGACTAAAGTCACAACAGCCCCTAAAGGTGAGGTTCAAAGTATCACACATGAGGAGGTACGATATACTTCGAAGAAACTATGTGAGTTTTCCAATTTATATAGACAGAAATCAGGGGAATATGCATGGCAATAGATTTTAAGAGTGTGGGATAATGGTGGGAGGAGTATAAGGCTGGATCAGGCTGAATTTATCGATATGGGTCCATTAAGCAGAGATTCTGCAATCAATGTTATCGCTTGAGTGGTTAGAAAAGGTGTTAACAGTTTGTTTGGATGGTTGGTTGAAACATGGTTCAAAAGGTGGCCGACATTACCTGAGGTTGAAATCCCAGACCGCTCTGGTATAATGTAGATGAGGGGATACAGAGGCTTAGAGAGATTGGAATGTTAGAGTGATTTATCATGCAAAGCCTGCTCTTACACCCCAGGAATGTCCAGAGGATGCACCTTTTAGCCTGCTCTTACACCCCAGGAATGTCCAGAGGATGCACCTTTTACCAGAACAGTGAGAAATAAATTTGTGAGACTAGCACCATCATCCCTAAAGAGCTCTGTGGTTGCACTTCTCTGTAGATCAGATATGACTGTAGGAATTGCTGTCACAGAAATTCCTTAAACACAATGGGGATAACAGGATTCCGAGTTGACAGAAGCCAGGTGGCAGCACTTAATTGACAAAGACAGGGTAGACGTGGCTATTATAATAGACAGCAAACTCAAAGCAGGTCTCAAAATTATATGACATGCAGAGATTTGTGTCATTGGCTAGTAAATCATGGGGTACCTAGAAATACAATAGAAGGGTAGTCTACTAAATTCTTGTTCAAGTTGTATAAACAAAAGAGTTCTAGGTCAAGGGAACGGAAGTCTAACCTGAATTACAAAAACATAGAGTCACGGCCCCTTAATCAATTTCCAGACTTGAAACAGTTTACAGACCCTGAGCCCCTTGAATGAAGGGGAGGCCAGGTCCCTATGGGGGAGAAACCTGTTACACTGCCACAAATTTATACTGTTAACCTTCCTCTAAGTCTTCCCCAAGGAGACTGACAGCCTTTTACCAGGGTAACTGTGCATTGGGGAAAAGGAAATGATCAGATATTTCGGGGATTATTAGACACTGGTTCAGAAGTGATATTAATTCCAGGGGACCCAAAACATCACTCTGGTCCACCAATCAGAGTGGGGGCTTATGGAGGCCAGGTGATCAATGGAGTTCTAGTTCAGTTCCATCTCACAGTGGTTCCAGGGGTCCCTGGACCCATTCTGTAGTTATTTCCCCAGTTCCGGAATGTATAATTCGTATAGACATACTGAGCAACTGGCAGAATCCCCACACTGGCTCTCTAATTCATTCAGTAACGGCTATTATGGTGGGAAAAGCCAAGAGGAAGCCACTAGAACTGCCCCTACTGAGGAAAATAGTAAATCAGAAGCAAAACTGGATTCCTGGAGGGATTGCAGAGATTGCTGCCACTCTTAAGGACTTGAAGGATGCAGGGGTGGTGATTCCCACCACATCCCCATTCAACTCTCCTATTTGACCTGCGCAGAAAACAGATGGGTCTTGGAGGATGACAGTAAACTCAACCAGGTAGTAACTCCAATTGAGACTGCTGTGCCAGATGTGGTATCATTGCTTGAGCAAATCAATATATCCCCTAGCACCTGGTATGCAGCTATTGATCTCACAAATACTTTTTTTCTCAATAGCTATTAGTAAGGACCACCAGAAACAGTTTGCTTTCAGCTGGCAAGGTCAGCAATATATTTCACTGTCTATGTCAGGGGTATATCAACTCTCCAGCCCTATGTCATAATCTTGTCTGCAGGGTCTTTGATCATTTCTCCCTCCCACGAGACATCACACTGGTCCATTATATTGATGATATCATGTTGATTGGACCTAGTGAGCAAGAAGTAGCAACTACTCTAGACTTGCTGGTAATGCATTTGCGTGTCAGAGGATGGGAGATGTGGAGGGCCAAGAGCAATCAATCAGGCCCAAGCAGGGAAAGTCCCAACAACATTGGGGCAGAATTTCCCCAAGAGATAAACAATAACCAATGTTAGGAAACAGAGAATGGGATGTGTTTTGGCAACAGCTAATGACATTTTTCTGCTTCTATGATACACTTGCTTGCTAGCAACTGCAAAACCACAATATGATTTTAGCCTTTGTAAGCACACCTTGAAAACCTCTGGGGGATGCTCTCTGAATCTTCCTTCTTAGAAGTTTCTGAGACAGTCATCGGCTGGCTAATAAAGACTTTAAATTGGCTTGCATTTTTAAATTATATGGTCTCTCTTTTGGTGCACCCCACAACAGGAGATAAATCCAACAAAAATCCAGGGGCCTTCCACCTCAGTGAAATTTCTAGGTGTCCAGTGGTGTGGGACATGTCGAGATATCCTTTCTAAGGTGAAGGAGAAGTTGCTGCATCTGGCCCCTCCTATGACCAAAAAGGAGGCACAATGCCTAGTTGGTCTTTTGGGATTTTGGCGACAACATATTCCTCATTTGGGTGTGCTACTACAGCCCATTTATCGAGTGACCAGAAAAGCTGCTAATTTTGAGTTGGGACCTGAACAACAAGAGGCTCTACGACATGTCCAGGCTGCTGTACAAGCTGCTCTGTCACTTGGGCCATATGATCCAGCAGATCCAATGGTGCTGGAAGTGTCAGTGGCAAATAGAAATGCTGTCTGGAGCCTTTGGCAGGCCCCTATAGGAGAATCACAATGCAGACCCTTAGGATCTTGGAGCAAAGCCTTACCATCTGCTGCAGATAATTACTCTCCTTTTGAGAAACAGCTTTTGGCCTGCTACTGGGCCATAGTAGAGACTGAACACTTAACCATGGGCCACCAAGTTACCAAGAGACCTGAGTTGCCTACCATGAGCTGGATGTTTTCTGACCCACCAAGCCATAAAGTTGGGCGTGCTCAGCAGCACTCTATTGTAAAATGGAAATGGTATATACAAGATAGGGCCAGAGCAGGTCCTGAAGGCACAAGTAAATTACATGAAGAAGTGGCCCAAATGCCCATGGTTTCCACTCCTGCCACATTATCTTCTGTTTCCCAGACCAGAGATATGGCCTCTTGGGGAATTCCTTACAGTGAATTGACTGAGGAAGAGAAAACTCGGGAATATGCAGGTACCACCCAAAAGTGGATGGCTACAGCATTACAACCCTTTTCTGGGGTGTCCTTGAAAGACAGTGGTGAGGGGAAATACTCCCAGTGGGCAGAACTTCAAACAGTGCCCCCAGTTGTTAATTTTGCTTGGAAGGAAAACTGGCTAGAGGTGTGTTTGTATACTGACTCATGGGCTGTTGCTAATGGTTTGGCTGGATGGTCAGGGACTTGGAAAGACCATAATTGGAAAATTGGTGACAAAGAGATCTGGGGAAGAAGTATGTGGATAGACCTTTCTGAGTGGGCTAAAAACATGAACGTATTTGCATCCCATGTGAATGCACACCAGCAGGTGACTTCAGCAGAGGAAGAATTTAATAATCAAGTGGATAAGATGACCCATTCTGTGGATACCAGTCAGCCTCTTTCCCCAGCAACTGCCCAATGGGCTCATGAGCAAAGTGGTCATGGTGGTAGAGATGGAGGTTATGCATGGGCTCAGCAACATGGACATCCATTCACCAAGGCTGACTTGGCTACAGCCAATGCTGAGTGCCCAATCTGCCAGCAGCAGAGACCTACACTCAGCCCCTGATATGGCACCATTCCCCAAGGTGACCAGCCAGCTACATGGTGGCAGGTTATTACATTGGACCACTCCCTTCATGGAAGGGGCAGCAATTTGTTCTAAATGGAATACACACATACTCTCGATATGGGTTTGCTTTCCCTGAACAATGCTTCTGCCAAAACTACCATCTGTGCGCTTACAGAATGCCTTATCCATTGTCATGGTATTCCACATAGCATTGCTTCTGATCAAGGAGCACACTTTACAGCAAATGAAGTGCAGGAATGGGTACATGCTCACGAAATTCTCTGGCCTTACCATGTTCCCCATCATCCAGAAGCAGCTGGATTGAAAGAATGGTGGAATGGCCTTTTGAAAACTCAATTACGGTGCCAACTAGGTGTCAATACCTTGAAAGGCTAGGGTAATGTTCTCCAGGAAGTTGTATATACTCTGAATCGGCATCCGCTGTATGATGCTATTTTTCCCATAGCCAGGATCCATGGGTCCAGGAACCAAGGGGTGGAAATGGGAGTGGCACTACTCACTATTACCCCTAGTGATCCACTAGGAAATTTTTTGCTTTCTATCCCTGTGACCCTGAGCTCTGTTGGTCTACAGGTTTTAGTTCCAAAACGGGGAGTGCTTCCACCAGGAGAAACAACAATGATTCCATTGAACTGGAATCTAAGACTGCCACCTGTTCACTTTGGGCTACGTATGCCCCTTGATCAACAAGCCAAGAAGGGGATTACATTATTGTCTGAGGTGACTGACCCTGACTATCAGGAGGAAGTAGGACTGCAACTACATAATGGAGGTAAAGAAGAGTTTTCTTGGAATATAGGAGATCCCCTGGGGCATCTTTCAGTACTACCATGCCCTGTGATCAAAATCAATGGAAAACTGCAACAACCCAATCCAAGCAGGACTACCAATAGCTCTGAAACTTCAGGAATGAAAGTTTGGGTCACCCCACCAGGCAAAGAACCGCGGCCACCTGAAGTGCTTGCTGAGGGTAAAGGGAACATGGAATGTGTAGTGGAAGAAGGTAGTGATGAATATGAACTTTGACCATGTGATCAGTTACAGAAATAAGGACTATAATGCTGTTCTGTTCATGTTACACTATTTAAGTTATAAAGTATCAAGTTTAAGAATGAATATTGCCCAGGGATTTGTACCCTATTTCTGGAGAGATTTAATGTGTTTCCAGTTATATGCAGGACAATTGAGTATTGTTAGGTAAAAGAAAAAGTGCATGTTTTATTGTTTTTATTTGGAAATTGGGTATGGTTTAAGGTGATATATATATAGCTGCCAAGTTGACAAGGGGTGGACTGTCATGGTCATGTTCATGTGTTAACTTGGCCAAGTTGCGGTACCTGTTTGTCTGGTTGGGCAAGTGCTGGCCTGTCTGTTGCAATGAGGATATTTCATAGAATTAGATTATGATCACATCAGCTGCATCCACAGCTGATTCTATTTGTAATAAGCCAAAGGGGAATGTCTTCTGCCATGAGCGATGCTTAATCTAATCACGGGAAGCCTTTTAAGGAGGATTCAGAAGAGACAGGCTCTTTCTGTTTTGGCTGGTGAGCCTCTCCTGTGGAGTTTGTCCAGACCCTCCACTGGAATCATTGGCTTCACAACCTGCCCTGTGGATTTTGGACTCTGTGTTCCTGTGGTCATGTAAGACACTTTTATAAATTTTATATTTGCGAGTGTCCCCTGTTGATTCTGTTTCTCCAGAGAACCCTAACTAATACATTCAGTAATGAGCAGTTTGAGGAGGAAATCAAGAAAAAAATTCCATTTAGAATAGTAAACGAAATAACCAAATATTTTGGAATAAATTGAAGCAAGTCCACAAAAGAACTATATAAAGAACACCACAAGAAATTGCTAAAAAAAATCAAAGAAGACCTAAATAAATGGAAGGACATGCTGTGTTTATGGAATGGAAGATGAAATATAGGTAAGATGTCAATTCTACCCAAATTGGTTTATAGATTCAATACAGTGTCATTTAAAACCCCAGCAACTTACTTTGCAAAAATAGAAAAACCAATAACTAAATTTATTTGGAAGGGCAGGATGCCCTGAATGACAAAAAAATACGTTGAGAAAGAGGAATGAAGTGATAGGTCTCACAGTATCTGAATTTAAAGTATATTACAAAGCTATTGTGGTTCAGAAATAGACCCTCTTATCTATGAACAGTTGATCTTTGACAAGGCGGTGAAGCCAAAACAACTGAGACAGAGAAGCCTCTTCAAAAACTGGTGTTTGGAGAACTAAATATCAATATCCATGAGAATGAAAAACAATCCCTGTCTCACACCTTATACAAAACTAACTTAAGATGGATCAAAGACATAAACATTAGAGTTACGAACATAAAACTTCTAGAAGAAAACGTAGGGAAGTATCTTAAATATCTTGTGATAGGAGATGGTTTCCTAGACCTTACACTCAAAGCATGAGCAATGAAAAAGTAATAGATAATTGGAATCTCTCCAAAATTGTACACTTTTGTACATCAAAGGACTTTGTCAAAAAACTAAAAAAAAACTAAAAAAAGCTTTGTCATCCTTTGCAATATGAGTTAATATTTGGAAACCTCATATCAGATAAAGGTTTAATATCCAAACATATAAAGAGATCTGACAACTCAGCAACAAAAAAAGCAAACAACACAATTAAAAATAGACAAAAGACATGGACTGATACTTTTAAGAAGAGAAGATATAAGTGGCTCAAAAACATATGAGAAGATGCTGAACTTCACTAGCTATTAAGGAAATGCAAATCAAAACCACAATGAGATATCATCACACACTACAGCAATGACCATTATCGAAAACAGAATGAAAACCACAGGTGCTTGAGAGGATATGTAGAAAGAGGCACCCTTAATCACTGTTGGTGGGAATGTAGAATGTTGCAACCACTCTGGAGGGCAGTTTGGTGCATCCTCAGGAAGCAAAGTATAAAGTTATCATATGATCCAGCAGTCCTATTACTAGGTATATACTTGGAGGAACAGAAAGCAGGGACACAGACATTTGCACACCTATGTTTATACCAGCATTATTCATTATTACCAAGAAATGGAAGCAGCACAAATGTCCATCAATGGAGGAGTGGATAAACAAACTGCAGTATATACACATTGTTATGGTCAGGTTCATGGGTCAACTTGGGCAGGTGGTGGTGCCTGGTTGTCTGGTTGGACAAGCACTGGCCTATCTGTTGCTATGAAGATATTTCATGTACTTAAATCATGATTACGCTGGCTGCATCCACAACTGAATCACCAGAAGGCTTTTAAGGGTGATTTAGAAGAGACGGTTTCTCTTTCTGGTTCAGTCAGTCAGCCTCTCCTGAGAGTTTGTAGAGAAACTTCATTGGATCTACCAGCTCGCAGCCTGCCCTACAGACCTTGGACACTTACATCCCCATGGTTGCCCACCCAGCCTCTCCTGAGAGATGCTGAGAAACTTCATAGGGGCTGCCAGCTTGTAGCCTGCTCTACAGACCTTGAACTCTACATCCCTACAGTTATGTGAGACACTTATACAAATTTTATATTTATGTCTATCTCCTGATGATTCTGTTTCTCTAGAGAACCCTAGCTAATACATATATGATGTAATATTATGCATCAATAAGACAGAATAACATCAGGAAGCATGCTACAACATGAATGAACCTTGAGGACACCATGTTGAGAGAAATAAGCCAGAAACAAAAGGACAAGAACTGTATAGTCTCACTAATATGAACTAACATTAATAAGAGAACTTTGAGAGTTAAAGTTGAGAACACAGGTTTTCAGGAGATAGAGGATAGAGATCAGGAATTTGATGCTGAAGGAGTACAGAATGTTCAACAGGATTGATTGTATAGATCCAGAAATGGATAACACAATACTATCTGATGTTAGCACAATATTGTAAGTACACTGAACAAAGCTGAGTGTGAGTATGGTTGAAAAAGGAAGATTAGTAGCATGTATAACAGCAGAAGGAAAAATTGAAGATAAACACCGGAAGTGTATAACTTAGTGAAAGCTACCGTGGTCAATGATGGTGATTAAATGTACAAATAAAAGAATGCTTTTACATGAGCAAGAACATATGAACATTAAATTGCAAGGTGTTGAAAATGGGATGGTATATGGAAAAAACGCAATCAATGGAAACTAGAGTCTTTAAAGTAATATCACATATGCTTCCAGTAAGTGAAACAAAAGCAATATATGAAAGCTAAATGTCAAAAAGAGGGGGATATAAGGGAGGGGTATGGGATTATTGGTGGTGTTGTTTCTCCTTTTTATTATATTTTTAAATTATTTTTCTTTTTTTTTTTCTTCTTTTTTTTTTACATGGGCAGGCACTGGTAATCGAACCCGGGTCCTCTGGCATGGCAGGCAAACATTCTTGCCTGCTGAGCCACCGTGGCCCGCCCTATTTTTCATTTTTTAAATATTTTAACTTTTATTCATTTATTTTTCTTCCTCTTCCTCTTTCTTTGCAGAAGAAATAGAAATGTCCTCATACAGATTGTAATAGCGAATACATAACTATGTGATTATACTGGGAACCATTGAGTGTTTACTTAGGATGGACAGTGTGATTGGAATTGTTTAAAAAGTACAAGTAATGGAGAAATGTGGAGAAGGGGATGTACAGTTTGCTATTCACTGTTGGGAGAGAAGTAGAATGGTGCAGCCCATCTGCAAGGCAGTGTGATGGGTCCACAGGAGGCCAAGTATAGGATGGCTATATGATCCTGCCTGCTGTTTTCAGCATATACTTGGAAGAACTGAAAGCAGGGACATGGATGGACATTTGCACACTCGTGTTTATGGTGGCAGTATTTACAATTTGCAAATTTTCAGTGGATGGAGGTGGTACATTGTTTTATAAACCAAAGGACAAACTGTTGTGTATCTATGGAGTGGACTGTTGAGTGACTACAGGAAGGAATGAAGTTGCGTGCGAGGCATGCAACTAGATGAATGGACCTTGAGGACAGTATTTTGAGTGAAAAACAGTCAGAAATGAAAAGACAGACATTACAAAGCCTCACTAATATCGATGAGTTATAATGTGTAAACCCTGAGAACTGATTCTAAGAGCATAGATTGTCAGAGGAAGGCTTACTGGGTAGGTTCCTATAAATTGTAAGCTCTTACAGTACACACATATATTCCTGCATTGTAATGATTATTTCTAAATTCTGAGATACTGAGCTCTTTATGTATAATCTGGTTAGTCCCTGGAACTTTGGTATCTGTGTAACATCTGAGACTCAGAGTTAGAGTTCTGTTACTCTGAAGGTCAACAACACACCATACAGCAACTATTTAAAAAGCTGAAAAGAAGATTAAACTACAATTAGAGATATGAAGGAAGTTAAGTACCATACAAACACAATAATATTCTACTTAGGGATATTCTCCCTAAATTTATACAGCTTTACTGATAAAATAAGCAGCATTATATCACTAATATTTAAAATAATAAAAATATAAATTTGTATTTAACCATATTTAATTATTATTTTGACCAAACTTTATTTAAAAAATAATTGTGTTTTATAGGATGTTTATTCAAAGAAATTAAAAACATGTATTTTTAGTAACTTAAGGTACATAATATGTAAGTTTGTAAGACATGCTTTGTTAAGGAAAAAGAGAGAAGTTTTGTCCTAAAATAAAATGACTGGTGTTTCAGAATGGCAAGCGGGAATGCATATGACAAAACCTGAATGGATATAAAATGTTCTAAAAGTTTTATGGAAAAGGGATTGTATTTGTCACTGTCATAGCTGGCTAACATTTCATAGGCATATGAAATTTTTAAGAATTTTCTTATCAAACTGTATTCTTAGGCAAAACTAGAATGTGGTTTTCATTCCATTAAAATAAAGTATTTTAGGTTATTGTTTTGCTTTTAATATGATGTAAAAGGTTTTTCTTAATTGTCTGAATAGTCTGCTTAAAAGGTAAAGATTCTGTCTTAGAATAATCTCATTGATATTTATAATGACATTATCATCCTTTATTGTTTAGGAAAACAAACCTTTTCACTATTAAAAGAACTAAGTTTTTTTTTTTTTACAATCATGTTAACCTATTACTTTCAAAACCTTTCACTGTCTGTCACTTTGGTTAAATAGGGAACAAAATATAATTTCACACTGACCTACTTCCTAATTTAACAAAATGTGAAAACCTGACAAATTTTGACATTTTGCTTTCCTAAGATTGAATGTTAAATAATATCTTATTGATCTCAAACTATCTTTAAGGATTTTCTAGAGGGCTCTTGAAAAATCACACAGGATTTGTTCATTCACCTTGTAAAGATGAAGTGCCAGAAATAGGTTTAGTTAAATATGCTATAATTACATAGAAAGTGTTGTCAAATTAAATGGGATTTTCTAACCTTTTGTTAGTTAATCATATATGGGTAAATGCTATTGATGTAAATATAGCAGAAATTAAATAAAGCCCCTGGAGATTTTGTCAATATCCTCACTGTCCATAAATGTCTTAGAACTGATCTGCCTGATATTAGATAAGAGTATATTGGTATTTGTTATAATTTCATTTATTTTTAAAAAATATTACACATCACAGAAACAACCAAATTTCCTCCTTAATTATATTATTTTTCTAATGAACTTTCTTCAGAACTTCCACTTTTATAAAAGAGTAATAAGTTATTACCTTTAAACCTTTTATTATGTACTGACGGTTTTTATTCTGAGGCTTCCCTGAAAACACTTGCAATCAGCTACAGGCCAGAGTGCTTCATCTTCAAGAAGAAAAGATTTCATGAAAACCCACAGAAAAAATTATGCCAGGTACTCTATGGCACAAGCTTCTGATAACATTGCTTAAAAAAGTGAGAGAATGTTGCCGGACTAAAACCCTGACTCCAGAATTCTAGCAAAGAAGCTGGTGGGTCATGAGATTGCTAAAACAAGATTGAGCCAAAGGAGGGCTAATCACCTAGGATTAGATAAACTGATAATGATTATATATTTGTTTTGATTATTGCTAATGTTTTACTGCTTATTTTCTATATTCAAGAAAAATTACTTATTTTCCAGAAAACATTTATGTTTTTCTCCCTACCTGGACCCTCAAGAATTTGGAAACTCTAAATGAATATTTTATTTTAATGGAAAAACAATTTACATAGTATTCTAGTTTGCTAGCTGCTGGAATGCAACACACCAGAGAAGGATTGACTTTTAATAAAAGGGGATTTATTTCGTTAGTTCTTCAGAGGAAAGGCAGCTAACTTTCCACTGAGGTAATTTCTTATGTGGGAAGGCACAGGGTGATCTCTGCTGGCCTTTCCAGGCCTTTGGGTTCCAATAACTTTCCCTGGTGTGATTTCTTTCTGCATCTTGAAAGGCCTGGGCTAAACTGCAAGTGCCGAGATGAGTTACGCTGAGCTGCTTGGGCTATGCTATGTTGAGCTTTCTCATTTAAGCACCAGCCAATTAACTAAAACATCATTCATTACAGCAGGCAAGCCTCCTAGCTGACCGCAGATGTAATCAGGAACAAATGAAGTTCACATGCCATCAGCTCATGTCCACAGCAATATAACTAGGCATCTTCACCTGGCCAAGTTGACAATTGAATCTAACTATCACACATAGGTTTACTCAGAATTGGTCCTCCCTGTTAACAAAATATAATTGGAGACACTGGTTATATAACCAAAGTTTTGGATGGAATGTCATGATTGTTATCAGACAAAGGCAGTGGATTTTCTGCCTGATGCACTCCAATGACCAATTTCTGAGACACAGGGGTTTCATCAGAGAGAAAAAGTTTATTGCTAGGTGTAAAACAAGGAGCTCAGATGGCCTATCAGCCCCAAAATATGTCTCCCCAAACTGCAATAATTCTGATAGTTTTATAATATCAAAAGATGGGCAAGTTTTAGGATAATGTGTCCAATGGTTCTAGATGCTGTAATTGCAGGTGATCTAATTATTAAGCATGTACAGATTGATTACACGCTCAGTCACAAAACATATGTAAGAAAATGGCGGCATTAAAATGATGATGGATGTGATTTTTAGTATTATAATGAGGTATAGGTCACTCAAAGGTTAAAGTCTAAGCTACTGCACATCTCAGTCAGGCCCATTATGCTTAGATTCAATTTTGGTTATAAATATAACTTTGGACTTGGGGTGGGTTAGTTCTGGACTGACCCAAGAACCTTCATTAATAAACATTAGGGGTTATCTTTAGTGATAACAAGACTCTAAGGTCAAAAAAACGCTGGATGACTGGGTACAAGTAAAGGTTAATCACTAGGTTTTTATAATCACAAGGGCACAAACTAAAGGCTCCACAATCATTATCAGAGATCAAGGCAGCTGGATTACAGTTCAAAGATTTCAGGTATTTCCCTTTGTCTACTCTGGTATGCCAGAAATCAAAAAGGAATAACTATACAATTGTTCAACAGCCATAATCATTCCTTAAATCCTAATTTATCAATTATGTGTTTAAGAATGAAGCTCATTTAATCAGATGTAACCAGGCACTTTTAAGAAACTAAGGTTAACTTTATGAAGCCAATACTTACAAAGCCCTCTTGGAAAAACCAATCTGATTTGTACCTCCAGTGTTCCCAGCCTCAGGTCAGTAAAGAAAATTATTTTCTGGACTACAGGTAAAATCTGGTGTTGAGTTCTTAGTTTGGCTTCCTAGCCTTGAGAGTCTTTTAAAAGTCCAAACAAAAGTTCCTTATGAAAACTATCAGCAAAGCAAATTTAAAAGAGCTCAAATAATAAATTACATTTCCTGCTACACCTCTGTAAGGATCTGTGGAAAGTCTTACTGTCTGATGGTTTGGACCCATGAGCAGTACATACAAAACCAACAAACTTTTTGTGAGATGTGTACGAATGGAACTGCTGCCAGCCTGGACCAAGAGGGACATAAAAGGGACAGACTGAAGAAAAAATTACTCGAAAAGCAGGACCAGGGAAGCTGATGTCTGTACTAAATACATCTTTTCTGGCCAAGAGAGCAGCCCCACCCATGTTTGTGGAAAGGATAAGTATGTCCTGAATTAGGAGAGGGCAGGCTTTCTACCCTATTTTTCAGAAACAGTGCTACCATTCCAGTTTTCTCAGATGCCTAGGGAATAGTGGAAAGTCTGGGTGCCAACTTGATGCCTGAAAAGTGTGGAGTCTTTATCCAAGTGTTGGGAAAATGTGGGGAATAGTTGGGCTGCAAAACCACTTAGAAGTGGTGGGGCTGCCAGTCTACCAGGTCCAGAAAACAAAATGTCATTCTATAGGTGACTCTCAGACATGGAAATCTAGTGGAGTATGCCCCACAGGATTTCAGAATTGTTTGGTATCTATGACCCATGTTTTCCTTCCAGTGTCTCTCTATGGGCAGGGAATGTTTATATATAAGAAACAGATAATCTGTTCCCTAAGTTTCATAGGTCCACAGAAAGACCACACCTATAACTGATTTTGATAAGACTTTGTACTTGGCATTTCTTCTGAATTAATTTAAGGCTTTTGGTATATTGTGATGGAATGCATATGAAAAAACATGTCTTTTTGGGGTGTCCAGAGGGTGGAGTGTGGTGGTTTGAAGCTGTATATACACCAGAAAAATAAATATAAATCTTAAAATAAAATAAAATAAATAAATCTTAAATCTAATCCATTTCTGTGGGTGTAAACACATTGCAGGTAGGATCTTTCTATGAGGTTATTTCAGTTAAGGTGTGATGCACCTCATTAAAGATGGGACTTAATCCTATTAATGGAGTCTTCTATATGTGGGATGAATAGGGACAGAAAGAGAAAAAACCCACAGAAGCAAGAAGATGAAAGCAGTAAAAACTGGAAGAGAAGGGAGAGATTAGCAGGTGCCACCATGTGCCTTATCATGTGGCCGAGAGGCCAAGAATTGCCAGAAGCCAGTCTTTAGGAAGAAAGCATTGCCTTAATGATGCCTTGATTTGGACATTCTCACAACCTCAAATTGTAAGCAAATAAATTTCCATTGCTAATAGCCATCCCATTTCATGGTATCTGCTTTGAGCAGCCTAAGAAACTAAAACAACACATAAAAAAATAGAGTTTTAATTTGTGATAAATGAACATTGAACCTTAATCTATTATTGTTTCCAATGTCTTCAGTTCTATTATGTTGGGAATACAGTTTCTGTTCCTTTAACCATGTGGTACCCACCCATACAAAACTTCTCAGTATTATGTATGCAACATTTTGGTTTCTTTAGAGTTTTTTTTCCTTTTGAAGATCTGCTTCTAAGCACCAAGGAACTGACATAATGGAATGAGGTGGGTAACTGTGAGTGACTTCAGAGCTTACCCTTGAGTCACTCGGGGTTGTACTGTGCAGTGTGGAGAGGAAACAAGATGCACAGCCCTAGGAAAATGGCAGGGTCCCAAGCAGAAGAGCCAGGACCTTCACATTATAGAACTTTCCATTCAATGTGAGGGGGTTGTGGAACTGTGGAGAGATTCCCGGTCAAGTTATTGACTGTGGAGCAGAACAAGAGATTAACAATTTATCCTTCAGTGGACACTGCTTTAGGGATGTTAATATATTCCATCTACCAGCAGCCTAATTGAAACATGTGACACATTTACAATATTATCCCTCATGGGATAATAAAAATAGATGACAGACTTTATACCTTAATAGAAATAACTGCTTATAGTCATGAGTAGACAATCAGCCTCTGTGTTCATCTAATTTGGCATTTACTGAACTCCATGCCATTAAACTCCAAAATATTTGCAAAATATGAAGTTAAGCCCATGCATTGAAGTAGTATTATTATATATATATTTTCACCTACAAATTCATTAATGATCCACTATATATTTTTCTCCTTTATTAAAAGCATCACGTTTAAAACGTTTGTTCAGTTAACACAATGTGTTATATAAAATAACATGTGGATATTAAGCACCATGTGATCGAATATTTGATGATTATATTTTTCAGTTTGAGACAGATACCCTCATGTCATGCAGGCATCTGTTGTGAATTCGGCTTCCCAAATGCACCAATTACTGAATTTGAAAAGCTCTTTCATAGGGAAGGGAAATCTGGATTAGTTATGTCAGCAAGAGGAATAAAAACCAATATCACTGGTTCTTAGAACCAAGAACACTGAACCATACTACCTGTTCTTACACCTTGTATCTACTGCTTAATAGTGCTGTAAACTTGAGTAACTTCCTTTTGGTTCAGAATTTTTTTTTGCAAAATAGGACTAATAATATTAACTATGTGTTAATACACTCAAACCATTTAAAACAGTGCCTGGTAAACAGTAAATTGTTCCATAAAAGTTAATTATCATCATCATTGTTATTTATTTCTAGTATTTGAACATTAATTTGAAAGTAATGAACAGCAAACAATAGTTCATAAATAATAGTTTTGAGATTAGTAGAATAATCAGGAATTTAACACTGATATATTGTCCTTACATACTGAGGAAATATCAATAAGTAACTATGAATTGGTATAATTATATCTTTGCTTAGGATAACCATACAACCCCATTTTTCCAACATATTTTAAATTTTAATATATTTTTAAACATTTCGATATAATTTGTTATTTAATATATTTTAAATTTATTTTATTTACTTCTTTGTTATTCATACAGTGGTTATCTGATTTGATGCTAATATTTTCTTCCTTTGAATTTTGATTTTTTTCTAATTTAATAATGACTATATCCATAAAATAAAGTAAAATGGGAGAACATCAATCCATTTTATGGTCACTTGATCCCTTGGTAATAATTACTCGTAAAAATTGAATGCAAATATCATGTTTAAATACATTTATTTATGCTCACATTGTTTCCAGTATTATTAATAATTAAGAGACTTAAGTGTGTATAACCAACCAAATATTCAATGTCAAATTTTTAAAAAAATTAAATAGCAACTACGTTTTGTACAGAAATACTTTAAAACTTGATGCATTAAAACAATGTTTTGTTTATCCTGTAACATTAAATTCTGTTGAGAGTCAAGATGCAGCCATACTGTGTGATGTGGACAGGAAGGAAAGCATTGGTTTTGTATGTCAATAAATGGTCACACTCCCCCAAATCATTCTTATCTAAATTTGACATTTTTACTGAACAATCAACAAGAAGAAAACATTGGGTTTAATCAGAAGGTAAAGAAGTGAATAATTAATAAATTTATCTGAATAATAAAAACAATATTATTCAACCACTAAATAGCCTTATATGATACTTTGGGGTAAAATAACTGTTATTTGAACTATCAGTACATTCAGTAAGCTTGTTTAATGCAAAATATGGAGCCAACATCTATGTTCAATTAAATTCTCAGAGACTGTCTCCTATTTGGATGAAAGTAGGTTAATTTTTGTCAGTCTAAATTATTGATTAGCCTAGCTGACTCTCATAAATCACTTAGATATTTGCTGGATTAAAGATAATTTTTAATACTGTGCCAGAAAATGTGAGAACTAGCCTCATCTCTCCTGCATAAACTTTATGCTTTGTATCATGTGTTCTAGCTATGGTAAACTACTTGTAATTTGCCAAATGGGCCACACCTTCATATGCTGCCCAAAATGTTCTCTTCTCATCCTATCACATCTCCTTCTTCCGAAATTCAACTCATAAATCATTCCCTCTAAAATATCCTGCTCTAACTACCCTAAAGGCCTAAATTGTTTCAAAAGAAGAACTTGGAAAAGATTTGGAAGTTGGAAACCTACTAAATTCTTACTTGAGTTGTATCACCAATCAAAACTACGCTTGGCCTGTTGAACTTATGTCTCATTTGAATCACTACAAAATAATTATGTCCTCTCCACCAGTTTCCAGAATTGAGCCAGTTCACATGACTTGACTCTTTTAAATGAAATGGAGTGTTGAGTTATTTGAAGATGGACCACACTCCCCAAAATTATAATTGTAAATCTTTCTTTTAGTCATCTCCATAGGGATCTGAAGCCACTTGCCATGATGACTCTGCATTAGGGAAAGGAAATTAGCTACACTTGTTTAGGGTTTACTGGATAGTGGCTCTGAAATGATATTTATTCCTGGGGATTAAACAAAGTCATTATGGGCCATCAGTCAAAGAAGGAGTTTATAGAAATGATTGATATAGTTCTGACTCAATTCTGTTTCATGGTAGGCCCAGAAATAATTCTGTCATTATTTTTCAACTTGTAAATGCAAAAGTGATAGAATAAGAGTCAAACTTCATGCAATATGTCAGTTTCCTCACCTGTGGAATGAGGATTATTATGGTAGAAAAGATAAAGTTGAACTGACTCTGCTACCAAAGTAATAGGCTTAAAGCAGCAGCATACTCCTGGAGGAAATGTAGACATCAGGGCTTCTTTAAAGGATCTAAAGGATGAAGGGCTGTGCAGCAGAGTTGGATCTTGAAAAATGGTAATGGGTTATCCAAAATATTAACCATATGATGGTTAATAGCAGCTTCTGTTCCAGCTGTGGTTTCTGTATTGAAACAAATGAGAACATCCCCAGAAACCAGGTATTTGACTATTGATCTAGTGAATGTTTTTACCTTTTAACAAAGGCTACAAAAAGCATTATTCTTACAATTGGCAAGACAAGCTATACAATTTCTTCCATCTTACCTCAAGAGTAAACTCACTCTCCAGCCTTCTATACTAATCTTGTTCTTAGAGATCTTCATGGTTTGCCATACAAGTAGATCTGCCACTACAGTCTTATGAACCCTCTATTCCCAGAAGATACAAATATGCTTGAAGTATTTGTGGCAATGGGAATGTATATAGAGCATGGGGCAGTTCTCCATACAATCACAAATGTTTAGAATTTTTAGATAAGTCATCCTCTGCGGATAAGAATTTTATTTTGAGAACTAGTTTCTGGCATGCTATGGGTCCTAATCTGTAAAAACTGAATATCTGACAATGTGACACCAAAAAACAAAACAACCTAACCCATATTCAAGAACAAAGAGATGTCAGAAATATGAAGTAATAAAGTTAAGCATGCATAGCAGTATTCTATCATCAAGTTGAAGTTTTACATGTGAGACTGCGCTCTAGCAGGACCTGAAGGCAAAAGGAAGACAAGAAGAGATTCAGAATAGGATGACAACTCCTTCACTTGCTACACTGCCTCCCTTCTATAAAAACCTATGACCTCATGAATATGTCCTCATAACTTATTGAGGAAGAAAAATTCAAGCTTAGCATACAGATTGTTTTACATCATACTCCAACATCTCCTGCAAGTAAACAGCTACAGCCTGAGAGCCTCACTTCAGGCTGAACCTGGAGAGACAATGGTGAAAGGAAACTCTTTCAGTGGGAAAAACTTGAAGAAATGCACCAGGTGTTAACTTTTCCTGGAGGGAGAGATTTCTAGAGATATACATTGCTATTGACACTTACAGATCATCACTGTAAACACTATAAAAGAAATGAAGGAGGATGAGAAGATTTATGGTAAAGGAGTTAAATCAGTAGTACTTTGAGGAGACGTTTTTCAAAACTAAATTTTAAATAGAGCCTCTCTCCCAAAAACAAAACAACAAAAAACAATGCGTAGTGCACTATTTTGGGGAGTGTGGGGTAGTTCATTCATAAACCTTTGAAAGCACATCCATAGACACCTTAGGTCAAGGTCAAGAAAGCTTAGTTAAATAGTAGTTTGGTGAAATTCATAAATCAAGTAATTATTATATTTCAAAGGGAAGTGAAAATCCTTGGAAGCCTAACATCCAAGTTAGCAGCACAATTACTTTCATTATTTAACATATCTGTATCTATTCAGTCAGTATTATTCTATTTGCCTGTTTACTTTCTATAATTAAAGAAGCAAAATATTTTAAATGTGTTGTATGTAATCAGTTTATAATATTGTTCAAATCCTCTATTTTCTAAGTGATCTTCTTCTTATATGTTTTATCCATAATCAGAATAGGTGTATTGAGGTATTAATATAGATACATCTATTTCTCCCTTCCAGTCTGTCAATATTTGCTTCATATATTTTGTGATTTCACTTGTGTTCTCTGTATCCCAATTTTGTTCCTGGGGAGACAATGGTACACAACCACGCTAGCTCATTTCAGTTCTTTCACATAGACACTTTTTACAACAGTTGTGAAAAATCTGACCCTGAAAGATGCTAGTTGTAGCGAAAAGAACTAGGGACACAGGTCGGTTTTTCAGAGCAGTGAGAGCTTCACACGTGCCGAAAACAGTTGCATGAAAAACGTTTCTCTACCATGCTATGAAAATGATTATCCTCACTTTTAATTGAAATGTAACTAAATTTAAAGAAAGAATACAAGTATGGTTAAATACTAGAAAAGACCCTTATTTGAGAACATGTCTCATTCAACAAAACTTAGTTTTTAACAAATGAAGCTCTGTATCAAAAAGTAGCAAAGTTTCTCCCATTTAATCATAAACACCAGGACACCAAAGATTTTGTTCTCTATATCCCAAAGCCTTGAAAACCACACTACTAACTTTTAAACATTTACGAGGAGCCAAGCACAATCAGAAAGCGTTTCATATATCATTTTACTTAATCCCCATACACCACCCGCGAGTACTATTATCTTCATTTTATATACCAGACCTGCAGCAAGAGGTTAAATCATTTACCCACTTGACACAAGCTAGCAGCAGGTGGGTTCAAACTTGGGCCTTTTGTCTCTAGATCCTCTACACTTACATATTTATTGAACACGTTAATGGTGTTGGTTAACATCAAACGTGCTTTTAAAAAAAGAGAGAGAGAGAGAGATGCAAACATAATCTTTTTCCGGAGGAGGGGTAATGTGGTCAAATTCCGGCTAGGTTAAGACAGGAGTAGTCTTACTTTAGAGGCTGAGGTAAGTTTCCTCAAGAAATTAGTGGTCCTGCCTGAGGAAGAAAAAGGTCTGGTTTAGCACGTAGGAGGTAAAAAAATAAATACATAAAACAAAGAAGGGCAACGAGTGAGGACGAGCCCGGCGGCCCAACTCGACGTCCCAGCCCTTCTCATGCACTGCGCAGGCAGGCGCCGCGGCCTGAAGAAGTCGGGGACTCCCAGAGAGGAGCTCCCAGCCTCGCGAACCTCGGTTGGGCAGACACTGACAGCAGAACGCCAGCGGCCTGGGGGGTGGCGACCCCGGAGCGCTCCCACTCTGCGGGCACTCTGTGATTGGTCCTTGCTCTGCCCCTGGGGCCTGGGACGAACTTCCTATTGGCCAGCGGTACCGAGGTTCCTATTGGTTACGGACTCCGGGCATGCGTGCTTGGGACATGAGCGTGGGCCCCGCGTTTGCTGAGTCGGCGTTTACCTTGTGCGTAGCGGGCTGTGACCTGGGCAGGTGAGGGCCCCGCTCAGGTGAGAGCCTCAGGTCGGCGCTTCGGCAGCCTCCGTATCGCCCACGCACTTTGGTTTCTGCGGCGTCGGCTTTGTCCGCGCTGGCAGCCGGAAACGGCAGAGAGGGGAGCGCTGTGGAAACTCAGGACGGGGTGAATCCTGCTCCACCGCGGGAATAATAGTCCCTATTTTATAGTATTGTAGGAATTAAGGGATCCATCCTCTAGGGCGCGTGGCTCCTAGAAAGTGATGTAAATTGTTAGATACACTAAGAGTGTTTCCCAGCATTTCATTTTCACCGTACTTGTGAAACCGTACTTTTTGCATGTAATTTTTGGGGAGGTAGAGTCATTTATTCATTCATTCAAAAACAGATGCTGAGAGCCTGCTGTTTGCCAGGCACTGTTCTGATCCCTGGGGATACAGAATTAAAATAGAATCATTCAATTATTTCACTTCTTAATATTTTGCCTAACATGGTTATTTTATCTGTTAGTTTTGTTTTTGTTTTGTTTTTAGGCTGAATTTGTCTTTAGTCAGATTTAATTGACTAACAGAGCATAAACTTAATTTTAACTACTTGTTAGGCGCACTCCAGAAGTGGTTTGAGTTTCAGTTTAAATCTTTGCTGAGAGTTCCCCAGACTTAGACACGGTGTAATGAGCATGCAAAACTCTTACGGGTGTCCTTTAATTTACTCTTGGCAATCTCCATGGAAAAACGTAAAGGAATAAGTAAAATGTTCGAGTATAGTGGAAATATATTTAAGGATAAGATGGTCTTTTTTGAGAGTAACTTAAATAAAGGCAAGTTCCGACATGTGCTATGATTACTTTGCTCAACATCAGGATGAAATGTCTACCTCCAAACTTGCAATTTTAATGGGAATGCCTTTTTTTTCTTTTTCAACAACCAACAAACAAAAACAAACCCCATTTGGGTCGGCTGAGGTGGCTCAGCAGGTAGAGTTCTCACCTGCCATGCTGGAGACCGGGGTTGGATTCCTGGTGCCTGCTCATGTAAAAACCAAAAAAAAAATCCATTTACTGAGTATTACTTGGTTTCTAGCACTAATTGATATAAATACAATTCTTATCAGATATTAATATCATTTTGAAAGTGAGGATAGTACGACCACTTTGGTCAGTTAAGTAAGTAGCTTGCTGAAAGTTACACTTCTAAAAAGTTGCACAATCCCTTTCTAAGCCCATAAAATCTGACTAGTTTCAGACTTTGAAAAACTGTGTTTCTGAATTAGGGTTTAGTTTCTCTATTTCTGTTGTGTGTGTGTGTGTGTGTGTGTGTGTGTGTGTGTGTGTGTTTTGCAATAAACCTTTTTTGCTTTTTAAATAATGCTTTCAGTACTCTGTAGCTTATAACAACCAGAGTTTTCCAATAAATTTATAGCTATGACCATTCTTAAACTTTTCTTAAAGGAATGGTAATTTGTGGCCTCAGGTTTATGTATATGCATCTCCTTTTCTGGAGTGATATCATTTCTGCAGTTGCTGGAAACCCCAACCTAGCTCAGTGCAGAATATCCATAGGTGTGCATGCAAATATGTTCATCTGTTGCCTGGTTCTTAACCAGGGCAGCTCATCAGAATCCCTTGGGTGCCTTTACAAACTATATTTCTAACTCTACCTTTGTGGTGCATTTGATTCAGTAAATTTTCTGTAGAACCGAGGCCCCCAGATTATTTTCATAGGGATTTGGAGCTGAGGACCACTGGTATAAGTTGGCACAGGGAATTTGTTACGTAGGTACGGAACTCCCACTAACACATGGCTTTGAGTCCATATTTAGTTTCCTCAATCATAAGAATTAGCATTATTAAGATGCTGACCCAGTGGGGATAACTGGAGTGCCCAATAGCCTGGCAGACAAAGACTGCTTATGAATATGCAGTTTATTTATGAAAGGATTAGTAGAAAAAAGGCCTGATGGAGAGAAAGTGGTAGAAAATTTGGGCTTCAAAGTATTGTTCATGTGCTATTCTGGTATTTTGATGAACTCTCCATGCTATTGGCTGGTCCAGTCTCTGCAGATGTGCAAAGGACCTGTACGAGCTTTATGCTTTAAATTTGTCTCGAAATTTGTCAGTTATGGCACTTCAAAATGTATGTTTATTCATTCAAGTTCACATCTTGGAAGTCAAGAGAAGTCTGTTTCAAGAAGATGTAGAGTGGTCAGCTGGCTTGAATGCTGCCAAGATGAAAGTCTTTATTGGATTCTTGGTGTAATGAAGATACCAGTTTCAGTTATGTGGGGAGAAAGGCTCAGTTAGAGAGGTTGAGGGGACTGTGAATAATAATAATAATTCAAAGTATTTTGCTGTTATATGTCAGATTAAAATCAAGTCTTTAGGGAGTAGGGCATAGTATATGAAAACTCTGCACTTTCTGCACAATTTCTCTGTTAACCTAAAACTACTCTGAAAAATAAAGTCCATTAAAACACCCACACAAACCTACATATCCATTGCTTACCAAATGCCAGACACTCTACAGATATTGGGGGATACAAGGACAAATATACCCTGCCCTTAGGCTTGCTGCCTTTCTGCAAAGTCACAAAAGTGATAATTACAGTATAAAGTAATGGGTACCATATAGAGGGCTACAGGAGCACCCAGGAGGGGTATTTCCCCTGTCCTTTGATTTAAATGAGTTGACATGTAAAAGCACTTAGAAAGGACCCAGGTCACCTGTCCTGTGATTTAAATGAGTTGACATGTAAAAGCACTTAGAAAGGACCCAGGGGCATAGTAAGTCCTCAATAAATATGACTATTAATAATAACAGCAACACATAGCAGCTATTACACGTTAAGCATAATTTAACTCATTTACAACTTAACCACTAATGACTAGTATCCCCATTTGTAAACAAAGAAACAGGTACTGTTTTAGTTTGCCAGGGCTGCTATCAAAAAGTATCACAGAGTAGGTGGCTTAAACAATGGATTTTTAGTCACAGTTTTAGAGGCTAGACGTCCAGTATGTCAATAGGGTGTGCTGTCCCTGAAGTCTAGTGGCTCACTGGTAACCCATAACTCAATATCTGTTTCCAACATATGCCATCTGTCTTCTCACTACTACTAATTTCCTCTGCTTATAAAGACTCCACTCATATTGAATTAAGGCTCATCCTGATTCAGTTTGGCCTTATCTTAACAAAATCTTTGAAAATCCTATTTAGAAATGAGTTCATACCCACAAGACAGAAGTTTAAACTTGAATATATCATCAAGGGACACATGATTCAATCCATAATAGGTCTAGAGAGTAATTTACCAAAGGTCTTACTTTCCTGAGGTGGCAAGGCACTATTTGAATCAAGGCAGTCCATTTTCAGACTATACTTGAGCATTCATCTATGCTACCTCTTGTTTTTTTGTTTTGGTGAGCATATCTTCGTGTGTATGTTCTTAAGTCATGATTAATGACTTTTCCTGGAGATGTATGCAAACTGTGAACTAAAGCCTGGTGAATTGCTGAGGCTGGGAGACTTACAAGCTGAGAGACAAAAGCAAAAACAATTAGAGATAAAGAGAGCTTGGTATCTTCAGAATGACGAAGTTGCACGGTGTGTCTTGAGAGATGAAGGAAGAGAGTGAGAACCAGATGAGTTGACAGGCTGGCTAGAGCCAGATTGTGAATGTTCATAGCCTCCTAATGAAGAGTGTAGGCTTCACTTTATAGGCATTAGGATGCCTCTGACAGCCTTTCAACACTGAAAAGATGTGACCTGATTTGCATTTTAGAAGGATCACTGTGAGAAGGGTGGGTGGGTGGAGAGACACCTTAGCTTTACAAGGAAAGTCAGGGAGAGAACTCATGTTGCGACTTTGGAGTCATTGTACAGAGGATAGTTTAATGTGTTTAGGAGGATTTGGTATGAGATGAGTTATGAAAAAATTTTCAGCATTCTAAAAATTATATTCTTCTCTAGACATGACAAATAGCCAAGATTGTAAATTACATTCCTGTGGAAGTATTAATAAAGTCAGAGTTGAAAAACTTAAAGAAATGAAAATGCTGGTTACTTTAAGAAAAGAGAAGCAACACCTTTAGGACATTTGGTCATAAAAGCAGAAATTGAAGGAAGAGAAGGTAGTCTTTTGGGGGCATCAACATTGAAATATCTTCTTTTTTTTTTTTTTTAAACATTTCCTCGAAGATATGTGTGGGAGTGGAGTGGGTTAACACTTAACAGTAAAGTAAATCCTGCTGATTTGATTTTACTTAATTGCCAACTGCCATCTCCTCCCTCATCTGCCTGTGACCCTACTACTCTGTAGCTAATAGGCACCATTGAGCAGGGAGGCAGCCCTCACTATACCATCAGCATCAACCTGGGGCCTTCTGTACTTCCTGGACAATTTTGTAGAGACCTAGACCAATTTACTGGAATTCCATATCTATACTGCAGAGACCTCCTGATACCAGATGTGGGCACTAGAGTTGACTGGATAGATATTTAACTTTTGTGAACAGATTCTCCCACCATCATTTTAGTCAAGTAAAAATAATTTAGAATTTTTATGATGTATACTCTTCATTTTGGATTACTGCATTTAATTGTACATGTGCAGCATACCATGTTATATATTTAATGTGACTTTTTCAAGAAAATTCTTATCAAAGCTCATATATATCTGATAATCAAAGCTTATATATATGTGATGATCAAAGATTATTGAAGTTTATATTTCTGATAGTATTTTAAGGAAATACATATAAAGTTTGTTTTATGTATATGAAGATGTAAATTATTTTAAATTTCTTTCTAACATTTGTTAATGTTCAGTTGTAGCATTGGTTTTGGTTGATGAAACTGACATCTTGTCTAGTTTTCATTTATGTTTATATTATAATTTTATGTATATATTATCAAGACAGATATGCAATAACCTGTGATATATATAAATACACATATCCTATTATATATACAAATGTACATCATAATAAATTAGTTTTTGCATTAGTACTTAACCTTTAGGATTGATGGGTGAGTCTGATTTTTGTATTGTAAGCAAAGAAACTGATGCATACCAAGAGAACATGGTACCTGGTCACCAAAGAGCTCACTGCTAGTTATATATAAGAAGCTTAAACACAAACTCAGGTTTTATTTCCACTGTGCTGTTCTGCCTGAAAGAAGAGGGAACATGAGAGTTTATGCTACTTAAATGCGGACATACTTTATTTTATTGTGGTTCACTTTATTGTGGTTTGCTGTTATTTCATTTTTACAGATGGAAGCTTGGTGACAAACCTGCATCAAGGAAGACTATTGGTGCTATTTTTCCAACAGCATATGTTCACTTAGTGTCTCTGAGTAGCATTGTGGCAATTCTCACAACATTTCAAAATGTTTTTGTTACTATTATATCAGTTACATGATCTGTGATCTTTGATGTTACTATTGTAATTGTTTTGAGGTGCAGTGAACTGCACACATATGAGATGGCAAACTTCTAGATAAATATACATGTTCTGACTGCTCCCTTAACTAGCCATTCCCTATCTCTCTCCCTCTTCTCAGGCAAGAGGAGATAACAACAATGTTGAAATTGGGCCAATTAATTAATTAATGCTTTGAAATTAACCCTAAAAACCTTTAAGTGTTCAAGTGAAAGGAAGAATTGCACATCTATCATTTTAAATAAAAAGCTAGAAATGATTAAACTTAGAGAGAAAGACATGTCAAAAGCCAAGACAGGCCAAAAGTTAGGCCTCTTACACCAAACAGCCAAGTTCAGATTTTTGAAGGAAATTAAAAGTGCTACTCCAGTGAACACATGAATGATAAAGAAACTGAAACAGTCTTATTGCTAATATGAAGAAAGTTTTACTGGTCTGGATAGAAGATCAAACCAGCCATAATACTCACTTTAGCTAAAGACTCTCAATTCTGTGAAGGATGAGAGACAAGAGGAAGCTGCAGAGACTGTTTCATAAGATTTAAGGAAAGAAGCCATCTCCATGATATAAGCATGCAAGATGAAGCAGCAAGTGCTACGTAGAAGCTACAGCAAGTTATCCAGAATATCTAGTTAAGGTAATGATGAAGGTGCCTACACTAAATAACAAATTTTCAATGTTGGATGAGAAACAGCCTTCACTTAGAAAAAGATGCCATCTAGGACTTTTAAAACTAGAGAGAAGTCAATTCCTGGCTTCAGGTCTTTGAAGAACAGGCTAAATCTTGTTAGAGGCTAAAGCAATTGATGGCTTCAAGTTGAAGCCATTGCTCATTTATCATTATGAAAATCTTAAGGCCCTTAAGAATTATGCTAATCTATCCTGTCTGTGCTTTATAAATGAAACAACAAAGCCTGGATGACAGTATATCTGTTTACAACATGGCTGACTGAATAGTTTAAGCCCACTATTCAGATCTGCTCAGAAAAAAAGGATTCCTTTCACAGTAGTATGTCTCATTGGCACCTGGTCACCAAAGAGCTCTGATAGAGATTACAGTGAGATTAACATTTTCATGGCTGCAAACACAACATCCATTCTGCAACCCATGAATCAAGGAACGATTTATATTTTCAAGTCTTATTATTTAAGAAATACCTTTCATAAGGCTTTAAATGCCATAGATAATGAATCTTCTGATGGATCTGGGCAAAGTATATTGAAAACCTTTTGGAAAGCACTCACCATTCTAGATACCATGAAGAACATTCGTGATTTGTGGGAGGAGGTCAACATATCAACATTAATAAGAGTTTTGAAGAAGTTGATCACAACCCACATAGATGACTTTGAGGGGTTCAAGACATCAGTGGAACAAGTAACTGCTGATGCAGTAGAAATAACAAGAGAACTAGACTTAGATGTTGAATCTTAAGATGTGACTGAATTCCTGCAATCTCATAATAAAACTTTAACACATGAGGAGTTGCTTCTTATGGATGAGCAAAGCAAGTGGTTTCTTGAGATGAGATCTAGTCCTGGTGAAGAGGCTCTGAATGTTGTTGAAATGATAACATAGAATTTAGAATATTACATAAACTTAGTTGATAAAGCAGTGGCAGTCTTTGAGAAGATTGATTCCCATTTTGAAAAAAGTTCTGTGAGTAAAGTGCTATTAAACTGCATCACATGCTACATAGAAATCATTCATGAAAGAAAGAGTCAATTGATGGGCCAAACCTCATTGTTTTCTTATTTTAAGAAATTGTCACAGCCCCTCCAACCTTCAGCAAACACCACCCTGATAAGACAGCAGCCATCAATATTGAGGCAAGACTCTCCACAAGCAAAACATTTATCATTCATTGAAGGCTCGATGATGACTAGCAATTATGACCAATAATGTATTTTTTCATTAAGGTAGGCACATTGCTTTTTTGGAAGTAATGCTATTGCAAGTGAATAGACTAAATTATAGTGTAAACATAACTGGGAACCCCCAAAATTCATGTGACTCATTTTATTGCAATGTTCACTTTATTGTGGTGGTCTGGAACTTCAGTATATCTCTAAATTATGCTTGCATTTAGTAGGTGAAATGGAGACAATTATGTATAGTAAATGGCTTAACCAGTAAATGTAAAAAAAATTATTAAAATGTTTACAAGATCTTGAATTTCATAGAACTTTTTGTTACCATTAAATTTTTAAATGGATTTTTCAATCTTTTCAGTATGTTTATTACCCTATTTTGCTATTCAGAGGTAATATTAAGAGCCTGTTTCATTTTCTATAATGATAAATTTTAAATAGTGGGGTATAATATAGACAAAAAAGTAGTGAAAGAGGAGGCTGAGATGTTGATTACTGTCAATCTTGAATGGATGTGTTAGCCCTTAAATTATGATTTTATTCCCAAAGTGATACATTATTGAAAGATGTAAAGTAAGGGCAGTGATATTATATGGTATGTCAGTTGGGAAGATTACCCTGGAGGATTTGTTGGAGGGGCCAGTATTGGATAGTGTCAAGGAGACCAATTACAAGGCTGTTAAAGTAATCAAAGGGAGGTGGTATTAGTACTTCAATGGCTTTAGAGATGAAAAGGGACATATTTTTTATAAATTTAGTAATTCCTATCAGAAAACCAAATTAAAAGTTTGGTGTGCTTGTCCACTAGAAACTAATGACAGGCAGTGAATATTTGTTCATGCCATACATGACAAAATACTGTTTCTATTTGCAGATTTCTGCTTGCTTCCTTCACTTATCCTAAGTCTGTGATTACATTTCTCCATGTCAGGGAGCACGGCCCTGAATGTCATCTGCAGAGATGTCTATTGCTCAAGGAGCACCCATGAATTCCCCTCATTTCCCAACCCCTTTCAGTAAGTAGGGCCATAAGACCAGTTGTGAGCACTTAAAGTCCATGCATGACCCTCCAGCTGGCAGCCCTTGCTACAGCAGCTGTAGAGGGATTATAGCTGTCCTGTGTCTCAAATAGCTCGTCCATCAGGCTGTTTACTTAAGGAGGACTAAGAAGTATCTACAGGATTTAATTATATGCAGATCCTGTTGATGAACAATTCTAAGATAATGATGGAAACAAAAGCTTGACTGGATTGGAGGTAAAAGAATTCAAGGACAAGGAGTGGAGTCCAGAGTATAGGAGTGCTCAAGTGTATAGATTCAAATGTATGAATTCAAATTCAAGATATATTTCAAAGTAAATAAACTGAATTTTCAATTTAGAGAGCTAAATAAAGAATAATGAAAAAGCATGTAGCAGGAAGGAAATAAGAGAAAATTAGTCAATAACAGTAGAAATTAAAAAAAAAAAGCTAAATCAATAAAACCCAAACCCATGTTC
This sequence comes from Tamandua tetradactyla, assembly GCF_023851605.1. Classification (NCBI taxonomy): domain Eukaryota; kingdom Metazoa; phylum Chordata; class Mammalia; order Pilosa; family Myrmecophagidae; genus Tamandua; species Tamandua tetradactyla. Next base: position 56,747,317 of record NC_135335.1, read on the forward strand.
TTTGAAATGACTAATAAAACCAAATGGGGGGGGGGGAAATAATGAAGAAAAAGCAGAAATAATCATCCTAATTGAAAAGATACAAGGAAATTTATAAAAATAAATAAATATAAATATATATATATATATATAATGCCAGATATGATTATTGACTGTCAGCATCCATTTCTACATCCTCATAATGTGGAAGAAAGAGCATAGGATCCCATGGAGAGAGTGTGGATTGTAGTGTTTAGAAGCGATTTTAGAGCCAGACTGCTTGGATTTGAAAACTGGGCCCCACACTTACTAGTTCTGTGTCTTGGCAAATGCCTCTGTTACTCAATGTTAAAAAGAGGGCAGTGAGAGTTCTCACCTCATTGAAGGTTATGTGAATTAGATCTGGTTGTTTTTAATTAGAAGAACTCCTAGTATATGATGCACATTGTGAAGTGTAGGGATTATTATTGAGCATTAATAAGTTATTACATAGCATTAAATTGATATGATAACTCCTTTACCTTGATTCTGAATTCTTAATGCTAAATACTCTATTTTAGATCTTCAAGCATAAAATTAAGTGAACATTCATAAATTTGAGTCATTTAAGCTGCATCTACCCTCATCCAGAGATGATTGAGTTAAAAAAATCAATTAAGGAGTCAAGTGGAGTAAAACAAGCTAGCCAGGAAAGGACAAATATTGCATGATTTCATTTATATAGAGATAGAAAATGGATTATGCTTTACCAGGTGGGGATGGGGATTTTCTGTTTGGATGATGATAAAGTTTGAACAATGAAGGGTGGTGATGGCAGCACAACATTGTGAACATGATTAATACTGAAGAATTGTACTCTTAAAAGTGGTTAAAGTGGGAAATTTTGGGTTGCATGTAAGTGACCACAATGAAAAGTTAAATAGTTCAGTACCCTAAAACACTTGCTGACTGCCCCGTCACTCCCGCGTGCCCAGCACCAGGTGTTATTAAATCCCTTCTGTTTTCTGATTCATGCAGATAACCCTAGGAAAGGGAAAGCTTGTAAATCATTCAGTTGGAATAATTTTGTTTAGTGCATGTGGGCTTACATATCAAAGTGAACTTTTACCTCAAAACCATAAAAACTGAGATAATTTAAATGTGTTTGAAATATTTCAACTGATAAACTCCCTGCCCCTCTCCGAAGTAGAAGCATTAACTCAAATGTTAATAATAAACGTCACATTACATATGCTGATGTTAAATCTATTCTTCCACATATTCATCTACTCGTATTTAATACTAACATTCTTCAATTTCAATGTGATTGGTTAATATTTCAAGGAAATATAAATGCTGCATTTGACACCCCTTAGATTTTCATAGCTAGAAATCATGATGGGACTTCTTAGGCAAGGAAATATTTTGTTATTCAGATAATTTTTCATAGAGAGGGAGAGAATGTTAACATAAATGAGTTCTATTATGTCTGCTCAATCTATCTTTAGCACTTATTATTTTTCCTTATGAGTGCGTGCAACCCTCTAGGGTCATCAGGAGCATGACCAGAAAGGAGTAGACCCAACTCAGGTCCTGTAAGGGGGGCATAGAGGGACACCCAGGTTGTTTGCCCACTCAATCCTGTTCAGCAGTGCTCCTTATCTAGGGAGCCGTGCTAAGCATCGCATCAAATACTTATGTCAAGGGAAAGGCAAATAAAAGAAACAACAGAAAGCACAACAAAACAAAACAAAAAATAAAACATCTGCTGATGTCTGGAACTGATCTGACCTTCACACCTATACTTCAGTGTTATCACAAGCTGGTCTCATGCTCACATCCGGGCCATTGGGTTCTTCACTGGACATGAGCAATCTCACAGAATGTCAAACAAGGTCCATCTGAGCTATGATAAAGCAAGGCAAGAAGTCTCTGTGAGATACCAAGTAGCAAACCATTAAATAAGGGCCAGCTGCTTCTTTACCAAGAATAGTTTTAACCCCATGCTAGTCTATGTTCCCCACAGATATGATTTATTGAGGTGTCTGACCCCAACTTTCTGATATCATCTAATTTACCCCAAACCTTGCCTCCTTAGATCCTCCCCAAATCTCTCAACCAATGCCCAAGTCCCATCATTTGTTCTTTCTAGCATAGAGGTTCTAATGTGATTCTTCTAACCTCTTAACCGAGATGCCCCATGATTCCGTGTAGCATGAATTCTCGCTGCAAGGAATAATAAACCCAAACTGATTAACTACAAGTGTGTTTTCTGGTGGGCTTGGCTAGAAGGCATCAATGGTGTATATTGTCTATTGAATCCTCACAGTGATTCTCTGACAGCAGGTATCTATTCTTATTCTCTGACACAGGGTATTTATTCTTATTCTCTAGATGAGGAAGCTTCATCTTTGAAAGCTTAAGTATCTTGCCAGAATTCACATGGGTGGTAGAAGTCATGGCCAGGTTTCTAAGCCAGGTCTATTGCTGTTGTGCTCCCAGTCTTATGGTCTATAAAACATAAGTGTGTTATTATTGTAATGTTTTATGCACACAAAATATTAAAATTGCAGCAAATAATTATAAAATGAACCATGAAGTCGCTATCCAATTTAAGAACAGAGCTGTTACATCTCTGATTTTATCTAAAGGCTTCTCTTGTTACATCCCCTAAAGAGTAACCAATATCCTGTGTATCATGATTATCATGGCTTCCCCTTTCTCTCACTCTCTCTTTCTCTCTCTCTCTCTCTCCAACCCTCCCTCTCTCCCCCCTCCCTCTCTTACTTTCACTCTCACTCACTCTCTCTCACCCCCCTTTCTCAATCAATCCCTCTTTAATTTTGAAGAACTCAAATTTACAGAAAGATCACAGATACAATGCAAAGAACTTTTTTCTAAACCATTTGAGAATAAATTGCCAATTTGATGCCCCATCACCCCAGATACTTCAGTATGTAAGTATTTCCTACAAACAAGAACATTCTCATATCTAACAGTAATATATCCAATTAACATATATCGGCAGTAATGTAATCTATCAAATTAATGTATTTGTTAATGTAACCATCAAAATAATGAAATTAATATTGATGCATTACTACCATCTAATATTTGATGCCCACTCAATCTTTACCAATTGTTTCAATAATGCCTTTTGTTAGAAAAAGGGATCAGTTTGGAATTATGCATTATGTCTCCTTCATCTCCTTCAGTTTGGAAGAGGTCCACATTCTTTCCTTGACTTTCATGATGACACTTTTAAAGATGCTAGACTAATTATTTTGTAGAAGCGTCCTAAATTTGAATTCATCTTATGTTCCCTCATGATTAGGTTCAAGTTACATATATAGGAATATCATAATATGATTACTATATTCTCATTGCACTCTATCAGGTGGCAAAAAATTTCAGTTTGTTCCATTACTGGTGATGTTCCTTTTGATCATTTGTTCAGATGGTGTATTCTAGGCTACAAACTGTAAAGTTACATCCTTTCCTTTTTTGCGTGTGTCTTTCTACATATATATAGTTCTGTATCTATACATGTACATGCACAAGGCAGATTGTGATATATATATATATATATCATTGGGAATTTTGTTCACAACATTTTTGGAAGGTGCATGGGCTGGGAATGAACCTGACTCTCCAGCATGGCAGGCAAGAATTCTACCACTGAACTACCCATGCACCATTTCATCAAAATTCAAATAGGAATTTTGGAGAGAAGTACTTTTAAACTATGCACATATCACCTTCCTCATGAAACTTATATTAACTAATTATATCAGTATGGACTCATGGTGACTTATTTCACTCATTGGATTATAATCCATTACTTTTATTAATTTTGACATTCAAATTTTCCCAAATGTGGCCAGTAAAATACCATTCATGCTGACTCCTGTCTTTTTCATATGCCACTGACATTCTTTCAGTTCTTCCTTGATTTTTGGCACAAAATGTTCCAAACTCTTTCTTATACCTTGCCTGCCTCAGCTCAGGTTTTAACCATTTCTTTATGTTTCTTTCCTTTCAAGTTCCTCTACAAGTTATGATTTGAGTGGAGAATGAAATTTAGAAACCAATGTCTGGGCTCTAGATATGCTCAGAGCTATTGGGGTGTCACTGCTCCTAGATTTTTTAAATAAACAGAGGTAGGGAATATAAAAAAACATCTTCATATACCTAAATTATCCATGCCAGCATTCCACATGGGTGATGGCCCCTGTCATGGTCAGGTTCATGTGTCAACTTGACCAAGTGGTGGTGCCCGGTTGTCTGGTCAGACAAGCACTGACCTGACTATTGCTATGAGGACACTTCATGCACTTAAATCATGACCACATTGGTGGAATCCATAGCTGATTGCATTTACAGTTGGTTAACGGGAGTGTCTTCTTCAATGACTGACAGTCTAATCACTGGAAGGCTTTTGAGGAGGGTTCAGAAGAAACAATTATTCTTCCTGCTTCAGCCAGCCAGCCTCTCCTGAAGGTTCATTGAGGACCTTCACTGGAGCTGCCAGCTTGCAGCCTGCCCTACAGACCTTGGCCTCTACATCCACACAGTTGCGTGAGACACTTCTATAAATTTTGTATTTACAGGTATCTCCTGCTGATTCAGTTTCTCTAGAGAACCTTAGCTAATAAACCCCCATGCCAGCTAATATAACCCCATCCCAGTTGGTCTTCCACATGTGCACTCTCTCGACCTTACTCAGTCTTGGACACTCTTCTCTGGGATGACTCCCTCTTTTGAGTGGCCATCCCTTCACCCTGTTACGGCTTTGACACACCAAGCCAGGCTGCTCTTACTCATGGATTCCCTCGTCACCCTACTCAGGTTCTGGCATCCTGCAGCAGGCTGCATTATGCTTGGAAGCTCTCAGAGACTGCACTCCTTGTGCTGGGCTGCCCTGCAATTTCATGGTCCTCTCCAAAAGATTCTTTGATATTTTTTCATGTAATAGCATTTAATTTATTTTTACTGCTGTATATCTTCCAAAATGTAATTGTACCAACTAAAAGTATCTGTTAATCTTACTCTTTAAAATGCTAATATCCATTTATGCATATTAAAGTTCAGTATGCATTTTCTTTGAAAAACAAAAAAGTATCTGTTATTTTGAAGATGAATATTCAGATTTTTTAGAGTCACTAAGCTACACTGAGGACAAAAGCTATTCACCAGTACTGTCTTCCAAATACACAGTACCACCTTTGACAATGATCTTTTACTCACTATAAATTGATATTTATATATAGTGTGAGGTAAAGATATAATTTCATGTATTTTTATATAAATAAAAGTATGCCAAGTATCTCACTAGTGATAATTTACTGCTTAAATTTTGATATTCCTCCTTTTTCCAGTATTTTATAAAATTCCATCTGACATATATATGTTATTTGCTATGTGTTTCTCTTTCTGGATTCTCTCTTCTGTTATGTTGGTCGTTTGCTTGTCTCAGTCCCAATGTTACAAAAAAATTAATTCAGCTTTAAAAATTTTTTTGACCTTCTGATAAGAAAGCCTGGTTTTAATTTTTTTCAGGAGTATCTTGGTTATTCTTAGGCCTTCCTCTTTCATGTAAATTTAGAACTAGCTTTCAAATCTCTCAAAAGAATTTTAGAAATTTGGTATTACATTGAATCAATGAATCAATTTTTGGAGAATTCATCCTGGAGCAAGCTATATCTCTCCATTTTTATAGATTGTCATTTATCCCCTTCAATAAAGTTTTATATTTTATATATGTTTTTGATATTTTCTGTTAATTTTATTACTTTATATAATGTCTTTCATAGCTTTTACATTGTCTTTTGAAAAGTTACATTTTTGAAGTCATGATTACTGTTATATATAATTACAACTGGTTTATATTTAATATATATGAGTTATATTTCATATTTAAATATGAGTTATATTTCTTGCTCCTCAATCTTTATACACATTTTATTTCATTACACATTTTGTAATACTGCCAGTAGGGCAATGCATTGAATGTAAGTGGTGATGGTAGGCAGCATATCTTATTTCCAACTCTCAAGATAATGTCTCTAATGTTTTACCATTAAAAATCATGTTTGCAATATATTTTTGACAGTTTCTATCAGGTAAATGATTACATTCTATTCCTAGACTGCTAAAATTAAATATTTTAACAATTCATGAATAGATACTGAATTTTTAATGACAATGCTATTGTTTGCATCTGTTATTTCTCCTTTAATCTGTTTAAATAGAAATGGTATTTATAGAGGTCACTAATTACAAATTCCTTTGCATTCAAAGGAAAAACTCAATTTATGATTGTGCTTTGTTTTGTCTTTAACACACTGCAGGGTTTTTTTTTTTTTGCTAGTTTTGGGAGCTAATTTTTACAGCTTTATTCAAGAATGAGATTTGCCTGTAATGTTTTGATTTATTTTTGTTTCATTTTGTTTTGTTTCCTTTTCTTATACTGTCTTTGCTTGGTATCAAGCTTTCTTTGATTCCATGATCTCATTTGGTGAGCATATCCTCTTATTTAAATCTTTGGGATGGCTTGTATAAGATTTGCATGACCTAGTCTTGGAAATTTTGGTAGAACTCGCCATAAAACCATGTTGGTCTGGTATTTTATTAATTGAAATACTTTGAGCCACTGATTCACTTTTTTCAGTGGTCATGCAACTATTCATGATATATATTTTTTGAGTTAGTTTTGGTAAATGAACATGCAGGGAAGATTTAACCTCTCAGGCCTGAGACTGCTAGGCTTACAAAAGCCTACTTGAAATACTAGCCCTTGGTTGGCATCTGCTAATTTGTATTTTGGGAGAGTTTGCACCCGTTCCTAACCTGATAGGAATGATTTACTGCACCTAAACTTTTGTATAAACAAGGTGATTTATGTGGAAGTCTTGCATATCTTGTGGGAATCTGGGATTTGTGTGCTTATGTGCACATTTCCCAATATAAACAACCTTTAGTCTTTTCAAAAAACTTCCTTTGAATTTGTTAATCCTCACTTTTGTATCTTTGTTTCCTGTGTCATTGCTATTTGCTCTTATCTTCATTATCTTCTATTTTCTTTGGCTTTATTCTCTAGCCATTTAATTTTAAGTTTTATGTTAAACTTATTTTCTGGCTTTTCGTTTCTGATATAAATACTTAAAACTACAAATTGCTTCTCAGCACATTTTTTATGGCTTCCACAATTTTGATTTGTAATATTTTCATTACTATTGAGTTCTGATTTTAGTAAAGTTTCCATTATTATTTCCTTCCTGAGCCAATTAAATATTCAAATTGGCTTTTTGTTCATTTGTTTGTATCTGCACATATAGGATATTTTTGTTTATTTTGTGTTATTGATCTCTAATTTATATATTTTTTAGAAAAATAACAGTCCATATGATACATATTCTTTGAAAATTTTTGTACCTTTATTAGGACTAGTTTATAGTCAATCTATTTTAAAGTTTCACAGGTATTTAAGTATCATATTCATTCACTTTTTGTCAGGTGGAAGGTTCTATATATGCTTACTGAGTAGAACTTTTAAGTATGCTTCTGAAGTCAGTAATCTGCTTAGTTTCTAAACAACTTCACCTCTCAATCAATGATGCATGCATATAAAAAGTTGCCACTATAATGGTGGGTTTATCCTTTTATCCCTAGAGATATATCAGATTTACTTACCTAAATTTTGAGTCTATTCTAATAGGCATTAATAAAATCAGACATTTTCATGTATTTTTGATTATTTACTTCGTGTGGTGACCTTTCATATTCCTAAAAATGTTTTGTATCAAAAGTCTACATTGTTTTAAATTAATATAGGTACTTGATTTTGTGTTTGCTTAATTTTTACCTACTATAACTTTTTACTTGCAACTTTAAGTCTATGCATATGGTGAAGATTTACCTACATTTTGTTTTTTATTAAATCCAGTGGTTTCCTCAGGACCCTGACCCTGAAGAGGTTTTCTGTATGTGGTTGTGGCGCTTTGGAGCTGTACATACCCCAGAAAAACATGTTCTTAAACTTAATCCAAATCCTGTGGGTATGCACCTCTTGTAAATAAGGCCTTTTGATGAGATTACTTCAGTTCAGGTGTGCCCTGGCTCAGTTAAATGGAGCTTAATTCAATTGCTGGAGTCCTCCATAAACAGCAGAATGAAATTTAAGACATATAGGAGAGAAAACCACAGGAGGTAAGAAACTGAAATTTAATGGAACCCGGAGGAGACGGAGAGGCTGGGAGAGGCCGCCATGTGCATTGCCATGTGACAGAGGAGCCCAGGACCCAGGAGCTCTGGCAGCCAGTCCCAGAACACTAGTTTTCTGGAAAAAAACATCGTCTTGATGATATCTTGATTTGAACTTTCCTTTTCAGCTAAGTAAGCCCCTCTGTTTAAGCTGACCCATTGCATGGTTTTTGCCTGAGCGGTTAGGAAACTAAAACAGTGAGTTATTTCTATTGATATTTATAATATTAGAAGTTAAAACAGTGAATTTTTAAAAAAATACCTATTTAATTATTTAAAGTCAATTTTCACATTCAACTACCCCTGCCATGGCTACACAATCCAATTCTTGCCAATGATATAATAGCTTACTTTTATCAAAGCTCTTATCACATGCTAGGTACCACGCTGAAGGATTTCATGGGTTAACCCAATCTTCAAAGCAACTCTGAGATCAGCATTAATTTTATTACATTGTTTGGACTGTCAAGTGAGTAAATGACTGGTATACCAACCTAAGCTGCTCTCAGGGTCTACACCAGTAACTACAATCTCTCCTGCCAGATCAGTCCAGTTACTCGCTGAGCCAACAAATTGATATTCTCTGAACTCCTGCCTACCCCACTATATGCAGTGGCAATGCAGGAGAGAGTGAAAATACAAAATCCACATCTTCCTGAAATTTACATTTTAGTGCAGGAGTAAGACATTTTAGCAAATAAGCAAGTTGTGTATATTTGTGTATGTGTAATATAAAAAAATCGGTGAGAGAGAGAATGTCTGAATTGAGGGGTTTAGGTGTCATATTAAATAGCATGGTCAGGGAAGGCACCTCTTAGTAGACATACTTTGAACAAAAACTAGATTAATGTAAGGTAGTGAGCCTTGCCTCGAGGTTGAGAAAGAACTGGTTAGAGATACTGTGTTTTGTACTGCTTGCTTCCAAGAATCAAATGATATCAATAATTAGAGTGGTAACAGATCAAAGTATAGGTGAGAGATTTTTGAACATTGATTGCATTGACTACTACTCTATTTCTGTTTACCTACCCCTGCTTGGAGCAACTTATTATTGCAGAATTCCTACAAGTGCTAGGTCTTTAGCATACACAGTTGTCCTTTGGTGCAGGGCCAATTCCAGTCTGCCTGTGACTGATGGATGGGGTTTGGCAAGTCTCCATGGTTATCACCCTCTCTGAGGCATTCCTGGAACATCCTCTGCCCCCTTTGATTCAAGTTATGAAGGTAATTCTGGGAAAAAATGCCGAAACTCACACACTTTACTTGAAATCTAGATCCTCTGCTAAACAATTTTTTAAATTGTCTCATTTATTCCTCACAATCACCTCATGAAGCAGCTACTGTGAAAACCCTTGAGATTTGTCTCTTTCCTTTCACTGTTAGGCTGTATTTACGCATCAGTCATTTGAAAGTCACCTGCTCTTGTGCATTTTTCTCTTTCACTGTTCATGCTAGCTCTCCCCGGATTTTAAGGATGGCTGACACATCTGTTATACGGATGTGTTTTAGACTGTGAAAGTAAGACTGGGACATGCTTGAGTGGGATCTTGGCTTGGAAAGATGAACAGTACTTTGGTGAAATTGCTGCTTGTCTCCATCACTCTAGAGTAAATGAGAAGACAATGTGTTCCCAGAAGGATGTGTCAAACTAAGCTGTCATGCTTACAGGAAACACAAATGCTGTAGAAAGGAGGCCCAGGGAAGCATGCCTTTTCAGGTCTTTTAACAGAGCTTAAGGCCTAGAAAGAAGCTTCCTCCTTAGGAAATCTGAGTGTTTACATGTGCCTTCTGCACGTTGGAACTACTGTGTTCCACAAGAGTAGATCTAGAGACGAAATTTTAGCATTCTATTTTCATGTGGATTACCTTGTGTGGAAACATATGTTTTTTTTTTTTTTTTCAAATTGCCTATCCTCCAAACATTCTTCCAAAGATTTCTGTCTCATTCATGCTTGTTTTTGCAAGATTAAAAAAAAATCATCATTACCATCATCATCCTTTTTAAATGTTATATGTTTAACACATAACTTACATTTCGCCAACAGCAATATGTTGCAGAGTTGCAATGTGCAGCAGAGTTTCCATGCTGTTCTCTTTGTTGACTTTTTTAGATTTTGAGTAAACAGTAAGTTCATCTGGTATTGAATGTGAATATTCATACAGTCACAGAATTTTTTATCAAATAAATTGCTGCATTTAAATTAAAATAGAGACTCAATTGCACTGTCTTTGATCAACTTTAATAACTCATGATAAAGGCAAATGGTGGCAATAGTGATGGTGATTATTAATATGTGACTCCTGGCTCTGTCATTCTTCTGCCTCCTATAACATTGGGCAAGCATGATTATTTTTAAGGCTTTGGATTTCTCATTGGTGAAACTGGTTAAATTATATCATGGTGTGCTAGTTTGAAATGATGTATGTACTTTAGAAAAGCCATGTTTTAATCCTAATCTCATTTTGTAAAGGCAGCCATTTCTTCTAATCCCTATTCAGTATTGTATATTTGAAATTGTAATCAGATCATCTCCCTGGAGATGTGATTTAATCAAGAGTGGCTGTTAAACTGGATTAGGTAGAGGCATGTCTCCACCCATTTGAGTGGGCCTTGATTGGTTTCTGAAGTCCTATAAAAGAGGAAACATTTTGGAGAATGAGAGAGTCAGAGGGAACAGAACAGAACAACATAGCCGTGAGAAGCACGTCTACCAGCCAACGACCTTTGGAGATGAAGAAGGAACATGCCTCCCAGGAAGCTTCAGGAAACAGGAAGCCAGGAAAAGAAGGTAACAGATGACACCATGCTCTCCATGTGCCCTTCCAGATGAGAGAGGAACTCGGATTATGTTCGCCATGTGCCCTTCCACTTGAGAAAGAAACACTGAACTTCATCAGCCTTCTTGAACCAAGGTATCTTTCCCTGGATGCCTTAGACTGGACATTTCTATAGACTTGCTTTAACTGGGACATTTTCTCAGCCTTAGAACTGTAAACTACCAACTTATTAAATACCCCTTTTTAAAAGCCATTCTGTTTCTGGTATATCACATTCCTCAGCTAGCAAACTAGAACACATCTCAAAACTTTTTTCCAGTGTTGCTAAGTCAATGGCCAGATTTCCTCCAAAAAGATCCTGCTTCATTCAGTGAATTATCCTATTACATTCATACTTACTCCTCCCAGAAATTCTTTGGGAACATCTGAAGAATACACGAGAAACCAATAACACAGCTTATCTTCAGAGACGAGTACATCATGGCTGAGAGGTAGGAGTGGAAGGGAGATTTTTTTTTTTTTTACTGTATTCTTTAAACCCTTTAAATTTTGACCATGTGAAATTATTGCTTATTTTGACAAAGAAACTAAAATCAAAACTCAAATGAGGAAAAACTATCTGTGAGAAAAAAACAGTAACTCAAAACTATATTTTGCTAAAGCTTCACAGATAAAAAAATCTTTAGAAATTTTTCATTACTGTTTTTACAATTGAGAGGAAGAGCTAATCAGCAGCAAAACAGCTTGGAGGAAAACTAAAAATATTGAATATTTTGTATGGAGCTTCTTGGCATTGGAGATTTGTGTTTGAGCAATGTTTATTGAGTCTAATTTTTTTTATTTCAGGTGAGGACACAGATCTAGAGAATAGTTTTTTTTTTTTTTTTTAAATAAGGATTTAAAGCAGAAAGGGAGAGAAATTGTCTCCAGTTCTTGAAAAGCAGAATCCAATTCAATGCTTCAACTTTTTTATTGCTTTGAGTGACTAGACACACTTTTAAACATTTTATGTTTTTAACAAATACTCGTGTATTCACTTCAAGTGATTTAGAGCAAAATAGTATTTGAACTATTTAGTAGAATTGAAAGAATGAACATAGAGTGTATAGTATTTATTCTGATCATTACATATTCTGGCACATAGATATTGAAACATTTTGTTTTGCTAAGGCTAATTGGTCTATAATGATACTACACTGAGAAGTAAGTATTAAAAACATTCTAAACTGTACTTTAATTGTGAAAAAGTATATCTTGAAATACAATTGTAAATATATGTTTAAAAGATATGAGTAGTACAAATGTTGCAGTACATGAATTACAGTCTATGATAATTACTTAAATAGCTACACTAAGGTTTGAAAATAGAATAAAATAAAACTCAGGGTCTTAATTTGCCAGGGCTGCTATGATAAATACCATAGACTGCTTGGTGCTTGGCTGAAACAATGTAATTTTCTTCTTTTGCATAGGGAAGGATCCAAGAATCGTGAAGCAATAGGAATTTGACTCACAGTTTTTGGAGATGTTTTAGTTTGCTATAGCTGCCAGAATGCAACACACCAGAGATGGATCGGCTTTTAATAAAAGGATTTATTTAGTTAAAAATGTATAGTTCTTCAGAGGAAAGGTAGATAGCTTTCACCTGAGGTTCACTGTCACAAGGGAAGGCACACGGCAACGTCTCCTGGCTTTCTCTCCTGGTTTCTGGGTTCCAACTGCTGTCCCCAGGGTGATTCCTTTCTTTATCTCCAAATGTCTGGGTTGAGCTGCGAGTGCTGAGATGAGGTATGCTGAGCTGCTGGGGCTGTGCTGGGCTCTCTTCTGACCTCTTTCTTTTAAGCGTCCAGCTAATTAAACTGAACCTCACTCATTGTGGAAGACACTCTCCTTAGCTGACCGCAAATGTAATCAGCCATAGTGAATTTCACATACCGATGATTTAAGTGCACAGAAATAGAACAAATGGACACCATCACCTAGCCAAGTTGATACCTGAAGGCTGCCGCCAGAGGCTGGAAGTCCAACATCAAAATATCAGCAGGCCATGCCTTCTTCAAAAGTGGGGGCGTTCTGGTGGTGGCTCAAACTCTGCCTCCGACACATGGCCCTCTGTCCCTCTCATTCTACTACTCTGGTTTCTACTGACTTCTCCTCCTCCTGCTTGGTCATCTCCTCAAATGTCTCCAACCATTTTGTATTAAGGCCCATTTTCATTCAGTTTGGCCTCATCTTAACTAATGACATCTTCAAAGGTCTTATTTACAAATGGGTTCACTCTCATGGAACTGGGGGTTAGTATTGGAACATGTCTTTATGTTCCAATTTACCAGGATTCAATTTACCACCCTCCCTATGAGAAATAAATTTCATCCCATCTCAAAGTCTCCCACTGAGCTGAGAAAGCTCTTCTTCCTCTCTCTAAGAGAATAAAATATTGGCATTGAGTTCATTCCCAGAGAAAATAAAGTGAAATACATTAGTGTTTAGCTTTTGAAGGCTGGGTGATCATGGCTTTAAGTTTTAGATATGATTTTTAAAGGGGATTATTTTAAAAATTTTTTTTTTTTTTTTTAGTGAAAACAAATGCCCATCCTTCCTTTTTGACCTTGCCTAATGCCTTGCTCAACTGGGAACTCTCATTTTAATGAAACAATATTGTATTTCTGAGCAGTAGACCCTGCTTTGAAACAGTTTCATTTTATTCTGAAAGCTCAAAGCTGTTTTCATGCTAGTACTATTGATTAAGAAGTTGTTCTTAAAAATGAAGCCAAAAACTTTTTTATGTGAGGCTCCGCTTTGAGAAACTTTAACCTTCAAGAGGATCAACCCCCCACTACCTCCCTGGATTTCCTAATTTTTAAGGTGTTTTCAGTAATAGCCGCCATTGGTCTATGGTTTATTTTCAATCACCATCTTATTTTCCTGAACTGATAATTTGCATTTCAAACCAACAACAGGTGAAGAACATTTCTGACCTTCTGAATAATTAATCATAACTCTGTAGCAGCACATTTCAAAAGGCCAGGAGGGAATGAGTGTTCATAATAAAGGCTGAAAGAATAAAGATTTGACTTACTGATTTCCCTTGGTTATTCAGACATAGCCATGCATTTCCTGAACTTGGAATTGTACCACAGAATTGGGGTTCATGGTTTTGAGTTTGAATTGTAGCTGTCTTCTGTATTAGACACTTAACAGAGAATGGATTTAAGCATGCTTTAAATGCTCTTTATAGTAGAGTATTGTATTGATTAAGTATTAGTATTGGCTGGTCAAAAGATGGTCCACCCCAAAAATGGCATGCAGCCATCCGTGCTCTACTGAAGAGTTGTACTTTCTATTATTATCATTTTCAGACTCTGGCAACAAACTGTATTTTATTAACATTTGAAAACCTTGCTTGAGAAAATGGTTAATCTTAAATATATTACATGTATAAAATATTTAAGTCCATGTTAACCTTTTGACACCTTTAAATATCTTTCGTGGACTGAATTGAATTTCGGACATTAAATCGTTTTGTATTTTCCTTTCCCTTCTTCAATAATATTACCTCCCCCACCTGCATCAGGTATACACGTAGCACACACACACACACACGCACACACACACACACAGAAGGCCTACCAAAATAGCCTAGAGCAAGTCTGGAGAATAAGGGAGATGGGAACTAGAGTATTAGGTCCCTAAGTACTACAGGGGTAACTTTGATTATCTGTTATGCTCGTATGAAAGAGACAAAGTGACAATACATAAAAATGTCCTGAGCATGTGCACATTTTATCATCATAAGAAGCAGAAGATAGCTTGCAATTTCATCATGGAACAGATTCTACAATTATTCCCAGCATAGTCCTGGTGTCTCCCAAAGAGGAAGTCTCCGTGAGATCCAAGTAGACCTCAGGATTAAGGAGTAGATTCTGCCATCAAGAGGAAGTATTGGAATAGGCTTTATCCTGGGGATTCACTAGAAATTGGTGGTGCGATTTCTTCCTTTTCTCCATTTTTGGGACATGGAAAGGGGCCACAGTGTCCCAGATCACAAAGAATATGCTAAAGATGTGCGAATTCCTGTACCATTTCTTATTCCCTGGAGTCAAAACACTGAGCTTTTTCTTCCATATAACAATCTTGTCCGCCTCTTTCAAATAAAAAAAAAAAAAAAATACAAATCGGAGAAGCACAACTGCATTTCCTTCCCAAAATGTGCCCTCAATTAGGAACTCCTTTTAACATCTGTTTCTTGTGAAATCCAAACAAAATTGTTCCATGTGTGCCCCAAGAATAAATGTGATACCCAGCTTTTAAGTGGGATGACAAAAGACTGAGTGTGTTCAAATGTGTGCAACAGGGATTCTCTTCTCACCCAGAATAGAAGGGAAAACAATCTCACAACAAGCCATCAATAGAATAAGTATTGAGAAAGCAAGAACAGTTGTTAACATGGTAAGCAGTATGTTTTCTTTGACAATGTACTTATTAGATGTGTTTTCTTTCTGTTTCTTTTCACAGAAGTTAATAGCCTTGACAATTCCTCTTTAGCATCCATTTAAAAGAACTCCTATTTGCTTTTAAACATTTAAGTCAGATTCAATTCTGAAAATAGATACTGACTGCTCTTTGAGATTTTCAACTGGAAACCACTTAAAGAAAACCTACTCACCCCATGGTGAGCTCAACTCCTCCAGAGATGGAAACTTCCAGAATGATTTCTGGCACTTGTTGCTAATGTACATTGCTAAAATACTAATAAAATTAAAATATTTTTCTTAGAGCTGAGGTTCATGTTTCACTAATTCACAGATGAGGGTTGTTCTATGTGGTAAGGTGGGAATTTATATGAAGTAATTCACCCAGAGACTACAATTAGCTATCAGGTGGCTTTTAAAATACTGCTGCCATAATAAATCCTACTTCACATGCTCCTAGAAGAAATATACTATTTGATACTTTCCTACGTTCATAAAAACATCTGGTTCTTATTTTTCTATAAACTTTCAAGAGAAAAAGAGAAGTCTGAAAACTGTATCAAATATAAACAACTCTGTTTTCAAGCTTTTAAGAAATGTTATCAATGGCTCTGGTCCCTTAAAAATAATAGAACAAGTACAGGCCACGTTGGTTCAGCAGGCAGAGTTCTTCCCTGCCTTGTAGGAGACCTGGGTTCGATTCCCGGTGCCTGTCCATGCAAAATAGTAACGACAATAGAATCTCTGGTTAAATGCCAATTCCAGCTCAAAAATAATTCCTCATCAATGTTTCATACACATCTCAATCCTTAATTTAAGCCCTCATTTAGGTTTGTGATTTCACTTCAGAATATACTCCATAGAGATTATTGCTGATAAAGGATGTAGTTTAATTCAAACCTTGTAAGTGCAAGTTCAAAATCAGCTTTGTGTTAGGGTTTTGATTATGTTGTATTCTACAAAAAAGAAAAAGGGATAAAGTTCTGTCTCTATGTCTATTATGAGCCAGAATTAGGATAGCAGAAATAACATTACATTCCAAGTTTAATTAAGAACTGCATATTCATTGTCCAATCCACAGGTAAGTGGGAATGTGTGTCCTGTGCCACGTATCAGCCCAAGGTCTGGGATACAGAGATAACATGTTTTCCTTGCCCTTGACTACCAGTGAAGGGCAGAGCTGGAGTGCTATGGGCACTCAGAGGAAGCGCACATGTGAAGGGGTGCTAGGAATCAGGAAGGTAAAGAGAGGTAATGAAATCAGCTTTTGTCAGGATACACAGCAGTCAGTCAGACCAAAGGGAGGAGAGGGGGAGGCCTGGGGGCAAGGAATTTCATAAAGAGATAACTTGGTGCATTCAATAGGCAATAGGGAGGCCTCCATGGAGGCAACTAGGGTAGTATGGGGGGTATATGAGGGCTATTGATGGGAAATAATGGGGGACACACAGGCAAAGACCAGATTAGAATCTCAGGTGACATCTGAACTCCTAAGCCCAGATGATGAAGGCTTATTTGACATGTCTCTCATGAATAATCATTTATTAACTCCGGGAAGATGTCTTGCTTACAACTGATAATAAGTAGTGCTATATAATATTTTAAAATTTCTTCCATTTTAAAAGGAGAAATGTATGAAACACATTTTTTTTGTATTTAACTCTCATTGGTGATATTAGGGCAGAGTAGATTTACACATGTGCTTAAGATGTGCAAAGAAATATTACAAGTCCTTAATGGACATGAGTATTCTTTAATTTCTGTTTAAAGCCAGATGTAAGGTATTTGCTCTTGTATATTCGAGAAAAAAATATAAACAAGACTGTCTCCTTCCTTCCTTCCTTGCTTCCTTCCTTCCTTCCTTCCTTCCTTGCTTCCTTCCTTCCTTCCTTCCACCTTCCTCTCTTTCTCTCTCTTTCTCTCTCTCTCTGTCTTTCTTTTTCTTTGTTTCCTTGTTTCTGCCTATTTGAACAAAAAAAATTATCCAAGACTTAGTCTTAAGTGGAAAAACATCTCTCACTTCAATAAGGTGTTTACAGCTTTTCCCAGCCTCCACTTTACAATTCTGCCCACTCTTTGTTTCATAATGCTTCAAACTGACCTTAAGTGAAATGACCCTGAGTAGATCTTTGAGTCGACTTTGTGCTTCTCTGGCCACATTCTGGTCAATATGTGATGGCTGATCCCACTTACTCTTGGAACCATCCAGAGACGCCCATCCTAGCTGCTCAGTGGAATCATCTGGGGAATTCTTTAATGCAGCGTATGAAAAGAGAGAGAGAGAACAGTAAAATGACATTTTAATTATTTTTAAGCCTACTTTTCTGAGAACAGAATTGTAACTGCAACATTGAGTGACCAAGTAGCAAATTTAACCTCAAGCTCTACTACATATCATTTCTAGCCTGTAGAATCAACTTCATTTCAGAAAAAGTGACAGATGAATTACTTGATTTATGGTTTACTTATGCCAAGGCCTAAAAGAAACTTTTAAAACTGAGTGTCTCATATCTCATGTGCTGACCTGTAAGATATTGGATCAATAAATTCAAAGTGAATCTACACTTTATATGCAGAATCACGTAATACTAAACAAGACCCATCCATCTCAATGCCTTCTTTAACAGTTTTTAATCTCTTGTCATTAGACTGCTTTTTAATAAAGATGGTCTGAAATGACTTGGAAGCATAGAGTTTGTGAGTAGTTAAAAAAAAAACCTGCTTTTTCCAAAACTTTATTGTAGTTACTGTCTCTGATTGCTTAAAATCCTATCATCTTTGTCATGCCAATTCTGAGTAAATCCATTTCAAGTATAAAAGGAGAAAAAGAAAAACTAAGGAGAATGTAGCTACTACTAAGGAGATTTCTTGTTATACTTTTAGGAAACAAAAGAATAATACATTGATAAATGAACAGTTATTGACGCATTTGGGTTGGTTCTACTAAATAATTTTTAGTTAACTATTTGAAATCAAGGAGAAGAATGTTTTTGATCAGAATGTTGAAAACTAAAGTATTATTCTTATTTATTAATTCTATAAAAGTTCTCCTTCCCTTTGGAAGTAAATGTTGCATAAACACCTGGGTATAATCTATTCACTGGACATTGGAAGGCCAGTTCAGGTGACACTAACACCTTTTTAATATTCTTCAGTTGGGACTATATCAGTTATGGTACATTCAACTGCAAGGAACAGCAAACTCCACAATCGGTGGCTTAAACTATAAGGGCACACCTTGTTTACTTAAGATGAAGTTGGAGGCACATGCTCTCTAAGGTGTATTAGCTTATCCTCGGTGGTGGGACTCGAGTCTGCTAACTCTGTGTGTCTTTGCCTCTTCCACCCTCAGGGTTGCAAAGTGGCTGCCACACACCCAAGCATCAAGTCCTCAGGAGTGCTAGGACAGTGAAACTGTCCTGGTAAGCCACTCTCAACAAGGAGTAATTATCTTTCCCAGAAGCCTGCAGCAGATTTCCCTAAAGTCCCCATTATAATAGCAGAACCAAGAGGCCACCACACCAAAGCAAGGTGGGAAGGTGAGGTTTTTTGGCCCCTGAGGTTGGAGGTTGATCAGGGGAAAGGGATCACCAGGACCTGGTAGCAAACATTCCTACAATGTCCATTGCAGGGATTTCAAAAAGGTAATGCATTCAGAAGAGCAGCAAGATGCACTGCTATGCCATGATTAGAAATGCTAACCAGATGTCTTGAATTGTTCAATTAAACATGTCTACCTCTACCACTCTGTGCTGGTTTGAAACTGCTATGTACTTCAGAAAAGCCATATTCCTTTAATCTAGTCCAATTTTGTGAGGGCAGTCCATGTTCTTTTAATCCTGATCCAATATTGTGGGTGCAGTCTCTTGATTAGGTTGTTTCTGTGGAGCTGTGATGTATCCAGCTATGGATGTTTCCTTCTGATTAGATGGAGATGTGATCCCACCCCTTCAAGGTGGGTCTTAATTAGTTTACTGAAGTCTTTAAGAGAGCTCACTGAGAAAGAAAGAGTTCAGAATGGATAGAGTTACAGAGGTTTGGAGATGCTTGGAGATAGACAGAAATTTAGAGAGGAGGCCAATGGAACCAAGAGCTGAAAGCAACAAAATCTGGGAGCAAAGGGCCAGCCGATGTTGCCAGGTGCCTTTCTATGTGATAGAGGAACCCTGAACAGAAATCGGCCTTTTTTGAGTGACAGTGTTTTCTTTCTGAGGATTTAATTAGGACATGTTCATGGCCTTAGAACTGTAAACTTTCTACTTAATACCCTTTGTAAGAGCTATTCTACTTATGGTATATTACATTCCACCAACATTAGCAAACTAGAACACACTCCAATTCTCCTCCTGCCTGCACATCTTGATCCTTGATTTTTTAAAGTATGAAATTCTTCTTTTTTTCTCCATGTTTGCTGTTTTCATGGCTCCAACAACTGTGATTTAATTCCCATGCCTGTTGAAAAACATCTATATTTGCCCTACAGATGAGGTCTCAAGAATGTATATTCATCCACCTACAAGTTTCAGAAAATGTAGGAAGGCTGCTGAAAGGCAGAGCTCCGGATGCCATTTATTTGGGCAGCAGTGAACAACTGATAAGCCAGATTTCTTAGACCTGAATTTGGGTAACAGAGTAGTTCTCATTTGGGGTGAGAATAATTTTAAATTTTTCCTTAATAAGGAAATTCAATTTTAGCACCTCTTCCCACACTTATAACCTTATTTCAGGACTTCATTGCCTTCTTAATAATTATAACTCTCATCCCTTAAAATTATATTGCAAAGATCTGCCAAAATAACATGTTTTTTATTTTATTAATAAAATGTTTATTAGTTTCTTTTGTTGCTACCACAAATTAGCAGACAGACTTAGTGGCTTAAAATGACACATGTATTCTCATATAGTTCTGGAAGCCAGGAATCCAAAATCTGTTTCCCTGGGCTAAGGCCAAGGTGTTGGCAGGGCTGGTTCCCTCTGGAGGCTCCAGAGAAGAATCCGTCTCCTCACCTGTCCTGGCTTCTGGCAACCACCTGCATTCCTTGGTCCCATAACCCTTTCCTCCCATCACTCCAGCCTCTCCCATTGTTACCTCTCCTACTTCCTCCTTTGATCTGCTTGCTGCCTCATATGGACCCTTGTGAGTCTTGTCAGGACATTCTGACCACCCAGCTACTCTAGGATAATCTCCCATCTAAGATTTTTAACTTCACCCCTTCTTCCACATAAGGCAGCATTCACAGAATCCATTGATTAGGATGCAAGTACATTTGGGAAGCACTATTCAGCCCATCCCAGTGTGGAGGAGGGGGCCAAAGGAGGAGGAGGGGGCATGCGATCCCAAGAGGAGCAGAATGAAACCTGTAAACAGGTTCCCAGAAACTGCCACACACAAACTTCTGCTTATATCCCTTTACACAGAGCTTGGTATCAAGCCCGCAATACCCCATACAGCTAATGCTGTTATTATCGGCATTTTACATATGACATAACTTAGGCATGAAGAAGTTACATAACCTCTGTGTATTCTCGATCACAGAGCCAGCACTCCAGACTGCTTCAAATTCCGTGATTTCCTCTTTAGTGATTCTTTAGCATTTTGTTCATACCTCTATAAAAATACTTAGTAGCTGTATTGCCAGTTATCTGATTTTGTGACATCAAATTGACATTCCTTCAGAGCATCGAGTGTCTCCTTTATTTTATGATCCCTTACCTGGCCCACTCATTCCCTGGGAGATTGCCCTTCTGTTGCTACTTACGGGAAAATAGCTCCTTCCTCCAAAACAATGGCTTCCCAACTGTCCCACTGCATGGATGGCAGATGTGATAGTTGGGACTAATGCGGTCATTTTGGACCATGAGGCTTGGATCCAAATCCCAGAGAAGCAGAATAGCAGGAGTGAAGGCATTTGAGGACTCAACCAAGCAGGCTCACTCTACCATTCCCTTCTTTGGGGTATTGATGTGTAAGAGATATCACTGTCATTTTAAACTTTTCATTTGGAGTCCCTCCTGCTACAGACAAGCCTAATCCTAATTGTCATGGTATGCAGGGTAGAATGGTGTGGTGGGCGATGACACAAGCTAGAGCCAACTGTGAAGGTGCTTGCAGGACATCCATAGGAGTTTAACTTAATAGACTACTGAAATTGTTCTTGCAGTTGGCTTAGAGTCACAGCATGATTCAATTTTGGAGGGAGAAGAGCTTTGGGGGCACTTTAGAAGAGAGACAAGCCTGGTGGCAACAAGACTAAGGAGGTAACTGGGGTGGCAACATGAGGGAGAGGGTGAGGGCTGGGACCTCTGTGGCCTTAATGCAGAGAGAAGCCCAGGCCAGATTCAAGTAATTTCTGAGGTAGAAGCACAAGACTGTAGAATCCATGAGTATGAAAGATGAAGGAGAAAGAGGGATCAAATGTAAAGTCAATGTTTACACTGTGGCCACTGGGAAAGGGCTGGCCATTTAAGTGAGTGGACAACATAAGAATGAGTGGGCTGGCACTGGACACACTGCTTTGCTCACCAAAGACAGAGTGTGCACAGCAAGAAACTCTAACAAGCCCAGGTGCTCAATTGAGTGAGTTGGAAAGCATCTCAGAGATGGAGAGGGAGGAACAGCTCAGTGGCCACGCTGGGACATGGGATTCTCTGCAGGTTCATGAAAGGCCCCAGAGTCAGGTACCGCAAGGATTTACAGGGTCAAGGTTGAGTTGACTCAGGATGGGTTTGGGCTCAGGCTGCAGATAAAAATCCCATAGATTTTACAGTAGTTCTGTAAGAGCCTGACAAGTAAGTTATTAGAACACTTTTTGTTTGTTTTGGTGTATCCAGAAAATATTTATTAATCATTGACTGTGATTACAAAGAAATGTTTTTTAAAAAGTGTTACTCAGAATTTTCTAATTGATATGAAATGCATTTTTAGAATGTCTACATATCCATGAAGACTGGTTCAAAAAAAAACAAAAACAAACCTGATTGCATATGTATCCTTTATTGTTTCTGAGAGATTTAGGGGTATTGGTGGATTGACTTGTATACCCCCAATAAAGAATATGTTCTTAATTTTAATCCACATTCCTATGGGTCCTGTGTGAAACCATTCATAAATAATTTCTTTTTGAATATGTGAAGATGAGTCATTTTTTTGAATATGTGAAGTTGGATTAATTTGTGAACAGAATCTTCTAAGATCCTATTTAGGAATGGAGTGCCTGAATCAAGGTGGGCTTTGATCTGTACCACTGGAGGCCTTATAGAGAGAAGGCCACAGTAAAGACAAGGAGTGGATGTCAAAGGAAATTAGAAAGACACAGGGGAGAGGTCTCAGGAGAGATGCCTACCAAGGAACCCCAAAGTTTCCAGAGACCCAGCACCAGAGTACTTCAGCCTTCAGAGAGAAAGCATGGTCTTCTCAATGCTTGAATTTGGATATCAAGCCTTCAAAATCATAAGACAATCAATTCCTGTTGTTAAACCAGCCAGCGCTGGCTTATTTGTCATAGCAGGATGGCAAACGAAGACAGGGTGTTTGCCTTGTACTTACCAACACTTCTGGAAGGGGCTGCAGTTTATAAAAGCACTTAAGTCTAAAGCTCTATTTAGTTGTAGGATTATATATTTTTAAGAATTTTGCACATATAACAATGTGATTATTAAAAATAAGAAGGAAATTAGGATTTTTAAAAATAAAACTCTACATCCATGGAAAAGAAAATATCATCTGCCTCATGTTGGGTCTTACTTCTTCACATATTCTGAGGCCTGACTCCTAGATTTATTTTCTCATTAATTTTTGATTTGTATACCATATATCATCCTTTGCTCCCTTCATGAGTTTATAAGAAGGAGTATAAAGCCATGTTTCCCTAAGCACAATTTCCTCCAACACGGAGGTTGGCAACAGCTCTAATGAAATTACCATTCAGATTGATTAGCTCACCTGGACACCTCTGCCTGTAGCACACTGAGGAGTGGATGCCTTCGTCCGCATTGTTTGAAGTCATGCCAGGAAGCATGAGGAGTCAGGTCTGGACTTCGTATCCTGATTCTGGAAAGGTCACTAAAGACTTATCAGACTTGGTTCCCTGAAGGTACACATTCAAAACCACACAGGACACATTGATACCTGTTCTCCTGATGGTGTCGAGAAACAGAAAATAAGCAACCTCTCTCCATTTATCATCACTCCAGGAATCCAATTCTTCCTGAAATAAGAGTTCAGATTTTTAGATCTCCCTTTGAAGGGTTCTTAATGGTAAATGATTTAGAAATCTATGTCCAACACCTGATCCCTTCTCTATCAGTGGAGACAGACCTGGTAAGTTTTCCAGACATTGGTGGAAGAAACAAGGGACCAAAATAGATTGCTCTGGATAGTGACAGATAACATTTATTTTCTAACAGTTTTGAGCCCATGAAAACAACCAAATCATGGCATCATCAAGACAATGCTTTCTTTGCAAAGATTGGAGGTCCTTGCCTCCTCTGTTACATGACATGACATATGGTGGCATCTGCTTGTCTCCTCTCTCTTCTGGGTTCACTGATCAGCTTCTTGCTTCCGTGGCTTTCTCTCTCTCTCTGTATTCATTCTATTTATAATGGGTTCAGTAATAGGGTGTGACCCACCCATCTTAAATGAGGTGGGTCACATCTTAACTGAAATAGCCTCAACAAACTGTCCTACTTACAATGGGTACATTCCTACAGAAATGGATTAAACTTAAAAACATGTTTTTCTGGGGAACTTGCCACTTCAAACAAACATAGGCATTAAATTCAGTTATGTCCAGTAACTACTTTATGTCCAGTAAAAGTAGTTACTGGACATAAAAGAAGACTTTGCACACTTGTATTGACTAAATTATTTATAAATATGTGTTTAATTAACAATCTTCCCCATTAGACTTAGACTTTCATAGACAAAGATTTTGAATGCTCTTTATACCACTGTATACCTTACATAAAGGAGGAGTTTGGGGACTTAAATCAGCTCAACATATGTTTAAGAATGAATGAATGCAATGAGTTATTTAATTTTCCTAATGTGTATACTGAGAGTTATGACTTAAAATAGGCATTTCTATCATGGGGTGAGTTTGAAGTCTGCTTGCTCTTCCGTCCTGCCCTGTTTTACTATTATTTCTTAATTTCCCGAATCCACATTAAAGTTGGCCACTCTGATTCTTTTATTCTAAGAGCCCCACCCTCTACTCCCAGTCTAAAACATGCTGTAATATGTGGCAAAGAGGACGGTTACCTCACCTCTAGTCCCAAGGCTCAGAGTTGTCTGCACATCCTTGGGATTCTGTTCCATGGTGGATCCCCCAAACCTCTTTACCTGTGAACCACAAGCTTCACAGGGGAGCACGTCCTTCAATCTTTAGACCTCAGCTTCCCCCCATGGTGTTGTGCACTTTAAAACTGATGTCAAGGACATCTGATATAAAAGAGTGGGAACATATTAGGTTCCCTTGAACTTTTCCTGTCTATGGGAGTGGCAGAAATGCTCCATACTTGGCTCAGGGTCCAGAGGGCAATTGTTGGGTAAAACACACATATTACCTATGGACAAACCTGGGGAGCAGAGCACAGATCACTGTGGGAAAGCATCCAGGGATGGGTAGAACAGCCCCACTCTCATAAGGTGATGATTCATCAAGAGAGAGAGGACAGATTTTTTTTTCCTTTTATTCTGTAGTACTTTTGTAATTGTATGTACCCCAGAAAAGATTATCTTCCATTCCTGTGGGTGTAAACCCATTGTGAGTGGGACATTTTGATTAGGTTATGTCAATTGAGGAGTGCCCAAGGTGGGTCTTAATCCTCTTCCCCAGTGAAGCAAAGCCCCAGAGAAGCGAAGAGATGAAATTCAGAGAAACACACAAAGAGGCTGAGAGATAGAGCAGTCAGGAGCTGAAAGGAACAAAAAGTTGGGCAAGAATGATCTGCCCATGTCACCATGTGCCTTACTCTTTGACAGAGAAGCCCAAGCTTGCTGATGGCAGGTCTTCAGAGAAGGTACCATCCTGGTGACGCTTTAATTTGGACATTTTTCAGGACCTCAGAACTGTAAATTGTAAGCTAATAAATCCCCATTGTAAAAGCCATCCCATTTTTGGTATATTGCATTTTGTCAGCTTAGGCAAACCAAAACAATTCCACTTCCACTTTCAGGTGCTACTGGGAAAAGAACATCGCCACCAGTGTACCTTAACCTGTGCCTTACAACATGCAACGGCAGCTTTAGAATGGAAGCTGGCGTGGTATTAACGGAGCATTCACGTTTAAACTTGCTTTCTACTATATTATTTATCTTTCCATGAAGAATGTCTGCATCTCCCAAAGATCTTTGCCAATCCTACCAGTAAAAAAGAGAATGATTTCTAAAGGTAAAGAAAGAAAATAATGCCTAAAGGTGATGATAATGTTCATGTTATCACAAAAAGACAGTGACATTGTTATGTTTGGATTTGTTCGCTTTTATTCTGCCACATTTAAGTAAATGAATTACATATCATTTCATTTTCAAGCCATTTGCTTGCAGAACATGTGACATCCCAACAGTTGAGGGACAGTAAGGTGCACAGTTCCACTGGGAGAAATTTAAATGTCTGAATCATACACTTAAAAGGTTCAATTTTCAAACATTTTAAAATGTTTTTAAATGTTAAAAATTTGACATTTGTCTCTGTTTCCATTCAGAAATAAATTATTTGCCACGATTTTATGTCTTTTCCCTCAAGTATTCTTTAATGGATTAAATGAGCTCTTTGCAATGTCCATTTGGTTAGGTGCCCTCACTGCCTGTGTGTGTCCTAGGAAGTGACTCATGTATCCCTGCATCTTATAAAAGTTAAGAGAGGGCAGTTATGAATTTCTTAATTTTCCTCTTTTTGTAAGTACTCCTATAGCTTACTCTTCTTCAGCAACCGTGCAAATGAGGCACCTTGCACTTTGAGATTAATTTCATGGTAAGGAGCCATTCTCTCACCCTGGTAGGGTTTATCTAGTCTGTCAGCTTCCACATCAAGGTGGGAAACAAAGAGCTATTGACGGAGTGCCCTTCCCCACTCCCCAGAGGGACTGGGATAGAATGTTACAGCAAGCAGTGCCACTCTGTTTTCAGCTTTGTTTACTTCAGAGCTGGTCTGTCACCTGCCAACTCTGATTAAGCATTCCAAGCCCAGCCTTAAATATTGGCCAGAATGTTCTGAGTCACATACAGTCTCCCAGCACCACACTCCTTGCAGGGCTCTACTGTGGCCATCTCAAGTCTTAGTGATTTTTAAAGACAGCTTCCCACATTTTTATTTTGCATCGGATGCTGCAAACTCTGTAGCTCGTCTTGCCTGGAGCTGAGGTTGAGGAAACCTTTTCAAGTGATTTAGAGTCATTCTTCTACATTGACTTTGCAGGAGTCCTCAATTTTCCCAACTACCCCCTCACTGGAACGCTTGTTTTAATTTCTCGGGGGGGTCCTGACGTCTGATGGTGATGAGCCAGGGCTGGCCGTTTCTTCAGAAAGAATAATCTCAGGAATGGGTTTGCTGGCTAATGTACCACTCATTTCTGCTGTGTGATGTCTTAGCTTCCTGGATATCGTGGTGGTGAATGATGACCAATTCTTCACTCCACTTGAATTAGACAACATTTCTCTCTAGAGGACAATTTTGCATGCACAGTGGTGGCTTCCAGCCATACCTGAAAGGAAACCATAAATCATGCTCTCTTATTTATATCTATTCTCTCCTCCTTTCCTCTCTTCCTCCCACCTCCATGTCATTAAAATATGAATGTTTAAAAAATAAAATAAAATGCTATATGTTCAAACTATTGAGCAGAATGAGGAAAGTGAATCAGTAGCTGCACAGGTTTTACTGAGAAGTCAGAAAAGAAACAATGGCTATCAAGTGGGCTGGTATCTACTTATCTTCCCATTTACTACCAGGCTGCTTATTCCCTACTTCTTCCCAGTGTCTCTCTCTTTCATCTAGTCCTCCCTTGTCCTCTCAGTTCCTCTCTCCAGGAGCCCCCTCTGTGAAGCTGATGGTTGGGTAAAAATGTCATCTTTCACAAATGTAGGGCAGGAGAAAGAACCTACTCTCCATCTTCATCTATATGGAAAATGTAGGTTTAAGCATGGCACTGAGACCTTGGGAGCCTCTGGCCTTCAGGCCCCAGCTTTCTGTTTCTGAAACTAAAAATTATTTTTAATTTGCCTTTAAATCTGCATTGCTTTGACATCCTGGTTGGGGCATGCTTCCATTTTAGCACAGACCTTGGCATATTTCTTAGGTTCTAACTTGGTTTCTGGTCTTTATTGCATATTTATAGTAACCAAAGATGAAGCATCCTCTACTTCAGGTTATAGTGGTGGCTTATTACAGAATATCTAAACCAAGTAATTTGAATTTTTTCAGGTTCATATTTTAATATTCAAAGTTGAAGCATGCTATATCCTTGCCCTCCCATTGAAACATATGTGGGGAAACTGACATTTCCCAAAGAAACTCCACCATCTTTTCTGGATGCTTAAAAACTCCATGTAGTTACCTAATATTGTCTTCTTTCTAGTAAAATAGTCTATTTTAGCACCAGTGAGGAGTCCTTCATTTATCCTGATTAATTTTTAATGTTAAAGATTAATGTAAGAAACTGTTTAAACACTTGCCAGAAGCTAAGAAAAGTAATTTAAACTAATTCATTAAAAACCCTGTAGATAAATTTGTTTCAGAGTCAGACTTCTTTACCAGACATTTGGCTACTCCTCTGAGCCGTGGGTTGAGGCTGGTGGGGCCTGTGGATTCAGCTGTGTCACTGACTTGTGCTTCAAAGGGAGCAAATCCTGTGTTCAACAGATGATTTTACTATACTTCTGTGGACATTACTGCCATCCTGTCTTAAAATTCCTCCCATTACTAGTTAAATATGTTTTATCTATACAATGCATTTTTTTTTAAAAAAAGAGTGAGTTATAACTATATAACCAGGATATACCTGAGTCATTTAAAAAGCAAGATGACAAAGTATGGAAAGTTTGATTCCTTTCTGTAAAAAGTTTGGAAACCAACCAACAAACAATAAAAACAGCAACATAGATTTGTATTTGTGTAAAATACTTTTCTAGAATGAGAGATTACAAATTTAGTAATGGTTGATTTTTGAAGAGAGAATGATTTGGGGGCTTTTATTTATGAATGATAGCTTTCAGAACTAGTTGAATTTATAATTATTAGCACAGGTGATGTTTTATTAACAGTTACATGAGTTCCCTAATACATTCACCAGGGTGTAGGTTATGCTGAAAGAGCTCCAAAATCTCAGGGGCTTCGTGACTTCATATAACAAAAATTTAATTCTCAGAGCACTTCCAGTTGGATTATCAGGAGCTCAGCCACTTGTTTGAGGTCTGACATCTGACGATGTGGCTTTTTCATTCCAGTGACAGAATCAGCATAGATGTCTAACTACCTCCACAAGGAAGGAAGCATGACACTCCTACTCAATTTTCATTGCCCACTTCTAGTCTCAAGAGCCTGCCTAATTTCAAGGGTGAGCATTGTAAACATTCTTTTTTTTTTTTTTTTAATAAATGTTCTTTAATGAATTCCCAACAAACAGAGAAGGGAATACTTCTTCTGAGACTACAAAGATAGCATAAAAATATCTCTTGGGGCACCTCCCATAATTAGCATTTTGATGTTTATTGTTATGTAAATATTTAATGAGCTGTATACTACAAACCTGCATCAGGAAAGATATTTTGGTCTTCCGACTTGAGTCCTTATGGTTGCAAGATGGCTGCCACACCTCTAGGCACGATATCATCACACAACTTCATTAAAATCAGGAAGAGAAGATATTTTATTCCTCAGTCTCTCTTTATCAGCGTATTAATTAGGTTTAAGTTCAGCTGTCTGTATCCAAATATCAGAGTTCAGAATGGTTTAAATATGCAACATATGATATTACCAGGTTTCATGAAAGTAGAGAGGTGATTAACCTTTTATGAATTTACCATAGACCTAGGTTCATGTAAGCATTATGCTCTGCTTTCCTTAGGGATGCATTGCACGAGCAATGGTGGCTTCCAGAAGTCCAAAAATTTCACCTGCCTTCACTCAAGAAACAAGAAGAAAAGGGACAAAGAAGAAGAAAACGGGTCTGTGCCTTTTGAGAAAGATTCCTAGGAGATGTCACTTACTCTTTTGCTTATCCAATATTGTCTAGAATTTAGTGATATGGTTCACCATGCTGGGCATTATCTGAGAAATGCAGCCCTTATTATGGGGCTGTGAGTGCACCTACTACTTCAATGACTATGGAAAGGGGGGTGGGGGGCATTAGAATGATGTGGACAATGGAATCCCATGTTCAGGGAGAAAAATCTTTTCTAAAAAACCCCAGCAAATTTCTTTTGTTTTCCTATGTTCTAGTTTGCTAGCTGCCAGAATGCAACATACCAGAAATGGAATGGCTTTTAAAAAGGGGAATTTAATAAGTTGCTAGTTTACAGTTCTAAGGCTGAGAAAATGTCCCAGTTACAACAAGTATACAGAAATGTCCAATCAAAGGCATCCATCCAGGGAAAGATACCTTGGTTTAAGAAGGTCGATGAAGTTCAGGGTTTCTCTCTCAGGTGAGAAGGCACATGGCGAACACAGTCAGGGCTTCTCTCTCAGCTGAAGGGTACATGGCAAACAAGGCATCATCTGCTAGCTTCTTCTCCTGGCTTTCGGTTTCACGAAGGTCCCCAGAGGCATTTTCCTTCTTGATCTCTAGAGGTTGCTGGCTCACGGACTCTCTGCTTTGTGGTGCTGCAGCATTCTCTGTTCTCTGCAATTCTCTTTCATTCTCCAAAATGTTTCCTCTTTTACAGGACTCCAGAAACTTATCAAGACCCACCCAAATGGGTGGAGACATGTCATCACTTAATCCAGTTTAACAACCACTCTTGACTAAATCACATCATCCAGGGAGATGATCTGATTACAGTTTCAAACATACAGTGTTGAATAGGGAATGGAACTTTGATTAAAACATGGTTTTCTAGGGGACATTCGTCCTTTCAAACCAGCATATCCTACTAGCTGGATTTGGTCACATGTCTATATTAAGATTGTCAGATAAATACAGACAAAGATCACTAAGTTAAATTTAAGTTTTGAATAACCAATGCATCTTTTTGCGTAATTATGTCCCATGCAAAATCCGTGTTGTTTATTTGAAATTTAACATTTGACAGGGCATCCTTTATATTTTTTGCTAACCCTGACACATTACTATAATGCAAATGCAAGGGATGTTGGGAAAGAGTGCTCATTGGGAAAAATATTTCATAATGAAAAATATTCAAGTAAACTCCAAGCTTCTTTAGTAAACATAAAGTCCTATATTAAGGTTATGAAAAATATTCTATATTGAAGAAAATCTCAAATACCATGCATTTTACAGAATTGTTTCACTAAAGGTTAAACTGTATTGTTTCAATAAAGGTTAAAGTGTGTTCTTTATGAAACTAGTATATGTGTTACTGGCAATATCATATTAAATATCCTCTAACTCACAAGTAGCAATGAGACCTTAGTTCAAAATACACTTCATAATAACAATATTCACTCAAGACAGAATGATTTAAACAAATTGCTTTGGTAATGTCAAATGAAATACTATGTAGCACCAAAGCAGTTAACTCTAGAAACTTCTGATAGTCAACTTGCAGTAGCATCAAATAAACGTTTCACTAAACACTAAAGACAACATCAATACATAGGCAACTTATGCCAAGAGTATAAAGTTCCAGTACATTTGTTTCATGAATCCAGTCACCTCTATATATTTTTTTAAACTTGCAATGTCAAGGTGACTGGAATCCACCTTCCAAACATGTCTAAGACATTTGCATTTATCCTGGAATTTTCATTGATTTCCACTGAAGATAAAAGAAGGAAAAGAAACTAACACGTGGTAAATATTTAACATTCTGTGCTCACTAGTTTTTTAAATTATTGAGCCTAATTAAAGCCATTTATTGAGTAGCCTAGTGGTCCTATACCATAAAGACTTTCCAGCCATGAAAGAACGCATTTATTATAGGATCATGGCAGTGATTTTGTTTTCATGTTATTTCTTAAAATATTACCTTTAGAGTGGACCTGCCCACATTCTATTTGATATAAGAATATGACTTCTTGCCTAGATTTTGTTATTTTTCCAGTAATTTCCTCTACATGGGATCTAGGCTTTTGGAGGGCAGTTTACAGAGAACTTGGTAACAAATTGAGTCTTTAAAAAAATAACAGCATCAATTTGAATAAGATAGTTTACCAAAGAAGCTTACTGGCTAATACGCAAAAGTTAGAGGTAACTTTTAGAGGTAAGTTAGAGGTAAGTGTGGAAGCAATGATGTAAGTAGAAAGTCATAATTTTGAAATTTTAATAAAATAGCAGTTAGTGCTTTTCATCAATAGCTGCTATTATCACGCAATGAAAAGTTATTAGGATCTTGGTGATAGATATACCAGGAAGACAACTTCTCAATAAATGGACCAATCATAAAATGACTAGAAATGGGAATTTGAGACATTTTTTTTCCTCTGATGTGCTGCAACAGAGAAGAACAGAGCTCCATCAGAGGGACAGAGATTTGGGGTCAGTGCCACCTGAACCACATGGACTGAAAATACCAAGTGTGTTTTTTTGGTTTTTAATAGGAATGCTGGGCATACCCCAATATCTCTGTTCCTTCGCAAGAGTATTTTGGTAGGAGTTAGGAGGAGGTGCGTGTTGTGTTTAACCAGAAGAATTAATCCATGTTTATACGCAAACAACAATTTCCCTCTTTCTTCCCTGGGTGTTCACCTCCACATCGACACAACCAAGGACTTAAAACGGTGGAATTACAGAGGGGCACAGACAACTCAACTAAGTTAGTATCAGTTGAGAGAATGCATGATGCTAAATAAGGGCATTTGAAATGAACAGATAACATATTAATTATCAGAAGATTAATTAAAAATTTTTCTACTTTAAATTTAGATCAGTTAAGGGATAGAGATGGAAAATGAGAAAAGTTGAAAGGAAAAGAAATGTTGGAGGCAGCCTGGGTAGCAACAAAGTGAAAGTGAGCCAAATTTAAAAAGAAATTGAAAAAGGAACTCTAAAAGATATACTTGAAAGAAAATATATTCAAGAGTCAAAAAGTGGATTGTTTCCTTTTTTAGTTACTTTAGAGCAGAAGGGAACTGAAATGTATAAGAATTATGTTTTTTAGTTATTTCTATGCAGATGCCCCCAAAATATTTTGACCCAGATTCATGGCACAGAAGGAAATAAAAATAAATATTTGTAGGACATTTGTTTCAGTAAGGTTTCTTTCATGCTTATGATCTTCAAGTTGACCCAATACTGACTTTTAAGTTCCCTTGGAAGATTTATTTCTCTTTTCTGAGGTTTAAAAATGTAAGTAACCCAGAGAGGAATTTACTTTGCACTTTCAAAATAATACTTAAAAAAGAAAACTAGTTTAACAGTATTTATGAGTATTTATGAATGCATTTTTTAACCCACCAGAGGAGAATAAAAACAAACAAAAAATGAAACTCATAGATCAATTGAGAAATTGTAAATATATTTGTTTCAAATATATCTTTAACTGCAGACAGTTAAGTTTAAATAAGAACTTCCTGTGGTCAGATTGCCACTGTGATGTTTATTGCTTCTTTCCTGGTGACTGACTTCACACTGACCTTGGCCTTTGCATTGTTTCTTTATCTAACAAATGAACCTTTTATCAACTATCTCAATTGGGGTAAGGAGACACAAAGTGTTTTCAAAGGTATCAAGTGAAAATACATTTAGAGTATCAGGTCATGATCCTAAATCAGCAGAAGAAAGCATCCTCCTTGTTTCATCCTTCATTTGGTGCATCTGTTTAAGTGCTTAACAAGGTGTATGCTAGTAAATTGTTAATATGTACTCTCTTCCTTGAGGATCTACAGGAGGAAACCAAACTCTAGAATCCCACAGCGTAAGGACAAGTACTCTTGCTCAGTCTTATATAGTCAACAAATAGAGTGTATTTTAGCCTTATGTTTATAAATATGTTTATAATCAATTAATTAATCTTGGTCAGGCATATTTAATATGACACTTCAGTAAAATATCGTCTAATACTCATGTAAAGGCTCATCATAGAAGAAGAACTAATGCTTTCAATTAATTGTTGTCTCTAAAACAAGATTTATAAAACAGATTAGAAAAGTGTTTGAAATTTGCTTAAGGGATAGCAAGGTAGTTATATCTAAGATTTTTTTTTCTAATCTAGGCCACGTACATTATTCTTCCAGGACATGGTACCAATAATTGTCATTTCTTCTTCCTTTTACATACTTAAGGAACCTCTAACTTCTGAAACAAAAATGATCTACCTTCCAGGCCCTTTTGCTTATTTCCATTGAATTTCTGAAATCCTCTGCTCCTCCTAGCTCAGTCACCACCAGCCTGAATTTCACTAGATTCATTAGTCCTTAACTACCTTCTCGCACCACTGATTGAGTTCCTTTAGGGTCAGAGCTTGTCAAAGCCCTTCATTCACTTAATAGGGAGCTCAAATTGAACTGAAGATTGTGTGCATCTGCTTGCTTTACGTAAATCTTCTCAAAGGTTATGCAGCTATGTTTCTTTCTCCCATAACCTTGCAAACAATTGGAATAAAATGGAATGAAATAATTAATCACACAAGCTTCATAAAACTAAATGGGTTTGACCTAGTGTTTCAGTTTACTAATACTGCCAGAATGCAATATAGCAAAAACAGAATGGCTTTTATAAAGGAGATCTATTAAGTTATAAGTTATAATTCTAAGGCCATGAAGATGTCCAAATTAAGGCAACAACAAGAGGATATCATCACTCAAGAAAGTTCAATCACATCCAGGATTTCTTTGTCACATAAAAAGGCACATAGCGATGTTTGCTGATCCTTTGCTCTCAGGTTTCATTGCTTTCAGCTCCTGGTTCCAGTGACCTCCTCTCTGAGCTTCTGTCTGGCTCCATATTTCTCCAAACCTCTGCATCTGGTTTCATTTTTCAGCTCTCTGTGTCAGTTCTTTTTAAGGACTCTAGTAAAGTAATTAAGATACTTGAATGGGGCAGTTCACGTCTCCATAAAAATAACCTAATCAAAAGACCCTACCCACAATATGTCTGCACTGACAATATTGAAGTAGAAGAACATGGGGCTTTTCTGGGGTACATAACAGATTCAAACCAGCACATCTAGCTTACTGTGAGAAGAATTACCTGAAGAAAGGGAGGAAGCAAAAAGGTAAAAAGGCCGATTTAGATTTAGATACCCACTATGAGCTCAAATGCTCACCCTTAATCTTAATGTTAAATTCACACTATCAACTTAATATATTTTTTACTTTTATTAAAAATGATAGCAATGCTTTTTTCAGAACTGATGCATGGGAGATCAAAATCCCTGACAATGCCCTTCTTCTGGTCAAGAGTGATCGCAGACAGATGACCCATTTTTTCCAGCATGGTTCCTGGGTGAAGAGGTTAACACTATCGCCCGGAACTGAGACATGCTTATGATCCATGGTGGTGGTGGTCATGGTTGAGGTAGTGATGGCTTCAGTTGTAGTGATATTATTTTTGGTAGTCACTGTAGGCTGTTGTCTCTGATAGCAGTGATAGAGGGTATAAGAGTGATGGTGTGATGGTGACGTTAACAGTGGCAAAAGTTCAGCCTATCCCTGATGTCTCCTATCTGTACCCACTAGGTTCTAATGGTTGCAAGGAAAAAGGGTTCCCTTAGATTCCTTAAAGTAAAGGAGAAGGAGTGGATATGGTGGGGGGTTCATGGTGGCAGAGGTTATCCTAAGGATGTAGGAAGGATCCAAAAATCTTGACCTCAGACCTGAGACCCTTGAAGACCCACAAAGGTTGCACATGCAGCCAAGCACTGAGGATTTCAGTTCAGTGTATTGGAATCTCCTCAAACCCTTCCTAAAATCTACCAGGGACTCCCTATCCCACTTAGGAGGAAATCCACATACTTTTCCATACTCGCCTAGGTCCTATGTGACCTGCAGCCTTTTCACTCCCAGCCCTTGTCCCAGTTGCTGGCTCCCTTCTCTCTATTCCAGTCATGTGGAATCCTCTTTTTTATCAACCCACCAGAGGCCTTGCACTGGCTTTTCTCTGCCAGGAAGACTGTCCTCCCAGATCCCCACTCTCTGGCCTTATCCTCAGTTCCTCCCTTCTTCAACCTCCTCCTCAGACAGGCTTGTCCTGCCTGCACATCTTGCCATTTCCTTTCTCACAGACACTCACTGTTAAATATTTTATATTGAGCACTGTTCTCATCTTGAATTACTGATGAGATTTTCTTTGGAATGAGCCTGAACCATTGCAGCCTGCAAGAACAGGCATTTCACAACTTGAAAGAAAAAAGCCCTGAATTAAGACTCAAGATTGCAGCCTGATTTTATGCCCGTGGTTACAGCAGAACTGCAAAAAGGAAAGCGTATTTACATAATAGGGGTTAACCCTTGCAGTGCACATCCCAGAGGCTTTGTGCAAGCAGCCCCTGGCTACTGCACAAAGGGCAAATTGGAAAGTAGAATACGGGGCCAGAGTGATAATTCTGGAGTGATGAGGAGGGGAAAGTTCATAACAACTATGACATTCCTCAAAGGCTGTATTTAATAACCTGAATTTATCTGCACAGTGATACATTTGTAGTTATTGAATTGCATTGTCCAGTAATAGCTCACAAAAATATCTTTTCAACAAATCTAAAACTCGTTCCATCCTTCTCTTTACATTGTCCTGATAATGACATTATAATTTTTCCTTTTTCTGGTCTCGTGTATAATCTAAGTTGGGTAAATTATTGTTATTCTTATTAAATCTTGAACAGTTCCTTGACCTTTCTTTGATTTGTTTTAACTTTGTGATTTTTGAATAGCGCAGCCAGTTATTTTGTTGAAAATCCCCTAATCCCTTAATTTCTATATATCTGATGTTTTCTCATGATTAGTTTCAGCACTGTTGACCCATACTAAAATGAAATGTGAGCTTAATGTATAGAGTACAGTGTTTGCCTACAATGTTTTAGAAAAAAAATTGTATGCAATGACATGTAGAATCATAAGTATGCAGCCTAGTGAAGTGCACCCTGATGAAGTTTTACAAATGCTGCACTGTTTAACCTATTGCTCTCAAGGTAGAGAACATTTCCTACTCAACAGAAAGTTCCCTTATGCTGCTTCCCAGGGAATTCCTGCACCTTAGTGGCAGTCTCTACGCTGATTTATTTTTCCCAGCATATATGAGTCTTTCCTGTTCTCAAATTTTGTAGAAATGGAATCATACTCTGTGTACATCTTGTACCTAGCTTCTTCTGCTTAGCACGTCTGTGGGATTTACCATGTTGTATGCATATATACATACAACACATGTACACACACACAAATATATCAATATATAAGTAAGGAAAATATTCATAACCATCATAGTCTTTATTTCTGCAACTGGTCACATGGTTGTAGCTGATTTTCATAAATACCTTCTTCCACTATCCATTCCTTATTCCCTCAGGAAGCATCTCAGCTGGCCTTGACTTCTTGCCTAGTCCCAAACCTTCATACTTGAAGGTTCTGGGCCATTAGCAGTTCTACTTGAATTAGGAATTGCATTTGCCATTGATATTAATCCCAGTACATCAGGGTACTATGAGAGGCCCTAGGAGAGCTCTTGTATTGTAGACATAATTCTTCTTATGTACATTGTGTGGTAGAAATATAATTTCCCTTTGGATCAATGACAGTCAATACAGTAACACCCTTATACTTGTTAATTTAAATGAACAAAGAATCCAAAGTGCCTAAGTGGCAGGTTCAATTTCCAGTTCAAAAGGATCATTCCTTTGTCTTCTAGTGAAACCATTCCTCCCTTTGGACCTAAGACTTCCTAGACCAGAACAGCCTGAAATTGCAGAGAATGGAAGCAGAAATTTTGCTAGTGGATTATTAGGGCTGACAGAGGGAAGAGACACTCTATTTTATATACCTTGACTCCTGGAACTGGGCAGCCGGCCAGGGGAGAAAAGCACCATATATTGGACACCAACTTGGGCACACACCATAACCTGAAGGTCTTTGCACCAGCCCCTCAAAGTTTTGACAACTAGCTGACACATTAACTGAGTCTTGAAAAGGCCATTGTATCAAGTCAGCTGCTTCAGACTGTTTGGGAACTTGATAGGATCAGTAAATTCCATAAATTTGGGACCAATGACACACATCATTTACTGTGAAATGAATTCTTTGGTCAGAAGTAATACTTTTGGAGATAGAATGATGGCGAATAAAGGATTCTGTAAGTCCGTGGAAAGCAGTGTTAGCAGAAATATTGGAGAAAGAAAGGGACACAAAGACATATCCAAAGTGCTTATTCTAGTAGTAATAGCAGAGCTCATTATTTTCCAAGATGGAAATGGTTCAATGTGATCAATCTACACAAGGTGGCTGCCTGATCCTCTTAAGGGATGGTGCCATATTAGAGGCCTAGAGCTGATCTCTGCTATTGGCAAATTGCGTACTCAGCAGTGGCTGTACCTGGATTTACTTTAGTGAAATCCATGCTTCTGAGCCCTTGCATAACCTCAGTTGCCTGTCATCATGGCAACTGTTTTTCAATGGGCAAGAACAATGGGCTGGGGAGAGAGTTTGATGGATGCCCACAGAATGGATCAACCAAGTCTCCTGGTTATTGAAATCCTCCTCAGCTGAGGTCACCATTTGGTGAATAGTCACGTGATTCATAATTTGTGTGAATGATCGATTATAGTAAAAAGTATATTGACATAATCTTTCTCACTTAATACAACAAATATTGCTTCAGGATCTCTCACAGGCTGCAATCAAATGGTCAGCAGGGATGGGGTCTCATACAGAAGCTCACTTTGGTTGTTGCAGAATTAAATTCCTCATGGGCTGTTTGAAGACCTTAAATCCATTTTGGCTGTTGTATGGAGGCAGTAACTTCTCAGTTCATTGTCAATAGGACCTCTCTAACATAACAACTTTCTTCATCAAAGTGTGCAATTGAGAGTTTCTTCTAACAATATGGAGTTTACAACCTCCTGAGACATGATCCCATCACTTTTTCATGCTCTCTTGGATAGAAGCAAGTTGCTAGACAGACCACACTTAAGAGGAGGAGTATACTAGAGGGGTATACCAGGAGGTGGAGAGTCAGCACACCAGAAGATGTCTCCTGCTTTTCCTTTTCAAGATGATTTTATCTATTTTACATCCTCTCTTTCATCTGTATGAATTTTAGAATCTACTTGCCATTCTTTACAAAAAGTTCCATTTGGATTTTGATTAAGAATCTAAAGATAATCTTCTTTGTGAAAATGACATTGTTTTATTGATTTCCAATCACTGAATATGCGATTCCTCTTCAGTCATTTAAGTATTCCTTAATTCCTTCCAGCAATGGTCTATTGCTTTCAGTGTACATTTCTTGCACATCCTTTTTCAGAGTTACCCTGACAAAGTCTATGTCATTGCAAATGGTATTGTTAATTCCAATGTTTTAATTATCTATTGCTTAGTATATAGATTTTTATATTTTGATCTTTTTTTCTACACCTTTGCTAAAGTAACTTTAGTTCCTATACCATTTCTTTATACTTTGAAAGATTTTCTACATAATCATCTCATATACAGATAAAAACAGGTTTACCTAATCCTTTCCAATCTTGATTGTTTCATTTCCTTTTATTACCCTATTGTACTGATTAAACCCACCAATATAACAGAAATGACATGACGTTTCGACTTATTCTTAGCATACATAAAAGTATTCATTCTCTCATTATTCATGATAATGCCATTTGTAGGCTTTTCTTTGATACTTTTTAACAGGTTGATGAAATTTCCTGCTATTTCTCATTTACTAAGAGTTTTTTTTTTTAAATTTAAGTCAAGGAAGGATGTTGAATTTTATCAAATCCCTCTCTCCCTCTTGTTTGCATCTACTGAGGGGATAACATGGTTTTTCATTTTCAGTCATGAATTTTTGAATAGTAAATCAACTACTTGCATTCCTAGGAAAAAATATACTTGGTCATGATATATTTTTGAATGTTGTTGTAGTCAGTTTGATACATTTTGTTAATTAATTTTTCATCTATTAACATGAGAGTTATTGGTCTGTGCATTCCCTTTCTTGAAATGTCACTTGTCTGGTTTAGGTATTTGGATGATATCAGTTTTGTGGGCTGAGTTAAGAGAATTCCCTCCTTCTCAACTTTCTGGGAAATTGTTTAATTTCTTGCTTAAATGTTCAATGGAATTCACCCATGACTCCAACTGCACTTGATGATTCCTTTCTTGGATAGGTTATTAATTATTTACTCAAAATTTCTTTAAGGAATATGGTCCTATTCAGAAAATATTTTCTCCATGTATGCATTTTACTAGCTTAGCATTTTCAATTGGTTCATTTCATCTAAGTTAACATATTTATGGTTATAGAGTTGTTTATAATGTTTCTTTATTATTATTTTAATGTCCATGGGCTCAGTAATGATAACTCTTCTTTTATTTCTGATATTGGTAGTATGTATCTCCTTTTTTTTTTGTTAGCTTAGCAAGGGATTTACCAATTTTATTAAACTTTTTAAGGAACCAATTTTTGGTTTCTTTGATTATTGCTGTTGTTTTCATGTGTTCTACTTCATTGATTTCTGCTCTAATTTTTTATTATTACTTTACTTCTGCTTCCTTTAGGATTAAATTCCTCTTCTTTCTCTAATTTCTGAAAGTGAAAGCTTAGATATTTACTGTATATATTCTTTTCTAATATATGCATTTACTACTATACATTTCCCTCCAAACATTGCTTTCACTGCATCCCACAAATTTTGGCAAGTTGTATTTTCTTTTCATTTAGTTCAAAATCTTCTTAAAAATATCTCAATACTTCCTCTTTGACCCATACGTTATTTAGCAGTGTGTTCTTTATTCTCCAAATATTTGATGATTTTCCATCTTTCTGTTTTTAATCTATAGTTCAATTCCCTGTTGTCTGCAGCATACTTTTTCTACAATTCCTCTTTTTTTAATTTGTTAAGATACACTTCATAGCCCAGAACGTCATCTTTCTTGGTGTTTGTTGCATGTGAGCTTGAACAGAATGTATTTTTTTGCTACTGAATGGAATAATCTATAAATGTTAACTAGATTGAATTGATAGTGCTCTTTATTTGAAATTTATCCTTCCTGATTTTCTGCCTGTGTGATTCATCAACTACTGACAGAGGTGGTTGAAGTTTCCAACTATAATAGTGGATTTGTTAATATCTTATTTCAGTTTTATCAGTTTTATCTCACGTATTTTGACTCTCTGTTTTAGGTGCATCTACATTTAGCATTGTTATGCATTTTGGGAGAACTGACCCCTTTATTATCATGGTATGCCCTTCTTTATTATTGATTAGCTTACTTGTTCTGAAGTCTGATTCCTCTAAAATTAATATAGGTAGTCCAGCTTTGTTTTGAATAGTCAGTATGATATATAATTCTCTATTATTTTAGCCTATTTTTAGAGAGTGTCTCTTTTGTAGACAACAGAGTTGGGTTCTCTTGTTTAATCCACTATATTAATCTTTATATTTTAACTGGTGTGTTTAGACTATTTCAATTTGAAGTGATTATAGATGTAGTTGGATTTTGTATCTACTGTGTTTGTAATTCCTTTCTGTTCATTGCATTTATTTGTTCTATTCTTTCTCCTCTTTTTCTACATTCTCTGATGTTAATTCAGCATTTTATGTGATTCCAGTTACCCCTCATATAAATTATACTTCACTTTAATATTTTAATTGGTTGTCATAGGCTTTCAAAAGCATACCTTCAAATAACACTATAGTACTTCACCTTTTGTGCGGGTACCTTATAACTGAATATTCCCAATTCTGACACCCTCTCCCTATGACATTGCTTTCATTTTATCATATGTAGGTTGTAGTAACCTAATAAAGTATTACTGTATTTAAAATTTAAACAAATAGATATCTTTCATATCAGTGAATATAGAGGTTAAAGGAATTATTTTACCTTCACTTAATCCTTCTGTGATGCTTTTCGTTTGTTTATGTAGATGTAAGCTTCTAACCTATCTCATCTCTTTCCTCTGAAGGAGTTCTTTTAACATTTCTAGAAGGTCAGTTCATGCCTCTAGTGGCTTCTGCTCCAGATAAATACATCTCAGCTGTGACTTTCTGGATACATCCATTTCCCCAGATTTAAGGGGATCAGTTTGCTCTGCCCTCTCAGTTTCTGTTGGGTCCAAGAAAAAACATTAATTTCAGCTTGGTCTACTTTTTCTTATGGTAAAAACACAAGTGTTCATTTCCAAGTTTTTGTGTGTCAAAGTTGCAGAAATTGAGTGCTTTTTAGATTCCCTTTTCCCTCCATTTTCTGCTTATTTATTAAAACTCTTTGTATTTTTCCTTTCCTAGCATCTGATAGTTCCTTATACACATACAATGAGTATTATTTAACTGAAGACTTAAGGGATACTTTCTGCAGATTTCTGGATTTTGTGCATCTCTCTCCTCCTCACTGTGTATTCCGGCCTCTTCAGTCCCCCCAGACTCTCAAATTTCTTTCTGCTCCTTTCTTAGGAGTCCAAGAAGCTCCACTTTTGTTCAATGAAAAGTCCTGGAAACTCTCTCAGGGAAAAAAACTGTGGTAGTCATAGGGCTTATCTTGTTTATTTTCCATTTTTCATTGATGACTGTACTTTTATACCTGGTCTACAAACAATTGTCTTACCCAACAATTTTTCTCATGTATTTTGTTTAGGTTTTAAGCTGTTTCAGGCAGGAGATTAAATCCAGTCCTTGTTATGCCCTCTTATCTGCTAGTAGAACTCTATTGTGAATTATTTTAAAGCAATTTGCTATAAAAATCATTACTATTTTCTTTGGTTGAAATCTTTATTTTTATTAATTTATTTAAAACTTATGCATTTTAGGTAAACAAATATATCCATTTTTTCCCTTCCATTATTAATTAATTTATTTGTTTGCTTATTTATTTATTTATTTTTTTGCATGGGCAGGCACTGGAAACCAACTTGGGTGTCCATTATGGCAGGTGAGAACTCTGCCACTGCCCCAGATTGCCTGCCCTCCTTCCACTTTTTATAAATGAAAATACGTGTGCTTCTCATATTGGTGAGTCAATTCATGAAAACTTACCTTTTTGCTTGTACTCTGCTTCCCTTACCTAAACCTCCTCTTTCTCCACATTTATGATTGCATTAGTCCATCTCAGGTGTCTGATCTATTTGGTCAGAGACATTAACCATCTTATACTTTTTTCATACTATAAAAAGAGAAACTTCACAAGTCATCTTTTGCAGGAGTATTCAATTATAAATAAAGTAATATCAAAAATTCAGTGGATAAACATCGTTGGCTTCTCAGCTGTGTGTGTGTGTGCATGTACGTGCATACATAGGAGGCTGTGTCATTTAGGAAATCTGTTTGCCTGCTAATGACAGAGACTATGAATGACAGTGGCTGATTTTCTCTTGGCCAAAAATATCCTGGAGGTAGATGAACCAGGGCTCGGTTTAGCAACTCCAGGATCAGTGGAGATGCAAGATATTTCCACCTATTTATGTCTACATCTTCATCATGAAGATGCCATTTTCACTTGGTGGCTGCAGATCCCACCATCAAGTGTGTGCCCTGGATCAAGTGTGAGATGCAGGAATAAAGGAGGAAAGACTTTGCTGTGAGTTCTTCTTTTAAGAATGCTTTCATGTTTCACAACAAATTTCTGCTTGCAACTCATTAGCCAGAATTTGGTCTCAAGGGATACCTGGAACTTTGCTGCTGCAAAAAACAAATTCAGAGTCTACTGCCAATGAAATATGACAGAAGGTACTGGCTAGGCAACCATGACTGTGTATACATATGTCTTATTCAAATACCCAAGTTCAGCTCACAACTTATGTCTCAGCCTGGGGTGAAGCTGATCTTGTCAACAGATGTCTCAGCTAGCCCTTGGGCTTCTCCAGACTTCACAAGCTCAGGAATTCACTCATGTCTCTGTCACCAATTTAAGCATTAGGATTTTTTTCTGATGACTATCAGTGAAAAAACTTTTTTTTTTTTTTTTTTTTTTACATGGGCAGGCACCGGAAACCAAACCCAGGTTCTTGGGCATGGCAGGCAAGCACTCTTACCTGCTGAGCCACCGTGGCCCGCCTGAAAAAACTATTTTTGTAGCCCTTCTTCAATGTGACCTGCATCCTGAGATGCAGGTATTTTCATTGTTTCATGGGTGCTCTTCTCTGGACCAAACCTATTTTTTCACTAGTTTTGATCTTCATTCCCATAGTTAAACAGAATATGTTTTGAGACAGACAAATTACCTGCTCTAAAACTATCTAACAGAAATTCAGGCAAATAAACTGATGGTGAAGTCAAATTAAGGGGACCTATTACTGTGTTAGGAAAATAATGTGTATGTCAAAAGGTGCCACTGTATAATCGTGATGAAATTCTTGGAGCAGTGGGGCCAGAGAAAAACAGGCCTGGATTGCAAAAAGCTGTGTGTCAAGTAGTGATTAAAAGTAGTGGCTTCCATTTGCAGAGAGAGAAATATATACTAATGAATTTAAAACTTCCCTTCCAGAGAAGAAAACAAATAGCTCAGGCCACTGCAGTGCATGCCTTCGCAGAGGAGCATGCAAATTTGCAGAGTGGTCCATTTATGAAATCTATGGTATCTTTTTTGTTGCTTATGTCCCAGTGAAAGCCTTTGGAATTATAAGGACAGTCTGGAAACTCCATTAGTGTAAAGTATAGGATTAAAAAAGATTATAGTTCTATTGTTTCTAATTTTTAGTCCTTCCATTCCTTTTCATTTTTT
The DNA here is from genome assembly GCF_023851605.1 of Tamandua tetradactyla. Taxonomy (NCBI): domain Eukaryota; kingdom Metazoa; phylum Chordata; class Mammalia; order Pilosa; family Myrmecophagidae; genus Tamandua; species Tamandua tetradactyla. Next base: position 56,791,769 of record NC_135335.1, read on the forward strand.
GAATAGAAATATGTATGTTAATGCTTGCAAGATAGTAAGAATAGATGATAGTAAGTATAAAAATATTTGAACACCAGTGATAACATTACTTTCTGAATAAAAATTAATAAGTGAAGATTTAGTGCCTATAAGAAAAAAGTATTGGAGAAAATACTAGTGTGTTCTGGTAGCATTGAGAAAAAGAGGCAAAAGCTTATATGATTTAGAAAATATACCCACAGGTCTTGAGAGATGTCATTTTTAATTAAAATTTTTATTAATATTATTGTAGGGTCACAGAGAGTTGTAGGAAAGAATACAAAGTAATTCTGCATCCCCTGCATCTGCTTTTTACCTTTACACTGGTTTTGCCCCTTTTCAAAAAAATTGCACATCTAGTCATTCTATTCCATCAGACCACAGTATTACGTAATTAATCTGATAAATAATTTATGCTGTTTACTAAATGATTAAACATTTTAAATGGGGTCTTCCTAGAAAGAGCTTTGTTTTTATTTCTAATCATTAATGATATGATATTGTTGAAATAAATTAAATTTGATTCTATACCACTTTCTACCTCATGATTCCACTTTAAGAGAGTTTACTAATAAATGGGAAGACAGAATTATTTGTTGATCAATATTATGAAAAAAAGATACATTTGATCTCTATATCTTTGTTTCCAAAGAGCATCTGACAAAGCAAATTCTCCAAATAGCGTTTCACTGATTACAAGGAGAACATCCTGTTTTGTGAAGCATAGTGGCAAGTTTACCTCATGGGAGATGAGAGCCCTTTCATCCCCATATACTGTTATTTTAATCTGGATCCTTCACAGTATTTGATGCAGAGAAGATTGTCAATGAATTCAGTGACTGAATAAACTAAAACAGAACCAAACAATCCAAGTCTGAGAAACAGAAAAAAGATAAATTTCAAAACATATTTTTTCCAAGAATTCAGACTTCATCAGGAAACTGAAAAGAATATTAACCTGAATTTGCTGGACGATATTAGCCTTTTGTTTTTTTTCACCAAAACCCTGGAGAGACCACAATCTCATGCCTACTTCCTGTCCTTTTCAAAAAACAAAAGTAGTGCATCATTTGGCCTAAGCGAAATTTGTGTCTGTATTTTATATAAAGTGCTTAAAAATCAACTTGTTATTGTCACTATTAATTTGGAAACGTTACTGAGGTGAATTAAATTATGTATGTAAATTTAGGCATGTTCTTGGTCTTAATGCTCATGGTAGATAGGATTTCTTGAAGATATTATTTTATTTAAGGTATGAAGTTGGACCTTAATCCACATTACTTGAGTCTTTTATCAGTTGAATAAATTCGGATATGGAAAGAAAAAGCCATGAGAGGAACTGGAAAGCCAAAAGTCAACAAAACCCAGAAGAGAAGGCAGAAAATACCCCCATTTGATGAATGTATTAGAGGTGCAAGCCAAGAATCACTGGCAATCAGCACCAGAGTGTTGCAGATTTTGAGGAGAAAGTATCACCTTGATGACGCTAAATTTTGTACTTCTAATTGTGAAACTGTGAGCCAATAAATTCCCATTGTTTCAGCATTTCATTGTGTGATATTTGTCACAGCAGCCTAAGAAACTATGACAGTTACTAAGTTAAAAACTGACAGTACTGATATCCCTTTTGTAGGTAAAATATATATTCATTGGACAGTTAGTTTTTGAGCACTGTGCTGGTTTGAAAGGATGTATGCCCCCTAAAAAAGCCATGTTTTAATCTAAATCCCATTCTGTAAAGGCAGAATAATCCCTATTCAATACTATATGTTTGAATCTCTAATTTGATCTTCTCCCTGAAGATGTAACCCAATCAAGAGTGGTTGTAAAACTGGATTAGGTGATGACATGTCTCCACCCATATGGGTGGGTCTTGATTAGCTTCTGAAGTCCTATAAAAGTGGAAACATTTTGGAGAATGAGAGATTCACTAAGAGCAGAGCAGAATGACATAGCTATGAGAAGCAGAAGTCTACCAGCCAGTGATCTTTGGAGATGAAGAAAGAAAATGCCTCCAGGGGAGTTTAAGAGAAGCTAGCAGATGACGCCATGTTCACCATGTGCCCTTCCAGATGAGAGAGAAATTCTGATTGTGTTCACCATGTGCCTTCGAACTTGAGAGAGAAACCATGAATTTCACTGGCCTTCTTGAACCAAGGTATCTTTCCCTGGATGCCTTAGATTGGACATTTCTTTAGACTGGTTTTAATTGGGACATTTTCTTGGCCTTAGAACTGTAAATAAGCAACTTATTAAATTACCCTTTTTAAAAGCCGTTCCATTTCTGGTATATTGCATTCCAACAGCTAGCAGACTACAACAGGCACTTAGTATGTTATAGGCACTGGTTTTGGCCCTGGGAATTTAATAGGGAGCAAAAAAATAAAGGTTTTTATCATCATGCAGCTTTCATTGCTATGCAGAGAACAAAAGTTAAAACAAAACAAGTAAAGTATGAATTATGTGGTATGTTGGGTGCTGGGGTTAAGGGGGAAACATGAAACTAAGAAAAGGCTAAGATTGTGTGTATATTGAAGGAGTAAAATGATTTTTGTAAAGTCCTTATAGGAGAAACAGGCATCTTAGTAAAGACTTGAAGAGGGAAGGATGAAGGGATGCCTGGGAGGAAAGCATCCCAAGTAGAGGAACAGCCATGGCCAGGACAATGACTTGGTAGTGTGTCCATTGTATTCTAGAGACAGCAGGAAATAATTCAGTAGAAAAAGAAAAAAAGCACTAAGAGATGAGGTTGGAGCTGAGAAGCAAGTCCAGTGAGCACATGGCCTCTGGACCATTGTAAGAATTTTTTTTAAAGTCTGAGTGGAATGGAAGCCATCAAAGAGTGTTAGTTTTGATGGTAATAAACTGCAAGCAAGAAGAGCTGAAGTAGACGTACTGATAATCCCTGAAAGGTTTTGTAAGAATCCAGAAATGAGAGAAATGAAGCTGATGGATCTCCTGGATCATGTGGCCCAAGTGGCAGCGCAGCTGGCACACCAGCCTGGACCTATCACAAAGCCTCTTCTTCTTCCAGTCCACACTCAAAACTAGCAGCTTTTCTAGCCACTCAGTAAATGGGCCAGAGTAGCACACGCAAATAATGAATATATTGTTTCCTAAATCCAAAGAGGGCAAATAGGTGTTGCGCCTCTTTTTTGGTTGTAGAAGGCATCAGATGCAGCAGCTTATCCTTCACCTTAGAAGGGATATCTCTACATGACCCATACCAGTAGATGCCTAGAAATTTCACTGAGGTGGAAGTTCCCTATATTTTTTTGGATTTATCTCTCATCTCCTGACACACAAATGCCTTACCAATATATCTAGAGTATTTGCTGCTAGTTGCTCACTAGTTCCAATCAACATGCTATAATCAATCAACGGACCAGTGTGATGTCTTGTGGGTGGGAGAAAGGATCAAGGTCCCTGTGGACAAGATTATAACATAGGGCTGGAGAGTTGACACACCCCTGAGGCAGGACATGAAGTTATACTGCTGGCCTTTCCAGGTAGATGCAAACTGTTTCTGGTGGTCCTTACTGACAGCTATTGAGAAAAGAAAGCATTTACCAGATCAATAGCTGCACACCAGGTACCAGGCAATGTGTTGATTTGCTCAGGCAATGATACCATATCTGGAACAGCAGCTACAATTGGAGTCACCACCTGGTTAAGTTTATGATAATCCACTGTCATCCTCCAAGATCCATCAGTTTTCTCGGCAGGTCAAATAGGAGCATTGAATGGTGATGTGGTGGGAATTACTACCCCTGTATCCTTCAGGTCCTGACAAGTGGCACAAATCTCTGCAATCCCTCCAGGAATTTGGTATTGTTTCTGATTCACTATTTTCTAGGTAGGGGCAGTTCTAGTGACTTCCACTTGGCCTTTCCGACCACAATAACCCTTACTTCAAGAGTCAGAAAACCAGTGTGGGGATTCTGCCAGCTGCTAAGTATGTCTATTCCAATTATGCATTCTGGAACTGGGGAAATGACCACAGAATAGGGCGGAGAACCTACTGGACTCACTGTGAGGCAGACCTGAGCTAAAATTCCATCAATCACCTGATCTCCATAAGCCTATTCTTACTGGTGGACCAGAAAGACGTTTTGTGTCTCCTGGAATTAGTGTCACTTCTGAAGCAGTGTCTAATAATCCCCCAAATATCTGACCATTTCCTTTTCTAAAATGCACAGTCACCCTTGTAAAAGGCCATAGGTTTCATTTGGGAAGGCTGGGAGGAAGGGTAACAGTATAAATTTTGGGCAGTATGAAAGGATCCTTCCCCAAGAGTATCTGGCCTTCCCCTAATGCAAGGGGCTCTGGGTCTGTAAAATGTCTCAAATCCAGGAATTGATTAAGGGGCTGTGACTCTCTGTTTTTGTAATTAAAGTGAGATTCTGTTCCCTTGACCTAGAATTCTTCTGCTTATACAGCTCAAACAAGAATTTAGTAGACTGCCCATTTATTTTACTTCTAGGTACCCCATGATCTACTAATCAATGCTGCACATCTCTGCAAGTCAGATCATTTTGACTGTTGTTCTGAGCCTGGTGTCCATTACGGTGGTCATGCCCACCTTGTTCATGGTGAGTAACTGTCACCACATGGCTTCTGCCAACACAGGATTTAATCATCGCCATTTAGTTTAAGAATTTGAGCTCAGTGACAGCAGTTCCCACAGTAACATCTGACCTACAGAGAAAGGTGACTACAGAGCTCTTCAGGGATGATGGAGCTACTTATATGAACATATTTCTCAATGTTCTGGTGAAAGATTTGTCCTCCAGACATTCCTGGAGTGTGTGTGCAGGTCTTCCATCATAAATCCACCCTACATTCCAATCTCTTTAAGCCTCTGGATCCCACCATCTGCATTATACCAGGAAAATTCTGGCATTTCAACCTTAAGTAATGTCAGCCACTCTTTCATCCATGTTTCAACCAACTATCCATACAAACTGTTAATATCTTTTCTAACCATTTGAGCTACAAAATTGCATGTAGAATCTATGCTTAGTGGGCCCCTATCAATAAATTCAGCTTGATCCAACTTCATATTCCTTCTACCATTAACCCACACTCTTAATATCCATTCCAACACATATTCCCCTGATTTCTGTCTATATAGATTGGAAAACTCATGCAGTTCTTTTGTAGTATGATGTACATAGAAGCCGGCAGCTTCTATGAAGGGTCTGGATGAACTCCATGGGAGAGGCTCACTGTCTGAAGAATAACTGGCAACGTCCTCATGTGAGATCATGAGAAATGGTCAGGTTGGGATCTGTTTGGAAATTTAGTACAGACAAAATTTGATGAAAGATTAGATGTCACAGCTAAGAAAAATCTAAATGTGAAGGTTTTGCCTGAGCAACTGGAGGGATGGAGCTGTCATTCACAAAGATGGAGAAGCCTGAAGGAGGGAAGGATTTCCTGAGGATGACCAAGACTTCTGTTCTGAACTCTTCACATAGGAATTGTGGTATTTCTCTCAGCTATCAGGTGAAAATGTCAAGTAGTCATTTGAAGCTCCTAGGCCAGTTTTAAGTGGAAAGATGCCAGCTGGCTATATGAACAGGGAATCCTCAGAGCATGGAATAAATTATATAAACTTATATGTTTACATATATGTTACAAGACATTCTTAATAGACTTCCAGGGGTAATAGTGTGGACCTTGGTGAAGGAGGGTGTAACAAGTTGGAAATAAGTACTATGACATGTGTGATATAAGGATTACATTCTTAGGCACAATCTTGAAATGCATCAGAATTTGACATCCACATAAGAAATAGAATGAGAAAATCTAGTTCCTTGTGTAAATTGATCCTGACATTGAATTTTGGGTGACTTTAGAAAGTTGCTTCAAGTTTCTGGTAATTGGAAATTTCTTATTTATGAAATTAGGAAGATAGCTATTGTTCTCAAATTTTTCACTCCTTCCCTCAACCATGTGACCTGTAGGTTGGGGCACACAGCCATAACAAATTAGTATTTGGCTCACCTAAGTGGATTGCTTTGGACAATGGATGTTGGCAAGACAAGATTTAAACAGATTGCAGAATGGCTTGCAATGGGCTTGCCCTCTTGTGTTTCTCCTATATCTATGATAATATCCTGGGGAGTTGCTGTGTTTTCAGCCTGATCCCAGGTAAAAACACAAATTTTGTAGAATAGAAATCAATTCACAGCTCAGATCCAAGCCTAGTTGACCTGCTACCTGAAGCAGAGTCACCCCCAGTTGAGCCCATTAGATGATTCAAACCACAGTTGAGTAGACTCTGAAAGGAGATGAGTGTATTGGGTGGATTTGGGTCTAGTGTGTTATGTAGAATTATGAAGCAGTACATGACTGAGACCTGGTACATAACTTTAAATACCTGATAGTTCATGTCATTGGTTCTATTCTATTGATTACAAACTGATCTCTTTAGTCCTCTCTCTGTCAATTGTGGATACAGTAATCCCTATCATTTTCTTTACTTCATGCCCCCCCACCTTGCACACTTGGCTTTTTCCATTTGAACTTTCAAGTTGTCAGGGTTAATGGAATTAATATCAGCTTCTTTGATCACCATTAAGTCATTTTGCTTTGTTGGTGGATTGATTCTAAGATCTGAAAATTATTTGCTTATGCAAATGTTCATAAATAAAAATTATTCATTGCCGGGCCAAGCTATATGCTATGACTATACTTCCATTTTTGTAAAACTTGTTATTTTTCTGATTTTCTAAATCTTCTTTGCCTCTTTCTGAGGCTCCCTTGAATCGATCTTCTACTTGCTTGGACTATCAAAAGTTTCTCTGAGGACACTGATTAGAGAATTATCTTTTTCTTTTTTGATTAGTTTATTCTGTCCTTTCTTTTCCACAGTACAGCCTTTCTACAAATTTCTGGAATCTTGTGTGGTCATATATATGTGAGAAAGAAACACTAGAAGAACTGCCTAGAGTTTTGTGTTCATGGGCAAGTCTCCCCTGATGGCTGGGAGCAGAGAGTTAATATTTTGCTCGCAGGACACAGTGGGTTTCATTCTGGGACAATAGTGCTCTATTAGGCCAAACTGGGTTGTTCCATTCTTCTCCTTCCATTTCTTTAGAGAAGATGTTTCATTTTCATTTATTTTTCCTGGCGGGTGTACTCCTGGAGCTGGGGATGAGGAGGGTGACTGATGATTATATAAGCTTTTAAAAACCTCCCTCTGTTAACCCTGTCTGCATCCCATCCTTCTCTGTTCCTGATTTATCAGGAGCAGGAGGGTCCACGGGGTCCTGAGGGCTAAGGAACCCTCCTCCTCCACAGCTGCTGGCACCTGACCTCCACAGGGCTCTATCCTTCACACTTCACTTGCATTCTGTCTTCCAGAAACCTGCTGCAATGTCTTATCTCTCTTGTTCTCTTCACTCTTGCAGGCTTATACTTTCTATTCTTAGTGAGCTATCAGAATGGAAAGATGACAAACCGTAGGCTCTACTTAGTGTATTCAACCAGAATCCTCTTTGCTCTGTAACTCTTAATCTCATCAAACTGCCATAAAAGATTGCAATAATCGGGTCAACATAGGAAGGAAGCATCCTAAATATCTAAGCTGAGTTTTCATTTTATAGTGCAAAATTAGGGGCATTGGTTTTCAAGGACTATTGATATAATAGCAAATAAAGAAGATCAACATTAAATGTGCATTCTGTTTTATGGATAAACTGAGAAACTATGACTTTGTATGTTTCCTTTGGAAGGCATGCAGCACATCATTTGAGATAAATACACACATTGTAGATGTTTGAGATTTGGTTTGAAGACAGAATGTAAGATTTAAATGATAGAAATATGAATAGAAAAAAAATAAAGAAGCAATCAAAGTGTTGACAAGACTATTTTAAGTTAATTTGAAATGTGAAATGTATTTCAACACAAGTTTGGGAGTTTGGTTTTATGTATTTTAGAAATAACAACATTGCATTTCTTAAATTTAGCTAAGGATACCTACACTTTTTATTCTTCAGACAAAAGCATAGACTTCAGACTCAAAAATGATGATGGCATCCTTAAATTTTAAAGCATATCAGTTTTTAAAATAAAGTTTAAGGAGCTAAAAGATTGCATGGCAGTGTTTGGATGGGCAGGTTACTAAAAATCTCCAGAATGAATCATTCAAGTTTTCTAATTAACATGTGAACAGCCATGGTAGGCCAGTTCCTGTGCTTTCTGGCAGTATTTGGGTCTCATTTAACTTTTCAATAATTTTATGTAAAATTTGTTATTTAATGTTTATAAGTTTAAGATATTGACTTATTTTGAAGGCCCAGCAGAAAAAAAAGTTAAAACCCTTCATTTGAAATATTGTATAATCTCACTAATAAGTAAACTCACAGAGTTAAAATTTAGAATATGTTTACCAGGAAATAGAAAGGGGGTAGAGAATGGGAAGCCCATACTTAACATGAGCAGAATTTTTAACTAGGTTGAATTTAAATATTAGGAACAGAGATGACAGTAGCACAATATCTTGGGTGTAACAAGAGCCCTGAATTATGTGGGTGATTGTGGTCGAAAGGGGAGATTTAGAGTAGAGTATGTCACTAGGTGGAAAGCTAGAGGATTAAACACAGTGAGTCCTGAAGTGGACAATGGCTGTGATTAATAGTACAAATGTAAACATGTTCTTTCAGGAACTAGAACAAATATACGCCATTGTTACAAGGCCAAATAACAGAGTGGCATATGGGGAAAATGCACCTACTGCAAACTGTGGACTAAAATCAACAGCAATGTTTTATTCTATCATGAACAGCAACAAATGGACCACCGCACCAGTGCTAAGGGTCATAGTGGGGTGGGGGAATAAGAGGTGTGGGAAGTGACTTTTGAAGGGGAGCAGAATAAAATTGTTGTAAAATTTAGTGTGGTAAGGACTGCACAATTTGTGATGATTTTATGATCCATTGAATGTACACTTTGGATGGATTGTATGATAAGTGAAGAGAGGCCAAGCAATTCACCCTACACCACAGAGGTTGCAGTGTGCCTGTGTAAAGCCTGGACTTTTTCAGTTACTCACATCAGCTCAGGAAAAATGAGGATTTGTTGGGACATCATATGCAAGTTCTCTTATTTTCATAGAAGCACCACAGTTGGAGGTTGTGTACCTGGAAACTTGCTCAATGCCAGGATAAACCATGCTGATAAGAAAATCATCAAAGTAGCCCCACCACAATTAACAGAATTCTCTGTAACATTGGGGTGATTGGTTCAGATCCCCAACATTCTAGCACTATGAAACACAACTGAAACCACAGATTCAAAAATAAATATTTATAAAAGGGCATCCAGAGATTAAAGGTCATATGTACATATGCTTTTAAAATTATAAATCTTTATTTGACATGGGATCTTTATGATGTGTAATTTTAATTTTTTTCTAATGAGAAATTGATTACCTTATGTTCTAGTTTGCTAGATGCTGGAATGGAATATACCAGAAATGGAATGGCTTTTAAAAAAGGGAATTTAATAAATTGTAAGTTAATAGTCTTTAGGAAATGTCCCAATTAAAGCAAGTCTATAGAAATGTCCAATCTAAGGCATCCAGGGAAAGATATCTTGATTCAAGAAGTCTGATGAAGTTCAGGCTTTCTCTCTCAAGTGGAAAGGCGCATGGTGACACAGTCAGGGTTTCTCTCTTGGCCAGAAAGGCACATGGAGAACACAGCATCATCTGCTAATTTCCTCTCCAGCTCCCCAGGAGGCATTTTACTTCTTCAGCTCCAAAGGTCACTGACCAGTGGCCTCTCTGTTTCGTGATTCTCTGGCGTTCTTTCGTCCTTCTCTGCTCTCCGAATCTCCTGGCTTTCTCTCTTGCTGTTCTCTGCATCTTAAGCTTTCTCCAAAATATTTCTTCTTTTGTAGGATTCCAGTAAACTAATCAAGATTCACCTGAAACAGGTGGAGACAAATCTCCACCTATCAAGTTTAATACCCACACTGATTGAGTCACATCCCCATGGAGATGAGCTAACTAAAGTTTCCAACATACAATACTAAACAGGGATTAGAAGAAATGGCTGCCTTTACAAAATGGGATTAGGATTAAAACATGGTTTTTCTAGTGTACATACAGCCTTTTAAACCAGCACACCTTAGAATCAATTTTTTAATAAGCCACTGTTTTCCACTGACTATAAAATGCCACACTTTTATAAATCTGAATCTGCCTCTTGTCTCTATCTTAGCATATGAATTTACTGTTCCTGTGCCAGAAATTTAATGCAGAAAAAAATCTCCAACTCATAATTACTAATTTTTTTCAAAAGTTCTTGATAATTTTCACCCATGCAATATTAAGGATTCAATTTAAGATTAATTTCTCCAACTTAAAAATAACTCATTAAGCAAATGAAAACCACAATGAGATATCATTTCACACCCACAAGAATGGCTACTACTAAAAAACAAAGACAAAACAAAAAAAATGGTGCAAGGGTAGTTCAGTGGTAGAATTCTTGCTTGTCAGTTGGGAGACTCAGGTTTAATTCCCAGTCCATGCACTTTCCAAAAAACAAACAAGCAAAACAAAACAAACAAACAAACAAACAAAAATTCAACAAATTATACTGCAATACACAAATACTGAGAAAAATAATGAAATGTGATCATACAATAAAGCATACAAAAGACAAAAAAACAGGAAACTAAAAGTGTTAGAGAGGATGTGGAGAAACAAGAAGACTCATTCAATGCCAGTGGGAATGCAAAATGGTGCAGCTGCTGTGGAAGACAGTTTGACAGTTCCTCAGGAGGCTAAGTGTAGAATTACCACATGACCCAGCAATTCCACTACTAGGTTTATGCCTAGAAGAATTGAAAGCAGGGCCCTGAACAGAAATTTGCACACTGATGTTCATAGCACTATTATTCACAATTGCCAAAAGATGGAAGCAACCCAGGTGTCCATCAACCAATAAATGAATAAACAAAATGTGGTATATTCATATTCATACAATGGAATATTACTCATCCATAAAAAGGAATGGACTCCTGACACATGCGACAATATGGATGAACCTTGAGGCTGTTACATTGAGTGAAAAAAGCTAGGCATAAAAGGACAAAGGCTGTATAATTTCACTTCTATGAACTAATTAAAATAAGAAATTAAAGTAAGATTCTAGGATATAGATAGGTTATCAGGGAATAAATTGGACTTAGAGAATGGGAAGTGGACTTAATTCATATAGAATTTCTTTTAGGTCAATCATAAAGGGTTAGAAATGGATGGTGGTGATGTTAGCATGTTATTGTGAATGTAATTAAGAGCCCCAAATTATACAGATGAATGTGGTTATTAAAAGGGAAAAACATTGGGCAAATATGTTACCAGAATGAAAATTCAAAGAGAAAAGATAAGACTGTATAACACAGTGAACCTTAGTGTAGAAGATGGATTATAGTTAATAGCACAATTATAAAATCATTCTTTAATTAATTATACCAAATATATGCTACTCATACAAGGTGTTAATAATAGGGTAGTCTATGGGAAAAGTTACAACTAATGTAAACTATGGATGATAATAGTATGATTTTAATAATATTTCATCAATTGTAACAAGAGAAACTACTGTTCAAAAACGTGCAATTACCAAAAAAAAAGTGCTCTCATCAATTATAACAAATGTTCCACATCAGTGTTGGCAGTGGGGCAGTGTATGGTAATCCTGTATTTTACAGATAACTGTTCTTTAAACTCACAAGTTCCCTAATAAAAAAATAAATCCATTAAACTTTTGTTGAAATTTTGTGAAAAAGTAAAGATTAAGTGAGAATAACTAATATCTACATGACATTGTCTCCCCACTTGGGCACATTTGACAGTCAATCTGAAATATCAGTTTTCGTTGTATAAGCCTGTGCTTTCCTGCTGAAATTTGTTTCTAAGCATATCACAGTTTTTTTTATTATTATTGTTGTGATTTGAGAGTCTTTCCATTTCAATTTCTAAATGTTTATGTTGTACATGAAGGAAACCATTGGTTAAAGTGTATTTTTCTTATATCCAATTACCTTATTAAAGGTAATTGTTTCTATTAGATTATTCTAGTTGTTTATCATGGTTTTTCATTTATTTATAATAGTTTCTGCTTTTTAAATATTCATGACAACTAGGTTTTTTTTTAGTTTTATTGAATTGACAGAATTCTTAATGTTCAATAATGATAATAGTCATTTCATATCTGACTTCAACAGGAATGCATTTAATTATTTAAAATTATATATGGTTTTTGGAAGTTTCTTGCTATTACTATTAGATCTTTTTAATACCAATAAAAAATCATTAAATTCAGAGGGGGTGCAAGGGTACCTCATTGGTAAAATTCTTGCTTGCTGTGTGGGAGACCTAGGTTCGATTTCCGGCCCACGCAGCTCCCTCCCCCAGAAAAAGAAAAATTCGCTCTTGTGTGCCCATGGGTGGTTCAGTGGTAGAATGCTTGCCTTCCATGCAGGATACCTCGGTTCGATTCCTGGACCATGTACCTAAAAAAAAGGAAAAACATTTCTACCATAGATTTGAATATCATCTGTGTTATAAATATGCACCCAACATTGGCTCATAGTTTTTTCTTTTGTGTACTTGCTACATTCTCTCTTGTAAAATAATCCTCTTTTAGAAACTTTTACTGGGGTTATTCTATAAGGCTGTAATGCTGAATAACATCAATTGCTATGGTTTCTCCTCATTGGCCTGATATTTCCAGGCTTTTATTCATCACTATAACTTTCCTTTAACTCTATCCAATGTAACATGTCTCTTAGAAAGTGGAGCTGCTTCATCAAGAGAGAGAGAAGGAATTATGTTCCCCATAAAAATATTCTTAATTTACATCCATTCCTGAAGGTGTGAAACCATTAAATAGACCTTTTAAACTATTAGTTAAGGTGTAGCCTTAACTGAATGAGCTTGAATGAGGTTGTGCCTTAATCCTATCACTGGAGATTTTAAAAGAGAAAGGTACATGGAGGAGTGAGGAGAGAGTAATCAACAAAACAACAAATACACACTCAGTAGTAATTGATTCAACTTGATTTCATTTAAGACCATGTGTGGCAGGAAGGTATTGAATATTCATCTGAAAGTTATATCTGTGTCTTATCCAACCAGTATTTGTCGTGCTATATGCACATCTTCTCTGTCCTAATTATAGACATTCTAAAAAGAGCAGAAAGGGAAATTGTATGTGCATAAATATATCATTTACAGTAATTTATGTAATGCTTAAATATATTGTACATTGTGTGTTTTAAAAAATGATAGCTTCCATTTTCAAAACTGAATTCTTAAGAAATGCAGCAAAGGTAGAAATTGAATCAAGGCAGAATAAAAACATGTGAGCTTCCAAACTCATGGTATCCATGTCTTCATTGCATATAGCACGACATATTCTTTCCCTCTCCCTCTCTCTCTTCTTCTTTCTCTTCTTCTTTTTCTCTCTCTGGTTGAATTGGCCTTGACGTCAAGCAAAAATAGCTCTCCCTTTTCTGAAAAAACAGAAAAAAAAAATAAAAGCATTAAAACTCATGATATCTATTTTCGAAAAAGAAAAGCTGTATGCAACAAATTCTTATGTTTGTGATAAGAAAAATACATGCTTCACCATTTCATTCCATTGAAGCAGGCAGAGTGATCCAGGAGAAAGAGTACTGGACAGGGGACATCAGAGTAATTGGGGTTCAGGTCCTTTTGCCACTGTTTAAGGCCTGAGTTACTTTAAATCAGAGTCAATAATATTTAGATTTATTGCTAAACAGGCATTGCATTTACCCCAGACATTTAAAATCAAATTATGAAGACTTGGGAACCATGTATCTGTAGTTTTTAATAAGCAGGTTGTTCCTAGGTGATTCTGGCACACAGCAAAGTTTGAAACTCTTGCTTAAACCCTCTACAACAAGTGCAATATTTTAAAGACATCATGTCAGATTTTCAATAAATATAAGAGCCAGGTTTGTTACCCATGATGCTATAGGGAGTCAACCTGGTCCAATGGAGTGTTGATGTTTGCTCATATTTTCTCTTGTAGGAACTGACTTAGTAGGAGGCAGACTTATTTCCATCTCTCTCTGTTGTCAAACGTATATAATGTCATAAATTACTTCACAATTACCTATTATAACTTTTTCAAGCTTTTTCTTTAGAACCCAAACTATTATTGGCCTATATAAGGAGAAATAACTGTATTTACTGCTATTTTCTCCTTATATACCAAGAGCTGATGCCTTAGACTGCCTAGAGAAATTGACATTTGGAATTCATTTCTGTGGCTGGCTTTGAGCAGGTTCCAAGCTATGATCTGAGACTAGGTAAAGACTATTTTACAATTATTGAAAAGGCCTATTGAGTTGAATAGAATAACAAGAACAAACAATGTTGGGAAAAAAGTTCTATGGAGTGACTATATCACAAAGTTGATCATTTAAAAAGAAAATGCTCTACAGATAGATTTGATGGAGAATAATTTTAGGGAAGCCAAATCATTTTCTTTAGGAGAAAGCAATGAGAGATATGAGCTGGTTGAAAAAGAAAATCTAATTAATTAATTAAAAGAAAGAAAAAGCATTTTTGATTGATCCCCATCTTTCCATAATAGAATAAGAATAATGCAACTACCACATGGTGATTTAGAGTTTTTGTGGGAAGCTAAAAATCAAACAATTCCAACATAGAAATCTCTAAGATTAACAAATAAATGGCACTCTTCTTATTAGGGCTGGTTTTATAATCTGAAAGCTTCTAAATAAGCTCAAACTGTAATGGAAAAAATTCTAAAGAGAGCAGTGTGTACCCATTTCTAGCCTATAATGAGTAGACTGTCATTTCCTTCCTGTTCATTGAAAGGCATATATGAAGTGTAGTACACACCATTCTCTAAATCAGTGGTTTCAGTGTGTGGCCCCTCATGCCAGTACCATCAGCATCCCCAGATGCTGCAAATTCTCCAGCTCTTCTGTGCTCTTACTAAATCAAAAACCCAGGGCATGGGCTCAGCCATCTGTGTTTTAAAAGCCCTCTATATGTATCTGATGCCCACTAAAATTTGAAGCCCACTGCTCTACATTAACCTCTATTTCTATTTCTAAGCTTTCCTGAGGATTGTGTAAGATGGAAAAATAGCATTAACTGCATTTGTAATTTGCACTGCCAATGGTTTTCTGCTTTTCCAATTTATCTGGAGTTAATAAATCAAAGATGTCATGGTTGGGGACATGTGTCAACTTGGCCAAGTTGTGGTACCTGCTTATCTGATTGGGCAAGTGCTGGCCTGTCTGTTGCAATGAGGACATTTCATAAGATAAGATCATGATCACATCAGCTGCATCCACAGCTGATTCCATTTGTAATCAGCCAAAGGGGAGTGTCTTCTACAATTAGTGATGCTTAATCTAATCACAGGAAGCCTTTTAAGGAGAACTCAGAGGAGACAGGTCCCATTCCTGCTTCGGCTGGTGAGCCTCTCGTGTGGAGTTCATCCAGACCATCCATCGGAGTCGTCAGTTTCACAGCCTGCCCTGTGGATTTTGGAGTCTGTGTTCCTGTGGTCATGTGAGACACTTTTATAAATTTTATATTTGCAAGTGTACCCTGTTGATTCAGTTTCTCTAGAGAACCCTAATAAAAAAGATCAGACTGACACCTCCCCTATGGTAGAAATATAGATATTTCTGCAGCAATATCCTAAGAAACTTTTCAAGGTATAAAGAAAATGCATGTGAAAAGCAAGAGGAAGTTTCACCTCTGGAAGCTGTCCCATTGTCCAGAAACAAGGGCATGCCAGGGATTTTCTGTGGGAAAAGTGGGAAATAGGGGAGAAAATTTTAGTCCAACACAGACTGAGCTGACTGAAATTCAAAGGAGATTGTAGTCCTTTTGGTAACACACTTGTGACTGGAAAATTGCTCATGGATTAGTGTTTGTCTTGGTGACAGTTTATTTTTCATTCATCTATGTCTTATTTATGATTTTTAATGATTTTCCCTTAATTTACTTTCTATTAAGAGTTTGGTGTTCCTAGGATCATCCCTCTCTTCTTTACAGTCAACCTTTTTATACTATATTTAAATTTATTTAAAAAGTCTGGGGAAAAAGTTTTTTGCACTCAGTGAGAGCAATGCAATTTAATGTCCTTTTTGATTGATACATAATTCACATATCATAAAATTCACCCTTTCAAAGTGTGCGATTCAGTGGATTTTATTGTGTACATAAAGTTATGCAACTATTACCACTATCTAATTCTAGAGCTGGGAAACATAGCCGTTTTCTTCTTCATTTCTGGGGAACATGTTCTTTTTCCTTAGAGTCCCCATGAGGGAACTTCAGAGAGTAGAGCGAATTCAGGTTTGTTGTGATATTAACTCAGTCAGAGGACCACAGGAAGCAGTGAGTAAATCTGAAGAACATGACAGCATCAAG
Source organism: Tamandua tetradactyla (assembly GCF_023851605.1). NCBI lineage: Eukaryota > Metazoa > Chordata > Mammalia > Pilosa > Myrmecophagidae > Tamandua > Tamandua tetradactyla. The sequence goes on from NC_135335.1 coordinate 56,808,258, forward strand.
TAGGAGATAACTTGGGTTGTAATTCGTTTCTCAAGTCCTTTGGTATTTAGGGTAAAAAAATCCAGTCCAGTTATATAAACTATTTGGCATGATTTTTATTTCTCATTTAGATTTAAAGAAATGGGAGAAATGTTAACATCCTAAACTTGACAGAAACATGAGTAAAAATGAACAGACCCCAAACTGTCCTCCTTCTCCCTGATTTTTTTTTATCACAACCCCAAAGGGAAAATGAAAGGACTATGAGCTAGGCCAAACAGATTTACACAAGCAGTGAAAACTGCCAACATCCAAATGAATGAGGGAAAGCCTTCACAGTGGGGCTGTGAAGTAATAGATCAAAGAACCTTTCAATGGCAAATGTTAAAATAAGAGCTACAGAATATTGACCAGAAGGTCCCCAAGAAACCAGGGCATCTTGAGAAGGGAACTTCCTCAAGGCACAAGATTTGGAGCTGCAGCATGAAGAGTGGAGACCTGTGATCTCTCCCCTGTCTATTCCCTGTAGCTCCCACATCCTCTGCAGAGCAATGCTGTGCACCCAGGCTTCCATCTCTCTGAGTTTAGATCTGTGATTCCATGGAGTCTCATCTGACCAAATCACCCCAATTACTTGGAGGAATCCTAGAAGCACTGTCATGCCTTCCGGTACTTTCCAAGTCCTTCTGGAGACTGTCCAGGCAGTGAACAATATTTCCCTATGAGAGTCCAACATAGACGGAAGTTCTGTTATGGTCAAACACAGAGCAGGGAGGTTTGTTATTAATGTAAATGTGTGCAAGGTAATATGCAGAATGCAGATCTTGCTGTCTTGTCTCTGAGGCAGAAGGAAGAACAACTACTTCCCATTGTGGGATCAATACTCTGAGCATGAGGGATGTGCTGAGGAGGCCTAGGGTTTCTGATGGGCAGTCAGGTCCTAATTGAAAATAATGCTGCATCTCTGTCTACTTCTGCCTCAGGGCTACAAGAGGACCATGTGTCATGGCTGGGCTCTCTGGAGCAGCTTCTCATGTTCAGGAAGCAAGCAAGCAGGCCCCAAATCTGCATGACTCAGAGACCCTGAAGATATTCCAGGGACCTCAATCCCTTTACTTTAAGCAGTGCAGAGTTCTAAAGGAATTTGGACCATGGAAGCAGCAGCTGTCATTATCTGAATGACATCAGGGTCAAAGGAAATATTCATTTACTGGTTTTCCAAATTGATGAAAGAGCAACAGTGGCTGGGTGAGAGACAATGATTCCATGAATTACCCCAGAATTCCCATTTCTAAGACACGATTGAGTCAAGTTTTTTGGAGATGCATTTTCCCATGAGAATTTTGTTTTAGAAGAGAGATATTTTTCTAAGGATTAACTAAAAGCTATTCAATAAATATCCATGAATTATCAATAGTATTCACTCATTTATTTGTCCACTCATTTATTTATTCACACTTCCAAAGTTGTGGAGCTTCTATTATATTCTCAGTCCTGTGCTGAGTGATGGAGAGTGACCGGGTACAGCTTCATGTGAGAAACTCATGGATGGGCTGTGGGGGCTGCAGAATTACTGCTAGGAATGCAAGCAGACGGTGCAGGCTCTGCTGAGGTTTTCTGGGTCTAGATAACCCCCAGCCCCTTTTTCTAACAAATGATTTCTTCACTCAAAAGGACTGACATTTTAATTAATGGTACTCTATGAAGAAAGACAGAAATGATGTCTTTCAATCCAATGAACAAATATTCGATACAAGAGCTCAATGTTAATTTAGAGAGAAAAAATATTGACTCCAGAAAGTGCTTTCCTATAGCTTTCTACATTTTCAAATCATTTCTTTAAACTCACAAGCAAGGAAATGTAATTTAAATGAAATTTCAAAAATAGATATGTCTAGGTTTGCTGTCAAAGTATCGAATTTCAGATAAAAAGTTATATCCTGAACTTTTTAAGGATTCATGCCCAGGCAATAACAGATTAAAATATAGAAGTATAGAGGTGTCACTATTATATATTTTCTCCGTAAATAGATGATGAATTCTGTAAGATAAAAATTTGTTCCTAAAAGGTGATTGCACTAAATCATGTTTTAACCTTTAGCTTTATGACAGAAGAAAACGTTAGCTCTAATCTTATTTACACTGTTTTTTTGCAGTTGTCAGAATCTAACATAACACTAGGCTCTTCAATCATCCTCCTGAATATAAGCAGCACATTTAGTATTAGTCTTATACTAAAGTTTCTTCTCAGAGATAATTCTTTGTTCTGTGCATTTTTAAATTTTTTTTTCATTGTATAATATAACATATATACAAAGGGAAGAAAGAAAAAAGCAATAGTTTTCAAAACTCTCTTCAACAAAGAATTACAGGACAGATCCCAAAGTTTTTCGTGGGCTACCATACCATCATCTCAGATTTTTCCTTCTAGCTTCTCCAGAACATTGGAGGATAGAAGGAATATATATATGTATATATTATCATCACTGTTTTTTTTTCTTTTTTGTGTGAAAAATAACATATATACAAAAAAGCAATAAATTTCAAAGCAAAGCACAACAATTAGTTGTAGAACAAATTTCAGGATTTGATATGGATTGCAATTCCACAATTCTAGGTTTTTACCCCTAGATGTTCTAAGATACTGGAGACTAAAAGAAATATCAATATAATGATTCAGCAATCAAACTCATTTGCTAAATCCAATCTTCTCCTTTTACATAACTCCACCATCGCCTTTGACCTTTCTCCTACCCTTTAGGGATATTTAGGCTATGCCCATTCTAACTTTTTCATGTCAGAAGGGCTGTTAATAATAAGGTGTAGGAGATGGAACCAGCTGATGTTCTGGAAAGGCTAGCCCCCTTGGTTTCTGGATTTATCTGGTCCAGGGACACATCTGGAGGTTGTAGGTTTCTGGAAAGTTATCCAAGTTCATGTAAACTTTGTAGAATCTTATATATTGCCCTAGTTGTTCTTTAGGATTGGCTGGAATGGTCTGGTTGGGATTTGGCAAGTTCTGATAGGTAGCAATGTCTAACTGAAGTTTGTGTAAGATCAACCTCCTGAGTGGCCTCTTGACTCTATTTGCACTCTCTCAGCTAGTGATACCTTATTTGTTACATTTCTTTTCTCCCTTTTGGTCACTATGGCATTGTTGATCCCATGGTGTCAGTGTTGGACTCATCCCTGGAAGTCATCTCCCACTCTGCCAGGGAAACTTTCACCCCTGGATGTCATGCCCCACATAGCAGGGAGGGCAATGATTTCACTTGCAGAGTTGGGCTTAGAGAGAGTGAGTCCACAACTGAGCAACAAAAAAAGTCTTCCAGAGGTGACTCTTAGGCACACCCACAGGTAGGTTAAGCTTTTCAGCTACATATGTAAGCTTCACAAGAGCAAGCTTCAAGATTAAGGGCTTGGCCTATTGATTTCTTCCATTGTTCTCAAAGAGTTGATGAGGTTCTAAAATATAGACAATGTCTTCCTTACCCCTGTGTTCTGAATTACCTCAATTCTGACCTCATCACCTTAGTTCTTATCTCTGAATACCAAGTTATACATGTATAAAGCAGTCACTAAAAATCCAGAAATAATAATTACCACTCTGGACAAAATGTGATTGCTACAAGAGCTTACAATCTAGGCCCCTGCTTTCCTATAAGCATTTTCTAAGTAAGACCATACAATAATTGCTCTTTTGTTTCTGGCTTAATTTGCCTCACCAATGTCCCACAGGTTCATTCACAATGTTGCATGCTTCACAACTTTGCCCCTTTTTGTAGCAGCACAATATTTAATCATATGTATATACTATCATTCACCAATCTACTTCTCAGTCATTGCATCCTTCAGCCACCCGTGTTCAATAGGCATCGTGTATAATGTCCAAAGTCCACAGTCCATCAACACTGTCAATTTTAGACAAGTTCATTGTTACCAAGAGAAAGACAACCAATAAACACATTCTCACCTGATAGAAAATCCAAACCTTCTCTTAACTCTTGTCCCTCTCCCCATTATTTACTCCAGGTGTTGCTGTGGTACTGCTGATGTTTTCTTGTAAAACATATCCTACAGCATGCAGTAGTAGTTTCCTCCGATACCCTGAACACTCTTTGTACAAGAATCGTAACTTTGAAGTAGTCCATGCAAGAACTTATTTATATTTGTAGTGTTAATCAGTGGGACACATGTGTCTATATAACCCCTTTCATTCATGTTCACCTTCAGTATGGTAATATTACTTATAGACCCTCTAATGAACCACCTTTATAGTGACAGTGTTTTAATTCATCCCTTCTATGTCAGATCCCTTTTCACTGCAGTAGCTACTGGAATAATAACTTGAAATTTGAATATGGTGTTTTCTTTAATCTAAAATATGGCAAACCAATGGCATAATGAGATATGATTAGCCTTTTTTAAACACAGACAATGCATCTCAATCAAACAAAGCAGGAAGTGAACGTAAACCTGAAGTGGGAAGTAACTGAATGGTCAGATGTGGCCAGTTTGATTGTTTGAAAATTTGTGCTATTTTTCACTATGTTGTGCTGTTTTGAATTTAATATGACAGGAGCTTTCAATACAATTTATTTCTTAAGTTTTAAAATCCACCAAATTTGAGGAAAGGCAAAATATTTTTTGTAAAGAAGAACTGCTAACAAATTGTTCTCTGATATATGTATTGGACATCTGATAAGCCTCACCATTCCATGTCTGACTCAGTCCATCCAGCTCAGGGGTGTGCCTATGCTGGATTTATTAACAGATAGGCTGTGTCTCTATGAAACCTGCTATGGAGTCATGATATTAATGATGAAAAAAACTCTTTTGATTTGCTACTGAGGTTTAATAAATGCAATTGAATATAGCTGTAGAATAAAAGCAGGGGCTTTTCATTTAAATAGGAAATTCTATTAAATATATCATTTTGATTTGCAAATGTATTATGAAATAAGATAATTAATATTCTACATTTGGGTTTTCCATATGTTTCATTGATAAACTGCAATAAAATAGGATTTAAAAAGCAGTACAGTATCTCATTACTTTTATTTTTAATTTAATTAAATTTCTCTGGCTTTCTAAATCATACAGTTCTATTACTATTGATTCCTGTGTATTTTCGCAGACATTTGTTAAATTCTATTGATGTTCTAATATGATTTATTGTTAATTTTCAAATACTACTTAAGTACCTCCCTTAATTCTAGTTATATTTTAAATATAAGGTTTTTTTAATGATCAGCGAAAGATCAAGTTTTTTCTATCAGTAGGGAAATACTAAGTAAAATAGTCCAGGGAAATTTTTAACTGGGGACAAAATATATAACCATTCTAGGCATCTAATTCTCATCTTCAGTAGTTGCAGGTTAGATGGGTTGGTTGGGGGCTATCACTCAGAAGTTCCTTGGTTAACCTTCAAATGTAGTGGACAGGAGAAAGGTAAACATGGTTCCTGTTCATGGGCATAGCCCCAAACTGGAACAGAAAAAGGAAATGTTTTCCTTTGGATTTAAGTTGTCAATATATTTACTAAATAAACAATAGGACTACAGCAGGTAGTTTTCTTTTCAGGAAGTTTCTATTTTCTTCTTTGGGTTATGGTACGTGTGTGTGTGTGCGTGTGTGTGTGTGTGTATTCTATAAACATGAAAATCCTTGGATTCAGCGAATTTAATTGTTTATACATTTGTATATAGATTTGCCTTTTCTTATATTTAGAAACTGCATAAATTGAGGTAAATTTCTTGTCATCAGTACTTTTCTAGTTTTTTTTAACCTGAATTGGAAATTCAAAAAGCTTATGAAGATACCAAGGCACCTGGTGTCCTCAAAGTACATTTCCCTTGTTTAGATTTCAGTAAGACAGCAATATGTCCATTCTATGATGGATATTGTGCTTTAAGAAAAAGTGCTAAGGAATCTTGTTAGCCCAGGAATTTAGCAAAGGGATATTAATTCAAGCTCTGCAAGTCATCAATTTGAAACCTACCAGGTTGGCAGCTTCTCAAAACATCTGCTCCCTAATCGCTTTTTTTGTGGTCAGTAAATGAAGGGATCCAGGTGCTCTTAGTTTATAGTGATCCATCATGTAAAATTCCACAATGTGTTTGCATGTCGATTTGTCCCCAAAGGGTTCAAATAGACAATGAATCCCTGAGGATCTTCTCTTCAAAGGTATGATTTGTCAAAGGATGGACATATGTCTTAGTCCCTGCCTCATCCCACCAATTAGATACAGACCTTAACCCAACTTCTCAAACCACGGTCCTTGCACTAGCTCTGTGGGGGTGGGGACAACTGTCACATCTGCAGGGACCTCCCTTTCAGGATGCAGGTGAATGTGGAGACTGGGGAATAATTATCTCCTTTTTTTTCATAAAGTTCCATCAATCCAAGCACACATGAGTATTTTTCTGCATCCTCTTATCATGAGGAAATGCTTTCTCCTGAGAATAATTTCTCTTTAATGCCAGTCTCTTCAGGTCAAGAATATTGTATTTTGGTCATTCCACAGAGGCAGGATAAACTCCAACCTCACCCCCCACCCCAGTCTGCTTCAGATGTTGGGATCTATGGTGTCACACATGTACCACCAGGATATGGAAAGATGTATTAGTCACATAATGAAGTTCTCTGGAGAGAACAGGTGAGGCTCCCAAACAACGTTGAAATGGCATGCAAGAGCAGAAGGGCACAGGTGGCTCTCAGTCCTACTGTGTTTAAAGGATAAGAGAGACTAGGATGGCCAATATTTACAATTTGAGTTTTGTGGGAATGTCAAGGGCAGGTGGACGCAGGTTTTCTTATGGGCTTTCCCAGATGTGGAGTGAGAGAGGAAGTGTGAGGGATGGGGCTTGAATGTTGTCCACAATCAAACATCAAAAATGTTCGGTTTTTGTGATTTTTTAATTTTTTCTCACAAAATCACATTTGTAGATGGATACTATGATTCGAGTCTAAATCTGGCAGTTTGTTTTCTGAAAGGCAGACTATCATTCTGTAAGGTGAGTGGTTTAGGCACAGCCACTTACAAGCATCCACAAGAGGCAGTCTAGGAGTTATGAATTTGAAGGAATGAGGTTGATTTGGGGTTTCACTTGTAGCCAAACCAATTCAGTCTGTGAAAAATGAAATCCTTATCCCTGCAAAGCAGGTCTGTATACCTGGATGATGTTCTGTAAAAGGGTTTGGGAAAGGACGTTCCTCTTGGATGCCAGTGCAATTGACCAAGTGGAGAAGTACTTAAAATGGATATTACTTTGATAGTTTTGGCAATATATAGTATACTACTTTTTTGTAAGAGTAGTTCGGAACTTGTCCACAGGCATTCGTAGCATTTTGTGAATTTTTTTTTTCATATGCAGGCTGTGATGGTTAGGTTCTGGTGTCAATGTGGCCAAGTGATGATGCCCAGTTGTCTGGTTAGGAAAGCACTGGCATGCCCATTGCTGCAGGGATATTTTGAGGCTGGCGTATTAAATCATCAATCAGTTGACTGCATGTGTGGCTGATTACATTTTCGATCAACTTAAGCACACCTTCCCACCAACGAGATAATCCAATCAGTCTTATAAGAAAGGAAAGGGACGTTGCCAGTTATTCTTCAGACAGCGAGCCTCTCCCATGGAGTTCATCCAGACCCTTCATAGAAGCTGCCGGCTTCTATGTACATCATACTACAAAAGAACTGCATGAGTTTTCCAATCTGTATAGACAGAAATCAGGGGAATATGTGTTGGAATGGATATTAAGAGTGTGGGTTAATGGTAGAAGGAATATGAAGTTGGATCAAGCTGAATTTATTGATAGGGGCCCACTAAGCATAGATTCTACATGCAATTTTGTAGCTCAAATGGTTAGAAAAGATATTAACAGTTTGTATGGATAGTTGGTTGAAACATGGATGAAAGAGTGGCTGACATTACTTAAGGTTGAAATGCCAGAATTTTCCTGGTATAATGCAGATGGTGGGATCCAGGGGCTTAAAGAGATTGGAATGTAGGGTGGATTTATGATGGAAGACCTGCACACACACTCCAGGAATGTCTGGAGGACAAATCTTTCACCAGAACATTGAGAAATATGTTCATACAAGTAGCTCCATCAACCCTGAAGAGCTCTGTAGTCACCTTTCTCTGTAGGTCAGATGTTACTGTGGGAACTGCTGTCACTGAGCTCAAATTCTTAAACTAAATGGCGATGATTAAATCCTGTGTTGGCAGAAGCCATGTGGTGACAGTTACTCACCATGAACAAGGTGGGCATGACCACCGTAATGGACACCAGGCTCAGAACAACAGTCAAAATGATCTGACTTGCAGAGATGTGCAGCATTGATTAGTAGATCATGGGGTACCTAGAAGTAAAATAAATGGGCAGTCTACTAAATTCTTGTTTGAGCTGTATAAGCAGAAGAATTCTAGGTCAAGGGAACAGAATCTCACTTTAATTACAAAAACAGAGAGTCACAGCCCCTTAATCAATTCCTGGATTTGAGACATTTTACAGACCCAGAGCCCCTTGCATTAGGGGAAGGCCAGATACTCTTGGGGAAGGATCCTTTCATACCGCCCGAAATTTATACTGTTACCCTTCCTCACAGCCTTCCCAAATGAAACCTATGGCCTTTTACAAGGGTGACTGTGCATTTTAGAAAAGGAAATGGTCAGATATTTGGGGGATTATTAGACACTGGTTCAGAAGTGACACTAATTCCAGGAGACACAAAACGTCTTTCTGGTCCACCAGTAAGAATAGGCTTATGGAGATCAGGTGATTGATGGAATTTTAGCTCAGGTCTGCCTCACAGTGAGTCCAGTAGGTTCTCAGACCTATTCTGTGGTCATTTCCCCAGTTCCAGAATGCATAATTGGAATAGACATACTTAGCAGCTGGCAGAATCCCCACACTGGTTTTCTGACTCTTGAAGTAAGTGTTATTGTGGTCGGAAAGGCCAAGTGGAAGTCACTAGAACTGCCCCTACCTAGAAAATAGTGAATCAGAAACAATACCAAATTCCTGGAGGGATTGCAGAGATCTGTGCCACTTGTCAGGACCTGAAGGATACAGGGGTAGTAATTCCCACCACATCACCATTCAATGCTCCTATTTGACCTGCCGAGAAAACTGATGGATCTTGGAGGATGACAGTGGATTATCATAAACTTAACCAGGTGGTGACTCCAATTGTAGCTGCTGTTCCAGATATGGTATCATTGCCTGAGCAAATCAACACATTGCCTGGTACCTGGTGTGCAGCTATTGATCTGGTAAATGCTTTCTTTTCTCAATAGCTGTTAGTAAGGACCACCAGAAACAGTTTGCATTTACCTGGAAAGGCCGGCAGTATAACTTCACGTCCTGCCTCAGGGGTGTGTCAACTCTCCAGCCCTATGTTATAATCTTGTCCACAGGGACCTTGATCCTTTCTCCCACCCACAAGACATCACACTGGTCCGTTGATTGATTATAGCATGTTGATTGGAACTAGTGAGCAACTAGCAGCAAATACTCTAGATATATTGGTAAGGCATTTGTGTGTCAGGAGATGAGAGATAAATCCAAAAAAATATAGGGAACTTCCACCTCAGTGAAATTTCTAGGCATCTACTGGTATGGATCATGTAGAGATATCCCTTCTAAGGTGAAGGATAAGCTGCTGCATCTGATGCCTTCTACAACCAAAAAAGAGGCGCAACACCTATTTGCCCTCTTTGGATTTAGGAAACAATATATTCATTATTTGCGTGTGCTACTCTGGCCCATTTACTGAGTGGCTAGAAAAGCTGCTAGTTTTGAGTGTGGACCGGAAGAAGAAGAGGCTTCGTGATAGGTCCAGGCTGCTGTGCCAGCTGCGCTGCCACTTGGGCCACATGATCCAGGAGATCCAATGGTGCTGAAGGTGTCAGTGGCAAATAGGGATGCTGTCTGTGGCCTTTAACAGGACCGTATAGGAAAATCACAATGCAGATCCTTAGGATTTTGGAGCAAATCCATTCCATCTGCTGCATGGTTATATTAACCACTGTTTTTAGAAACAGCTCATAGGCTGCTACTGGGCCTTAGTACAGACTGAAAGCTTAACTGTGGCCTACCAAGTTACCATGAGACCTGAGTTTCCTATCATGGTCTGAGTGTTGTATGACCCACCGACCCATAAAGTTGAGTGTGCACAATAGCATCTCCTATTTAAAGATTCTGGAGAGATGTGGTGCATTTCCAATTGTACAGAGGACAGGTAAGTATTATTAGGTGAAATATATGTCTATCATTGTGTTCTATTTGGAAATTAAGCATGTTTCAATGTCACGTGTATATCTGTCAGGTTGACAAGGGGCAGGTTGATGGTTAGGTTCTGGTTGTCAACTGGGCCAAGTGATGATGCCCAGTTAGCTAGTCAGGCAAGCACTGGCCTGACCATTACTGCAAGGGTATTTCATGGCTGCTTGATGAAAAAGAAGGCTGATAAATCATCAGTCAAATGAGTGCATCTGTGACTGATTACATCTGCAATCAACTAAGGCATGTCTCCCACAATGACATAATCCAATCAGTTCTATTACAAAAGAACTCTTTTGTAAATAGAATACTCTAAATTTGCCCATGAATAACTGAATGTCTGATAGATAAGACTACAAGCTCACTTTAGACTCCATGTGTCTTTGAAGGAAATATGCTCCCCCCAAATGCCAGGTTTGGATAGGAGACAGATCTCCCCTCTTCCAGATATGGCCCTAGACCCTCCTACCAATTGTGTCCACTATGTTCATGGACAGGCCCAGGCCGCTTAGGGGTGTCCAGATACTCACTGAAAACCCACTGTGATTTATCCACTCTCTGATCAGGAGTATGGATTAGAAAATTGCTTAAACAACAACAAAAACTTAGTTGATAAAGACATAAAATAAGCTCTTCTGCCTTACTCCACTGTTTTCCTTCCTGCCCAGAGCCTTTCATGTGCTCAGATGCCTTTACATCGTGGTATACCAGTAATCAAATCCAGGTGCGTGTCTGTGTAAGTGAGTACTTGTTATTTTTTATAATTAAAAACTTATGTATAGCACATTTAAATATATTTTAAAATTTATTTTCATTTTATTAAATATTTTAAAATTATCTTAGTATTTTTATTTAATTTGTATTAGTCAAAATTTATTTTTATATTCAAATTTGTTTTAATGTTTAAAAGCATTAGGCTACACAACATTTAAAGGACCCAATAATTCTTAAAAGGCTTGTAGCAAAGACTTTGAGCTCCCCATCTAAAAATACTTCTTTTTTTCTTCCCCATAAAGGCAAATTTATTCCATTCTTTTATTATCTATTTTATTTATTTTATGTTTACTTCCATATTACTAAAATTATGCTATAATTTTGTTTATTGGATTCTTCAGTTTTAGGCATTGAGTGTTGACTTCCTTCAATGAAAGATGAAAGTTCAGCTTTCTTGCATGCATCCTTTCATACTGATGCCCCCTTCCCATACATACATACTCTCGTTCCTTTAGTCTTCCAAATTAGTTTTATCATAATTTTGTTTAGGTCAATATAGAATATTGTTTTAAATATATAAATTTTATTCATCGATGTTCCATAGAGTATTATAACTAATTTTTCTTTCTTTTGTACAATTTGTTTTTCCTTTTCTTTTATTTTGCTTAACTTTCTGTGAATTTGTCACCTTTTCAACTTCAGGTTCTTTCCCCATTGTAAAACTCTCTTCCCACTATGTTGAAACACCTTAATATGCTATTATTTTTATCTCCTTGTACAGATTTCTCCAAACTTTTCCTTTCCTACTTATCCAGAACGCTTGCCCTCTTGGCCTGCTGCCTGGCCATCCTGTCTTGGAATCATCCCAAGGAACCCTTCATTTCTCTTCAGTTGTGGGTATCTTATTTCCTGTATTTCTATGTCCCTTATTTCTTTATTCCTTGGATTATTCCATGGATTTTGTGAACATGTCCTATGGTAGCTTCCTAGGACAAGGTACACAGGACATGAATTTTTCAAGAACGTACTTGTTGGAAATGCCTTCCTTCCATCTTTGCACTTAATTTACAGCTTGAGTTTTCTTAGATTCAAAGGTGGGAATGCCTTTTCTTGAGAACTTGGAAAGCATTTTTCCTATACTTTCTAGTTTCTGTCTTAATCCTTTGTATAAAAAGTGTTTTCTGCCTTGAAAGTTTGTTAAGCCCTCTCTTTTCATGATTGGTGTTCTGAAAATTACTGATGTTATCCCTGGATGTGGCTCTATTTTCATCCATCTTACTGGCACTCAATGGTGTCTTTCAATCTGGAAGCTCAAGGCCTTCAAGTCTGAGAAATTTTCTTTAAGTGATATATTGATAGTTTTCTTCTATTTTCTCTGTTCATTAAGCTATCTTTAATTTTAAGCCTATATTTTTTACATTCCTAATAATATTTTTGAAATCACTTTTTGTTGATACTTTAGAAGCTGTTAATTTATTTTAGTTACAGTATATCATTGCACTGCATATTTGCCCTAACTTATTATTACATAAATAGACATTTAGATGGTTTCTCTTTTGAGATTTAAAAACAGTGCTGCAAAGAATGCCTTGTGTCATGTGTTCTTGTGCACGTGTGCATAATTTCCAGTGTAGAAATTGGCTGGGTCACAGACAATGCACATTTAAACTTTAGTAGACATTGCTAATGGTTTGCTTCACTGACAATGCCAGTTTAAATGCCTTTAAATGCCAGAATTTCCCTACATCCTCATCAATGCTTGCGTTATCAGATCTTTTAACTATTGCCAAAGTGATGGGTAAAAAAAATTGTATCTCAATTGAATTTATATACCTTTGCTGACTATTTGAGTTGGTTTCTATATATGTTAATTAGACATAAAATTTTCTTGTTCTGTGGATTGCTTATTCATATCCTTTGCCCATGAGACTTAAATTAAATTGAATTTCGGAATATAATGAAATGTATAACTCAAAATAAAAAGCAAAGAAAATCTGAACAGCACAGAAAACATGATTTATGCTTCATAGGATTCTATAATTAATAAGGAAATAAATGTATTCAAGAGATACATTACCTAAAGAATTATTCATAGCAATTTTTATATCTTTTCCTTTTTCCAAATAGAAAGATCTTTCCTTTCTTAAATTAAAATGGTAAATAAGTCGCAAACATTTATTTACTTTTTTCATGTTTTTATTATTTATGGAACATTGCTAATATGTCTGTTGGTAAATTAACATTTTAAGTTAAAAAGACAAAATGTATATTTAAGATTTTTTGTTCCATAATCAAATTATTTTTATTTCTATAAAAGAAACATTATCTATAACCATAAATTAGAAATGACTAATAGTATTTTATAGATATTTTCCCTCTCTTTATGACATGTATAAATGCTTTATATTTTAAACATGAATATATTCTGTATACAGTGTTTTGAAACCTATTTTACACTCAATTTCATGATTTTTTTTTCTTTTTACGTTAAAAAATATTTCACAACAGTATTTGAAACTGCTGTATAGAACTCAAATACATGTATATAGGACAATTTATTTAAACAGTTCCTCAGTTTTCTCTAAACATCTCTCATATTTGGAAGGTTACTTTTAGAATTTTTATTTATTGCAAAATAAAAAATATCATATCCTCATTCCTCATTAAACCATTTAACACTGTGATATTAAAAGCTCCTGGTGAGTGCCTAGTGTGGAATATTTTCCCTTCTACCTTTTATTGTAGTATTATTTGAGATGGTTTGGAATTTTATGTTCCCCAGAAAATCATGTCCTTAAAGATAATCCATTCCTGTGAGTGCAAACCTATTATAATAGGTAGGTTTTCATGAGGTTATTTCAGCTAAGTTATGGCCCAGGCTAGGTATTAATATTATTACTGGAGCCCTTTATAAACAGGATAAATACAGAGAAAAGACATAGAAGTAAGAAGCTGAAAGCAATGAAACCAAAGAAGGGAGAGACCATCAGACGCCGCCAGATACCTTGCCATGAGGCAGAGGAGTCCAGTTTTGCCAGCAGTGGGTCTTTGGGAATAAAGCACCACCTTGGTGATGCCTTCATTTGGACATTTTTCTCAGTCTCAAAACTAAGCTAATAAATTCCCGTTGTCAATCCAACCCATTTATGATATCTGCTTTCAGCAGCCTAGCAAACTAAAACATTATTTAGATATCAATTTTCCCATTCTCAAGTTACTATAATAACTTTACGCTTCATTTTTCAAATTTGCTCATACACACACACACACACACACACACACACACATAATTTTTCTTGACCTTTGACTGAGGAATTGATATTCCAGTAGATGAGATCAGGCCTGGTGTCAGAGGAAATTAGAAACCTGTAGATGCTTTGTTTGGCCGATTCTGTGATCAATCAGGAAAATGCTGATCTGGCTTAGGTGGCCGGTGGGGCTGTTTTTTTGGGTGTGTTAGCATTGATGCTGACATGTGCGGTGGTGCCTTATTAAGTAGTTACTTGAAATCATCATCACATCAAAGGAGTTACAAATTGACATTCCTTATTTACATGATGAAAGCGTCTTCATTAATGGTGTTTAAACAATTCTTCATAATGAGCTGCTGAAATGGTCCCTGTAAACCTCAAGCACCATATTTCACTGATTCTAAAATACATACTATCATCACAATTTAACAATTCAAATGAGGAGGATCTTACAATCAACTGTGTCTTCAAATATTTTTGGCAGCAAGTTTTCTTTCTCAGCAACACATAACATAACAGCGCATCTCATACTTGCTGGCTTCTTATGTTCTGGACTGATAGACTGTGTAATACACTAAGCATGTTTCAGTGTCCCTCCTAATATTCACCAACTCCTCTCAGCCTCACATGATGAGGGTGGCTGCACCTGGTGGCTAGAATTTGACTGGAGCACTGCAAAAGTGGTAGGCTGTCACTTCTGAGATTAAGTGGTAGAGACTCTGACGGGTTTCTTTGGTGTTTTCTGCAGGGCTTCTGTGTGCTTGCAGGATAGGGCAGCACATGATGGGGCAGATTCTGGCCCAAAAAGTAAGAAACTGAGGGAGTATTAGTATTGGAGGGCATCTACCTCTCTCAAATTAGAAACATCAAAAAATGTCCAACAGTTTAATGGCTCTATAAATTTTGATGTTTTTAGGCAATAAAACATCCTGCATCAAAGAAAATGAGTGAATTGAATTACTTTATAAGCACCAACATGGGTGGATCTCACAAAGGTGATGCTGAGTGAAATCAGCCCATGTGCAAAAGATTTCATACTGGCTACTTAGGAAAATACCCGCCTAGGGTTAGAAACTGGAACAGTGATTCACTCAGGGAGGAGAAAGGGAGAATTGTTGGGAGTGAACATAAGAGGTGTTTTGGGAGGCTGGTAATTTTCTATTTCTTGACCTGTGTGCTGGCAAACAGCAGTGTTTATTTTCTCATAATAGAGTCACCTAAATGCTTAAGGATTGTGTACATTTCCCTATGTATTTTTTTCATATGATGACTTTTTTTTTCATCTTGTGGAATGTCTTGTTCCAGTTTTTAAATGTTTTGGAACAAAATATATAAATTTCTATGCCCGTCAGCCCCCTGTACATAGCAGCCAACCTATGACACTGGGGATTCAAAGACAGAAAGGGCTTTTATTAAAAAGTGCAATGAAAGGAGAACAGGAGGCTTGCAGGTTTTCACATTTGTCCCCTTGACCTGGAGAGTTTCTGAGAGTCTTATAGCATCTTGGCTTTCAAAGGCAGGCTTATGAAAATGGGCTCACTGGTTTGAGATGAATACGTTATAGACAGTCTAAGTATGAAGCACAAACAGACAGCTTGCAAACTTTGTCATAGGATGTATGTAAGGAAAATGGCTACTTAATATAATTTTTGGTGTGATTTTTAGTATTATGAGGTACAGGTTATTATAGGTTAATGTTTTGTGCTACTGCACATGTGAAGGAGGCCATCTCTAGAGGACTACCTAGTGTGATAAGGTAGGAAGTGAGAAGGGGTGGCTCAGATTTCTTCATTTATAAACATTAAAGTGGCTGTTACTGGAATCTCAAGACTTTTAAGTTACAAAACAAGATAAGTACAGGGTCACCAGATTATGTTGAGGCTGTTCAGTTCAAGTTACAAAGCAAAGCATCCAGGCATCTGAGCTACACAGTACAGTGAGTTATAACAGTTACGAATATTTGCCCTTTGGCTGCTTTACAATATACCAGAGGGTTAATGCATATCTAAGTAAAATCCAGTAAGCTATCATTATATTTGTTCATTTTTGCTTACAGATGTAGACTCAAGCTCCTGTCTCACGGGGAGGAAGTAAAGGAATATGGTCTTTGGGGTGCCCCCATAACTAAGAGAACTGGAAACTGGTGAATTGTGGGAATGTTTTCCACATTAAATTACTTTCTAAGGTCACGTAGCTGGGTCTGTGCATCTAACATGCAGTAGAATGCATAGCATGCATGACTACCTAAAAGGAAAAGTAGCTCATTAAAGAACTCACACTGACAGATATGGCATTCAGACCCAGGTGTCCTGGCTCCAAATTCTAGCCCCCACAGCTTCGTTACATACATAGTTGATTTGTATTATTCAATGTTTTCAGAAACCAGATACATTAAGCACCATATTCCTATTCTGAAGATTTAAAAATGTTTAAGAAAAATCTCTCCTTCAATCTTGACTTTGTGGTCAAAGGCACATGGATATGCAGACAAATTAAGTCAAATTTGACTCAAAATTTACTACGGCCATTACCTGCCAGAAACTGGGCCAAGGAACAGTGTCATAGCTATCAAAATTTCTGTGTGCTGCCTCAGCATCCATTTTGGAAATCTGCCACAATTTGGCTCTTGGGCTAGTCAGTAGCAAATTTTCAGCCCTGGGGCAGAAACTCCCAAGAGCCCAAACCCAAATCTACAGCCACCACCCACATGCCTCACCCAAAACCCACAGCTTACCCCAAATGATAAGCTAACCATCCCACCACCCTCAGAATCCCAGCCCTTTACTTTTCAGTGTGCATTGGCTTTAAACTAATCAATCTTTGACTCCTGCGAGAAATCTGCTAATCTCCACCCCATGGACCACAGAAAAGGCACAATCCTATGGGTCCCTCTTGATCTGCTTGTTGAGCAGCGATCACCTTCTGGCTGAACCTCCAGAGCCAGCGTCCCTTCCCATCCTCCCCTCATTGCCCCTTTCTCTCTCCGGGAACTTGAACAGCAAGCTACCTTATTGTATGTGTTATAGCCTTGGTTTTCCATTGTGTCACACCTAAATTCCTCCCGTCCCCAAATTTAAAATCAAACTTAACTCATTTATAACAAATAGGAATTCAAAGCTGGATGAGGCCTGAAGCACGCCTTAAAAATCTTGCTTTTTAGTGGAATAGATGGAAAACTAAACAAATATCCAAGGTCATTGCAATATTACACATATACTTGGCAAACTGTGCATGGCCAGGTGGCCAAGTAAGGATTCAGAGGGAAGGTAAGATTGTAGGTGTACTTATAAAGTCAAGAAGATAGCAAATTTTTGCATTTAGAAACCAACTTCTTGGTGTAATCAAGAAATTGCCGGACATAGCTTGGAGTGTCGAGTATGAGATAACCTCTATAGGAGATGAAGTTCTGCAAACAGACATGCACAAAGTGGAAAGTACTAAGCAGTCAGGGGATAAATGCAGGGAAGGGAATGCTTCAAGAGATAATTTAGAAGTGCATTCCATTGTTGGTGCAAAGGATAGAGGACTATGGATGATGCAAGTTTCTGGCTTAAACTAGTAGATGGCCCAAACAGAAATAAATGAACAAAATCATTTAGAAGTTTTTGTTGCTTTGGGGTATGATATTTTAAACATATTCAAGTGTCTTCGCTTGTGAAACATCTCAGTGGAAGAGTGCAATATGTCTGGACTCAGTGACCATTTTTCCTCTACATACAAATTTAAGGTTCTGTATCTCTTACTTTCTTATCTCTATACATTATAAAGGCTCTTGGTGCTGAGAATTTCATCTAGAGAGTGGGGAAATTCATAAAACTGAATATGTCAAAATATCCAAAAGGAAAAGACCCACTTCTAAGCAATTATTGACGTTGAATGCTGTTGGTGACTATTACTTTGAAGTTAATTTGTGAAAATGTTAAGGGAAGCTATCATTCTTTAAAAGTTATCACAT
Source organism: Tamandua tetradactyla (assembly GCF_023851605.1). NCBI lineage: Eukaryota > Metazoa > Chordata > Mammalia > Pilosa > Myrmecophagidae > Tamandua > Tamandua tetradactyla. The sequence goes on from NC_135335.1 coordinate 56,826,447, forward strand.
TTATCTTCAACTTTAGGATGAAGCTTACTCTTTTGATCAACTTTCAATAATAAAACTAATAAAACTGACCACAAAAGTGATTTATCAGTTCTTTATTTATTTGGATTGTTAACAGGTTTATCGAGATCTAATTCTCATACCATACGATTCATTTATTTAAAATACAATTCAATGGTTTTAGCATATTCACCAAGTCATGAAATAACTCCCCAAACCTAATTTTAGAATATTTTAATAATGTCAAAAATAAATCTTATACTCATTAGCAGCCTGCATGGCTCTTTTAATATTTTATTCAAACTGTATTCATCTCTGTAAGTATTTCTCCCACTTCCAAAATAAGTATTTGAAGAACTCTTTAAAAAGCTACTCCTTCACTTTTTCTTGATCACCCTAATCCATTATTAGAGTGTCTATATGCATAAGCAAAATCTACTTAGAAGCCAATTATGAAAACAAATACAGATGTCATAAACACGGTGATATTAAGAAATGCTTGAAAAAAACTCTCCAGAGATTCGGTGAATAAAGCACAAATCTCACTCACTTAGAGCTATGGAGGATGGTAGATATGGGAGAAGGACTCCACAAATGCTGAATCAAGGTAGAAGAAAAATATTAGGTAGGAAATGTCTATCCTGGACCCATCAGTCCTCATGGCTTACCTTCACTTTGTCCTGCACAGCCCGGGGATTGCTCAGAGGCAGTAGATCAGATCCTTCCCACTTGCTTGTGGGCACACAGACCCACAGCAGCAAGTTAGAACTCCACACCTATCTAGGCAGAGAGACCCAAGTCCATGGAGACCCAGTGTGGAACACAAGTTGCAGAGGAGTGCTGCACACAAAAGGGCTCTGGGAGGGGGGAGGACCATGGTAGAACAGCAACTAGCAAAGAGTACACTCACTTAATCTCACCCACTCCCTCAACTCACTCACTCAATCATCCAATCCACTCACTCAGTCATTCAATCCTCACTCCCTCAATCACTCACTCACTCGCTCACTAAATCAATTAGTCAATCAAGCATCAAAGAAGAACCTTAACACAAAGCAAAACAAAAATAAACTCACTCAATCCAGTTTCTTTTGGCTGGATCACCTAAAGGCCAAAGGGACTTTACTGTAGTGACCTGTCTTTCTGGATCGACTCCATTTGGCTCCCTAGAGTGAGATACACTAAAGGGGAAGAAACAGGAGGCAAAAAGCCCTCAGAGAAAAAATATGGGGGTGGGGGGGCTCAACTGAACTGCTGTAATACTGGAGGGTCCCAGAATTTAAAAGTATAAGCAAAACAGAGTACTGAGTGGAGGAGAGAATATAAACAAATCATAGGATCTGGGGGCAAGTATTCTATACAAAAACAAGCATAACAGATCAAGATTCCTGAAGAAGGAATATAGAAGAGAAAGCTTTCTCCTGGAGCTGAAACAATTACATAAAAACTGCAATCTTAAAAATTAAATTGTATATCCAGGGCAAGAATCAGATGACAAAGAGCTGAGAAAACATGACCAGTTAAATATGGGCTATTCTAAAGGTCTAGAATAAGTTGAACCAAGCATCAAAGAAGAACCTTAACATAAATCAAAACAAAAATAAACCTTAGATAAGAGGGAGAAACTGACCTTCAGAGATAAGTAGTCAACATAATTAGATACCTAGACATCAGCAAAAAATGACAAACTGTACTAAGACACGGAAAGATATGGCTAAGTAAAGGGAATTAAAACTTCAGAGGAGACACAGAATTTCAAATAACTAATTAAAGAAGTTCAAACAAATGTCCTAAATCAATTCAAAGAGATGAAGGAAAATATGCATATAGCGATACAGGATATCAAGAAGTCAATGTGTAGGCATAAAGAAGAATTTTAAAGTGTAGAAAGAAATATAACAGAAATTATGGAGATAAAAGGTACAAAAATGGAGATTAAAAACACATTAGAGGCATACAATGGCAGATTTGAATAGACAGAAGAAAGAATCAGCAAATTAGATGACAGGACAACCAAAATTATACAGTCAGAAAAACAGAGAAAAGAATAGAAAAAAAATGAGCAGCATATCAAGGATTTGAGTCCCCAAAGCATACAAAGTTGTGTTTCATCAGTGTTTCAGAAGAAGAGAAGGGAAAAGGGGTAGAAAGAATAATTGAGGAAATAATGAATGAAAATTTTCCAACTCTTATGGAAGATATGAATACACATGTCCAAGAAGTGCAACATAATACAAAGACAAAAAGTCCTAATGGAATCAGTCTGAAGCACATCCTTATTAAAATGTAAAATTCCTAAGATAAAGAAAGCAGCAAGAGAAAAGCAATTCATCACACACAAAGAATCCTTAATAAGACTGAGTTTTGATATCTCATCAGAAATCACGGAGAAGAGAAGAAAGTGGTATGATATATTTAAGGTACCGAAAGAGAAATATGGCTGGCCAAAAATTCTCTTTGGCAAAACTGTCTTTCAAATCATTTTTAAATTTTGATTTAGGAGAGTTTAAAATATTCATAGACAAGCAGAAACTGAGAGAGTTCATCTACAAAACCCCAGCCCTACAAGAATTACTGAAATGAGTTCTTCAGGAGAAGGAGAGAATGACTTGGAGTAGTGTGAATAAATGAAGATTACCAGTAAGGATATGTAAAAGGTTAAATGAAAAATCAAATAGTACTGTGTTCTCAATATAAAACTCTACTCTTTAATTTCTATAAGAGCCAGAACTCAACTGAACAAGAAAAAGACATATTTCAGGATAATGGACATACATAATAAAGTGGGACAAAATTAACATAAAGAGGAGACACAAAAGGATATGGGAGTAGAGAATGTGTATGCTAGTGAAACTAAGTTTGTATCTATTCAGATTAAGAGTTTATGATTATAGTGTGATATAAAACCCAGGGTAAAAAAAAGAAAGTGTTTTAAAAATATACAGAAATGTGGGCGGGCCATGGTGGTTCACTGGCAGAGTTCTCACCTGCCATGCCGGAGACCCAGGTTCAATTCCTGGTGCCTGCTCATGTTAAAATATATATATATATACACACACACATACATACACACAGAAACAAAAGAGGAAAGTATCAGTCAGTTACAACACAAAAGGTCAACTATACTATAAAGGAATTTGCAGTAAGGTAAAAGAAAGACAAAAAAGATATGACAGAAAAACCAAAGGGCAAATGACCGACATGAGTACTACCTTTACAGTAATAATGGTAAATGTTAATGGATTAACTTCCTCTCAATCAAATGACAGAGATTGGCAAATTGCATTAAAAAGCATGATCCAACTATATGTTCATTACAAGAGACTCAACTTAGACCCAGAGACAAAAATAAGTTGAATGCAAAAGGTTGGAAAAAGATATTCCATGCAATTAATAATGAACAGTGACCTGGGAGAACGATACTAATATTGGACCAAATAGAATTTTAGTCAAAACCCCTTACAAGAGACAAAAAGGACACTATATATGGATAAAAGGAACAATCCAACAAGAAGAAATATCAATTACAAGTATTCATGCACCTTATTCACAGTGCTCCAAAATACATGAGGCAAACACCTGAAAAAATGAAGGGAAAAATAGACACCTCTACAATAATAGTTGGAGACTTTAGCACACCACTCTCATCAATAGATACAACATCTAGACAAAATCAATATGAAGATAGAAAGTTTGAACAATATGACAAATTAACAAGACCAAAAATACATATACATAATATTTCACCTCTAAACAGCATGATATACATTCTTCTTAAGTTCTTTGAATCATTCCACAAGAGAGACCACAAAACAAGTCTCAATAAATTTTAGAAGATCGAAACTATTCAAACCTCATTCTTTACCCATACTCAAATGAAACTGGAAGTCAATGAAGCTGAAGAATTGGAAAACCTAAACATACATGACAATGAAATAACTTGCACTTAAACAAAAGTGGATCAAAGAAGATATTGCAAGGTAAATCATTAAAAATCTTGAGTGAATTAAAATGAGGATACAATATATCCAAACTTATAGAATGAAGCAAAAGAAATGCTGAGAAGGAAATTTATAACCCTAAGTGTTTGCATTAAAAAAGAAGGAGCTAAAATGAAAGACCTGAGAGCACACCTGGAGAAACTAGTAAAAGAACAACAAATTAATCCCAAACAATCAGAAAGAAATCAATAACAAAGATTAAATTAGAAATAAGTGAAATTGAGAATAAAAATGAAACAATAGAGAGAATCAATAAAACCAAAAGTTGATTCTTTGAAAATATCAAGGGAATTGACAAGTCCTTACCTAGCCTAAAAAGAAAAACAGAGTGGATGCAAGAAATAAGATCAGAAATGAGAGGGGGTCATTACTATTGACCCTGAGGTGTAAAATGGTTTATAAAAGGATATTATAAACAACCATTTGTCATGAAATTAAACAGCCTAGATGAAATTGACAAATTTCCAAAAACATATGAATAAACTACACTGACTTGAGAAGAAAAAGTGGGCATCAACAGACTAATTAGAAATAAAGAGATTGAATCATACATCAAAAACTCCCAACAAAAAAAAGCCCAGGACCAGATGGCTTCACCTGTGAATTCTACCAAACATTTCAAGAAGAATGAGTATCAGTCCTGCTCAAACTCTTCTAAAAAACTGAAGAGGGGGGACACTACCTAATTCAGTCTATGAGGCCAACATCACACTAATACCAAAGTCAAATAAAAATACTAGAAGAAAGAAAAATTATCAAAAAATTATCCTATGAATATAGATGAAAATATTCTCAATAAAAAACTTGCAAATCAAATCCACGAGCACGTTAAAAAATTATACAGCATAATCAAATGGGCTTTGTCACAGGTTTGCACGTACCCCAGGTATTTTCTTATGAAATTCTTATGTTTCTAACTGATTTTCTTATGTTTCATTAGAAAATATGAACTAATTAATGTTTTATACCACATTCAAAAAAGGAAAACACATAATCATCCTTATTGAATAAGAGGCGTTTGACAAAATCCAGTATTTTTCCTTGATAAAAACCTTTAGAAAGATAGGAATAGAAGGAAATGTCCTCAACATGATAAATTTCATATATAAAATGCCACAACTCATATCATACAGAATGGTGAAAGAATGAAAACTTTTCCTCTAAGATCTGGAACAAGACAAGATGTCTACTGTCACAACTGTTATCCAATATTGTACTGGAGTTTCTAGCCAGAGCATTAGACATTTAAAAGAAATACAAGGCATCCAAATTTATAAAGGAATATTTAAAGCTACCGTTTGCATGTGACATGATCCTATATATGGAAAGCCCCAAAAACTGTTACGAAGCTACCAGCACTAACAAACAAATTCAGTAAAGTAGTGGGGTATAAGAGAACACGCAAAAACAAGCAGTATTTCTATATACTATTAATGACAATCTGAGCAGGAAATCATGAAAAAAAATCCATTTATAATAGCAACTAAAAGGATAAAATATCTAGAAATAATTGTAATGAAGAATGTAAAGGGCACATACATAGAAAACTACAAAATATCATTACAAGAAATCAAAGAAGACATAAATAAATGGAAGGACATTCATATTCATGGATTGGAAGACTAAATATCAAGACATCAATTTCTATCAAAATGACTGACAGATTCAACATGATTCCAAGAAAAAATCCAGCAGCATTATTTGAGGAATGGAAAAGCCAATGACCAAATTTATTTGGAATGGTAAGTGGCCCCAAGTAGCCAAAAACATCCTAAAAAAGAAGAATGAAGTTAGATGACACACTCTTCTTGACTTTAAAAGATCTTACAAAGCTACAATTGTCAAAACATCATAGTATTGGCTCAAGGATAGACATATTGTCCAATGGAATTGAATTGAGAGTTCAGGAATAGACCACATCTATATAGCTACCTATTGGGAAAGAATAGTTTCTACAAAAAATGATGCTGGGAGAATTGATATCTATATGCAAAAAAAAAAAAATTAAAAAGAGGACTATTATCTCACACCATATACAAAAAATTAGCTCAAAATCAATCAAGAAATAAATTTAACTTCCGGAGAAGATGGCGGCTTAGTAAGGCATGCGGGTCTTAGTTCCTCCTCCAGAACAACTACTAAAGAACTAGAAACAGTACAGAACAGCTCTCAGAGCCATGACAGAGACCAGACACACAGTGTACCCCATTCTGGACCGGCTGGACCGGCTATGAGACTCCGCTGCGGTGAGGTCCCCGAGAGGCGCGTGCTTCCCCGGGCCGCGGTGGCTGGTGGCCGGAGCCCCTCCCTCCCTCCTTCTCGGGCCAGTTAGGAGCTTTGGATCGGCGGTTCCCCAAGCCGTAGTGGCTGGTGACCGGAGCCCCTTCCACACACACGGCTTCCCGGACCAGATGGGAACCTTGGATTGACGGTTCCCCAAGCCACAGCAGCCCTCCCACACGTGGCTTCCCGGACCAGCTGGGAGCTTTGGATCGGTGGTTCCCCAAGCCATGGCGGCTGGTGCCCCTCCCCCACATGCAGCTTCCCAGGCCAACTGGAAGCCCTGGATCGGCAGTTGCCCAAGCCGTGGTGGCCAGCGACCGCAGCCCATTCCACACACGCAGCTTCCCGGGCTGGCTGGGAGCCTTGGAACAGCGGTTCCCCAAGCCACGGTGGCTGGCGACCCTCCCCCACAGGCGACTTCCCAGAGGGAAAGGAAAGAGTCTCCAACAGTAGTAGAGACTGAGCCCAACCTAACACCAATAGTGGCATTAATGAACAACTTCTGACTACTAAAAATAGGCCCTCAGCTCAGGCGAAACTGATCAAGGCGGAAGTCGCCAATTGGGCTAACTGAAAAAGAGGAAAGGGGGCAAAACAGAGCCTTCTGTGGCTGTTTCTACAGAGGCTTCATTGCCTCTGGGCACAGCACTGGGATTAGACAGGTTGCAACTGCCCCGAACGCAGAAACAGGCTGCTTTCAGGGCTCTCTACCACCTGAACCTTCCCCGCGGGAGGAGTGAAATGCAACTCAGGTGGAATCCCTCTCCCAAGGAATTCAGATCCTAGGACTTCACAATTTGAAGCCATTAAAAGCAACCTACAAACTTTCCTCTGTCTCCACCAAACACCCAGCAGTGAGAGTCCTCCAAAGTTAAAGGAGCCACAACATCTTTTGCTGGTGGCACCTGCAGACAGACAAGCACCACATACTGGGCAAGATAAGAAAAACAGAGCCCAGAGACTTCACAGGAAATTCTTTCAACCTGCTGGGTCCCACACTCAGGGAAATCTGATTAAATGCCCAGACACCAGCAAAAAATAACAAATCACACCAGGAAAATTAAAGATATGGCACAGTCAAAGGAGCAAACCAATAGCTCAAATGAGATACAGGAGCTGAGACAACTAATTCTGAATATATGAACAAAAATGGAAAACCTCTTCAAAAACCAAATCAATAAATTGAGTGAGGACATGAAGAAGGCATGGGATGAACAAAAAGAAGAAATAGAAAGTCTGAAAAAACAAATCACAGAACTTATGGGATTGAAAGACACAGTAGAAGAGATGAAAAAAACGATGGAAACATACAATGGTAGATTTAAAGAGACAGAGGCTAGAATTAGTGAACTGGAGGATGGAACATCTGAAATCCAAAAAGAAACAGAAACTATAGGGAAAAGAATGGAAAAATTTGAGCAGGGGCTCAGGGAATTGAATGATAATATGAAGTGCACAAATATACGTGTTGTGGGTTTCCAAGAAGGAGAAGAGAAGGGAAAAGGAGGAGAAAAACTAATGGAAGAAATTATCACAGAAAATTTCCCAACTCTTACGAAAGACCTAAAATTACAGATCCAAGAAGTGCAGCGCACCCCAAAGAGAATAGAACCAAATAGGCATTCTCCAAGACACTTACCAGTTAAAATGTCAGAGGTCAAAGAGAAAGAGAGGATCTTGAAAGCAGCAAGAGAAAAACAATCCATTACATACAAGAGAAACCCAATAACTATGTGTAGATTTCTCAGCAGAAACCATGGAGGCAAGAAGACAGTGGGATGATATATTTAAATTACTAAAAGAGAAAAACTGCCAACCAAGACTTCTATATAAAGCAAAATTGTCCTTCAAAAATGAGGGAGAAATTAAAACATTTTCAGACAAAAAGTCACTGAGAGAATTTGTGACCAAGAGACCAGATCTGCAAGAAATACTAAAGGGAGCACTAGAGTCAGATACGAAAAGACAGAAGACAGAGGTATGGAGAAGAGTGTAGAAAGAAGGAAAATCACATATGATATATATATAATACAAAAGGCAAAATGGTAGAGGAAAGTATTACCCAAATAGTAATAACACTAAATGTTAATGGACTGAATTCCCCAATCAAAAGACATAGACTGGCAGAATGGATTAAAAAACAGGATCCTTCTATATGCTGTCTACAGGAAACACATCTTAGACCCAAAGATAAACATAGGTTGAAAGTGAAAGGTTGGGAAAAGATATATCATGCAAATAACAACCAGAAAAGAGCAGGAGTAGCTATACTAATATCCTACAAATTAGACTTCGAATATAAAACAGTTAAAAGAGACAAAGAAGGATACTATCTACTAATAAAAGGAACAATTAAACAAGAAGACATAACAATCATAAATATTTATGCACCGAATCAGAATGCCCCAAAATACATGAGGAATACACTGCAATCACTGAAAAGGGAAATAGACACATCTACCATAATAGTTGGAGACTTCAATTCACCACTCTCATCAATGGAGAGAACATCTAGACAGAGGATCAATAAAGAAACAGAGAATTTGAATATTACAATAAATGAGCTAGACTTAACAGACATTTATAGGACATTACACCCCACAACAGCAGGATACACTTTTTTCTCAAGTATTCATGGATCATTCTCAAAGAGAGACCATATGCTGGGTCACAAAGTAAGTCTCAACAAATTTAAAAAGATTGAAATCATACACAACACTTTCTCGGATCATAAAGGAATGAAGTTGGAAACCAATAATAGGCAGAGTGCCAGAAAATTCACAAATACGTGGAGGTTCAACAACACACTCTTAAACAACGAGTGGGTCAAAGAAGAAATTGCAAGAGAAATTAGTAAATACCTCGAGGCGAATGAAAATGAAAACACAACATATCAAAACCTATGGGACGCAGCAAAGCCAGTGCTAAGAGGGAAATGTATTGCCCTAAATGCCTATATCAGAAAAGAAGAAAAGGCAAAAATGCAGGAATTAACTGTCCACTTGGAAGAACTGGAGAAAGAACAGCAAACTAACCCCAAAGCAAGCAAAAGGAAGAAATAATAAAGATCAGAGCAGAAATAAATGAAATTGAGAACATTAAAACAATAGAGAAAATCAATAAGATCAGAAGTTGGTTCTATGAGAAAATCAATAAGTTTGATGGGCCCTTAGCAAGATTGACAAAAAGAAGAAGAGAGAGGACGCAAATAAATAAGATCAGAAATGGAAGAGGAGACATAACCACTGACCTCACAGAAATAAAGGAGGTAATAACAGGATACTATGAACAACTTTATGCCAATAAAGACAACAATGTAGATGAAATGGACAAGTTCCTAGAAAGGCATGAACAACCAACTTTGACTCAAGAACAAATAGATGACCTCAACAAACCAATCACAATTAAAGAAATTGAATCAGTCATTCAAAAGCTTCCCAAAAAGAAAAATCCAGGACCAGATGGCTTCACATGTGAATTCTACCAAACATTCCAGAAAGAATTAGTACCAACTCTCCTCAAACTCTTCAAAAAAATCGAAGTGGAGGAAAAGCTACCTAATTCATTCTATGAAGCCAACATCACCCTCAGACCAAAACCAGGCAAAGATATTACAAAAAAAGAAAAATAAAACCAATCTCTCTAATGAATATAGATGCAAAAATCCTCAGCAAATCGAAATTCTAGCAAATCGAATCCCAAAATTCTAGCAAATCGAATCCAGCAACACATTAAAAGAATTATACATCATGACCAAGTAGGATTCATCCCAGGTATGCAAGGATGGTTCAACACAAGAAAATCAATTAATGTAATACACCATATCAACCAATCAAAGCAGAAAAATCACATGATCATCTCAATCGATGTAGAGAAGGCATTTGACAAGATTTAACATCCTTTCCTGTTGAAAACACTTCAAAGGATAGGAATACAAGGGAACTTTCTTAAAATGATAGAGGGAATATGTGGAAACCCCACAGCTAATATCATCCGCAATGGGGAAAAATTGAAAACTTTCCCCCTAAGATCAGGAACAAGACAAGGATGTCCATTATCACCACTATTATTCAACATTGTGTTGGAGGTTCTAGCCAGAGCAATTAGACAAGAAAAAGAAATACAAGGCATCAAAATTGGAAAGGAAGAAGTAAAACTATCACTGTTTGCAGACGATATGATACTATACGTCGAAAACCCGGAAAAATCCACAACAAAACTACTAGAGCTAATAAATGAGCACAGCAAAGTAGCAGGTTACAAGATCAACATTCAAAAATCTGTAGCATTTCTATACACTAGCAATGAACAAGCTGAGGGGGAAATCAAGAAACGAATTCCATTTACAATTGCAACTAAAAGAATAAAATTCTTAGGAATAAATTTAACTAAAGAGACAAAAGACCTATACAAAGAAAACTACAAAAAACTGTTAAAAGAAATTACAGAAGACCTAAATAGATGGAAGGGCATACCGTGTTCATGGATTGGAAGACTAAATATAGTTAGGATGTCAATCCTACCCAAATTGATTTACAGATTCAATGCAATACCAATCAAAATCCCAACAACTTATTTTTCAGAAATAGAAAAACCAATAAGCAAATTTATCTGGAAGGGCAGGGTGCCCCGAATTGCTAAAAGTATCTTGAGGAAAAAAAATGAAGCTGGAGGTCTCACGCTGCCTGACTTTAAGGCATATTATGAAGCCACAGTGGTCAATACAGCATGGTATTGGCATAAAGATAGATATATCGACCAATGGAATCGAATAGAGTGCTCAGATATAGACCCTCTCATCTATGGACATTTGATCTTTGATAAAGCATTCAAGCCAATTCACCTGGGACAGAACAGTCTCTTCAATAAATGGTGCCTAGAGAACTGGATATCCATATTCAAAAGAATGAAAGAGGACCCATATCTCACACCCTATACAAAGTTAACTCAAAATGGATCAAAGATCTAAACATTAGGTCTAAGACCATAAAACAGTTAGAGGAAAATGTCGGGAGATATCTTATGAATCTTACAATTGGAGGCAGTTTTATGGACCTTAAACCTAAAGCAAGAGCACTGAAGAAAGAAATAAATAAATGGGAGCTCCTCAAAATTAAACACGTTTGTGCATCAAAGAACTTCATCGAGAAAGTAGAAAGACAGCCTACACAATGGGAGACAATATTTGGAAACGACCTATCAGATAAACGTCTAGTATCCAGAATTTATAAAGAGATTGTCCAACTCAAGAACAAAAAACAGTCAACCCAATTACAAAATGGGAAAAAGACTTGAACAGACACCTCTCAGAAGAGGAAATACAAATGGCCAAAAGGCACATGAAGAGATGCTCAATGTCCCTGGCCATTAGAGAAATGCAAATCAAAACCACAATGAGATATCACCTCACACCCACCAGAATGGCCATTATCAACAAAACAAAAATGACAAGTGCTGGAGAGGATGCGGAGAAAGAGGCACACTTATCCACTGTTGGTGGGAATGTCAAATGGTGCAACCACTGTGGAAGGCAGTTTGGCGGTTCCTCAAAAAACTGAATATAGAATTGCCATATGACCCAGCAATACCATTGCTAGGTATCTACTCAAAGGACTTAAGGGCAAAGACACAAACGGACATTTTGCACACCAATGTTTATAGCAGCATTATTTACAATTGCAAAGAGATGGAAACAGCCAAAATGTCCATCAACAGACGAGTGGCTAAACAAACTGTGGTATATACATTCGATGGAATATTATGCAGCTTTAAGACAGAATAAACTTATGAAGCATGTAATAACACGGATGAACCTAGAGAACATTATGCTGAGTGAGACTAGCCAAAAACTAAAGGACAAATACTATATGGTCCCACTGATGTGAACTGACATTAGAGAATAAACTTGGAATATGTCATTGGTAACAGAGACCATCAGGAGTTAGAAACAGGGTGAAAATCAGAGGAGCACACAGAAAGGTGAGAAAGAAAAGACAGAGAAGTTCAGAGAGAAAAGCCCGAGAAATCTGGGGGAACACCACCCAGAGGGAGAGAAAGAAAGGAAGCCACTGAAGCCAGAAGCTGAAAGGAAACCTGAGAAAAGAGAGAGAACAGCAGGTGTTTCCATGTGCCATGTGACAGGAGACCTGACCATTGTTTGCAGCCTGTTTTCAGGAAGAAGGTACCATCCTGATGATGCCTCGATTTGGACATTTTCACAGCCTCAGAACTGTAAACTTGTAAGCTAATAAATCGCAATTATTAAAAGCCAAAAAAAAAAAAAAAGAAAGAAATTGAAGAACCTGGAGCATAAGACTTCCAGAATAAAACATAGGTAAGCATCTTCAGGATCTTGTGTAAGCAATGATTTCTTATACTTTACCCCAAAACACAAGCAATAAAAGAAAAAACAGATAGATGGGAATGCCTCAAAATTGAATAATTTTGTTCTTCAAATCAGTATGTCAAAATGGAGAAAAGGGCAACCTACTCTATGGGAGAAAATATTTGTAAACCACATATCTGATAAGAGCTTGACATTCAGAATATATAAAGAAATTCTATAGAAAAAAACAACCCAATTTAAAAATGAACAAAAGATGTAAACAGACATTTCTCCAAAGAGGAAATACAAATGGCTAAGAATCACACAAAATATTCTCAAGATCACTATCAATTAGGGAAATACAAAAAAAACTACAGTGAGATATCAATTACCACCCACAAAAATGGTGCTGTTAAAAAACTATCACTGCTGGAGAGGCTGTGGCGAAGTAGGGGCACTCATTCAGTGCTGGTGACTGTGTAAAATGGTGTAGCCCCTTTGGAAGTCAGTTTGACAGCTCCTCAGGAAGCTAAGTATAGAAGTATGATATGACCCAACAATTTCACTACTAAGTATATACAATAGAAGAATTTGAAAGTAGGGACTTGAACAGATATTTGCACCAGGATGTTTAGAGTGGCATTATCCACAATTTCCAAAAAAAACAAAATGGATAAACAAATTGTGCTATATGCATACAGTAAAATATTATTCAGCCATAAAAAGGAATGAAATCTTGATGCATGCAGCAACATGGACGAACCTTGAGGATGTTATGCTGAGTGAAATAAGCTAGACACAAAAGGGCAAATACTGTATGATTTCACTGATATGAGCTAATTATATGAAGAAAACTGATAGAATTAGAATCCAGAATATAGGGTACCAGTGTTGGAGTTAGAGAATGTGGAGTTGATGCTTTATTTGTACAGAAAATATTTAGGTTGATTATAAATGTTTGCAAATGGATGGTGGTGATGTTAGCACATTATTGTGAGTGTAATTAACAGCACTGAATTAGATAGGTGAATGTGGTTAAAAGGGGAAACTTTATGTCATATATACTACTAGAATAAAAGTTAAAAGTAAATACAAAGAATTGCATACTACAGTGAACTTTATTGTAGATGTTGATCTAGAGTTAATAGTACAATATAAGCATGTTCTTTCATGAATTATGACAAATTATGACACTTGTACAAGGTTTTAATAATGGGGGTATATGGGAAAAAAATACACATAATGCAAATTATGGATGATAATTAATAGTACTGTTTTTACCAACATTTAATCAATGGTGGCAGACGACTACTGTGAAAAGTAATACAATTACAAAAAAGTGCTATCCTCAATTGAAACAAATGTTCCACACCAATGCAAAGTGCTGGTAGTGGGTTTTTATGCATGATTATTCTCTGAACCCATAACTTCTCTGATAAAAATTAAACTCAATAATAAAATTTCAAATGTAAATGCTAACATTTAATAAGTACACACTAAATGTAAATTGTGTAATCACACTAATTTAAAGACAGAAATTTTCAAAATGAACAAAAACAATACAGTATCCAATGATAAGCTGTCACTAAGAAAGTTACTTCAAATGGGGAGAAATATGCTGCATAAATGGTAATCAAGCAAAAGCTAAAATAGCTACATTTATATCAAATAATGTAGGCTTTAGAAGTGGAAATTAATAACCAGGTTCGAAGAGGTACAGTTCACCAAGAATTTTTGATGAGCCTAAGTGTGCCTGCCCAAGCAAAATGGCTTCAACTCTATGAAGGGAACACCAACAGAACTGAATGGATAAATAGACCAGTTCATAATTATATTTGGCCGCACTACCCCCCCCCCATTTATATAATCACCAGAAAGGATAGAGAACAACTAAGCACCACTAACAACCAATGGAATCTGATTGATATTTAGAACTCTCAAGTTAGTAGCAACAGAATATAGATTCTTTTCAAGTGCCTAAGGAATATTCACCAAGATAGGCTATATCCTGGATGATAAAACAAATCTGAACAAGTTTAAAGTATTTCAAATCATAAAAGTATGTTCTCTAAACATAATGGAATTAAATTATAATCATTAAAAGGAAGTTATGAGGAAACCAACCAAACGCTTTGAAATTAAACTGAGTTTATAATAGTCTGTGGATCAAAGAGGAAATATCAAAGAAAATATGAAAAATATATTGAACTGAATGAAAATGAAAATACAGCACATGGAAAAGGTGGACTGCTGATAGCTAAACTTATAGTGCTAAAATGCTTATATTAGAAATGAAGAAATATCTGAGGAACATAATCTAACTTACATCTCAAGAAAATAGGAAAGAAAAGCAAAATAAAAGAAAAAAGAGGGAATATTATAGATAAGGACAGAATTCAATGAAAATGAAAACTAAAATTAGAGAACACAGATCAAGCCAACTCTAGCTCTTCTAAAAGATCAATAAAACTTATAAACTATTAGCAAGCCTGATGTAGAAAAAAAGAGTGAAGAAATTTTACAAAAATCAGAAAAGAAGAGGTTTTGTCACTACTGATCCCACAGACATTAAGAAAATAATAAAAATAATACGAACAGCTCTATGTCCATGTATTTGCCAACTTATTAAAAAGGATCAGTTATTTGACCAGAGCAAACAATCATAACTTACTCAAGCTGGAATATATCATGTGAACCATCCTACTACTATAAAATAAATTGAATTATTAGTCAAAACTTTCCAAAAAGAGGCCTCAAAATTCAGATGATTTCATGGATAGAGTCTACCAAACTTAAGAGAATAATACTAATAATAACTCTACACAATCTCTTCCTTAAAAATAGAAGAGGGACATTATCTTCTTTTTGAGTTCAGCATTTCCCTGGTACCCAAACCAGATAAATATTTTTAAAAATAAAACTGTTAGCTTGCTAGCTGCCAAAATGCTAAATACCAGAACTGGAATGGCTTTTAAAAAGGGGAATGTATATAAATTACAAGTTTACCGTTCTAAGCCTGTGAAAATGTCCCAACTAGGGCATCCAAGGAACGTACTTTAATTCAAGAAAGACTGATGGGTCCGGAACACCTCTGTCAGCTGGGTAGTCACATGGCTCCACCTGCAGGTCCCTTGCTCCTGGGCTCCATTGCTTTCAGCCTCTGTTCCTGTGGGGATTCCTACTTTGCTTCTCTGGGACTTGATTTCATCTCTTGGTTTCCTTTATTCTTTCCAGGTTGTGGCTTCCTTAACATCTCATGGGAAGGCGCACAGCCATGTATGCTGGGCTCCAAGCACCTCCAAAGATCTCTGTCTCTGCTTTCTCTCCCAGCTCTGAAGTTTCTGTTGGCTTTCTCTCTCAGTGTCGGCTCTGTTGCGTCTTTCATTTCTGACTACTTCCAAAATACTTCTTCTTTTAAAGAACTCCAGAAAACTAATCAAGACCCACCTGGAATGGATGGCGTCACATCACCATCTAACCAATAGGTCGCACCTGCAATTAGGCATGTCACATCTCCGTGGAGATAACCTAATCAAAAGTTACTGACCTACAGTATTGAAGTAGGGTTAAAAGAAACAGTTGCTGTCACCAGATTGAGTCAGGATTAAAACATGGCTTTTCTGGGGTACATAATATTTCAAACCACCACAGAAACCTATAGACCAATATCCCTCATGTACATATACATGAAAATTCTCAACAAAATACTAGACAACTGAATCCAGTACAGTATACCATAACCCACTGAGGTTTAATCCAGGCATGAAGGATGAGGTCAGTGTTCAAATATTTACCATATAAACAGTATAAAGAGTGCCACATGATCATATTAATTTGAAAAAATTGACGAGATTTGACAAAATTCAATACCTTTTCATGATAAAATCATTTCAGCAACATATAAATTTCATTGTACTTCTGAAAATTGATAAAGATTGTTTTAGTTTGCTTAAGCTGCGAGAATGCAACACACCAGAGATGGATCAGCTTTTAATGTGGGAATTTATTTAGTTACAAATTTATTGTTCTTCAGAGGAAAGCAGCCTTCCTCTGTTTTTTTCTGCACATAGGAAGGCACACATAGAAGATTGCTGACCTTCTCTCCTGGCTTCTGGGTTCCAACAACTTTCCCCAGAATGGCTCCTTTCTGCATTTCCAAATGTCTGGGTCTGAGCTCCAAGTGCTGAGATAAGGTATGCTGAGCTGCTGAGCTATCATCAGACCTCCCTTTTAATCCTCCAGCTAATTAAAATTAAACATCACTCATTGCAGAAAGCACTCCGCTTAGCTGACTGCAGATGTAATCAGCCATAGATGAATTTCATGTACTGATCATTTAAGTTCACATCAACAGAAAATGGGGCTTCATCACCTTGCCAGGTTGACACCTGAACCTATCACAAAGCCCATCTACCAGATCTATCAGGAACAAAATAAGAATGCCAGCCCTTACACTCATCCAGTATTGTACTAAATACATAGCGAGTACAATAAAATGAAAACAAAATAAAATTCATGCCTATTTGAAATGGAGAAATATAACTATTTCTATCTGCAGGTAATATGCATGTGTATGTGTAAGGCCTCAAATAATCCACTAAACAACTTCTAGACCTATTAAATAACTTTATAAAAATCATAGGATATGAGCTCAATGCACATAAATTGGTTGTATTTTTATATAATGGGAATGAAAAACTAGAAATAAAAAAGAAAGACACAATACATTTACAAGTGTTCCAAGAAATTTAAAATATTTTGGTATAAATTTATCAAAAGATGTATAGGACTTGTATGCTGAAAACAACAAAATGCTGATGAAAGAACCAAAAAACAACCTAAATAAATAGAGATACATTTCGTTTGTGTGGATTAGAAAACTCAACATAGTAAAGGTGTCAATTCTCCCCAAAGGGCTCTGGATTTTGCAAATTTTTTATCAAAATACTAGCAGAATTATGTGTAGATACAGACAAACTTGTTCTAAAATGTTTATGGAAAGCACAAGAGCTAGAATAGCTAAAAGGCATTGAAAATGAATTAATTTGGAGGAAGCACATTATCTAATTTTAAGACTTACAGTATAGCTGCTGTAATCAAGACATTGTAGAACTGGCTGAGGGACAGGTACATAGATCAACGAAACAAAACAGAAAATATTGAAATGTACCCACTCAGGAATAATAAATGATTTTTCACAGGGGTACAAAAGTGACAAAAGTGACAAAAGTGATTCATTGAAGAAAATATGATGGTTTGTCAAATAATTGTCTTGAAATAATTGGAAGTCCCCAGGTAAATAAATGAAACCCATTCTAAGCTCATCCCTTATTCAAAAAGTTATTCAAGGCATGTTATAGATCTAAATGTAAAATTTTTAAGTCTGAAATCTCCAAAAAAAATTTGGAGAAAATTTTCCTAATATGTACTAGGTAAAGTCTTCTTACACATTACACCAAACAAATAAGCCATTAAATAGCATTGTCTTTGCAGTGATGAAGCAGTTATGTATTCTGATTTGGGTGGTGGTTGCATGAATCTGTACATATGATAATATATTATAAGATCATACAATCTCCCAGAATATACACATGCATGCGTATATAAAATGAGTGTGTGTAAAAGTACAGCAAATCTGAATAAAATCTGTCAACTTTATAGTTTTGATTATTATATTAGTTTTTTAAAGATATAATCATTGAAGGAAGCTCATGAAGGCTACATGAAAATTCTTGACTGTTTTTGTGACTTCTATGTAAATCTAATATTATTTCCAATAGAAAAGTTTAAAGGAAAAAGGAGAAGAACAAAAAAGTAGGGTTCATAGAAAATGTTCAGAATTACAGGGAGCTTTGCACTGGTGTATTTTAACAGAATAAATAACCCAACATGTGTGGTGCTTATGACATGCAGTAACATATTCATAAACAATACTTCTATATTTATCCTTCAACCATGTGATAAAATTTTAATCTTTGAAACTTGTCACTGTAAAATGTCAAATACTTGATATTATAAAATTATAAATGCTTTTGTGTGAAAATCATTCAGTAAATTCAATAATTTGTTGATTAATTTATTTTAAGAGGTATAACAAAGAGCTTTCAACTCCTAAAAATGATATTTTGTATGGAGTGGTATGGGAAGCCAGCTCTAAGATGGCCCCCAAAGAATCTCCCCTCCTGTTATGCATGCCTTGCTCAAATATTCTCTCTTAATTGTTGATTGGACTTGAGTGCCTGACTCATAATGAGTAAAATGTGGCAAAGATGATGGTATGTCACTTCCAATATCAAGTTGTAAAAGGACTGTGGATTCCATCTAGTATTCTCTCTCATGCTCACACACACACACAGAAAAGCACACATACACATGTTGCTCACACAATAAGTTTTACTAAACATCTGCAAAGTTCATAAAATACATATAGATACAGAAACATAATCATCTAGGACTGAAAAGGGAAAGGGATAATATGAGATTAAAAGAGGTCTTTGAGCCCAAATTTCTGCAAGCAGTAACAGCTGAGAATATATGCTGCCTTCCATACAAAAGGAAGAATCATTCAGAGACCAGAGAAAAGAATTAAGAGTTGTTAATTTGTCCAGGTATTTTGGATCAAATCAGTGGACTTTCAACATTTACCCAGATAGATTCCAGAATTACTATGGAGGATTCATTTGTGCCTCTCATCTCCACCTCTCTTTTCAAATAAGAATATTTTAATGATTGTCCCATGCCTATTCCAGTATCGTATGTTGGGTGTTGGGGGACTGGAGGGTAATTTGCCTCTTCTGTTTCACAGGTCTGCTATTGAAGAAAAATTCTATTGCAGGAGTGATACTTGAGGAATGACATCCAAAGAGCTTCATCCACACTAGTACCTCAGTCAGATGATGAAATTGTGGACATTTTTGCTGATGTTCTAATAGAATGAGATCTTGGGGTTACTAGGGTAAGGATGGATGGTTCTACTAATGGGAGTGATATGAATCCTTGAAGGTTCTGAGTGTGGACTGTGGTAGGCAGCCTCTACGATGTGTTCAAATGATTTCTACCTTGTGGTATTCCTGCCCTTGAGTATTTCCCTTCCCTGGAATGCAGGACAGATTTAGTGACTCCCTTATAATGAATGGCATACAGAAGAAATGCTGGATTCCATCTTGGATGCTCTCACTTGCTCCCCTTACTTTAATCTCTTGAGCTGAGGGAAAGGCACCTGCCATGTTGTGAAGACATTCGGGCAGTCTTTGGAGATGGTTGTATGGTCAGGAACCAGGGCCTCCAGCCAACAGCAGAAAGAAACTGAATTATGAATCACATCCATGAGCTTGAAAGTAGCTTCTTCCACAATCATGTCTTCCAGATGAGACTAGAGTTCCAGCCAAAAGCTGAACTACAAACTCATGAGAGACCTTAGATCAATGCAACCAGTAAGCTACTGCTAAATTCCTGTGACTTTGAAAATAAGTGAAACAATACATATTTGTTTTGGTTCTTTTTCAACTGCTAAGTTTGAAGGTAGTTCATTGTACAGAAATAGCTAACTAATACAAGTTTCTTTATGAAAGCCTAAGCTTTCGAAATCAAAGTTTTGCACAATTTTGAACCCAATAAACATTTCATTATTTTATTGAATATTAAACAATCAAAATAAAATATTTTTCATTTGATTTAAATGAGAAAGCATTTGGTTATAAACATTCTGATAAAGTACATATTACCTGTATTTATAACCTACCCATTTAACTATGATTTCTGTGTTTTTTTTTAAAAAGAGAACATGCAAAAGAAATAACTGCAAACTCTAATCAGATGTAGATCTAATCAGATGTAGAAAATCAGATCCTCGAAAACACAACTAGAAGTATATATCAAGTTGTCAGGTCCAGCAGCTACATTTGAGCTCAGTGTTGAATTAGAGCTTTCTGGAATGCAAAGTAAAAGGGCATAAAATAGTTACATTATTATCATTATTGGAAAGAAGGACACATCTTAGTTTTCCAGGGGAATTTAGTATTTTTCTGAAGTTGTAGAGTCAAAGAAGATTTTTGTAAGGTAGTTGATACTTGGTGTATTAGTTTGCTAATGTTGCTGGAAAGCAATATACCAGAAATAGAATGGCTTTTAAAAAGGGAATTCAATAAGTTACAAGTTTACAGTTTGAAGGCTGTAAATATGTCCAAACTAAGGCATCCAGAGAAAGATACCTTGGCTCAAGAAAGGCCAAACTGGGAAGGCACATGACTGGTGTCTACTGGTCCTTATTCCTGGTTCTGATTCTTCCAGCTTCTGATGCCAGTTGTTTCCTCTCTAAGCACCTGTGGGCTTCATTTAGCTCCTCCTGGACATGACTCTAGGTTCTTTGTTGCTTATCATCTCATGGGAAGCCACATGGCAAAGTCTGCCGGGCTCTGTTCATGTCTAGGCATCGGCTCTCTCTGCCAGCACTCCAAGCATCTCCAAACACCCCTGCCTCTATCAACTCTGAAGTAATTATTCTCCAAGTATCTATATCGGCTCTGAGCTTTCTCAACAATGTTTCCTCTTTTAATGGATGCAAGTAAACCAATCAAGATCCACCCTGAATGGGCAGAGTCACATCTCCACCTAACCAAAAGGCTGCATTCACAATTGTCACACCACATCTCTGTGAAGATAATCCATTCAAAATTTCAGCCCACAACTAGAAGCCCCACACTGCTGTGAAGATAATCTAATCAGAAAGATTTTCACCGTACAATATTCAATCTAGATTAAAGGGCAAGATTAAAGTGAGGTACACAACACAGTCAAACAGGCACTCTTTGGGTGAGGTTGTCACTAGCACTATTCACTAAAATGTCCATTCTCCGCCTGAGAAGACTTCCACACTACTTTGAAATTAGGAACTTCTACATTACATGCTTGAGCTAATAAATTGTGATCAGAAATGTGATGTCACTTCTTTATGAAACATTTATTTGTTAGGACTCATGCCATAAGCTGGAGGCTCCATCAGCCTCAGCCCTTGAGTGAGAACAGCTTTGAATAGGGACTCATTGACCTTGATGGAAGTGTAGTGTGAATAAACATTAATCTTTGTTGTTTTAAGTAAGAGGTTGTTTTATTGACTGTGTTGTTTTAGTGTACATATGTGTGTTTGTTTGTGTGCATGTGTGATTTCTGTATTATAACTGATCCCTACTCTGATAAAGTCAGGGTATACTGAAAAATACATTCTGTGAAATCCAAATAATTATGTAGATACTATGCCCTCAAGGAGATAGGCATAACTCCCCACGCCTTAACTGTGGGATTGACATAGTGATTTCCTTCCAAATACTACAGTATGGAAAGGGGCAAAGAGTAATTTATTGGTGAAGAAATCTGACAAACATTATATGAGCCAGGTGATCAAGACCAGCATCAATGAGGACAAGTCATGTTGATGGTATGTACATTTGATAGCATGTGAAGAGAAGGACACTTTATGTCTGTGGCTTTCCTCTCCAAAACCATGATCCAAGTCTAATCATGAGAAATACATTAGGCAAATCCCAATAGAGGAAAATGGTATAAAAGATCTGACCAGGATCTCTCAAAACTATTAGGTTACAAAAAGCAAAGAAAGTCTAGAAACTCGCAATCTTGAGGAACCTCAGAAGACTCATTGACTAAATGTAGTGTTGTGTCCTGAATAGTATAACAGAGCAGGAAAAGAACATGAAGTAAAAACTAAGTAATCTAAGTAAAGGATGGACTTTAAATAATGATAATCTATAAATAACATTTCATATGTTGTGAAAATTAAACTTGGCAATATAAGGTGTTTATATTATGTATGTGCTTAATGTATGTGCCAGTTTGAATCTGTGGTGTACCCCAGAAAAGCCATGCTCTTTAATCCTAATTCAATATTGCTGGGTGGGATCTTTTTGAGTGTTTCCATGGAGATGTGACCTACCCGATTGTGGGTGGTAACTTTTGATTAGATATTTCCATGGAGATGTGTCTCCTCTCATTCAAGGTTGGGTTGCTTACTGGAGCCCTTTAAGAGGGAACATTTTGGAAAAATCTTTAGAGCCAGCAGAGTCAAGAGAACCCACAAAGCCAGAGGTCTTTTGGAGATGCAGAAGGAGAACACCTCTGGGGAATTGTTGTGAAGTGAGAGGCCAGGAGAGAAAGCTAGCAGACATCACCATGTGCCTTTCTAGCTGACAGAGGTATTCTTGACCCATCAACCTTTCTTGAATTAAGGTATCTCTTCTTGGATTGCTTAGTTTGGACATTTTCATAGTTACACTTGCAACTTTATAACTTCCCTTTTAAAGCAGCTGCCCCAGGGGTGGTGCAACGGTGGCTCTGTGGAAGAATTCTCACCTGCCATGGCAGAGACACACTTCAATTCCCAGTGTCTGCCCATGGAAACAAACAAACAAACAAAAAACGAAAAAGCTAATTTCATTTCTGGTATGTTGCATTTAGCAGCTTACCTCAGACTAAGGTCAAAATCAGGAGTGATAAATCATGTTGTTAGTATGTGCCTTTGACATTGTGTTCTATGAATGTCTCTATCTCTGCAGTCTTCTTCTCAACAGCCAAAAACCCCAGTTTACTCAAGAGAAACACACCAGATACATAATATGCATGTGTGTATATATATATATATAATTGTATATAAATAATAATTAAACATTTTGAAAAAGAATAAAAAGCAAATGCCAAAAATAAACTACCTTGTATGGAAAGGCAATGGGTCTAAAATAATCAATCTTACCAAGGAACAAAGCTGAAGGAATGTAACTACTCACCTTGAAAATTCCTACAAATACTGGAAAACAAGGATGTCCAAGATATGGTAGTACTGGAATGAGGATCAACAAAAACGAATGGACTAGAGTAGTGAGTTGAAAAACAGATGGATGCTCCTATGGTCATTTGATTTTCAGGAAAGCAAACTTATTGTGGAAGAGAACTCTATGCAAGATGGTTTTGGAATAATTGGACTTCCATATGGAAAAAGGAATGATCCTTGATCCGTAAATAACATCAAGCACAAACTTAATTCAAGATGGACTTTTGCTTACATTTTAAAGCTAAAACCATATAGCTTTTATAGTATAGCATGGAAGACATATATTCATAACTTGAATGGTGGGACATGACATTGTAGGAAAGGCAGCCCAGCCAGGATACAGAAACTTACTCTCCAACTGTAATTCTCCCCCTGATAAATGTAAAGATTGTTCCCACTCACCTTTCCCAACTCTCTACTTCCTAAATACCTCTCTTGTTGAGTTCAACCACAACCACATTTTATTTCAACTTTGTAAAAATTAACTTTGAAAGGTCTTTGCTTTATCTTTACTTATATTTATAGCTGTAATTTTTATTTCTCATTTGTAGGATTTATCTCTTTCCTCTTTCTTTCATGATACCTCCTTTCTATTAGATTTACTCTGAAGCCAACAATATTACCACTTTTCTGATTCATGCCTCAATTATTTTCCTAATAAAAATAATCACACATTTAGAGCAGATTTCAACTAGAGTTATGAAAGAAGCTAATCTATGTAGGACTAAGGTAAATCTGAATTCAAGGTAGATGATATGGTCTATATTTTAAAACTCCAACTTCTATGTGAGACCAAAGGAAGAGATGTTTATTTGGTGCAAATTTCATATTTTGAGTAGCACATTTTCTAATTTCACACGTATGGTCAGCTTATTCAAACACCATAATCATGAGGAATCATGAATAGAATGTGAGATCTTGTTGGTTTATACAGGTTAGTGTGATGCCTCAATATAAACCAGAGTAATTTGGACAGAGAATAAAAATATGTGTATTTGCAAAGTCCACTTGGGAGACTGAGGAGAAATAAGGAAATATTAAACTTCCCCATCTGGGAAATTCCTGATATTCTTGCAAGAAAGAGGGACAATGAATTCAATAGGCCAAACCCTCGATTTTCACTTCTATGAAACTCATTCCTATTTATAATTATGCCTAAGAGTTACTCCCGGAGAACCTCTATTGTCATTCAGATATGGTCTCTCCCTCTCTCTAAGCCCACTCAGCTGGTTAACACTCTGCCCTCCTCTCTACATGAGACATGACTCCCAGGGGTGTAAATCTCCCTGGCAACATGAGACAGGACTCCTAGGGATGAGCCAGGACCCAGCATCATGCAATTGGAAAAGCCTTGACCAAAAGGGGGAAGAGAGAAATGAGACAAAATAAGGTGTCAGTGGCTGAGAGATTTCAAACAGAGTTGAGAAATTATCCTGGAGGTTGTTCTTGTGCATTTTATAGACATCCCTTTTTAGTTTATGGTGTATTGGAGTGGCTGGAGAGAAGTACCTGAAACTGTTGAGCTGTGTTCCAGTATCCTTGATTCTTGAAGACACAATGGTATAATTATATAGCTTTTACAGTGTGACTATGTGATTGGGAAAACCTTATGTCCAATGCTCCTTTTATCCAGAGTAGAGACAGATGAGTAAAAAAATAAGGACAAAATATGACTAAATAATAAGTGGGGAAAGGGGTAAAAAAAATTTGGGTAGATTGAAATACTAGGAACAATGAGAGGGAGGGGTAAAGGGTAGGGATGTTTGAGTTTTTTTCTTTTTATTTCTTTTTCTGGAGTAATTTAGAACATTTAGATGCAAATGTTCTAAAAATATTATGGTGATGAATACACAACTTTGTGATGATATTGTGAGCCATTGAATGTGTACTTTGAAAGGACTGTATGTGTGTGAAGATATATCTATAAAAATATTACAAATATGATCAGACTTATACTCTGTAATCACTCAATTGAAACCCAAACCCCAAGTGTGTGTGTGTGTGTGTGTGTGTGTATGTGTGTGTGTTTGTGTCTGTGAATGTGGCAGGGTGGGAAGGAGCAGGATTCAGAGTTCCTTGTTCAAAGATGTCATAGCAGCATGTTGTTAGTGAATTTTAATAGCCTTGTAGATAAGCTCAAAATGTCCTCAGGCTTCCAAAGACTGAAAACCTCCCACCATACTCCTAATTATCAGCATCATCAGTTTGTCCTCATTTCACTTGGCAGAATTAGAGTTTCTCCCTACAGCCAAATGTCCTTAAGTATTCCCCACAAATCATTGTGGGCTTTTGTATATATATAATAATGTAAAAATGAAATTATACAAGGGAGTTTCTTCTTTGTCTTAAGAAGAAACACATCTGATGGTTGAGGACTTGGAAATGGAGTTATGGAACAGAATTTTTATCAATTTTCTGCTTTTTGCTTCATCATCTTTTCACAAAATTCTGGTGATCTTTTTGATTTTTGTTTTTCACAAACTCCTTCTCCCCTCTCTGTTAAAGTGAAGGGAAATAAGAGAAAGGATGAGGACATAGAAAACAACTTTTAAAAGTGTAATTAGACATTGGGTAATCTGTTTTGATCTCACTTGGCTTCTACTTGACCAAAAGTTACTCTCGTGAGACAACATGGTTGATTAACCTGCACACACACGCACTTAACATTTCTCTTTTTCCTTACTCTCATTTTGCAAATTTTATACCTTCTATGACTTTATTTGAGCCTCAATTTTGGCTTTTGTGGGTTCTCAAATTTTTTCTCCAATATTTCTTTGTACTGAGATAAAATTTTAAGGCTTCATCAAAATTTAAAGCCATTGCTAAACAATCATGTTTATGAGAATGGGAGAGAGTGAGTGGGAGCTGTGAAAGTCATGGAAGCAAAGTAGAGTTGTCAGATTGAGGGGTGTATTATAGAAAGGAGGCATAGAAGATAAAAAGTATTGATGCTAAGATTGGTCAAGGCAGGTCAAATTTGGGTTAAAATATGGCCCCTTTATATGTCCAGCCACAGTCATTGTAACATTCATATTTGTTTTGAAAATGCAGATTAGTAAGCACAAAATCACAGTAAATGTGCTCCATGGTCTAACAGAGACCTTTACAGATGTTATGAAAGACAGAGATAAAGGAACCATCTTTAGGGGCTATCTTTTAGGGGCTTAGGAGAGATTTCATGAAGATATGGGATTCAACCTGGGTCCTAGGAGTTACTTGAGTGTGGGAGAAGAAGTGAGAAGGGGACTCTGGGTGCTGGAACTGCATATATGAAGCACAGAGGTGCCACAGGCCTTGATTGTTTAATGAGGAGAAAAATCCAGTGGGCCAGAGCATGGGTGCATGGACCAGAAAGGCAGGGAGTAAGATTGGGGCTCAGTTACTTGACAATTTTGACCTCTGGAAAAGAGAACCTGAGACCAGCAAGGTTTAAAGCACAGACTGCTAAAATTTGCTTAAGACTAGAATGAACTTGAATGAACTTAAGACAGTATTTCTGACATGGCCTTATGGTCATGACCCCAGACTCTCCAAGTCCCCTCTGAAAGGATAGGAATTCAGCTTTCACTTTGACCACTTGAGCAGAAGTTATATAGAGACAATTTGTCCAAATCCATGTTACCTGGAGAGAGAGAGCGACAATTAGTTGAGCAGATAAGACAAGAAACCAAAACCAGAATGTGCATGTGCCTTCCAGGTAGGGCTGGCTCCGTGGGCATGCTGTCTGCACACTTGCCCAGGGCCCTGCTTTCGTACAAGCCTGGTCTGGGTTTAATGTTTCACTATCACTGTCTTGAAATTCTTTTAACTTGTGTTTTATAAGTGAAATCTGGTGGGTCAGCAGAGCAAGCACGCTAGCAGCGGAGAGACACTGGATGGCAACATGCACACATGCAGGCCTATCTTCTTGATAGGTGAACTCACATGGGGCAAGGTGGGTCTGCCATTTTGAAGGTGTTATGTACCCCCAGAAAAGCCATGTTTAATCCTGATTCATTCTTGTGGAGGTAGCCATTTTTTCATTCGAATTTAAGACGGTAGGGCAAAAACCTGATTAGATTATCTCTGTGGAGCTATGGCATGCTTAATGTGGCTGTGACCTTTTGATTAATGGAGATGTGATTCCACCCATTCCAGGTGGGTCTTCATTCATTTACTATAGTCTTTAAAAGGGGAAATATTTTGGTGAAACCTCAAAAATGACAGAGTTGACAGAAACTTCACAGCAATACTGATACTTGTAGAACAGAGACACAGATGTTTGGAGATGTTTGGAGCCCAACAGACATGGCTATGGGATGTAAGCAAGCCAGAACCTGGAAAGAGCCAAGGAAGGCCATGAGATGAAAGCCAGCCCTCGAGAAGCACAGTGAAGAAATCCTACAGGAACAGAGGCTGAAAGCAATAGAGCCCAGAAGCAAGGGACCAGCAGATGCCAGGCACGTGACTATCCAGCAGACACAGGTGTTCCAGACCAATCAATCTTCCTCGAACTAAGGTTCCATGAATGCCTTAGTTTCAACTTTGTGTAGGCTTAGAACTATAAACTTGCAACTTCTTAAGTTCCCTTTTAAAAAGCTGTCCCAGTTCTAGTATATTGTGTTCTGGCACCTTGCAAACTAAAACAGTGGGGCTTCTTAGCACCAGGGTCTGTACTCAGACCAATGGCACCAAAGGCAGCTGCAGAAGCAGCCACAGTGGTGATAGTAGCAAGACAGAGAGTAGGGGCAATGTATTGGGGACTTAGGTGGGAGATCTGTACAAGGCCTGAGCTTGCAGAATCTGCAGAAATGAACTCTCTTGTCTGAGCACTGGAATGGGAACTGGCACACATAGTCCATTTTGTCAGAAATTTGTTTCAAAATTAAAGCATACTAACATGAACATTGCAATAAAACATATCGGGAATGATTAGAATTCTTCAGACTTGAGTCTCTGGTTTTGAAAACAGCTGCAGCATTGTAAAGCAGATACTCACAAACTTAAAAATGGCAAA
The DNA here is from genome assembly GCF_023851605.1 of Tamandua tetradactyla. NCBI lineage: Eukaryota > Metazoa > Chordata > Mammalia > Pilosa > Myrmecophagidae > Tamandua > Tamandua tetradactyla. The sequence goes on from NC_135335.1 coordinate 56,854,886, forward strand.
TCAACTCATAAAAATTGATTAAAAGCAATACAACTTCCACATGAATCTTCAGATGCACTGATTATTAATGACGAAGACAACCTTAAAATGAATTGCCTAGTAATTGAAGATACAGCAATTGAATGCATAATTAGCCATTTTGCATTATGTTAAATTCAGGAATCCACATTTGGTTTCTTGAACTACATTTACAAGTAAAAGGAAATGCCAGAGGAAACATTAAAATGTCATGGTAAAAATTTACATTAATAATTAAATTCAGACTCAAACAAGCTTATTTTGTATGAAGAGTTAAATCTTGATAGAAAACCTCTTCCAAATGAATAAGAATTCTTAGATACACCAACATTTGTATTTCAAAATAATTTACCAAAATTCCTTATAATGTTGTCCATCCATATAATACTCTTAATAGCTCCAATAACAGTTGAATCATCCAAAGGATTCTATTCAAAATTAAAAGGTATAAAAAATCATTTGTGACCTGGTATTCACCAAGAGCAACCAATGCTGCCTTCAGTTACGTTGACTGAAATGGAAATTGCTGCAAGTATAAATTTTGGTGATTTAATGCATACATTTTCAGAAAAGAAGACCAAAAAAACTTATTCTACTAAAAAATTAATATTAGTAAAATCTCATTATTTTATTGTATAAAATTACTATGCCAAAATATTACTTTTTTGTAAATTGTAATTGTTAATCATGTAAAAATATTCTTATTATTTTTTATTAGCAATAATATATTTTTAAAGGGAAAGATTTATAATTTAATATTTTTAACTTTATTTTTTCCCTGCCTTTTAAACAGAAGACCAACATATTCATTTTTGTGCTGGGTACTATTTATGCAGTTGATTCTGTTTAAAGGTGCACTAAATCCATAGCATATATTTATCTGTTCATTTTAAATATATTTTCTTCTCCTTTTGGAGGTATAGCTAAGCTTATAAACGACCTAAACATTGTAAATTAATTACAGCTAATGCTCCCTTTCAGATGAATTATTCTGAATGATTTACATAGCCTTATAGGGCAAACAAAACTAAACAGTTGCAAATTCCCTCCACCCTGCTGTGTGCTTTCACTATTTCTTCTTGGAACAGTCATATTTTATTTACTTGGTTATATCTATGAGCATTCCTACCTCTGTTGAATAATTTAGACCCATGAGCCTGAGTCCAGTACTGCTTAGTTTCCATTTAGTTTCCATCTTGCAAAAAGGAGGCAAGGTTCTCCAGGTTCTATTCCAGGACTAGTTCTTAGAAACTCAAAGTAATGTGTTTTGGTTCTGAAGTCTGTGGACCAACCTACTGAGCAGGACTTTCTCAAATACCATTTTGATCCTAGCTGCCACCTGCATTGTCTGAGAAACCAGTTATCTGCCTACAGCTACAGGCCTCTGCAATTCTTAAGACCCCACACACTGTCCTCTGAGAGCCCAGGAGACTGTATATATAGAGCTCTCTACAGCCACCCTTCCTGGGTGAGAGCTAACACCAATTTGATTAATTCAGTTGTTATTTTAAGGGAAAGGAAGGGGTACTCACCATGTGGTATTGCTTTTTATTGGCTGGGTAAATAATTTCTGAGTCTAAATTCTATTGGAGGAGGAGCAGTCTGGAAATGGAAGGTGGCTTGGGTGTACTTGAGTCTCTCCGAAATTTCATACTCATGCCAAACCCAAGATGTGGCAAATATACCAATGATGATGATGATGATGATGATGATGATGGTAATGATGGTGATGATGATGAGAATGATGATAATAATAAGCAGCAGCAGCAGCAGCAGCAAAGGCTTTTTTCAGTGACAAACCCTAATGTCCCCTTACTTCTCTCCAGGGAGTTGCCTTAATCCCGTCTATACAGAAATATTAAACCCTTTCTTGGGAAAGGACCATGATGGGAGGGATGGAGACAGACGGTCTTATCCTTGAGAGATGTGTCAGTTTCTAGTGTTTTATGATGTGGAAGGATCCAGGGCCAAAAGCAAAAGTGGGAAGCTGGCACAGCACCATGACTTGTGGGTGCCTCTTTGGGGTCCAGCAGAGCTAGGGGTCTAAACAAGTCATGGTATGTTTGCCAAGACTGAGGTTGATGTTTTCTCCCAGACAGGACTTGACAATCTGAAATATTTTTTTGTATTCTCTAAAAACTGAACTTCCATTCCATTCTCTGCATTGGATGATTAACTTCAGATTTTTAGCTAAGTGCCAATGCCTTCCTTTGATTACATACCATACATAATTTATTGCAACAGCTCTCTTGTATCATCCCTTATTATATCTAGCATAGCTTTGATTTATGACATAAGATAGATGATTAACTTTTACTTAGCCTTCTTAACTGTTATTATCTCCATTTAGTAACATGTTTAAGAATAAGTTGTTTTGTTGTTTTTTTAAAAAAAAAGAAATGCCCTAGGCATGATCTAAACAGATCATGGGGGTTTTCTGGGGTCAGGTTTTATTCCTGTGAAGAGATGGTAACTGAGGCCCTGCATCCTCCCCTACTCTGCCTCCTGGGAGATGAGTGACTCATCTGACTGTGAATTTGGGGACAGTCATGGGGATGCTCCTCTCAGCCTTTCTTTGACCTGGGAGTGGACCTGCCTGGTGAGAGCATGAAGCCACCTCTCCAGGCTGCAAGTCTTCACTGTCCTGGTCACCAGGATAATGCTACCTATAAGTGTATGGGAAATCTGTCAAATTCTGGAATTTAGGGAGTTCTTGCATTAAGATATCTCTTCCAATTTAGCACTTATAAAAATAGAGATTATATTTTGACCACTATCTTTCTGTTATTGTTATTATTATTATTATAATTTCTCAACATGTTCAGAATTTGAGGAATAGATAGAAGAGCACTATTATTATGGGCCCATGGGATGGCCCTTTGTGTGTTTTTCTGTTAATGTAGTTGAGTCGAGTCCTATGGTCCACCTACCATTGAAAATGGCAACTATCTCTTTGGAGTGAGGTTTGATTTGAGCTCCATTACTACATTTTTCTTAGATTATTTATGTGAAAAGTAGAATTTACATCTCTATTAGTTTGCTACAGTTGCTGGAATGCAGTATTCTAGAAATGGAATGGCTTTTAAAAAGAGAACTTATTAAGTTGCAAGTTTAGAGTTCTAAGGCCATAAAAATGTAAAAACTAAGGCATCCAGAGAAAGATACCTTGACTCAAGAAAGGGCTGATGATGTTTAGGGTTTCTTTGTCAACTGGAAAGGCACATGTAGACATCTGCTAGCTTTCTCTCTGACCTTCATTTCAAAGAGCTTCCACCAGGGTGTTTTCCTTCTGTATCTTCAAAGGTATCTTGTCCACATCAGCTCTGAGGATTTTTCCAAAATGGTTCTTTCTTAAAGAATTCGAGTAAATGACACACCTTGAATGAGTGAGACACATCTCCATGGAAAAGACATAATCAAAATGTCCCACCCACAATTGGGTGGGTCACATCTTCATGGGAACAATTAAAAAAAAATCCCACCCAACAATATTGAATGAGACTTAAGCAACATGATTCTTCTAGGGTACACATCAGTTTCAAACTGGCACAATATCCATGCCAGGAAATCCCTAAGAATGTCTCTAAGGTTATTTAATCCAGAGATGAAGCACAGGGTAGTATACTTTCTGAACAGTTAAATCATAAATCATGTGTGCATCTCTGTAACATCACCTCTGGGTCCTTCAAGCTTCCTGGAAAAAAATCTGTGATGAAAATCCTGCCCTCTGTTGGCTGGTGATGGCTGGGCTCAAGTGTATGTGATGACCTATACACCATCCCCACAGAATGCAGCTTGCCTACTTGGAGATTGCATTTGTTGCATTTTGTTTATGGTGGTATTTCAGAATTAATCTCTGTCTCAACTAAATGTGAAATAGATGGTAATGCTAAAAATGGAAAGAAGATGGAAATGAAAAAAAGCAACAATGGCATTAATAAAAGATGCTTCAGGGGATAAGTTCTAATGAAATTTAGAGCAGTCTTGCCAGTAATGACACAACCAGTGAATGTCTGGCTGCTGAACTGTTATGTTGGTTTTACTCTGAAAATGTAATTGATGCTATTTTAATAACTTTTTCTATATTTAGCAGAGATGGGGCTTTCAAAATATGCTGCTAAAGTTTGGAGACTTCAGAGTGAGGTAAAATACAGCTCTCAAACTGAAGTAGGTACAAATCTAGATCAGTCAATAGTGAAGGTGGTTTTCATTCGTGCTGCTGATGAGGTTAAGGTTGCTTTGTAACCCAATCAAGAGCACAGGGTGTTTGTAAAAATCTAGAGCATTATTTTATTAGTTTCATATTAATATGTAACCACTTACTACAAAGTTCTCATGGTTTACCTGGGTTTGCAATTCAGTGTCTCTGCAGGCTGCAATTCTGATGTGTGCTGGGTGCATTCTCATCTGGATGCTTGACTGGGGAAACACTCCTGCCAACTTCATTCAGGTTATCAGAAAATTCATCTCCTGGGTCTGTGAGGCTGACAGATTCAATCTCCTAGTTGTTGTCAACTCAAAGTGGTCCTTGGGTTCTAAATGTTGCCAACAGCTCCCAGCCACATGGTCTACCATCAGCAGCAGAAGTCATGACATGACACTTTACTCCTCACAGGTTAACCAGTAAGTTTCTTTTCCTTCATAAAAATTTTCTATTTCCCCTTTTAAAGGACTTGTACCTGATTAAGTCAGGCTCACACAGGAAGATCTATTGATTAAATCAACTGATTGGGGAACTTAATGACGTGCAAAATCCCTTCACCTTTACCTTCAAATATAAGTGTTTTGATTTGATAACAATACCAGAATGAAATATACCAAATGGATTAGATTTATGAAGGGGATTTATTAAGTTACAAGTTACAGTTCTCAGAGGAAAGACAGCTGGCATCCGGTTCCTCCATCACATCAGAAGGCATATGGCAATGTGTGCTAGCCTTCTCTCCCAGCCCTTGTCTCAAATGACCTTCTCAGATTCTGGCATCTCCTGGGGCATTTTCCTTCTGCATTTCCACATGTCTATGTGCATATGAGCATTCTCCAGAATATTTCTCTCCAAAAAACTCTAGTGAGCTGATTAAGGCCCACCTTGAATGTTGGGCCACATCTCCATGGAAACAACCTAATAAAAAGATCCCAGCCAACAACAGGTCTGCCCTACAAGATAACATTAGAAAAACATGGCTTTTCTGAGGAACATAACAAATTCAAACCAGCACATTCCACCCTCTGGATGCCAAAAAGTCATGTTCCTTCCAAATGGAAAATACATTCATTCCATCACTTATCACAAAAGCCTTAAATCATTTCAGTAACAATCCAAATACAATACAAAGTAAAAAATAGTACAGGGTTACATCAAAATCAACTACAGACATGGCCTTTCCTAAGGCAACCTGTGAAACTTAGAATGAATTAGATGCTCCCAATATACAAAGGAGGGATGGTCATAGGATGAACATTGCCATTTCCATAGGAAGAAATTGGAAGAAAAACGGACCACTGGACTCAAACAATTCTGAATATCTGCAGAGCATACCCCATTAGATTTCAAAATCTGAGGGTCATTTATAGAATAATATTTTATACTGGAGGCTTGAAAGACTGGCAGCCCTACCCTGTCAAAGACATACACAGCAACCCTGTTTTCTCCGAACATTGGGATAAGTGTTACAACATTGGGAAGCATTGCAGAGACCAGCTTATTCTTGGCCCCACCCTTTTCAAGCATCTGGGTGACACCTGGACTCTCTGCCGTCTCTGGGGAAAATGCTAAACCCCTTTAGAAGAGCAGGGTGGTGGCCAGGCTCTCCCCAGTTACCAGGGAATGTGCTCCACCCACTCTGAGGTCTGAAGCAGCAACACTTTCCTGTCCATCTTCTTCCTCCAGAGCAAACTCACCTTCTCCACATGAATGGGGGGATCTGCACTCCTGGCATGAGATTTCCTGGCTACAGACCTTAGCTTCCATAATTCTGCCTTTGAAGTAATTTCTCATTCAATTTGTCCCTTTTTTTCCCTTTAGTCCACACAGGCAGTCATTTCATTTACACAGATTCCATAACACTCTTGTCAGTTTTCCATGCTGTATATAGGGATCACAATGATCAGGCAAAGAACTTTTCACAAATCCCTTCTGGATAACTCAATCTCTAATCCTGGCTTGTGCTGAAATGGCTGACTTGTTCCATTTTGGTTAAATCCTCTACATAGGGCATTATTCTCTGGGGACTCATTTTTCAAATAGCTCAGAATTGTTCAAACTATCAGTTTCTGTTTTCTTTGTGCACAAGAGTTCAGTTATCAGCTTATCCCTTTCTTGTCACATTTTACTATAACGTGCAAGGAGTAGCCAGGCTCATTTTCCACATTTATTTTGGAAATCTTTTCAGTTAAGTATCACAGCTCATCACCTTCAAATTCTACCTTCCATCCATACTAGGACTCAATTTTGCAAAATTCTCTGCCAATTTAATAGAAGAATCACCTTTTTTCCAGTTTTGAATGACTCAGTCATCATTTCTGTCTAAGACCTCATTGGAAATGTCTTTGGAGTCCATATTTCTACCATCATTTCTTCAAATCAATCTAGGCTTTCTCTATCTAGCTTCTCACAATTCTTCCAGAATCTTCTCTTTATCCATTTACAAAGTCATTTCAGCATTTTTGGCATTTGCAAATCACAGTACCCCTCTTCTGTACCCAAATCTGTTTCAGTTTGCTAAAGCTGATGGAATGCAATATACCAGAAATGGATGGCATTTTTTTTAAGTTACAAGTTACAATTGTACATCTATGAAAATGTCTAAATTAAGACACCAACAAGAGGATACATTCTCAGAGGAAAGGGAGCTGGCATCCAGGTTCCTCTGTCACATGTGAAGGCATATGTTGATGTCTACTTTCCTTCTCTCCAAACTTCTACTTTAAATGACTCTTTCAGCATCTTCTTTCAAATGTCTCTCTCAGTTTCTGGTTTCAAATAGCTCACTCTTCTGGCATCTCCTGGGGCATTTTCCTTCTGCATCTCTAATGTCTATGTGTGTACTTTCTCCAAAATATTTCCCTCTTAATGAGCTCCAGTAAGACCCACCTTGAATGGGCAGGATCACTTCTCCATGGAAACTAATCAAATGCGGTGAGTCACATCTCCATGGAAACAGCTCATCAAAAGGTTCCACACAGGGTGGGCTATGGTGGCTCAGTGGCAGAGTTCTTGTCTGCCATGCTAGAGACCTGGGTTCAATTCCTGGTGCCTGCCCATGTAACAACAACAACAACAACAACAACAACAACAAACATAGATCTGGCCCCATAATATTGGATTAGAAGAACATGGCTTTTCTGGGATTCATAACAGTTTCAAACCAGCACAGTTGTCCTGTAACATAACCTAATCTAATCTAGTCAAAAGAATGACATCCCATCGCATTTGTCACATTTTTTATTAGAACCAAGTAATGAGTTCTGCAAACACTTAGGGGAGGGAGTTATTTGATGCCATGTCTACCCCAATTCTTAACACTTTACCATATTTGATATAATTGTTATGTGGCAATGTGAATATCTTTCAGAAAAGGAAAGTTGAAGATCTTGCCAGATCTATCTGGTCCATCCCAGGAAAATGGTTATTTGATTTTGGATCATTTTTCCTGGTTACCTGGAGAGATATCTCTAAAGTTTTCCTGGATTAATGGGAAAATCCCTAAAGTAAATAATTTCCTTTTGCTTTAACTCTTTCTCCTTTAGCAAACAAAATTTTGGTCTTTTGAGTGAACATATCTATCATACAGGGGTGTTCTGAGATAATAATTGCATCAGCTCTCATCCTGTTATTTTATAAATGACTATATTGTCATTCTGATTTCACTCCATCTTGCAATTTTAAGTTGAAATAGTTTCTCAATGTGTGATCAAATGTGGTAAGCAAAAACAGTTTGCCCAAGTGCAGGAGATACCTGGGGAAATGTCACACTGCATTTCTACTCTCTGCCCCACTCTCCTAAGGAACACAAATTCTGAGTCATAAAACCCAAAATAGATAGTGTTTGGGTATAGTTTTTCATTTAGTCATACATCACTTGTATGAGAATTTAATACTACATATCTTTGAACAGGGATGAAGTTCAGGTCTTGTTTCATGTCTGTGGAGCCTGATCATTAAAGCAATATCTGACCCAGAAGAGTCTATGATTACTCTTGTTCTAAGAGAAGTCCATATCAACCAAAGGAAGTGATACTTTCAAGCATGAGACTCAACCCAGGAAAGAGAGGAGTTTCCTAGATGGAAGAGAGAGTGCAGTTGCCATCAGAAGCTACTCTGATGATCTTTTTCTTCAGCCTCCATTCTTTGACAATCAGTTAATGAATATTTATTGAGCCCCTGTTACTAAATATCTATTACATTTCTATCTGTGCACAATGCTCCATAGGGAACAGAAGATATAGCGATGACAGACATCATGATATTTGCAAAATAACCACAGAGATGGTGTAATAACGGCCACATCTATTCGTTCTTTACCTTTCATATGCTAGGAAGGGTTCTGGATGTTTCACAGAAATGATCCCATATTTTCATAGAAGGCACTAGTCTTAGCCCTGTTTAAATATAAGTAAATCAAGGTTCAGTTAAACATTCTCACAACCTTCATATAAACAATGAATGAACAAGACAGCATCATCATTATATTAGTTATCAACAGATAGTTGATGAAGACCTCTTATGTGGATAGGTATTTTAGGGAATGAGAGGAGTCTTTGGTAAAGTGGAAACAGCTTAAAAGGGTTGACTTAATTGGATGGTTCTTTTCATTTCATGCTAAGATGTATTATTTTTATCTGCTGGAAAAAATTTAGACATTATTTTGTGACACCCAGATAGTATTTGTAGTGAAAATACATTACTTGATATATGCTGGGTAAATTATTTTCTAGTGAACTAGATGTGAGTGGCTATATATATATATTTACTTCTGGGATTATGCTTTTTCCTCCCTATATTTTATGACATTTCCACATCTAGTTTTCTTTTCAGTTGTAGCACTATCCTGTAATTTTCTATACTTTTTTTACTATATGATATACCAAAAGCACAGTATCTATACTTTTTGGCATTAAAAGTAAAGAAAACAACTAAGATGGAAAGAAGAAAACTCATTTATGTCATTTGTCAGAGATATAATCATGGGTAAACTAATTATCCTTTTTAACCCTCAATTGCTCCCCCTATGGAAAAAGGGAAAATAAGCTCTAATTTACATGATTGTTGTGAAAATGAATGAGATTGTATATAGGAGGTAATAAGTACCATTTGGGTACATAGAAAAATATGATAACAGTTGGCATTAGCTTTCAATGGGAGAATTAGTTTTTGGCTAATTGTCATCAAAGTCAGCCTTTGAAGAATTTCATAATTCACTTTTCTGGAGAGAACTGCCTCTAATATAACTCCACTGATTTCTAAAATTCTACATGTTATGTATTCAGTTTTTCATCTTATTAAATTTCCAGCACATTCAAACCTCTCCTGAATTTTCCAGGTTCATAAACTATTGCTGGAATTGAAGAGTTTGCTTTTGTTGTTATTTTTAATTTAAAAAATGGAATGTTAGCTATCATTAGCAGTCCTTGGCAAATAATATGTCATGCACATACATACACAGATAGAGACCATTAAAACATGAAAAGGAACATAAGACTTTTCATGAGTTCTAGGATCCCCCTCCCTCAACAAACACACAGACACACACATACACACACAGACACACACAGATACACACACACACACAAACTTAAAACTTTGTCTATGTTCAGGCTCTCACAAGGGTCTTTTCAAATTGGAAATAATTATCATCCCTTTCTGGAAAAAAATGGAATAAAATCTTTGCATTCTAGCATCTCTTTCTACTTCTCTCCTGAGGATGAAAGTGACGGGGCCCTCATTAAAACTTTGGATCCTGGTTATTTTCTTGAGGATAGAGAGCTTTGGGGCTGCCACAGTCTGCAAAGACATTCCTCAATCAAATCGTATTATGTAGTCAGGCACTAAGTCCTACTTGAATAAAGTTAGATTCAGAGAGTTACCGACTTTCAGTGCTTTTAGGGGAAAATCTAGCTTGTCATGATGGTAAAATTTTATAAGATAGCATTGTTTCAAAGCGTTTTACAAACGTCTTTTCAATGACAGCCTTTTGTAGTAAACAGTTCTTAAATTCTGCCCAGCTACTTACTTTATCTGTAAAAATACTTTATTACTTAAAAACAAAAGAAAAAATAAACTTTAGCAGTCATCAAAATATTCTGTGTCGTTTTCAATGAAGGTAGAAAGTTCTTCTCCCCTTTCAGAACCATCCTTGTTCCACCAAAGACACAGAAGCATCTTGATGCTGTCAGTGAATACAGCACCATACCAATCAGAGCTTTAAACTTGCTCACATTATATGAGTAGCCATTTTTTTTTTCTGGCTGTTTTCACTGTTTTCTTTCTGCCATAAAGAATATAAAAATTTAAGACTCAAGTAAGGAAAATACAGAGAGGGAGAGGTAAAGCATTACAAATTATGAGAAAATGAAATATATTCTAGTTAGTTCCTTTCTTGTCTCAGTTTTGCCAGAGCTGCTGTGACAAATTCCACAGAAGGGATTGGCTCAAACCTCAGGAATGTCTTGGGTCACAGATTGGAGGTTAGAAGTACTTTACACATCTAGTGTGCAAAGACCCCGCATTCTCCTACAGTCGGCAGTATTTTGGTGGTGGCTTGCCAACAGTCCTTGGCGTTCCTAGGTTAGCATCTACCTCTGTCAGTGACCTCATTCTCTGGCCTTTTCTGATTTCTGACTTTTATTGACTTCTGGTTTCCAGAGACATACTGTATCCAAATTTCCTCTGCTAATATGACTCTGATTATATTAAACTAAGACCCACTCTGATTCAATTAGGCCTCATCTAAATAGGATGCTTGAATATCTCATTCACAAATGAGTCCACACCTTAATTAATAATAACATCTTCAAATGTCCTATATGCAAATGGGTTAAAAAATACTGGGTTGGGGATTGGGACTTGAACATGTTCTTTTGCGGCGCTGGAGTTCAGTCTCCATGCCTCACTTTGTTTTGTCCCGAATTTCTAAGGATTTGGCTGTCCTAGTGATGTTAATGACTTTCCTACCCCCGCCTGACCCAGAATAGCATCACAAATAGATATTTGGACTATGCTTTTAGGCAAAGCAGAATAATGCCAGATCATGGTCAAAGTATTGCCCAGAAGAACATTTCTGCTCCTTGATTTAGATCAACCGCTGAGCCTTTCAAAAGTTCTGGCCTCTTACCGGGCACTTAGACTGTTGGTCACTTATTCTCTTTATACTTTATTTTCTAATACATAAATGAGATCAAACTCAAAGATTCATAGTAGTCTTATGGCATCAAAGTGGAAGATTGTACATGGCCTGAGCATGCTCATTTGTTCAACTCAGTCAATAGTTATAAGCACCTACTACATAAATGGCTCAGGTGGCATAAAAATGAGTAAAACAAAACTCCTTCCTTTAAAAGCGTGTAGAGTTGTAGCTTCTGTGTGTGAAAACTAGCATGTGAAACTCAGTTATTTTCTCAACTATAGCTCTTAGAATAAATTGCTCTTTTTAGCTCACTGTAACAAAGATGGGATAAATTATTGTTTATACACATCTCCATATTTTTACATTGTCTCATTTAAGAATCAAACTAATCAAAGCATTTATATTTGTGATTAAAAATTTAAGATATATTACATCTCTCCACTGCTCAGTGACTACTTAATAAGCAAAGTGACTTTCTATCTAAGAGATGAAATTCAAGAGTAGGAAAATGAGTATGATAAGACTATAAACACATTAAAATGCCTTCACAATATGACTTAACAAGGGGAATCTGCTCTAAGATGGGAGATAGGCCTCAATTCCACAAATAGAACATGCACCTAAGAGAAGATCCCAGAATTTGAGAGGGACCCCATAGCTTGTCTCAGATATTCTGGTGGAAATGTGTATTCCCTCATTTCCCTTCCCGTCCTGGCCATTCCAGTAATGCCACTGGTAGGCACATGATTGGAGCTTCAGCCTTTACTTAAAACACATGTCAAATAAAAATCAAACCTGGGCTTGGTAAGGAGAAACTTGATTCAAAAGTATTACTCCAAGGGATGGAGGGGAAGGAATATTGCAATAGAGAACTCTCTGACTGTAAGATCAACCTGCATCTCGATGGTTAGGCAAAAGGGGATTTTCTTTGACAGAGAGGAATAAAGGCCCAGAGGTGGGGTAGTGGAATGAGAAGGTGGTGTGATTAGATAGCAGATCAGAAAATGTTTCATTGTGGAGCACTCTATTTTCTGGGAGGCATCCCTAAAGTTCAGGAGTCTGGAGGAAGGAGAGGCACTTATAGCTTGGTTAACAAGCATTTTGTTCCAACTGAGGAACAAAAAACAGTTCAGCCGATAATTTATGAGGCATAGATGGGAATTTGCAAGATCCATGTCTTACCTTTTTCATAGGTAAACAAAGAGCATCCATGTGGATTATCTGAGTTGTTTGGATAAAGGTTTACTTCTTCATAGTAAATCCTTTGTTGGAACACAAATGATGGTGAGATTTCTGAACTTTTGCCTGATTTTGAGGGACACAGGGCTGGGATATGAAGTTCAACATTGTCACATGGGAACTTTGTTCTCTATAATACAATTGTGTGCTACCTTCCTGCCTACTTGGGGTTTGGAGAAGAATTGGAGAAAGGAAACAGTATGTGGAAAGGTTATGCTGTAAATTCTTGCAAAGATGATTTGACTTCTTCCAAAATAAAACTTGTAAACATCCAATTTTATTCGTTCTTTTGAGAAATATATGTAAGTCATTACATTAGTTGTCAGTGATGTATCAGCAAAATGGAATACAGTAAGATCCATCGTAATGATGAGATTTTACTATTTTTAGTGAATGATGTGTGTTCAGCCCTTTGTGAACACAATCACTTATAAAGTAATACTTTTAAAGGTAATTTGTTTCATGATATGCGTTTTTGTTGTTTCTGTAGATGTCTAACTTTGCTGCACTACTGAGAAAGCAGAATTCATTGATTTCAAAAGGAGGACATTTTGTCTACATTTTCTACAGCTGTCAAACTAGAGTAAGCTGCAAACCAAGTGAATAAAATGCTCTGGCTGGTTAACTAGTTGATGTTATTAATGGAAATTTTAAGATGAATTGATTTCACTGATGTTCCTCCAAAATATACACTATTTTTATGATACTAAAGCCATAGAAGAGTTTAAGTGGGAGTCTACATATTGCATTTTAGCAGAAAACTTTCCCTTTTAAGGCAAAATTTATAAAATATATTGCTTCTTGCTTTCCTTGCAGCAGTCATCCTGAGAGCCCTACACAGAGTAGACATGTATTCGATATGTTGGAGTAAATTTCTCTGTCTTTACAAAACTAGTGAAAAGAAAGCACATTTCAATTTTTATTTCATGAAATAATGTAAATAATAATTGCTTTATATATTGGGAAAAGACAAATAAAGAAGTTTAAATGAGAACAAATTATCAGAAGAATTATTATTTGTAATCTAGCCACAGACTAGGATTTTTTACCCCATTGTTTTTGTTTTTCTCTATGGAAGTCATCTGTTGCTTCCTGTAGAAACGGAGCTCGAAGGATATTAAGGAATGATGAGAAAGAAAGAAAGGAAGAAAGAAAGAAAGAAAGACATAGACGGGCTCAGGGGGTCTGAAGCTTGAGTTTACTTCAGACAGACTTCAGACAACTTTATTCTCAACCAGATCCTTGTTATATACCACAGGATGTCAATAGATATGCAGGCATTTCCTGAGGGAGCAAGATTCTTATCTCACAGTGTTCTTCATACTTAGCATAACTGTTTGGGGTAAACATTCTCTTCCTCCCAGACTGCTCTACATAACAATCTCCACAGTTTACCACTGCCATCCCGAGGCCAGCAGCTTGCAACAAATTCTGTAGGTCTTGCTTTAAACTCTTGGCTTCTACAGTCATCACTTTGAATTATCTGATGTTAAGAACCTTCTTCTAATCCAATGTTTATTAGTGAAGTTTACATTTTATAATAGGTTTGCATTTATAGATTATTTGTGAAGATATCACAGAGAATTCTCACATATCCCATTCCTAGTTTCATCTATTATTAATGTCCAACAGTGTGGTACAATTGTAACAATTAATAGAGTAATATTGATAAATCTTTATTAGCTAAAGTTCGTACTTTATTTGGATTTTCTTAACTTATACTTATTGTCTTTGTGTGTGTATGTGTGTGTCATCCAACTAAGGTGTCTGTTCAAATATTTTATCCTTCTTAATTGGGTTACTTTTCTTGTTGTTGATGTTTAAGTATTCTTGATGCATTTTATATACAAGTTCTTTCTCAGATATGTGTTTTGCATATCTCCCAGTCTATGACTTGCTTTTTTAAACTCTTAACAGTGAATTTTGGTGCCCAAAAAGTTTTAATTTTAATTAAGTCCACTTTATCATTTTTTTTTTCTCTGATGGGTGGTATTTTGGTCTTGAATTTATGAACTGAATAGCAAATCCAAGGTTCCTACATCTGTCCCCAGGTTTCCTTCTAGAAGTTTTAAAATTTTGCATTTGCCCTTTTGGTTTCTGACCCAGTATGAGTTAATTTTTGTTTAGGATCTGTTTACATATACACAGTTGTAGTTTCCTTGGCTGTTCAAGCAAATACCATGCAATGGGTTGGCTTAAACAATGGGTTTTTACTGGCTCATGGTTTTAAGGCTAGCAGAAGTCCAAATTAAGCCATCATCCAAATTATGCTTCCTGCCGAAAGATTGGCATTCTGGGACTAGCTCTGGCAATCCTTGGTCCTGGGCTCCTCTGTCACATGACAATGCTTGTGGTGGCTTCTCCTGAATCCTCCCTTCTCTTCTGGGTTCCCTTGACTTTCACTTTCTGGCTGCTCCTTCTATGGTTTTTGTATCTGACTTTCATTCTGCTTGTAAAAGATTCTAGTCAACCAGAATAAAAGCCAATCTGATTCATTTGAGCCACCCCTTAACTGAGGTAACATCTTCAAGAGGTCTTACTTACAAATGGTACGTATTCAAAGGACTGAATTAAGTTTAAGAATGTTTGTTCTGCAGTACATAGCTCCAAACCATGACCATACAAATACACACAAACATGCATATATATACATATACACATTCTTTAAAAATATCATCCTCTATCCATTGGATTGTCTTTGCATCTTTTTCAAAAATCATTCAACTCTATTTGTATGATTTTATTCTGTTCTTTTGATCTGCATGTATATTTTTCATGAATTTCAGGCTGTGTCGATTACTTTAGCTTTAAAGTAAGTATTGAAATTGGAAATTGTAAGTCATCAACACTGTTCTTCAGTAATCTGTTGGCTATTCTAGGTCTCTTACCATTTCATGTAAATTTTAGAATGTTTGTCAATATCTGCAAAATAGCTTGCCAAAAGTTTGATTTGGATTGCTTGAGTCTCTACTTGAATTTGGAAAGAACTGGCATATTGACGATTTCAATTATTTCCATCTTTGATTTCTTTCATCAGGGTTTTATATTTTCCTAAATATAGATCACATGCATTTTTATGAGAATTATCCCTAAGTATTTAATTTTTTGAGATATTACAAATTATGTTACTTTTTAAAATTTCAAATTCCTATTATTTATTACTGGCTTTTATTACTGGAAATCAATTGACTTTTGAATATTGAACTTGTATCTTGTTATCTTAATATTCGCATTTGTTTGTTCCAAGATGTTTTTTAAAAATATATTTTGGGGGATTTTTTACATAGACAACTATGTTATCTATAAATGAAAGCAGTTTTGTTTCATCCTTTCCTATCTTTATAACTTCTACTGATTTATTTTTGTTTTATTGCCCTAGTCAGAAGTCCAGTATAATATTGAATAGGACTAGTGATAGAGGTCACTCTTGCTTTGTTCCCAATATTGGAGTAAGAATGTCCAACCTCACCATTAAATGTGATGTTCCCCATATGCTTTGTGTAAATTTTCTATCAAGTTGAGGAAGTTCCCTTCTATTCCTAGTTTGCTGAGAGGTTTTTTTAAAAAAAATTATGTGGTTATTTGTATTCTTATATACTTTTTCTCTGCCTCAGTTTATGTGTTCACCTGATTTTCATTCCTTTGCCTGTTGATATAGTGGATTACATTGACAAACTTTTGAATCTTAAATGAGTGCTGAATTCTGGAAAAATCCCACATGGTGATGGATATAATTATGTTTATGGATTGTTGGATTTGATTTACTAAAATGTTGAAAACTTTTGTATTTACATTCATGAAATATATTGTTGTGTAGAGTTTCTTTCTTTATTGTCTTTATCAGGGTTTGTTATTAGGGTAATGCTAGCCTCAGATAATGAAATAGAAAGGGTTCTTTGCACTTCTATTTTCATTTTTTGAAAGAGATTTTGCAGAACTGGTATTATTTCTTCTTTATATATATATGGAAAAAATCAGTGAAACCATTGAGATAACTTCCATTTTTGAAGGCTATTAATTACTAATGAAGTTTTTATATATATATAGGACTATTTAGGTTATCTATGTCTCCTTGTGTGTGTAGTTTGTATCTTTCAAGGAGTTAGTGTATTTCATGTAAGTTATCAAATTTATGGGCAAATTGTTGTTTGAGGCATTATTATTAAGAATTTAATGGCTATGGGATAAGATGGGATTACCCCTCTTTCATATCTTTTATTCAAGATATTGAATAACTTATGTTTTAACTCATTTTTTCTTGGTTATCCTGCTAAAGATTTATCAGTATTACCATTCTTTGTTTCAAGGAACCAGCTTCCAGTTTCGCTGGAAGCAGCTTTCTCTATTGTTACCTGTTTTCAGTTTCACTGATTTCTGCCTTAAATTTTATTTATTTTTTCAGCATGCTTAGGGCTTAATTTTCTCTTCTCTGTGTATTTTCTTGAAATAAATTTAGGTTATTGATTTTTAGTTTTTTTTTTCTTTTCTAGTATATGCATTAAATGCTGTAGAGTCCCCTCTAAAACTGCATAACCTACATCTTGCAAATTTTAATGTTGTATTTTCATTTTTGTTTAGGTCAAAATTATTTTTCAAATTTATCTTAAATCTTATTTAACCCATTTTGTGTGATTTCTATTTTTTTAAATTTGTTAAAATGTGCTCTGTATTCTAGAATGTGATCCATTTTGGTGAACATTCCATGTGTTCTTGAGAAGACTGTGTGGTCTGCTGTTGTTGGATGGAGTTTTATAAATTATCACCTAGATTAGATTGATTGGTAATACTGCTTAGGTCATCCACATTCTTTCTGATTTCCTACCTGGTTTATCTATCAGTTATGACAGAGGGGTGGTTGTAATCGTCAACTATAAAAACAAAGTCATCTGTTTTCCTTCTGGTTCTATCAGTTTTGCATCATATATTTTGACATACTATTGCTTGGCACATAAAAATTTAGGATTGTTATGTCTACCCAGAGAAATGATACCTTCATTATTATGTCATGCCTTTCTTTATTATGAATAACCTTCTTTGTTCTGAAGTCTTATTAGGTAAAATCAATACAGTACTCCCACTTTCCTTTATTTAGTGTTAGCCTTGAGTATCTTTCTCAAAACCTTTACTTAAAAGTTATCTGAATCTATATTTACAGTGAGTTTCTAGCAGAGAAAATAAAATTGGATCTTTTTTGTTTACCCCACTCTGATGTTCTTTGTCTTTTGACTGGTGCGTTTAGATCATTCCCATTTAAAATGAGTAGTAGTATTGTTGGATTGGTATCTCCTATGTTCAGAACCACTTCCCATTGGTTGCATTTGCCCCTTTCCCATCCCCTCTCTTATTTTTTAACTTATCTGGCTTTAATTGAGGAATTTAAGCAATTCTATTTTATATTATCTTTGAATATATGCTTTTTACTTCCTGGGCCTACATTTTAATCTACTGTTATTAATATGGATAAGCCTAGGTTCATCTGTGATTGGCTCTGGAAATGAAAATGTATATGCTTAGTTGGTTAGTGTTGCTATGTTACCAATTAGTGATTTGAGTTTGATTTTGGAGAACACATTATTCAAATAAGAAGGATATAGGACCAGAATTATAACAGGGGCAGGGGAATTTTACCCATAGAATTTCATATTTTGATATCTTAAAAAATGCCTTCTCTAGGAAGGAAAGGGAATGGAAGAGACTTTGGGTATATTTGAACTCACAGTGACATTTCTATGGAGTTCAGTTCGCATCACATGGAGCTGTGAAAGGAAGTACTTTATATCAAAGCACTTATTACAAAAGCAGAAGTCTTTTCTGTGGTTCTTTGCTGGATGGCTTTTATTCATAATGGATAGGGATCATTCTTTATTCTCCTGATTTTTCGAAAGGATTAAAGTTATTAAAAGAAGACTTCACAATCATATAGGCTTTAGGAAGCTGTTTCCCACAGGGAAAGTTTACTCAAGTTACAACTAATATATCTTTTTTACTATTATTTTAATATTTTTATTAGAGAAGTTGTGGGTTTACAGAAAAATCATGCATAAAAAGCAGGATTCACATATGCCACATTATTATTAACATATTGTGTCAGCATGGTGCATTTGTTGCAATTAATGACAGCAAATTTTTATAATTGTATTATTAATTATAATATGCAGTTTACTTTAGGGTTCACTGTGTTGTACCATCCTCTGGATTTTTTTAATAATATTTTTGTAACATGCATACCACTTAAAATGTCCCTTTTTAACCACATGCAAATATATAATTCAATGCTGTCAATTATGTTCACACTGTGTGCTACCACCATCCATGACCAAAACTTTTATATCATATCAAAAAGAAACACAGTACAATATTAACATTAACTCACTTCTCCCTACCAGCAACCCATCTCCTGGTAACCTATATTCTAGACTCTGACTCTATGAGTTTATTTTAATTATTTCATATCAGTAATACCAGAATTATTTGTTGTTTTGCATTTGGTTTATTTCATTCAACTTGGTGTCTTAAAGGTTCATGCATATGGTCACATGTATCAGAATTTCAGTCCTTTTTTATGGCTGACTAATATTTCATTGTGTAAGCACACTTTTGTTCATTCATTCATTGGTTGATGGGCACTTTGTTTGCATCGATATTTTGGCAAAATATTTTTGAAAAGTGTTGCTGTGATCAACATTTTGCAAACATCTGTTTGAGTCCCTGCTTTCAATTCTTTGGGGTATAAATTGGGTCATATGGTAATCCCATATCTAACTTTCTGAAGAATTGGCAAACTGCCTTCTGTAGCAGCTGCACTATTTTACATTAACACCAACAATGAATGAGTGTTCTTACTCCTCTGCCTCCTCTCCAACACTTGTAATTTTCTGCGTTTTTTGATAGTAGCCATCCTAGTAGGTATGAAATGGTATCTCATTGTGATTTTGATTTTCATTTCCCTGATTACTAATGAGACTAATGGGGCTGCATATCTTTTCAAGTGCTTTTGGCCATTTGTATATCTTCTTTGGAAAGATGTCTCCTCAAGTCTTTTGTCCAGTTTTAAATTGCATTGCTTATCTCTTTGTTATTGATTTTAAGGATTTCTTTATATATTGTGGATATTAAACATTTATCAGATAGGTGTTTTCCAAATATTTTGAAGCTTTGAATGGATTCCATTTATTGAAAACAAAGACTACACACATATTGAAATTTATCCCCATGAAGACAAGGGAGAAACTAAAACATACAATGTGAACCCAAAGCTCATAGATAATTTAATGTTTAAATTTACAATTACACTTCGGAATATCTCACTTTTTGAGAAGAATATTTGATGAAGCTCCCATTTTCAATTGGGTAGTGTTCAGTGCCACAACAAAGCAGCATTGCAATTCCTATGAATTTTCAGCATTTGTAACTTGGTAAAAACCATCAAAGGACTCAAAGAGACAAAATATTGTGTATAACTGAGGACAGTGCTAGTTCATGGGAAATATTTACACATTTCTCTATAAAGTATGAGAATATCCTCTATTTAGCAGAGTTTGTTTTCAGGTTATCCAGTAATATATAGCACTTATAATTTTTTCTCTATAAAAATATTACAATCAACAACAAAAAAAGGTAAATTAAAGTTGTGAATAATTTCAAGTTCTTTAACCATAAAATGAAATTTGGAAATTTAAAACTAGTATGACTGTGGTGGCTTGGAGCTACATATCAAACCACCCCACCCCCCCATCCCCTAAAAAGTTCTTAAACTTAACATATTCCTGTGGGTAAGGACCCATTGTAAATAAGATATCTTCAAGATACTACTTCAGTTTAGGTTGGCCCAATTGAATCAGGCTGAGTTTTAATCCAGATTGCTGGAGGCCTTTATAAACAGGGTGAAGAATAGACACACATAAACCACTGAGGGACAGCCAGAAGCTGAAAGTCAGGGGAACTCAGAAGGGAAGGGAGAGGCTGGCATATGCACTGTCATGCCACAGAGGAGCCCAGGAGCAAGGATCACAGGCAGCAAGGCCGGAATGCCAGTCTTCAGGAAGAAAGCACCACCTTGAGTATGTCTTTATTTGGACTTCTAAGCTGAAAACCATGAGCCAAAAAATTCCCACTACTTAAGTCAACCCATTGCATGGTATTTTCCCTAGCACTGAGGAAACTAAAACAATAACCAACGACAGCAAAAGAACATAATAATCTGGTATTATAGACAAATGCAGTTAAGAAACTGATTAAACTCTGTGTATATATATATTCAGATGTTTTCAAGAATATTTTACTGAAAATCAGTCTAAATGTTTTGCTAAATTTTTGCTTTAACGTTCATGTTAATACGGTGCTTTAAATGTTTTTTATTTAAATAGCTATGAGATAAAACTTTTATCATTACTAAATTAGTTAAAACATAATATAAATAATTTTCATACTTTCTCCTTTCACAAATCTTCTGGTTTGAATAGTACATTATATGGTCATTCTAGATCTAAGTAATTTCAAGAGTTGACTGAATAAACTTTGCCTCAATTTATTAAGCAACTTTAGAAATTATATTCATTCTTTTAAAGTTTGCTATCTTGGCTCAAAGAAAAGTGTTAACACTTTGTGAATCATTATTGGCAATAATTGTTGATTTTCTTTAATTTTCATACATTTCATATACAATCTGTGATCAAATACATTGTTTAAGCTGGAATTGATGAAGCAAGCAGCCTTTTCCTAATTTCCTATTTTAACATTGCGTATTCTTTGTATATTTTCTTATTTGTATTGTTTTCTCAGTTATATGTGGGGACTATTTATATTTTAGAATTTCTCATTTGTCTTTAAGTTTTTTTTGAAAGCTATAGCTTTGTCACATCTTTAGGTTTTGTCTATCAAGGAAAATCTTATCAAGATTAGAAATGATTTTCTAATTTCTTTTAATATTTCATTATTTTCTATTTTAAATAGATCTTTAATTAAATACACTATGTGAATTTATTTTGACTTTCTGGCTTTGTATCCCATGAAAACCTTTCTAAAACTGGGTAGAAAATCACCTTTTATACTTTCTTTTGATTTTATCATTCCTTATTTCTAAGCAATTTAGTCCTTTAGAATTTGTTCAGCTTCCTGACATGAAGCAGGTATCTAATATTCTGCTTACTGAGTCAGCAAATATGCAAATACCCTTCATGCTCCCCCCTTGATTTGAAATGCAGTATTTTTATGCACTAAATAACTACTTTGCATTGAAAACATAGGTCTGCTGTTAACTCTTCTTTGCCCCATTAGTCTTTCCCTGAGTCGATAATACAGCATAGTTGATGTATTTTTAGAGTGTCTTTTGATAAATTATAGGTTATTTGCTTCCTTCTGCCTCTTTTAAAAAGAAACTTTTTTGATATTTCAAGCACTTTGTTTTCCAGGTGGCTTCTAGAACAGCTTGGCCACATTTCACTTGAGATATCCCTGCTTATGTTTAATCAACCAAAGAGTTGTTTAACTCTTACCTCTTAGTTATTTCTTTTGATGCTACAAGTGAGTTTAGGGCTTAAAGTTACTGGGGAGAGTAGTGAATATGTGAACTAGCCCATATTTACTGAACATTTGTAAATGGAGTCATTCTAGAAAACAGACTGGCTGACAATTTGAAAAATCTCTCAGGAAACAACAGTAATGAATAACTCCTCCCATTTCTCTCCTATTTTATGCATTATGACTGAACTCTGTTGATGTGAACCAACAATGTTATCTGTGAGAATATAAATTATGGTTGCTATGGACTGCTCCTGGGTATGTGGGGCTCTACGCTGTTAGAAGCTGATAGAAGAAACCATGACTCCATGTGATGTTCATCTTACTTTGGAGGGAATATAAATCAGGAAGGATCATTTACATCAAGGCGGAGGATGGACACGTGTCAGCAGCATACAGCCCTCATGTAAAGCAAGGAGTATGAGCGCTCCAAAAAATAGGCTCATGATTCCACCAGCTTCATAATAGGAAGCAATATTGACTAACTAAAGGGAGAACTCTCCTTCTGTTTCCTGTTCTCACCTAGCTACAGATTGTGGCACGTTAGTGGATTCCTTACCCACTTTCAACGCATCTCTGCACCCTGGAGAATGAGAGGGTGTGCCTCTTCTCTCATGAGCTCACTGTAGTAGGACAGAAGAGAGGGAGAAAGATAACTAATGATCCCTAAATATAAAGAGATATTCATTTGAGTGTATATAAGATTTTAAACTGCATTAGATTGCAAATCCCTGAATAACTGTATTTTCTTCTATTTTGCCTCCAGAATAAATGGAGAGGTATGAAGATGGCAGCTGCAATGTGGTTTCAGGGGGCAGGGTTGATGGTGAATAAAACCTACTGATGCATCAACAATATTGTATTGATGCATCTCCAATAGGAACACCATCATCATGGTCCAAACCGCCATCAGCTTCCATTTCTCCTAACTGTCCTTCCTGCTTCCATGATGGTTCTTCTCTTAGCTATATTCCATACAGAACTTAAAATTGCATTATAGGGCTGGCAATGGTGGCTCAGTGGCAGAGTTCTCACCTGCCATGTTGGAGACCTGGGCTCAATCCTTGGTGCCTGTTCAAGAAAAAAAAATTCCATTATAAAGCAAAACAACAAGACTACAATAAACAAATGATCAACCTGATCAGTTCCTCCCTTAAATATTTCTGTTAAGCAGCTTCTTCAGAACCTAAAATCCAAAATTGTTTATATGATCTGATTAACACTGTTAATAATGCCTATCTCAGCCTTATCTCTTACCACTCAATGCTTTGCTCATTACACCCCAGGTATACTTTCTGTTTACTTAATAATCCCCATCTCCTTTCTTCTCCAGGACCATCATACCTACCCATTCCCTAAATTGGTTGTCCACTATGCTTTACCCAGCTAACCCCTATTCATTCATCATCATACAGCAACCAAGTTCCACTTCCTTTATTTTCTCCCTGGACTTTATGGACTCTCATAAAATTTGCTATTTTTTCCTTTGCAAAATTCATTATGATCTTGTGTGACTATATGGTTCAAATCTATCTCCCTTTTAGGGCATCAGTTCTGTGTCTGTATGTGTAAGAAAGGTTTAGGTGGAGACTATGCCAGCTTAGTTGACTCAATACCTGAAAAGACTTGGGTTGCCATCTCAAGCTGTGATCTAGAAAATAATTTTCTCAGTTTTGGCAGGTGATGACAGAAGCATGGACCATATGAAGCCATAAGGAGCATCTTTTTATCCTGTTGGATTCATCACTCCCCATAAGGTAGCTTGGTCTGCTTCTCCTAGCCCAACGTCCTTTGATAGAGTCATGAATCTAGATGGTGTGACTGTATTAATGGAACACAGAACTATATTCCAGAAGATGAGGATTGTATTCCCAGTTTTGCTATTAATTTTCCCTGTGGTCCTTAGCAAAGCACTAAACATTGGCATGTAATATTTCATCCTTTAGGAAAATGCTGACTTGACTCCTTAAGGAAATGAAATATTATAATAGGTTTCAGATTTTTTTAAATGGAATTGAAATTCTCATTAATTACTTACTTATGATGTAATATTGATCACAATCCAGCTTCCTGACTGATCCCACAATATGTTAATTATTAATAGAAATCATCTGCCTGAGATTCTAACTCAATTAAACATTATTGTCATTAGGCTCCTGGTAAAGTGGTGTCCATCATCAGAGCTGTTCACTGCTAGACAGTTTGAATGTCTGCCCTATTATGGATATCTGTGAGTGGGTTGCCTTATAGCTAAACACAAGCCAAAGAATGCCAAGCTTGATTTTATTAGGAAATAAACAACATACTGAAATGTTTCAGTAGATTTCTATAAGAATGTGAGATGTAAATAAAAAGCTAAAGCATGAGGTGACTTCTTCCAAATACACCTAGAAATTCCTGTAGCTGAAAATAGACCTTAGGCATACCCAAATTTCAGTAGCAAAATGCCTCTTTTGGGTTTAAGAGAGTATTATTTCTTACCAATTTGTACTGCATACCTAAGTAGTTTCAGTATGGGTAAGCTGGGCTGCCTAATTCTCCTTGTCTTGTTTCATGTGTCTAACTTTCAAAAACAAGAATTATAGTGCCATAAAAATCATTGTTATCTATGAAAGAAAGAAAGAAAGAAAGGAAGAGAGAGAGAGAAAGAAAGGGAGAAAGGGAGAAAGGAATAAATTAAACAAAGGGAGAAAAAGAAAGGGAGAAGGAAAGAAAGAAAGGGAGAAGGAAGGAAGGAAGGAAAGAAAAATCCAATCATTTTCTGGGAATATAAACAAATTTATGGTACAAAATATATTTTTGCATGTTCTCATGACCCATGGCAATTGATTTACATGAATCAGATTTATTCTTCTGGATTTTGACATTAGGACAAATTTACAAAAGTTAAAGAGAAAAGTTATTGGTTCAACCAAAAAGAAAGGGTTTCTGATGGCTGACTAATCCAACTATGGGGTTGGGCCGGCTTGTGGCATAGTGAATTTCTGGACAGTGGAAATAGCCTCTGCTAGTCACTGGCAAAGAAAATTCCAACATGAGGAAGAAAGATGGATGGAGGATGTTGGCAGCACCTCTACCTTCAATGTCCCAAATGTAATCCACAGCTACAGTTTACTTACTCAACCAGATTCCTTCCTTGATCATTGTATTAATTGTCTACTGGGAAGTTGAGGATCAGTGTCTCTTCTTAGATTATGGTCAGAGATTAGCTGAGAGTGCAGCTACTTCAAAGGCTTAAATAGATTAGAGGGTCAATTTCAAGGTGACTCCATTGCATGGCTGGCAAGATAGTACTGGCTTGTTGGCCAGACAACTCAGTGGCTTCAGTGTCCCATGGCATAGTGATTGGCTTCTCCAAGATGAGTGTTCCTGGAAACCAAGTCAGAAGTTACAGAGCCTTATATGAGTTAGCCTCAATAGTCGCACATTGTCACTTGAATTAAAGTGAAAGGGAACTACATAATATTAGTAGGTGAAGCTCATTGGCAGACATCTTGGTGACAAGTCTTTACAGTATATCTTCTACTCTCAGTGCTTCATGTTTCCCTCAAATGCAAAATGCACATATGCTCTGTTAGAACACAATCTACCATAGGTCTTTCACATTATATACCTTAATTCGGTCATATTTATAGCCTTAGAACCATTGCTGGTATATTGCATTTCAACCATTTTAATAAACCAATTCAGATTTTGATACTGGTGAAGTGAGGTGCTACTGCACTTTGCAAATACCAAACATGTTGGAATGGCTTTTTAAATGGATAAGGGGAAGATTCTGGATGAATTGTGGGGTGCACAACAGAGAAGGTCTAGAATACTTTAAAGAGACTGTTGGCAGAAATGTGGACTCTAAAGATACTTCTGATAAGACCAACATAAATGATGCATCTGTTATTGAAAACTGGAAGGAAGGCAATTCTTCTTTTAAAGTGGCAAAGAATTTGACAAAATCGACTACCGATTTTGGATGGAAGGCAGATTTTAAAAGCCATGAGCTTGGGTACTTAGCTGAAGGGATTTTCAAAGAAAATGTGGAAAGTACAGCCTGGTTTCTCCTTAAAGCTTGTAGTAAAATGCAACAGGCAAGAGATGAGCTCAGGATTGAACTCTTGGATATAAAGAAACCAGAATTTGTTGGTCTGGAAAATTCTGGGCTTCTAGTAAGGAAGACCTTAGAAAATATTGCCTCACATGAGGATTTAAACAAACATGGAACCATTTCAGAAAAAGCCAGGATTGGAGATTGAGTTATCCAGAAAAGATTTGTGGAAAGTTCTATTGTTTAATGGTTATGACCCTGCATACTACATAGAAAACCAACAAAAGTTTTGCGGGATCTGTATAAACAGAATCACTGCCAGTCTAGACTAAAAGAGACAGAAAAGCTACAAATTGAAGGAAAAATAACTCCAAAGGCATGGAGCTAAGGTCTGAAGCCAGGAAACCTCGGGTTGGGAGAGCAGGCCAATTCATGCATTTGGAGAAGGTGAGTTTGCTCCAAAGGAAGAAGGCAGGTCTTCTTCCTCAATGCTCAGGAAGAATTTTACTGCCCCAGGCTCAGAGGGTAGAACACATAAACTGGGGGTTAAGGGGGCCTGGCTGCTACCCCATTGTTCTGGAGGGGTTGAGTGTGTGCCCACCAGATGACAGAGAGCCCAGTGCTGCCCCGATGTTTTGACAGGGGGAATCCAAAAAAAAAGGTCCTGCCCTAATGAGCCCTCATCTTTCAAGCCTCATCCTAGCATTTGGAGATAGCAGGGCCACTGCTTTAGGCCCTTGGGAAAGGGTGTGACTGCTGTTTTCTAAAGCTGTGAGTATAAATGACTCTCAGACTTTGAAATCTAATTGACTTCCCTCCAGGTTTTTGAAACTGCTTGGGTCCAGTTACCTCTGTGCTCTTTCCAATTTCTCCCTATGATTTTTCCTCCTTTGTATATTGCCAGCAGATAAATCGCTCTCAGTTTTAAATGTTCAAAGCCAGAGGAGAATTTGCCTTAGGACAGACTATGCCTGTCACTAACTTTAATGAGATTTTGGACTGTTTCTAACTTTGTATTGCATTTGTATTTTTACTGAAATGGTTTAAGGCTTTGTGATGTTGTATTGGAATAAATGTATTTTGTATATGGAAAGAATATATCTGTTTGGGGTCCAAAGGATTAAATGTACTGGACTGAAACTGTTTTGTACTCCAGAAAACACATGCCCTGTAACCCTGCTTCAGTATGGCTGGGTGGGATCTTTTCATTAAGCTGGTGGGTGAGACTTATGATTAAGTGGTTTCAATGGAGACGTGTGTCCAATCATTCAAGGTGGTGTTGCTTACTTGAGTCTTTAAGAGGGAACAATTTTGGAAAAATCCTTAGAGCCCACATAGCCAAAGACCTTTGTCTCAAAGAAAATGCCCCAGGGGAAGCTGTTTGAAATGAAAAGCCAAAAACTCGAACAGATGCCAGCCACTTGCCTTCCCAGCTGTCAGAGTTGTTCCAGGCCCATAGGCCTTTCTTGATTCAAGTTATCTTTCCCTGGTTGCTTTAGTTTGGACATTTTTATTGCCTTAGAACTGTTAACTTGCAACTTAATAAATTTCCTTTTTAAAAGCCATTCCATTTCTAGCACATTGCATTCCAAAAGCTTTAACAAACTAATACACTGTATCATGTGACAATTCTGTATTTAGCTTCCTGAGGAACTGCCAAACTGCCTTTCACAGTGGTCTGGCAATTCTGCCTTTCCACCAACAGTTACTAAGTTTACTTCTTTCTCCACATTCTCTCCAGCATTTGGGGTTTTCTGCTGTTTTTATAATTGCCATCCTTGTAGGTATATGATATCTCATTGGGGTTTTGATTTGCATTTCCCTGATAGCCAGTGAAGTTGAGGATCTTTTCATATGTTTTTGAGCCATTTGTATTTCCTCTTCAAGAAAGTGTTTGTCCATATCTTTTGTCATGTCTTCATCGAGTTGTTCGTCTTTTATTGTTGAGCGTAAGGATCTCTGCATATATTCTGAATGTTAAACCCCTATCTGATATGTTTCCAAATATTGTTTCACATTGCATAAGCTGCCTTTTTTACTTTCCTGACAAAGTCCTTTAATGTGGAAAAGTGTTCAATTTTGAGGAGATCCCATTTATGTATTTCTTCTTTTACTGCTCACTTTGGGTGTGAATCCTAGGAAACCACTTCCTATGACAAGATCTTTATATTTCCCTACATTTCTTTCAAAATGTTTTATGATCTTAGCTTTAATATATAAGTCTTGATCCATTTTGAGTTAACTTTTCTATAAGGTGTGAGATAAGAGCTCTCTTTCATTGTTTGGATATGGATATCCAGTTCTCCAATCACCATTTATTGAAGAGGCTACTCTGTCCTAGGTGAGTTGACTTGACCGCCTTATCTAAGATCAATTGCCCATAGATGAGGGGGCCTACTTCTGAATGCTCAACTCAATTCCATTATCCAGTATATCTATCTTTATGCCATTACCATGTGTTTTAAAGATTGTAAATTTCTAATATACTTTAAAGTCAGGTAGTGTAAGACCTCCCACTTTGTTCCTCTTTCTCAAGTTTATTTTAGCTATTTAGGGCACACTACCCTTCCAAATAAATTTAGTTATTGTTTTTTCTATTTCTGCAAAGTAATTTTTTTGGATTTTAATTTTTATTGCACTACATCTATAAATCAGTTTGGGTAGAATTGACATCTTAAATATATTTAGTCTTCCAATCCAAGACCATGGTATGTTTCTTGATTTTTTTAGATCTTCCTTTATTTCTTTTAGCAAGTTTCTATAGATTTCTGTGTATAGGTCTTTTGTGGCCTTGTTTCAATTTATTCACAAACATTTGATTTTTTGGGTTGATATTGTAAATGGAATTTTTTTCTTGATCTCCTCAAATTGCTCATTACTAGTGTATAGAAACACTATTGATTTTTGCGTGTTGATCTTGTATTCTGTCACGTTGCTGTACTCATCAACTAGTGCTAGTAGCTGTGCTGTTCTAAATATAGTATGATGTCATCTGCAAAAAGTGAAAGTTTTACTTCTTCTTTTCCAATTGGTGCCCTTTATTTCTTTTTCTTGCCTAATTATTCAAGCTAGAACTTCCAGCCCAATATTGAATTACAGTGGTTACAGTGGGCATCTTTGTCTTATTCCTGGTCTGAGAGGAAAAGCTTTCAGTCTTTCACCACTGAGAGTGATGACAGCTGTTGAGTGTTCATATATTCCCTTTATCATATGGAGGAAGTTTCTTTCTATTTCTATCATTGAAGGGTTTTCATCAAGAAAATACATTTGAATTTTGTCAAATGCCTTTTATGGATCGAACAAAATGATCATGTGATTTTTCCACTTTGATTTATTGATGTGGTGTATTACATTAGTTGTTTATCTTGCATTAAACCAGTCTTTCATAACTGGAATAAAAGCAAATTAGTCATGGGGTATATTTCTATTAATGTGCTGCTGGATTCAATTTGCAAATATGTTTGCATCTCTGTTAATCAAAGATATTGGTCTATAATTTATTTTCTTGTAGTATCTTTCCCTGGCTTTGGTATAAAGATGATGTTGACTTCAGAGAATGAGTTAGGTAGCATTCCCTCCTCTTCAATTTTTTGAAGAGTTTGAGCAGGAATGGTGCAATTCTTCCATGAACACTTGGTAGAATTCACATGTAAAGCCATCTGGTCATGAATGTTTCTCTTTTCAGAGATTTTTGATGACTGAATCGATCTTTTTACTTGTGACTGGTTAGTTGAGGTCTTTCCGTTTTCTCGAGTCAGTGTTGGTTGTTCATGCTTTTCTAGGAAGTTGTGCATTTCATCTATGTTGCCTAGTTTGTTAATATATATTTGCTCATAGGCTAACATGACTATATGTTAGCAAATACTTAATAAAATATATTTATTTATGTGAAGTCAGCTGTTATGTCCCTTCTCTCATTTCTGATTTTATTTGGTTGCATTCTCTCTCTCTTTTTTTTCTTTGTCAGCCTAGCTAAGAGTCCATCAATTTTATTGATTTTTCTCAAAGAAGCAATTTCTGGTTTTGTTGATTCTGTCTATTGAGGTCATGTTTTCAATTTCATTTATTTCTACTTTAATCTGTGTTATTTTTCCTACTTTTGTTTCAGGGTTTTTTTTCTGTTCTTTCTCCAGTTCCTTCAGGTGAACAGTTAATTCCTCTATTTTTGCTTTTTTCTTTTTCAACACAGTCATTTAGAACAATAAATTTCTCCCTCAGTACCACCTTTACTTCATCCCCATAAGTTGTGTTTTTTTTATCCCATAAATTTTTATACATTGTGTTCTCATTTTCATTTTCTTATGATATGTACTGATTTATCTTGTAATTTCTTCCTTGACTTACTGGTTGAATAAGACTCTGTTGTTGAGCCTCCATATATTTGTGAATTTTCCAGCCTTCTGTCTGTTTTTTATTTCCAATAACAGTATTATTAGAATCCATTATGATCCAAGAAAGTGTTTTGTATAATTTCAATCTTCATAAATTTATTAGAATTTGCTTTATGACTCAGCATTTGATCTATGCTGAAGAATGATCCATGAACACTTGATAAAAATGCTTATCCTGCTGTTGTGGGGTGGAATGTTCTGTAAATGTCTGTTAAATCTAGTTCATTAATTGTACTATTCAAACTCTCGTATTTCTTACTGAATCTCTGTCTAGATGTTCTGTCCATTGAGGAGAGTGGTGTATTGAAGTCTCCAGCTATTACTGTAGATGTGTCTGCTTCTCCCTTCGGTGTTGTCAGTGTATATCTCATGTATTTGGAGGCACTCTGGCTCAGTGCATAAATATTTATGGTTGTGATGTCTTCTTGATTAATTGTCTCTATTATTAATATACAGTGTCTTTATCTCTTTTAATTGTTTTACATTTGAAATCTAATTTATCTGATATTAGTATAGCTACCCCTACTCTTTTTTGGTTGTTGCTTGCACAAAATATCTTTTTCCTTCCTTTCACTTTCAACTTATTTTGTTTTCTTGGGTCTTAAAGTCAGTCCTTTATAGGCAGCATATAGATGGGTCATGTTTTTTAATTCATTCTCCCAGTCTGTATCTTTAGTTTGAGGTGTTTAATTAGTTTACATTTAGTGATATTACTGTAAAGACAGTATTTTCTTCTACCATTTTGGTTTTTGGATTTTATAGATCATATCTTATTTTTTATCACTTTTTACCTTTACTGATAATCTTCATTTCTACATCTTCTCCACACCTGACTCTGCAGTGTTTTCCTATCAGATTGTAGTTTTCCGTTTAGTGTTTCTTATAGAGGAGTTCTCATGTTCACAAAATTTCTCTCTTTGTTTTTCCAAAAATATTTTAAACTCTTCCTCACTTTTGAAGAACTGTTTTTCTAGATATAGAATTGCTGGTTGCTGCCGGGCCCTCCCGTACTGTGGTGGAGGGCTGCCTGCTTGCTAAGCACCCATTTCCCAGGCTTAGCCTGGGACCACTGGTGCTCTGCCCGAACACCAGGGAGGGCTGGGAGAGGCCAGTTCAATATGCACCCCTGTATGCAGGCACTGGGTGCCAGAAGGGAGAGAGGGCCTGGGTGGGCAAGAGAGGACTGTAAATATCTCGGCTCCACATTATTTATAGATGTCTCTTTCAGTATGTTAAATATATCATACCACTGCCTTCTTGCCCCATGCTTTCTTCTGAGAAATTCACACATAATCTTATTGAGTTTCTCTTGTGTGTGATGGATTGCTTTTCTCTTGCTGCTTTCAGAATTCTCCCTTTGTTTTGACATTTGATGATTTAATATGTAAGTGTCTTTGAGTAGATCTATTCAGCTCTACTCTTTTTGTGGTATGCTGTATTTCTTGGATCTATACTTTTATGTCTTTCATAAGAGTTGGAAAATTTTCAGTGATTATTTCCGCCATCATTCTTTCTGTCCCTTTTCCCTTCTCTTCCCCTTCTGGGACACCCATAATACATATGTTCATGTGCTTCATGTTGTCATTCAATTCCCTGAGATCCTGCTCATATTTTTCCATTCTTTTCCCTATCTATTTTTTGTGGGTAGAATTTCAGATGTCCTGTCCTCTAGTTCACTATTCCTTTCCTCTGCCTCTTCAAATCTGCTGTTGTCTGGCTCCATTGTGTTTTTTCATCTCTTCTATTTTGACTTTCTTCCCCATAAGTTCTGCAGTTTGTTTTTTCAAGCTTTTGAGTTCTTTTTTATGGCCACACTGTGCCTTCTTTATAACCTTCATCTCTTTGTCATATTTTCCTTCACCTTGTTGAGTTGATTTTTTTATTTGATTTAGAAGATTTGTTGAACATCTTATATCAGTTATTTCAACTCCCGTATCTCTTTTGAAGTGTTAATTTTATGTTTTTATTGCTCCATATCTTTATTCTTCCTAGAGTCGTGATTTTATTTGTTGATGTCTAGACATCTGACTTCCTTAAGTAGCTTATGCTGAGGTTGTTTTCTCTCTTTTACCTATGGTTTTCTTGTTAGTTGGCTTTGTTCTCTATCTATTCTTTTACACTCAGTTCAACTTATTCTAGACCTCTAGCCTAGCTTCAGTTTAACTGATCAGAATTTTTCAGTTCTTGTTTTCCTGGTTCTTGTCCTGCTAGATAGAGTCTACCCCAATCATATTTTCCCAGACAAGGCAGACCCACATGTGAGAAGGAAGGTATAATCACTATCAAGTTTCCCTGTCTTTTTTGTGTGGCCTCTTGATTCTGTATTTTTCCTATCCTGCCCAGCAGCTGGTGCATGCTAGTCCACAGCTCCCCATCAGCATAAAGCAGTGCATGCCTTTAGTTCTCAATAGACCCTGTCACTGGCAGAGGCATGGTTGATACAGAACTGAAGCAGAAGGCAGGCCTAAACTGTTGTTGTTTTGTGACACCTGGGGTCTGAATTCTCTGAATGAGAGCCACTACGTATGCTGGGCCCCTCTCCCACCCTCCATTTTCTTGAGGAAGATATGCCCTTTAGGGAATTATCTCCTTCACCTGACTAGAGCAGTTACTTTTTCTCTCAGACATACTTTAACTTTACCCTTGGCTGAGACCAGCACTGAAGCCTGAAACCTGAAAATTCCTGCAACTTTATTTAATGGGCTGCTACAATGTAGAAGAGAAAAATAGATAAACAGAGAAAAAGATTCTTTCCAGAGCCATACCCCAGTCCCTTGGGTTTGCCAGTCGGGAGCCAGAGTTGATACCCATGTCTATGAGCCCATTTTCTTAGGGCACAGTCCTTTTCCAGTATTCTGATCTCAGTCAACTCCAAAACCTTTTGTTTATTTGTTTGCTTGTTTGTTTTGTCAGCCCCACCTCCACTCAGCCAGGGAGAAACCTCCAGTTTCCTTTCATGCTTGCTCCAGGTTTATCTGTTCTCAGAGTTTATATTTGTTAATTAATTCTGCAATTAGAGCTGGTAGATTTGCCTTCCCTTGTTCTTAGCATAGAGGACTTCTTTTACCCATGGGAAAGTATTTCCAAAACATGGAGATACTTCCATGGGAAAGGGATGCTAGCCTCCACAGATTGGGAGCCTTAACTTATGGTTCTGTGGTGTGATCTCAGCCCTTCCACCCATTCCAGACTGTTATACAATGTGTGTCTTGTCACAGAAGTCCCTGAAACAGTTTTTCCAGACAGTTTCTGGCTCTTCGCTAGTTGCCATAGGGGATAGAATGAATTCCACTCCTCCCTATGCTGCCACCGTGCCCTACCTCTGTCATCACTTTTTACTTTCTTCTGAATGGAGGAGGCTCACCTCCTTTTCATGGTCTGCCATATCCCTCACTCCATTAATTATTCCAATTCTTTATGTATCTTTAACTTCTCCTCATTTGTTGTTCCAGTTTATAAGTACATTCACATTCATTTCCTGCCTCAGAAAAAACATTCCTATGATTCTCGTTCCCCCTTTTGCATACTGCCTAAAGCCTCCTTTCAGTTTTAAGGTACCACACATCTGCCTTTGCTTCCCTTTTACTCATATATTCTTTAACCTTGACAATAGAGCACAAGCCCCAATTACTTCATAAAGCTGTTCTTCCCAAGATCACTAGCCACCTCTACTCTGTCATGTGCCACTGCATGTCATCATTTATTTTTATGAGCCCATTGCAGGATTGGACCTGAATGATCTAACCCTCTTCTCATCATACTTTTGTCCTTTGGCAGCCAGACAAAAAGGACACCATCCTGTCTGGAGGACGATCTTTTCTTAATCTTCTCTCCAAGGTCCTCCTTCTCCACTTTTAATATTTGAGTTTCATGCAATTGCATCCTATCTTCCCTTCTCAATGCACTCATCATAAATTACCAAAATGTTCACACCAGACTCCTGTAAACTACCAAAACTTAGCTGTAGATTGAGTAATACAGCTTAGGTTTTGTTCTAGTTTGCTAGCTGCCGGAATGCAACACACCAGAGACGGATTGGCTTTTAATAAAAGGGGATTTATTTTGTTAGTTCTTCAGAGGAAAGGCAGCTAATTTTCCAATGAGGTTCTTTCTTATGGGGGAAGGCACAGGATGGTCTCTGTTGGCCTTCTCTCCAGGTCCATGGGTTCCAACAACTTTCCCTGGGGTGACTTCTTTCTGCATCTCCAAAGGCCTGGGCTGAGCTGCGAGTGCTGAGATGAGGAATGCTGAGCTGCTTAGGCTGTGCTACATTGTACTCACTCATTTAAGCACCAGCCAATTAAGCCAAACATCATTCATTGCAGCAGGCACGCCTCCTAGCCGACTGCAGATGTAATGAGCAACAGATGAGGTTCACGTACTGTTCTAGTTTGCTAACTGCTGGAATGCAATATACCAGAAACAGAATGGCTTTTAACAAGGGGAATTTAATGAGTTGCTAGTTTACAGTTCTAAGGCCAAGAAAATGTCCCAATTAAAACAAGTCTATAGAAATGTCCCATCAAAGGCATCCAGGGAAAAGATACCTTGGTTCAAGAAGGCCAAGGAAGTTCAGGGTCTCTTTCTCAAGTGAGACGGCACATGGTGAACACAGTCAGGGCTTCTCTCCCAGCTGGAAGGGCACATGGCGAACACGGCACCATCTGCTAGCTTTGTCTCCTGGCTTCCTATTTAATGAAGCTCCCCGGGAGGCATCTTCCTTCTTCATCTCCAAAGGTCACTGACTGGTGGACTCTCTGCTTTGTAGTGTTGCTCTCTCTCTGAATCTCTCTGAATCCCTCATTCTCCAAAATGTTTCCTCTTTTATAGGACTTCAGAAACTAATCAAGGCCCACTCAAATGGGTGGAGACATGTCATCCCCTAATCCAGTTTAACAACCATTCTTAACTAAATCACATCAACCAGGGAGATGATCTCATTACAGTTTCAAACATACAGTATTGAATAGAGATTATTCTACCTTTACAAAATGGAATTTATATTAAAACATGGCTTTTCTTAGGGAGCATACTTCCTTTCAAACCAGCACATGTACCATTGGCTCAAGTCTGTAGCAACAAAACTAGGTACGCTCACCTGGCCAAGTTGACAACTTAAACTAACAACCACAGGTTTCTTCATGTCTAATTTATTTTTAGAGCTATCTATGGATAGTCATTTTAGACTATCTATGGATAGTCAAAAAATCTTAAATAATCTAATTTTTACTGAAAACACATGTGTGAAGGTTAGTGTAAAATATTTTTTAAAACTTTAAATTTTACTCATTTTATCAGAATTGGTTAATTATAGTTCATATTGTTTGAAGACTATTTGCTTGAGATACATAGAGTCAAATGTACAACCTTTGTCATTTCTTTGTCCATTTTCACTATTTCTTCATAGAAATGTAGAATGTACATT
Source organism: Tamandua tetradactyla (assembly GCF_023851605.1). Classification (NCBI taxonomy): domain Eukaryota; kingdom Metazoa; phylum Chordata; class Mammalia; order Pilosa; family Myrmecophagidae; genus Tamandua; species Tamandua tetradactyla. The sequence continues at coordinate 56,890,865 of NC_135335.1, forward strand.
CCTATTCATGTTCTTCTCACTGGTCCTGTAAAGTTTGAAGGTATCACTAAAGTTATGCTTGAGCCTTAAATTTAATACATAATCCATATGCTACAGGTTTTAGCATTTTTTAAGTTAATATTCTAAGATGGTTTGATATTTTAAAATTCCCTTATGGTTTGAAGTTACCCTAAATTAATAATGGTAAGGATATGATATTCTTAATTTATCCTGAGGTAAATAAAATGTACTGAAATTATTTTTCATATGAGCAGAGGAAAAGACAATGGTAAAGAAATGTTGGAATTGAAACTCAGTAAATTTTCAGTCTATTTGCCACTCATATTTCAATTTATCAAATTGGAAATATTGTTCAAAGAATTTTCCATCCTATCTCAAATAAATTGAAGTACATATATTTTATTTTTAAAAGGATGTCAATTGCAATGGGGCTTGTGTTTCACTATTAGATATTCCTCTATTATTTTTAGAAGACACTTGCTAATTAGTTTATATTTCCTTTACATACTGATGATAAATGCACCTGATTCAAAATCCACAAAATATTAACGGGTATACAATGAAGGCTCTTTATTTACAGCTACAATTTTTGGATATCATCAATTTGCTTAAGCAATCCATGCTGAGAAAATTTGTTTGGCTTCCATATTTTACTATCACAGCAATGCTGTAGTGAAAAAGTTAGTACACAAATCATTTTATGTGTTTGTAATAATTTGGGTCATATATTATTAGACATGGGAATTGCAAGATGAAAAGGCATATAATTCTTATATGTATTTCCAAATTACCCTCCAAAAAAATGAGCCAATTTGCACTTTTGTCTGCAATATGTGACAGATTAACTTTTTTTAAAGAAGTTTCTATAGAATTTTCTGAAAGAACATATATCAGATTGCAGTAAAGAGCTCTTGGCCCCTGTGGTTTGTACAGAGATGCTCGGAGGGCACATGGACCTATACCCAAGGTGATAGCTTTGAAATTTTTGAATATGACACTTTGGGGCATTTTGCTCCTACTGACGTGGTATTTGGGATGTTTCCCTGTCCTGTTACCACTTCATCTGTGAGATGACATATGAACCTTTTGTTGGAGACTCACATTTTCATTGCTAATATACCTATGGTTACAGGAGTTGGAAGATAACATGGGAGGAGAATAATGTTCTAGGGATTTATGAATATCATACAGTCTTCATATGACCTCTTATTATTTATCTCTTACTTTTTTGTCAATACATTAGTAATTCATTCCTAAGGAAATTAGGTAGGTTAAAGTAAACCAAAAACATAGCAAATGACCTGGAGCAGGTGCAGGGAAGGTAAGATATGAACAGCAAAAATAACATTAAGCCATGATATAAAGTTAATGCAGACATGAATTCATTAAAGGTGGATTGTGATTTAGGTTCTGAACTTCTTAGCAACTTATACAGACCAGTTCTGTATGCAGAATGAAAGATAAATAACTAATTTATTTAGTAGAAATCCTTCTATTTCCGGTAGCTCATCTTGAGACAACTTTGTCCAAGGATTGTTAGGAGTGAATAAAGTATTCAGTGAGATCCCCATGGGAAATACCCCTCACTGTTATATAACTTCTTCATACATTTTCTTTATTATAGGAAATCATAGGATGAAGGCACTGTGACGTTTAGTGTAAGTGGCTCTAATGAGAGCCTTGACAATGTCAGAGACTTGAAACTCTCTGCTAGTCTTATTTTAAAAAGCAGCACCTTCCCATTGTCCAAAGAATATGTGGACCCTGAGTTTCTCCAGAAAATATCGTGCATTATATTTCTTCTGTTTGGGAGGCAGAGAAGCTCAGTGGAATGAGGTGGCCATTTTATGGTGTGGTGAATCTGTGTTTAAATGTCACTTATACCACCTCCTTGCATAAACTTGTACAAGCCACTTGACATTTCTAGTATCAAGTTTACTTATCTACTGGGAAAAATAATCACTAGCTTGTGAGATGATTTGCAATTTTGAATCACTTTTCTTTCTGTCAAATTTATAGTGGTTCTTGTTATGGAGTAGATGGTGGTGAAGGTCTTGATAATGATATACAGATCTCAGCTTTGCTGAATGGCAGATGGCAGGGACTTCAAGGTTCTCTCAGATACAGAGTGGGTGGGCAGATATTCTATGCTGCCCTTTTAATTTAGGGCTTCTTCAAATTCTCCGGACCTCCTTTGTGGAAAGTCACTAATCCCAGACAGGGCAGGTGCATGCTCCCCAACATACACAGGCAGGGATACAGTTGTTGAGAATCTCAGAAAATCATCCTTTTGGAAATCAACACCTGATCCCTTAAGCAACCATACCTGACCATCTTGATCTCTGAGGTCCTATTACATTGCAAACTTTGACTAAGATTCAAAAATAAGTTGGCCATTATGTGAGTCAATATTTTCTGCATAATAAATAGTCTCAAAATTGCAGTGTTTACACAGTGCTCATGGGGCTGCAGGTAAGCTGCACTTAAGCTGATCTAGGTTGAACTGAGCTCAGTCATGACCTCCAGACGTCCAGAGAGTTTCTGGTCCACTTTCCAAGTCTCTGTCCTGGGCTTCAGGTTATAGGAGCAGAGGCCACCTGGGGTATACTTTCCACATAGTGGATCTCAGGCATGCAAGAGGCAAGCCAAACTTCTCAAATACAGCCTTTCCATTGGCCAAAGCAAGTCCTAAGGCCAAGTTCCATACCAACAGAGAAAGGCACGGTGCCATTACTTGGCAGGGGAAGCCCATATATAATCCTATTACTGTAAGAGACTGAAAAAACAAGAAAAATAGTCCAATCTACCTACACTAGTGTATGGCAATTATGTTTAGTCCTGAATGCTCATTCTGATTAGTGAGTACTGAGCAAGAATCTAAGTATTTTTTAATATAATCATCAAATTCATATGTGAGAAAGTCTAATTTTCAGCATCATCCCTCTTTATCAACTGAAAGATATCCTAAAAAATCTATATTACTCTCCAGCTTTTTCAAGTCACCAAAAATTGCACAATGACATTTGACCTTTATAGTGTTTTGGGATATGTATTGAAATTTAATTTTCTGTGAGTTCTCTCTCATGCAACCTATATGTGTTTGAGTAGATAGCTATCTTTACTACTTTATAATATGGTAAAATAAATTTATATTTATGCTTATATATTTATATGCCATCTTCTCCTTATAAATTGAGCCATTTCTCATATTGGATAGGAAAGAGAGAAAGAGTGAGAGAAAGAGAGAGTGTGTGTATGCATAATATGTATGGAATTTAAAGCATTTCAAACATTCCCCTAGAGTTCTTGAATATAAATGGCAAATAAATTATGAATTACAGTTAGGATTGACTCTAATCTTTCTCAAATTGGAAATGTAACACAGAGCTAAACAAATATTGTCATTCTGCTGAGCATAAGGTCTGGGTTACACAAAACCTGGAGTTTTCTTCCTTGATGGAAATAAAAATATTATAAACCTTGGTTTAGGGGATTTTAAATGTATATACTCACAAGTTCATATATCCCACAATCTGTTTATTTGTTTTCTCTGTCTTCTTTCTTTGAACTGAGTGTGATGTGCTCTATAGAAATTCAGGATTGCTGTTATCTTGTAAAAGTGACTGCCAAGAATTACACCCTTGCCAGACAGCATCCATCTCAGAGGGAAGGAAACACTGGGCTGAAACCTTCTATCTATTCTGAATAAGACAACATGAAATGCATTTCCTACTTTACACTGTTGGTTGGTTCAGATGTGGTGGCTCACTGATGGGGTTGACATTTGTACTTCTAAGGAATGTCACGCTCATGTGTTGGCCTCAGTGCCTCCTAGGTGTGAGTCCAGGTTGTGCTCCCCAAAGTCTGTCTCTTGATGTCCACAGCAGTTTATGGTTTCAGCCTTATAATCTTATAGTTTTAAAAAGGCAATTGTGTGAATTATTTGTAAATGTTAGAGTGGGAACCCACACTTTATAGGGAATTTTACTGTATTCTGATGTGTTTTCCATCCCTTACTACCATCCTGTCTTTAAGAGGACCACAGCAGGAAACCATGCAGACCCTTGACTGAAGGGTTTGCCGGACCTGGGGTGACACAAGTTTTCTCTTTGAAATTTTTTCTGAAGCTAGTTCTGGACACTTTCTAGAACTTCATGAGGGATAAAAGATGACATCTGTTCATAATTATGTCAAAAGCCAAGCTTCTAATCAGAGTCAGGAAAGAGTTGAGCTCCCTTCTGGGAAACAAACGTGTGGAAAGAACAACCTGCTTTTTATTGTTGGTACTTAACTTTGCAGACACTTCCAACAGTATAAAGAACAGTGGGATTCATTTCCCGGAGCCTGCCCAGGACAAAAAAATAAATAAATAAAGCAGTGGGAATGTGATGAGCTCTGGCTGTTTGGAACTGACCTCGGCATTGCTCTGTGGTCCTGGTGTCAGTCCAGGAGAGCCCAGCTGCTGTAAACAGGGTTTAGAATCCTAAGGAATTGAGAATTCTTTTAATTAATTTGAACATAGAAGAAATATGGAAAATGGATTTTCTTTTGAATCTGTTGCCCTCTGATGCTGCTAAAGCAAGAAGTATTTGATAAGTTCTTAATGAACACATTTGATACAGCAAATATTAACAACTTTCGGTCAGGACTGATATTAAGATCAAGTAAGACGGAAATGACAGAAAACCAGTGGCAGTTATGGACCATGAAGTGATGGGCAAATGAGGTGATTTAATTTGAGTAGTTGCAAAACACATTTCCCAACACACAGAATTTAAAAAACAAAGCAAAAGGCAAAAAATTAAAAAATTAAAAAAACCCACAAATAAATGAAACAAAACCAAACAAAAAAAACCAGAACCTCAGAACTTCTGGTGACAGCTAAGTCAAAGGGTTTACCCTCCAGTCCTGGCTGGTGATATTTCAACTATTTGAAAACATAAACGGAGGGGAAAAACTTATTTTATCCTCTTAAAGTGTCTTAAACAGGAGTTTTATATCTGATTGGATTATCCATTTTACTTCCATATAGAGCAACATTTGTCCTCTTGCTGTAGACTGTAATTGGAGAGTGTGTTTTTTTTTATAGCCTATCATCTTTCAAAATTACTTCCTACTTGTGACCCTTCACTTTCTCACTTTCTGTGTACTTCTCAAGCTACCCTTATCTAACATCGCTACTTACCATTTCAACAAAACTACTCCCCTCAAGAGCACCAGCAGTCTCCATGCTGCCAAATCTAGTGTTACTTTTGGATGTTCTTGTCACTTAATTTTTCAATGTGTTTGATGCAATTGGCATTTTGGTGCATTCTTCCCTTGAGTCTCAGTGAAAGCACCTCCTCCAGGCTCCCTCTTCCTTTGAAGGCTCCTTCTCCTCCCTTCCATGTATAAATGATGAATTTGAAGGACTACATCTTAGATCCCTTAATCTTCTCCCACAACATTCTACTTTTAGGTGGCATCATACATTAATATGGGTTTAAGTCTCATTTATATGCTAGTCACTCTAAAATTTAAATACCTGAAACTCAATGAATAAACTGCTCCTTTTACAGGAATAGTCAACCAAACTTATTCAAAGTAGAACCCTTGGCTCTTGTCCCCAAGAAATGTCTAAACCTGTTTTCCACCCAGACTTCCCTAATGGAGTCATTGACAGGAAAATCCACTCAGCTGCCAAGGTCAGCCTCTGGGCAGGGTGGTGTCTGGTGGTGGTGATGGAAAGGAGCTGATTCATCTATCTATCGCCTGTCATATGAAGTCTGCTATCTACTCCCATCGTTTCTACTTTCCCATTGGATCTCAGATATTTCCACTTTTGCCATCTCCCACCTTAATTCAGTCTACCCCAGCCCCACATGGTCTCAGCAGTGGGTTTCCTGATGGTCTGCCTACAGCCATTATCATCCCTTCATCTATTCTTCATATGTAGACTGAATAATTAAACAAAATGCATCAGATCATCTGATTTTTCTTCTTAATTCCCTTCAGTATATGCCTATGATCATTTAATTGAAAACATTAGCAGTCTCTAAAATCCTACGTGGTCTTGTCTTTTCCTGGCATTCCACCTTCGGCTCCATCCTGCTCCCACTCTTCTGTAGGCTCAGCTGAGCCTCAGGTCACTTTCTGAGAGGGGAGGAGCCACTTCAGGAAAAAGGCATGTGCTATGCCCTTGTCTCAGAATGGTCTTTCTCTGCTCCCAGAGAGCTGCCCTGCAGTTGTGGTTACATCACTCTGAAAAGAAGGGGTTGGATTAGGTGAGCATAAAGTTCCAAAATCCAAATATCTGTAATGTTATGATATTAGCCCTTAAAACTCAATATTAAGTTGCAATCTTTGGCATCTAGCAATGCATGATGCTTTCCTTATTTTAATATGGAAAGTAAAGATTGGGAAAGCATTAGTTATAAAGGAGGGGCCTGTAATCTAGGTGGGGGAAAATTTGAATCATAAGAGCATAATAAGGTCATAGTGATAATCAATACAGATGCTATTAGCACTTGGAGATGCGTATTCTTCATTGTAGATTATTGCCCCATACACTGTAGGAGTCTTAGGAAACCTGGCCACCTCCCATTAATTCTCCATTGTGTTCCACTCAGACAATCTAACAAGCCAAAATATCTCTACACATTTACATGTATGCCCTAGAGAGGAGGTAATAATCATGGTTGGGATTAAGGTATTTGGTGGCACCAAGCCAGCTAAGGTTTTTATGCATGATGGTTTAGAGTTTCTGGGAGAAAGGTCTGAAGCCATAGATCATATGACAGCATATTTCACATGATTCCCATACCTTGTGGCTGTACAAACCTCACTGTAAAGCAAGGCTTAGAGGGTGCGTTAAAGGTGTGGAGGCCAAGGCATGGGTCTCATTGACCTCTGGCAAATAGTGGCAACATTAGGATGCTGACTGTGCACCTTGTACTACAAGAGCAAAAGCATTAGCCAATAATGGACCTCGGTAGATGCTGCTTGTTCACAGAGAGTTTAATAAGTTGATGCAGTTTAGTAAATACCTCTTGATTGAAATTCTGAAGGGGACAGTGCTTCTACATTCAACCCTATCATGAAGAGGCCAGTGGTGTTCCAGCACAGCTCATTACTGGATAAGTAATTCTACTAATTCAGGAGTTCGATATTAGGGACCCCAATTTGTTCTTACATCTAAAATAGATTCTCCAAATGTCTCCAACCCCAGCCAAGAGTAAGCTGTCTACAGAAACTGTTGTTCCCAATTATTCTTAATACATGTAGAAACAGGGCACATCCTCAGCCCTTTGGAGGGAAGGGTTGCAGAATTGGTGGTGTAATCTCAAAGCCCCAACAAGTTGTTTGCACAATAGAGGCCCATATTCTCTTACTCATACTATGCATATATCGTGGCACACAATTAACTTAAATGAACATGTCCTGTATCTGGGCTTTTAGGGTTAGTAGAACTACAAGAAATATTGAATAAACAATTCTAAGGATGTTATGGCTTCATAGAGAGGGGAATTAATGCTAATTTCATTATGTAGGAAAGCATGAGACTGGGACCAAAAATGCCAATAAAAAATCGAGTTTTTCCATATAAAATTGATTCCAAAGAATGCTAATAGCATCTGCTGTGAAAATAAATGGGAGTTGTATAGTACAGGTTTAAAATAATACTTCATGTATCAATGTTGCTGTTCTTATTTCCTTATAGATCAAGTACACAAAAGCCCTGAACTCTATCTTGGGAGAATTGCTGTGGAATTTGGTAATAAAGGGGCTTGTTTCACTGAATTGCTTGGAGCTATTTTGAAATAAATTTTCCTATAGTACCATCAGAAGTCACCTGTAATCTGGCTAGGTCAGGAGAATGTAGACTTTTGGAGCCCCTCTTGACAGCATATTATGGCACCTCCTAGAAGGGGGTCACAGGGCTGGACAATTGCTTTCATGTGTGTAGGGGGGCTGGGCAGAAAAGGGGGCTATATAGATATAGATGAATATGTTTCCAAATTTGCTTAAGAACACAGAGACAGGACTCTCAGTAATTGTCATGCATTGCCCACTTACTCATGTCCTCTGTACCACATTAGCGAGAGCAGTATTAACATTCTTACTCTCTTTGCTTTACAAATCTACCTGTATACAGCAATTATTTTACTTGTTGACATTTGTGGTTAAAATTCCAGAGTAACAATCATGATACAACCTTGTAATATCACCCAATTTGTTTTCTAATCTTCAGAAGTGTTGAAATTGGAACATTTTCAAATAAAGCCAATGTGAAACTTTTCAGCTTCTCTCCTGGTATCTTGCCAGGGATTCACACCTTTTCTTTAGTAAACACAACACAGGACCTACCAACCTGGGACTTCAATCTTCACCTGATTAAAGCCACCCTAGGTGTCAGAGTCACCCTCTCCCCAAGCACAGAGAGATTGGCCTCCCATGTTATTCAGCTCCATGGGGGAGAGCTGTGCTCTGCACGTGGCCCTGAGTCTTTGGGAGTTGAGTGCCAATGATGCTGTTAGGTCAGGAGAATCTGTTTTCTTAAGGTGAAGAACCTGCATCTCCCCACTGTTCTTCAGACTATGTATGGTTGTACCAAGGCCTCGGGATAAACCAAAATGCCATGGATAAAAATAATGCAGGGATTGTTCCAATCTTCACAAACCACAATCTTCATATGAATAACAGTGCATGAGATAGCCCAGGGTTTAGACATATATATTTCTCTTTAACAAGAAGGAAAACACCAGGAAGAATTGCTAGTTTCAGATTGTATAAATCATATATGGAATTGAATAAAAATTAGGATTTTTATTAATTTCTACAAATTGACAAGTTGAAGAGGACCATTTTGAGTACATCTCACATAAATAATGTCCCCCCATCTTAAAGACCTTTCCACACATGCAATAGGATGCATGCTCACCTCAAAAGTCAGGGGAAGGCAGGACCAGGCTGCAGGATTTGCTCACGCTTGTACTCATGAAGGATCTTGCCTAAAGAGCGGCAGATTCAGAAGCTTATATTTAACAGTTGGTATCAGATTATCTGAATTATATAGGGGTTGAGTAGATGTATAATAAAATGAGATGAAGAAGGTTGCAAGTACTTTTTTGAGTAAGTTTAAATCATGTGTATGCTTGGCTCTGGTGGGTCAGAGCCTGGGGCAAGCATGTCTCTGAAATATGAATCCCATATGGGTCAATTAACTTCTCAGATATTCAAATTAATGCAATGTTCCCAGAAGGCACTGCAAATCTAGACAATCTTTCACAGAAATGCCTCCTCAGAGAAACCTAATACATCCCTCTCTCCTTAATAAGAACAAGGTACAAGCCATTGAATGGAGGTGTTTAGTAACCTTTTATTTTTTTCGGTAGAAATTCTGCTTGGACTTTCATTATGGACAGACTTCTTTGAGATGGATAAGCAAGTTGTCAGGCTTTTTTGCTTTCTATAGATTTGACTTCCAATATAACTATGGGAAAATGCAGTGTTCTACCCAGAATCTCAGGGTTTCTATTCAGGATTAATATAAGAGCTCTGGCAGCACGTGATGGTAGGAGGAGTGGTACTTTTGTGTGTGTGTGTGTGTGTGTGAAAAGAAACATAAATATCACTTCTTTACTCTTTGCCAATGAGTAAATGAGAGTGTGTTAAAGATGACACAATCTGAATGCTGTCCTCCTAAAATGAGGAATATAGTGGGGAAAGAAGCCCAAGTCCTCTTGGCTACATGAGGTGCTCATTTCCCATGCTTGCGGGGACTTCACTTCAATCGTCTATTCCCTCTGGCATACACATAGCCACCTTCTGTCCAGCACATGGAAAAAGAGAGGAGGTTTCTTTTCCTGAACCGTGAACATGACCTGATGGCTTGCTCACTCATTACTACCCACAGGCTAGACCCTTAACCTCATCTGTGTCTCAGACCCTTGGGATGATATCCCTTACTCTGAGCTGTTGCTAACTTCACCTCCTTCCAGACCCACCTTCGGCTCCACACTCCATTGTCAAGGCAGCCTATTGCAAACATCCTGAGGCCCTTTGACACATGTCTTTTGCAGGTGCCTGCCTGACACAACCCTGACCTTGGAGAAGTCCCATTCTCTCCCAGCCCTTGGAGCTCTGAGCACTCTGTGAAAAAAAACCCACAGCTGAGTTCTTAACTCCCATGGAGTCAGTACCAAACCAGGCAATCTTACTCTGTAGCTCATCAGCTTTCTTTCCTCTTCTACTTAGTGTCTAATTCCTTGATATCTCTGTACCTCTCACTCTCAGCACACGGAGAAGATAGAAACCAGTAGAAGTGCCAACTTGGTTTTCTCCTGGAGAGCAACAAACTCACCTGCATTCTTCTGTGGCAGATTGAATTTTGTACCCCAGAAAAACATGTTCCTAATCTTAATCTGCTCTTGGGGATGTGAAACCATTGTAAATAGGACCTTTCAATGAGGTTATTTTTAGTTGCTGGAGGCCTTATAGAGAAGGCCACAGAGAATGCCATGGAAGAAGATGGAAGCCAATGGAAATGAGAGGAGAAAGAAGATGCTGCCATGTGCATTGCCATGTGATGAAAAGCCAAGGACCAAGGATCACTGGCAGGCAGCCCCCAGATGATAGTCCTTAGGAAGGAAGAAAGCATCACCTTGCTGACACTTCAGTTTTGAACTCCTCCTAATCAAAACCATAAGACAATAAATTCCCATTGTTTAAAAATCAATCCATCTTATGGTATTTGTTTTTGTATCTGGGAAATGGAAAACACCTTTCTCTTGAGACAGTGAAATATGTGAACTTCCTTCCATATAAAACCATCCCTCCTTTGCAGCAATAGTAGCATAATCTCCTATCTATTGGAAATGTGGATGATTTCCTTTTTTTTTAAATTTCAGAAACACTTCTTTGATAAACATAATCTATTTAAAAATCTTTTAAAATAATTTTATTATGATAAATAATTAGCACTTGAATTGTAAGATCATAGATACATGCTTTTTAAGGCTTTGAGTATGGTGTTAAATGGCCTCAAGGTCACTTGGACCAGTTTCCCACACAGGTGGGCAGGGGGGCTCCAACATGTCTGTTTCTATACATACTCATTCATTCATTTCTTGGCTTCACAATTTTTATGATTTCAACTTTACCTACCCAATAAGTAGGACCTGACTTTTATTGTTTTACATTTACAACACTTTACTAAGGGGGTTGAATATATTTTCAAATGCTTATTGAATTTTAATTTTCTCCTTTGTTATTGCCTCTTTATCTTTATCTCTGTTCTAGAACATTTTTGTGTTTTCCATGTTGATATTCATCACATATTATTAAGCAGGTTACAAAAAATAAAACACTACTGATTATTTTGCATTGCTAAGTTACCCCAATTGTGCCTAGTGCTTTTCTTCTATTATCTTATCTGTCAACTGAGAAATAACAAACAAGCTGTAATGCAATACAAGTGTTGATTTGGTGTCTTAGGATTGTAATTGGGGGAACATGGATTCAGGTCGAGACAGAAATTGTGTCCCCAGCTGAGGTAGTTTAGGCAAAGATATTTAAAAGGAAGAAGAGGAAGAAGGAGGAGGAGGAGTTAGAGGGATTTTCAGAAATAAGTTTTGGTTTCACAGGAAGGGAGGCTTTGCCTATAATAGTTTCGCATACGATGATGATTTTGGTGGATGACATAAGGGCTTTCCTGTATGCACAGCTCTCAGACTCCATATTAAGTCTCTTAGTCTAAGTTCCTTCATTTTGTTTTATTCCTTTCACATTTTTGATCTGTATAAAAGGTATATTATTTTGTCTCTATTTTGCAACTGAGGAGACCTAGGCCAAGGGTCACTCAGCAATAAATGGCAGAACTCAGATCTTTCCTCTATCGGCAAGGGTTGTTTCTCTCTCTCTCTCTCTTTCTCTCCCTTCCCCCCTTGTCTCTCCCTCTCTCTTTCCCTCTCCCTCTCTCCCTCTCTCCCTTTCTCTGTCTGTGTTGTATGCATGCATACAAGCCCCCCTAACTTCCCCCAGCATATTGCCGAGTACTTGTCCTTACAAGTTAATTTACAATGAGACCCTCTTTCAAGAATGAACAAGGTCAACTTTAATAAAGGCATTGACCCTTATATGTGACTGTTCATACAGATCTGACTATTTTCTTTTCTGCTTTTGCATGGTTTGTCTCTGGCTGAATTATAATTTAAATTTGATTTCTGGGAATGTGTTAGTCACAACTAAAATTTTTTTAATGGGACAAAAGCAGCAAATAGATGTCTAAATGTAAGTAAGCTTTAATAGGTGAAGATGTCCAACTGCACAATCCTAACAGTGCTCCTTAAGGACTGTGCCCCTTCCAGGAACATGGCATATAACACATTTCCTGAAATCCAGGAAGCTCAACTCTGTGCCAGGGCCTTGCCTGTGTAGACAAAGATGCTCAGTCCTATGTCTGTAGACATGAGCATAAAACCTGAAGCTTTGGCAATGGTTTGAAATACACTGAGAGTCAACTAGCCTAATAGTACTACAGACATATATACTGTTGTATTAATTATTCTGAGGTGGTGTGATTTTTACACTATATGCACATCTGCAAAGTTCTAAATTAACTCCATCATATTTGATCATTTCCTATTTCTCTTGGCCCAAGTTGAAGCATGTGGCCTTTGGCTGACTGCCCATGTCTTTCCAGTTCACCCATTTTTGCAAACATCATCTCCAGAACAGGAGGCTAGAAAGTTATATGGTAAAGCTTTCCAGTATGAGCACAGCTGACTTAGATCCATCTTATGTATTTTTAACTGAGTGAAGAAAATTGTGTTTATAGATCCCAAATGTTTGTCATTATTTCTGTGCTGTGATTCCTTTCAGCAAGGCCAAGGGAATCTGCCCTGAGATGTCATTGGAACCTGGTCCTGCTCTAAGACCTGCTATGTCCATTTGTCTGGCCACAGACAGGTGTGGTGCATTCAGGTCCACAGACACTCTTCTTCTGATAAGATTTAGGAAAGGTCAAGAGCTTCGCCAAATCTCGCTGAAACTCAGTCATTGGCGGATTGTCTCCTGGTTTAATCATTTCAGGCAGGGAGTACAAACATAACCCAATTTATTTTCTGTATTGCAACTTCACCCGCTGCCATTTTGATAAAGGATTTTAGCTGTACCAACCTTTACATGTAATAACTTCACCAGATGAAATTAGCCTTTTTATTCTTTAAAGTTCAAATGTCAAATTTCAATACAAGTTCCAATTTTTAAAATAGGCATTTTTTTATGGCCTCATAGTTATTGTTTTTTTTTCATCCTATCTTTTGAAAAATTCCCTTCCATGGAAATGAATGGTCCCAGAAAAATGACTATAGCTAAAGCCAGTTTCATTGTGTGTACTATTTTGAAACATTTGTAAGGGCTTTGGCTGCTTAATACCTGGCCTTCTGGCTTCAATCACACATAAGTGGAATAATTTTCACACTATAAATAAACTAATATATTTGGAAATTATGAATTAGAAATTGCAAGTGCTTATTGCCATAATCATGAAGTGAAAAAACCCAGTAGTCTCAAAGTAGCCTTATTTAAAAACTTCATCTAGTGAAAAACTTAGAATTTAGAAATAGTTGCATTTGTGTATTCATTATATTCATATTTATTGATCACTTACTATTTGCAGTTGCACATAGTTCATGTTAGAGGCAAGACTTCCCCTCCTTCTTTCTCTATTCTCCATCTGTGGGACAGTCCATCCACTTCCACAGCATCACAGGTTCCACCAGATCCTCGCCCCCCAGTGCCAACCTGCTTAGTCCAGCTTGGCTTATGGGCTCAGGACTTCACCCCATCCTCATGTCAATATGTCTGAGGCTGAGCCATCTTCTCCCACCAGACCCTAGTGTTTCAGTTGTGTCATCATTTCCTCCATGGTATCAGGGATTAACTCATTCCCTCATGCTGCCTTCATAAGAGTCACTTTAAATCAATATTTCCCCTCATTTCCAATCTCCCATCCAGAGCATTCTTTGTCTTCTCTTTTATTTTGTAATTTCTGTCCCTCCCAAACCCCACCCCAGAACTCACTCTCACACTGCCTCATTGCAAGCCTTCCTTGAGTAGCATCCCCTCTTCTTCTCGTCTACCTCCTTCCAAACTTCTTCCGGCCTTTCTCTAAATTAAGCACACCCTACCTGCTATAGCTAGTTCAGAGTTCCACAGGGATCACTTTTCATGACAAAGTCCTCTGAGAAACAAAAGTTGTAAATTTTAATACTATCCTATTTATCTATCTTTTCTTTCATTGCTTGTGCTTTTGGCTTAAAGTCTAAGAAAACATTGTCTAACGCAGGTCCTAAAGATGCTTCCCTACCTTTTCTTCATTTGTTCTAGGGAACAGATCCCAGTTCCCTAGTTCCACAAAACCACAACATTGCCTCCTAATAAACACTACCTTGCCTCCAAATAAAGTCCTAAATACTCAGCTAGGGATTCAGGACCTTTTACGATATGACTGCAAGACATTTTTCCATATTTTTTCTTAACTCTTCCTTCTACCAAATCTCTGTTTAAAGCCTATTGATTAATTTTTTTGCCTTTCAAATATGCCAGGTGCATTTGTTTGTTCTATTTTGTAGTCTTTGATACTATTTTCTCCTTATTAGATTTTTTCTTTATTAGAGACTTTGTGGGCTTAGAGAATAATTATATATAAATATACAGAACTTCAAAACACCACATTGACACCAACACCTTGCATTGGTGTGGAATATTTGTTAAAACTGATGATGCTACATTTTAATAATTTTACTATTAATTAAAGTTCATGGTTTAAGGTTCACTGTTTGTGGTGTTTAGTTCCATAAATCCTTTAAAAAATATTTCTGTTACCATTAGAAATGTTACCATCTGGTAACATTCTGTTACCATTCTGTTACCATAAATACAATTTAACATTCCCTTTCTAATCATATTCAGATATATATCTCAATGCTTTTAATTGCATTCACAATGTTGTTCCAACATCACCATCATCCATTACCAAAGTTTTTCATCACTCCGTATAAGAATCCTGTAAACTTTAAGTCTTAACTTCCCATTCTCTATCTCTACCCCATCCCCTGGTAACCTATATTCTAGCTCCTGACTTTATGAGTTTGATTATTGTAATTGCTTCAAATCAATAATTCCAATTGTTTCAAATCAGTTTCAAAGACATTGGCTTTTCTTGAGCCATGTCTTTAAGGTTCATCTGTGTTGTCACATGTACAGGACTTTATTCCTTTTCATGGCTGAATAATATTTCATTGTATGTATGTACCACAGTTTGCTATCCATTCATCAGTTGATGGACATTTGGGCTACTTACATCTTTTGGCAAATATGAATAACATTGCTACGAACATTGGTGTGCAAATATCTGTTCAAGTCCCTGTTTTAAATTCTTTTGGGTATATACCTAGTAGTGGGATTGCCACGTCATATGGTAGTTTTACTCTTGGCTTTCTGAGGAACCATCACAGTGTATTTGCTACAATATTTCACATGCCACCAGCAATGAATGAGTGTTACTATTTCTCTGCATCTTCCCCAACATTGTGTGCCAATTTGAAAGTATTATGTACCCCAGAAAAGATGTGCTTTTTGTTTTATTTTTCTTGTTTAAGAATGCTGGCAAGTTGGTCAGTAAGTTTTGTTTTAACAAGCTAGTCCTTTGCTTTCACCTGTCCTGGTTCAATCCAGTGCCATCCGTCCTGTTTTGAGGCTGAAGCTAAGAAATCAAAGCAGACTCCATGATGCAGAGATAATGGAGGAGCTTTCCATAAGGTTGACCATAGGTATGTGACCTCAAAGGAATTTGAAATTCTAATATGAAGAAACAAGGACTCTTAATTTAATGAAATCTTTTTGATAAGACACCTTGCTGCAATGAAATTGAGGGGCTAAGATTCTGGCCAACCAGATTCATATGAAGGAATTTTATTCTTGGAGATGTTGGAAAGATACCTGGGTCCTGAAGATAATTACTTGAAATATGCTGGGGGAGAGGAACCATTTTGAAAAAGCTTCAGAGTCCAGAGAACCATGAACTACGAGATCCCACACAGCCAGAGACCTTTGGAGATGAAGAAGGAAAATGCCCCTAGGGGAGCTTCATAAAACACGAAGCTTGGAGAGAAAACAAGCAGATGTCGCCATGTTCACCATGTGTCTTTCCAGTTGAGAGAGAAACCCTAAACTTCGTTGGCCTTTCCTGAGTGAAGGAATAAAATTTAACGATGTTTTTCTTAGAAAACTATCATTTGTCAGATTTATCTGACCAGAATTTGAAGATTTATTTAATAAGGTATTCCTTGCTTTGCATGGTCCAACATGCATAAACATCAGTTGCTACGGTTAAGTTAAATAACACAAGTCTGCTAAAAGTGCAGTCAAAATTTCAGTTACCACAGTGCTTTGAATAATTGCATAAAGTGCAGACTTTGCTGCTAGCGCTTTCGCCCATCAATAATTATGCAGATAACAAATGTTCATCAAGATTGATTGTAAATCACAATAATTTCCTTCAAAGATACTTTGGTCACTGAGCATCTGTTACACAGTTCATGTACAAACAACAAAGTTTGTAGTTGCATAGCCTCATTGTCTCCCAGTAATAAACCCATGTGACATTTTACAAAAATGGATAATAGAAAAAGGGAACTGGTCAACAAAGATCAAGGGCAGTGGAGAAAATGCAAAGTAATGATGCTGAAAGTGAAATTGTATGTCTTAGAAGATTTGAAAATGGTGACAGCAGAACCAAGATAGGAAAATACCTAGGCCTGCATGAAGCTACATTATGAACCGTATTGAAAAAGTCTTATAAATATTAAAATCAAGGTAAAGTAACTTTAACATCTTCTGGCCTAAATAGTAGTTGGAACAGGAAGCCTCTCATTCATGGTTGAAATGGAACATTTACTTCAACTTTGAATTGAAGACTAGTAAAAATCAAATCCCAATCAGTCTAACTAGCATTCAGGTCAAAGCATTGAAGTTAGTTGTTACACTGAAAGAAAATATTTTATTACAAGACTGAAAAAGAACATTTTACTGTCAGTAGAAGCTAGTTTCATCATTTCAGAAGTCAGCATGAATTGATTAATATTAAGCTATCTGGTGAAGTTGTAAGTTAAGATAAAGCTACTGTGGTGAAGTTTACCCCCAGATTCCAAGAATAACAGTCATCCCTTGTTTTGCACAGTAGCACAGGACAGGACTACACAAAAATTTTTGCAGGATTCAAATGGAATGGAAATGGAGTTATAAAAGAAATAGCTGACTGTTGGAATGTTGATACTGCTACTGCTCAAGAGACTAGAAATGCAGCCATAGGAACTTAATGAAAGTGACTTAAAATTGAGGACAGTGTGTGTGACGAAAAGAATGAAGAGGTTTCGGGAGTGATTCTGGCAAGAGGCTTCATATTAAAGGAACTTAAATACATTTCATGACATTGAATGTGAAAAGGATAAAATTTTGGATACTCATCCCAACTTAGGAGTATGACAATTTGCCATGTCATAGAAAATGTGGTAGCTTCATATCTTAAATTATATGAGAAAGCAAGCACTGTTAAAACTACTCTTGATGATTTTTTTTACAAAAATATACATTTTTAATTCTCTATAAAACCAAAGAAGAGTCCTGATAAGAGCTTCCAGTACAGTGGTGAATAACAGTAGTGACCGTTGGCTTCTTTGTCTTGTTCTTGCTCTCAGATGGAAAGTTTTCAGTCGTTCACCAATAAGTAGGATATTAACTGTGGGCTTTTCATATATGCCCATTATCATGTTGAAGAAGCACCCTTCTATTTCTAGGTGTTTTTGCCTAGAAACTGCTATATTTTGTCAAATGACTTTTCTGCATCAGTCGAGATAATTGTGTGGTTTTTTCCCTTCTTTTTGTTAATATAGTGTATTACTTTTGTTGTTTTTCTAATGTTGAACCAACCTTGCATGCCGAGGATAAATCTGACTTGATCATCATGTATAACTGTTTTAATGTGGTGTTAGATTCAGTAGGCTACTATTTTGTTGAAGATTTTTGCAGCTATGTGCATAAGAGATCTTGAGCTGTGGTTTTCTTTTCTTTTGATATCTTTATCCAGCTTTGGTATGATGGTGATGTTGGCCTCATAGAACGAGTTAGGGAGTATTCCCTACTCTTCAGTTTTCTTGGAAGAGTTTGAGCAGAATTAGATTAAGTCTTCTCAGTATGTTTGGTAAAATTCCTTTGTGAAGTCATCTGGTCCTGAACTTTTTTGATTGGGAGGTTTCTGATTATGAATTCAGTCTCTTTGCTAGAAATTGGTTTGTTGAGATTTTCTATTTATTGTTAAGTCAATGTATATAGTTTGTGTGCTTCTAATAATTTATCATTTCATCTAGGTTATCTAATGTATTTGCATACGGTTTTTCACTGTACATGCTTATAGTCCTTTTTATATCTGCGTGTTGGTAGTATTTTCCCCCTTTTCATTTCTGATTTTTGTTTTCCTTACCCACTCTTTCATTTCGTTCTTAGTCTAGCTAAATGTTTGTCAATTTTATTGATCTTTTCAAAGAACCATCTTTTGGTTTTGTTGATTCTTTTTCTACTGTTTTTGTTTTGTTTTCTATTTCATTTAGCACTGCTCTAATATTTGTTATTTCCTCCATTCTGCTTACCTGAATTTAGTTTGTTCTTCTTTTTCTACTTCTTCTAGTTTTGAGGTTAGTTCTATGACTTGAAGTCTTTCTTCTTTTTTTATGTAAGCATTTAGAGCTATATGGGCTTCTTCTCAGCACTGCCTTCACTATGTCCCATAAATTTTGGTATGTTGTATTTTCACTTTCTTTTGCCTCAAGATATTTCATCATTTTCCTTCTCACTTCTCTTTAACCCATTGGTTATTTAAGAGTAGGTTGTTTAATTTCCACATATTTATGAATTTTCCATTTATTCCTCTTTTATTTCTAGTTTCATTCTGTTGTAGTTAGAGAATATACATTGTATAATCTCAATGTTTTTTAAATGCATTGAGACTGGTTTTGTGAACTAATACTTGTTATATCCCTAAGAATGATCAGGATATATATTCAGTTTTTGTTGGATGCAGTGTTCTATAAACATCTGTTAGGTATGGTTCGTTTAGTGTATCATGCATCTCCTGTGTTTCCTTATTGATCTTCTCATTAGATTTTCTATCCATTTTTGTGGATGGTATGTTAAAGTCTTATATTATTAAAGTAGAAATATCAATTTCCCCCTTAAAATCTGTCAGTGCTTATTTTATATATTTTGGGGTTCTGCTGTTAGATGTGTATATATTTCTACGTACATAATCCTGTTGAATTTTCCCCTTTATCACTATATAATGACCATCATGTCACTTGTAACTGCTTTTGACTTGAAGTCTCCTTTATCCAAAATTACTATAGCCATGTCAGCTCTATTTTGTTTACCACTTACCTTAGATGTATATATTTTTCCATCCTTTCACCCTTAACCTACTTGTATGCTTGACTTTAAGATGAGTCTCTTGCAGACAGCATAACATTCAGTCATGCTTTTTTATTCAGTCTGACAGTATCTGCCTTTTACCTGGACAGTTTCACCCATTTACATTTAAAGTCACTTTTGATAATACAGGACTTTCTTCTCCCACTTTTTATTAACTTTTGTAATTCTTATATGTTTTTTGGTCTCTGACTTCTATTAATGCCTATTTCATATTTACTTGATTTTTGTATTCTACCATATTGAGCACCTTCTCCTTTCTATCAGGATTATAATTTTCATCTATGTTCCTAGTGGTTACTATGGGGTTAACATTTAACATCCTAAATATATAACAATCATATTTGCTTTGATACTGACTTCACTTCAATAGCATACACATATACTTTTCCTATATCCCTTCTTTGCCCCATCTTTTTTTGTACTTTTTTTTTTTACCATTTAAATCTTTGGATATTGTATGTATTGATATTTCTCTGCACTTTCCTTCCTGTCCTTAAACATTTTTAAGATCATTTTTTAAAGGATTTGTTTGGTATATCCTCATTCTTGTGTTCTTCATTGGTGTTATCTGGATTTGTATACTCTTCTTATGATGGGTCCTCATTTTCTGTTTTTTGGTTGTTTTTTTGGTTTTGTTTTGTTTTGTCTTGTACTTTTTTGTTGCACACTGTGCATTTTAGTGTCCCAATTGTTAACTCTGGAATTTAATTCATGGTATGTTGGTTTCCTGGTTTTGCGAACAGCTAGTATTAAGACAGAGTTACTTGAATGTCAGCCCTTATATCAGGAAAGTCTGCCCAAGTCGAATTCAGTATGCCTTTTCTGGGACTCTTGTCTTTTCCTGGGCCTTTCTTTGCTCATTAGTTGTTTTGGATTTCACCTGGACATCCCACTCCCTGGTGCTTAAAGCCTGTAAGGCTTTGTCCCAGATGGTCAAAGTTTTATACTCTTAGTTTTATACTCTTTTCACTGTCTCAAGCTGCTTTTGCTTGGAGGGCAAATTCTGGATGGAGTGCCACTCAGGAGAGGATTTTCCCGAGGCAGTCTTTCCCAGCCAATACAGGGCAAAGAACTCACTAATAAGGAGCAGACTGGCTCCAAAGTGCCTTGGGAGGGGCTCAGGAAGGATTCCAAAAGTTTCTCTGACAGCAGCCCAAAGTTGAGTTTTTCTGGCCTGCCCAGCAAATCAGACCTTTAGCTAGCTGTCTCCCACAACCCTGCGGAGGACCAGCATCTTTAACTCTCCACCCCTGTCCAGGGAGGGTTGCAACAGTGGCTGCTGTCCACCAGTACCCGGGGTGGGTTAAAGCAATAGCTCCAACCAGAGCCAGACCTCCAGCAATCACATTCATTCATCAAAAGCCATGAGCATTGATTGGCCTAGCACATCCCTTTTCTTGAGAAAGAGAATTTTTATGTCCTGTTCTTTCAGCAGTGAACTAGCCCAGGCCTGGAACTGTAGCAGTCTTCTGTGAGAGTGGGAGATGGGCCACCACACAGAGGGGGTAATTTAGTGTTGTTTACTGTAATTTATCATCCTCTTCCTCCAACTCTTCCCTGGATGGTGGATGGTGTTCTTCTGTCCTCCCGAGTTTCAAACTAGTTATCTCAGATAGTTCCTGCCTTTTCAATTCTTTTTTATTTATTTATTTGTTTTGGCAGAAGTACTAAGTCTTGGAGCTTCCTACTCCACCATCTTCCCCCTCACAGACTGCAATGGTTTGAAGCTTTATGTACCCCAGAAGAGCATGTTCTTAAAGCTGATCCATTCCTGTAAGTGTGGACTTATTTTACGTATGGTCTTTTGGTGAGTAGGATCTTGACATGTAACCCACCTCATTCAGGATGGGTTTCAATCCTCTCAGTACAGTCTTTATGAGAGGACAAAAGTCAGAGAAGATGCCAAAAAAAGTCAGAAAATCAGAGACAAGGACACACACAGAAGCTCAGAGAGGAAGCCATTGAAGCCAGAAGCTGGAAGCGGTGAAACTTGGGAGAGAAAAGAGAGCTGAGCAGATGTTGCCATGTGCCTGGTCATGTGACAGAGTTGCTGAGAATCACTGGTAACCAGTCTTCAGAGATATTATATTGACAATGCCTTGATTTGAACATTTTCACAGCGTCAGAATTGTAGGCTTATAAGTTAACAAATCGCCATTTTAAAAGCCAATTCATTTCTGGTATATTGCATT
This sequence comes from Tamandua tetradactyla, assembly GCF_023851605.1. Lineage (NCBI taxonomy): Eukaryota > Metazoa > Chordata > Mammalia > Pilosa > Myrmecophagidae > Tamandua > Tamandua tetradactyla. The sequence goes on from NC_135335.1 coordinate 56,912,581, forward strand.
TTGTCAGCTTTAGTAAACTAAAACAGTCTGATCCTAACAGTTTTTAACTTAATGTTATCCACACTTTACACATTTTACCCACCTTGAACAGCCTTATTTTTCCCTCAGCCCTTCATCTTCTTTCACTTCCTCTGTACATTTATTGTCTGCTCCATTCATTGGACCATTTTCAATCTTGTCCCTGTGTTTTCATAATAGCCTCCATAGAGCTAAGGAAGGGTTTTTCTGCATCATTAGGTGGTCTTGGTTGCTCTAACTGCCTCCAAGCCTGTAGTGACACACCTCCCTCTCTACATCATCATTGATTTACATTGTTCTTAATTAATTTAGGATATAATTATTAGTGCACTTTATGCGATAGGCAGTCTGCTAGGTACTAGAGTTATAAAATAAATAATGCAGACACCCTGGTCCTGTGATGCTCACAATATATTAATGATGATTCATGTACAAATAGACAAATGCAATCTGGTAAGGAAGCAATTGAGTGGAGTTGCATGGGGTGATGTGATCATAGTTTGGGGCTGGATGCAACTGTGTTTAAATCTCTGCTCCAGCATTTATTATCTCTGCATTACACACTTCCTAGACCCAGTTTCCTTTTCTGTAAGATGAAGTTAACAACAGCTCTATCAGAGGACTCCTGATCCTTTGGATGCAACCTTAGTCCAGTACCTGGAACTGTGCACTCATATGCTTCACCAAGGTCATTATTATAGCTCAGCTTGAGGCACCAGGGCAACTGCCTGGGAGGGAGCAAGGGCGTGTACCAAGCTTAATAGGAGAATGAGGAAAACAGGATAAAATAAAATTAAAAAACTGGTAAAACCTCTTTTGCCACTCTGAATTCTTAGTCTCCTGAAATATCTGTTTTATGGAAGGATTTTCTACAAAATATAAGAGGAAATAATGAGATAAAATTCAACTTCAGAACATGCAGTCTATGTAGTTGGCAATATCACATCCTAGGAATATTGCTTTAGGAGAGGGTTTTCCATATTCCATTATAAATTCTCTTTAGAAACTTTCAGGAATGTATTTGGATGTCAGTCTACAGAACTGATTTTTAGTTTAAAATGTTATCACATCTCACTTATGACAGGAAAACCATTATGCTATCATATAGCAGAAGTCAAAGACAGATCCACTTTTTTATGGTGGAGGGAATTATGAAAAGAAGAGTGGGTGAAGCTGGCATTCTTCCTGAGTTTTCAGCCCACGGAAAATCGTGGAACCCTCCTCCCCAACACTGCAACAATGTGTAAGCCAGTCACTCTCTCACCTTGAGACCTGGGTCCCCTATGTGAGAGGGAATTGGGGACAGGTCAGCCATCTTCAAATTTTTTATAAGATAAAATAAAATATTGGATGCAAATATTTTCTCTATTACCCAGTATGTAGGTATCTCTCACAAGAGGACAAAAGATAAGTTTCGATCAAATAAAGAGATTAAAATCTCTTCAATGATTTCTGTGGTTTTCTCAGTTAAATTTTCACTTGCCTTCCATTATCAGGGACAGAGAGGTGAGAAATAGCCAAGGTCTGTGTGAAAATATTTGAAATTTCCGTGGTCAGCAATGAGCCTTTTTATGATATCTATCATGCAATCATATCAAATGTATAAAACCTTTAGGAATAGCAGGAATATAAGTGGTCTTCTGAGAAAACAAGCTTTGCACACAAAATGCTGGCAATGAGATGTATTTCTTTTTATTATATAACTTCTGTTGACAACCCAATGGCTTGGCTAAACTAACAATAGCCTTCTCAGTCATCTTACAATGGTTTGTGGCTTCCTGTCTGATATTTTGCTTGATATTTTGTTCCTGGCATAATTTATTTGAAAGCTTAGAGCATGACACAGCATTTGAGGGGAAAAAAAATCATGATAATGAAACAGAAGACCCTTTCAGTGAAAGAATGGAACCACAAATTATTTTGGGGATATTGACAAAATGGTTCTGAAGTTTATATGCAAAGGCAAAAGATGCAGAGGAACCAACATGAAGAAGAAATGGAAATTCATAGGACATTACTGACTTCATGACAAATAGAAGCAATTCAATGGAGCATGGAAATCTTTTCATCAATGGTGATGAACAACCATACATCTGCATGCAAATAAAAAAGAATCTAGACACAGACTTTACACCTATCACAAAAAGTAACTCATTATGTATCATAGACCTACATGTAAAATGTTAAGCTATAAAACTTCCAGAAGATACCTTAAGAGAAAATCTAGGTGGCCTTGGGCTTGGCGATGACGTTAAAATACTGAAAGCATGATCCATCAAAGAAAAATCGGCAAGTTGGGCATTGTTAAAATTAAAAACATCTGCTCTGTGAAAGGCAACTAAAAGGAATGACAATATAAGCCAATGGACTGGGAGAAAATGTTTGCAAAATACATATCTGATAAAGGGCTTATATTGAAAACATATGAAGACCTCATAAACTCAACAATAAGAAAGCAAACAACCCAATTACAAAACTGGCAAAAGAGCTGAAAAAGTACCTCATCAAATAATATATATAGGTGAGAATGAATCATATGACACAATGCTCAACATCATATACCAGTAAGAAATTATAAATTAAGACAACAATATGATACCATTGCACACCTACTTGAATGGCTAAAATACAAAACACTGGCAGCACCAAATGCTGGTAAGGATGTGAAACAACAAGAACCTTCAGTCATTGCTGGTGGGAGTACAGAATGGTAAAGCCACTTTAGAAGTAAGTTTAGAAAATTTTATAAAGTTAAATATAGGCATACCATATGATTCTCTAATAACAAGCCTAGGCATTTACCCAAATGAGTTGTAAGTTTATATCCACACAAAAATATGCACACAATTGTTTAGGGCAGCTTTATTCACGATTGCCCCAAATTGGAAGCAACCAATATGACCTTTAATAGGTAAAGCGATAAACAAACTGGTTTTTCCATATAATAGAGTCTTATCCAGCAGTGAAATGAAATGAGTTATGAAGTTATGCAAAAACATGGAGGAATGTAAATGCATATTTCTAAGTGAAAGAAACAACGTAATAATACTCCTTACTGTAGGTTCCAACTATAATAGTCTGGCCAAGGTAAAACTAGAAAGAGAATAAAAAGATCAGTGGTTGCCAGAAGTTTAGAGGGAGGAAAGAAGGATGAATAGATGGTACACAGGGTATTTGTAGGGCAGAAAAACTACTCCAAATGATACTTTAATGGTGGATATATGACATTATACATTTGTCAAAGTCCATAGAACACCGTAACTCAAAGAGTGAATCCTAATGTAAATGATGGATTTTACTTGATGAAAATGATTCAGTGGTAGTTAAGCAATTGTGACAATAGTACCACACTAAGACAAGATGTTAACAACAGGGGAAACTGCATACATGGGGTGGGGGCAGGGATGGCAGAAGGTATATGGGAACTCTCCTCTGTCCAGTTTTTCTGTAAACCTGAAACTAACTGAAAAAATAAAGTCTGTTTGGAAAAAAAAAAAAGAATGGAAAAGGGGGAAATGTCAAGAAGTCCTGACTGTAATTGTTATATTCTCTTGAAAAATCTTAGTAAAGTGTTCTGAGATATTACTAAATCTAATATCTTCATGTCTTCGGTAAATACTGGTGAGTGGCATTACTTCTCAGAAAGGAGCAGAGAGAAAAAGGTCTGGGGTCATAAGCCAGAATGATCTTCTGGTACAAGCACCATCCTGTCAGTGTTTTCCTTTTACCTTTGGTTGTTCCCAGCACTGATGTTCTTCAAGTCCAGGTGAGAACGGGTGCTGCAGGCTTACCTTGCAAGGATTCTCTGCTAATGACAGAGAGATTGGAGTCTGTCTTTCATGATTTCCAGCCCAGGACACAAGTTGGCAGGTGATGGGTGGTGACTCTGATGACTACAGGTTGGCATGATGTTGGCCGGGATGTCCTGAGCAGTGCAGCTGAGGGACTGCCTGACCAACATGACCCTGCTCACTATCTCTCTCAAACCTCTCACACAGTGATCTCCTCTGTTTTCCCTTTACAATGGCCTGAAATTTCAAAGGTGAGAAAAAGTATCAACCAGACTCCAGCCAAGGAAAGAGAAAACAGCTCCAGCATTGAACAGTATTGAGTGGCCACATGGATGGTAGAAGATGAGTGACACCATCTGGGGATGGTGGCGCAGCCCAGACACCCACAGCAACAGGAATAAGGCTCAGGCAACGGAGTAAAGGTGGGGTTTCTGGAGCCCAGGAGCTGCTGTTGCCTGGCAAACCTGAATACCTGTCAAGCTTTTCTGGTAGAAGCTGGAGCTAGGGAGAAACCTCCAGAATCAGAGATGACACTTGCAGAAAAGGAAAGGATGAGCAACCCCCTGGCTTTTCCTTTCTTCTTGCTTGTCAATCACTCACCAGTGCCCTCACCTACTGGCTTACCCAAGCAAGAATCAGGGGAAAATGGAGCCTGGGAATTGCAGCCCTTTGCAACCCAGAGCTCCGAGAGCACAAATTCTAATACCATCTTAGGATACAAAAAAAAAATGTATTGCGGGCCTGCTAATGCCAGGTACCATGCTGAAGATACAGGGGAATCAGACTGTGAGAAGACATAATTCAAACAGAAAACCATGTGGGAAGAGACAACTGTCACAGGAGACTCCAGGTTAGGAGCTCTGGACGTTCAACAGGGTAGCATTTGTATCTCACTGAGAGATCAAGAACCTGACATGACGAAGTAGAACTGTAATTAGCTCTTAAAGCATGGGTTGAATTTATATATATGAAAATGGGAGAAAGCCCAGCCCTTCAGGTTTAGCACTTGGGAGATGAACAGGTTACAGGGCTTACTCAGGGGCACTCTGGGTGAGTTGCTGTAGCTGAAGACTCGGATGAGGAGTAAGTCTGAAGGGCAGCTGAGGATGATTGGCATTTCTCTGCAAAGTGGTGAGATGGCATGGAAGGCTTTGTGTGGAGAGGCTCATTCAAGAGCACTGATGGGAGGAGCTGTCTGCCCCTCATCAGCAGGGAGTCTCGCCCTCGGGGTGCCATGCACTTAGCTGCACCTTGGAGCAGACAAAGCCAAGGTCAGTCCCGCTCGAAGCCTGACAAGGGCTGGAAGAAGAGTGTACCTGGGATGGGTTGAAAGAGGTCTTGCTGAAGAAAGGGAGCCTGACTAGGAATTTTTTCATAAAATCCCCCTTTCTATAGAATTATGGAATTTATGGCACATTTTTATCCTAAATGATGAGACTGATAAAACCTTCCTTCCTGGGTGGCTATGAAAGGATTAGATGAGCCAAAGTCCTTCATGAAGTTCAGACCACAGCAGGACACCAGGTTCCTAACAGTATTTTACTGCTTTGGTCAAAAGACAGATTTGAGGAAATAGGACTCTGCTTTCCTGAGAAAGTGATGGAATGGTGGGGCCCCTTCCCTGTCTTGCCTCCTGAAGCTGATATAAATCCAGCTGTGACTCACTGGGTGCCCTTTCTCACTTGAGCAAATACAGCAAGATGGACAGAGCCACTGTCCGTCATAGAACGTGCAAACCCGTGCTCCTGCTGGGTGTGGAACCAGTGAGACCCATCCTCATGCAGGGAGTCCGGGACTGAGCTGCACATGGATCTCATTGCATCTGCATTTCCTGGATCCTCAGAGAGTGTCAGTCCTCCTAGAGGAACAGGACTGGCAGCTGAGTGCGGGCAGTACAGCAACCATCCACAGGGAGTCTGTATCCCTGTGACCTGCAGCAAAGCCATCACCCTAAAAACACACACCTGTGAGCTTGTGCTCCAGGTGCCAGGAAGACAGCATAGTCAGAAGGGAAGTTGGTCTGGTGGAGCATGTGGCATCTTTACTCTCCTTTGAATGTGGTTTTCATTACCTGGGAAATTTAGTCTGGGGACACAGTACATGCCCAACAATTTCTACCTTTTCTAGAAAGCCAGCCTATCTTAAATCCTCTAAAGAATCTATGCTTTAAATACCTCTGCAAATATTCGGATCCAATGTTCTATGCAAGGGCAGCATAAATTAAGAATCTTTACCTGTCTTTCAGGAGTTTGTCAAAATTTTAAGAATGAGTTCAATGGATTCAATGAGCAAAAGTGGAATTTTGACAATATGCTTATTAATGTTAGGTGACAGAAATTAGAAATGCCCTTTTTCATATAGATCAGTGTTAACTATTGTCTACATCACTTTAATGACAAGAAATGAAAATTTTTTTAAATAGTGGTCCTTTATTCTCTTTTGTACTGAATCTGTTTTCTCAGCTATAAGCTATGTGCTATAACACTGTTTTAGTTTGAAAGCTGAAGGATGCATATAACAGAAACAGAATGGCTTTTAAAAAGGGGAATTTATTAAGTTGCAAGTTTACAGTTGTAAGGCTGTGAAATGTCCAAATTAAGGCATCAACAGGAGGTAATCTTCACTCAAGAAAGGCCAATGAAGGTCAGGTTTTCTCTCTCAGCTTGGAGGGCATATAGTGATATCTGCTAGCTTTCTCTCCCAGGTTCGTGTTTCATGAAGCTCCCCCAGGGGCATTTTCCTTATTTCCCAAACTCTTTCACTGTGTGGGCTCCATTGGTTCTGGTAGCTCTAAAGCTTTTTCCAAAATGGTTCCTTCTTAAAGGACTCCAGGAAGCAACCCCACCTTGAGTGGGTGGAGGCACATCTCCAAGGAAACCACCTAATCAAAACTTATCACCCGCAATTGGGTGGGTCACATTTCCATGGAAACAATAAAAAAGATACCACCCATACTGTTATACAGAGAAGGTAGGGTTTAGCAATTGAATATTATTGCTGAATTATTATATTGATATTTCTTTTAGTCTTTAGTATATTAGAGCAACTAGAAGTAAAAACTTAAAATTGTGGCATTATAGCCCATACCAAATTCTGAAATACATTCTATAATCTAATTGTTGTGCTGTGCTTTGAAATTTATTGCTTTTTTATATGTTTTTTTTTTTTACAAAAAAGAAAAACAGTCAATTGTGATGATAAAAAAAGAATGTATTCCTTTTAGCCTCCAATGTTCTGAAGCAGCTAGAAGGAAAAAGCTGAGATGGTGAAATGGTAGCCTGTGACAAACTCTGGGATCTGTCCTTTACTTGTTGAAGAGTGCTCTGAAACTATTACTTTTTTTCTTTCTTTGCTTTGAATATGTGTTATACTGTACAATAAAAAAAAAAAGTTAAAAAAAGATACCACCTCAGCAATATAGAATGAAGATTAAAGGACATGGCTTTTCTGGAGTACATAATAGAGTCAAACCAGCACAAACATTTCCTCAAAGGTGGTTGTGACAAATTAACCATGTCACATACTGAACAACCCTTTCTTCCCTCCTTCTCCATTCTTTTCTTGCATTTTTCTTCTTCCTTCTTTACTTTCTTCATCCTTCCTTCTTTAAGACTCCTGAATTGAACAACTCCACAAGAAATGGGATTTCCTTGGTTTGTTTTTTGGGTACTTTCTCTCAGTTTAAATGATCACTTTTATATTACTGTGCTTGACAGTCCTTGCATAAATATTAACAAGAAAATATAAATGTTCTCAAAGGTGGCAAAGTTTCCTTTTTGTGGTCCATTACTTGGAGAGACACAATTGAATCACTGCTTTGGGGAGCAATTCTTGACACTTTACTAACCACTTTGATAGAATCAAGTAGAAAATCTATGGGCCATGTAAATTAATGTAAATGTAATAGGTAACCTTATCACTGAAATTTAGGAGAGAAGTTTAGTGTGTTAAAATCCTCTTCAAAACTAGTCTCATTTTTTTAATTAGATGAACATAACAATGAATGAACTTTGGGGAAAAGTTATATATTTCTTCTTTATTATTTTTTTGTATGCTGTATGGCGGAGGTCACATTCCATTCTTTTTCGATGTGAGTATCCCCCTTATTGCAGCACTATTTGTTGAATTTTTGTTTAGCTGGTTTTTCATTTGTATGTCTGCTTGTTTGTTTGTTTGGGAAGTGCATGGGCTGGGAATTGAAGCCAGGTCTCCTGCATGGCCGGTGAGAATTCTACCACTGAACTATCCTTACAGCCCCTGCATATTCTTCTGTATCATAAACTTATTTCGGGCTGAAATCAGATCTGGTAAAGTGCAGTTTTGCATACATTCTACCCCCAGTCCTTTCATCAGCTCTTCAGGCTGCCCCGTGCAGGTGACTCTGCCGCACTTCAGCCAATTCACCTGAAACACGGGTGAAATGCAGGCAGGGGATATTTCTTAATATAAGTCCAACCATTGGTTTCCAAGCAAACATGGCCAAGACATTTTTGTTTATTTATTGTCCATAGTAGTTTCAATTTCTTAAAACAGTTTTAAATGTGGGAAACTTGAATCTCTCAGAAAATCCTGGAAGAGTCTTCAAAGCAATAGACCCGTAATAAATAAGAAAGTCTTATTTTTATAACAAAGATAATCATATGTCATTTAGATATATCTTGTTTAGGAATAAATAAAAAAAACAAAAATTACTCCCAATACTAACATACAAAGAAAAAAGACTTTTTAAAAATTTGGAAGCTATTTTTTTCCAGTATGTTACTTTATTCTGCAAGTTGCTTTGTTGCATAAAATATTGCCTCAATTTGATTTTATCATGTCATGATATTTTTGTAGCTAAATTTTATTCCCTTGTATGGATAATACACAATCAATCCCACATCGCTGGACTGATGAATAGCTTCCTTTTCACTGGTGTTATACACAGCACTGCATAAACAATACTGCGGCTAATCTTTGTGGACAACCACGACGATTTCCTCAGGATAAATTTCAAAGTGTAGAATTCCCTTTCTTAAGGGTTTGGGTATGGCATACTAATTTGCCATCCAGAAAGTCGATACCAATTTATATTTCCTATAGAGTGTCAGAATTCCCATGTCCTTATCTCTTCACTACAAGCACCATTAAAATAGTGAAGTAGTTGGATGCTTTGCTTTTATACTGAGTTTATAAGTCAATCTAAGGAACATTGTAATGAAGGTTGTGCTGCAGCTAAGATTTCAAAGGAGGGCAGAAAGCACTCAGTTGAGTACTAATGCCATTTAGAAATTGCACTCTGCCAATGAGAACTCTCCCCACACCTCGTCTCTTTATGAAGCTGGAACTAATGAATGGGGCATGAAGGCCAGATCCTCTTTGCCTTCAGCTGGGGACAATTTTGAGGGGCTGTTCCAATTTCACACCTCCCTAGAGGATCTGCTGAAGTCTTAGTATGACTGCATCCTTCTTTCAACTCTTCCTTTTACATCAATTGCTTCCTTCTCTCTCTCAAGGATGTTGACCTCTAGAGTGTTTTTCTAATAAATTTCCCACACAGGGAATGAATCTCACATACCACATGGTATGAATCTCAGAGGGGCCAGAGCCACACAAGTCTGTATTCAATTATTAGTTACCAGATATGCCAGTGTGCAAAGAAGGTTCATTTGATACTAAGTAGAATTTCTAAATGAAGTCATGTCCCAGAGTGAAACATTTTCTCTCCTTAATTTCAAATCACCTAATCTCATTGTGTTACAGGAAGATACCTTGCGGCCTGCGTAGATGGCCAGACAGTGCAGTGTGTTTATTTTATAACTAATAGCTAGATGGCAGCTCTCCCTGCCTTATGCTCATGGGCTGATCAGGGTAGGTGTGCTAACTGCTCAGGGAAAAACTGAGAAGATAGTAGCACCTAGACTAAGTGTACAATGTGTTCTTTTATAGAGAAGCAGGTGTGAAAAGCTTTGGTCTTATTCCTGGTATCTTGGTAACAAAAGCAGAGCTTCTTCTAAAAATTGTGCTGAAGTTTCAAAATAGTTCATTTAAAACCATGTTACAGGTGAGGTTTACTCTTGTGAAGCTTATGTAGGTAGCAGAGAAGCTTAGACTACTCATAGGCATGCCTAAGAGCTACTCTTGGAGGACCTCTGTTGTTGCTCAGATGTGGCCTCAGTCTCTCTAAGCCCAATTCTGCAAGTGAAATCGTTGCCCTCCCAGCTACGTAGGGCATGACATCCAAGGGAACATCTCCCTAGCAACGTGGGAGATGACTCTCAGGGATGAATCCAGGCCTGGCATCGTGGGATCAACAATTCCACCATGACCAAAAGGGGGAAAAGAAGTGTAATTAATAAAGCATTAGTGGCAAAAAGAGTTCAAATAGAGTGAAGAGGCTACTCTGGTGCTCTTATGCAAACTCCACATAGACTTTGTTACCTGTTCTAATTTGCTATCTGCCAGAATGCAATATACCAGAAACAGAATGGCTTTTAAAATGTCATTTTAAAACAAAATGGCATTTAATAAGTTGCTAGTTTACAGTTCTAAGGCTGTAAATGTCCCAATTAAAACAAGTCTATAGAAATGTCCAATTTAAGGCATCCAAGGAAAGATATCTTGGTTCAAGAAGGCCGATGAAGTTCAATGTTTCTCTCTCAGCTGGAAGGGCACATGGCAAACATGGAAGCATCTGCTAGCTTTCTCATGGCTCCACAAAAGGGACTCTCTCCAAAATATTTCCTTTTTTAAAGGATTCATAAGCAACTCCACCTTCAGTGGGTGGTGCACACTTCCATGGAAATCTTCTAATCAAAAGTTACCACCTACAATTGGGTGGGTCACATCTCCATGGGAATAATCAAAATGCTCGAACCCAACAATATGGAATGAGGATTAAAGGACATGGCTTTTCTGGGGTCCACCACAGATTCAAACAAGCACACTACCTATCATAACCTGCCAACCCCCAACCAGGACCATTCCAGCCAATCTTAAAGAACACCTATGGCAATTTATAAGATTCCACAAGGGTTCCAGGCACTAGAGTAACTTTCCAGAAACCTACAACCTCCAGATGGGTCCCTGGTCCAGATAAGTCCTGAAACCTAACCCAGCCACTCCAGAACAACAGATAGTTCCATCTCCCTTCCCCATATTAGTGACAGACCCTTCCAATATCAAAAACTTAGAATTGCCATAGCCCAAACAACCCCAAAGAGAGGAGTGGAAAGATCAAAGGTGATGGTAGAATTATACACAGAAAACAGGACTTAACAAATGAATATGAATGCTGAATCATTAAATTCACATTTCTTTTAGTCTCCAGTATTTTAGAGCAGTTAGAAGTAAAAATCTAAAATTATAACAATGTAACCCATGTCAAAGTCTGAAATATGTTCTACAACTAATTGTGGTGCTATGCTTTGAAATATACAGCTTTTTTGTATATCTGTCATTGTTTACAAAAAAAGAAAGAAAAACAGTCAACTGTGATGATAAAAATGTATTTAAGCCCTCTAGCCTCCTATATTCAGGAGCAGGTAGAAGGAAAAATATAAGAAGATCGTGGTAGCCCATGACAAATTCTGGGATCTGTCCTGTAACCATCTGTTGAAGAGTGCTTTGAAAACTATTGCTTTTTTATCTCATTGTTTTGTATATATGTTACACTGGACAATAAAAAAAAGTTAAAAAATAAAAGCAACAACAACAAATAAAACCATGCTACAGGGAGACAACCTCCAGCATGGCAGTGTGAGATGCCCCATGGACCAATATCATGGCAAAATAACTCTAATTGATGAAAGTTAACTTTTAAAATGACTACTTAAAATCTCAAGAAATTGTTCCAAGTGTGTTTAACAAATGAAGATACATGTATTTAGGAAAATCTACTCTATTTCACTAAAAACAGTGAGAGTCTGAGGCACAGACACACCCTCCTGTTACCAGCAGGAGGTAACTTCAGGCAGGTGTAGACAGGAGAATGGAGCTCAGTCTCTACTCAGCTCTCAGGCGAGTCTCTGTGGTACGTCTTCAGGCAGGACAGGTTGTCAAAATGTCCCATCCCTCCAGTTCTGTGTCACAGAGGCCAGATTCTAGGTAAGTGAAGCCAAAAGGTCAGTTATACCCTGTTTTGACACATAAGATGGAAACAACAGGATGATAATTCATGGGCCTCTATTGCTTTCACTTTAGCTTGCATATAGAGCAAAGGTTTCATGCTGTGAGGCAAGCCAAGAAGAACCAAAGTGATTTTGCCTTTTGGTGCCCTGTTTGAAATGAAAGAGTGTCAGTCCAAACCTGACAAGACTTTATCCCTGTCTCCATCTCCAGGGAAGTGGCTCAAAGATAATGCTCAGGAGGAGAGTCAGGCTATAAAAACAGAAAGTTCCATGTCTTCTGCAATAAACTGACTTTAGAATGTGGGGAAGCTAGGGAAGTTCAAGCCTCAGGACAATCTCAAAAGCACAGGCTATTATGATAGGAAGCAATTAGGAACATGCTGGCAGTTGTGTGAAAACAACAGCTGAACCATAGGTCAGCTAGTTTATCAGAGAGAGCCAGGGAAAGAACAGCTAAGGAAAGCCCTCCTGTGGTCCAAACAAACCTCAATGACTTGCCTCAAAAGCTACTCCTGCAAAGTGGCACAGATATAATTGGGAACACACAATGGAACAAATTATGCCCCAAGGTATTGTCAAAAACAATATAATAATCAGCCAGAAATTAATGGAGCCTAATGGCTGGATGTGATACACGCAGAGGTAGATGTCTTAACTGAGAGATCAGAGAAAGAGACAAGAGAAAATTTCCTAAACTGCTATCATCCTGGGTGACTGTGCACTACAAAGGCTGAGCCCTCAGAAAGCAACATTAGAAGCATCATACTGCAAGAGCAATAAGCTGCAATAAAACACCCCATCAATGTTACGAAACAAATAACAGCAATCCACAACATCAAGCCCCAGAAGAGAAGGGAAGGAGACTAGAATACAGAATTTCTACAATACGTTACATAAAATGCCCAGCTTTCAACAACAACAAAAAATTGGAGGTGTTCAAAGAAACAGTAAAGTATGATGCATCCACCTGAAATAAAGAGGCAACAGAAAATGCATGTGAGAGATTCCAGAAGTCATTCTTAAAATAAAGAATTCAAAGCAGCCATTACAAACACCACCAAAGATGTTTAGGAAACAATGTTTTGAGAAATAGAGAAATGAATGATTACAATTGCTCATCAAATAGAGTATATCATTAAAAAGACAGAAATTATTTAAAAGAACCAAGTGGAAATACTGGAGTTGAAATATGCAATACATGATATATAAAACTTCACAGTAGATTTAAATGGGTACAAGAATTAATCAATAGGACTTTTGGGAAGATGGTGGAATAGGATAGGTGGAGTTCACCCCTGATCCAAAGAACAACTAGAGAAGTGACAGAAAAATGACTTGGAGAGCGATGCCAGGGTGCAAATGACCTGAGAGGGTCTTCTATGCCACATAGGGAGGTCCTGGTGGAAGAAACTGAGGAATTGAGACGCAGAGAACCGGTGACCATCCAGTTAGTGCAAACAGCCTAAGGCACCCCTTCCCAAATGGAGGCCTGGAGCCATCATGAGTGCATGGATAGGAAGATGGGGCTAAGAAGTAAGCCAAGCCATGCTCCTTGAATGCACCCCACCTACACATGCCACCCTCTTCGTCCTGTGCCCCACTGTGTGCACCGTGCACTCGAGCTCCACCCAAGCTCCACCCCACCTCTGTGAGCCATGACCCACTCCCACCCCCGCCCTATGGACCCAGGTTCCAGCACAAGCCAGCACCCAGACCCCACTACCCTACCCTAGTGACTCCACACCCTGCACACACACACACCCGCACCTTGGCCCCTGCTCCCAGATCTCTACACTCCATGACCCTGTTGATCCACTTCTGTACCCACACCCTGCTTATGCACCTGCTCCTATGCCACACTTTCCCAGGAATCACCCCACCATGCTCCATGCACCCACACAATCCCCTGACCTGCCTCTTGCTATGCCTGGCCTCTGTGTCCTCCATGCTACACCCTGCCCCTGCACTTTGAGGCTTGCCTTATAGCACCTGCGCCCATGCCCACCTGGCCACCACCCTACAGTTCTGCACACTTCATCCCATGCTCATAAGCTCCAGCATAGCACCCTTGTCCTGCACCTAGCCCTGCTCTATGCCCTGCAACTGTGCTGCTATGCTCCACCCCACACCTTTCATCCTGCCCCATGGCCATTCTTCAAATTCAAAACCTTAGACAGTGCAGATGTTTTAGTTTGTTAAAGCTACTGGCAGGCAATATATCAGAAATGGAATGGATTTTTAAAAAATGGAATTTATTAAGTTGCAAGTTCATAGTTCTAAGGCCATGAATATATCCAAATTAAGGCATCAACAAGAGGTTACCTCTAATCAAGAAAGGCCAATGCCATCAAGAACACCTCTGTCAGCTGATAAGGCATGTGGCTGGCATCTGCTGGAGTCTTTGGCTTCTGGACACCTTTCTCAGCCGGGAAGTTACACAGCAATATCTACTAGCTTCCTCTCCTCATATCATAAGGCTTCCCTGCGGGCATTTTCCTTCTGTTTCTGTGAAGGTCTCTGACTGAAGATTTTCCCAAAAGTGGTTCCCTCTTAAAGGGCTCCAGTAAGAAACCCCTACCTTGAATGAAAATCATCTAATCAAAATACCCCACCCCCAATTGGTTGGGTCACATCCATATGGAAACAACTTAATCAAAATGATCCCACCGAACAATATTGAAAGAGATTAAAGAACAGGGTTTTTCTGGGATGCACAACCATTTCAAACTGGTACAGGAGAGAAATTGACTTCCAAAGTAACCCTATCAACATAATTATATGCCTCAAAGTCAACAGAAAATCACAAAGCTTCTGAAGATAGGGACAGTTATAGCCCAGCCTGCTGACCAAATTAAAACACTAGAGGAGAAACAGACTTTGGAACAACTAATCAAAGATGTTCATACAACTTTACTAAAAAAATCAGTAGGTTGGCTAATGACATAAAGGAGATCAAGAGACACTAGAAGAGCATAAAGAAGAATTTGAAAGAATAAATAGAAAAACAACAGATACCATGGAGATGAAAGATACCGTAGGCCATATATATATATATGTATACTAGAGACACAGAACAGCAGATTCAAAGAGGTAGAAAAAAATAATAAATGAACTACAGGACAGGGCAACTGATTTCAAATGCACTGAAGAACAAATGGCAAAACAGCTGGGAAAGCTTGAATTGGATCTCAGGGAAATGATGGACAAAATGAAGTGCACAGACCATCAGTGTTCCAGAAGGAGATGAGAAGAGTAAAGAGCCAGGAAGATTAGTTGAGATAAAATGGGGGAAAATTTCCTAACCCTTATAAATATGCAAATCAAAGAATCCAAACAAACCCCAAATAG
Organism: Tamandua tetradactyla; assembly: GCF_023851605.1. NCBI lineage: Eukaryota > Metazoa > Chordata > Mammalia > Pilosa > Myrmecophagidae > Tamandua > Tamandua tetradactyla. The sequence continues at coordinate 56,927,846 of NC_135335.1, forward strand.
AATAAATCCAAATAGACCTTCCCCAAGATGCATATTAATCAGTCTGTCAAATGTTGAAGAGAAGCAGAAAATCCTGAAAGCAGTAAAAAAAAAGGAACTATTACATACAAAGGTAACCACATGAGACTGAGTTTAGACTACTCAACAAATACCATGGAGGCAAGAAGACAGTCACATGAAATATTTAAGATTCTGAAAGAGAAAGACTTCCAACCAAGAATTTTGTAAGCAGCCAACTTGTCCTTCAAAACTGAGGGAGAGATTAAAATTTTCATAGACAAGAAAATGCTGAGGGAATTTGTCAGTAAGAGACCAGCCCTACAAGTAATACTAATGGGAGTTCTGTTGTCTGAAAAAAATAGGAGAGGGAGGTTTGGAGGAGGGCTCAGAATTGAAGAGTATCAGTAAGGGTAACTTAAAGGATAAAAAAGAGAAAGAAGGAAAAGAAATATAAATCTAACAAATAAAATCCAAAGGATAAGATGGTAGATTTAAGAAATGCCTTTGCAGTAATAACTTTGAATATTAACAGACTGAACTCACCAATAAAAGATAATTATTGGCAGAATGGATTAGGAAATATATTCCAGCTATATGCTGCTGTGGAGAGGCTCATCTTAGACCCACGGATACAAATGGAATGAAAGTGAAAGGACAGAAAAAGATATCCCATGGAAGCTGCAACCAAATAAAAGCAGGAGTAGCTATGCTAATATCAGACAAAACAGACATTAAATGTAAAGAAGTCATTAAGCACATAGAAGGACACTATATATTAATAAAAGGGGCAATTCATCAAAAAGAAATAACACTCATAAATATTTATGCTCCCAAACAAGGACCTCCAAAGTACATGAGTCAAATATTGGCAAAACTGATGAGAGTGATGAACATTTCAACATTAATAGCGGAGACTTTAATACACCACTCTCTCCTGTACAGATAGAACAACCAAACAGAAGACCAACAGGGAAAGAGAGAACTTAATTTAATAAATGAATAAGACCTAACATATATATATATATTATTATACCCCAAAACACCATGATATACTTTATCCTCTAGTGCTCATGGAATGTTTTCCAGTATGGACAAAAAGCTGGAGTAGAAAACTGGTCTTTATGAAATTAAAAAGATTGAAATTATTCTTTGCACTTTTTCTGATCATGAAAGACTGAAGCTGGAAATGAGCAAGCACCAAAGAACCAAAATTTTCACAAATGTATGGAGATAAAATAATGCACTCTTAAACAACAAACGGGTCAAAGAAGAAATTGCTAGAGAAACTAGTAACTTCTGGAGACTAATGAAAATGAAAATACAACATAATAGAATGTATGGGATGTGGCAAAAGCAGTGCTGAGAGGAAAATTTATTGCCTTAAAGGTCTTGTCATGGTTAGGGACAGGTGTCAACTTGGCCAAGTTGTGGTACCTGTTCATCTGATTGGGCAAGCGCTGGCCTGTCTGTTGCAATAAGGACATTTCATAGGATTAGGTCATGATCACGTCAGCTACATCCACAGCTGATTCCATTTGTAATCAGCCAAAGGGGAGTGTCTTCTGCAATTAGTGATGCTAAATCCAATCATGGGAAGCCTTTTAAGGAGGACTCAGAGGAGACAGGTTGCATTCCTGCTTTGGCTGGTGAGCCTCTCCTGTGGAGTTCATCCAGGCCATCCATTGGAGTCATCGGCTTCGCAGCCTGCCCTGTGGATTTTGGACTCTGCGTTCCTGCGGTCATGTGAGACACTTTCATAAATTTTATATTTGCAAGTGTTCCCTGTTGATTCTGTTTCTCTAGAGAACCCTAACTAATACATCTTGGTACCAGGAGTAGTTCTTAAGGAACAGAATCTTAAAAATGGGTTTTTATGAATGGTTTTCTACTCTGACTGGGCTCAGAGACACTAAGGACTCTGATTCTCATACTCAGAATGACACTCCCAATCCATGGACTGAGTTGGCAAAGGAGATAGTCAAAATATCATCATTCGATTCTCCTAATGCTTCGCTTGTATGAAGCCAGACTCTGGGGGATAATGTTTTTGACACCTTTACAGAGTTTTGTAGAAACAAGAGTTATAGAGATGTTGGTTGGTTGTTGTTAGATACACTGTCTACATTAAAGGGTGAAAGGGATGGGCTTAAGGCTTCAAACAAGAAGCTTAAGTGCCGTCTGAAAGATGTAGAGGTTTCTATGAGTATCCTGAAGGAAAATTTTATTTCCTGTAGCCATAGACTTGAGATCTCTGAAAATCAGACTCAGAATCTTATTGTTAGAGTAGCAACTTTACAACGTAAACTGAAATCTCAGTCTTGCATGGTGTCTGCCGTTAAAGTGAGGGCATTGATTGGAAAGGAGTGGGACCCTGAAAAATGGGATGGTGACATATGGATTGATAATGATGTTGGGGGTGAGGTTGAAACCCTAGACCATGCTGAGCCTTCTTTAGATAACCCTGTAATAGTCTGCCCTGAGGACATAGCTGTCCCACCTCCAGCCTGCTTTGAGGAATTGGCCACCCAACCTCCTCCTGAAGGGATTAGCCCTAGAGTTATTAATCCTGTTTCACCAGATGAAACTGCAAATGAAAGCCCTGAAGCAAATGGCTTGGAAGATATTTCTAATTCTTTTCATGACCCACCCCCACCACCCCTCATTTCTTCTAGACCTATAACTAGACTAAAGTCCCAACAGGCCCCTAAAGGTGAGGTACAAAGTATCACACATGAGGAGGTACGTTATACTCCAAAAGAACTGTGTGAGTTTTCCAATTTATATAGACAGAAATCAGGGGAATATGTGTGGCAATGGATTTTAAGAGTGTGGGATAACGGTGGGAGGACTATAAGGCTGAATCAGGCTGAATTTATTGATATGGGCCCACTAAGCAGAGATTCTGCATTCAATGTTATAGCTAGAGCAGTTAGAAAAGGTGTTAACAGCTTGTTTGGGTGGTTGGTTGAAACATGGATCAAAAGGTGGCCGACATTACCTGAGGTTGAAATGCCAGAACTGCCCTGGTATAATGTAGATGAGGGGATCCAGAGGCTTAGAGAGATTGGGAGGTTAGAGTGGATTTATCATGCAAAGCCTGCTCTTACACCCCAGGAATGTCCAGAGGATGCACCTTTTACCAGAACAGTGAGAAATAAATTTGTGAGACTAGCACCATCATCCCTCAAGAGCTCTGTGGTTGCACTTCTCTGTAGGTCAGATATTACTGTAGGAACTGCTGTCACTGAGCTGGAATCCTTAAACACAATGGGGATGACAGGATCCCGAGTTGGCAGAAGCCAGGTGGCAGTACTTAATCACCAAAGACAGGGTAGATGTGGGTATTATAATAGAAAACAAACTCAAAGGAGGCATCAAAATTATATGACACGCAGAGATTTGTGGCATTGGCTAGTAAATCATGGGGTGCCTAGAAATACAATAGAAGGGCAGCCTACTAAATTCTTGTTGGAGCTGTATAAACAAAAGAGTTCTAGGTCAAGGGAACAGAAGTCTAACCTGAATTACAAAAACACAGAGTCATGGCCCTTAACCAATTTCCAGACTTGAAACAGTTTACAGACCCTGAGCCCCTTGAATGAAGGGGAGGCCAGGTCCCTATGGGGAAGAAACCTGTTACACTGCCACAAATTTATACCGTTGACCTTCCTCTAAGTCTTCCCCAAGGAGACCGACGGCCTTTTACCAGGGTAACTGTGCATTGGGGAAAAGGAAATGATCAGATATTTCGGGGATTATTAGACACTGGTTCAGAAGTGACATTAATTCCAGGGGACCCAAAACGTCACTCTGGACCACCAGTCAGAGTGGGGGCTTATGGAGGCCAGGTGATCAATGGAGTTTTAGCTCAGGTCTGTCTCACAGTGGGTCCAGTGGGCCCCCGGACCCATCCTGTAGTTATTTCCCCAGTTCCGGAATGTATAATTGGCATAGACATACTGAGCAACTGGCAGAATCCCCATGTTGATTCTCTAACTCATGCAGTGAGGGCTATTATGGTGGGAAAGGCCAAGTGTAAGCCACTAGAACTGCCCCTACCAAGCAAAATAGTAAATCAAAAGCAATATCGTATTCCTGGAGGGATTGCAGAGATTACTGCCACTCTTAAGGACTTGAAAGATGCAGGGGTGGTGATTCCCACCACATCCCTGTTCAACTCTCCTATTTGGCCTGTGCAGAAAACAGATGGGTCTTGGAGAATGACAGTGGATTATCGTAAACTCAACCAGGTGGTAACTCCAATTGCAGCTGCTATTCCAGATGTAGTATCATTGCTTGAGCAAATCAATACATCCCCTGGTACCTGGTATGCAGCTATTGATCTGGCAAATGCTTTTTTCTCAATAGCTATTAGTAAGGACCACCAGAAACAGTTTGCTTTCAGCTGGCAAGGTCAGCAATATACTTTCACTGTCTTACCTCAGGGGTATATCAACTCTCCAGTCCTCTGTCATAATCTTGTTCACAGAGACCTTGATCGTTTCTCCCTCCCACAAGAAATCACACTGGTCCATTATATTGATGATATCATGTTGATTGGACCTAGTGAGCAAGAAGTAGCAACTACTCTAGATTTACTGGTAAGGCATTTGCGTGTCAGAGGATGGGAGATAAATCCAACAAAAATACAGGGGCCTTCCACCTCAGTAAAATTTTTAGGTGTCCAGTGGTGTGGGGCATGTCGAGATATCCCTTCTAAGGTGAAGGATAAATTGCTGCATCTGGCCCCTCCCACAACCAAAAAAGAGGCACAACGCCTAGTTGGCCTTTTTGGATTTTGGCGACAACATATTCCTCATTTGGGTGTGCTACTCCGGCCCATTTATCGAGTGACCAGAAAAGCTGCTAATTTTGAGTGGGGACCTGAACAAGAGGAGGCTCTGTGACAGGTCCAGGCTGCTATGCAAGCTGCTCTGCCACTTGGGCCATATGATCCAGCAGATCCAATGGTGCTGGAAGTGTCGGTGGCAAATAGAGATGCTGTCTGGAGCCTTTGGCAGGCCCCTATAGGAAGATCACAATGCAGACCCTTAGGATTTTGGAGCAAAGCCTTACCATCTGCTGCAGATAACTACTCTGCTTTTGAGAAACAGCTTTTGGCCTGCTACTGGGCCTTAGAAGAGACTGAACACTTAACCATGGGCCACCAAGTTACCATGAGACCTGAGTTGCCTATCATGAGTTGGGTGTTGTCTGACCCACCAAGCCATAAAGTTGGGCATGCACAGCAGCACTCTATTGTAAAGTGGAAATGGTATATACGAGATAGAGCCAGAGCAGGTCCTGAAGGCACAAGTAAGTTACATGAAGAAGTGGCACAAATGCTCATGGTTTCCACTCCTGCTGCCACATTACCTTCTCTTTCCCAGACCAGAGCTATGGCCTCTTGGGGTGTTCCTTACAGTGAATTGACTGAGGAAGAGAAAACTCGGGCCTGGTTTACAGATGGTTCAGCACGATATGCAGGTACCACCCGAAAGTGGACAGCTGCAGCATTACAACCCCTTTCTGGGGTGTCCTTGAAGGACAGTGGTGAGGGGAAATCCTCCCAGTGGGCAGAACTTCAAGCAGTGCACCTGGTTGTTCATTTTGCTTGGAAGGAAAACTGGCCAGAGGTGCGTTTGTATACTGACTCATGGGCTGTTGCTAATGGTTTGGTTGGATGGTCAGGGACTTGGAAAGACCATAATTGGAAAATAGGTGACAAAGAGGTCTGGGGAAGAAGTATGTGGATAGACCTTTCTGAGTGGGCTAAAAACATGAAGATATCTGTGTCCCATGTGAATGCACACCAGAGGGTGACTTCAGCAGAGGAAGATTTTAATAATCAAGTGGATAAGATGAGCCGTTCTATGGATACCAGTCAGCCTTTTTCCCCAGCAACTCCTGTTATTGCCCAATGGGCTCATGAACAAAGTGGTCATGGTGGTAGGGATGGAGGTTATGCATGGGCTCAGCAACATGGACTTCCACTCACCAAGGCTGACCTGGCTACAGCCACTGCTGAGTGCCCAATCTGCCAGCAGCAGAGACCCACACTCAGCCCCCGATATGGCACCATTCCCCGAGGTGACCAGCCAGCTACATGGTGGCAGGTTGATTACATTGGACCACTCCCTTCATGGAAGGGGCAGCGATTTGTTCTAACTGGAATAGACACATACTCTGGATATGGGTTTGCTTTCCCTGCACGCAATGCTTCTGCCAAAACTACTATCCGTGGGCTTACAGAATGCCTTATCCATCGTCATGGTATTCCACATAGCATTGCTTCAGATCAAGGAACACACTTCACAGCAAATGAAGTGCGGGAATGGGCACATGCTCATGGAATTCTCTGGTCTTACCATGTTCCCCATCATCCAGAAGCTGCTGGATTGATAGAACGGTGGAATGGCCTTTTGAAAACTCAATTACAGTGCCAACTAGGTGGCAAAAACTTGAAAGGATGGGGTAATGTTCTCCAGGAAGCTGTGTATGCTCTGAATCAGCGTCCACTGTATGGTGCTGTTTCTCCCATAGCCAGGATCCATGGGTCCAGGAACCAAGGGGTGGAAATGGGTGTGGTGCCACTCACTATTACTCCTAGTGATCCACTAGGAAAATTTTTGCTTCCTGTCCCTGCTACCCTGAGTTCTGCTGGTCTACAGGTTTTAGTTCCAAAACGGGGTGTGCTTTCTCCAGGAGAAACAACAGTGATACCACTGAACTGGAAGTTAAATTGCCACCTGGCCACTTTGGGCTACTTATGCCTCTGGATCAACACACCAAGAAGGGGATTACATTATTGTCTGGGGTAATTGACCCTGACTATCAGAAGGAAGTAGGACTGCAACTACATAATGGAGGTAAAGAAGAGTTTTCTTGGAATATAGGAGATTCCCTGGGGCGTCTATTAGTACTACCATGCCCTGTGATTAAAATCAATGGAAAACTGCAAGAACACAATCCAGGCAGGACCACTAATGGCTCTGAGACTTCAGGAATGAAGGTTTGGGTCACCCCACCAGGCAAAGAACCACGGCCAGCTGAAGGGCTTGCTGAGGGGAAAGGGAATATGGAATGGGTAGTGGAAGAAGGTAGTGATAAATATGAACTTCGACCACGTGATCAGTTACAGAAACGAGGACTGTAATGCTGTTTTGTTTGTGTTATACTATTTAAGTTGTAAGATATCAAGCTTAAGAATGAATGTTGTCCAAGGATTTGCACGCTATTCTGGAGAGATTTAATGTGTTTCCAGTTGTATGCAGGATAGTTGAGTATTGTCAGGTAAAAGAAAAAATGTGTGCTTATTTGTTTTCATTTGGAAATTAAGTATGGTCTAAGGTGATATATATATATATATATATATATATATATGCCAAGTTGACAAGGGGTGGACTGTCATGGTTAGGGACAGGTGTCAACTTGGCCAAGTTGTGGTACCTGTTCATCTGATTGGGCAAGCGCTGGCCTGTCTGTTGCAATGAGGACATTTCATAGGATTAGGTCATGATCACATCAGCTACATCCACAGCTGATTCCATTTGTAATCAGCCAAAGGGGAGTGTCTTCTGCAATTAGTGATGCTAAATCCAATCATGGGAAGCCTTTTAAGGAGGACTCAGAGGAGACAGGTTGCATTCCTGCTTTGGCTGGTGAGCCTCTCCTGTGGAGTTCGTCCAGGCCATCCATTGGAGTCATCGGCTTCGCAGCCTGCCCTGTTGATTTTCGACTCTGCGTTCCTGCGGTCACGTGAGACACTTTCATAAATTTTATATTTGCAAGTGTTCCCTGTTGATTCTGTTTCTCTAGAGAACCCTAACTAATACAGGTCTATATTAAGAAAGAAGGAAGAGCAAAGATTGAGGATTAACTGTTCACATGGAGTAACTAGGGAAAGAACAACGAACTAACCCAAAGCAAACAGAAGATAAATAAGGCAGAATTAAATGTATTGGAGAACAAAAAAAAAACAGTAGAAAGAATCAATAAAGCCAAAAGTTAGTTGTTTAAGAGAATCAATAAGGTTGATGGACCCCGTAGCTAGGTTAACAAAGGTAAAAGGAGAGAGGATGAAAATAAACAAAATCAGAATTGAGAGGAGGGTCTTTACCATGGACTGTGAAAAAAAAAATAAGAAGAAGATAATATGAACAACTATATGCCAGCAAAATATGGACAAATTCCTAGAAACACATGAAGCCACACTGACTCAAGAAGAAATAGAAGATCTCAACAAACCAACCACACATAAAGAGATTCAATCAGTCATCAAAAACCTTCCTACAAAGAAAAGCCAAGGACCACATGATTTCACAGCAGAATTTTATCAAACATTCCAAAAAGAACTAGTACCAATCCTGCTCAATTGGATAAAAGTTTGATATCCTGTATACATAAAGAAATCATATAACTCAACAACAAAGGAACAAACAACCCAATTATAAAATAAGCTAAAGATATGAATAGACATTTTTCCAAAGAGTAATTACACAATGGCTAAAAAGCACAAGAAGAGATGCTAATTTTCATTAGCTGTAGGGAAATGCAGATCAAGACTGCAATGAGATACCACCTCACACCTATAAGAATGGCTGCTATTAAACAAATAGGAAGCAACAAATGTTGAAGAGGATACGGAGAAATCAGGACACTTATGAACTGCTGGTGGGAATGTATAACACTGCATCTGTTACAGAAAACAGCTTGACATTTCCTTAAAAAACTAAATATCGAGTTGTGGAAATACCACTATTCAATGTTCACCCAGAAGAGCTGAAATTAGTAACACAGACATTGCACACTGATGTTCACAGCAGCATTATTCACAGTTATCAGAAAATGGGAACAATCAAATATAATATAATGGAATATTATGCAGCAAAAAGATAAAATGACATCCCAAAGCATATGAAAAGGGATGAACCTGGCCCTGGCACTATGGGACTGACAATGCCTGCCTGAGAAAAATGAGGCAAAAGAATATAAGGTATCAGTGGCTAAGAGAGTTCAAATTAAGTTTCAAGGCTATTCTGTAATACAGTAAAAGTATTGTATTACATTTATAGAAGCTTCAGTTAGACATTGCTATTTACCATGGTTTGTTGAACCCCAACCAAAACCATTCCTGACATGCTCTAAAGAACACCTAGGACTCTATCTGGAATTCTACAAAACTTTCATGCACTATGATTACTTTCCAGAAATCCACAAACTCCAGGTTGGTTCCTAGGCCATATAATTCCTAAAACCCAGATCCTAGGCCACATAACTCCTAAAACCCAGAGAAGCCAGCCTATCCAGGACATCAACTAGTTTCATCCACCTGTCTCATATTATTGGCAGACTTTTTCAACATGAAAATATTAGAATGGCACAACCCAAATACCCCTAAAGATCGGGAGAAAAATCAAAGGAGGAAATGGAGCTATAACACAGAGATAGGACTTAATAAATATGCATGACTGCCAAATCATTACATCGATATTTCTTTTAGTCTCCAGTGTCTTGGAGCAGCTGCTGGAAAACTCTAAAATTGTGGAATTGTAACCCATACCAAACTCTGAAATATGTTCTATAGCTAATTGTTGAGGTATGCTTTGAAATTTATTGTTTTTTTGGATATGCTATTTTTCACAATAAAAAAGGAGTAATCAGTATAATCTGAAAATAATTTACTGGGATTATGCAATTTGAAGAACAGAGGGAAAATAGAATGAAGAAAATGAACAAAACCTCAGATAAATGCAGGACATCATTAAACACACCACCATGCCATAGCTGGGAGTACCAAAAGGAGAGAAGAGTGAGGGGCAGAAAATTTATTCAGAGAAAGAATGGCTGAAAACTTCCAAAATTTGATGAGCATCATTAATCTACACATATAAGAAGTTCAGTGACCTTGCAGTAAGGAGAGAGGGATCCACACTCATGCACCACAGTAAAAATTCTGAAAGACAAAGAGCAAATCATGAAAGCAGCAAAAGAAAAAGTGACTCGGTACTACAAGGAAAACCTGGTAAGACTAACTGATGACTTTTCATCAGAAAAAAACAAATGGTATTCAGTAATTAATGGGATAGCATAATTAAGTATGGAAAGAAAAATCCAACTACCAGAAAATTTAAATCCAGCAAAATTTGCTTTTAAAAATGAAAGAATGGGAAAGATTTTTCCAGTAAACCAAACAGAAAGAATTATTATTGGCAGAACCACTTTACAGGGAATACGACAATAAACTCTTCAGATTGAAAGGACGCATCCTCAGACAGAAATTCAAGTCTACAAGAAAAAAAAGAGTACCAGTAAGTAATTATGTTATAAAAGAGAGCATAAATTAATATTGCTCCTCTTTTACTCTCTTAGCTGATATAAAAAGTAATTGTGTAGAGGGTGGGCCACAGTGGCTCAGCAGGCAGAGTTGGTCCAGTTCCTGGTGCCTGCCCATGTTAAAAAAATAAAAGCAATTGTGTAGAAGATTTGTAATTTTTTATCTTAGAACATGTAGAAATGTAATATATTTGAGCATAATATCACACAGGTGGCGGGTGGAAGAAAAGTTGTATTGAAATAAGGAAATGACACTAAATGGTAAGTCAATTACACAGGTACTACCAAAGAGCCAGAATTTGTAAAAATGAAGGTTAATGTAACAAATATTATAAATATAGGTTTGTTTTATTTTTTCTCTTAGCTCTTTAAAAGATATGCAATTGCATAAAGTCAGAGTTATAACAATATAGCATTAAGTTTGAAACATATGCAGATGCAACGTGAATAATATAAGAAAAGGGGTAAGCAGGGAATAGAGTTATATGGATATAAAATTTGTATATCTCACTGGAGTTAATATAAGTCTGAAGTAAATTCTAATAAATTAAGATATATGTTGTAAGTTATAAAGCAACCCATAAGAAAATATTTTTTAAATAGTAAAAATGATCACTAAAGTAATTAAACTGTTATAATAAAAATATTCACTCAGTGCAAGTTAATGCATTAAAGGAGGTACTGAGGACCAAAAATGAAACAACATATAGAAAACATAAAGTCAAATAACATATATAAATCTAACTATGTCAATAATAACAGTAAATGTAAATGGATTAAATGATGCAATCAAAAGTTGGGAATTGTGAGACAAGATTAAAACTAACAAACAAAAATATCTTCACAACCCCTCAGGATCCCAATATATGCTGTCTACACAAAACACACAATAGATTTAAATATAAAAATAGATTGAAAGTAAAATGATGGATAAAAATATATCACAAGAACAGAAAAAATAAGAAAGCTGTAGTGTCTATCCTAATATTAGAAAAAGAGGTGTTGAAACAAAAAAAAATGCTACCAGATGTAAAGAGGGGCATTTTATAATGCTTAAAATGTTAATACATCAGGAGAATGTAATACTTAAGGACACATATACATGTAACAGCATAGCTCCAACTTACTTGAGGCAGAATCTGACAAAACTGAGTGGAGAGATAAACAATTCAACAATAATATTGAATAGTTTAATTCCCCACTTTAAATAATGAATAAACAGCTTGGCAGAAGGTAAAAAAGAAAACTGGACAAAATTATAATCCAAATAAACCTAACAGACATTTACAGATTGTCCCCAACAATAGCACAACATACATTCTTCTTGCGGGCACATGGAATATTCTCCAGGATAAACCATGCATTCGCCCATAAAATAAGTCTCAATAAAATTAAAAGATTGAAATCACACAAAATATGTTCTCTGGCTACATAGAACTATATTAGAAATCAACAGAAACTCACAAATTTGTGGAAATTAAACAACACACTCACAAATCACCAGTGGGCAAAGAAATATTCCTGATAATAATAACTTGAGTCTTCTCTTTTCTTTTTCTTAATAGTCTAGATAAATGTTTGCCAATTTCATTGAGTTGTTCAAAGAACTTTTGGTTCTGTTGATTTTCTCTGTTTATTTTCTAATTTTATCAACTTTCACTATAATCTTAATATTTCCTTCCTTATGTTAGCTTAGGTTCAGTTTGTTCTTCTTTTTCCATTAAGGTAAATGGTTTGGTTATTATGTGACATCTTTCTTCTTTTATAATATAGGCTTTTACAGGTCTAAATTTACGAGTCTAAATTTCTCTCCAAGCACTGCTTTAGCTGCAACCTACAAGTTATTATATTTTGTGTCTTCCTTTTAACTTATCTCAAAGTATATTTTAATTTACATTTTTATTTCTTCTGTGACCCATTGGTTATCTATGAGTGTGTTGTTTAATTTTCACATATTTATGAATTTTCCACTTACTACATATGTCAGCAAAAGCACAAATGACAAGGAAAATAGATATATTGGGCTTCAAAACAAAATCAATCTCTCATGTTTCAACAGCTACCATCTAGAAAGTGAAACAACTACCCACAGAAAAGGAGAAAATATTTGCAATTCGTATGTGTTAAGGGACTTGTTTGTATCCAGGATATTTACTGAACTCTTAAATCAATAAAAAAGAATAATGATACAATTTAAAAAATGGCAAAGAATCTAAATAGATATTTCTATAAAGACAATATCCATATGATCATTTAGCACATAAAAAGTACTCAATGCCACTAACCATCAGAGAAATATGAATTGAAACCACAATGAGATGCCACTTTAACCTGCTAGGAGGGTTATGATAAGAAAGACTAACAATAACATATGTTGACAAGAATGTGTGGAAATTGGAATCCTTGTGCACAGTTAGTGGAAATTTTAAACTGATACAACTACTTTGGAGAACAGTCTGGCAACTCTCAAAAGAATAAACACAAAATTAACATATAAATACAGATCCGCTCCACCCGAGAAATATGTGTTCTCATTAAAACTTGTACATGAATGTTCATATTAGTCTTATTCATAATAGTTCAAAAGTGGGGACAACTAAAATGTCCAGCAGTCTATGAATGGATAAATAAAGTATGATATCTCCATATAATGGAATATGATTCCTTGATGAAATAGATGAAATACTGATACATGGGAAAATGTGGATGGACCTTGAAAAACTCATGCTAAGTGAAAGCAGCCCATCAAGAAGAATCACAAATTGCATGATTCCTTTTTCTGAAATGACCATAATAGGCAAATGTAGAAATGCAGAAAATAGATTAGTGTTTGCTTAAGGCTTGGGGAAATGGGAGGAATTGGTTGATTGAAAGAGTAACTGTTGAAGGGTTTGGGATTTCTTCTCCGAGACACACAAATGCTTGAAAATTAATTGAGGTGAGCTTTTAACAACACTGTGAATGCACAAAACACTATGGAGCTATGTATTTAAATGGGTGAATTGTATGGTATATAAATAACATCTCAATAGCATTGTTATATTTTTAAATGATGTAATTATTATATGACCTGAAGGAAATGTACAGATGCACATTTAAGAATTAGAACTACTGCTCAATAAAAGGATTAATTTTCTGTCTAGAGTCCAAACAGTAATTTTTTTCTATAGAACGCTGTCCCCAAAGGTACTATTCCTGATGACTGGAATCCATAACACTAGGATATTCTTACATCAAATAGATTAGTCATTGATATTGATGCTTGGGATGATTCCGTTTCTCCTCTGCTTGCTCCACGCATCCGAGTTCCTGGAGAAATCACCTATTTGCCCAGAACTTACCTGCGTTAAAGGAATGCAAGGTGCTGATAAATGCTGAAAGCAAGACACACACTTCTCCCCCAATGATTTTCATGACCCTGGACGAAAGGTCTTTTGCAACCATGATCCAGGATTGGATCGCATTCTTAGTTTATTTATTTATCTGTTTATTTGCAAGAACAAAGCACAGACACAGAGTAGTTGGGAGAATACATTAGAAAGTAAAATATTAAAAGCAAAATAAAGAGATAAGGAGAGAAAGAATTTTCTCAAAAATGACTGGTCTTTTCTTAATTAAATTAAGCAAATTTCTATAGCCATTTTTATTTCTTATTGTCCTGAGTTACTCACAGCATATGTAAATTTCATGACACATTTGACTCTAGTTCCATTTCTCCAAATTTATTTTTTGAGATAAAATCTATATTTTTTTGGTCTTAAAAAAGTAGATTTATACATGCTCATGAAATGTATGGTGTAGTTGCTAAATGGTCAAACTTTAGACATTTCTAGCAAATCTTTTGGGCAGTCAAAAGCCATACTTTCTAATTTTATAAACTAAGAGAAATTTGGGTTTTTGTTTTTCAGGCATAAAAATTGTACTCACACGGATAGCAGTCCATACAACATATTTCTCTAAGTCAACCTGTATGGGCCCAAAGGGGGTTCTTAATAAATGGGCACCAAGTGTATTTGAAAAGGTTTTTGGCTTCCCATAAAAATTTCTTACATGATATGGTTGTTACTTTATAATAGTTAATTAAAAAGTAAAGATCTGACCTCTAATCAATCAGCTGCCAACCAGAGCAACACTTAGGTGTACCATGGAGTGAATTCTGGGCATCTCAGGACACAGCAACTCCAAGGAAAAGTTACAGGGTTCTCAGATGTGCAAGTGTAAGATCAGTGATCTGTTTTCCATTTCATCACAAGCCCTTGAAAGGAGCAACCTGATCCACCTGGCATCCCAGTTCCTCAGATTGACCATTCAGGCTGTTAGCAAATATGCAGCACCTGGCATATTTGGCATCATGAAATGTGCTCTGGCAATGGCGTGCTGGAGTGTCCTTGTACTGACTTCTGAAGACAACGGTTATATTTTTTGGAATCTTGTGAGCTGATTGATGTCCAGTTGGTAGCTTGAAATCAGCTATGCTATGGTGATTGGCAAAGAAAACTTCAAACCTCAAAAGGGAAAAATATTGAGGGAATATTTCCAGCTTCCCCTTATGTGTTCTTCCTAGGAAGGAGATTTCTCATAATCAGAACTGACCATGTATTCTTCTGGCCCTCTGGACTTCACGACTTTTCAGAACTTCTGCCCCTGGATGCCCCTGTCCATTATGTTTGGCTTGTTGGGGCTGGTCCTGACCTAAGACTATGCAGCCCTAGTGGTCTCTTGTGCAAGTTTCCTTCTAGGGGAATTATTAGGAACCGTCGTGGTCATACATCTAGGCCAATTAGAATGGCGGTAACTAGATTGTTTGGTGTTCATCTCTCAGACTCCTGAATCTGTCTATTGTTGGTGCCAAACTCAGAAGGAGAAGAAGGATAATGTGGTGTTAGTCTCCTAAACTCCCCCCCCCCCACATTATCCAGCCCCAACTTAGCCATTTCCTTATGCATTTTAAAGCACTTCTATGCATTGTATTTTATTTTCATAGGCTTATTAGGAAAATTTACTTATTTTGTAACTAAGGTTCTCCCAAATCTAGAAATTATCTCTCAACCTCACAGATCTATAGCTCAGTTCGCTTCTACCTCTTCTTCAGTACAAATATGATTTATATTCCAATGATTCTTCTATGAAAGATTCAAAGTATCTAATTTTCTGCAATCTTACATTGTTCACTTAGATATGAATTTACTCCCCATCGTCACCTTCAAAAGACTTCTTTCCCATTCATTTGTCCCTTACATTTCTTGTATCCAAGGTTGTCCTTATCTTCTGCTTTTTAATTCATAAAGATAGGGATGGGAGCCACACAGACTGACTTCATCCTTTCACTGCCTCCACTGTATCTCTGGGTCCCTTCTGGCCCTACTTTTTCTCTGAGCCCAGAAACATCCTCCTCTCTGGAAGGATACAGAGGGCAGTCCTGCCCTCTCTTTTTTCTGCCTAGAAGTCAACATCTCTATGCTGTTTCTCCTCCCATCTGCTGCTCACCTCTAAGTACTTTTCTTCTCCTTTGCTTCCCCCACTCCATCACCTACAATCTATCTTATGTTTGGCTTGTTAGGGCTGGATCTATGCTCTGGTTGGCAGCTGATTGATTAGAGGTCAGATCTTTACTTTTTAATTAACCATTATAAAGTAACAACCATATCATGTAAGAAATTTTTATGGGAAGCCAAAAACCTTTTCAAATACACTTGGTGCCCATTTATTAAGAACCCCCTTTGGGCCCATACAGTTTGACTTAGAGAAATATGTTGTATGGACTGCTATCCGTGTGAGTACAATTTTTTTGCCTGAAAAACAAAAACCATTCCTCAGATAACACTCCTGATGTTTGTGGGCAGAGGCAGCTCAGTTGGTTTTATTTGAGGGCATTTCTTTTAACAGATTCAGGTTTTACCTGGTGTGATAATTTGGAGTGGCTCCTCTCCCCTTGCTATGGGATTAGTGCCAAATCACCTCCTCTTAATAGGTGATTTGATGGGTCCTTGTTCTCCTCCACTCCTTTTTCCTTCTAGGGGAACCATGCATCTTTTCCTACCCATCCCATGAACACATGAACAGTGTCCTAGACTATTTCTCCAGCGTGTCGTTGGCTATACACTATCCTACCTGTGACACTCCTCTGTTTCTCCATGGAGTTCTGGATTGACCACATCCTCTGGTTTCTGAAAATTGATGCTTTAATATCTATGGCATCCCCAGGTAGCCAATTCCCACCTATGCATCTGTTCCTCCTGGATAATTCTGACCCCGGTTGGAAGGATGATACTTTTAGATAAAACCAGCCAATCCCAAGCCAACATGTCCCTGACCCACTGTTGCATGCTTCCCATAGAAAACAAATAAAAGTCACTTTTTCAGCCTCACCTGCTGTGACTAACCTTGGTGTTTCCTCATATGGGCCCCTTGAGGTGTCACCTTCTCCCCAGGGAACGAGGATAGCAGGGCTTTCAAACTTCCCATCTCTCTCTCCTGATCTGCCTCTGACCTTACCATAGCTCAAACAAATAAATAAACAAATTGAGAGAACTTGGAAAGTTACGTCCATGCTCCCTTCTGCTGAAGTTTTATTTTTCACACTTTCTAGGCCAAACCTCATCGCGATCCCAGAACTGTTAATTCTCCCCTGGTTGCTGTAAAAAGTGCAAAATCTTTTCTACAACCAGCTTTAGCCTGGAGGAAATGAGGAATTCAGGCCCTAATTAACTTGACAACCCCACACCCAATATCTGTTTCTTAGCAGAAGCAAATCTCAATTCAGTTACCTTGTTTCAAGGAATAAGATTCACAGTAATTACACTCATAGGGATTAATTAATCAAACTGACAACCTGGCCATCCCTACATATAGTTTCTGGGAAATCAGCCTCAGTGTAGAAATTCTTAAGTGCCTGTTTTCTCTAGGAAGGATTTCCCTGCTGCTCGTCCATTCCCCCAACCTCTTTCCCACCAGCTTTAGACAGGAAACTTGCACAGTTTGAGAGGAACGCTGTACAGAAGAGCAGCACCTACTTTTCTCCCTGTATGCTTTCCTCTGCTCTATTCTTTACCATCCTACATCTACTCCTCTTCCTGAGTTTCTGCTCTCCCCTTAGCATGCCTCAAATCTGGTCAAAGCAGCAGAAGGAATTTTGCAGCATGTGCATGTTCGAATGCCAGTCAGGAACCCTCTGCAGCTGCCGTCTCTGCACAATGGTATAAACACTGGGATGCCTGCCCACCTAGCCTCAATAACCCAACCTCCAGGTAAGCTGAGAACTCCAAAGGACTAGCCATGCCCCCTCATGGAGCTCATGGGAGACCATTTTAAAGAGAAATTGAGAAATTCCAGAGACAAGGAACTTGCTCTCCATATGGAGTTGTTGTATTAGTCGGGGATATGCTGCAGCTGGCCCATCCCCTAAATATTCAAGAATATTGCTATGCAGTAGTTAAGCCATTGACAGCTTGAAACCAGCCAACATAGGAGTATGTATACCACAGAAATGGGCAAACCTAAAAACCTGCTTCCTTTTTGTTTTTTCCAAAGAGCTGGTTTACCAGCATACTATTGGGTGTTATGGTTCAGCCAACTGCTGGTTCTTTCCACAAAAGTTATAGGGTTTCTTTGGTTCTTCATGGGAGTTGGTTTTAGTTTGCAGTGTGGCCATGACAATTACCACCCTATGGGTTGGCTTAAACCATAAGAATATATTGTCTCATGATTTAGGAAGCTAGCAGTCCAAAATCAAAGTCTTGACAAGCCATGCTTTCTCCCGGATTCTGTAGTATGCTGGTGCTCCTTGGCTTGAATATCTGTCTCCATCATGTGGTGATGTGTGTCCTTGATCTCCTCCTAAGGTTTTCTCTAACTGACTGAGTTTAAATTTCCTCTCCTTTTAAGGACTGCAGTCATATGGATTAGTTCCACTCTGATTCAATTTGACCTCATCTTCAAAGGTACTATTCACAAATGAATCTGTAACTTAACTGATGATAGACTCTCCAAAGATCGTATTTACAAATAAGTCCTCACACACAGGAATGAATATTAAGACCTGAATATGTCAATATGGGTGCTCTAATTTGCAAGCTGCCAGAATGTGATATACCAGAAACTGAATGGATTTTAAAAGAGGGAATTTATTATGTTTCAAGTTTACATGTTCTAAAGCTGTGAAAATGTCCAAATTAAAGCAAGGCTATAGAAATGTCAAACCTAAGGCATCCAGGGAAGGATATTTTGGTTCAAGAAGGCTGATGACATACAGGGTTTCTCTCTCAACTGCAAAGGTACATAGTGAACACGGTGACATGTGCTAGCTTTCTCTCCAGGCTTCTTGCTTCATGAAGCTCCCCCAGGGGCATTTTCCTTCTTCATTCCCAAAGGTCTCTGGCTGTGTGGGTTCTCAAGATTTTGCTAAAATGGTTCCCTCTTAAAGAGCTCCAGTAAGCAAACCCCACCTTGAATGGTAACACATCTCCATGGTAACCATCTAATCAAAACTTAGCACCCACATTGGGTGAGTCACATCTCCATGGATAATCAAGAAGCTCCCACCCAGCAAAATTGAATGAGGATTAAAGACGCAGCTTTTCTGGGGTACACAACAGATTCAAACCAGCACAATGGGCAGCATTATTTAATCCCTAACAAAAGTAAAATTAAGGCAGAAAGAGAGCAAACGTGAAAGGAGAAGTGAGAGAAATGAAGAAGGAAGTATCCCCAGTTTCTAGGACACAGGTATTCTCCTTTCTTAACAAGGGCAGCTACTTCTACCTTGCTACCATCTCCCCTCATGTAAACAACCTTCTGTTCATTCTAAAACAGATTAAAGGTTGCAAGACCACAGGGAAAGCTGTCTCTCACCATCCCAGACTTAAGTTCACCTCCATCTCTTACCACAGTCCTCTCTACAGTAATTTGTCATATTATAGACATGGTGATGTGAAAATCTGTTAACTTGACTGTCTCCCTCAGACAGTGGCCACATCCAGAGCCTGAACTCTCTGTTTGGTTTTGTTTCTCATTAAAACATGCATAGCCTTTCTGACATATTGCAGACATGGGTATTGGTGGCTGGGAGCTAGAGAGGGAATGGGAGTAGAGTTGTATATTATGCTTGGCTCTCTTCTCTTTCTACCAGATGTTTCTTGGCTTTCCCCATGACCTGCCCATTATCCTTGTCCTCCCATCTCTTACACTATCTGTAGGGCCTGCTGTTGAGGCTCCCGTCCTTATCTCTGGCTTTAATCTTCATGGTCGGCCACCCTCAACACTCACTCACTCACTCATTCACTCAGTAATTCATAGCTGATGTCCATCTAATCAATACTAATTTTAGAAAAACATGGCATATTTTCTCTATTAAATGAAGGAGAAAATTGAGTTATAGAAGTATTAAAGACATACCTCAATTCCTACATCTAGTTAGTGACAGAATTAGATATATTGTTCATATTCTTTGACTCCTAGTTTCACCAGCCTCCAGAAATCCTCCAGGCTTTCTATACAGTTTATTGAACTTTAACTTCCCAGGGTGAAGACCCTCTATTGACACTGAGTAGATAGTAAAAGAATAATTAATTTTTCCAAGTAAATGAAACAAAATCCATTGCCTTGCATTATCCAGAACTGCCCTGTGGTGGTTTTGCACTATATATTCCAGAAATACATATTCTTAAACTTAATCCATCCCTGCAAATATGAACTCATTGTAAATTCATAACTGATCTCCATCTCATCAATGTTTATGATGAGGTTACTTAAGATGTGACCCAACTCAATCAGATTGGGTCTTAATCCTATATTAGAGTCCTTAATAAGCAGAATAAAGTTCAAAGAGATAGAAATAAAGTCATGGGAAGCAAGAAGCTGAAGTTCAATAGAATCCAGAAGAGAACGGATAGACCAAGAGAGGATGTCATCTGTATAGCTATGTTAGAGAGGAGCCAAGGACCGAGGTTCACCAGCAGCCATCCAGAGAATGTTGGTCTTAGGAAGAAAACATTGCTGTGATGATACCTTGACTTGGCAAAACTTTGACCCAGTAAACTTCCATTGTGTAAACTATTTCACTACGTTATGTTTTCTTTAGCAACAAGGGAACTAAAACATAGCATCTGAAATAACTAACTACAATTGTTTCTGTGTTTCTGTTATAGAGTGACTAATGATAATAAGAATAGATTCTATGAGAATATTAATAAAATCAGATATCTTAATATCTGGTTTCCAATTTACAATGGATTCTCACTATAGCTCTTCTCTAGTTCCTATTGTTATGCCTTTAACATTACATCTATGGAATATTTGGAAATATATTATTGTTAAATAATTAATTGGATCATTTATGATTTTGATAACTGCATTTGAATAAATATCAGGTTGTAATCACCTAAATGCAAATAAATATAAATTAATAATATTCAAGAAGAGTTGGTCGTTGGTACCTGTGTGGTTTGAGTCTCATGTGTTTTTGGGTGGTATATGTATTTTCTTCAAATAAGGAATTTAGAAATATAATTTACAGTTATATTATAAAATTTACAGTTAAAAATAAAATTTATTTTACTGTATAGATTTCAAGATGGAAATCTGAAACTTCTAAATAAATTTCAGACACACACAACATCACAAACACAGCCACACACTCTCATATGCACAGTCCAATGCACTTATTCACACACAAACACACAAACTTACTCCCACAGTCAACACACAGAATCTCTCAGCAGGGCACATACACATGCATTTTCATGCACAAATACCATCTTCTTACTTCGTGAAGGAAAACTGAATGAAAGTTTTATGAGAAACTAAAAGGAGATCAACAGTAAAACCATAGATAAAATGAAAAAAACAGGCTAAAAACACACTCCTGAGTAGAAGCTGTGTGTCCTGGCTTTTCTGCTCGAGCTCCTAAACTTGGCTGGCTTGCTTTCCATCCAGACCCTCCTCTGTGTATCTGCCTTCCCTTTCCAAGACTAATAACAAGAATTCTCTTTCACCTTTCTTGCCCTCTTGAACTCACTTCTACGTTTCATATTACCAAATAATCCAGTCTAATGACTTCCCATGGGAAATATCTCTCTAGATTTATGCATTTATTGATAGAGCAGGCCAAATGGAAATTTAATCTAATATACATTTAAGTGTAAAGAATAAGAACGGGCATCTTTATTATTTCTATATACCCCAAAACTTGTATAGCAGCCAAGCTGATACTATTTTGGATTTCTGGAACTGATTATTTTCAAATGAGTATTAAGTAAATTGAAGTCTGCACCTTAATTTAATATTTCTGTGAATATGTTTCTTAATTCAAATCTAGTATAAATTTGTTGCAATTATGTGATGGAATTCTTTAATGTGAATTTGCCTGTTTGAATCTATTATCATTTGTCTTCAAGAAACTGTCTGGCAAATACTAATAATGCAAATCATGGACAGGCAAATAGATTTTCTTTCTCAGCGAAATATAATATGTGATTTAAATTCATTGTCAGAGCATGTAAGGTAACATTAAATATATAGAAGATAATCTCCTTCCCTCGTCAGGAGCAACAGAATTCCCACTATCAAAATATGTCAAATTCCTGCCATATAAGTTTTCTTGTCTCAAGACATAGAAGAAAAGTGCTATTTTTATCAAATTCAAGAAATAGACTAAATAAACATTAAATATTTTAACAGATCCTAACTGCCTTAGAAATGTGAAATAAAAGGATTTACAACAGGGTATCATTTCATTTCCAGTGACTGGAAACATTAAAGATCCCAGAACACCAAATGAGGAGGGAAGGTGGAACGTCCGGGTTGTGGATGGACTCAGTGACAAGTGAAGCCAAGACATCTACTTGAGACACAATTTGTCAGCACACAGTAAGGTAGAAGGGGGCCAAGCCTATGGCCCGGCCAGCTTGCTCCTTGGTAGAAAGCCTGGGTGAGTCTGCACCCTTGCACAGGGACACATGTGCAAGCACGTTTATAACTGGTACTAGGGAAGCAAAGCAAAAATCAATGAACCAAAAACAAGCAGAAAACAACTCCAATGACCATTAAAATATATTAAAAAACATATATTTCTTTATACATGAAATCCTACAGATGAATGAAAGTTAATGAATTTATAGCTATGCACAACATGAATAATCTACAAATATAATGTAGAGTGAAAAAGCCAATCCCATAAGATTATATATATATACATAAAGTTTCAAAACCTTCAACACACTTTGTTTGTGTATATATAAATAAACCTACACATATGCAAAATATATAAACACTGTGTATTGCCAACAACTAAAATGTACACACACACACACACGAAATGACATAAGAAACAAAAATTCAAGATAATGGAGCTGGGAAGGGACACAGAGGGTTTCAGATCCTTCAGAATATCTATAAATCAGGGGATTTTCTATATTATTATAAATACATAAAATATATTTTCTGTATAGCAGACTTAAATATGGTATGTGAGCATTTGTTCTGTTAGATGACAATTATGAATAATGCCACTATGAACATTGATGTGCAAGTATCTATTTGAGTTCCCGCTTTCGATTCTTTGGGGTATATACCTAGTAGAGGGATTGCCAGGTCATATGATAATTCAATATTTAGTTGAGGAAACACCATACTGTCTTCCAGAGCACCTGCACTATTTTAAATTCCCAATAACAATGAATGAGCATTCATATTTTTCTGCATTCTTTCTCCAACACTTGTATTTTTAGATTTTTTAAGTTTAATCAGTTTATATCTCTTTTTATTAGATCATTTCAATGCATAATACCACATCATTATGGTTTTGATTTGCATTTCCATGATGGCTAACAATATTGATTGTCTTTTCAATGTATTTTCTTGACATTTACATCTTCTTTGGAGAGATGTCTATTCAAGTCTTTTGCTTATTTTAAAATTGTGTTATCTTCTTATAGTTAAGTTGAAGGAATGCTTTACATATTTCAGATATTAAATCTCTATCACATATGTGGTTTCCAAATATTTTATCACATTGTGAACATTGTCATTAAACTTTCATTATAAGTCCTGTGAGGCACAATTTTTTAAAATTTTGATTAGCTCCCATTTAGCTATCTCTTTGTGTTGTAGCTTGCACTATAGATGCAAGTCTAAGAAAGTATTCCCTGACACGAGATCCTGAAGATGCTTCCCTAAACTTATAGGGGTTTTGTATTCCTGCCTCTCATATTAAAGTTTTGCTCAATTTTGAGTTGATGTTTGCATAAGGTGCAAATGGATATCCAGTTTTCCAAGCAGCATCTCTTGAAGAGACTGTTGTTTCTCAATTGAATGGTCTTGGTCCCTTTTCAAAAATCAGTTGGGCATAAATGTGAGGGTTGACTTCTGAACTTTCAATTTGATTCCAGTGGTCTATATGTGTGCTATTGTGTTAGTATCATGATCCTCAGATTACTGTGGCTTTGTAATAAGTTTTAGAATTGGGAAATGTGAGTCTTTCAATTCATTCTTCCATTTCAAAATGATTTTGGCTATTCAGGGCCCTTATAAATTTGATGATTGGCATTTTCATTTCTTCAAAGAAGGTTGTTGGAATTTTTATTGAGATTTCATGGAATCTATAAATCACTTTTGGTAGGATTGACATATTAATAATATCTAGTCTTCCAAACCATGAACATAAAATGTCCTTCCAGTTATTTAGGTATCCTTTGATTTCTTGTATCAATGGTTTATAGTTTTCTATGTATAAAAACCTTTCATCCTTGGTGAGATTTTTTCCTAGATAGTTGATTCTTTAGTTGCTATCATAAATAGAATTTTTCTTAATTTACTTTTAAGCTTGTTCATTGATTTTGTATAGAAATAATTTTTATTTTTGGTTGTTGATCTTGCAGCCTGCCAGGTTGCTGAATTCATAGATTAGCTCTAGGAGCTTGCTTATGGGTTTTTCAGGATTTTCTATATATAGGATCATGTCATCTGCAATGGGAAAGTTTTACTTCTTCCTTCCCAATTAGGAAGCCTTTTATTTCTTTTCCTTACCTAACTACTCTGGCAAGAACTTCCAGAGCAATAGTGAATAACAGTAGTGACAGTGGGCCTCTTTGTCATTTCTGATCTTAAAGGAAAAGCTTTCGATCTTTTTCCATTTAGAAGCATGTTAATGCAGGAGATCCAGGTTCAATTCCTGCCCCACGCACTCCAAAAAAAAAAAAAAAAAAAAGACAAACAAAAAATCCCATTCAACAAATAGTACTGCAA
The DNA here is from genome assembly GCF_023851605.1 of Tamandua tetradactyla. NCBI lineage: Eukaryota > Metazoa > Chordata > Mammalia > Pilosa > Myrmecophagidae > Tamandua > Tamandua tetradactyla. Next base: position 56,952,422 of record NC_135335.1, read on the forward strand.
AAAATGGGATATTAACATGGAAAGAAAAGAATGAAATGTGACCCCTCACTGCACAGAATACAAAAAAAAAAGAAACATGGTAGCTGTGGACTTTTTATATATGCCATTTATCAAGTTGAGGATGTTTCCTTCTATTCCTAGTGTTTTGAGTGATTTTTAATCAAAAAGCAGTGCTGGACTTTGTCAAATGCATTTTCTGCATCAATTGAAATAATATAATATAATAATATAACAATATGATTATGTGTTTTTTCTCTTCATTCTGATTATGTATTAAATTACATTAATTGATTTCCTTATGTGTACCCAACCTGACATACCAGGGATAACTCTTACTTGGTCATTGTGTATAATTATTTTAATGTGCCATTAGATTCAGTTTGTTAATATTTTGTTAAGGATTTTTGCACCTATATTCATAAGAGATTTTGTCTGTAGTTTTATTTTCTTGTGGTTTATCTGTCTTTGGTGTAAGGATGATCTTTGCCTCACAGAATGAATTAGGGAGTATTCCCTCCTCAATTTTTTGGAAGAATTGGAGTTGTCTTCTTTGAATATTTGGTAAAGTTCGCCTTGACTTCAATAGCATAGACATATATTTTATCTATACCCCCTCCCCGCCCCCACCATTGTTGTACATTTTACCATTTATATCTTTGGACAGTGTTTGTCAAAAACCTTAGATATATCATGAATTTTTTATGCATTCTAACACCTGTAGGAAGTAAGAAGTGAAGTTACATACCAAAAAATACACTACAAAAATACTGGCATTTACAATGACCCAAATGGTTAACTTTATTAAAGGTCTCTATTTCTTTATGCTGCTTTAAACCATTCTCTAGTGTCCTTTCCTTTCAATCTGAAGAACTCTATTTAGCATTGCTTATAGGGCAGTTTTAGTTGTGATAAACTCTCTCAGTTTTCTTATCTAGGAATGTCTTAATCTTTCCCTCATTTTTGAAGGAAGGTTTCACTATAAAATTCTTGGCTGGCAGTTGTTTCCTTTCAGCACGTTCAGTATTTCCATCCACTGCTTTCTTATCTCCAGGTTTCTGATGGGAAATCAGCAATCAATTGAATTGGGACTCATTTGCACATAGCATGTTGCTTTTACTTTGCAGCTTTCAAGATTCTCTCCATGTTATTGCATTTGATAGTGTGGGGTCAATATATGATGGGGTGTATTTTCTACATGTTTATCCTATTTGGTATTCTTTAGGATTCTTAAATGTACATAAAATCATTTCCTTTGTTAAGTTTTGGAAGTTCTCTGTCATTATTTCTTTAAATATTCCTTCTGCCTTTCTCTCTTTCTTCTTCTGAAAGTCCCATAATGTGCTTATGGGTGTACTTGATGGTGTCCTATGTCTGTCTTAGGCATTTTTTTTTTAATATTTCTTTTTTCTTTCTGCTCCTCATCTTGACTCATTTCAAGTGTCTTGTCTTCAAATTTACTAGTTCTTTCTTCTGCCAGCTCCAGTCTGCTCATGAAACATGCTGGGAATTTTTCATATCAGTTGCTTGGTCTTCAATTCCACTTGTTCTGTTTAGTCCCTTATACAATTTCTATCTCCTTACCAAAGACTCTTCTATTTCTCATTTATTGCTTTATTGATATATTTTAATTATTTAATTTTATTTTATTTCATCTCCTTGAGCATTTTTAAAGGCTCTGTTTGGTACATTCACATTCTCATCTTCTTCATGTGTGACTTAAGGATTTTTGTTCTCTTCCTGTGGATGAACTATCAGTTCTTATGTCTTCATTTGTCTTGAACTCTTATTGCACATTTTACATTTTTATATCTTTAAAGTATTAACTGTGGGATGCATTCCCATAGATGTCTGTTTCTTGATTTTGTAACCAGTTGTTGGTAAGATAGATTGTCTAGACTTGTAGCCCTTATATTCAGAATGTCTGCCAAGGCGAATGAAGTGTACAGGGTCCTTCCTGTCTTTCCTGGGCCTGTGTCTTTACCTGGGATAGTGTTTGCTACTTGTTCTGGACTTCCCTTTTTTATAGGCATTTAAATGCTCCCTTTATTTCCCAGGTTGCAGACCCCTTCTGTCTGTCCCCTTTTTTTTGTTTGGGAAAGACTGACTCTGTCATGCCTTCCCCTTCCCAGAATGTTTGTTCTATGTGAAAGCAATTTGAGAAATGAAAGAAGCATAAGAAACTTTTCTTATGCCTCTGGATTTTCAAAATTGTTATTTTAGATACGTCCTTGCCTGTTTAACTGCTGTTCTGGTGGAAGCACTGAATCCTGGAGCCTCCTACTCTGCCATCTTTCCATAACCACTTATTAATGTATATTTAAATCCTGTCTTTTCTAAAATACAAAAGCATAAAGCAGTGATATTAATCTATGTTGATGGGAAATTACGTATAAAGAAATAACTTGTGATTATTATAATACATTTGAGGCAGATCCATATTGGACAAAAGTTTTTGTATAATATTTAAATTAAGTTGCTATTAATATGAACTAAATTATTATAAATAAAGATGTAAATGGTATAGGTAAACCAATAAGAAAGTAATTCAAAATATATTGTAGGGGCTGCAAAGGTAGTTCATTGGTAGAGCTTTTCCCTGCCATGCTGGAGACCTGGGTTCTATTCCAGGCCCTTGCACTTCCCAAACAAACAAACAAACAAGCAAAAAAACAAACAAAAAACCAAACAAACAAAAATTCAACAGATGGTGCTGCAATAAGAGAATACTCACATGAATAAAAAATGAAATATGAAACCCACCATTCAGCATAATATATATATAGCAAAATATATCTATAGTAAATATATCTCTATATCTATATCTAATCTATATCTATATCTATATCTATATCTATATCTATATCTATATCTATATCTATATCTATATCTATACAGCGTAAAAAATTACCAGAACCAAAAGAAAATATGACATGTGGAATACAATTAGCAAAATGACAGAAATAAATTCTTTCCTATTATTAATCACATTAAAAGAAAATGGATTAGGGTGCACAGTTGGTTCAGTGGTAGAATGTTCACCTTCCATGCAGGAGACCCAGATTTGATTCCTGGACCATATACCCTCCCACCCGCTCCAAGTTAAAAAAAAAAAAAAAAGAAGAAGACGAAAATGGATTAAACTCATCTCCGATTAAAAGGCGAAGATTGACAGAATGGACAATACACACACATTAAAAAAAAAAATCAGGATCCAACTTTATGTTGCCTACAAGAGATACCCTAAATAAAAGACTAATTGGTTGAAAGTAAAATGGTGGAAAAATTACTCCATCTAAACTCTAACAAAATGTGAGGTGGAGTGTCTAATAAACATCATACAAAATATGCATTAGAACTAAAATTGCATCAAGAGATAAAGAAGGACATTATCTAATGATGATAAGGGAAATCCATCAAAAAGATATAAAAATTTTAACATATATGTACTAACAACAGAACAAAGAATACTTGAGAAAAAATTCACAGAATTGTTGGGAAAAAGACACAGTTTAACACCAATAGTTGGAGACTTGAATATTCTAATTTCCATAATGGATAGAACAAGTAGAAAGAGGATCAGTAAGAAAATATGAGTTAAAGGGCATTATAGCCTACTAGACATAAAAGAAATCAGGAGAAACCTCCACACAAGAACAGCAAATTACAGACTCTTCTCAGCTTCACAAGGAACATTCTCTAGGTATACAAAAATTTGACCCACAAAGCAAATATCAATAAATTAATTAAGATTGAGATCAGATTAAGTATCATCTTTGAAATTATGAAATGAAATCTTCTTATTGAGAAGGAAATTTGAAAATATGCAAGAATTTGGAAATTAAACAATACGGACCTAAGTAACAAGTAGACCAGAGAATGAATAACAAGTAAAATTAGAAGACACTTTAAGAAGAATGAAAGCAAAAACACAACATACCAAAACTTGTATGATAAGTGAAGCAGTGCTCAGAGGAAACTTTACGGCTGCAAACACCTAAATCAAGCTAGAAAGATCTCAGATCAATAAACTAACCTTCCGCCTTAACAGATATGAATAAAAAGGACAAATGAAATCCCAGAGAAAGCAGATGAAAGGAAATAACAAAGATTAGAGTGGAGATAAAATTGAGATAATGAAATAAAATAATAAATCATAGAGAGAATGACCTTTTTTTTGAAAAGATAAACAAAATCGACAAACTTAATTAGGCAGACAAAGAAAAAAAAGAGGTGACTGAAAGTACTAACAACAGGAATGAAAACGGAGGCATTGCTATTGACCTTAGGAAGGATTACATGAGAATACCATGAACAGATTTCTGCCAACAGAGTAGATGACCTCCACGAAATTCACAAATCTTTAAAACACCAAATTAGCAAAGCAATTGCAAGAAAAATATAGAAAATCTGATTAGAATAATAATAAGTAATGAGGTTGAATGAGAATTAATAAAAAAACTTTCATCTAAAATAAAAAGCCCAGGAACATATGGATTCAATGGTAAACACTACCAATTATATAAAGAAATAACACCAATACTTCTGAAACTCTTCCAGAAATTAGAAGAGAAGAGTACATTCCCTAACTCTTTCTATGAGCCCAGTATTATCCTGAAACCAGAGCCAGACAGAGTGATCATAAGAAAATTAAGACTAATATACCTTATGAATGTAGATACAAAAATGTTCAACAAAATACTAGCCAAGGGATGCCAGAGGTATATTAAAAAAATTATGCATCAAGACCAGATGGGAATTATCCCGTGAATAAAAGGGTGTTTCTAAACATGAAAATCAATCGACGTAATACACTATGCTACTGGAATAAAGGGGGGAAAACATGATCACCTCAACAGAAGCAAAAAAAAAAAAAAAAGTCATTTGACAAAACCCAACACCATTGTATGATTAAAAAGTAACAGTCAAATACTAAGACCCAGAAATAAATTCTACAACCTTATAAATCACATCTATGATAAAAGCCCAGCTAGCATCATACTTGATGTAGAAAGACTGAAAGCTTTTCCTATAATATCAGGAACATGACAAGGAATTCTCTCATCAAATCTAGTCAACATTGTACTGGAAGCTCCAATATGGTCAACTAGACAAGGACAATAAATAAGATGCAAAACTATTTCTATTAGCAGATAACATGACCTTATATATAGGACACTCTAAAGAAAACACACACATACACATAACTGTTATAACTATTAAACAAGCACAGCAAAGTTTCAGGATGACGAGATTAATATGCAAAATCAGTTTTATTTCTGTACACTAGGAAGTGGAAAATCTGAAAAGAAATTTTTAAAAATTCCATTTACAATTGCATCTAAAAGCAAAAAATACTTAGAGATAAATTTAACCAAATGCATGTCTTGTACACTACAGAAATTTGTTGAAAGAAATTTAAAAAGATATAAATAAGTGGAAAGACAAACATCTTCATGGATTAGAAGACAATATTTTTAATATGGCAAAACTCCTCAAATTGATCTACAGATTCAATGCAATCCTTATCAAAACTTCAGATGCTTTTTTTGTAGAAATGAGCATTATGATCCTAAAATTCAGATGGAATTTCAAGGGAGCCCAAATAGCCAACTGTGCCAGTTTGAATCTATGGTGGACTCCAAAAAAGCCATGTCCTTTAATCCTCAATTAATGTTGTTGGTTAGGAGCTTTTAGATTGTTCCCATAGAGATGTGACCCACCCAACTGTTGGTGGTAACTTTTAATTAGATGGCTTCCAAGGAGTTGTGACTCCACCCATTCCAGGTGGGTCTTGATTAGTTTACTGGAATCCTTTAAAAGAGGAAGTATTTTGGAGAGAGAGAGAGAGAGCAACAAGAATTTAAGAGCCCTCATAGCCAGAGACCTTTGGAGATGAAGAAGAAATATGCCCTTGGGGGAGATTCATGAAATAAGAAACCAGGAGAGAAAGTTCTCAGATGTCTGCCATATTCACCATGTGCCTTTCCAATAGAGAGAAAAACCCCAAACTTCATCGACCTTCTTTCTCTGATGGCTTAGATTGGCTATTTCTACAGCCTTGTTTTAATTTGGACATATTCACAGTCTTAGAATTGTAAACTAGCAACTTAATACATTCCCCCCTCTTAAAAGCTGCTCCTTTTCTCGTATATTGCATTCTGGCAGCTAGCAAACTAGAACACCAATCAATCTTGAGAAACAAGAATGAGGTTGGAAGATAGTTCCTGATTTTCAAACTAACTCTAAAGCTGCATTAGTCAAAACAATATGTTAAAAAGCATAAAAATACACATATAGATGAATAGAATATAGTCAAGAGTAGAGAAATAACCCATATATTGAGGATCAACTGATTTTAGATGAGTGACTAAATCATTCAATTGAGTAAAGACTAGACTTTTCTAAAAAAGGGTACTGGAACAACTTGATATCCATATGTAAAATAATTAATTTGGATCCATACCTCATACCATACACAACATTTAATTAAAATTGGATCAAAATCCTAAATGTAGAAGTTTAAATTTTATAGCATTTAGAAGGAAAATAGGCATAAGTCTTCCTGACCTTAGATTAAGCTACAGTTTATTAAATATGTCGCCAAATGCGTAAGCAACAAGGGAAAAATATCTAAGTTGTATCTCATCAAAGTAAAAAATTTTGTGTACCAAAGTCACTATACAACCCAGAACCAGGAGGAAATATTTGCAAAGCATATATCTGATAAGGTACTTGAATCTAGAATACATGAAAAACTCTTATGAATCAACAGTATAAAGGTAAAAATGGGCAAATGATTTGAATAGACATTTCTCCAAAGAGGACACAAATGACCAATAGGCAACACTCAACATAATAGGCTAGTAGTGATATGTAAAGCAAAAACACAAAAAGATACCACCTTACACCCACTAGGATGGATATAATAATAATTATAGCTGTAATAATAAAAACAGAACAAAATAATGAGTGTAGGTGAGGAATGGAAAAAATGGAGCCCGAATACATTGCTTTTGGGAATGTAAAATAGTGCACCTGCTGAGGGTAAAAGTTTGACAATTCCTCCAAATTTAATGCTAGAGTTATCATATGTCCCAGCAATTTCACTCCTAGGTATAGACCCAGGAAAACTGAAAACACATGTGCTCAAAAAGACTTGCACATGAATGTTCATTGCAGAAGCATTTATAATTGCTAAAAAGCAGAAACAACTCAAATGTCCACCAAATGATGAATGGATAAAGAAAATGGAGTACTGCACAGCTATAAACAGGAATGAAATACTGACAAAACATGGACTATGCTAAGTGAAAGAAGCCAGAAACTAACTACCATGAATTGTATGATTTCATTTCTATGAAATATCCATTGGCGACAAATCCATAGGGACATAAAATAGATCAGCAGTTGCCCAGGCCTGGGAGTGGAGAGGAATGGGGAATGACTGCTAAGGGTCATGGGTTTATTTTCAGATTGGTAGCAGTGTTCTGGAAGTAGACAGTGGGGATTCTATCCCAACCCTGTGACTGTACTAAAAATCACTGTGCTGTACACTTTAAAATGGCAAGTCCTATGAGAATTTTCTTTCAGTAAAAAAATGGAACTGATACTATCTACTCTATATTGCTATGTAATAAACTGCTACCAACTTAATAGCTTAAACCAGCATGAATTTATTATTTACCATCTCACAGTTTCTCTAGGGTAGGTTTCTAGGCACTGTGCAACTGGGTCCTCTGCTTGGATCTCTCAAGTTTGCAGTCAAGGTGCTGGCCAAGGTTGGGATCTCCTCTGAGGCTCAATTTCATTTCCATGCTCACAGGTTTTTGGCAGATTTCAGTTCTTTCTGGAAGTAGGAGTGAAGCAACCCACCTTTCCCCCCCATGCGGCTATCTGCCCAATACGGACATTTCCCCTTTCAAGGCCAATAGGACAGTGTCTTCTTATGTTTTTGCCACTTGCCTCTGGACCTTCTTTTGAAGGGTTTATCTGATTAGCCCACCCAGGCTGATGTCTTTTTTGATTAACTCACAGTAAACTAACAGAGGACTCTAATTATTAACTTAACACCTGAACATTTTTTTTCTTTTTTTTTTTTTTTTGCCTTTGCCATATAGTGGGAGAGATAGCTCATCATATTCATCAGTTGTGGGAGAGGATTATATAGGTTGTTTATACTTGGGACCAATTATTTTGAGGGCATATTAGGATTCTGCCTATCAAAGCTACCCTATATAGGGTTTTAAAAAATAACTAAATGCTATTAATGAGATGACATACATGAAGTGTGCAGGGAAACAGAAAATTGAATGAAACATCTGGGCCACATCTGGTTGGTCTTGGGCTCTGGGCCTCATAGTGCAAGGGGTACTTTATGCAGTTCTTATCTGTGCTGAGCACAGAAGGTTTTCCGGTTGGGTGCAAGGCCTGTGGGGGGAAGGGTGATCTCCCTGGTCTCTCGTGCTCCTGTGGACGACGCTGTGGGATGAATCAGGACATGGGCACTCCTATCCTTAAACACCATATCCCAGGCCTGGCTTGAGCCTCCGTCCTTCTCCCATCTGCCCAGGAATTACAGTTGGGGTGTTCCCTGGTTAACTCTGTCAGAAGCTGGGAATGCCCAGACAGATCACCTGAGGGCCACACCTGTGCTGGGGAAACAGTGCTCCAGAGAGCGGGGAAGCTGCACCCTAGGTCCATGCAGGTGGGCAGCCTGAGGGAAGGAGTTTTGCTCTGTTGGATTTTGAGTATTTTGACTTTCAGGATTCCTGCAGAAGCTTACTGGGATTAGCATACATTACTAATTATCTTCTTTGGATATAAATAGTCTTCTTCAAAGCACTTTAGTCTATACCCTTCAATAATATTTACTGTGATTATGAAAGCAAATAAAACTCTTGAACATAGGTCAAACATGTATGAGTAAAAAGGAACCACCCACAGAAATTTGAATGGGGTTAAAACCTATTCTAAAATGTAAAACTTAAAATTTTATTTCTTCACCTAACACAGAGCAACTCTCAGCACAAATCCACAAATTTTGTTTCCTTTTTAAGTCACTAAATTTCTGCATAAACCATCTCCTCTGTAGCGTGGCCCCTCTCTCCATTACCTGCACTGACAGGGATACCCACTAGCTCAGGGCTGTTAGCTCTGCAGATCACTCTCTCTTCTTTGATCTCATTTCTCTTCAGACACCTGGTGGAGGGTACAGTTCTGACTCTGGCTGCAGGTAAAATAGTCCCTGGGCCAGCTCTTCCGCTTAGGGCCTCCTTTATCTCCTCTGACCTTCATATTCTTTATTTACACAATGATGCAACTCTTTTATGATAATAAAACTATATATCCAATGGATATTGGAATTCCCATTCTGCAAGTGAGGCCCCCGAGGCTGTGGTCAAGGAAAGGTCTGCTAAGCCAGCCAGGGACAGAGCTGGAACCAAACTCAGGCCCTCCTTCTATGCCGGGAGCTTCCCAGGAGTCTGTTGTGGTTCTTTTTCTAGACTGGAATTCAGCCCTCAACTTCTAATGGGAAATTCCGTGTGCACTCAGAGTGGGTAGTATTCATATTTTTCAAAATGATGGTGGCAGATTGGATTAGCTCCTCTTGAAGAGCAAGGTATAGGGTTTAAATGATGAGTTCTCCTCAACAGGACTGCTTCCCCAAGCACGAGCCAGACCCTTGGAAGGCAGTTTGCTCCCATCATTTTGACAACACAAGCAATACAAGTTTGGCACTGAAATGGTTACTGGAATTACTAAATGAGAAGCCAAGCCCTGCAAGCTGACACTTTCCTAAAATATAAATGAATACATGCTTCTCATTTTCACACAATCCAAGGTGTCTAGGCATTCTGTGCAATGCATTTGCAAGGCCTTCAGATTCTTCATCCTAATTAAACGATTGCTGGCTTGCCTTATCTCTGCGTCCTTGCAAACATTTTCTTGCAAGCTGCTCCTTGTCTGCTCTAAATTCCTCTGGCTTTTTGTGTCTTCCAAACAATTTAGCAGTGGGTTATCTTGTGTTATTTTATAATTGATTTACATTGTTCTCTAATTGATTTTTGTCCAAGTCTTATCACTAAAACCACTCAGAAAATATCTCTAGAGGGTTACAGTGTGGGAGGGAAAAGTATCATCTTCAACTAGGAAAAGCTAAGAAGCAAACTATCACCAACCTTAGCCTGGGAAAGGAGAGAGGGGACAGATGGCTAGATCAGGAACCAGGAATAAAGTCCTGAGTTTTCTTTATTCCAATTCTTATATGGCAGATATCAGCTGTTATAAATTAGAAATGGGCTTGCTGTGGTAATTGTAGACCACAAAATTACAGATGGAGTGGCAAGGCAACAAAAGTGTTTATTTGGGGTCTTAAAATTGCAATTCAGGGATCACAGATTCAGAAAGCAATCCAAACCACATTCCAACTTGGGTCTTCCACGCAAGGGTTTTGAAAGACAAAGAATGAGAATACACAACTTGTTTGTAAAGAATTATGATTGGTGGATATTTGGGGCTTTCCAAATGTGCTTCAGGTTAGACTGTTTACTGATTTATTTATCTTGTATTTGTTTCATGTTATCTGGATGTCCTCAGAAACATTGCTGTTTTTGACTTTGCAGACCTTGAGAGTTTGTGATATCTGGCTGAGAGGAGCAGAAGAGTAACTTTTTGAATGGCCTCCTGACTCCACCTTAATTCTCTTAGCCATAATAACATAATAGCATCTTGTTTTAACACTTTTCTTACTATAAACAAGGAAAGTAAAGTAAACTTTTCTTAGTCTGAGTGGTGCTCCAGGCAGAGAAAATAGATCACAAATAATTAAGAGAACTATATTGTACCGTTGGTTGTTAAAACTAGAGTATTTTAACTGAACTAAATTTCAGAAGAAAATTAAAACACTGGAAGATAGAATGACGTAACCAACACCATGAATCCACATGAATGCTTAACAAACATTGGCATTTTTGTTGAAGATGCTTGGAACCCTTTCCAGTTTCCTTTCCTCCAGTTCTTCCCAGAGCCAGCCACCTGTGTACAGATTCTGGTGTCCTGGAAAATGGGAAAAAGAAACACAATCACCCAGGAATCATGGTGACAGGTCCAGAGAAAAGCCCACAATTTTCTGTATCTGAAGAGCGTGGACTCACAACCCCCGCAGAGGAGGGAGCTCCGAGGCTGCTCACTGTCCACTGGCTGCAACTGCCAAGCTGTAAAAGTGGAATTGACTTTCGGCTGATTTGCACTTGATCAACCCCGTTAATTAGGGACTGTCATGGTCAGGTTCATGTGTCAGCATGAAGGGATAGTGGCCTGTGAGAACCAGATGTGGTCTAGTCCTCTTTTCCTCTATTTTTGCCCCTACATATCCTCTGACACTAATTTTACTTTAGTGGTGGGATTTGGACTTTTTGCACACTAACTATGTGATTTCAGTGAGCATCCTAGATTATTGGCCTTAAGGAGAAAAGTCCTCTGGTGGACAAGTTGTGTTTGTCTCTTTCATTGATTCGCTTCCATTACTTTAACATTTTTCCATCAAGTCCTGTAAAGTATAGCCACCCATAGACCCTTGGAGTGAGGCTCAAGACACAGAAAACAGTTTTTAAAAATGCTATGCTATCACACAATGAGTTTTCCAATTTCTGTTCTTGGGATAAACATTGCAGCATTAAAGAAACTGTTAGTGTCTTTCCAATTATCTTGCCTCACATAGTCAACATTCCTAACTTTTCCCACCTCAATTTTATGTATTACTTATGCTATGTAGTTTGGGTCAGTTAGGATCAGTTGGGTTAGTTAGGATAATGTGAATACAGGCAGCAGACACTCACTGTACTCACTGATCCTCTACATATCTCTCCCCGTGTCCTAGGAAACCAAGGTAATAAATGCATTGTTCTCTGCCTGAACACGCAAACAGAAAGAGCAGGGGTCAGGAATTGCTGGAATGTGTATGGCACACACTGAGTTTCCTTTGCACTTTAGGGACCCAAGAAATCATAATTTAAGAAGAGGGCACATGATCCAGCAATTAGCCAGGACATTTCCTGTGGGCCCAGTACTGAGTGCAGTGGAGACACAACAGAAGCGGGGATGCGGTGACTTCTCCTGAAGTACCACCATCACACACATAGGTTGATCATCAGCCCCATGGCAGGGGCTGCATTATTCCTGGGGATGCAAAGACAAATTAAATGTGGCTTTCTTCTTTTAGAAGTGTGAGCCTATACACTGTTACTTGATGTTTTGGTGGATCTAGACTTGATAGCTTTTGGAGTCCCCAAAGGACTCAGTCTTGCTTCTCTGCCGAAGCAGTACATGTTAAAATAATGCTTCAATTGCAAGCACATTCCCCAGGGCTGCAGAGTAATTCAAAAAAGATGTAGATTTTTAATAAAACCTAAATGAAGCTGCCATGCAAACTATAGTTTTTAACACCTATATATTTTCTATGAGCCATATCAAAAGACTAGAAGTTTAAGGGTAAAAATTCCAAATCCTTGTTTCTAGTATTTGATGATTGGGGATTTTTTAAAGCTCTCAAAAAATGAGAATCTTCTATGTGATTTACTGCTGCAAGGTCATGAGTCTGTCTTTCTTGGAATTACATCTCTTCTTCTTTCAATGTGTGATGTGTTTGAACTTACAGAAGTTTCATTTGCTACTGGTAAATCTGGAACTTTTGCATTTAAAATTAAGTAAAAGGAAAAAAAAAGTTGAAGGCAAAAGCCCCTCCTACTCCTCAAGGGTTTTATTAAATTCCAACTATTATCTTGTTTAATGAGAAAGATAATTTTAAAGATAAAACAGAGTGTAAAGCTTAAGAGATCCTGGCACTATTAGAAGTATTGATTTAAAGTAATTTTATGAATTTCTTTTTTACTTCACGAGGGTGTTGTGACAGGTAGAGCTCAATGAATCAGTCTTTCTACCATATGTTCTCCCTGTTTAAGGGCACACATTGCAGAGATTGTGGGTTCAATTCCAAACCATCATGATAATGAGAATATTGCAATACAGAAAATCATATAAAGTTTGTGGTCCCCCAGTAATATAACATTTAAGGTTACACTGTCTTCCAAACTCCTGCTGATGTTGATATTTTGACCTCAATGGATATTACAAGTAAAAGAAGTTTAGTCAAATTCCCACCTCACTTTATGTGAATGTATTCAACTATGGTGGGCTCTGAAAACACTCAAAAGGACTTGAAATTAACTGCTTCTTTTTTTTTTTTTTTTTTTTTTTTTTGCATGGTCAGGCACCGGGAATGGAACCTGGGTCTCTGGAATGGCAGGCGAGAACTCTGCCTGCTGAGCCATGGTGGCCTACCCCAAATAGCTCTTTTATATTTTGAGAAAATTCTAATTTAATTGGTGAAATGCAATAACTGCTAAGTATTAAATCCCTTTCTGTTTCTTTTGATCCCCTTCCTTTCTTATTTGTTTCCTTCCTTCCCTCCCTCTCATCCTATTCTCTCCCTCCCTCCCTTCCTTCTTTCCTTCCTTTTCTTCTTTCATTTCTTTTTCACAGAACCAAGAGTTTAAAACTGCAAATACAGACCTAGAGATTATTTTGCTCCATTCCTTCCATTGGAAAAGAAAAATATCAGGTCCAGAGAGGTGGAATTAACCTTTTTATGATGACTTCAACTATGCCCGAGTATTTATTTGGGGTGATACATAATATGAAGTATAATGAAACTTGAGAATGTGATATTTGGTTTCATAAGGGCCAACAATAGAACACTATTTTAATAATTCTGTGAGAAAAACAAGTTATTCCATGTCTCTGATTAAAGTTATACTATTAAAGAAATGGATGGTGTTTAACATTGACTGGATAGTATCAAATCTGTGGTTTTATTAGATTCCTTAGGACCAAGACAGATTTTTCACAAAGTCCTTGTGAGTTTCTAGATGACTGGTCAATTCAGAGTTCTGGAATGGAATTTAGGGATGCTGTCAAGCTGCAATTGTCAACTGAAGTGAGAATAAGCCCCTCATAATTTCTTTGTAAGACATCATCTGCCCCAAGCACGTGGACTGGTTTTGTTAAATTGATCCATCCCCTTTGTTACTTGATAACTGTGTCACTCTCAGGCTATGGATTTGAAGGAGTCATTTTAAGTCTTACTTTTTCAATCTTGTGCTTAGAGCACAAGAAATATTGGCAGATTGCCATTAGGAAATATGCAGGACTCGGCATTTTTTATGCCTCAAAGCCCAAATCTGAGCAAGACTTTACAAGCTTAAAATATATATTTTTTCCATTTTCCACAGACATGGAGCCATGGGGTTTCCTGGGCCTCTTCATTGAACATGACCCCTTGCATATTATCTGATTGTTTCATGTTCTTCATAGGTAACTACAAAGTCACTTTAACAATTTTGCAGCATTTAAAAAAGTGTTTTTGTTACTACTATTGAAAATCATAGGCACATATAAATGTAAAGATATCCATATCGTGAAGATTTATACTCACTTTTAATTGATTCTTCATTTTATAAACTACAAAGCAGTTATGATACACATAATATGTGAAAAGAAGTGGAAAGGCTAACTTGGATCTTAGTCAAAACAAAATGATTTAAACTCGTCTAAAATGTACAATTACTTATTTAGGACCTATAGAAGCAAATATTAGACCAGTGTTTAAATAATGCATTTGCTAGCTTATTAAAAATAACATAAGGGTAAGTAATTATTTGGGGGGATTTCTTTAGTAATTCTGATTATTCAAGGATTATTGTTATGAAGAAAAGGAGTGTTTATCATGAATTTAAATATCACTATGTAATTATTGCTAAATGAAATCAAGCTGACATTATTGTTTAATTCATTGCTGCTATAATGAAGGAAATATTGTTAAGAAGATTTTGACTCATTTGCATTAATTTTAAACCATGATTTAAAAGAGATTAATATTAGCACAAATGGCCCATATTAATAATCATACATTAAAACCTACTCTTGGGTAAGTTACTTAATTTATATCAGTATGTAAAATGGAATGAAAAGATAAATTAGTTGATATGCTATAACAGTATTGGCTAATATGGCTATTGATCAAAGAATGTGCATCTTCATGGATGTGTGTGTGTGTTTGAATAGCTCTGTTGACTGTCCTTAACTTACGGTACCATATGAGTTTTCATATTGTAACAAACCTTTTTAGGAACATCTCCATGCATAATCTTTAAAATAAAAAATAGATTCTTAGAAATATTTATTTTCAGTAATAAAATTGGCGTGCCAAAATGTTTTTCAAATGTGAAGAAGTTTTTGTCGCTTGGTACTTGTGTTTATCATTTTTCGATTAAACAACAATTGGATCTATGGCTGTTTCTCCTGAAGGCAATGGGAAGCTCTAGACAGCCAGGAATGCAAGAGGGCCCAGAACTTCTCCACGGCACAGAAGTGGGGTCTAACATAAATACTACAAACTGTAGGTTCCATAACTTTGTCCGCAGTTCACCCAATTTTCTCCAAGCCATGCACTAGGACTTTATGTCCTGACAGCTAAGCTTCCAGAGCGTCCATCAACCCGGTTTGTAATCCCTGCCCTGGAGAAGGGATTTCTCTAAAAGCCACCAGTGTTAATCAGTGCTTTGTTTACAGTCAAGGCTAAATACACATTCTGAATTTATTAAGAGATTGCAAGGATAGCAGACAAAAATTTTCTGTTCTCTTTGGGATTTTGATTGATCTCACTGATTAGGTTTTAATTAAAAAACAGCAATAACAAACCCTTAGTTCATGCTGATAAAAAGCAGACTCGCTTCATTTCCAGCACAGTGGGGAAAACAGTTGCTTTGTGAGTTCAAATTTACATCCCACACACCACCTGAAATTCTTAAATTTATTTCGTAGTTCAGATACTCAAACACTTCCCTCAAACATTTGCAATAAAGTGTCATTTTTTTCCCCTGACCACAGGAATAACAGGATATTTCTCATTTTGCTAGTTGTCATACCAATGTATTTCATTTGTATCATAAATAAATTGAGGTTCATGAAGCTTGGCATTTTGACAAAATGCCTTGACCCTGAATCTTGGTACTGCTCATTGGTGGCTTGCTTTAGTCTGTTTCTATGACCTAGACCTAGAGAGAGGGCCCTGCAGAGTCAGCCAAAGCTTTTTCAAGCCTATACAATAACCTGAGTTTAACTTCCTTGAGCTAGGATCCCAGCTCAGGAAAGTGAACAAAACAAATATTTCAGAACTATGCATTCTAAAATCTGATCAAAGTCCAGATATGCGATCTTGAATAATTTCCGCAATACTAAATCACCCGCATGATTTGCTGCCTTTTCTGGGAAGGAATGCTTGTAATTGTAACATGCTCATTTCACTTGAAATGAGCCATCTGTATTTTCTGAGACCCAAGGGAATAGTAACGGTATTTTGTGAGGTGGCTGTGTGAGGTGTATTAGTGCCTTCCTTTGGGCAACCATTCAAAATCACATTTTGCTCAAGATTATAATGTAATCTCACCTATCTGTAATTTTCACACCCCATTATCAGTCTCTTTCCAAGGACTTTTCCCTGATCAGCATATCAATGTATTTAGTAACTTTGGAAATAAAGCAGGTCTGACCAGTGACACAGAGAGGGATGAATCAACAGGGCCAAAAACCTCATGGAGATGAATCACACATTTGAGAAGGTCTCACTCAGCTCTATAGACTTTGGGACCAGAATGAACAAATAAAACACAGAAAAAATGGATACAAAAGTATTCAACAAGGGACAACATGCTGCCAAAAATATTTTGTGAGGAACAGATAGTCAATGTAAATGAGCAGACTTGCATATTTCATTTATTTGACTCATTAAAAAAATTTAACTCAAATGTCAACCTGTATTAGGCACTTTTTTAGGCCCTGTGTGGGGTACAAAGAAAAACAAACTAGCCGATTACACAGAACCTGTGAACTTTCAAAGTAAATGAAGAAAAACTCATGACCCAAAACCAACCCTAAAGACAAAGTGATAAATGCTCGAGACTCTCCAATGCTTACTTCAGAAATCCAAGAAGGCTCCTGGATTGACACATAGATAACTAGGCAGAAGAGGGAGAGAGGACAGCTGGTATTCTAGAGGATTGAAAGAACCAGAGGCAAAGAGCTAGAGGAGTGGAAATTTGTTGAGTTCACTAAAATGTAGGTAATAAGTACTTGGATGGGTATATAAGATTTTCACTTAGAAATGTGACATTTCATACATGCTATTAGTTCCCCATGAGCTTTCTTAACTCAAATGAAGAAATACTATTTTTTCTCCCAACCTCCCTAATCTGATTGTTATTTTTAAAGTTTTTTGTTGAAGTAAAAGTTTAATATGTTGAAATGTCCAAGTCTTAACTCTACATTTGACAAAGGAATTCAAACATGCAAACTACATTCTTGCCCTGATAAAGACATTTCTATATCTCCATAAATATTTCAGTTCCTTTCCTGTTATGATGGTTAACTTCATGTGTCATCCTGTCCAGGTAATGGTGCCTAGTTGTTTGGTCAAGCAAGCACTGGCTTAACTGTTACTGTGAGGACATTTTGTGGACTTAAATCAACAGTAAATTGACTGTATCTATGGGTAATTACATCTACAGTCAATTTAGAAGATTGCCCTCAGCAAAGATAAATGTTTTATCTAATCAGCTGAAGGCTTTAAAAGAAGGAGTGATAACTTCAGCAGTCAGAAGAGAGAATTTTCATCTCTACTTTAACAGACCAGCTTGTCCTGGGGAATTCACTTTGAAAACCTTCATTGAAATTCCGAGCTTGCAGACTGCCCTACTGAATTTGGGCATATACAACTACAGTTGCATGAAACAATATTATAAAATCTCATAATATTTACAGATATTTCCTGTAAGTTCTATTTGCCTAGAGAATCCTAACTCACCAGTTAATCCTTACCCCAAACTTGTGGCAATCAACAGTCTTACTTTTTTTTTCATATTAATTTTGTATGTGTGAAATCATACAACATGTACTCATTTGCGTTCAGCATTTTCGTTCGATATTTGGCTATGATCTTCATCTAAGTTGTTACATACATCAGAAATTTTTGTTTTCAATTACTCAGTAGTAATCCATTGTCTTAATATATAATAATATATTCATGCAGTCTCCTACCTGTGACTATTAGGGATATTTTCACTTTTGGCTGTTGTGATTAAAGTTGCTATAGCTGTTCTTAAGCAAGTGGTTTTGCGGAAAATATTACTCTGAACATTAATGTGATGATTTTGAGATTCAGCCATGTTATTCTGTGTCCACAATAATTTGTTCTTTTTCATTGTTAAATAGTGTGCCTTCTGTGAATATACACAATTTGTCTGTATACTCACCAGTTGAAGGGCATTGATTTGTAGTTTCTGACAATAATAAATAAATATCCACATATAGATATTTTTGTGACATGTCTTCATTTCTCCTAGGTGAATACCAAGGAGTGTGATGTTTAGGCTGAGAGACTGATTGCATGAATGAGCAGACCATATATAAAACAAAAAATGGCCAAACCATATAAAAACAGAACTCTATTCATAAATCTGCAACAACCAACCCAGGAAGCTTAACTACCTCCTCCAGCCAGGGCAAGAAACCAAAACACAAGTTCTGCAGCAACTGTCCACAAATGGTCAGGACTTGGCCAATAACTGCCAATTCCCCCCATTTTTGCCCCCACTTTCAACTCAGGGCCAACCAGAGAAAGACAAATATGCTCCTCAAACCAGTCACATAGATTGCCCCACTTGGAAGAGGCCCACCTCTAGTGTCTCTTGCCAATAACCTTCAATTGGAACACACCTAAAGCCTCTCCTTTTTTACATTGGAAAGAATTCTCACTTCCTTGCTTGCCTTTGTGTCACTTACAAATGTAAGCAATGATGACTGACTCTACTATGATGAACTCTGAAGCAATAGCCTCTGCTTGTTTTCATTTTGGAAGTATCAATTTATTGCCACAGTTACCATGGAGATGGCACCAGGATCCAGTTTGCACCACCTCTTGTCATGCAGTTCAGCCTTTGAGCAGATGTGATATCCACATAGCTCATGTTTTGGTGAATCCACACCAATGAGATAGGTCACTAGGACTGAGCTCTGCTCTCTTTGCAGTGAATTTCTCAGCTATTTATTCTCAGTTTGGTCCTGAAATTTTGTTACTAATTCCAATTTATTTGGCATCCTTGGTGAAGTCAGACAATTCCTTTTCATCCCATCTGCTCTACTTTTTGTTTTTTGCTGTCTGAAGAAGGAGAATTGCAGAGTAGAATATAGGTATCAGCCCAACATGTCTGTTGTTCAGGCTGGCTTCATGGATTGAAGAGTTTATTGTTCTCACCAACAAACTTTTCTGTGGGTCATCAATAGAACCAGATGAGATTGTCCTTCCATCTCAAATTTTTGTTCTAAAAACTTGTGTTAAATCTATAGAGAGCATTCTCTCTGGTTTCCTACATATTGGGGAATGCGGATGATTGGGTTTGCATGCAGATGTGGTCCAGTGTCTATCTGGGAGTTTGAGATACAAGGTACACAAGCATTACATTTCTAACAACCATTGCCAATTCCCATGTGGTTGTCTATGTCTAAATCATTTCTTCCTCCAGGAAAATTCCATGCTCTTATATGTACTCTCATTATAATTCTAAGTCTTGTAACTGTCTTTCTAAATAGGACAGTTCCACCAATGATGGTTCATAAATGGCTTCTCTGGGAATATTTGACTTGAATGAAATTTTTCATATGAGAGGCAACTTAGAAAGAAAGGGAACATGATTTCTTAGTTCCAATATTTCATTGTCATGCAGAGTTCTCTTCATGAAATTCTAAATACAAACTTTCTTCATTATAGAATTTAAAACTTGGATGTGAGCTGACTAGTAATTCGTAGATGAATTTAAATTCCTTTGGGTCCACATGACCCAGAACTATCTGACCTAGCAGATCACTATGGCAAACAAGAATGTGTTTTTGAAAAATAAGTCTCAAAGATAAATCTCCGGTGAGATTCAAAGAAGCCATTATTAAATATCAATATTTATCCCAAGTTTGAAAGGAATAATGGGAAAAAAATCTAGTTATATTCTTCATTCAGATAAACTCTGACACTCTCAATATGGCTATTTGTTGAGACCAGATGATTCCAAATGCATTTTAGATAAAAATGTCTCCATGAAACTATGAATTGTGGTATAGAAAAATAGGTTGCTGTCTTAAATCAATATTGGTGGAAAACTTTAAAAAGACAGCTGAAGTTATTTTCAGGTCATGTGTCATCTGGTAACACATAATCCTGAAAACAACTGTAAAGGTGAGATATGGCCAAGAAACAAAGTTTTGAGTGCACTTTGAACATCCTCATATGAATTTTATTTAACTTCCACCCTTGATGGGGTTTGAATATGTTTTAGTTATTGTATGTCTATTTTCAAGAGGGATAGAAGAATTTTCTTGCCAAAGAGCTACACTGCTTACAGTTGCTAAAAAAACTGTTTGATCTGTGATTCCAGTCTGGGGAATACCAAATTGTATATCAAGTGCTTGAGGCACACACTTTGTGGGAGCCATTACAAAATTATTCTGTAGGGTATTGGCCCTACTAAAAAAAATTACGCTGTCCTTAACAATCCATAATCTTCTAGAAAGGTTGAAGGGACCCATGACATCCTTAAATTAGAAAAACTTTCAGAAACCCTTGTGCTCCCTAGGCCAAAGATACTCTTATTAATTCTTTTCCTTTTTTTTTATTTTTGAATGCTGTTTGGCAGGGTCACATACCATTATTTTACCATGTGAGTATCCTGTTATTGCAGTGCCATTTTTGTTGTTGTAGGATGTTTGTTTGTTTGTTTTTGTTAGTTTGTTTTTTGGGAAAGTGCATGGGCCGGGAATCGAACCCAGGTCTCCCACATGGCAGGCGAAAATTCTACCACTGAACTACCCTCATACCCCACTCTTAATAGCTCTTAAGGTCATATAGTCTACTTCTTTGGAGAACATTGGTAACCCCATGAACTGGGAACTGGAGGACCCATGCATTAAGGATTTCACATCTGATACTAGACTGTCTTACTGCAAGCAGGTATGGAAAGTATTGTAAGGGACTCATGTAGTGTATTCAGTCCTATCACCAGCATGTTCAAGTTGCTTTCTTATATCTTCCTACTCAGCTTCTGCATGATCTTCAACTACAAGATTACACCTTACTGGAACAGATATCAGACAAAACCTGCTCTTAAACCTCATTGGAATGGTCTTTATCAGGTACTATTAACAACAAATACAGCAATGAGATTCTAGAAAATCAATTCTTCTGTTCACCTTTAGGAACTAAAGAAGCATTTCAGAATTCCACATAATTGTAGGGTTATTCAGATATGGGGTCTCGCGCTAAGAATCCACAGAGATTCTCTAGAAACAGCACATGTTCAGATGATGACGCCTGACCTAATACCTTTGTAATAAGCAGATGACTTCACACTGTGGTCAGCTTCCATATCAGACCAAGTTTTCTGTCTAATTTCTATTTGGGTTTTTATGTTTTCTTATAATCAAATGACATATGTCATTTTTACCTTTCATTTCTTCTTGTAACTAAGTCAAAGAACAAACTCATTCTAACAGCATTCGTAGATTATCCCAAATAGTGTCCATTGTTCTCAGTCTTACTGATGACTAGATATGATGGTCATCATGAGAAACCTATGGGAAAAACCTCTGGGTAATTCTGGTGTCATCAAGTGAAGCCATGGAAAATTACAGTTGATGGACTTTTCATGTGTAACTATATGAAAAAATAACTTTAAACAAATCAACCTGTAACTTTGCTAATTTTCCTCTCTCTCAGAAAAAAAAGTTATTAGAACATATTGATCAGTCCCAAGTTGGTTCTAAATTTGAGTTAAACAACCTAAATAGGGAAATATCTGAATAATTTGCACAAGAAGAGACAAATAAAGAACCAATATGTAAACCAGCTAATTAATGTAAGAGATCATGTCATGAACAACTCCATTTCTCCTGAATCTTCTTGTGTCCCTTACTGGATAATAATTCCTTTGTTGCTAAGATGTCTGGTTCTGTTTGCCTCAAACTAACATCTCATGTACTTTAGGAATAAAATTGAGAGAACACATCTATAAACAATGTTCATCATTCTGTAATTCACCAGGGATGGAAATTCCAACAGAGAAGAAAGCTCCAAGATGAAATCATATTTGATTATTCAGGCACACAATTTGAAGGAATTACTGATTTATTGCTTATGTGTACAGGAGAAGTTATCCTATCCATGAAAATCATATAAATAAAGAAGACTATAATAAACATATTGCTAACTCTGACAGAAGTTATTAATGATGGCACCTCTTCCCTAGATAGAATATAGGTCAATCTCAATTTACTTCTAAAGTAGTGATAGACAATCATTGCTCTAGATTTCTTGTTAGTGAGCCCTGGTAGTATCTATGCCATTGCTAATATTCTGAACCATACTTAAATAAATGAAACAACCAAGGTGCAACAAGCTATAGATCACCTTAAGGAAAATGTTTTTTTTGCTTCTCTAAGATCAATTCTCACAGCCTAGAGAATCTGTTTTCTTGACTTGGGAAATTTGGATTTCTGGTACTAAAACATCTTAGAGTGACTATTAATTGTCTTTGTTTAGTTATGGTGTTATGGTGCTGTTGTGTTGCATTCTATCCAGAGTCTTTTATGTATCTAAACATAGGCTCTCTCATCAGATGACCACCATGATGATAAACTAACAAAATAGCAAGGTTATCTTGTAATATAGGTTAATTTTGGAGATAACTGGGCAATCCCTGAGTGATGAAAATCTGTACTTAGGGCCTGCACTGAATTAGTCAACCTCTCACAAGTGAGAGAGTATTCAAAAGAGTGTTGGGTAGGCTGGTAGACTGAATATGCAATGGACAGGCCATATATAAAAATAAAATTCTGACTCAGACTCACTACCTCTGCAGCAACTACCCTGAGAAGCCAAAGTGCAACCTCTGCAAAAAATCATCCCAATATGAAACTGAAGTTTAGCTTTGTATATTATGGAAGTTATTAATTTTTTATTTATCTGCCATTTGAATAATGTGTGTGATGGCTGAGTTCATGAGTCAACTTGGACAGGTTACAGTGTCCAGTTGGCTGGTTAAACATGCCTTGGTCTGATTGTTGCTGTGAGGCTATTCCATGGACTTAAGTCATTAATAAATTGACTGCACTATCACTGGTTACATTTACAATCAACTGAGGAGATAGCATTCAATACCGAGAGATGTCTCATCCAATCTCTTGAAGGCTTTAAAGGAGAAGTGATGATTTCAGCAGTCAGAATAGAGAATTCCCATCTCTATTTAAGCCACCCAGCATCTCCTGGGGAATTCACAGAAAACCATTATTGGAATTCATAGCTTTCAGCCTGCCCTGTGGAATTTGGACTTTTGCATTCCCACAGTTGGTGCAACAAGTTTTATAAATGCCTCATAATATTTACAAGTATCTCTGGTAGGTTCTGTTTTCATAGGGAACCCTGACTAAGACATCGTGTGATCATTTTTTCTTTGTCATTTTCTTTTTCTAAAGTTAACGAAGCTTTGACCTAATATATCTTATTGAAATTTTGTAATAATTTAGCCCCAAAGGATCCTAGAAGGCATGCAAGAGCCCAAATCAACTGTTAAGTGTTATTATCCATATAGACCAAGTCTGGTTAAGGATGGTTGAGCATTATCATCCTATAAACCAGATCTGCTAGGACTCTTAACTAGAGTGAATGCTCCAAAACTGTAGATCATGACCAGTGCCTCCAGGTCACATTATGCTTTCTTTGAGACCTTCCCAGAAGCTTTTGACTGAGATGTTACCTTTAGGCTTCTACTCATCATGTGAAGTTCCTTGTTTATTTTACTTGTTGATTTTTTTAAAAATACACATATTCATAAGAAAAAGAGAAGCATTGTACTTATCAGAACTCTTGGAGTTGTAAAAGTGTTTGAAAGCAATGCTTTGCTAAGCCAGGCATGTTGTAAGGGTGAGAAACCAAAAAGAAGGTTCAAATATGACCACTGTGCTGCCTTTTTAATGGGTGGGTTCAATTGGAGGTCAACTGTTCGGCATTTGAAGGAGAGTGATGTTTTACGCATAATAGAGGAGGTCATCAGCTTATCTGGGCACTATATAAGAGCAGAGGGTGAGGAAGAGTAAGATAGGGGTGGGGTGACGGATGCTTTGGGGAGAATGTGATCAACACAGAGATGCACCTCCAGATGCTACTTCAAGGAAAGCTTGCCACCCAGCTGCAAGGAGTGTGGACAGCAAAATGTCCAAGAATCAGGTATTCAGAGTCTGCTTATCTGCAGAGAGCAGGCTTCTGCTCTCCTGGGGCAGCCCTGGTCACTGACAGAAGCATGAGTTTCATCATGGCCCAGACATTTTGGCCTGCTTGCTCCTGACCTCCTGGCTGGGTTGGCTGAAACTTTGTTGGACATGTGACACTGCCCAATTTCTCTCTCTGCCCCTGTCTGTAACCTGCTACCTCCACATTTCTTTCACAGATATGGATACTTCATGGACATTTGTATGCCAAACTCCATCTAATCATCTCTGAAGAAACCAAACTATGACAGGAAGATAATTAAATAGATATGAAAATGTCTTTTCACTCAAGCTCCCTAAACCACCAATATTTGTCAAATAGGAATTTTAAATAGAATAAAACATAGGAGCCCTTTATTCCATCATTCCTATCATAATTTCACTCTCAGAGCTTTGCACACAACAGCTTTGGTCAATGATCCATTCTTATTTGGGGTAGTTAGATGAGGGTGGCATTCTTTCTTTGAAATGGGAACTCTGTACAGACATGAGAGCTGGGAGGTAGGCAGACAAGACAGTTTCTGCTTTACCAGCATTGTTGTCATACCATCTTCCTTCGATACTGTCATGAACTGTTCTATAGGTTTGTTTCATGTTTAGTGCTACTGCTGTTCATTTCACATTTTACCTTAAAATGCATGCATAAGGAATGTTTTCTTGGGGGGGTTGAGGGATTAATCATAAACAAGAAACTAGATTTCCTGTTAATGATTTACTTGGTTTGTGCAAAATTATTGATACAGTCAGTTTGTCCAAAATGTCTCCTGGATGGTGACATTATTGCTAATAGCTGTTTCTGTCTGCCTAGAAATGTAGCATAGAGGAATGGAAATACAAGTCATGGGTAAGGCCTATTTGGTGTTTGGAAGATTGAACCCAATTTCCACTCTACTTCTGAGACATGTATCTCTCTATATTGCACTTCCAACACAGGGATAAGCCATAATTGACAAAGGAGACATAAACTTATCAAAGGGCTCTGATCAGGGTATACTGAAACCCAAGCTCATGTGATGAGGATCCAAAAGAAGGGCATTACTGTTAACTAAAAGATTAAGTCTAAATAGAGAGTTCCCTCCAAGATATATTCATTCATTCAGTTTTAATTTCCAAGCAATTCATTAGGGAGCCCTTGAGGCCTGCTGATATTTGGCAATATGGAGACGCTCTCTGTTGTGGTTAAATTGTCTCCTAAAAAGATAACATTTCAGAATGTGAACTTATTCGGAAATACAGTCTTTGCAAATGTAATCAAATTAAGATGAAGCCATACTGGGTTAGGAAGGGCTCTAATCTACCATAACAGGTGTCCTTCTAACAAAAGGAAGACAAAGGCAGAGACCAGGAAAAGTCCATCTGAAAATGAATACAGAAATTGGAGTGATTCTGCCACAAGCCAAGGAACATCTGGGTCACCATATTTTGGAAGGCGCAAGGATTGATTTTCCCTAGAACCTTCAGAAAGAACATGGCCCTGCTCATCCCTTGATTTCAGATTTCTAGCCTCTGGAACTATGAGGAAATAACATCTATTGCTTTAAGCCACCCAATTTGTAATGCTTTGTTACAGCAGTCTCAGAATACCAATGAAGGCCCTGCATTAGATTCCGGATAAAATTCTGAAGGCATCATTTGAAGGATGATAAGGAAGGAGAATAAAAAGAAGTCATTTTCCTTTAGGCATAGTGAGAATTCAAAGGATGATGGGCATCTTTGGATAATGTTGCTTTAGGATCAGAATGCAAACTCAAATCTTTGAATTTAGATCTCCTTTTAGTTTCTAGGCTGCTTAAGCAAATGCCATGAAATAGGTTACGTTAAACAATGTGAATTTATTTGGGTCATGATTTTGAGACCATAAAAATGTCCAAATAAAGGCATCATCAAATGATGCTTTCTCCCTGATGATTCGAGCATTCTGGGGCTGACTGCTGGTGATCCTTGGTTGTTCTGTCCCATTGCTGCTATGGTTAGTTTCATGTGTCAACTTGGCCAGATGATGGTGCCCAGTTGTCTGGTCAAGCAAGCACTTGCCTAACCACTACTGCAAGGACATTTCATTGTATGCAATCAATATATTGGTTGCATCTATGTTGATTATATCTGCAATTTGCAATTGGTGATGTTTAATCTAATCAATTGAAGTCTTTAAAGATCAGAAGAGAGACTCTCTCTCAGCTTTAGCCAGCCAGCCTCTCTGGGGGATTCATGGAAGCTCTTCCTCAGAGCTTTCAGCTCACGGCCTGCCCTGTGGAATTTGGACTCATGCGTCTTCACAGTTGCATAAGACACTTTTATAAAAAACTCATATTTATAGATATCGCCTCTTGTTTCTGTTTATGTGGTGAACTCTGACCGGTACAGCTTGGTACCAGACGTGGGGTGGTTCTTGTGAAGCAGAATCTTAAAAATGTGTTTTTGCAAATGATTTTCTACATAGATTAGACTCAAAGGCATTAATGACTCTATTTCCAATAATCAAACTGGACTGACAGCCCATGCCATGAGTTGGTAATAGAGATACACAGAATATCAGCATTTGATTCTGCTAATCGTACTCTTATATGAGGTAAGGTTCTGGTTGACAGTGTTTTGACACCTTAACAGAGTTTTTTGGAGTTAAGAGGTATAGTAATGTTGGCTCCTTGTTCTTAAATGTGCTAGATACATTTATAAGAGAAAAGGATGAGCTGAAGACTCCAAATTTGCAACTTAAACACTGTATGAAGATGTGTTTTTTCTGTGTGTGCTCAGAAAGAAAATCTTCTTTTCTGTGGTTGCAAACTTGAGATCTCTGAAAAACAGATTGAGATTTTCATTGTTGAATAGCATATTTACAACATAAACTAAAATCTCAATCTTGCAGGGTATCTGCTGTTATGGTAAAGGCATTGATTGGAAAAGATTAGGATCCTGAAAATTGAGGATGGGGACATAGGGGTTGATAATGGTGGCAGTGAGAAATTGGAACCCTACATGCTGCTGAGTCTTTGCTAGATAAACCTTTAATGGTCTTCCCTGAGGAAATAGCCCTCACACCTCCAGCCTTCCCAGAGGAAGCAACTACCTAACCTCCACCTGTCTTGAGAAAACAGCTTCTGGGCCACCAATATGCCCTGAAGAGTCTTCCACCCAAGTGCCACCTAAGAGATTAACCCTTCAGTTCCCACTAAACATGTAACCGTATACCCTAGGGAAATGGCCCTCACTCTTATGTTTGGAGAAATTAATCCTGTTTCACTGGGTGAGACTGAAACAGAATGCATAATTGGAATAGACATACTGAGCAACTGGCAGAATCCACAAATTGGTTCCCTGACTTGTGGAATGAGGGCCATTAGAAGGAAAGGCCAAAAGCCAGGGACTAGAACTGCCTCTAACTAGCCAAATAGTAAATCAGAAGCAATACTGGATTCCTGGAGGGATTGTAGTGATTACTGCCACTTATAAGGACTTGAAAGATGGGTGGGTGGTGGTTCCCACCACATCTCTGTTCATCTCTCCTATTTGGCCTGTTCAGAAAACGGGTGGATTTTGGAGGATGGCAACAAATTATTTTAAACTTAACCAGGTGGTGACTCCAATTGCAGCTACTGTTCCAGATAAGGTATTGTTTGAGCAAATCAACACATTCCCTGGCACCTGGTATGTAGTTAATCATCTTGCAAATACTTTTGCATCAATATCTGTTATTAAAGGCCACCAAAAACAGTTTTCATTCAGCTGGCAAAGCCAACAGTGTAACTTCACTATTCCTACTTCAGGGGTATGTCAACTTTCCAACTTTGTAACATAATCTTGTCCACAGAGAGCTTGATTGCTTCTCCCTTACACAAGACATAACACTCATCCATTATATTGATGATATCAAATTGATTGGACCTAGTGAGCAAGCAGTAGCAACTACTCTAAACTTATTTGTAAGACATTGGTGTAGTCGGAGAATGGAAAAGAAATCAAAGAAAAATACAGAGGCCTTCCACCTCAGTAAAATACTTAGGTATCTAATGGTGTGGAGTATATTGAGATATCCTTTCTGAGGTGAAGAATAAGCTGCTGCATCTGGCCTCTTCTATGACCAAAAAAGAGGCCTGATACCTACTTGGACTCTCTGGGTTTGGGAGACTACATATTCCTCTTTTGGATGTGTTACTCAGCCCATTTATGGAGTGACAAAAACAGCTGCTAATCTTGAGTGTGGAACAGAAAAGAGGAGGCCCTGTGACAGATTCAGTCTACTGTGCAAGCTTTTCTGATCCAGCAGATTCAATGGTGCTGGAAGTGTCAGTGGCAAATAGAGATGCTCTTTGGAGACTTTGGCAAGCCCCTATTGGAGAATCACAACATAGGCCCTTTGGATTTTGGAGTAAAACCTTACCAACCTCTGCAGATACTTACTCTCCTTTTGAGAAATAGCTTTTGGCCTGCTACTAGAACTTAGTAAAGACTGAACACTTAACCATAGGCCACTAAGTTACCATGAAACCTAAGTTACCTATCATGGCCTGGGTGTTGTCTGGCTGACCAAGTCATAAATTTGGGCATGCACAGCAGAACTCCATCCTAAAATGGAAATGGTACATATGAGATCAGGCTCAAGCAGGTTCTGAAGACACAAGTAAGTCACATGAGGAAATGGGCCAAAATTCCATGGGCCCCACTCCTGCTACATTACCTTCTCTTTTCTACCCCAGTGCTATGGCATTTTGGGAAGTTCCTTACAATCACTTGACTGAAGAAGAGAAAACTGGCTCATTTACTGATGGTTCTGCATGATATGCAGGGACCACTTGAAAGTGGACAGTGGTAGCACTACACCTCCTTTCTGGGATGTCCCTAAAGAACAGTAGTAATGAGGAAATCTTCCCAATTCATTTTGCTTGGGAAGAGAACTGGCCAAGATTCATTAGCATACTGACTAATGGGCTATTGTTAATGGTTTGGCTGGATAATCAGAGACGTGGAAAGAGTATGGATTAGAAAATTGGTAACAAAGAGTTCTGGAGAACAGGTATGTGGATCGACATTTCTGAGTGGACATAAAGCATGAAGATATTTGTGTTTCATGTGAATGCTTACCAGGGGGTGACTTTGGCAGAGGAGGGTTTTAATAATCAAATGGATAAGATGAACCATACCAAGTAGGTATTGTGTGAACACCAGACATCCTCTTTCTCCAGCAACTCCTGTCATTTCCCAATGGGCTCATGAATAAAGTGGTCATAATAGTAGGGATGGAGGTTATACATGGGCTTAGCAATATGGACTTCCACTCACCAAGACCAACTTAGTTACAGCTACTACTGAATGACAAAACTGTCAGCAGCAGAGACCCACACTCATTCTCCAATATGGCACAATTACCTGTGGTAATCAGTCTGCTATGTGGTGACAGGTTGACTACGTTGGACCACTTCCATCGTGGAAGGGTCAGTGATTTGTTCTAAGTGGAATAGACTCATACTCTGGATATGGGTTTGCCTTCCTTATGTGGAATGCTTCTGCCAAAATTACCAATTGTAAACTTACAGAATGCCTTATCCATTATCATGTTATTCTACACAGTATTGCTTCTGATTAAGGAGCCCATTTCTACAAAAATGAAGTGCAGAAATGAGTACATGCTCAAAGAATTCTCTGGTCTTACCATTTCCCCCATCATCAAGAGGCATGTAGGCCGATAGAATGTGACCTCTGAAGACTCAGTGATGGCACCAATTAAGTGACAGTTCCTTACAGATTTGGGCAATGTTCTCCAGGAAGCTGTGTATGCTCTGAATCAGTGTCTACTCTATGATGCTGTTTCTGCTATAGCAAGGATTCATGGGTCCAGAATCAAAGGATGGAAATGGAAATGACACCACTCACTACCACTTAGTGATCCACTAGAAAAATCTTTGCTTCATGTCCCTGAAACCTTATGTTCTGGTGGTCTACAAGTCCTAGCTCCAAAAGGAAGAGGCCCCTACCAGGAAGCACAGCAATGATTCCATTGAAATGGAAGTTAACACTGCCACCTCAGCACTTTGAGCCATGCTTCTGAATAAATAGGTAAAAAAAGGAATTACTGTACTGACTGGGGTGATTGACTCTGACTATCAATGGGAAATAAGACTACAGCTATGCTATGGAGGTAAAGAAGAGTTTTCTTGGAGCACAGGAGATCCCCTAGGGTATCTCTTAATACCCAGTGATTAAATCCATGGAAAACTACAATAACCCAATCCAGGCAGAACTACCAATGGCCCAGAAACTTCAGGAATGAAGGTTTGGCTCACCCCACCAGGCAAAAAGACATGGCCTGCTGAAGTGTTTGCTGAGGGTAAAGGAACCATGGAATGGGTAGTGAAAAAAAAGAATTGATAAATATGGAACAGTGACCACTTGAACAGTTACAGACAAGAGGACTGTAATGGTATGCATATTTCTTCCTTTCTTTCTTATGAGTATATTTGTATTTGTACATAGAGCAAATATCTTTTGTTTTCTTCTCTATCTTATCCCTTTATCATATGATATAAGTTGTTCCTGTCATAGCATTAAAGTTTTAGAATATCAAGTTTAAGAGTGAATGTTACCCAAGGACTTGCACCCTATTCTGGAGAAATTTAGTGCACTTGCACTTCTGGTTGTATGCAAAGCAGCTGAGTAATGTTAAGCCAAAAATATGTCTTTATTTGTGCCCTATTTAGAGATTAAGTATGTTTTAAAGTGATGTATACAGTTTTCAAGGTGACAAAAGGTGTCTGAATTCATTTTGCTTGTAAAGGACTCCAGGAATAGAATTAAGATCTATCCTGATTGGGCCAGGCCACACTCAACTTAACTTACAACTTAGGGCTTCAATGAATTTTCCTTTATGAAAAGTCCTACTTACAAAGGATTCACATACACAGGAATAGATTAACTTTAAGAACATATTTTTCTGGGGCACATACAGCTTCAAACTACCATAAATTTTAACAATGAATTTTCAGTGGTTATTGTAAAGGACAGGTGTTGGGGTAATATAAGTGGAAGTGAAATATAGGTAGAGAGAAATGAAGAAGCCTACTTTCCTGATCCAAAACCCCTGCCTATGTAATCCATCTTCTGAAAAACAAAATAGATTAAATTTTAAAATAAATCACATTTTGGTTGTTTAGGTATTTTAAGGTGAAAATGCATTTCTACATCTATCAATTATAAATATATTCTTATATTGCTTTAAATGAGTATTGAGTAGCAGAAATCATTACCACGTACAGATGTGTGATCTTTGTCAGCATTCCATGGCATAAGCATTAACACATTTTACATTATCAGAGAGTAATAAATGCCTGCAAAATATTTCATGTGTTAAGGAGAAACAAACTTAATTGTGCTTTAGTGCATAATTAACTTCTGCACTTTTTCTTTTTAAGTATTAAATTCCTCTAATTGTTCTTCAGGTTTGCTACCATAGGACAGAAAATTAAAGCAGGTTTTCTTTGGTATTTAGGAAACTAGGAATGTTGTTAGCTGTTGGGTTTGGGGAAAAATTGAAACCTGAGATGAAAACTAGAATTTTTCTTCATAGAAAATCATGCTCATTTAAAGTTAGGGTACCTTAAGATATATCATGTGTTCTACCAGAATAGTATGCTGATGATGAAGTGAAAGGCTCAGCTGATGCTCTTACATTGTTATGTATCAGAAGATTGGTTAATTGACAAAATAACAATAATATTTTTACAATAATTTTCACCTCCTAATATTTCTATTTACCTTGTCATTTGATTCCCAGGACGTAGGCAGAACAGAACTTACCATTACCCCAACTTTCAACAGAGGAAGCTGATCAGAGATGTCCTGAGGCTTGTCCAGGAACACAGGACCTCTGACTTCAGATCTCAAACTACCTGTGGCCAGCCTTAGAAATGGTTCATCCTCCTGCTGTTGTAACAGAGAGAGGTCTTAGTGAGCCCTTTTATAATTGTCCTTCAGGAGAAACTGGAGAGGATGTTCAGAGCTTTATCATGATGAGTTTGTCTGCAGACATCAGACCATGTGGAATGGGAGGAGAAGGGCCAGGTGACTCTACATTAGAAGATTTACTTGTAAGTAAAATGCTGCATTTATTTCCAATGAATTGATAACCTCATTGGTCCTTGACAAGTTTCCCTTTGCCTTTCATTCTTTAATTTTTATATGAATTCAGATGAATGTTTAAATTGTTAGGAAAGTATGAGTAATCAAGATAGTTACTTCCAACTTTCCAACATTTTCTTTTCTGATGAAATTATTTACATACAATAAGACACTGGTAATTATTTTATTTTGAAATAAAATTAACAAATGAGCTTTTAATTTTGCTTTTTTTTTGGGAGATCTAATTTTGTAGTTGTATCAAAGGGCATTTGGAAAATTGAGTAGGACTAATTTCAATTTACCATATTTTGTCCCTACGAAATGTTTTTTGCCTTATCTGTGCCTGTCCTGACCATATCCATCTTCTTCACATATTTTATTTCCCCTACAGAATATATTTTTTCACTTGACCCTAATAATAAACTTTTGTCTGGTTTGATGGGTAAAAGAGGATCTAGGAGAAGGAAAAAAAAGCTCTTTATAGCACTGGGCCCACTTCTCCAATTCTGAATGTCTTCTTTCATTTCATTCCCTTTTTTCTTGGATTTTGAGCCACCCCATGGAGGTACCAAAATTCAATTTCTTCTCATAATCTGTTTCTTTTATGACTTTATTTGCTTATTGAATATATCAATTAGTACTTATAATAGTCATTGACCAATAAGTTTAATTTTAATGGAAAAAATGAGTGTGGTAGGCATAACAATGGACTCCCTAATAAATACTTTGAGGTTTTAGTTTTCAGATATATTGCACAGCAAAAGGGAATTAAGTTTGCAGATGCAATGAAGTTTGGTAATTAGCTGACTTAAAATATGAATATTATTTTGGATTATCTGTGTGAGTCCAACGTAACATTCCACTGAAAAGCTGAAGAGAAAGACAGAAAAGTGGAATGGGGACATGTAACAACAGAAATGGGAAGAGAGATTTGAAGTGTGAAAGGGACTCAATTAGGGGGCTTTGCAAGTGGAAGAAGGAGCCATAGACAAGGAATGCAGGAAGTGTCTAGAAGCTGAGAATAGCAAGGAAACTGAGTCTCTTCTAAGGCCTCCAGAAAGGAATCAGCTCTGCTAAAACTTTGATTTTCACTTAGTGAGACACATATCAGACCCCTGCCTTTAGATCAGTAAAAACATAAAGTTGTGTCATTTTAAGGTGCCATGTTTGTGATGATGTGTTACAGCAGCAATAGAAAACTAATATAATGAAATGCTAAAGGTATATGGAAACAGTTACAGACACGATTGAAATACGGCTTTCCTGAAGTAATGGGCTGATGCCACTACCATGTTTGCCACGGGAAATGATAAGAAGAGAACAGAGTAGGGCTGGAGATGGGTGAGAGGATTGTCATCATGGGTCGTGCATGTGGGAAACCCTTACACATTCAATTTCTGAGCATATCTTCAAATGATACATCATGACTCTGTGTGTGTATGTGTTTGTAGGAGTATGTGTATGTATGTGCTTGTATGTGTGTGTGTGCATATTCTGTGATCTTGTTTTGGCATTAACATTTTAATACACAGGATTTTCAGAGTTGGACATGGAGAAGACTCTCTGAGACACTGTTTTGATTTGCTTGAGCTGCCAGAAGGTAATATATCAGAAATAGGTTGGCTTTTACAATGGGAGTTTATTAACTTACAATGTCCAGTTCTTAGGCTGTAAACATGTCCAACTCCAGCATGAACAAGACCATATGTGGAGTCTGAAGACAAGCTGCTGGCATCCAGGCCACCTCTGTCACATGGGAAGGCACATGGTTGGCATCTGCTCATCCTTCTTTCCTGGGTTTCAGCTTCTACCTCCAGAGGCCTCTACCCTCAGCTCTTCTGGGGCTTTTTCTATGAGTTTCTTTTAATTTCATTTCTATTCTTCTGTATGTGTTTTTTCCTTTTATACACAACTCCAAGAGGATCCAAGTCTCACCCTGAATGGGGCAGATCACACTCATTTGAAATAACCTAATCAAAAGGTCCTGCCTACAAACAGTCTATACGCACAGGAAAGGATTAAAACGGCATCACCTTTTCTTGGGTAAATAATAGCTTCAATCTACCACAGATACTATCTGAGCATCTCTCACCATGGCTATCTTCACACAGCCTACTTGTCAATCTCTACATATTTCATTGCACTGACTTTGCAATTGACTGCTTAGGAAATTAAGAAGTGAAAATGTAGTGTAATTTCTTGTTAGCTCTTGAAGATTTCTCTTCCTTTTTAGCTATGCACAGAAATACAGATAGTTCTGCAGGCTGCTTTCAATCTCTTCCCTTTCCTCATTCATATCTTCTCAGTTGCCCTTTCTTTTGAACTATAAAGACTTAAGAAGTAAGCAAATTAAATATAATCATGTGTATAGCATAAAATATGTGATAAATCAATTGATTCTTCAAGTAATACATGGATATGATTATATAGGATAGTCCCCTGATGTTTTAAATTTTTACATTGAATTAAATTAATGGGGAATATTTTCTCATCAAAGTATAGTCTGCTTATATTTTCACAGAAACTTAGCATTTTGTTTCCTGTTCGTTTAAAGCAATTTGTGCTGAAGTGCCCCACATACATTCTGTGTTGTGTATATACTTTGTATTTATGGTATATTTTGTGAGTATGACTAATACTGCATGCCTCTATTGCCCAACCTGTACCATTTATTGAACTAAATAGATGTAAATAAATAAATAAAATAATGCTGGACTTATAAATATGGATGGAAAAACAATGTGTCTTTTTCAAGAACTTTATGAAAATTTCAGAAATAAATTCCACATTTAAGTGCTAGTTATCATCCTTATTAAAATGAATGAGAATCCTGTAGAAGGCTATCACAAAAGATTGTAATTCAAATGGGGGTGTTTTTTGTAGTAACTTACTATAATATTGAGCTCCAGTTTCATCATATTCAAATGAGTGAATCCACTTTTTCAAATACCTATATAAAAAGTCATATAGATAAAAGAAATAAATGTGCTGAGAATTGTAGAAATTATGTTACTAGATGTTCTTAAAAATCACTATCTCAGCTCCCAAGAATGATGCAAAGAATGGAATATGTGGTCTCGCCAACTTCCATTTCTTCTTGAGAGTTTGCTAAGAAAGTTGACAACAACCACAAAGATTTTGCATCCTGCATGTTAAAATACACCAATACTCAGAATATATCCAGAAGAGTTGAGGGCAGTGACACAAACAGACATTTTAGAACTTTTGACTGTTTACAATTTTATTAATATACTGTTCAAATATATTCAGATCTAAGTAGAACTTAAAAGCTTAAAAATTTGTTCATTTTAGATTAATTTACTTTACTCTTATTTTCCTTTAATTCTTGTATTATAATTCTCTAATCTATTTGATCTCTTCTTTATTTTCTAGATTTAAGGTTTACATTTTTGTACAACTTGTAAATTTCAGAAATGTTAAAGCAGAATGAAACTGGAACAACTAATGTATCAATTTGTTCTGTGTTTGCAATCATTATGTTCAGTTGATTTGTAAAAGTTTCTCTCATTATGTTCTGTAAATTTACCATGAAACTGAATTAGTGAGTGCTGAACGATTGCTGCGAAGTCTTTTAAAATCTGTATGATTCCTCAGAAACCTAAATACTGAGTTGCCCTATGGCTGGGCAATACCAATGCTAGGTATATACCCAGAAGAGCCGAAAGCAGTGACACAAACAGACATTTGCACACCGATGTTCATAGCAGCATTCTTCACAGTTGTCAAGAGATGGAAACAATCCAGGTGTCCATCAACAGATGAGTGGATAAACAAAATGTGGTATATACATACGGTAGATGACTATACAGCATTTAGACAAAATGATGTCCCAAAACATATGACAATATGGATGAAACTTGAGGACATAATGCTGAGTGAAAAAGTCAGACAGACATGAAAGGACAGATGCTGTATGATTTCACTATTATGACTCTGATAAAGCCACCAGTGATTTGGAGTAGCTAGAAGGAAAAAGTCTGAGTTGAGGGCATGGTAACCCATGACAAACTCTGGGAACTGTTCTAGCTGCTTGCTGTGTGCTTTGAAAATTGTTGCTTTTTTCTTTCTTTTCTTTGTGTATATGTGTTATATTTTACAACTAAAAAAAGGTTAAGAAAGCAATAAGCATTTATAGTAATATAAGATACAATAAATTCCTGAAATCAAAAATTTGAAAATATTAAGTAACATAGCTCACTATTATAGCTAATTTGATATTTGTAATAACTTTTTACTTGATAGTTTGAGAATGCACTAAGTTTTGATAGTTAATCAAATGGTATTTAAGATACTGTTTATTATTTAGAATTCAAGTAACTCTGATATCTGTATTTATAGATATTTTTCCTTCCTTGCTTTAAATTTTAAATTGGTTTATGAAACATATTGTACAAATAAGCTTTATGATAATTACTTAGATTTTTTTTTTTGAATATGCCTGTGGATGGGCTAACTAAGATAACCATTTTAGGTAGTTAAGATATCCATATGTTAATTCGAAAAATATTTGTATCTTCATATTTTCCTGAAATAAGGAACATAGATTATTCTATAATCTAAGGAACATAGATTATAACTATAGCAAATTGATATTTGTAGGGATGTTCTACTTGATATTTTGAGAACATCCACGTTTTAACAGCTGATCAAATGGTATCTATGTTAGTTTTTAATACTTAGAATTTAAGAACTTTGCTATCCGAATATGTAGATTTTTTCCTTGTCTTAATTTTAAATTGGTTTGTGAAACTTACTGTGCAAACACAGGCCTATAATGATTATATAGGTACTTTATTTAAATATGCCTATTAGTTAAACTAACTAAAATATCCATTGTTGGTGGCTGTAAGTATATTGTTTGTTTTTTTAATAAATAAATAAATGAAACAAAAAATCTGTAATTCTGATTCATCTATTTCTCTCTTGAATTTAATTTCTCCCTGTCATTTTTTGCTTTATACATTCGAAGGTTATAATCAGGTTTATTCATACTTAAATTGGTCTGTCTTTGCAGTGGACATAATCTTCTTGGATTAAAGCCCTATCTACTTAATATTAGTATAGCCACACTATTTTCCTTTGGGTGAGTCTTGGGACCTTATGTATTTTCCACCCTTTACCTATCAATTTTTCTCTGTCCTTATATTTGAGCTTTCACTTCTAAGAAGAATATAATTATTTTTTTATCCAGTTATTTTTGTCATTTTACTTAAATAATTATTCTGTTTGTCATTACTATAATTGCTGATATTTTGAATTTCAACTACCAGTTTAGTTGTTTAAATCATTTCTTGACTATTGCTTAAATATTGTTATCTGTTTTGTTTTGGTTTGGTTTGCCTCTCCTTTCTTGCCTACTTTTGGATAAATGAAGTAATTTTCTTTATTTAATTATCCCCCTCATTATCTTATTACATATATATATATTTTTCCATTTTAAGATCCAATAGGCCATAATGTATTTCTTTGGCTTGTTAGACTATAATATAAATTAGTTTTTATTACATTTTTATATAATTAAAGAAATTGTACCTGTCAACTTTACTTAATTCCCCAGACTTTTTGTTTTTATTGTCATTTACTTTAATCCTTCACATATTTTAAATCCCATGTTCTTTATTACATTTATTTCACATAGTAATTACTCATTTATATCAATGCGCATAATTTTCTTTTCTACTATTTTTCTTTTCCTTTTACATTTCATTTTTCCTCTGGATTAATATTTCTTATATTTCTAGAGTATTTTATGTGTACATAAAGCATTGAGTACCATAAGAAATACTCTCCCATCTCTATGTTTCCAGGAGTCTGGAAATTATGTCTCATTATGAATTTGTATAGATAGTTTGGTTAAATATATTATTCAATATTAGCGGTTACTTTCTTTCAGTGCTTTAAAGATATCATCCCAGTATCTCACATAATTTTTCTCGAGAAAGTCAGCTATCCTTATCATTTTTGATCCTTTGTAAGTTATTAGTTTTTTATGTTTTCCGGTTTTATGTTTTATTTTTATACTTGATTTATAGTAGTTCCACTATGATATGCTCAGGTATTTGTATTAGTGTGTGTCTGTGTGTATCTGTGCCTTTTTAAGTGTGCATTTTAAGTCTCCCTTCAGTTTTGTCTAATTTCTTGCAATACTTTGATTGTGGTTTTACTCTAATTGCAATAACAGATTTTACTTGTCCATATTTGCCAAGCATGTCTAAAAGCCCAGATTTTAGAAATTGAAAGATGAGCCAATGGATAAACCAAGGATAAAAAAGAGATACTGTTCTGTTTATCCCCATAAAAGTGGGCTTGGCTTTTGAAGCTAATAGTGCTGCACGTGAACCAAAAGGGGATGAAAGGTTACATTGCTTTCATAATTAAGTTTCCTGGAGAGAACAGAGCAGACACTCCACAGGTCCAATAACAGCCTGAGAGAGCAGGGAGGACAGCTGGCCTGGGGATTTATGGTGCTTAGGCAGTGATGCTGTGGAGCAGACTTCCTCATAAGATTGTGTGGATAAGGTTTCTGCCAGCACCAAAGAAGGGAGCGGGGTCCTCCTTGCTCAGATGTGGGGAGAAGGGGATGGTAGATCTTGAAACCTGTCAGCAACCAGAAAAGTTTATGGAAAATGGATTCAAACATTCTGTTTTAGTTTGCTAACCTGCCAAAATGCAATATACCAGAAGTGGGTTGGTTTCACAATGGGAATTTATTAACTTACAACTTACAGCTCAAAGGCTATGAATGTGTCCAAATCAAGGCATCATCAACATGATACCTGGAATCTAAATAGACAGGCTACTGGTGATCCTCAGCAGCTCATCCACATGGCAAGGCCCATGGTGGGTTTGCTGCTCTCTCCATTTTTTTCTGGGGTTTTGTGAATTTCAGTTTCTGGCTTCTCCATCTGAGGTTTTCTTTCTCAGCTTCTGTGTCTTTTCTCTCTCAGCTTCTCTATGAGCTTCTCTGAATCTTTTCTGTTATGTAGGATTCCAATAAAGGATTTAGACCTACCTAGAGCATACCACAATTGAAATAACCTAATCAAAAGGTCCCACCCACAATGGGTCTACACCCACAGGAATGGATTAGCTTTAAAAACATGATCTTTCCTCGAGTATATACATCACACACTTTATTACAGTTATTTAATTTTCCTGGTATTTTGGCATATGGCTTTCAAAACTAATGTGATTTGGATGATGATTTTCAAAGTTACTTTCTCACTACAGGTGGGAGCAGTGACTGCCTGGGGTGTTTTAGTTCTTCATTCTCATTTTCAAATTCCTTCAAGATGTTTCTCAGATGGAAATTTTTACATATTTGGAAAGATTTTCTAAACAGTTGTTTATTTTCTCTGTAACAACCAGTTTTTTAAAATTATGCAGATGCTACTGGCTTAAAAAAAAGATATTGATTTTAAACAACATATGTTACACACTTTAAAAGATGGCTCACTTGATTGTTAGTTTATAAATGCTGATCATACGTTTGTTTTTGTTCTTAGGGTAAGAAAAGTGCATGCACTATTGACAAGCTTCTTCATGTAGAATTTTTAATCAATCACATGGTTTTATGCATGCTCTTTCCTGGTTCTTTTTTGTGACTTGAACAGTGCCATGCAAATGTTGGATTAAAAAAGTCCCTTTCTTATCTTAAGTATTGATGGTTCTCTGAAAATATAAATCTTCACACACTTGTGACCATTGAAACAATTTTTCATATCCTTGGTGAATTAGGGTGGCTGCCTGTAGTCTGCCGTATTAATCTGTGATCAGTGTTAGAGCTATTACAGGCCTGTAACTGAAGTAAAAAAGAGGCAAACTGCCTGAGCCAAAAGTCAACCCATCAAGACAATCTAAAGAGTCTAACAAAATTAAGGAAAACGTTGAAGTGTGTTTTGTTGTAGTCTTGTTATTTCATATTTTTATTATATTCTTATTTTATTTCATTATTATTATCTTTTCTTTTTGGGGGGGGGGTTGCCTAGCCTTGGATTTGAGCCTGTATGTCCCGCATGGTGGTGGTGGGGGTGTGTGGCCATTCTGCCACTGAACTATCTGTGTATCCCAGCCTAGCTTCTAATAGACCCTCAAGTTGAATTGTATCCCTGACATGAGATCTGGACCTTGGTTTGTGGAGAATAACCAATAAATCAAGTGCAAAAGGAAAACCTCAGCAAAAACCAAGTAAATACAACATTTCAGAAGAGTGAAGGAAAACAACTTGCAGAATAACTAAATGAAGATAATCAAGTGCCCTGAACACAACAGAAAATCAAAAAGCATGTGAAGATTCAAGCAGAAATGGCCCAGTCAAATGGCCAAATCAAAATTCCAGAGGGAACACAGAATATGAAACAACCACTGAAGGATATTTATAAAGAAATACAGTATATCAGAAAGACACTAGAAGAGCATAAAAGAGAATTCATAAGGTTAAGTAGAAAACTGGAAGATCTCACAGAAAGGAAATATATAGTAAAACTAATTAAAAATAGACTACAGACATATAATAGCAGATTTGAAGAAATAGAAGGAAGAATAAGTGAGCTAGAAGACAGAACACTTGAACTAGAGTGTACAAAAGAACAAATGGCAAGAAAGATGGAAAAAATGCAAATGGATCTTAGGGAAATGATGGCCAAGAGGTGCATGTATATTAGGCTCATTGGTGTCCCAGAAAGAGAAGAGAAGAGTAAAGGGTTGGGAAAGTTAGTTGAAGATTTAATCAGGGAAAACTACTCAACCCTTATAAAAGACATAAATGTCCAAATCAAAGAGACCCAATGAACTCCAAATAGAATAAATCTGAAAGGTCTACTTAAAGGCACATACTAATCAAACTTTCAGGTGTTGAAGAGAAACAGAAAGTCCTGAAAGCCGTACAAGAAAAGTAATCTACTACATACAAGGGAAAACATATAAGATTGATTTCAGACTACTCAACAGGCACCATAGAAGCAAGAAAGCAGTGGTATGATGTATTTAAGACCCTGAATGAGAAAGACTTTCAGCCAAGAATTCTTTATCCACCCAAGTTATCCTTCAAAATTGAGAGATAAATATCCTCAAAGAGAAAGAAAAATTGAGAGAACTAGTCAACAAGAGACTTGCTCTATAAGAAATACTAAAGGGACTCCTGTCAGCTGAAAAGAAAAGACAGGAAAAGGATGTCTGGAAGTGGGCAGAGAATTGAAAAATATGCATATTGGTAATTTAAAGGATAAAAAGAGAGACAAGGAAAATAATATATAGATCTGACAAATAAAAACTAAAGGACAAGATGGTAGTGTCAGGAACCATTTTTACAGTAAATACTTTGAACATTATTGGACTAAACTCACCAATTAAAAGATAAAGACTGGCAGAATGGTTTAAAAAACATTATTTACCTATATGCTGTTTATAAGAGATGCATCTTAGGCTCAATGAAACAATTAGATAGAAAGTGAAAGGATGGAAAATGACCTTCCATGCAAGCTGGAACCAAAAGAAAACAGGAGTCACTATTTTAATATCAGAGAAAATACACTTTAAATGTAAAGAACTCATAAGAGACAAAGGACACTACATATTAATAAAAGGGACAATTCACCAAGAAGGAATAAAATCATAAACATGTATGCTCCAAATCAAGGGGCTCTAAAGTATATGAGGCACACATTGGAAAAACTGAAGGGAGCTATAAACATATCAACAGTAATATTGAGAGACTTCAATACATCGCTCTCCATTATAGATAGAACAACCAGAAAGAGGGTCAACAAGGAAACAGCGAACCTAAACAATAGGGTAAATGAATTAGATCTAATAGATATGTATAGGTCATTACACCCCAAAACACTAGGATATACATTTTTATCTGGTGTACATGGAATGTTCTCCAGGATAGATCATATGCTGGGACACAAAGTGAGTCTTTATAAATTTAACAGAATGAAATAATCCAAAGCACTTTCTCAGATCACAACAGAATAAAACTAGAAATTAACAATCACCAAAGAACCAGAGTTTTCACAAATACATGGAAATTAAATAACACACTCTTAAATAATCAATGGGTCAGGAAGAAATTGCTAGAGAAATCGGTAAATATCTGAGAGATGAATGTTAATGAGAACACAACATATCAAAACTTATGGGAGGTAGCAAAGGCAGTGCTGGGAGAGAAATTTATTGCCCTAAATGCCTATATTAAAAAACAGGCATGGCCCAAACCTGAGGATTTAACTCCTCACCTGGAGAATGTAGAGAAAGAACAGCAAACTAACTCTAAAGCAAATAAAAGAAAAGAAATAATAAAGATTAAAGCACAAGTAAACAAACTAGAGAACAATAAAACAGTAGAAAGAATCAACAGAACCAAAAATTGGTTCTTTAAGAAAATCAGTAAAGTTAATGGACCCCTAGCTAGACTAACAAAGACAAAAAGAGAGAAGATGCAAGTAAACACAATCAGAAATAGCAAGGGGGGGATGAATCCTTACCACAGATTATGAAGAAATCTTAAAAATCATAATAGAATATTATGAATAATTATATGCCAAAAAAAACTAGGCAACTTGGATGAAATGGACAAGTTCCTAGAAACACACAAATTACCTATACTTACTCAAGAAGAAACAGAAAATCTCAACAAACCAATTACAAGTAAATTAAAAGTTACTAAATATCTTCCAACAAGAAGGTATCCGGCTTAAGACCAGATAGCTTCACAGGAGAATTTTATCAAACATTCCAAAAAGAACTAACACCATTCTTGCTCAAAGTCTTCCAAAAAGTTGAGGAAAAATGAATTCTACCTAACTCATTTTATGATGCTAACATCCTTCTAAAACCAAAATTGGTTAAAGACGATATAAGAAAAGAATACTACAGAACAATCTCCCTAAAGAACATAGATGTGAAAATTCTTAACAAAATACTAGCAAATCGAATCCAATGCCACATTAAAAGAATTATACATTATGACCAAGTGGAATTCATACCAGAAATGCAAGAGTGATTCAGCATAAGAAAATCAATCAATGTAATACAGCACATTAACAAATCAAAAGGGAAAAAATCACATAATTATATCAATTGATGCTGAAAAAGCATTCAACAAAATCCAGCATTCTTTCCTGATAAAAACACTTCAAAAGTTAGGAATTGAAGGAAAACTTTCTGAATATCATAAAGGACATATATGAAAAACCCATATCCAGCATCATACTTAATGGTGAGAAATTTAATGCATTCTGCCTAAGAGTGGGAGCAAAGACAATGATGCCCATTGTCACAACTATTATTCAACATTGTATTAGAAGTCCTAGTTGGAGTGATTGTACAGGAGGAAGAAATAAAAGGCACCCAAAACAGAAAGGAAGAAGTAAAATTTTCATTATTTCTTAAAAAACCCTGAGAAATCTACAGCAAAGCTACTTGAGCTAATAAACAAATTCTGCAAAGTGGCTGGATAAAAGATTAATGTACAAAAATCAGTAGTGCTTCTATACACAAGCAATGATCTATCTGAGGTGACAATCAAGAAACAAATTCTATTCAAAATAGCAACCAGAAGAATCAGGTATCTAGAAATAAGCCTAGCCAAGGATGTCAAGGACTTATACACAATGATTATTTTAAAATGCTAAAATAAATTTAAAATGACCTAAATAGATGGAAAAATATTCCATGTTCATGGATAGGAAAGTTCAATGTCAACATGATGTCAATTCTACCCAAACTGATCTATTTATTCAATGTGATACCAATCACAATCCCAAAAACTACTTTGAAGACTTGGGAAAGCTGGTTATCAATTTACATGGAAGGAAAAGAGACCCTGAATAGCTAAAGATATCCAGTAAAGAAGA
Organism: Tamandua tetradactyla; assembly: GCF_023851605.1. Classification (NCBI taxonomy): domain Eukaryota; kingdom Metazoa; phylum Chordata; class Mammalia; order Pilosa; family Myrmecophagidae; genus Tamandua; species Tamandua tetradactyla. The sequence continues at coordinate 56,996,830 of NC_135335.1, forward strand.
GCAAAGTGGGAGGACTAAAACTTCCTGAATTTAAAGCTTACTATAAAGCCACAGTGGTTAAAACTGCATGGTACTGGCACAAAGATAAAAGGATTGTCCAATGGAATAGAATTGAGAGTGCAGAGATGACCACCAAATTTATGGACATTTGATCTTCAATAAGGTCCCCCAAAATCACTGAACTGGGACAGAATAGTCTTGTCAACAAATGGGCATGGGAGAACTGTATTTCAATAACCAAAAGAATGAAAGAGGACCCCTGCCCTACACCCTATACAAAAATTAATTCAAAATGGATTCAAAACCTAAATGTAAGAGTCAATACCATAAAACTTCTATAAGAAAATGTAGGGAAATATTTTCAAGACCTAGTAGTAGCTTCTTAAACTTTATACTTAAAGGACAAGCAATGAAAGAAAAAACAGACAAATGGTAACTTCTTAACATCAAGAGCTTCTGTACCTCAAAAGACTTTGTTAAAAGGGTGAAAGGGCAGCCAATTCAATGGGAGAAAATATTTGGAAATCACATATTGTATAAAAGCTTGATAAAAAAATTATACAGCTCAAAAACAAAAGAACAAATAACCCAAATATAAAATGGGCAGAGAATATGAATTGATACTTTTCTGGAGAGCAAATACAGATGATTAAAAAACAGAGGAAGAGCTGCTCATCTTCATTGACCATAAAGGAGATGCAAATTAAGACAACAATGAGATATGACCTCATACCTATAAGAATGGCTGCTATTAAACAAACAGGAAACTACAAATGTTGGAAAGGAGGTGGAGAAATTAGAACATTTATTAACAGCTGGTGGGAATGTATAATGATTCAGCCACTGTGGAAGTCAATTTGGCAATTCCTCAGAAAACTAAATATTGAGTTGCCCTATGATTTGGCAATACCAACACTTGGTACATACCCAGAAGAGTTGAGGGCAGTGACACAAACAGACATTTATACACCAGTGTTCATAACTGCACTATTCATTATTGCTAAGAGATGGAAACAGTCCAGGTACTGACAGAAGAGTGTTGGCAGGAGAGTGGATAAACAAAATGTGGCATATACATAAGATGAAATATTATGCAATAGTTAGATGAAATGATGTCCCAAAACATATGACAATGTGGATGAATCTTAAGGACATAGTGCTGAGTGAAATAAGTCAGACACAAAAGAACAAATACTGCATTATTTCATTATTATGACTCTGGTATAGCCTCCAGTGTTTTGGAGTAGCTAGAAGGAAAAATGTATGAGGAAATAGTAGCCCATGACAAACTCTGGGACCTGTACTATAGCTGTTTGTTGAAGTGTGCTTTGAAAATTATTGTTTTTTTCTTTCTTTACTTTGTGTATATATATGTCATATTTTACAACAAAAAATGATGAAAGAAAAAACTATAGGCAGCTGTAATAATATAAGACAAAATTTCTGAAATAAAAAATTTGAAAATGTTAAGTAACATAGTTCACTACTATAGTAAAGTTGATATTTGTAATAATTTTCTACTTCCTATCTTGAGAATGTACACAGTTTTGATAATCAAATGGCATTTAAGATAGCATCTAATACTTGGAATTTAAGAAGCTCTGATATTTGTATCTGTAGATTTTTCCTTCCTTGCTTTACTTTTAAATTAGTTTATGAAGCTTATTGCACAAACAGGTTTTACAATTATTATTTAGATGCTTTATTTAAATATTCCTATGGATAAGCTAAGATATCTATTTTAGGTGGTTAAGATTTTCATATGTTAATTGTAAAAATATTTGCATCTTTATATTTTCCTGAAATCAGGAAGATGTTTAGTAACATAGGTCATTACTATAGCAAAGCTGATATTTGTAATACTTTTCTACTTGATATTTTGAGGACACTCACAGTTTTAACAGCTGATCAAATGGTATTTAACAGTGTTTAATATTTAGAATTTGAGAAAACCTGCTCTCTGAATTTGTAGATTTTTTGTTACATTAATTTTTAATTGGTTTATGAACAAAGGTTTTGCAATGATTATTAGGATACTTTATTTAAATATGCCTATGGAAAAGCTAACTAAGCCATCTATTTTGGGTGGTTTTAAATGTATTGTTTGTTTTCTTAAATAAAAATATTTTTAAAATATTTACAAAGAGAGAGTTACATAATCAGATTAGGAAAAGCTAGGAATTTTTCAAATATTTCAAAGGAATTGACATACTTGCCTGGTTTGCAAGGTGGTTTACTGACAAGTTGTGGGGCATTTTGACACATCAGGCCCATGAGTTTTTACTTGATTTTGAAACCACTGAAAGTTTCATTGGTAGATTCATTCATTCATTCATTTATGCATTCCTTTAACTACCATTTGCTTAGCATCTCTGGTACATCAAGGAATGGGGGCAAATGGAAGTCATAATTCCTATTGCTTTATGTGTACTGAGTTATCCAGTCTGAACATAGTCCCTTGGACTTAGATACCCCTGCTGGTCTTGTTTTACAACTGAGGAAGAAGTGCACAGAGGAGCAGGGTGACCCGTCCTGGTTCACAGCATGAAGTCTGTGGTGCAGACTGAATGTGAATGTGTGTACCCACAAGGTAAACCTTCAGAGCTTCACCAGGCCCCCACTTTACATGTTAGATTAACTTGAGAGATGTAATTAATATTCATACAATGGCCTGTGCTTCTAACAGGTAAGTTTGTGAATTGATAATAAAACTAGTCGACAATCTTTACAGCCATACATCCCAGGGGTCAGTGCCAATTAAAATTAAAGAAAAGAAAATGCATTGTGTAGCAGAGTATTGGTGTTGAACATTTTCCCCCATCTTCAACATGCAGCATCTCATTTTTCCTTTCTTCTCTGTCATTTTGGAAGAGTTAGAATTCAAAGCTATTAGAAAGATGAATATTAATGAACTCTTATTATATCCATCCGTCTGAAAATTATAATTCTTATAAGTACATATATTTAGGGGATGAAGATATGTGGCTCAGGCATAGGTTATAGTTCCATGAAAAACACCAACAGAGTCATAGCTGAGACCAAATATTGCTTCAGAAAGCAGTACTGAGTCTAAGGGGCAAGCACATGCCCTCAATGTGCAATGGGAGAAGCTTTAGAGTTTACAAGGAGACTGTTCCTGAGTTATCCTAATTGAATTTCTTGAAAATCCCACAAGATATGAGATTTCATCATCTCAGTGTTAGAAGTGTGGAAAGAGAAAGTCTGAAGTTTTGGGCTACCTGCCCAGGGTTGTGTGGCTAAGCAAGGGGCAGGGCCAGCTGAGACAGGGCTGTGGGAAGGAACCTTCTGATAAAGACAACAGACCATTCTCTTTATGACAACATTCTCTTTAAAGACAACAGCACAACATTCTCTTTAGCTGTCCCTGGTTCACGTAGCAGGCTTTGTGTGCTGGGTGATCTCTGCATTGTTTGTTAAAAAGTAAGAAAACATATCTGGTTAGAAAACTCTTGCATTTATAGATACTAGTTAGATTCTGTAAGTACAAAAGTTAAATTTTTTTCGGTAAAAGAAACCATATGTTACCACTCTTCAAATAACATATTTTATTGTGTATAAATTCAAGAGTAGCTTGCCTGTATTGAATTACAGCTTTAACTAATTTCCAATCTCAAACCACATCAAAGAATGTGTTTTCTTGTTTCAACCATGAATTGAAGTGAAATGCAATGTTTAAAGCCCAATAAACCTTTGAACAATGCCACCTTACATATAAACTTTCCTTGATAGAGTGTCATATTGATTTCAAAGGAAACAGTAGTATTCAGTAACTTTGGGATATGTTCTTTAGAAAATTGCCTTCTACTGTGAATATTGCTATTAACTAGCCTGAGTTTTCATTCCATACAGGATATTTTTTCCCAAGAATCTGCTACATGCATAATCCTTTGTAAAGAGGATGTAGAATAGAAATGGGCTAAACAATATTTTAGATGTTTATGATATGGGAGGCATTTCTGTACATATTTACCTGAGCTTCAGGCATAATGTGCAGATTTTAGCTATAAAAGCAAGAGTTTTTAAATTGAGCATCTGCTATGCAGATATTGGCTGGAAGAAAAGTTACACAATCATGTAAAAAACACATTTTGAACATCACTTTGGCTGGGTTCACTAAACTTATTTCAAGGGATCCTTTGATAATATTGTAGCAGCTGCACTCTGAGGTTGAGTTGTGAAAATGTTTGAGAGCGTATTTTGAATATTAAAAATCTTTTGTTAGTGAAGCTGTCTGTATTAAGATGAGGAGCCAAAAAAGTTCTTTTTTCTTTAAATAGAAAGATAGCAGAAATGAAGTATATGTGAAACCTGGCTTTACCTCCTGCAGAGAACCCAGAACATCTCAAGGTTACCCCTGGCTTTCTGAATATTGAAGCATCTGCAAGAGAGACACAGAAATGACTCCGAGGTTTGCAGAAACCCTGAGGATGTCTGAGCATCAAGAGGAGACAGTGGCTTATCAGTACATTCCCACAAGAAAGGCCTATGTCAGAATACTTGTGTATCTCTGTGGCATTTTACTCTCAGGGGAAGACAGGCCACTGGACACTTCAGCCTGCCAGGGACTCTGGCCACCTGAAGAAGCAGAAGAGAGGTTGTGCTTGGACTTGTTTCAACCCATGCTGAGTAATCCCTACAGACAAGGGGATATTTTGCTGGGAGAAGGAGGAACCACCAGCCCTGCCTCTGTCTAATGCTCCAGAATCTCTAGATTCCCAGCTGGCTCTAGAGGATCTGAGCTCTTATTGCATCTCATTTTCTTCTAGAAAGTTTATTCTGCTATTCCCGCTGAGGTTTGAAAAGGATCTCTCACAAGTAACACCATTTTTTCTTGTCTTTAAATGCCTTCTTGATGGTTTGTTTTAGACAGCTGAATTGCTGTCTTCCAAAGAATGGAAAACTATGTGAGTATTGGAGCATTTTCTATCTTTAGAATTTATTTTTCCCATTTCTTTCTTAGCTACCTTTTCCCCCAAGGCCTATTCATGGAGCTTCTCGTTTGTCTCAGTTAAGTTCTTTCTTGTTGAAAATCTAGATTTGTCACCATAGAGGGGGTCTACTCATGTGGAGAGAGGGACGGGAGTGTAGATCAGGTGGAGATGGCCATGATTTAACACATAGACATAGATTGGTCAGGAAAGAGGTTGGTGGCTGAGAAGACTCCGGTAGCAGGTAGCTGAAGAAGACTACTCAGAAGTAACAAAGATTGTGGGAGTAGGAAAAAAGTACCTGGTGTTCAGGGTCCTTAGACTAGTCCATACAGAAAGTTGGAGAAAGTTCGTAGCTCTGACCTCTAGAAAGAGAGCAGCATGGATTGAGTTGTGCTTCATTCCTGAACTGAATTCAAGATGCCAAGTCAGAGTTGTAGGCTGGATAGTGATGGGGTAGTGAGGGGGTGAAGTGTCAGGGTGAGCATGCTCTATAGAGTGAAGGAAAATGTTTGGCATTGTGTGGTACAGTTAGGAAAGTAGGGAATCAGACAATGCTCTTGTTACAAGACAAGATACCAGTCCTGGCAACCAGAGTTTAAGCAGGACTTGCAGCAAACACCACCTGAGGTTGTGGCAATGTGGGACAGACTCTGGACCTCTGACTTCTCCCATGAAGGGCAGTGTAGCCCTATGTCTCTAGGTGTGGAGAGCTTGGTGGAGCCAGAAAATCAACACACGCTTAACCTTTTTCCTTGCACATGCAGAGCTTCAAGCATCCCTTTAGCCTTTCTTTGATTGATCTGTTCAATTCACAATTGTTTATTGAATTTCATAGGTCACATCTTCCTTGACCTAAGGCTAAAGTTGCTAAATCAGCTCAAATCATACTGAGTTCAAGTTACTCATAGAAATCACATTGGGAATTTAAAACAAAACAAACCAGTGAATTTCCAGAAACTACCTGTGTGGGTTTGAATCTGTGATGGACCCCAGAAAGCCATGTCCTTTAATCCTCATTCAATATTGCTGGGTGGGAGCATTTTGATTGTCTACATGGAAATGTGACTTACCTAATTGTGGGTGGTAACCTTTGATTAGATGATTTCCATGAAGATGTGTCTCCACCCATTGAAGGTGGAGTTGCTTACCCAAATCCTTTAAAAGAGGAAACATTTTGGGAGAGTCCTTTTTGTAGAGCCACGAGAAAGCCATCAGACACTACCATATTTGCCATGTGCCCTTCCAGCTGAGAGAGAAACATTGAACCTCATCGGTCTTCTTGAATCAAGGTATCTTTCCCTGAATGCCTTAAATTGGACATTTCCATAGACTTGTTTTAATTGGGACATTTTCTCAATCTTAGAACTATAAACTAACAATGTATTAAATTCCCCCTTTTAAAAGCCATTCTGTTTCTGGTATATTGCATTCAGGCAGCTAGCAAACTAGAACACCACCCAAAGTCAAAGAAAGACATCAAAATCTCAATTGAGAACCATTGAGCTAAAAGCTCCCATTGAAATAATGTAAAAACTATTCATTCTCAACTTTCTGTGTCTTGTAAGTGTAATCACTGGGGTCAGCAATTGGAAACACATACATATGCTAATTTTTTTCTCCCTGGATCCTATCCCACAAAGGCTCAGAACCTCATAAAGCCTTTATAAACATTAGACTGGAAATATTATACACTGAAACCGATGTCTTTCTCACCTATTTATCCTTGGCTGCCTGAAACAAAGAGAAGGGCAACAGCCACTTTTTGATTGTAAAAAGAAGGAAGGTGTGTTAGGGTTCTCTAGAGAAACAGAATCAACAGGAAATATCTTTAAATATGAAATTTATAAAAGTGTCTCATGCAGCCATGGAATGCAAGAGTCCAGAATCTCAGGGCAGTCTATGAAGCTGGTAACTCTGATGAAGGGTCTCAATGAACTCCACAGGAAATGCCCACTGGCTGAAGAAGAAGTGAAAATTCTCTCTTCTTCCTTAAAAGGCTTCAAGTAATTGGATCAAAGCCAACTAATTGGATAATCTCATTTGCAGGAGACAGACCCTTAGTTCATGGTATATGTAAAAAGACACAACTGGAATCAACTGACTGAGGATTTAATAAACCAGACTTCTGATTGATCAACTGGCCACAAAATATCCTTGAAGCAATGGTTAGACCAGTGCTTGCCTGACCAGACAACTGGGCATCATTACCTGGCAAAAGCCATCACAGTTCACCCCTTATCAACTTGGTAGCAGCACCCAACCATCACGGTCCATCCCTTATCAACTTGGCAGCTATACACATTAGCTTGAAACATGCCTAACTTCTAAAGAGAAAAGAAAAACTGACATATATTTCACCTAACAATACTCAACTGTCCTGCATACAACAAAAAAATGCATTTAATCTTTTCAGAATAGGGTGCAATTCCTTAGATAACATTCACTCTTAAACTTGATATCCTATAACATGAACAATACAGCTTATGTTATATGAAAGAGGAAAAAAGATATTTACTTTACGTATGAATACAAATATACTCATGATAAAACAGGGAGGAAATATTCATACCATCATGGTCCTCATTTCTGCAACTGGTCTTGTGGTCATAATTCACATTGATCACTACCTTTTTCCACTACATATTCCATGTTCCCTTTACTCTCAGCAAGCACTTCAGCTGGCGGTGGTTCTTTTTGGTGGATGAGACAAACCCTCATACTTGAAGTTTCTGGGCCATTGGTAGTCTTGCCTGGATTGGGTTGTTGCAGTTTTCCATTGACTTTAATCACATGGCATGGTAGTGCTAAGTGATGCCCTAGGGGATTTCCTGTATTACAGAAACTCTTCTTTATCTCCATTGTGTAGTTGCAGTTGTATTTCTCCTTGATAGTAAGGGCCAATCACCCCAGACAACACAGTAATCTCCTTCCTTCCTTGTTAATTCAGAGACATGAGAGGCCCAAAGTGGCCAGGTGGCAGTCTTAACATTCAGTTCAATGGAATCATTGTTGTGCTTCCTATAGGGGCATTCCTCCCTTTGGAACTGAGAACTATGGACCTGCAGAGCTTAAAGTATCAGTGACAGGAAGCAAAATTTTTCTAGTGGATCTCTAGGGGTGATAGTGAGTGGTGCCACTCCCATTTCCACCCCTTGATTCATGGACCCATGAAACCTGGCTATAGGAGAAATAGCACCACACAATGGATGCTGATTCAGAGCATACACAGCCTCCTGGAGAACACTGCCCCAGCCCTACAAAGTATTGCCATCTATTGGTATAATAATTGGATTTCCCAAAGGTCATTCCACCATTCTATCAACCCAGTTGCCTCTGGATGATGGTGAGCATGATAAGACAAAACAATTTCATGAGCATGTGCCCATTCCTGCACTTTATTTGTCTTGAAATGGGTTCCATGATCAGAAGCATTGGAACACAATGAACATGACTAAGGCATTCCATAAATCCATGGATGGTAGTTTTGGCAGAAGAATTGCATGCAGGGAAAACAAAACCATATCTGGAATATATGTCTATTCCAGTAAGAACAAATCAATGCCCATTTCATCATTAAAATTGTCCAGTGTAATCAACCTGCCACCATATAGCAGGCTAATCACCTCAGGTAATGGTGCCAAATCAGGTACTGAGAGTGGGTCTCTGCAGCTGGCAGATTGGACACTCAACAGTGGTTGTAGCCAGATAGGCCTTGGTGAATGGAAGTCCGGGTTGCTGAGCCCATGAATAACCTTTATTGCTACCAGCACATCCACCTTTTTTATGAGGTCTTTGGGCAATGACAGGAGAGGTCAATGAGGTGATGACTTGTAGCCACAGAACTGGTCATCTTATCACTCAATTATCAAAAGCTTCTTCTGCTGAGGTCACTCTCAGAATGGTGAGCATTCACATGAGAAACAAATATCTTCATGTTTTTTTGCCCACTCAGAAAGGTCTATCCACATACCTTTTTCTCAGACCTCTATGTTATCAATTTTCCGATCATGCTCCTTCCATATCCCTGACCATCCACCCAAATGATTAGCAACAATTCATGAGTCAATATACAAATACACCTCTGGTCAGATCTGTCTCTGAGTAAAACCAGGTGCTCTGTTTGAAGTTCTGCCTACTGGTAGGATTTCCTCTCACCGCTGTTCTTCAAAGACATCCCAGAAAGGGGACAAAGTGCTGCAGCTATCCACTTCTGGCTGCTACCTGCATATTTTGTAGAACCACCTATAAACAAGGTCTGAGTTTTCTTTTCCTCAGTCAAATGACTGTATGGAACTCCCGAAGAAGTCATAGATCTGGGGTGGAAAAGAGAAAGTAATGTGGCAAGAGTGGGGGCCGTGGGCATTCGGGTCATGTCCTCATGCAACATCTTGTGCCTTCAGGACCTGTTCGAGCCCTATCTCTAACTGTGGTGGTTTGAAAAGGTTATGTGCCATAAAAAAAGTCATGTTTTAATCCTAATTTATCTTGGATTAAGAGCAACCATGTCTCTTAATGACTGCTCAGCAATGTTGGTTGAAGATTTGATCAGGTTATCTTCACAGAGATGTGACTCACCCAGTTGTGGGTATGAAACTTTTGAATAGAGGGAGATGTGACACCACCCACTCCAGATGGGTCTTGATTAGCTATTGGAATCCTTTAAAAGAGGAAGCATTTTTGGAAAAAACTTGAGAAAGATGACAGCAGCAAAGACAGGAGAACTACAGAGACCAGCCAGCAACTTCTATAAATAAAGAAGGAGAATGCTCCTGGGGGAGCTTCATGAAGCAAGAGGCCTGGAGAGGAAGCTATATGATGTTGCCATGTTCAACATGTGCCTTTCCAGTTGAAAGAGAAACCCTGAACTTCATTGGCCTTTCTTGAGTGAGGGTAACCTCTTGTTGGTGCCTTAATTTGGGTATTTTTATAGACTTGCTTTAATTGGGACATTTTCTCAGCCTTAGAACTGTCAATTAGCAACTTATTAAATTCCCCTTTTTAAAAGCCATTCTGTTTCTGGTATATTGCATTTCAACAGCTGGCAAATTAGAATGCTAATATATCACTTCCATTTCTTTTGTCATTGCTGCTGTGCATGCCCAACTTTATGGCTTGGTGTGCCAGACAACACCCAGCTCATGATAGACAACTCATGTCTCATGGTAACTTGGGGGCACTGGTTAGGCATACAGTTTCCTCTAAGTCCCAGTAGCAGGCTAAAAACTGCTACTCAAAAGGAGAGTAGTTATCTGCAGTGAATATTAAGGCTTTATTCCAAAATCCTAAGGGCCTGCATTGTGATTCTCCTACAGGGGCCTGCCAAAGGCTCCACACAGCATTTCTATTTGCCCTTGACACTTCCATCACCATTGGATCTGCTGAATCATATGGCCCAAGGGATTGAGCAGCTTGTACATCTGCCTGAACATTTCAAGAATCTCCTCTTCTTCTTTTCCCCACTCAAAACTAGCAGCTTTTCTGGTTACTCAGAAAAGAGGTTGGAGTAGCACACCCAAATGAGGAATATGTTGTCTCCCAAATCCAAATACCCAATTAGGCATTGTGGCTTTTGGTCATAGCAGGGGATAGGTGCAACATCTTACCCTTCACCTCAGAAGAGATATATCAACATGCCCCATACCACCAGACACCTAGAAAGTTCATTGAGGTAGAAAGCCCCTGTATTTTTGTTTGATTTATCTTGCATCCCCTGATACACAAATGCCTTACCAATAAGTCTAGAGTAGTTTCTACTTCTTTATCACTAGATCACTCAATATAATGGGCAATATAATGTCTTTTTGAGGGGAGAAATGATCAAGATTCCTGAGGACAAAATTATGACATATGGCTGGAATATTGATATACCCCTGAGGTAGGACAGTGAATGTATACTATTGGCCTTGCCAGTTGAATGCAAACTGTTTCTGGTGGTTCTTACTAACAGCTGTGGAGACAAAAGCATTTGCCAGGTCAATAATTGGATACCAGGTCCCAGAGAATGTGTTGATTCACTGAAATGATTATCCCACATCTGAAAGAGCAGCTGCAATTAACTGACTGAAGATTTAATAAGCCACCCTTCTGTTTTATCAATCAGTCAAAAAAAATATCCTTGCAGTAATAAGCCAGTGTTTGCCAGAAACTAGGCACTGTCACCTAGCCAAGTTAACACCAGAACCTAAACTTCACAGAAAGAATGAATGATGCATGAAAAGGATATCATGTAAAGTAATTGTTTTTGCACTATTAGTAGTGTCCCTTCTATCACATTTGTAGAGAGAATGAAACCCTCCTCCTCCCCTACAAGATACATGACACATGGGATGTTGTATGCAGAACATGCAGGTTCATTCCATCTGATGACTGGAGGCAAAGGTAATTGTCAGATTCAGAATGTACCACCATCACAAACAATAACAGTGCTTCTGAGCATAGTAAGAGTTTAGGCTATTGAACCCATAGATGAAATCACTAGCTTCCAAAGGGGCTGGCTGTGGGTGAGTGTCTCCAGATTTGGTACAAAGGCAGAAGGGTGTAGGGTAGAGATTTTACAGGGGATGGAAGGCAAGTGAGGCAAAAGACTCCAGGAGGGGGCTGTTAATTTTTTTTAAAGAAAAGAAAATATTCATATTTTCCCAGGAGACTATAGGTACTACGTTAGTTTTATATTGCTGTTCTAGCAAATTATTACAAACTTAATGTCTTAAACACAAATGCATTTTCGTATAGTTCTGTAGGTCAGAGGTTGAACAGGTCTGGCATCAGCTGGGCTGCATTCTCTCTTCAGACTCTAGCCCTGGTCCATTTCTTTGCCATTTCCAACTTCTAAAATCTGCCCACATTCTTTGGCCTGTGGTCCCCTTGCATCGTCTTCAAAGCCAGAAGGGGTGTGTCAAGCCTTCTCACATTGCATCTCTCTGACTTTCCATAGTATTTTCCTCTTGTCTTTTTTCTGTCTTCCTCTTCTTCTTTGATCAAGCTTGTGATCTTTCTGGGCTTCCTGGGTAAATGAGAATAAGCTTACTATCTCAATGTCAAGTAATTAGCAAACAATTTTATCTGTAATTTTAATCCCCCCATTCCATGTAATGTAAGCTCTTCACAAGTTCTTAGATTTTGGGCTTGGACATTGTCTTAGTTTACCAAGGCTCCTATAAAAAAAAAATACCACAAACAGTTTGGCTTAAATGACAGGAATTGATTGTCTCAGTTTTGGGGGCCAGAAGTCCAAAAATCAAGGCGTTGGCAGAATTATGCTTTCTCTGAAGTCTGCAAGGTTCTGCTGGAGGCTTGCTGGCCACCCATAACTCAGTCTCTGCCTTTGTCACATGGCCATCTGTCTTCTCCTATCTCCTATTGTGTGCAAGTTCTTCTGCTTATAAGGACTCCATTGACATTGGGTTAAGGATAATCCTGGATTCTATTTGTCTTCACCTTAACTTATAACATCATCAAACCTCCATTTACAATGGGTTTACATATACAGAACTGGAGGTTAGGAGATGAACATGGTGTCAATCTGTTACAGATATCTGAGTGACAACTCATTTTTCCGCCTACCACCATCTATGAACTTTGACTGTGCATATAGGAAAAGGTTACATGACAAAGGATGGCCCAGAAAGAAAGCAACAACCTCCTTAATTTGGGCAAATATTTTTAAGAAAAACATTGATCAGAATTCTCTTTCTTTCCATCAGACCATACGCTAGGTTGCCTCATAAAATTTTCTCACCTTCCTGGCAATATAAGCTTTCATTCTGTAATGCTCCATCCTAGTGTACCAACCATGAATCTCTATGAGTGCATTCAAAAAGACGGTTATCATTTTTATATTTAGATCTGGGTTATCATTTCTCATAAATCAGGCTGAGTATGGAGTAGATCCAACTTAAGAAGATTGTGGCAAAAGCATCATAAAGTTCTGTGTGAATTAGAATGTTACTTCCAATGGAAATACTTTAGTTTGCAAGCTCCCAGAATGTGATATAACAGATCTAGAATGGCTTTTAAAAAGGGGAATTTAATGTTATAAGTTTGCAGTTCAAGACTATAAAAATGTCCAAACAAAGGCATCCAGAAAAAGATACTTTTATTCAAGAAAGGTCAATGAGTCAGCGACACTACTGTCAGCTGGGTAGTCATGTGGTTGAATGACTGGTACCTTGCTCCTGAGCTCCATTGCCTTCAGCGTCTTTTCCTGTAGGGGTTCCTCATTTTGTTTCTCTGGTGCTGTCTTTCATTTCTTAGATTCCCTTGTCTCTCTCCAGGTTTTGGGTTGTTTAACATCTCATGTGATGTCGGTTGGCCTACAAGCATCCCCAAACACTAGTGTCTCTGTCCTCCAAGTGCTGGTATCTATGTCAGATCTTTCTCTGTTGGCTCTGAGGCTTCTGTCATTTCTCCAAAACATTTCACTTCTTAAAGACTCTAGTAAACTAATCAAGACTCACCTAAAATGGGTGGAGTCACATCTCCTTCTAATCAAAAGGTCATACCCACATTGGGACGTGTCACATCTCAATGGAAATAATCTAATCAAAAGCTTCAGACCTACAGTCCTGAATCAGGATTTAAAGAAATGGTTGCCCCCACAAGATTGGATCAGGATTAATTAATTAATTAATTAATTTCTGGGATACATAATAGATTCAAACCAGCATAGGGAATAACAAAGACAATGTACTGGATTTGGTACTCATTAAATATCAAAATGTGGCAGGACTGGAGCATGTTATATGACAAGCAGCATGATGAATAAGAATTTATGTGGTGGAATTTGAAATACCTTCAGGAAAGGGAAATTTTCAGCATGTTATGAAATCTGTTCAGGAACTTTCTAGCTGCTGAACTCAAAAAGAATAATGACACAGGTTATTTTAAATTTTCTTCTATGAGAATATAACTGTGTTATGTTAGGAATGCTACTTCTGCTTTCTGTTATGTTTATAAGCATATTACAAGGCACTCACCTTTCTCTAGAATTTAGTCATTTTGCAATGCTTCTGAAAAAACACTTTTCCAAGCTGAAGAGAAAAGAAAGCAGATGTTGGAAAAATGATTGCAGAGATTTTACCTTAACAGGGAGAATGGGAGAAGAATTTTGAGCTATACATTTGCTTTAGTATCTTTTCTTCAAATTTTCAGGGCTTTACAATGTTGACAGGAACTCTGAAAACAAATGCCACAGATGTCTCAACTGTGATCATTCAGACTGTAAGCACCATGTACAGTCATAAGGAAAATCATTCTTATTCTTCATCTGGTGTATGCTTTACTTGGGCTAGAGGGTCATTACTGAGATATTATTAAGACAATCAAATACATCCCACATTCCAACTAGCTCATTAGAGCCACTTTTGGAATAGTGGAGTAAAGGCCCTCCAAAATCAGCTCCTCATTAAAACAATGAGAACTCTGGAAAAATTGTCAAAGACCAACCTTTCCATGATTCTGGAAATTAACCAAACTCTTGCAACAATTCAAGCAGCATTTATTCGGAGGAAATAGCTGAATTTTGCTAGTAGCAATGAACTGTTCGGTGTCATAATGCATCAACCTGCTCTACAGCCATCACCCTCTTCTATGATCCATAGTAACCTTGGAAACCAACAGACTAGAAATCATGGCAGCCATGAAAATCAGCAGTCTAGCAGAACAGGTCCAGAGCACCTCAAAAGCCTCCTCCACAGAAAATTCTTAGTTTTTAATCTGTCAATTTTCTGAACAGTGTGAACAGATTTTTCTCTGGGGTGTTTGTTGAAAAATGATCATCAGCAATCATTTCATTTTTATAATGATGAAAGTTTCAATCTGTCAAGAAGATATAATAACAATAAACATAAACACACCTGAAAACACAGACTCAAAATATATGAAGAAAAAAATATATGAACAGAACTAAGGAACAAGTAGACATTTCAATAATAATAGATAAAGATGGCTTTTACACCACTTTGATATGGAGGGAACAAGTTGACAGAAGGTAATTAAGGAAACACAAGACTTGAGCAACACTATAAATCCAACAGCCCTAAAATTCATTTATAGAACACTCCATCCAATAACAACAGAGTATGCATTCCTCTCAAGTACAATTTGAATATTCTCCAGGATAGACCATATGTCAGGACATAATAGATTGAAATCACACAGTGTTGTACTACCACTATGAAAAGGTCTTTGAAATAACATAAAAAACCAAATTTTTAGAAATTCATAAAAATGTGATAATTAAACATCCTCCTAAAATAAAAAGTGTCAAAAAATAAATTGTACCAAAAATTAGAAAACATTTTGAGATGAATAAAAATGAACAGATTATATGAAGAAATTTATGAGTCACAGCTAAAGCAATGTTAAGAGGGTGTTTCAGTTTGCTAAAGCTGGCAGAATACAACACACCAGTCGATGTGATACAATACACTTCCTTAGAACTTATTAAATTTCTTTTATAAATGCCATTCCAGTTATAGTATGTCACATTCTGGAAGCTTGCAAAGTAACACAGAACTAAAACTGAAGTAAGCATAATGAATGAAATAATATTACTTGGAATAAAATGAATGAAGAATAGAAAACATGTCTGGAAGAGATACTAGGACTACTTACCTTGCAAAAAAAAAAGAGTATTGGTTGTCAAAAATACTGACAATGGCTGGCAATGATATGTCCACATCCTGGTCTCTGAAACTTGTGAATGTCACCTTATACATAAGAGGTTTGTGCAGAGGTGATAAAGTTAAGAATATAAAGATGAGTCCTTTCACCTTTCTCATCTCTCTGTGAGAGTGCCTGCTTGTTCTTTCACATGTGTACTTCATAACTTTCTATCTGTTTACTCTATGCTGTGCTGTGTCCTTGAATTCTTCCTCATTATATGGGTTAAGAACCTGAAAACCAAAATCTGTCAGCACGTTTTGGCAAACCAGCCAGGAGTTAGTTCCCTTCTCTGACCATCCAGGCTTGTAAGTCATGGCTATAGACCAGGAGGCTTGGCTGCATGCTTTTGCCTTTTTCTTCTCACTTGATTCATTATTATCCTCTCCTATGTCCTCATGATACTCTGCATCTCTAGCAAATATAAGGGCTCTAATCTGGTTCCTCCATGACAAAAATTTGGTTCACTCTGAGCCTCTAGCTCCCTTCTCAGAGGTGAAAGAAGCCACATCTCCATGCCATGTAGATCCAAGAAGGCTCAGGATAATGGGTAATATGGTCCTTTAGGACCTGGCTGGGAGATTCTCCCCATGTTAAGTAGGAGTCCAATGGAGGTCAAATCAAGTCTCCCCATCTCTCCTTCTCTCCCTCTCTCTCTTTCTAACTCTAAGCTCTCCAAGACTTCCCCACACTTTCTCTTTTCCTCCCTTCTGAGGACCCAGACCCTTCCTCCTGCTGAATCTGTTCCTTTTTTCATCTCATTGACAGATGTCCTCTACCCTGCCTCCATGAGAATCTCCCTCTTTCTCCCCTCTCTGGATTTCTATGCCTTCTGAGATATTCCATACTTTGTAACACAAAATTCTGGGCTGAGGAGCCTTATACCAAACAAGGTGTTCTCTTTAACATTCTAGGGAGTCACCTCTGATTTATGCCTGTGTAGGTTTGAAGCTATTATGTAACTCAGAAAAGCCATGCCCTTTAACCCTCATTTAGTATTTTGGGTGGGATCACTTTTTATTATTTCCATGGAGATGTGATCCACCCAATCATGGGTGGCAACTTTTGATAAGAGGGGTTCCATGTAGATTTGTACCACCCATTCAAGATGGGGTTGCTTACAGACCCTTTTAAGAGGGAACCATTTTGGAAAAAACATTAGAGCTGAGAGAGCCCACAAAGCCAGACATCTTTGGCGATGCAGAAGGAGAACACCCCCAGGGAATTCTTATGAAATGAGAAGCCAAGAGAGAAAGCTAGCAGATGTTGCCATGTGCTTTTCCAGCTGACAAAGGTGTTGTGGGCCCATCAGCCTTTCTTGAAGCAAGGTATATTTTCCTGGTTGCCTTAGTTTGGACATTTTCACAGGCTTAGGACTGTAAACTTGCATCTTAATAAATTCCCTTTTTTAAAACCATCCCATTTCTTGTATATTGCATTCCAGAAGCATACAAACTAGAACAATGCCCATGAGAATTAGATATTTTGCAACTGAGTGTCTCCTCTTTAGGCCTTAATTGTTTAATATCTATTAGTATTCTTTGTGGTCAAATACAAAATTTCTCTTCTAGATTATGCTTGCTGTTTTTAGCCATCAGGAAATAGGACACTTAGAGAACAAAGGTATTTCTGGGATCCTTGCCCTAGACTTCTCTTAGGTGCAGTAAGTGCCCTCACCTCAGGAGCATAGGTCTAAACATGTCCTAAGGAAGAACATCCCACAGATGCCTGGCAATTCTATTCCCCATGTTCCCAAGTGGTTGAGCCAGCAAAGGTCACCCAAATCGTGGCTTCAGGCCTCAAGCACTTGCTTCAATTGTGAGTCAGAGGGCCACTGGCAAAGAGGGTGCCAGAAACCTTGAGAGAACCCTTAACCTTGGGACCCACCAGTCTTTAAGAGTGCCTAAGCGGCAGACCTTACTGGCCTCAAACTGCCTCAGAGCACAGTCTTGTAATATGTTAATTTTGTGAGATAACATATTCCTAACATGAAAGTGAATTTTGTTCCTGGTTGTCATTGCTGACTGAATGGATATAAAAAGTTGTAAAACTGTGGAAGGCAGTTTGGCGGTTCCTCAAAAAGCTGAATATAGAATTGCCACACGACCCAGCAATACCATTGCTGGGTATCTACTCAAAGGACTTAAGGGCAAAGACACAAATGGACATTTGCACACCAATGTTTATAGCAGTGTTATTTACAATTGCAGAGAGATGGAAACAGCCAAAATGTCCATCAACAGAAGAGTGGCTAAACAAACTGTGGTATATACATACGATGGAATATTATGCAGCTTTAAGACAGGATAAACTTATGAAGCATGTAATAACATGGATGGACCTAGAGAACATTATGCTGAGTGAGTCTAGCCAAAAACTAAAGGACAAATACTGTATGGTCCCACTGATGTGAACCGACATTCGAGAATAAACTTGGAATATGTCATTGGTAACAGAGTCCAGCAGGAGTTAGAAACAGGGTAAGATAATGGGTAATTGGAGCTGAAGGGATACAGACTGTGCAACAGAACTAGATACAAAAACTCAAAAATGGACAGCACAATCATACCTAATTGTAAAGTAATCATGTTAAAACACTGAATGAAGCTGCATCTGAGCTATAGGTTTTTTTGTTTTTTGTTTTTTGTTTTTTTTTTGTTTTTGTCTGTCTGGTTGTTTGTCTTTTTTTTTATTATTATTACTTTTATTTTTTTCTCTATATTAACATTCTATATCTTTTTCTGTTGTGTTGCTAGTTCTTCTAAACCGATGCAAATGTACTAAGAAACGATGATCATGCATCTATGTGATGATGTTAAGAATTACTGATTGCATATGTAGAATGGTATGATTTCTAAATGTTGGGTTAATTTCTTTTTTTCCGTTAATTAATAAAAAAAATGTTGTAAAAGGTTTATGAAAGTTAATTCTGTCTTCATAGTCAATGCTAACCAAATTTAATGAGCCTGTTCATAATATTCTTGAAAAAAATCTTTTGTGTAAAACCATGTATACATACAAAAATAGAATTTAGTTTTCTCTCTATAAAATAATGCAGATTTTTAATCTAGCATTAATGAAAAGTTATAAAATGTTTCTCTTAGCCATCTGAGGACTCTGTCTCAATGTTTATGTTGGCCTTCTCATTCTTTATTTCAGAAGACAAGTCTTCTTGCTCTTAAAGGACAACTGTTCAAAGAATTTGTTCTCTCACCTTGTGAATGTGAGGTGCTAAAATAGTTTACATAGAAAATGCTTAGGAAATATTATAATAATTAAAAGAAATTTTCTATCCTTCTGTTAAGCTAAATTTTATACAATTTAGAAATTGTTTAAAATTTCTAAAAACAATATTCTCACTGTCCATATTATATCCTAATACTTATCTGTATAATAACCAAATTTACTTGTCAGTTATACTACTTTAAGTCTTCTCTGAAAGTGCACAAGATTAGCTATAAATCAGAACTTTATCTTCAACAAAAGAACTTTAAAAGAGAAACATAGTAGAAAAATAGCATAAAAACTACGTTCTACTTGTTCATTAACCTAATCCTAGTAAGTGTATTATAGTAAGACAGGACAAAACTTCTGCTGTAGCTTGTCAAATATTTCATTTCTCAAAAGTAGCTTCATTAACCAAAAACAAAGAAAGCAAAGTATGTGATAGTCGACCAAAACAGGGTAAGTCAAAGCCCTACCCCCAGGAACTTAAGCTCAAAAAAGCAAAACTAATTGCCCTCACCTGAGCTCTAGAGCTGAGAAAAAGGAAAAAGATATGCCTTCCTAGTTCTGCGTGCTCAAGCAGCGTGTAGAGTGAGGCTTTCTCCCAATAAAAAACCAAGAAATACTCAATTTCCTAAATGTCATGTTCTTGCTGACAAAAACTGCAGTAATTCATTGCCCTGGCCATCAAAAAATAATACTAATATCTCTTGAGGAAAAGACCAGGCTGACACAGCAGCCAAAGGCACAGACCAACCAGTCTAGCCCTGTCTAGGCCTGATTCTTGCACCTCTTAAGTTGCCACATGCACCCTCTTGTTCCTCAATTAAGCAGAAATGAGACACCCAGCTAGGATTTACTCTTGGACCTGAAATATGGTCATTTCCTTCCCTCATCCCCAGTTTCCCTCAACTAATGCCTAATCTAGCCCACTCACTTCTATACTCTTGCTATTGATTGGTTCTTGCATTTTTTAAGTTCTCTATCTTCTAATCTTCCAGATTAGAAACCTTTCATAACAAACTCCTCCTCATCAGAGGCTACACTGCCATTCTCTATGCTCAAGCAGCCACTTTCTAGCATAACCAGAGCCTTCTATACTCCCACAAGTAAGGCCTAAGATCCACTGACAGCTTGAAGCAGCTACAGAAGATGGACCATCGGCCCCAATTTCCTTAAGAGTAAGTGGAATTGAAAGTCTCTGAGGGGAAAATGATGCAGGGTTAGAATTAGGGTGGTGGCTGGCTAAACAAAGAGCAAACTCCAAAAACCAAGGAAAGATAGCTCTGAGAATGTTAGGTTAGGAAACTACCAACTTTTAGGAAAACCAATGGCGTTTGCTCTAAGTTAAAAGAACCACGGTGTAAGTAGATGATTCAAATGGTTTAATTGCATCTGTAGAGGCAAGTGTCCTACACTAGTCCAGAAGTCAGAACCCCTAAATTTTCCTATCCTTGGCTTACATATTCTTGCGTAGTTTGGGGCCAGGTGTTTTACACAAAGATAGCTTTATTTGCATCTATAATTATCTGTTGCTTACTAATTAATGAACATGTCCCTAGGGCTATATAATCCTAGGTTGACTACATACTATTTCATACATTACATGTTCAAAAATGGCATAAAGTCTCCATCTGTGGGTGTGTCTTTTTCTGTGTTAATAAGGCAGGGGTCACCTTAAGGATAATTTGGGGGCTTCTGCACTTGTGCTTGTAGCTGGCTGAATCCAGCTTGTCTGCTTGAACAGAAAAGCAAGATGTAGTTAACCACAAGTGCAGGTTGTGGAATGGGTATAGGTTATAAGTTATGTATATCTCTTTAGTTTTGAATGGTGGGTTCTTGGTTCCCTTTGTTCAATAGTTCTTACCAGCTACCAGCTTCCCCTATGTCACTGTAACCGTTTCTCTGTAACCCTAATGACCCCACTGCCATCCCTCATAACCACTCCAACAAGAACAGCAACACACAGCACGTGACACCCAAATGAATCCCTACTGAATGAATCATCTACAGAGAAGGGGAGAGCGAACTGACCTACCTTCCCAAATGCACTGTCTACAACCAGGCACCACCCTGGAGAGAAGGGAGGGCGCATAAGTAAAGCGAATCTGTAACAGCAAAGAACTCCACATTGCCTTTTGCCTCTCTTCTTTCTCACCTCTGTCTTTGCAAGAGTGCCTGCATTTTCTCTCACATGTGTACCTCATAAATTTTCTATCTGCTTACTCTTTAAAAAATAAATAATATTAAGATGAAATACTATATTGGATTATCCTGATGTATTATAAAAGTCAACACAAATGCCATAATGACAGGCAGATTACACATGTGTGTGAGCACACACACAGAGCAAGCAATGTGAAGATGGAGGCAGTGATAGAACCAGTGTGGCCACAAGCCAAGGAAGACCAAGGAGCAAAAGGTTTTGGCAAACAGACTGGCAATTCCTCAAATGCCATACATACACATACATACAATTACCATAGGACAGAGCAATTCCACATTTATGTGCATACTTGAGACAACTAAAAATTTAGATTCATACAAAAATTTGTACACAAATGTTCATAGAAGCATTATTCCTAATAGCCTAAAAAAAGGGGAAAACTGAAATATTTATCAATTGATGTGTACATAAACAGAATGTGGAGTTTACATTTAGTAAAATATGACTCAGCCATAAAAAAGGAATAAAAAACTGATACATGCTGCAACATGGACAAACCTTGAAAACATTATGTAAATGAAAGAAACCAGACACAAAAGGGTACATATTGTATGATTTCATTTACATGGAATGTGTAGGAAAGACAAATCTATAGGCAGAATTTAGGTTCATACTTACAAAGACTGGGGGAGAAGGGAGTGATGAATGACTGGTAATGTGCATGCAGCTTGTTTTCAGGGTGATAAAAAATATTCTGGAATTTGCTACTTGTGATGGGTGTAATGATTTTGTGAACATAAAAAACACTGAAATGTACACTTTTAAAAAGTAAAACTAAACTAAAAACAAACAGCTGCTTGATGGATGGTGACATCACAATTGCAAATAGGGTCCCTTCTTTTCAGTTGTGGGGAAAAAGAAAATTATTCTAATGCTAATTCTTGGAAGTCTAGAGTTAAAGAAATATTGAGTCATTAGATTTGATCATTCAGAGAAAGATTTGTCTTTCTTACGCATTCCATGTAGATGGAATCATACCATATGTACCGTTTTGTGCCTGGCTTCTTTCATTTACATAACATTTTCAGGGTTTGTTCACATTGTAGCATGTATTAACTTTTCATTTCTTTTTATGGTTGAGTCATATTTAACTAAATATTCCACATTCTGTTCATGTACACATCAGCTGATGAATACTTTAGTTTTTCCCCTACTTTTAGGCTATTAGGAATAAAGCTTTACCCTGTTTCCAAGGTTTGTTGTGTATAGAGTAGACATGCTTGGGTAGGGCTGGAGAGAGCCTGGCATCCCCGTCCCCTGCCACCAACATACCCTGAAGTCCCACTCACGAAAAACAGATGAATAAACAAAAATAAATACTCACAAGCTAAACAGAAAAACAGAACAATAAAAATAAACATACAAACTTAAAACTCTTTTGTTCTCCAAACCATCTCCCCTGTGCTGAGCTGTGTGTACAGTGGAGAAAACCTATTTCATCTGAAGCTTCTGGAAGCTTTGAGAGTGGAACCTCCAAGCTGCCTGTGACTTTGGGGAGGACATCCTTCCCGGAGTTCTCCTCCCTCCTGTTTTCTTCTGCTCCACAAGGACCAGTAGAGAGACTTCGGCACCCTGGGCAGACATTCCTGGGGGCACAGACCCCAAGGCCCATGGGGGTGTGGAGGGAAGGTGGGCAAATGGAGTATGCACCCACTTCCTCCTGCTTCCTGCTCAAATGATTGAGGAGACTTTCAGCCTTCAGTCACGTGTGGTTTAATATTTCATGAGTCTGGACACTACCGGATACTTTTAATCACCTAATGGAGACTTTGCACCTTTGAACAAGCCATGGGCCACCGGACCGCTCTCAGGCCGAGCTCAGAGTGCAGCAAACCACAGGCAGAGGGCCGCACTCCGCGCCCCTCTGTCCCCAGCCCACCCAGGTGCGGCTCAGAGCCCAGGCCTCTTTGTCCTGGTCCCGCTGCTGCTCCTGAGTCCATAATGCCGCACCCACAGAACCTGGACTTTGGGTGCCTTCTCCCCGCGGGTACTGCTGAGCTGGGCGGAGCCAGGAGGGAACAGTGTGGGGTGGAAGAGGGGGCCGCGGGCCAGAGCCATGCCACCCCTGCGCGTTGTTTCTGAGAGAGCGCAGATTCCAGCCCAAACTCTGATGGAGGATGTTGGTGGTGGTTTTGTTTTTTCCTGGCCTAGAGTTCTTACCACAACCTCCGCTTTCGTCCCCTTTGCCCTCTCATCCTTGCTTTTCCCCATCTCGCTCCACTGGCCCTCATCTAAAGGCCCCACTTTCCAACATGACCTTGGACCCTCCTCTGTTTCCATGTCCCTGCTCAGTGCTCCTCTAAGGCTGTATTCAAACAAGTGATTTGCCTTTCTCCTGACCTGGGAGAAAGTTGAAGATCTGTCTGGGGCTGGTCTGCTGGTTCCAGTGACAAGTGAGGAGGAGTGCAAAAAAGAAAGAAGAGCTTCCCACACATGTGCCGCCCAAGTCCCATAGAGTCCCCGAGGGCAGGGGACCCCTGCAGGGCCACCTGGCTGCATTTTACAAATCCCTGGTTCCTGAAGCCAGTGGTTCACTTAGAGTCCTGCAGGCTCTTACAAAATTGTCCTCTCTCTCTCTCAAAAAGAAATAAATAAATAGATAAAAGAGAGAGAGAGAGAATTATTCCTCTAAGGAAGGATGGATAGATAGATATCATACGGAGATAGAGATAAATAGAGATAGTCAAAGAAAAACAGACTGGAACAAGTGAAGCAGGCAAGGATAACTTGATGCATAGCTATTACCGGAGAGCAGAGAGAGTAGAATTGGCCAGCAGGGGTGGCTGAGATGTATAGTTGGAGCAAGGGCGGTGGGAAAGCACCAGCAAGCCATCTGGGCAAAGAGGGAGGGGAGGCCAGGGTGAAGCTGATAACTTTAAAGAGCTAGTATCTGAAATTGTGTTTTCTTTTTCTTTCTGCTTTGTTGGTTTGTTTTTCAGCTATCTTAAGGATCGATTTTCCCTGCAGTCTCACAGCTGCAAGATTAGTTTCAAGGTAGTTAGGGCAGGGGAGGGAACTGAAGAGCAAGCCAGCAGCTTGGCTAAAACAAAGAAAAATAATTTTGGTCAATAGATAGATGATCGACAGACAGGCACATATAGATCAATAGATAGAGATGATGATGATAATAGATCCATTTTGCTAGAAACAGACTCTGATAACCAAACTATAGAAGAAGTTTATTGAACCAAAGTGGTATTCATGTGGAGCAGCAACAAAAGATTATTACAGGTGTATGGCTGCTTGGGATAAAAGGAGGTTATGGGGAAATGGGAAGGGACAGCAGGGGAAAATGAACTACAAGTGCTGTTTAGGGCAGGATGTCCTTGGTCCACGTTTCATTAATTTTGCAACTTGAATAGGCACAGTGTCTCTGCAGGAATGAGGCTAACTAATGAAGACAAGTAAACATGGGTACCAACATGACTTGTTGCTTTTCTGCAAAGTCAGAGGTCTTAACACGGTGAAGAATTACTGCTTTATAAGCAGGCCTGACTCAGTTGTTTTCTGTCTCTTCATTGTAATTCCCTGGATAAAAAGAAGTTCAAGCATATTAAATTTATAAGTGAAACTAATTTCATATGTAGATAGATAGAGTCAATTTGGACAGTCTTTATTCTTTGAAAGGAAGGTACAATTTAGTTCTAAGATGGTTATCTCAGACTTTGCCCTTTATGAGTTGATCATTATAGCTAAGAAAATTTCTTTATGCTTTTTGGTGATTAATGATATCAGCTCTCCCATTTTCTAGAACACTAATTAGCCCACAGAACCCCCCATGGCATTTATTATCTTCAGTTTGTAGGTGAAGACCAGCCAGAGGCCGGTTACTAAGATACCAGAAACTCAGTCTCTCTCCAAACCTCATTATGTGGGTTCAGAATTTCCCATGAAGATGTAAAACATAATTGCATCCCCTTTATTTGAAATATGTGCTGCTATGGAAAATACCTAAATATTTATCATAAATAAGCCATTAGTTGACTCAGGTATTCTTTAGACTTGTGGTTGTGGTTAGATAAAGCTAATTTTTCAGCTGTTTTTCCTGCCAGATTATTTTAGCAGGCTTGGAAATGATTGCTGAAACTTGATGTCTATTTCATGAAAGTGTAAAGAGGAGAATAAGCTCCACTGAACAAGTCCCCTATGACTCATCTGAAAGGAGGAAGCAAAGGCGCATCTACAGACCAAATCGCTGTCCCAGGCACCTGTGCTACCTCCACAGATGTCTGCCTCCCAAGCTTTATTTGCAAACAATCCACTGTCTGAATCCCATTGCTCAGAGCTACACAGGAGCCATCAATGGCAACTTTGTAGTTGTTTGAGTAAGAGCAGTTTCTTCAGAGTACTTGTCTGTGAGTAGGGCTCAATTTTCATTTGAGGGCTTTCTCATTAACTGTCTCTTATTATTATTATTTTTTTGGCATTTGAAATTTTATTTCCAAAAAAAATAAAATGGGGTAATACACCCTTGGATACCATACCTTGGACCCCAGACAAGTTTAGTGCAGTGGCTGAATGGGTGGGCTCTGTGCCTGACGGTTTAAAGCCCAGCTCTGGCACATCCCAATTGTGAAAGCTCTGGAAAGTTATTTAAACTCTCTGTACTTCAGAGTCTCATGTATTAAATAAAGATAATCATGTACCTATTCCCAAGGGTTGAGAAAACAAAAAGCACTTGGAATCATACTTAGGATATAATTAATGCTTGAAATAAAGAAGAAACTTTTTTTTAAAAGAAAGTATTATCACACCTTTGAAACTCAGTTCCTGTGTTTCTAATGAATGGTTTGAAATCTCAATAAGAATATTCTGATTTTTTCTCATTGAAAAGCTTGGTTCTTGTCTTGTTTTCCTAGGGCTGTTCTAATAAAGTATCACAAATCGGATACCTTAAAACAACAGAAATTTATTCTCACAGAGTGGAGGCTGGAAGCACAAAATCAAGGTGATGGGAGGAACTTGCACCACCTGAAATCCAGAGGAAAGAATCTGCCCTTACCTCTTCCGAGCTTTGGGTGGTTGCTGGCAATCCATGGCTTTCCTTGAAGTTCTCTGATGGGCAGCTGCAGCCGTTCAACCCCTGCTGCCTTGGCCACATGGCCTTCATCCAGTGTCTCTCCTCTTCTTCTGAGGACATGAGTCACATTTAAGGATCAGCTCTACTCCAGCCCAACCTCATCCTAAATCACATCTTCCAAGACCCTTTATCCAGACTCATGATTAGACTTGAACATGTCTTTACAAGTGACATAATTCACTCCATAACATTTCTAAGCTTAATTTTTTTTTACCTGCATGTAGATTTCTGTTGAAATTTCCTCAACTTTTGGGGAGCCTTCTGGTTCCTCAGGGAGAGTGAAAGGACATTGTGTCTAGAGATTAGTTGCTTGCCTGTCTTAGCACAGGATACAGTTTCCTCAGTTAGAAATCTTGGTGCCACCCGGTCCTGAATGTGAATATGTTTTGATAGTAAGATAATCCTCCAATTAACATCCAATGCTAGTAAAATATTTGGCTGGCAAAGGCAGATAAAAGAACGCAAACAATTTGTTTCTGTGTAAGATTGGGGAATGCACTGAATAAACAGTACATTTTCTAGGTGACAATGACCTGTCTCCTCCACTGAATGAGGATATTGTTTTGCTGACTCCGAGAGAGCATACTTTGGGAAACCTTGTGTGAAATGGAAGTGCGAAGGCAGTTTCGGTTCTTAAATGCATAAAAAATAAAAAGCCACCTGTGTGGCCACTGGGGCCAGGCTTCCCACATCTGCTCAGTGTATCTGCTGTTCATGGCCCCTGAGGGCCCCCACAGGGGAAGCTGCCCAGAAATATGACTCTTCTTCTCCATGTGACCACCTTCCCCTGAAGACATTTGATGTTCTTTGCTAAGTATTTGCAAATAGTAATCTCAAGTGTGCATATGGGAGTGGGAGGGATTTCTGAAGCCCACTCCCCTAAAGCCCTGTCATTACCCCTCAGGAGCAATGTCAAATTACAATGCCCTCATATTTTGCTCAATGTACTTTGTTTGTGTATCAGAAAACAAACATTTATGGGAGATAAGAATCCAGAAATTCAGGCTCTTCTGAAGCAAGGATGACCATATTTCTGTATGTGAAACTTTAAAATAGGCATATGTTGAGTTATAATTGAGGTCCTATCATAAATAACTATCATCTTCCATTCCTCCTCCATGCTCTGTAGTGTAAGTTGGGCTTTCCTGATGATTGAACTGAGGAGCATAGAAAGGATTGGCATAAATGTCTTTAAAGAGAAAACTGCAACAGATCGCATAGAAAAATAAAGTTTATATGCAAAGAATGGTGCAGAAGAACCTTTGAAAGAAAAGGTAAAATCACAGATAAATTGTGAAGTAGAGAGAGTTGCACAGCACTTTGATGCTTCTGATCAAGATGAGACAGAACTTTAGTCATGTAATTCCCAAGACAGGAAGTCAGGATTTGATCCAACCTGGTTGTATAGATTGTATCATGTTCTTAATCTTAAACTCCATTCCTGTGGGTGTGAAGTGTTTGTAAATAAGATCTTTTGAAGATACCATCAATTAGTGTGGAGCCACATTATTCAGGTTGTGTCTTAATCTATATTCTGGAGGCCTTATAAAGAATGGAAATTCAAATACAGTCAGTCAATGGAAAACAAAAACCACTGAAAGCCAGAAGACATAGAAGACAGAAGTCAGAGGAAGCCACAGGAGAAGGGAATGAAGAGACTGGCCCGTGATGTAGGCCTACCATCACCAGAGCACTACTGGCTCTGGAAGAGAACACCTGGTGAACACCTTGATTCTAAATCTGTCCTTCAAAATCTTGAGCCAGTGAATTCTCATTAAGGCAATATATTGTGTAGTATTTATTATAGCAGCTCTGGCAGACTAAGACTCTGGCCCTGAACTTGCAGAATATATCAGCAGAGACTCACATAAGAATGCCAAATCACCTCCCCAAGTTGAATTCTTGATATTCTCACAAACAGTGTGGAAAACCAAAGCTATAGGCTGAGCCCCCAATCTTGGGATTTGTTCATATGAAACTTAACCCCACAAAGGATAGGTCAAGCCTACTTAAAATTAGGCCTGAGAGTCACCCCCAAGAGAACCTCTTTTGTTGCTCAGATGTGGCCTCTCTCTCTAGCCAACACAACAAGCAAACTCACCACCCTCCCCCTGTCTATGTGGGACATGACTCCCAGGGGTGTGGACCTTCCTGACAACATGGGACAGAAATCCTAGGATGAGCTGAGACTCAGCATCAAGGGACTGAGTAAAACCCTAGAATGAGCTGAGACCCAGCATCAAGGGATTGAGAAAACCTTCTTGACCAAAAGGGGGAAGAGTGAAATGAGACAAAGTGTCAATGGCTGAGAGATTCCAGAGTAGAGAGGTTATCCTGGAGGTTATTCTGATGCATTAAGTAGGTATCACCTTGTTATCCAAGATATAATGGAGAGGCTGGAGAAAACTGAAAATGTAGAGCTGTGTTCCAGTAGCCATGTTTCTTGATGATTATTGTATAATGATATAGCTTTCACAATGTGATTGTGTGATTGTGAGAACCTTGTGTCTGACGCTCCTTATATCTACCTTGTCAACAGATGAGTAGAACATATGGAATAAAAATAAACAATAGGGGGAACAAATGTTGAAATAAATTTAGTTTGAAATGCTGGTGATCAATGGAGGGGAGGGGTAAGGGGTATGGTATGTATAATTTTTTTTTCTGTTTTCATTTTATTTTTCTTTTGTCTTTTTATTTCTTTTTTCTGAATTGATGCAAATGTACTAAGAAATGATCATGATGATGAATATGCAACTATGTGATGCTATTGTGAATTACTGATTATGTATGTAGAACAGAATGATCATATATTAAGAATGTTTGTGTTTCCTTCTTGTAGTTTTTTTTTTAATTTAAAAATTAATTAAAAAAATTAAAAAAAAAAAGAATGCCAAATCAGGAATTTTGTGATAAACTTGTTTCCTTGGAAATCGTGAAGGGGATGTGAAGGATTTCCAACATATACATTTTTTTCTTTTGAGCTCTATCTAATTACTGTTTCATGTCATTCTTTATTTATCCATAAAATGTTATTGAGCCACCTACTTCCCACCGTTGTGCCAGACCCTGGACCAAACACTGATAACAAAGCAACTGAGATGTGGTTTTGTTGATCAGTTGTAGTAGTAGTAGAGAAGAAAATTCCATTGTGCTAAGCCCCTGAGAATTGAAAGTTGTTTGTTACAGTAGATACCCTCTTCTGATAATACAAACATGCTGCTTCACAAAGATAGTATAAGATTTATTCTTGTGTAAATGCCTGGTGTATCTTTTTTGACTTTTACATTATATATAATTACCTATTATTACATGTTGCATTGCATACATATTATATCTTACAATGCTATATATAATTATATTTATATTTTATACCATATATTATAAATTATATATTACTCTTATCCAATTTTCCTTTATGTCATTCTCAAATGATGAGATATTTAAAGCTATAAATCAGTTAGAAACAGTAAAGAACTTAAAATTTGTACAGAAAAGGTGACTATTGATGTAGTTCAAAATGTAGCAGCATCTTGTGCTGTAACGGTGTCAACTCTCTCTCATTACTGAGTTGGTCATCTTCCATGCCCCTGCTCATGACTGTGGGCCACTCTTTCCTTCTGTCTTTTGTGCTCCTGGCACCCAGACAGTGCTTTGTTTCACTTGTACTGTGCCTCTCTTCTTTTCTGCATAAGGCTTCTCTTGCCCTACCATGAGAGGTACAGGCACTCAGGTGCATATCAATCCTGCACATGCTGGTGAGTTAACATGGCAAGCCCTCACCAATGGATGTTGGTTCCCTATTTTATTACTTCAAACTTCCTCAGTTTGTCAATGTGTTTTATTTGATGAAAATTTGTGAGAATTCTATGGTTACTGACAAATTCCAGCAATACACTGAAACCGACACAATATTGAACATAAAATCACTCCCTTTTTTATAGTTAAATGTAATACTTTAATACTATTTTTAAATAAATTTTATAAAATTAAAACACCCTTTAGCTTAGAATTCACTTTTGTGTAGTGTAGTTCCATGGATTTATTTTTATTCTACTTTATATTCAATGTAACATTGTTCCTTTTAATCGCATTCAGAAAATAACACACACGCACATTTTAGTTTTCTCAACAGTAAAAGTCCACAACATAAAAGAAAAGTCTATTGCACTAGAAATATTAAACGTTTTGCTATTGCCATTATAACAAAGGTACTAGGTTAAAGGTGGATTTCATTACTATTAACTTTCAGAGAAAAATCCAAGACCATTCATTCAAACCCATGATGAATTAGCTTAAAGGCAGAGATTATGTAGAAATTTTATAATAAAACCCCTCTTCATTTTTTTTGTTTTAATATGATATTTTGGTACAGTTAAATATAAGCAGCATATATTACCTTAAAGAGAAAATATGTTCAATCGTGAATATTCAGAATCTCTGTTACCATACCACGATTAAAAATGGAGTTTAAATGATAAAATTGAACCATGAAGTTTCTACCTAAAGATAAAAACAGTAAAAGAGAATAGTTAAAAGTTAGACTGCATTGCTACGATGCTATGCACTGAATATATAATATTTTCAGAGGAATTTTCTAAATATTTTGTCAAATTAGGAGGTCTAAAATTCTCTAATGGAGAGAATTTGCATGAATGCCATCTCTGATGGATAGCTGTTTAAATATGATTTGGTAAAACTACATTTAAAATATATCTTAAGTACATTTTGACAAAGTTGAATTTTATAAAGTTGAAAATTTTATAAAGTTGAAAATTCAAATACAGTAATATTCAACAGCATTCACAGAGAAATTTTAGCTCATCTATGCCAGCAGATAGGAATGTTCAAGTAGCTGTTTGTAAGTGCAAACCTGGCACACCCTAGATCCAAATTACCAGGCTAATAGATTTATACCTCGGAGTAGTATATACTCACTGCAGCTACAACAATAGTATTAAATACGTTTTGCAATAATCTTAAGAAAAGATGAAGCTCAAGATTGCTCTTGGGATTTATTTTCCAGACGAATTTATAATTACATTGTTAAAACTATAAAGAGCACATAGGAATTTTTTTTTCAAAATTCCTTGATTTTATATTTTAATTAAAGAAGGAATGCTGCTACTCTTTTTTTACTCTTGTTTCTGCTCGACCAGGAAGATCACATGTCTTTCCATGTATTCCGAGTGCTGGCAGCTTTAACTTAGTTTCATGTCATAAAATATGTCTTTTCTACCACATAGGGTGTTATGTAGAGAATACTTATCGTTTGTATATTCTAAAAGCTGCAAATATGATCGATTATTTTTAACTGGTTAGGCCTATGCTAAAGTGGCTAAGATTACCATATTATTGCCCAGAGAGAGAGAAGCTAGTTGTGTTGTTTTCAGACTACAAAATAGACTTTGTTCAAACCAGTCAGCTGCTCTATTTTCACAGCTAGTTAATAATTAGTTTGCTTTTCATTTTCTCTCTCTTTTTCTATTTGTTTTTGGAATATGGGGGTAATTTATTTTGGGGTAAACAGTTTTTCACATGATGGCTATTCATAGGGTGACCTTCACCTCAAATCTCGATGAAGGCAGAGGTTGTTGCTGGGGTGCAATTAGATAGCTCTGGTTCTTGAGTGTCTCCAGTTGGCCATATCCGCACATCATTCCATCAGCAGGAATTCCTAAAGATCCTGGTGCACTTTGACACATGGTCTCTCCAATAAACTAAGTTTCCTTTGTAGTAGGGAGGGGACACGAGTGGGACTAGGTAGCTAATCACCAATACAGAAATTTTATATAAAATGTAGTAGGTGAATAGATGCTTGGTAAAACCACTGGAACAGATGTTACCCTCCATTCTACTCATTATATTTTAATATACTTTTCTCCTAATTAAAAAGAGAGCATACCAATTTCTGCAGTATTTGCATGTTTTTCTTTTGATTAAAGTGTCCACACTCATGCCTTGTGTTATTTATGGCTCTAAGTCAGATTTTTAAATATATTCAGCTTTAACCCAGAGCACAGAATCCTGTTCTTGCAAGTTCATTCCTTCTGTGTGGGTTTAATGAGCTGGGAGTTAATGCGGTCTCACAATCAAAACATCCTTGCACTGCCTTGAACACTTAGGGGTAAAAGTGGAAAATAATTAGCATCTGTTTTGGGACTCAAAGTCTTTCAATGACAATAAGAAGAGAGGAGAGCAGACACTGAGTAATGAGGAGAGGGCTTTGCTAAGCAGGGGTAGGGATTTAATTAATTTATCCCAAGTGAATCTGAACGAAATGTAGAATGGACTCAAAATGAAAAGGATATGCTTATGCTAACCTGCAGATGTTTTAATTAAGTTTATTTCTTTTGAAAATTTACTTAATCCCTGTAAGTGGCTCATCTAATTTATTAAAATAGAGATGCTCCATAAAGCTGAAACCAATTTGTGTGTGTATGTTTATCATCATTTGCTCATTTTAATCCATTCATTCATTTGTTCAACTAAATGCTGAATATTGACAATTAAAGCATAAAATTAAGAAAGACTTGAAAATAGATACCGTTCTAGCATTGAAATCACCTACTTTTTATCACATGGTTTGTCTAAGATGCCCCAGATGTGACTTTCAGTTAAGTTTATTTATTAACTAGATATTTCTGTGTCTCCTTACAGTAATAATAT
This sequence comes from Tamandua tetradactyla, assembly GCF_023851605.1. Lineage (NCBI taxonomy): Eukaryota > Metazoa > Chordata > Mammalia > Pilosa > Myrmecophagidae > Tamandua > Tamandua tetradactyla. The sequence goes on from NC_135335.1 coordinate 57,029,645, forward strand.
TTCCTATTAGAACCAGAGATTAGCAGTCAGATATAAAATGTTGTATATATTTTGAATGGTAAGAGCAATCTAAAGATATCAAAATTCTGCTCTATTAACTCCAGAGAGGAGAAAAATAATTTAAATGAAATATGAGCATTACATAGAGAATTGTAGTCATGTTTGTAGATTTTTTAAGCAATAACTCTGTGACTGGGTTACAACCCAGGACGGTGCAATGTGAAAGATATGAAATGTATCATTTTTCAGGATGCCCCAACTTTGTAAAATTGTCATTCCATTTTCTTCTGGCTTGTATAGCTTCAGATGAGAAGTCTTTGATAATTTTATAATTTTTCTCCCGTACATAATAGTTTTTTATCCTTCTAGTTACTTTTAAGATCTTTTGTTTTCATGAATTGTTTTTTATTATACTGCTCAGGGAGTGTTGTACTTTGTGAGTCTATGTCTTTAGAGCACTCAACAAATTGTAAAAATATTGGCCAATATTTCTCAATCATATTTTATTTACCTTCCTAATATCTTCTTGGATTTTATTTTCAATTTGAGTAGCTTAATATAGAGTTCACTGACATTCCATTGTTTTTTTTTTTTTTGTCTTTTTTGCTCTTCTGATCTTCAGTTTATATAGTTTCTATTGTTCTATTTCAATTACTAACACTTCTTGTTGAGTGTTTGACATTTACTCCATTCAATAGATGTTTATTTCAGTTACTAAAATTAGTAAGTTCCCTAGTAAATCATCACTATTTTGCTTTAGGGAGGAACCTACTTCATTTTTTCAGTCTTAAATGCTCATCATACTTTGGCACTTAGTTCAATCTGTAGACTCGTGGACAGACAATTGGTAAGCCAGCCCGAAAACTGAAAATGAAACCAGCTGAGGGAAACAGGCATGTGTAGACATAATGTCACAGTTGGCACGGGCAACCCCAAGGTAGCCAGCCACCTTCCAGTATGTGGGTGTAAGTAGCCTGATAGGACATTAGTAGGTATTCTCAGCTACTGGTCAGCCAGGCTGTTCTTAAAGGGCACAGGCAATAGCAGACTTGGGTGAGACAGAATAGGGTCCAAAGGGGTCAAAACATAAGCAAAGATGCCTTGCAAGGAAAGGGGTAGAGGTAGCCTGTACATCTAACTTAAAAGCAATTATGGCTTCATTTAATTGCCACAGGGACCCCAATAGAAAAACATAAATAACCTAATGATTTTTTAGTAGGTTTATTAACTAGGGTTTTGTAGAAAAACAAAATCAGCAGGAGATATCCATAGATAGAAAATTTATATAAGTGTCTCACATAAACATGAGAATGTAGAGTCCAAGATCTGTAGGGCAGGTTACAAGCTGGCACCTCAGAAGAAGGTCCTCAACAAATTTTCAGAAAAGGCTGGCTGGACAACCGTGGGAATGGAAGAGTCCAAAATCCATAAGGCAGGCTGGGTTGTTGCAGTTTCCATTGATTTTAATCACAGGGCATGGTGGTACTACGAGATACCTAAGAGGTCGCCTGTATTCCAGGAAAGCTCTTCTTTACCTTGATTGTGTAATTGCAGTCTTATTTCTCCCAATAGTCAGGGTCAATCACCCCAGCCAGCAAAGTAATCCCCTTCTTGGCTTGTTGATCCAGGGGCATGAGTAGCCCAAAGTGACCAGGTGTCAGTCTTAGATTCCAGTTCAATGGAATCACTGTTGTTTCTCCTGGTAGAAGTGCTCCCCCTTCTGGAACTAAAACTGTGGACCAGACACTCCCCTTAGTTGATTACAAATGCAATCAGCTGTGGATGCAGCCAATGCAATCATGATTTAAGTCCATGAAATATCCTCATAGCAACAGACAGGCCAGCACTTGCCCAACCAGACAACCAGCAACACCCCTTGGCCAAGTTGGTTCATGAACCTGACCATGGCAGAAGAACTCTGGCAAAAGCTGCCTAAGGAGAAAACATATCACTGACTGCATACACCTAAAGCTGTGCCACCAATTATCACACCCACAGCACCCCCTGAAGAATGTCAGTCTGGTATAAGAGGGTGGATACCCCCTGCCCCTGAAGACTAAGGTTGGGGCCACAACAGGTGATCAGGGACCTCATATAGAGCTAGTAACTCACTTGTTTCCAAAACACCATTTGCACATTTTAACTCTCATTGACACTGGAGCAGAGTGCACACTCATCAATGGAAATCCTTGGAGATTTATTGGGCTCCTGAAGGTAATATATGGGTATGGGGTAGAGCATATGGGTAGTGCAAACTGCCTTAATGCTGCAAATACTGCCTTAATACTGGCACCTAACCCCCAAAAGTATATTGTATGCATTTTTCCCATTCCAGAATATATATTAGGGGTGGATGTATTATAAGAACTAAACCCTCCCACCATCACCAGTGAATTTCACCTTCACATTTGCATGGTGAAATAAATTAGTTGGGGTCCTGCTCATTGATCCCTGGTGCACTTTCCCCCACTCAGGAAGTTCACCCATACCAAACAGTATCACTTTCTAAGTGGACATGTCGAAATCAATGAAGCTTACAAGAAGTGGCCAGGGTGGGGATCATGAGTACAGAGCCCACTTAATAGTCCAGGATGGCCAGTGAAAATACCTGATGGTAACTGGAGAATGGCAATTGGTTATTGAGAATTGAATAAGATTATCCCTCCTATTAATACTGCAGTGCCTAAAATTATTTCTTAAGAACTTACTGGTCCAGTTAGAAGAGTTCCACTATGTATTAGATTTAGCTAATGCCTTCTTCAGTATCTTATCAGCTGAAGATAGCCATGATCAATTTGAATTTATGTTAGGAGGTGGGGGGGTGGCAGTGGATTTTTCTAGGTTTTTTTGCCACATGGTTATCTACCTAGCCCCATCATCTGCCATGGAATGGTGGCAGCTGATCTAGAAGATGGGAAAAGCCACCAAACATAACTATTTCATTATATTGATAATGTTATGCTTGCTTCTGATGGTATTATATCCCTAGAAATTGTGCCCTTGTCAGTACAGCACCTTATAAAAAACCAAGGAAAGTCCATCAATGATGTGTTGATCTAGGGGCTTGGACAGTCTATAAAGATCCTAGTGGTGGTTTGGTCAGGTAAAACAAAGGTCGTTCTGGCAGCAAACATAGATAAGATACAAATATGTCCAACTTCCCATGTCAAAAAGGAACTGTAAGCCTTTATAAGCTTATTAAATTAATGGAGACACTTTATTCCCCACCATTATACAGCTCGAGGAGGCTCAATTTAAATGGAGGCTCACTGTTATTGGGGCACTGAAGCTAAGTCAGCATTGTAACAAACAAAAATAAATGTGAGACAGATCCAGTTGCCAGGTATTTTAATAGCAGGACAAGCTTGTGAATTGTATGCTGCCAGCTACCCAGAAGGTTTCAGATATTGTGGTAGTTTGGAGATGTTAAGTACCCCAGCAAATTCCATGTTTTTTAAATTCATTCCTATGGGTGCAGACCTATTGTAGATGGGATCTTCTCATTAGGTTATTTCAGTTGAGGCCTGCCTAAAGGTGGACCTTAATCCTTATACTGGAGTCCTTTTGAGAGGATGAAAGACAGAAAAACCAAGACAGCTCAGAGCAGCACCACAGAAGCTGAGAGATTAAATTCAAGAGAAACTCATAGAGAAAAGCCCTACAGAAGATAAGAGAGACCTACAGAAGCTCAAAGAGAAAGCCACTGGAACCAGAAGCTGAAAGCAACAAAACCTGAAAACAAAAAACCAGCAGGCACTGGCCATGTGCCTTCCTATGTGGCAGAGTTGAACTGGATGCCAGCAGCCTGTCTTCATAATCTAGGTATCATTCTGTCAATGCCTCGTGTTGGACATTGTCATCACCCAAGAACTTCACATTGTAACTTAATAAATCTCCATTGTAAAAGCCAGTCTATTTCTGGTATATTCCATTCTGGCAGCTTTAGTAAATCAAAACAGAGGAGACTGTGGCAAAAATAAAGCATGAAGCATGCACCACTTGGATTCTGGTCCCAGCTATGGAAAGGAAAAGAACAATGATATAATCTTATTAAAAAACAACTGTTGGGAGGGGGCCAAGATGGCGGCTTAGTTAGGTGCGCACATCTTAGTTCCTCCTCCAGAACAACTACTAAATAACCAGAAATAGTGCAGAACAGTTTCTGGAGCCATGACAGAGACTGGACACACAGCGTACCCCAGTCTGGACTGGCTGGACCCGCTGCAAGACTTTGCTGCAGTGAGCTCCCTAAGCAGCGCGCGCTTCCCTGGGCTGCAGTGGATGGCTGCTAGCGGCGCCCCTCCCTCCCTCCTTCCCGGACTGGCTGGGAGTCTCTGATCGGTGAATTCCCCAAGCCGCGGCGGCTGGCAACCAGTGCCCCTCCCCCACAGGTGGCTAGCCGGAGGGAAAGGAAAGAGTCTCCAACAGTAGTGGGGACTGAGTCCAACCAAACACCAATAGTGGCGTTAATGGACAAATTCTGACTACTAGAAGTAGGCCCCCAGCTCAGGCAAAACTGATCAAGGTGGAAGTCGCCTATTGGGCTAACTGAAAAAGAGGAAAGGGGGCAAAATAGAGCCTTCTGCAGCTGTTTCTATGGAGGCTTGGTTACCTCTGGGCTCAGTGCCGGGATTACACAAGTTGCAACTACCCCAAACACAGAAACAGGCTGCTTTCAGGGCTCTCTACCACCTGACCCTTCCCAAGGGGAGGGGTGAAATGCAATTCAGGTGGAATCCCTCTCTCAAGGAATTCAGATCCCAGGACATCACAATTTGAAGCCATTAAAACCAGCCTACAACCTTTCCTCTGTCTCCACCACGCACACAGCAGGGAGAGCCTTCCAAAGTTAAAGGAGCCACAACATCTTTTGCTGGTGGGACCTGCAGACAGACAAGCGCCACATACTGGGCAGGATAAGAAAAACAGAGCGCAGAGACTTCACAGGAAAGTCTTTCAACCTGCTGGGTCTCACACACAGGGAAATCTGATTAAATGTCCAGACGCCAGCAAAAAATAACAAATCACACCAGGAAAATTGAAGATATGGCCCAGTCAAAGGAACAACCAATAGTTCAAATGAGATACAGGAGTTGAGACAACTAATTCTGAATATACGAACAGAAATGGAATACCTCTTCAAAAAGCAAATCAATAAATTGGGGGAGGACATGAAGAAGGCATGGGATGAACAAAAAGAAGAACTGGAAAGTGTGAAAAAACAAATCACAGAACTTATGGGAATGAAAGATACAGTAGAAGAGATGAAAAAACAACGGAAACCTACAATGGTAGATTTCAAGAGACAGAGGTTAGAATTAGTGAACTGGAAGATGGAACATCTGAAATCCAAAAAGAAACAGAAACTATAGGGAAAAGAATGGAAAATTTTGAGTAGGGACTCAGGGAATTGAATGATAATGTGAAGCGCACAAATATACGTGTTGTGGGTGTCCCAGAAGGAGAAGAGAAGGGAAAAGGAGGAGAAAAACTAATGGAAGAAATTATCACTGAAAATTTTCCAACTCTAAAATTACAGATTCAAGAAGTGCAGAATACCCCAAAGAGAATAGATCCAAACAGGTGTTCTCCAAGACACTTACTAGTTAGAATATCAGAGGTCAAAGAGAAAGAGAGGATCTTGAAAGCAGCAAGAGAAAAACAATCCATCATATACAAGGGAAACCCAATAAGACTATGTGTAGATTTCTCAGCAGAAACCATGGAGGCAAGAAGACAGTGGGATGATATATTTAAATTATTAAAAGAGAAAAACTGCCAACCAAGAATTCTATATCCAGCAAAATTGTCCTTCAAAAATGAGGGAGAAATTAAAACATTTTCAGACAAAAAGTCACTGAGAGAATTTGTGACCAAGAGACCAGCTCTGCAAGAAATACTAAAGGGAGCACTAGAGTCAGATATGAAAAGACAGAAGAGAGAGGTGTGGAGAAGGGTGTAGAAAGAAAGAAAATTAGATATGATCTATATAATACAAAAGGCAAAATGGTAGAGGAAAGTATTACCCAAACAGTAATAACACTTAATGTTAATGGACTGAATTCCCCAATCAAAAGACATAGACTGGGAGAATGGATTAAAAAACAGGATCCTTCAATATGCTGTCTACAGGAAACACATCTTAGACCCAAAGATAAACATAGGTTGAAAGTGAAAGGTTGGGAAAAGATATTTCATGCAAATAACAACCAGAAAAGAGCAGGAGTAGCTGTACTAATATCCAACAAATTAGACTTCAAATGTAAAACAGTTAAAAGAGACAAAGAAGGATACTATCTACTAATAAAAGGAACAATTAAACAAGAAGACATAACAATCATAAATATTTACACACCAAATCAGAATGCCCCAAAATACGTGAGGAATGCACTACAAATCTGAAAAGGGAAATAGACACATCTACCATAATAGCTGGAGACTTCAATTCACCACTCTCATCAATGGACAGAACATCTAGACAGAGGATCAATAAAGAAACAGAGAATTTGAATATTACAATAAATGAGCTAGACTTAACAGACATTTATAGGACATTACACCCCACAACAGCAGGATACACCTTTTTCTCAAGTGCTCATGGATCATTCTCAAAGATAGACCATATGCTGGGTCACAAAGCAAGTCTCAACAAATTTAAAAAGATTGAAATCATGCACAACACTTCCTCAGATCATAAAGGAGTAAAGTTGGAAATCAATAATAGGCAGAGTGTCAGAAAATTCACAAATACGTGGAGGCTCAACAACACACTCTTAAACAACCAGTGGGTCAAGGAAGAAATTACAAGAGAAATTAGTAAATATCTCGAGGCGAATGAAAATGAAAACACAACATATCAAAACCTATGGGATGCAGCAAAGGCAGTGCTAAGAGGGAAATTTATTGCCCTAAATGCCTATATCAAAAAAGAAGAAAGGGCAAAAATTCGGGAATTAACTGTCCACTTGGAAGAACTGGAGAAAGAACAGCAAACTAACCCCAAAGCAAGCAAAAGGAAAGAAATAACAGAGATTAGAGCAGAAATAAATGAAATTGAGAACATGAAAACAATAGAGAAAATCAATAAGACCAGAAGTTGGTTCTATGAGAAAATCAACAAGATTGAGGAGCCCTTAGCAAGATTGACAAAAAGAAGACGAGAGAGGATGCAAATAAATAGGATCAGAAATGGAAGAGGAGACATAACCACTGACCTCACAGAAATAAAGGAGGTAATAACAGGATACTATGAACAACTTTATGTTAATAAATACAACAATGTAGATGAAATGGACAAGTTCCTAGAAAGGCATGAACAACCAACTTTGACTCAAGAAGAAATAGATGACCTCAACAAACCAATCACAAGTAAAGAAATTGAATCAGTCATTCAAAAGCTTCCCAAAAAGAAAAGTCCAGGACCAGACGGCTTCACATGTGAATTCTACCAAACATTTTAGAAAGAATTAGTACCAACCCTGCTCAAACTCTTCAAAAAAGTTGAAGTGGAGGGAAAGCTACTTAATTCATTCTATGAAGCCAACATCGCCCTCATACCAAAACCAGGAAAAGATATTACAAAAAAAGAAAATTACAGACCAATCTCTCTAATGAGTATAGATGCAAAAATCCTCAACAAAATTCTAGCAAATCGAATCCAACAACACATTAAAAGAATTATACATCATGACCAAGTAGGGTTCATCCCAGGTATGCAAGGATGGTTCAACATAAGAAAATCAATTAATGTAATACACCATATCAACAAATCAAAGTAGAAAAATCACATGATCATCTCAATTGATGCAGAGAAGGCATTTGACAAGATTCAACATCCTTTCCTGTTGAAAACACTTCAAAAGATAGGAATACAAGGGAACCTCCTTAAAATGATAGAGGGAATATATGAAAAACCCACAGCTAATATCATCCTCAATGGGGAAAAATGGAAAACTTTCCCCCTAAGATCAGGAACAAGACAAGGATGTCCATTATCACCACTGTTATTCAACATTGTGTTGGAGGTTCTAGCCAGAGCAATTAGACAAGAAAAAGAAATACAAGGCATCAAAATTGGAAAGGAAGAAGTAAAACTATCACTGTTTGCAGATAATATGATACTATATGTCGAAAACCCTGAAAAATCCACAGCAAAACTACTAGAGCTAATAAACGAGTACAGCAAAGTAGCAGGTTACAAGATCAACATTCAAAAATCTGTAGCATTTCTATACACTAGCAATGAACAAGCTGAGGTGGAATCAAGAAACGAATTCCATTTACAATTGCAACTAAAAGAATAAAATACTTAGGAATAAATTTAACTAAAGAGACAAAAGACCTATACAAAGAAAACTACAAAAACTGTTAAAAGAAATCACAGAAGACCTAAATAGATGGAAGGGCGTACCATATTCATGGATTGGAAGACTAAATATAGTTAAGATGTCAATCCTACCTAAATTGATTTATAGATTCAATGCAATACCAATCAAAATCCCAACAACTTATTTTTCAGAAATAGAAAAACCAATAAGCAAATTTATCTGGAAGGGCAGGGTGCCCCGAATTGCTAAAAGTATCTTGAGGAAAAAAAATGAAGCTGGAGGTCTCACGCTCCCTGACTTTAAGGCATATTATGAAGCCACAGTGGTCAAAACAGCATGGTATTGGCATAAAGATAGATATATCGACCAATGGAATCGAATAGAGTGCTCAGATATAGACCCTCTCATCTATGGACATTTGATCTTTGATAAGGCAGTCAAGCCAACTCACCTGGGACAGAACAGTCTCTTCAATAAATGGTGCCTAGAGAACTGGATATCCATATGCAAAAGAATGAAAGAAGACCCGTATCTCACACCCTATACGAAAGTTAACTCAAAATGGATCAAAGATCTGAACATTAGGTCTAAGACCATAAAACAGTTAGAGGAAAATGTAGGGAGATAGCTTATGAAACTTACAATTGGAGGCGGTTTTATGGACCTTAAACCTAAAGCAAGATCACTGAAGAAAGAAAGAAATAAATGGGAGCTCCTCAAAATTAAACACTTTCATGCATCAAAGAACTTCATCAAGAAAGTAGAAAGACATCCTACACAATGGGAGACAATATTTGGAAATGACATATCAGATAAAGGTCTAGTATCCAGAATTTATAAAGAGATTGTCCAACTCAACAACAAAAAGACAGCCAACCCAATTACAAAATGGAAAAATGACTTGAGCAGATACCTCTCAGAAGAGGAAATACAAATGACCAAAAGGCACATGAAGAGATGCTCAATGTCCCTGGCCATTAGAGAAATGCAAATCAAAGCCACAATGAGATATCATCTCACACCCACCAGAATGGCCATTATCAACAAAACAGAAAATGACAAGTGCTGGAGAGGATGCGGAGAAAGAGGCACACTTATCCACTGTTGGTAGGAATGTCAAATGGTGCAACCACTGTGGAAGGCAGTTTGGCGATTCCTCAAAAAGCTGAATATAGAATTGCCATACGACCCAGCAATACCATTGCTAGGTATCTACTCAGAGGACTTAAGGGCAAAGACACAAACGGACATTCGCACACCAATGTTTATAGCAGCATTATTTACAATTGCAAAGAGATGGAAACAGGCAAAATGTCCATCAACAGACGAGTGGCTAAACAAACTGTGGTATATACATACGATGGAATATTATGCAGCTTTAAGACAGAATAAACTTATGAAGCATGTAATAACATGGATGGACCTAGAGAACATTATACTGAGTGAGACTAGCCAAAGACTAAAGGACAAATACCGTATGGTCCCACTGATGTGAACTGACATTAGAGAATAAACTTGGAATATGTCATTGGTAACAGAGACCATCAGGAGATAGAAATAGGGTAAGATAATGGGTAATTGGAGCTGAAGGGATACAGACTATGCAACAAGATTGGATACAAAAACTCAGAAATGGACAGCAGAATACTACTTAATTGTAATGTAATTATGTTAAAACACTGAATGAAGCTGCATCTGAGGTATAGTTTTTTTTTAATTATTATTTTTTTTAAATTTTTTTCTCTCTATTATCGTTTTATTTCTTTTTCTGTTGTCTTTCTATTTCTTCTTCCAAATCAATGCAAATGTACTAAGAAATGATGAATATGCACCTATATGATGATATTAAGAATTACTGATTGTATATGTAGAATGGAATGATTTCTAAATGTTGTGCTAGTTATTTTTTTTTAATTAATAAAAAAAAAAAAAAAACAACTCTTATTGGTATATCTTTCCCTTATGGAAACTAAGCCTATATCAATGACTTGGACAATAACTGTGTAAATGTCTTTGCCTGCAAGTGGATATGTCAAAGCAGCTGTATGTGACCCAGTATTGCTTGTACACAAGGTAGAACACTACAAAAATGGCATGCTTATTTACAATGGAGTTCTTGCTATACTCGCCCACTGTCTTAGGGGTTACATAAATTATTGGGGCCGGTTACATAGGTAGAGAGTTTGAACTCCTTTACACCATCTATGCCAGCACTAGAGAAAGTAGCATCAATAAGAGAGGGTACAGGAGCCCCATCAGAAGATGCCTGATATACTGATTATTCCTACAAAGGACAAACCCCTTGATGACATACAATAGCAGGTCTAATAACTACAGGCACTATGTAGATGGATGAAGGAGAATATTAGAGCAGTCAACAGGCTGAGCTACAAGCCTTCTGGATGGTTGCAGTCCATAAGCCAAAGTTGAGTTCCATATGCACTGACAGCTGGGCCAGGTATCTTAGTCTGATTGTCTAGATGGGACAATGGCAACAGGAGAAATGGACCATAGGTGATATGGACATATGGGGTAAAGCCCTGTGGGAAGATATCTATGTTTGAGCACAAAGCTCAGAAATACAATCTGGCATGTTATAGCCCATACATCAGAGAAAATTGTGGGAAATCTGGAAGCCAACGTCTGAGCTAAAATTACATGGGTTGATGAGAACCATGACCAAGTAGATCGGCTACACCATAAATCAGCTCATAAGAGTCCTAAGACTCTATGGGAATTATGTAAAAAATTACATACACCTTTGAAATATAGTGATGTGTTCATGGCCTGTGAATCCTGTACAACATGAGCTTGACAGAGGTGACCCCTACCCATATGGGACAGATACCCCAGGGAACACAGGCTGAGCAACACTGGTAAATAGATAATGACAGATGGAAAAAAGTATATATTAACATGTGTAGAGGCTGCTTCACATGTTCTGAAACCTTTTGGATGTCAACAAGCAAAACAGGTTTTAGCAATACAGGAAACTTGTATGGGTACATGCAGTACATTGACAGCAACCAAAGCACCCATTTTACAGGTCACTTAAGTCCAGGACTAGGCATAAGAAAGATAAATTCTCTGGCATTTTCATCTGCCATACAATCTCCAGGCTGTTGGCTAGAAGGAAAAGAAAGATGGTATTTTTAAACAACAGCTATGGTACTTAACTCTCAACCACTCATTGCATGAGTAGGCACCTTGTTCACAGGAAGCAATTAGGCTGATAAATAGTGCACTGATGACGGGACAAACCACAGCATATGAACATTTTCTGGACCCTGATTTTCACATTACACAGTAAAAACAGAAGTAACATCGGAACAAGGTATTCCTCCAGTTGGAATAGGGATTTGTGTTGACATTGCCACAGGCTGTACCCAAAGGCACACACCAAATGTGGTGGGACCTGTACTAGAAAATACCATCCTTAGAAACAGGGAAAGGAATTCGCAATAACTCTGACCTCTATTTTACATGTAGACAGTCTCCTTTGTTCTGGTTTACTACAGCCTCTGAAGCTGGGGCAGAAATCACATTCCTATTATGTCTTAATACACAGGCTTCTTTACATATAATGTTCTACCTGACGCCATAGCACACTTAGGGGATAAAGTTTGGCTCTCCTCCCTGGGGAAGAAACCAATGTTGGGAATTATCTTGTCAGGAGCTGAACCTGTAGCTTACATATTACTGAACAGTCATGACCTCCCCTGGTCGGTTCCTACTAAATATCTTGCGTTTGTCCTTGGTTGATGATCCTAGTCTTTCCAACAGAAGGAAATGAATTCCTGAAATGGCTGCCACTCAAAGCCAGACTTACTGCCGGGTGTGCGGACAGTTGCTGATGTCCATTAGAGATGGAACAACTTGGACAGTAGTCCCATTTAACCTGGCAGGGTGGGGATTAGAGATCTGCTTTACTAATTTTCCTCTTGACAGTATCAGACATAGGCCTGAGTGTCTGTGTCTTATATTGTTGTGGATTCTGTCTCCAGATGGGCCCCTCAATTACCACTTGGAGATAAATGCAGAAGAGGGATGTGTAGAATGTAAGAGTGGGTTTTTGAGAGATAGAATGTGAGGCCATAAAGCAGAGAAGCCATAAATTCCTAGATAAGACCAAAAAAACCCTGTAAGTATACCTTAAAGCACACATGCATATTTCTAAGCAGGCTCGCTATCTGTACCAGACCCACACCTGCTACATATTAATAACATCAAAAGAAACCTGTTTTCAATCTTGCAAATCCCAACTTGGCTCTGTGCCTTCCTTGTTCTTGCCCCTATAATCTCCTGAAGCCCACGGGTGGTGCGGAGGCCATCCAGGACCAGCTTTCCCAGTTAGTGAATTCCTTAATGAACTCTTATTATTTTGCTGTGTAGCGTGGCCTGCTTCATGTTTTGGTCTTAAGAGCTCACCAAACTTTGGTGGAAACTAGTCTGTAGTTTCAGGTCTGATACCCTCTCAAACAGTTCTGTCCCCATCTGGTCAGACTTGAGCTGAGCTCACTATGCAGCCTGGGCCGAAAAAGGCAGTCTAGCCTCCAACTGCAGTGAGGTGGTCAGAGGAGAGAATGGGCAAGCATGTAGATTATTTTCTCAGATCTGGTTTTGCTCTTGCATTTTACACTAAGTGACATGGAGCATTCTTACATATATGAGGCTAATTTTGCCCAACATGCTAGGTAGACTGTCCTGAAACTATCTGGCACCGTTTAGATTTTAAAGAAGTGGTCCTTGATTGCAGCTAACAGTTGAGAGGAGAAGGCAATGACCAAGCCAAAGACTGGATGAAGACTGGGTTTGCTGCTGGTGAATCTTATGTGGACTGCTAATTTGAAGGCACCCAGTTAGTATGGACCAGTTAAACCTCCTTCCAGATCATCCACTAACTCACATCTTTTATAATAAGGATTTAGGCAGGGAAATTACTTTATGGAGAAATTACAACATGAAAAAGTACTTGATGTGCATTTAAGTTTGCTTTCTTAGAATGAACAATACTCTCCTGTCTGACTTAGCAGACACATATTACTTCTGTCTGTTCTATGCACCTACAGACTCTGAGCTGGAATATGAGTGCATGGGTGGGTGAGCCCACATCTCCCTGAGATGCCACTGTGCCCTGACTTAGATCTGAACATGTCCCAACATGAACATGAAGTATATATGATTATAGTAGCTTACTATAGTAGCTTACCCAAACAGGAGGTAAGAGGATGAGAGGAAATTTATTACATTCTATTAACAGTAATAAATCCATTTATTTAGTAATCTATTCAGTGAAAAATGCCTGGGTGTGAACATGTTGGGACAATTGTCGAGCCCTCAATAAGCAACACAGACCCTCTACTTCCCCGGATCAGGGAGCTTTCTCTAGCTCTCCCCTTATGTAGAAAGGTTGTAACTTTCCCTGTTGCCCTCAGATAAAAGTTCTCAGTTGGATATGTCAACCATTTAACTATTGCAGTGATTAAAATCCCAAATGCAAAGGCTATAGAATTTGACTTGTATAGTATTCTGTAGACACCCTTTATTGCCTAAAATTCAGCCTCAAGTTTACCTCTGGTATATGGTGGTACGTGGAGCTTTGTTTTATGCTCAATCCCACCCACAAGTAGAGCTGGAGTATTTTAGGCCATAAGAAGGACCCCAGCCTGGGAGCATGAAGGCATTGTTCCTGAAGTTATCCCCCATTTGCTTTGCAAGTCTCCCTGGGCGCACCCACAGCCCTCTCTACTTATCCTCCCACCTGTGCTATATATACATCTTCTTTGTGTGGTTTAGATGAATCATTGGTAGTGAATTATTGAGTAAAGTCCCCATAGATCATATTTGCTCAAATGGCCTGCCTGTTCATCAACCTGTTTTTGCAGTTCACTCCATTTAAACAACCAGGAGAAGCTTACTTGGGAGACTCCAACACAATCCTCGAGGCACATGCTTCTTGGAAAACGAGAAACATAACCTTTATGGGAAATTGACATTTAAAGGGAATTAGATGTGTAGTTGCATTTCTCATCCCAACACCATCAATAAAGCTGACTCTTGTGATCTCTCACCTTTATTTCATAGATGTGAGATTGGTTTTCATAGAGGTAAAATAAAGTGGTTCAGGGGTTCATGAGTGTGTAAGTACTTACTGGTCTCTAAATAAGCTAAAAGAACCTGAGCAATTGACAGTGACAGGATCTGATGGTTTACCAGCAGCCGTGGGGTTTTTACCATTATCCCAGTGAAGCCAATCATTGTGTAATTGAGCCACAAAGATTGTTCTTAAGCCATTAAAGGAGCTGTCACCTCTTACCAAACAGCAAGGACAGTGTTTGCAGAAAAACATATTTGTTTGTAAAAGTTACTGGGGATTCTGAATGTAAAAATGAACTTCCAATTCATATCCTATATTTCACATGTATTCTTATCTAAAGTATAAAAATGCCCTTTGATATCTACCTTGTAATCTTTTATAGTAAAAATAGGTGAGGTTCTGAAAGTTGATTCCTATTAAAAATTACTGTGGAGTTTTTATGTGCCCATTTATGAGGGATTAAATCCGTAGAAAAACTAAGTGCTTCTCATTTTGAGATTTTTCTTGATTTCCCTTATTTGTGTTGTATTTTTAAGACAGCACAATGCATTCATATTTTTATTTAATTGTAGGATTATTGTTTCAAAGTTGCATTTTTAATTATCTTCATTTCAGAATGTTTCCCTTGTTATTTATTGGTGACGTTTTTAATGGAACCTGGGAATTGAAAGTAGAAATGAGCTTGATTCAATCCACCTGGGGTCTGAAGTATATATGATTATAGTAGCTTACCCAAACAGGAGGTAAGAGGATGAGAGGAAATTTATTACATTCTATTAACAGTAATAAATCCATTTATTTAGTAATCTATTCAGTGAAAAATGCCTGGGTGTGAACTCTGTCTTAGTCCCTGTGCTCACTGCTCAGGGCTAAAATCTGGGGACCCTGGTCTTTGTCCCGAGGAGCTCTTAGTCTAGTACAGGGTTATTCAGTCTCCTCACTATTGATATTTTGGGAAGGGTCATTCTTTGTTAAGGGAATTTGAGGGGGAGTCCTGTGTATTGCAGGACATTTTGCAGCATCCCTGGCTTCTGGTCATTAGATACTGCAGCATCCTGGAGTCATGATAGCCACAAATGTCTTTAGACCTTGCCTGGTGTTCTTGTTTGGAGCTGTTACATGCCCCTGGAAAGGCCATATTTTTTCAGTCCATTCCTGTGTGTGCAGACCTGCTGTGGGTGGAACCTTTTGATTAGGTCATTTCCATGGAGATGTGACACAGCCCATTTAAGGCAGGTCTTAATTCCCTTGCTGGAGTCCTTTATGAGACGATAAAAGGCAGAGACATTTTAGAGAAGAGCTCCAAGAAGCTAAGATAGAAATGCCTAGAGACATTTTGGAGAGAACGACCAACAGACATGGTCATGTGCCTTCTCATGTGACAGAGGAACCCTGGATGCCAGCAGCATTTCCTGAGAGAAGGCATCTTCTTCTGAATGGTTTAATTTGGAAATTTTCATGGCCTTAGAACTGTAAATTTTTAACTAAATAAATCCTCTTTGTAAAAGCCAAACCACTTCTGGCATATTGCATTCTGGCAGCTTTGACAAACTGAAACACCTGGAGAGAAAAATTGTGTTGAGAACCGTGGTCCTAGTAGAAAACAATTTTTAATGTCAAGTGATGTCATAAGTGCTGGGAGTGCACAGGCAGTATAATAGAAACTGTAGACAGCACAGCTGATGCCATGTCAGGGAAAAAAGAGTCTGAGAAGCTGGGATATCTATTTTTGAAGTATGTCTATTTTACTTTCTGTGGAAATAGGCTAAAAATTTGTACATGATCTTGTAGGAAATGACATACTACTAAGACATCATACTCAGGAAAGGGACAAGATAAATAGTGACATTTTTATGATCAACCGATTATCTTATTCAGAGATTTGCAACTTGCTTATGACTTAAGGATAGGGAAGAGTTTATTTTCAAATAATCTTCTGGGTTTTTCCAAAAGGGTATCATAGTTTTGTCTCATGTTCATATAATATAATCTATCTGTAAGAGATTTCTAGCAACTTTACACTGAGGAGATGGTCTAATTGTATTTTCTCTATATACAGAATGAGTTTTCCTGACACTGCAGTGTAGACTTGAGCTAGTTTCTAAACAAATGTGATTTGTGATCTAGACTCTTACTATTCTTTTGTGCTGGTCCATTTATCTATTCCTTCAAGAGTGTGAAATTTTGGCTTTATGATAATCTCTTCTATCAACTAGGATATGTCCCCGCTTGTGATTTTTCAGAATTGGTTTATAAATATGGATAGCATTGTACTGTCATTTAAATTTTGAAAATATCTAATTTCCCCAAAAAACTTTTAGATTTCTTTTAAAATTGCATCTTTAAAATTAATTTAGTCTGAAGGGATACAGACTGTGCAACAGGACTGGATACAAAAACTAAAAAATGGACAGCACAATACTACCTAATTGTAATGTAATTATGTTAAAACACTGAATGAAGCTGCATCTGAGCTATAGCTTTTTAAATTTTTTTTTGTATTTTTTATTTTTATTTTTTTCTCTATATTATCATTTTACTTCTTTTTCTGTTGTCTTGCTATTTCTTTTTCTAAATCGATGAAAATGTACTAAGAAATGATGATCATACATCTATGTGATGATATTAAGAATCACTGATTGCATATGTAGAATGGAATGATTTCTAAATGTTGTGTTAGTTAATTTTTTTAATAAATAAAAAAAGAATGGTAAAAAAATTAATTTAGGAAGGATGGCTATCTTTACGATATAGATATTTGGATGCTGTATGATGGGGTCACATTTTGTTCTTTTTCCATGTGAGTATCTCATTATTGCAACACCATTTGTTGAATTTTTGTTTGTTTGTTTGTTTGTTTGCTTCTTTGTTTGTTTTGGGGAAGTGCCTGGGCCGGGAATCGAACCCGGGTCTCCCACTTAACAACAATGGATATTTGAGGCACCATCAATTCACTCTTCTATTTCCCTTTTCACTTTTATTTCACAGTTGGCTTTTTAAATTTAGACCCTACCCTAGAGATAATATATCTAAGCTAATTCCTGGCTATGTGATAGTCCAATGTTTATGCAAACCTTATCTGTTTACATTTTCCAGTTGCATTTTCTGAATTACTTTGGATTTGTGTTTTGATCTTTAAAACTACTTTGTATTCACATTTTTCCATTATTCTCTCTTAAGATTCTTCTGTTTTCTATTTATATTTCCATAAACCCTGAGATTATGACAATGTTTATCTTTTTTTTACTATTCCTCTTGTTGTTTATTTATTTCTCTTTTAGCAATGATATTGAGGAAAAATCTCCATGGAAAGGTTTGTACATTTAGCTATATTATTACTGTAAAGAATACCAGAAATAAGAGGGAAATGATTAGCTGGGAACTTATAATTCTATCTTATGTAACTGACTGATGGCTATTATCAACATGAATAATTAAAACAGCATGATCCAGCAGATATAAATGGTGAATAATCTGGAAAGACAACTCATAGCAATAAAATCTATATGCCTATTAAATTTGAGCACCTTTTTGTATGTTTATGAACATTGAGAAGATAATATATTGAAAACTGAAGTACCAGTTTATGGCTTCCTTTTGGCTCAAATTTTAAAAACTTATATAGCAAAATCCAGCAAGGCAAAGTGGAAACAAAATTTTAGCAGTGATCTGAACCAATGTAGCAATTTCAAAAGCAAATCGAACATATAATACAATGGGGTATATGTTTAACTTAAGACCCAGTGATTCTACACCTAGGTGCATACTTGAAAGGAAATGAGCAAAAAAATTATTTTGTATATTCAAATGAAAAGGGATGCTACACATAATCTCTGATCTACAGCAGGCATAAACCATGATTGCCCCAGTCAAATTTAGGTATCTGGTCACCTTCCCCAAATGAAATCTCATACAGGTTAAAAAAGAAATCCACAAGAATGCTTATGTATTATGTTTTGTAATAATAAAAAAAATGCAAAAGCCTAGAGCTGTCAGTAAAATATTGGACAAATGAAACCCACTTGATAAGCATCTTGAGATATCATATGAAAGTCCAAATTAGTAACTGTTGTCTACATATTGTTATGGGTATATCTCAAAAACAAAGTTTTTAATGAAAAATGCATAGTTCAACATACAGAATTATACATATAACAAAGTTATAAATGAAAACCATCAGTATTTGCTCACTATTTATTTACATATGTATAGTAAACTAATAGAGTCACATTCGTTTATTGTGCATTTCTTTTATAAAGAGTTTTTATATGAATATTTCTTATAAAACACTAGTTGTTTACATACATTGTATAATGCATGTAACTAGCTTAGGGTTAAATATAGTAGAGTTGGTGCCCATTTAGGAAAAAATAAAATCAAATTGCAAAAAAAAAGGAGGAAAACCTAAGGCTGTAATAGGACTGATGGATGACAATGTTTCCCACACTAAGAAATTACAACATAAACTCAATTCTACACCATGAGGACAAGCAGATTAAAATATATGAATTAAAAAGTCTACCAGTATAAAAAAAAAAGATCCTGTATGAATGTAAATGGAAGGGAATATAAACAAGGTCAAGAATACAATCAGCTCATTATAAGTAATCTAACAAGGAGCTATTAAAGTATAAACAAAATTGTACCCTAAATGAAGATGTGGTCAGATTTAAGATGTTAAGAGGTAGAAGTGATCCCACTTGGTGAGGACAGGGCACATGCAAGTTTCTGGCCTATTTAGATGAAGGTAACTCCAGTAATATGTATGAAATTGGTAACAATAACTTGATGACATGGTAGAGAAAATGAAGAACTCAAGTTTAGATATAGTTTGTTTAACATGATTCACTCATATAAAACAACATTTTCATTACTGAGATTAACAGAGGCACCTGCTTTCTTCAATCCAAGGCAGGGTTACATATGGCTCCCATGTTGCCAAACTTGATGTTACTTTACTTTCCTCATCTTATTTATTTTTGACATGTCAACCCATCCCTCTTTCTAAAACTAATAGTCTCTCTTGGTTTCCTCCATATAACACTCTCCTGATTTTCTTTCTACCTCTTTAGCTGTTTCTTTCCAGTCTCACTTGCTGGCATTGTGCCCTACAACCTGCCTTGGACCTCTTTTATGTTTTGCTTTTCTTTCTTCCCTTTTCCATCTGTGGTCTTTCCCTGGGTGACGTTCTCAGTCCCGGGGCTTAAATCATAAACTAATGATTCACAAATGTGTGTCTATAGTCCTAAACTTCTTTAGATTGCTAGTCTTCCATAAACAACTGCATACCTTAATGTCTCATGCCATATATAATGGTAGAAGTAGTCTCCTAACTTATCTCTCTGCTTTCCAGTTCTTTAAAATAACTTTAGCTCAAAATCCAACCTTGATTCCCCTTTCCTAATCCCACCCATGTCTAATCCATGAGCATGTATCAATTAGATCAAACTGCGCCCTGACTCATTCGTCTCTCTGCATTCTCCTTGCTAGTTTCTCTGGCCTGTTGTCTTTTACCCAGACCACTGCCGTGGTCACTGACTGACCTCCCTACATCCACTCCTGCTTCCCCTATGGTCCATCCTTCAGTTGGCAGCCAGAGTGACCTATAGAAAATTGTAAATCAGATCACATTACTTTCTAGCTGACAATACTCTACTAATTCCTGATCATGCTTAGAATTTACTACCGATTCCTCATCATGGCAGACATAGTTCTAAGTTAGTGGGGAATTGTCTGATGTTTTGACCTTTCTTTGTTTTGCTCTCCCCTCACATATCCTGATCCAGGCATATGGGGAATTTTTCACACATTTCTATATTCTGCGATTAGGCATTCATGCTCTACTCCTCTTTACCTGGAACCCCCTTTCCTTAGGAGCTGTGTGTCACTAGTTCTCTCCTGGTTCAATTCTCAGGCTAAATGTCATCTTCCCAGAGAAGTCTTCCCTAATAATCCCTGCTAAAGCAGGACTTTCATCCCTCCTCTTCCACTTTCCCATACTCATGTTGCTACCACATTATCTGATAGTTTTTTTTTCCTTTTTTGTTATCATAAATATTTAGTTTATTTTTAAAAATTGTTCATGGTCTGTTTCACCCATTAGAGTTAAATTTCACAGAGGCAGGGATTCTGTCTCTTTATTCGCTTGTATATTCTTTCTGCCTTGATTGGGTTCTGGAACACAAGGAAATGCAGGAGCTGATATTTTTTGTATACTGATTATGAACTAGAGACTATTTGAAGAGTTTTACCTTGCTTTAATGCTGTAAAAACCTCTGCATGTTAGGTATGATTATTTCCCTGTTTTACAGAAAAAGGAACAGAGACCAGAGAGGTCAACTGGCCGGTTTACATTGGGTTGCCAATAAAAAGTAGAGATGAAATTTGAACTAGCATGCCTATGCCTAGAGCCCACACTCCGAACAGGCACATTGTTACTATATTTCAGCCTAAGGAACTGTTTGGAATGAAAGGACAAACAGAAAAATTGTATCCATGTTATTCATAAATTAAGTTAATTCTTATTTTAAGGCCCAGCTCAAATAATCTAATATCCTTAATGTCAAATGTTCAAAATGACCTATACACTAGAGTTGGGAACAGACCTGTTCATGAAATCAGTAAATGTCATATAAACAAGGCAGCCAAACCACCAAGCCCATTGATGCAGTATTAGTTACATTAATTTTCTTATGAATGACTAGAAACATTAAAATTAATGCTTTACAGACCATCCCCTCTCAACTTCTCAGCCAAGATCCAAAACACCTAAGGTGTCTCAGTATATTTTTTCTTTTAGGAATATCATCCTGAATATAGATTATTCTATCTGGAATTATTTTGTCTCTTACGAAAGAATGCACCAGCATTCCTCTTCCAAGTTTGAGTGGGTGGCTATGCCTGGGCTGGGTGGTGAGCCAGGCATAGCTCGTTCTAGTTTCCCTCAGATCATTCCATTCCCCAAAAGATGAGACTTGACCACTCTTGTCCTTGTCCCACCTTACTCATCTGCCATTGCTATTAATAGAAAAGGTGTGCTGGATACGCAAACACAAGACAGAGGGAAAGAGTCATCCCAGGTAAAAGTAGGCAATGGACCCAATTAGAAAAAACACAACTCAGAATAGAAAGAAAATCACAAGTTTTTCATGATATGAAACTTAATAAGAACATACATGTTTAAAGGAGCTCAGATGCAAAATGATAAGCCTGTGAAATGTGAAAGATTTCCAACTGGGGAAACAAAATTAAAATTAGAACAAACACTATGATTCAAGATCAAGACAATGAATTCATAGAGCAAGTAACAAATAGTGCTATTAAATATCAAATTACTAACAGAGGAAAATTTTGAGACAATCACAGAATTTATATGAAAACACAAAAATAAATACACTGGGAAATGTGAATAAATGTGAAAGAAAAGATATAAGGTAGTTGTTATCACTAAATAACAATTGAAAAGAAACTGTACTTTAAGTTGCTTATTTTAATATATTATTACAAATTTTCAGTAGAAGTTCTTTTGAGTATGTTTATTTCTATCTATCTCCACTTATTCTAACCTGTCCTCTAATCTCAGTTTGGGATCAATTCTTGGCCATCGCTCCAACTACAATCATGCCCCAAGCTACTTACTGAAAATGTACAGCCAACTCTTCTTTGTTGTAATAAATTAAACATTAAAGACTCTCTTCTCCAAACAGCCTTTTCTGATCAAACATCTCCCCTTTTAATGAATTTCTAAAGCATTTATAGTCACTCCAATTCAATCTCACTCCAGGTCATGTCCTGTTTTTTCAGACTCAACTGTTTCTAGAGGTCATCTGTGTGTACTCTGTCATCTGTGTCTACTCTGTCTGAGTAGATCAGCATTTCTAGAAGCGGTGGAGCCAAGCTCTCTGTGCCACCAGGGTTACCTGCAGGACTGAATGCAGAGCTGAAGCCATCAGAAACTCCCTGCTAGGAGGATTCTGAGCTAAAAGCTTCCAGCTAACCTGGGAAACTAGAAAGACTCATCAAAATTTATGAGATAAAATAACCTCGAAATCCAAATAAAGCATCCAAATATATATATGTGTTTTAGATATGTTGTGGACTCCAGTGCAACTCAAAATAATGAGCCAAGGGTTTCCATTAAGCAATTCTCATTTAAGAAATGTTTTATTACATTCTAAGGCAGGTACATTATTTCTCTTTTAATAACTGGTATTCAGCAAGGATACAATTTTATATTGGGACATTTTTAGATCCTAGTATGGTTTATGGAAGAAATAAGAGAGGAAAAGTTTGAGGAAATACAACAAATTCCCCTTGGATAGGAAAAAACCATCAATCCCAGTAATATACCATATGTGATACTACAATGTTAGGCTGGTGGGCAATTTAGTGGTCTACAATAAAATTAGCTAAAATTAATAAAATTGGTAAATGAAGAATATTTTCTCTTTTTCATCAAGACTTCTGTCTCTCAGGAAAATTAAATCTTTCAAATTTCAACAAGAAACAAAATTTGAAATAGAAAAGGATGCCATTTTATCTTCCTCAGAAAAACTGTCACATTATTCTCTGCATGAGCAAAGAAACAAATATTAGTGAAGATTTGAATTTGCAGGTCTTAAATGTCAACATTTCAAAACTAAGTTATTTTTAATTTTTAAGGTTACTCTTCCAGAATGTATTCTTTCTTAATAGAAAACATTGGAATCATTTGAATAATGATTTGAAAAGCACATTATCAAAATATCTGCAAAATTTCAAATTTTGCATCTTTTTCATAGTCACATACACTTGAGATTCCAAGGAAATGATAGAACTTAATTAGCAGCAATAATTTATTAACTACCAAGTACTGTGTTGGATGTTGAGGGAGTAAGACATCCCTTCTTCCTGGGAGGCAATGAAGCCTAGAAT
Source organism: Tamandua tetradactyla (assembly GCF_023851605.1). Lineage (NCBI taxonomy): Eukaryota > Metazoa > Chordata > Mammalia > Pilosa > Myrmecophagidae > Tamandua > Tamandua tetradactyla. The sequence continues at coordinate 57,052,982 of NC_135335.1, forward strand.
CACATGGTGCTTGGTCATATTATAATGTGGGAAGCCCAGGGCATTGAGAATGCGAGCAGGAGAGATGCAGTCCAGTCTAGGGGTCAGAGAAGGGCTCTCTGAGTCTAGGGGTCAGAGAAGGGCTCCCCAAGAAAGGGATATTTAAGTTGAGACTTGAAATGTGGGTGGACAATGCAGGGCAGGAAAGAATATTCCTTGGAAAGGATGGGGGAAAGGCAAAGAATTGTATAAGAAAGAACACAGTGCCTTCAGGACAAATGAAGGGGGTCAGTCAGCAGATCCTGACAGTGGAGGGAGACGGGGCCGGAGACTGGAGTAGAACCTAAGAACTAGGCAGTCTGGAGCTTATCTGCAGAGCAATGGGAGGTCTTCGTAGAGTTTAAGAAACAAAATTATCTTAATCAAAGTCCTCTGGTCCCGGCAACTGGAGGTGCAATGCTGGAGGCTAAATGCAAGTCAGAGAACTGGATCCACAGACCCAAAATAAAAACATGACTACAGCCTCTACTAGGTATTGGATAGAAGACATGGATAGATGTAAGAGATGTTCAAGAAGCAGGGCTAACTGTACAGGGTGATTGTTTGAGTGGTGGTGATAAGGGAGAAGGAGAGAACAAGGGTATCCAACATAACTGTGCAGGTTGCACACTGAGCAGCCCAAGGGGTCACTGCCATCGCAGGCTGCAAGAAAGGCCTCCCATGAAGTGGTGTAATACGGTTGAACCCAAAGGCACAATGATGAAAGAATGCATCTCTTTCTTGGGAAAATGGGGAAATGGTAGTGCCATTTGCTGCCAGGTAGGAGAAAAATCAAGGTTCATTGTGGGGGGTAGTGGTAGCAACAAGGAGGGGGATAATTAGGCAAATGCTGAACAGTTTGTGTTTGAATGGAGATGCACAACAGACAAGTGAGTCCATGCCCCACACTGGCAGTATTGGTCTGCATGGTAATGGATGTTTGAGAACCCCGGCATCCATGAGGCTAGAACAAGAGAGTGGCCTGGATTAGGCAAAGAGTGTGTAAGGACCGGAGACCAAAGATCAGTGTCAAAACCTTTGAATTTTCAACATCTATAGGTGAGAGAGAAGCAAAAACACTAGTGAGAAGAGAGGGTAAGTTACTGAAAGAGCAGGGAAGGATGAATCACAAGATCCAAGGAAGAGGAAGAAGAAGGGGCAAAGTAGCTGATGTTGAGAAAGGGAGAGTGCCCACAGTGTTTAATAAATAGGTGGGTACTTGGTGGCCTTTGTGAGATTATTTCTATCAGGACAAGGAACAGAGACTGCAATGAATTGAAGATGCAGTCAAAATTACAGGAATAGATGCAGATGCAGGAGGTATGGACAACTCTTTCTTGTAGTTTGGTAAGACACTTGCATGGGCTAGGTCAGTACCAGAGAGAAAGTTAGCATATAGAGGGGTATTAAAAAAGCAAAATGGAGTTTTTTTTTTTTTTTTTTTTTAGGAGATTAAGCAAAATTGAAGCTGTTATCCTGTAGGAGCAGACACGCCCCCTTCATTGTAGCATAGCATGTGTTATCCCAGCTACTTATCATCCATTTTGGTTTTGCTTGAGTTAGCTCAAATTGAAAAGATATAAACTGATACAGCTGGATATTTAGAGTATTCTTTTTAGGAACCATCGTGAAAATTCATATGTTTCTTAATGTGATCACTGCTTCACTTTCTGAAGTTCTTTTTCCTTTTTCAATTTGCTCGGTTGCTTATAAAATTAAAAAAAAATTTTTTTTGCTTATAAAATTTTAATGCTAATTATACAGGAAACTCAAATAGTGACGTATATACAGGGAGAAAGAACAGCAATCTCATTCCCAGTAAATTATGGGACTCTGGAAGCTGAAGTTAGACGTTGGAATCGTAACAGAAAGATATTCTGTTAGACATCCACAGCTTGGCTTCAACAGTGCAAACTGGAAATATTTATCTGTCTAGAAAATCTAAGAGCAAGCTTCATTTAAAAACCTCTTAAATTGTATAGACATATGTTGGAATTGATAAATAGCCCATATTTTTCAGGGTCTTCTCTTAACAAAATTTTCAGGTCATTCTTCATAGATGAATTAACCTTTTTGTTTTCCTAAGTAGTCAATTATATCAAAGCTTGCAAATTCAATGTAGTCTTACTAATATTTATTTATTTGGCATAATTATACTTGAGCTTCAGTGTGTATATTTATTAGGTATTCAATAATTTCCAGTTTTTTTATTAATTTATCATGTTTTTGCTTGAATTTATCATATTAATTACTGGTTTTAAAAAGGTCTCTCTAATCACTATCAGCATAGATAACATGAACTGTGAATTAGGCTATAAGGATGTTATGGCTAATGGTTTTAGGTCAGAATTTCTCAACTTTGGCACTATGGAGACTTTGGTCAGATACTTCCTTGTTCTGGGGGCTTGGGGATACTGTCCTCTGTATTGTAGCATATTTAGCAGCATTTCTGACTTTCACCAAATGTATATCAATAGTAGCCCCCTGCCCAAACTGTGACAACCAAATATGTGTCCAAACAATGCCAAATGTCCCATGGGAAACAAAAAATATTGCCCCTGTTTGCACTTCTTTACTTCCTCCCACTCCTTACCCATGTTGGAAATCACTGTTCTAGGTAATGTGTAAAGTGAGGAAATTCATTTATCCTGAATTTAAATAATATTTTCTTTACACTTCTACTGTCAAGACCATCAAATATGGTTAGAACTAACATCACAGTTTTGTTTTGAATCAAAATCCTGGGGTGAAAGCAAGAATCAAGGAATTTAAGCCTACTTATAAAAATTAGATCATAAATTAAGAATTTTCATTTTTAAAAACATTTCCAAAAGCAGACTTAGAAACATAATTAGAATTGTCACTTTTAAGTTTTTTTCCCAAATGTGGATTCATCATATTTAACTTTAAGTTATGGGATGGATCCAAATTGGAGTCTCAAATTCTTTTACTTTGTGGTCATTTCTGCTGCTAGGATTTTCTAGGTGTAATCAAACCCATTCTCCCTGTGCGATGTATACTGAGCAATAAAATAATCTAGATGGGTTCATAATCCTCTGGTCAGTTTCCCTGAATGCATATATATATTCACTGAAGATATGAGGATTCAAAAGTCTTTTATAGGGACCGGAGTCCTTTATAGGGAGGGTGAAATTTCAGTCAAATGGAGAGAAGCCAAGAGAGGTCACCATGTGCATTGTCATGTGGCAGGAATGTCAAGGACCAAGGAGCACTGGAAGCCCGTCCCAGAACTCCTGTCTTCAGAAAGAAAGTGTCACCTTGCTGAAAACTTGAATTTGGTCTTCTAGTCTCAGCAGCTTGGAATTTAGAATAGGGCAATGCATGATAACTTGTCTTTGAGGGACCTAGGTTGATTGATCTTTTCATAAATGTTTTTCCTTGCTCAGCTGTGCAATTGGAGGTCCAGCTTTCAAATAGGCTCACAAAGTATATCATTGCCTTAGCTTATCATGAGCTAGCCAATAACACAAAACTAGAAATACAAAACTACTCCATTTAATGTTGTTTTAAAAATCTATCAGTATTAAGCATGATATACACTGTTAATTGGAGTACATGTGCTAATCTACTTATTATTTTTTTGAGCAAGTCACATAAAGTTGAGATAAAATTATGGACACATAGGGATAAAGGGGGAAAAAGAAACCACTCATTTTGGAAAAGAGTTTCTGTCAATCATGGAAGGAAATGAATATCAGATATTGATACTGTGAGTATAAGAAAGATTTGAGATGTGGATAGGACTATGCACCATACTGTTTACAAAATCCAGAAAGGAAACAACAAGTTATGTTTTTAGTGTGCCCCACCAAAATGAGTATAGAACTTTTTGATAATGAACATTGACTGAAAAGTTGGAGAACTGAGGTCAGAGTGGCATGCTGGCCTTTGCATTAGTGAATTCTTCACCATCTACTGGCTGCCTCTGAAGGTGGAGAATCAAATATCAATCTCATTAGAGCCTTACAATTTCTTAGACTTTAAGGATGCTGACATATGCTGCTGATGCTTGGCAGGAACTTTGCATAAATCCAGGATGCCCATTAATCCGTCCGCAATGAGAAATATAATTGTCTGCAGACTAGAAATTTGCATACTTATCATATTATCCCTTAGTAGCAAAACTAAAATGGGAACTCAGATTTAGTCAAAAGTTGACTTGTTGAGTATGAACTCAGAATCAGAGAAGATGAAGCATTCAAATATTCAATGGTATCAGACTCTAGTGTCCAAACTATCCAGCTTCATTCCAGAGATGCTCCTCTGCAGCAACAGATAGTCTGTACACATCAACTTTATATAGAATACTCTCCCCCCCACCCCCACAGGGGCCAATGGGTAAGCTCACGTGGGAGAGCTGAGGAGGTGCTACTGAGACATGAGGGGATGCTTATGATGGTATCTGCGAAAGCTAGTGGGGTTTTTCTGTCTCATTTTCTTGCTTCTCTGGAAATATTCTGTGAGATGGTGAGAACTGATTGGCAGTTTCTTCCTTCCTTCCCATCAGTAAGACTCAATGTTAGGCCATGATGGTCAAAGAAGATGCTGGCTTTTCACTTCTAGGATAGAAAATATGGTCAACAGGTGTACATGAGGGAAGCCACCAATCAATCACACAGTCTTCCACTAAGACCAGGAAGGCTGCTTGATGCGCTTCAAGACAGTCAGATTTGGTAGGAAAGGTAAAGCCCACCTATCTGGGCAGACATATTATTTCCTTCAGTCTGCACATCCCTGCTCCCTCTCAACTAATCTGTACAGACTGCAGTGACCTTTGTTAACATGTAAACTTGATCATAAAATTCTCTTGCTTAAACCTTCTGATCAATCTCAGAATAAAGACCCACATTTTTAACTTAACCAGATGGCATGATTCTAAGCCATCCCTCCCTCTCCAATTCCTGCACCCGGCTGTACACTCAGTAGTGTAGCCTTCCTTCAGTACTGGGAACAGTACCCTTACCACTCAGGTGCTTTCTGTATTCTCTATGGAAACTTCATTGCCTAATTAACTCCAGACACTATTCAGATCTGAGAACAACTATTTCTTTCCTGGGAAGAGACTGCCTTCTTGACATCCCATACATTTCAGTTTGCAGAACTGCTATGGCTAATACTACACACTGTTTAGCTTAAACAACAGGAATTTATTGTCTCATGGCTCTGGAAGCTAGAAATTCAATATCAGGGTATTGGCAAGGGTTGCTCTCTCCCAGAATTTATAACATTTGAGCAATCTTCCAGCACATGGTGTTCATTCTCTTCTTGTGCCTGCTCCTCCAATTTCTCCTGACTTCTACTTTCAACTTCTGCACCCAATTTCCTCTGCTTATATGGTCAGTTGTATGTATTAAGGCCATCATTCAGTTTGACCACATCTTAACTAATAATAGCATCTTCAAAGTCCTTTTTACAAATGGGTCCATATTCATGGGAATACAGATTAAAATTGTCTTTTGTGGGGAACATGATTCAATTCCCAACAAATTGATAGCATCAGATATGTCCTTGTAGCGCTTAGCAGCACAGTTTGTTAGTCCTAATCATAACTTCATATGATCACATTAATAATCTCTCTGTTTCTTTTTCAACTTGTAGCTTAATGAGAGCAGACGTATCTATGTATCTTTCCCATATTATGCTGCAGTGCTTGACCCATGGCATATGTTCCATAAATATTTGACATATGAGTTAATTCTCATTGTATATGTTTTTTTTTTACTTTTTTATTGTATAGTACAACATATATACAAAGCAAAGAAATTAAAAAAGCAACAGTTTTTAAAGCACTCTTCAACAAGTAGTTACAGGATCGATCCCAAAGTTTGTCATGGGCTACCATACAAAGAGAATGCAGATTATTTTTCCTTCTAGCTGTTCCAGAATATAGGAGGCTAGACGACTTTTGTATTTTTTTATCATCACAATTGACTTTTTTCCTTCTATTTTTGGGGGAAAATAACATATATACAAAAATGCAATAAATTTCAAAGCACAGTTCCACTATTAGTTGTAGAACATATATCAGGGTTTGATATGGGTCACAATTCCACAATTTTAGGTTTTTACTTCTAGTTGCTCTAAAATACTGGAGATAATTGATAGAGATATCAATTTAATGATTCAGCATTCATATTCAGTTGTTAAATACTATTTCTCTGTATAACTCCAATATCACCTTTGATCTTTCCACCCCCTCTTTAGGGGTGTTGTGACTATGGCAATTCTAAATTTCTCATATTGGAAGAGTCTGTCAATAATATGGGGTAGGGAGATGGAACTATCTGATGTTCTGGAGAGGTTGGCCCTCCAAGTTTCAAAACTTACCTGGACCAGGGACTCATCTGGAGGTTGTAGGTTTCTGGAAAGTTGTTCTAGTGAGTAGAACCCTTGTGGAATCTTATAAATTGCTCTAGGTGTTTTTTAGGATTGTCTGGAATGGTCCTGGTTGGGGTTTGGCAAGTTATGATAGGTAGCAAGGTCTAACTGAAGCTTGTGTAAGAGCAACCTCCAGAGTAACCTCTTGACTCAACTTGAACTCTCTGCCACTGATTATTAGTTACACTCCTTTTCCCTCTTTTGGTCAAAATAGAATTGTTGATCCCACAGTGCCAGGGCCAGATTCATCCCTGGGAGTCATCTCCCACATCGCCAGGGAAACTTTTACCCCTGGATGTCATGTCTCATCTAGTGGGAAGGGCAATGATTTCACTTGCAGAGTTGGGCTTAGAGAGAGCAAGGTCACATCTGAGCAATAATAAAGGTCTTCCAGAAGTAACTCTTAGGCATGCTTATTGGTAGTCTAAGCTTCTCCGCTACCTACATAAGCTTCACAAGAGTAAGCCTCAGTATCAAGGGCATGGCCTATTGATCTGGGTGTCCCTAAAGTTTGAAATAGTATCAGGGGATTTCCTGATGGTAAGGTTTAATAGCTCCATATTCTTTCTTCCATTCCTCAAAAGACTTTGCCAATACTTTTTGATTATCTCCTTAATATATTATAGGATGTATCCAGACATTACAATAATCTATATAGGATTAAAGAACCTCTTTCTTATTCTGGGCTCCCTGTGTTTCAATTGCTCAAATGAGCTCATTGTATATGTTTTTAAAGGCACAACTCTATCTTCTAGATGAATGGGGAACTCAGCTGGGACTAAGTTAGGACTGATTTCTCTACGCCCATATGAACACCTGTGAATAATTATATCCCACTGAAACAAGACCGCTTCTTTCTAGATTCATTTCTATAATTACTTGAAAACAGATGTCAACATTTTTAGTAAATTTAAATGATTAGCCATATAAATACTATTGATATGCACAGCAAACTATATGGATATCAGGGGCAGTATGCTGAGTAGCAAAAATGCCAATGTCAAAGGGTTACATAATGTGCAGATATATTTATGTAACATTCTTGAAATGACAAAAAAATCTAGAGATGGAGAAAAAAACAATGACTACCACAGATTAGAATTTCGCAAAGGTTGGGAATATGAAAGGGTAACATGAAAGATCATGTTCGAAAGATCATGGTCACAGCAATGGCCCAGGTCTGTATTTTGCTTCTGGCGATGATTATTCAAATGTATACCTGTATCATGCTTCATTACAGTATATATTCCCGATCAAGAAAATTTAAAGGAGGTCCCCTGAAAACTAGTAAAATGTGCTAAGCTTTGTACTGGAGTTGATATTATATACAGATGCCAACTTCCTAATTTGACAATGCACTATGCTATGTAGCATATTATTATTGGGGGAAGCTGGGTGAATGCTAACACAGAAAGTTTCTATACTCTTTTGGCAAATTCTTATGCATATTAAACTATTTCAACATAAAAATTTATTAAAAACATTTCAGAGCATCGTAATGTCATTGAGAATTTATAGCATGTAGCTACTGATTCCAAAATACTAACTGTAAAAAATTTCTGTATAAAATTTTTAAAAATTGAGTTATAGATAGGAATCAATTCTGTGATTTAAATATAAAACTTGAGTTCTAAAGAGCATTTTAAAGAGGAGAGATCATAAATATTTTATTTATCTTCTCAAAAAATAATCCATGGAAAATATTTCCTAAGGAGAGGTATGTTAGGAAACTTTAGGAATTGTTTCATGAATACATTGCTGGAAAAGTCTTAAAATATAGGAATTTTAAATAGACAATAATTGTCCCTGTTGAAAAAGCTTACAAGTTTTCATATTAGAATTGAAGAAATTATAGTTAATTCTTAATCTATGGCACATCCTAAGAAAATATTTCATATAACTAATTATTATATTATAAATTTTTAAGCCATTTTATTCCTTTAGAAGATTCTGCAATTAGTTCCTTTTCTCTCAAATTGATGCCTTCACTATTTACAACAAAGCTTTTGTATTGAATCCACCTATGACATTTGAGGTCTTCTTTGTGGTTTATTTACAATCAACATTTAGGTGTTGAGGCATCCATCTGATGGCCCATTATCTGGGCCACATCCATCTGCTGTGCATTTGACATCTTTCTCACCTGGAGCACTACTTGTCCTGCTGAATGCTGGCTCTCTCTTATATGCGATCAGGTTGCAAATTTGTTCCTTCATTGCTATAGAGTCACTTCCTTCTCTTGAGATGTTAAATTTCTTCAGTTTATGTTTAAAGACCCATACAGAACACATGAATTTGCAGCTTATGGGCCTTAGATTCTAAGAACTCCTTCTAAGCCCTCAAAGACTTTCTCTTCTCTTTTGTTCTGCTGTGTTTATGAAATTTGCTGTTTTGATAACTTAGTTGGCCAAGATGGACAGAAATGACTAAGTATGTTAATGATAATGTATGGGAAGGCTGATTATAAATTATTAATAGTTAAGGTGGTCATTTTGTTAGTGCCTAATTATTAGGAATACTGCTCATTTTTATTTCTTTTGCACGCCAACATTTTTCATGGTTTTTTTTTCGTAATTTTGCTCCCAAATTAAGTGAAATGTCAGCATCATTATTATGAAATTTTGCATTTGAATAAGGAGCTCTTTCCTCTTGACCCTTGCTTCTGGCATATTTAGTTCATGGACCCATTCCCTATGATAATTGCTTCTAATTAATGATGAATAACAAGATTTTATGTCCCCACAAAACTAAACTTAAACTACCCTCTATTTCTTATGATAGAGGTTTTTTATACTCTAGAAAACGTCTGCTCATTTGTGAGTCTCAGACCACAGAGTAAAGCATTTCTATATGTACAAAATAGATAACAATTTCTAAGGACCTTAGCCTTTCTTTAATTAATTAAGCAAAGTGTTATGATGTATAAAATCCTCCTAAAGCCTAATAATCATGATGGGTGAAAAGCACATTCTTCCAGAATTTCCATTAGTTGAGGGCCATATTCATTCTCACAGACTTTTCTACATCCTGATACTCTTAATTAGCCCAACTCCACATTTGTTTAGCCTAAGGATAAAAAATTTCTAGGGATATCTGAATCATAAGACTGGTTTTGAGTGTGGGAGGAATAAAAGTCACTGGTTCCCAACATCCTGTTTTACTAAAAGAAAGAATCCAGTTAGCCATTTGTGGTAGATTGATGCCCTCTACCAAAGACATAAAAAAGAAAGCACAAAGAAACAGAAGCCACAAGAAAGACAAAAAAAAGACAGCTCTCTATGTGATGAAGGCAGAGATCGATTGTCAACTAGCCACCCCCAGAAAGCCACCCTCTGAGAGAAAGTATGGTCTGATGATACATTGATTTTGGACTTCTAAACTCCAAAAGTATAAGTGAAATTTCTGTTGTTCAAGCCAGTCAGTTTGTTGTATTTATCAAAGCAGCTCAGGAAAACTAACACAGTTCTGGGTATCAAGACTGTGTGCTGCTATTATAAATAGTTTAAAATGTGGGAGTAGCTTGGAATTGGCTGAAGGTTGGAGGTAGAAAATATTTTGGGGTGTTCAACAGAAACAGCCTAAATTCCAGTTGAAGAGATTGTTGATGGAGATATGAAAATTAGAGGCAATTTTTTCATAGAAATATGCTCATTAAAGGTGCTTCCAGTAAAGTCCTAGAAGGGAATGATGGTGTTTTTGGAAACTGGAGGAGAGGTGATCCTTACTATGAACAGACAGAGAACTTGGTGAAATTGTGTTCTGATGCCAGATGGGAGGCAGAACTAGTAAGTGAAGAACTTGGATTCTTAGCTGAGATCTCCAAGCAGAATGTGGAAGATGCAGCCTGGTTTCTCCTTCCTGCATACTGTGAAATGAGAGGAAAGGGATAAACTGAGGACTAAGCTGTAAAGCAAAAAGGACCCTGCCCTTGATGATATGGAAAATTCTCAGCCTGTTTAGAAAGCATGCTGAGATTAGGGCCAGAAGTGGCTCTGTCAAGACATTCCCTGAATCCCCAAGTGGTGTGTCCCTAGAGAATGAGGCTGTACAAGAAGCTGTAGTTAAACAGATGCTTTGTAATAACATTAGGCATATGACTGATGGATCCAATTAGCTATCTCAGAGGAAGACCAGATTAGAAATGCAATTATACAGGAAGAATTTTTGGAAGATCCTTTAGTTGTCTGACCTGGACTCTTTGAATTGCATGGGAAACTGGCAAAGATTTTGAGAATTTTGTATCAGAAGAAAAATGTTCATCTGAACTGACATGGGCAGAGATGAGAAGAAATCACAAAAGTAGAACCATGGGTGCAAAGGTCTAGAATGATAGGATTGGCTTTGGCCCAAGGTTATGGGCTTGCTTAGGAACATACACCCCTGTTTTCATTCCAGTTTCTCCCGTTTAGAATGGGAATGTATATCCTATGCCTGTACCATCACTGTTACCACACCCATAATTGATTTTCATTGGATTTTGGATTTAGATTTGTTACTGAAATTGCTTGAGGCTTTTTTGGATATTGACAGAGTGAAATTTTGAATGTAGGAGGAATATGTGGAGTCCAAAGAGGAGACTGGTCTAGATGGATTCATATCACCCATAAAGACATGTTCAAGTCCTAATCCCCAGTCCCGTGAGAGTGAACTCCTTTGTATAGGATCTTGAAAGTCCTATTTGAATGAGAAAAATTGAATCAAGGTGGGACTTAATTCTATATTATTAAAGTCCTTGTAAGTACTTTATAAATAAATTTAGATAAAGAAACAGAAGCCATAGAACACAGAAAGAGATAGATTGCTATGCGACAGAGGCAGAGATTGGTACCAGGAAGACCACCAAAACTTGCTAGATTCGGAGAAAGCATGCCTGGTTATACCTGAGTTTTGGACTTTTAGCCCTCAAAAGTGTGACAATAAATTCTTGTTATTGAAGTCAACCAACCAGTCTGTAGTGTTTATCATAGCAGTCATGGCCAACTAAAACACCTCCTCTTTGCATTCTCCACGTTAGGTCTGAATTTTGGTCAAGCCTTATAGTTAGGAAGAATGCACATGTTTTTTTTAATTTAAAATAATGTTACTATTTCTCTGTTGACAACATGTGAGACTTGTGGGAAGGAAGTAAGGAACCAGAGGGATCTTGCCTCACCCCAAGACCCGAATAGGATCTCCTCTGACATGTCATGGGGCAATGTGAGGTCCTGGGGGTTCAGAGGTGGTGTCCAGAAGTGGCACAGGGACACTGAGAGAGAAACTGCCAAGGACTGATTTAACCAGGCTCTGCTATGATGACTTAACCTAGAACATCCAAGTTTCATACCAGAAAGTCTCCCTGATAGTCAGACAACACTCTAGGGCATTTTTTGAGCCGGTCATACAGGAGTCCTCCATCTTGTCATGTTGCACTTCAATATGTGGCTTTGAGGCTGTGACAGATGGGAAGAGGGAGAGGAAGGGCCACTAAGCAGTTCTTAAACACTCAGGCTCAGAAGAAACATGGATTATCTCTGCTTCCAAAACATTGACCAAAATTAGTCACTTGAACCTCCCCAAAAACAAATCTGCAGGGAATATGGGTGAAAATATGGCTATGGAATGAGCAGGAAATATCTCTGACTCACCAAATTAAATTCTTTTTCCTGCAGTGTTTCCATCAAGTACATAATGTCTAGAGCCCCATCCAACATTACATACGAAATGTTGGCTCCTCTCGCTTTTGTTCTGTTCTGCATGAAGTAATGAAGTAAGGGAAGGCAGATCACGAACTGGACGTGAGTTAAGGTAGTTCCCTTTTGTGATATCTATGTTCTCTCTTAGCTATTAATTACTATCTTCAACTGAGGTTATGAAAGAGCCATCTTGAAACTTTAGGAGAAAAGGCAAGGTGTGGAAAGTATGGGGAAGTTTAAGATTGTCTGATATCATCAAATACCTTTTTGAGATTTCTTAAGTGAGTCCAGACTGGAAATGAGTTTGACCAGCAGAGGTATATGTAATTTTCTCAGCAAACTAAGGTGTGGGTGGGGTGGGGGTGAGGGTAATGTATGTGCATGTTTGTGTGTATTTGTGTGGGTATATACGTGTATAAGTGTACATTCAAACATGGCACTCACCTTCTATTCTGGGAAATCCTTCTATACTGTTTTTTTTTTGAACTGTGTCTTCCCTTCATTCATTGTTTTATCCCCTTCTGGTGCTATTGTTGGGCAGATGTTGGAAGATCTGTTCTCTCCTTATGCCTTAACATTTCTTTCATTCTTTCTGTTCACTATCCCTGCCCTCTGTTCTAAGAGAATTCCTTACTTTCATTTTCCAGCTCATTAATTTTCTCTCTATTGTGAGTGTAGACTATTACATTTCTACTGTTTGTTGAAGATTTTAATTTAATTTTAAATTAAGAATTTAATTTTATCTTGGATATAATACTTTTTTGAGTTTTTCAGAGGATGATGATTATATTAAATCTAATATTCACTCACCCTCTTTGTAGAGATTTCTTTTTAAGAAGGTGTGATGGTTAGTGTTCTAGTTTGCTAGCTGCTGGAATGCAATACACCAGAGACAGATTGGCTTTAAATAAAAGGGGATTTATTTCATTAGTTCTTCAGAGGAAAGGCAGCTAACTTTCATCTGAGGTTCTTTCTTAGGTGGGAAGGCTCAGGGTAATCTCTGCTGGCTTTCTCTCCAGGCCTCTGGGTCCCAACAACTTTCCCCCAGGTGTTTCCTTTCTGCATCTCCAAAGGCCTGGGCTGAGCTGCTAGTGCTGAAATGAGGTATGCCAAGCTGCTTGGGCTGTGCTATGTTGTGCTCTCTCATTTAAGCACCAGCCAATTAAGTCAAATGTCATTCATTGCAGCAGGCATGCCTCCTAGCTGACTGCAGATGTAATCAGCAACAGAAGAGGTTCATGTACCATTGGCTCATGTCCACGGTAACAGAATTAAGCATGTTCACCTGATCAAGTTGACACCTGAACCTAACTACCACAGTTAGGTTCTGGTGTGAACTTGGTCAAGTGATTATGCCCAGTTGTCTGGTCAGGCAAGCATTGGCCTGACCATTGCTGCAAAGATATTTCATGGCTGGTTGATAAACCGGAAAGCTGGTGTATTAAATCACCTGTCAGTTGATAGCATCTGTGGCTGATTACATCTGTGATCAACTAAGGCGTGTCTCCCACAGTGAGATAATTCAATCAGCTGAAGGCTTATAAAAAAGAAGAGAGACTCTTTCTCTGCTTCTTACCCAGCAAGCCTTTCCTGAGAAATTCATCCAGACAATTCATCAGCATCACTAGCTTCACAGCCTGACTAATGGATTTTAGACTCTTCCATTCCCACAGCTATGAGAGACACCTTTATAAATCTCTATATTTTACAATTGGTTTTCTACTCAGACTTGACACAGAGGCACTAATGACTCTATTTCCAATAATCAAGATGGCATTGACAGTTGAGGGGGGTGAGTTAGGCAAAAGAGATACTCAAAATATCACCATTAGATTCTGCTAATTGTACCCTTATGTGAGGCAAGGCTCTGGGTGAGAATGTTTTTGACACCTTTATGGAATTTTGTGGAATTAAGAGGAATATTGATATTGGCTGCTTGTTATTAGATAAGCTGGATACAGTGAGGAGGGAAAGGGATGGGTTGAAGGTTTTAAATTTGTACCTTGAGTGCTGTATGGATGATGTAAAACTTTCCATGTGTGCCCTGAAAGAAAATTTTATTTCCTGTGGTCATGGACTTGAGATCCCTAAAAGCCAGAGACAAAGCCTAATTGTGTGAGTAGCAGATTTACACTGTAAACTAAAATCTCAACTTTGCAGAGTGTCTGCTGTTAAAGTTAGAGTTTTGATTGGGGAATAATGGGATCCTGAAATGAAGGATAGTGATATATGGCTTGATAAAGATGGGGATGATGAGAAGGGATCCCTGGAATCTGTTGAGCCTTTGCTAGATAGATCTGTAATGGACAAGCCCTGAGAAAAAAGCTTCCCTACTTCCAGACTTCCTTGAGGAAACAGATTCCTGGCCTCCAACCTCCACTTAACAAGGTTAACTCTTTAGTGCCTACTAATCCTGTAATCATCTCTCTGGGAAAACAGCCCTCACAACTCTGTCTGGCGTGATGAATCCTGCTTCACCAGATGAAACTGCAATGGAATGCTTTGAGGTAATTGGCTTGAAAGACACTTTCATTTCTTTTCATGATCCAACCCCACCACTTCTCTTTTCTTCAAGATCTACAACTAAGGACCCAACAGGCCCCGAAAGGTGAGGTACGAAGTGTGACCCATGAAGAGATATAATAAACTCCAAAAGACCTGCATGAATTTTCCAATCTATATATGCAGGGATCATGGGAATATGTATGAGAATGGATATTAAGGGTCTGGGATAATGGTGGAAGAAATATAAATTTGGAGCAAGCTGAATTTATTGATATGGGCCCACTAAGCAGAGATTCTGGATTCTTTGTTGTAGCTCGAGGTGTTAGAAAGGACATTAACAATTTGTTTGGATGGTTGGTTGAAATGTGGATCCAAAGACAGTCAACATTAGCTGAGGTTGAAATGCTAGAACTATCCTGGTATAATGTAGATGAGGGGATCCAGAGGTTTAGACACATAAGAATATTAGAGTGGATTTATCATGGAAGGTCTACTCACACACCCCAGGAATGTCCAGAGGACATATCTTTCACCAGAACCTCAAAAAATAAATTCATAAGACTAGCTTCATTATCCATGAAGAGCTCTGTAGTGGCCCTTCTATATAGGTCAGATATTACTGTGGGAAATGCTGTCACTGAGTTGGAATCCTTACACACAATGGGGATGACCAGATCCTGAGTTTGCAGAAGCCAATGACCACAATTAATTACCATAGATGAGGTGGGTGTGGCCACTATAATGGACAGTAGACTCAAAGCAACAGTCAAAAAATATTTTAACTTGCAGAAACTTGTGGCATTGGTTAGTAGATCTTGGGGTGTCAAGAAGTAAAGTAAACTACTATAAAATACTAGATTCGTGTTTGAGTTACATAGGCAAAAGAATTCTAGGCCAAATAAACAGAAGTTTAATTTCAATTACAAAAACAGAGTCATGGACCTTTAATCAATTCCTACACTTGAGACAATTTACAGACCCAGAGCCCCTTGAATGAGAGAAGGGCCAGGCATTCTTGGGGAAAGATCCTTTTATACTGTCCCAAATTTACACTGTTAACCCTCCTCCCACCCTTCCCCAAGGAGATCTACAGCCTTTTACTAGGGTGGCTGTGCACTGGGGTAAAGGAAATGATCAGATATTTTGGGGGTCTGGACACTGGTTCAGAAGTGACACTAATTCCAGGAGAACCAAAACATTATTCTGGTCCACCAGTCAGAGTAAGGCTCATGGAGGTCAGGTGACAGATGGAGTTTTAGGTCAGGTCGGTCACACAGTGGGTCTAGTGTGTCCCCACACCCATTCTCTGGTCATATCCCTAGTTCCAGAATTTATAACTGGAATTGACATACTCAGCTACTGGCAGAATTCCCACATTGCTTCTCTGACTCATGGAGTGAGGGCTATTATGGCAGGAAAGACCAAGTGGAAGCCACTAGGACTGCCCCTACCTAGCAAAATAGTGAATCAGAAGCAATACTGTATTCCTGGGGAGATTGCAGAGATTTATGCCCCTCTTAAGGTCTTGAAGGATGCTGGGGTGGTAATTCCCACCACATCCCCATTCAACTCTCCTATTTGGCTTGTGTGCAGTAAACAGATGGGTCTTGGAGGATGGCAGTGGATTATGGTAAACTTAACCAGATGGTGACTCCAATTGCAGTTGCTGTTTCAGATGTAGTATCTTTGCTTGAGAAAATCAAAATATCACATGGTAGCTGGTATTCAGGTATTGATCTAGAAAATGCTTTTTTCTCAATAGTTGTTAGTAAGTACCACCAGAAACAGTTTGCATTCAGCTAACAAGGCCAGTAGTATACTTTACAGCCTTCCTCAAGAGTTTATCAACTCTCCAGCCCTATGTCACAATCTTATCCAAAGGGACCTTGATAATTTCTCCTTCCCACATGATATCATGTTGATCCATTATATTGATGATATCATGTTTATTGGACCTAGTGAACAAGAAGTAACAACTATACTAGACTTACTGGTAAGGCAATTGTGTATTAAGGGATAGGAGATAAATCCAACAAAAATACAGGGGCATTCCACCTCAGTGAAATTTCTGGACCTAGTGAACAAGAAGTAACAACTATACTAGACTTACTGGTAAGGCAATTGTGTATTAAGGGATAGGAGATAAATCCAACAAAAATACAGGGGCATTCCACCTCAGTGAAATTTCTGGTTGTCTAGTGGTGTGGGGCATGTCTAGATATCTCTTCTAAGGTGAAGGATAACTTGCTGAATCTGGCCCCTCCTACAACCAAAAAAGAAGCACAACACATGGTTGGCCTCTTTGGATTTGGGAGACACCATATTCCTCATTTGGGGGTGCTAATTTCACCCATTTACCAAGTACCAGAAAATCTGCTAGCTTTGAGTGGGTACCAGAATAAGAGGAGGCTCTGCGACAGGTCCAGGCTGCTGTACAAGCTGCTCTGCCAATTGGACATAATGATCCAGCAGATCCAATTGGTGCTGGAAGCGTCAGTGGCAAATAGAGATGTTGTCTGGAGGTTTTGGCAGGCCCCTATAGGAGAATCACAATGCAGACCCATAGCACTTTGGAGCAAAGCCTTACCCTCCACTGCAGGTAACTACTCTCCTTTTGAGAAACAGCTTTTAGCCTGCTGCTGGACCTTAGTAGAGACTGAATGCTTAACCATGGGCTACTAAGTTACAGTGAGACCTGAGTTGCTTATCATGAGCTGGGTGTTGTCTGATCCACCAATCCATAAAGTTGGGTGTGTGCAGAAGCACTCCATTATAAATTGGAAATGTTATATTAAAGATAGGGCTCAAGTGGCTCCTGAAAGCACAACTAAGTTACATGAGGAAGTGGCCCAAATGCCCATGGCCCCCACTCATGCCACATTATCTTCTCTTTTCCAAACCAGAGCTATGGTCTCAGGGAAATCCTTACAGTCAGCTGGTGGAGGAAGAGAAAACTCAGGCCTGGTTTACAGATGTTTATGCATGATACACAGGGACCACACAGAAGTGGACAGCTGCAAAACTACGACCTCATTCTGGCATGTCATTAAGGGACAGTGGTGATGGGGAAATCCTCCCAGTGGGCAGAACTTCGAGCAGTGCACCTGGTTGTTCATTTTGCTTGAAAGGAGAACTGGTCAGTGGTGTGTATGTACACTGATTGATTGGCTGTTGCTAATGGTTTGACTGAATGATCAGGAACTTAGAAGGAGCACAGTTGGAAAAATTAGTGACAAAGAGGTCTGGGGAGGAGGTATTTGTATAGACCCTTCTTAGTGAACAAAGAACATGAAGATTCTGTGTCCCATGTGAATGCTCACCAGAGGGTCACTTCAGCAGAGGAAGGTTTTAATAATCAAGTGTACAAGATGACCCATTCTGTGGATACAAGTCATCCTTTTTCCTCACCCACTCCTGCCATTTATCCAATGGGCTCATGGTAGTAGGGATAGAAGTTTTGCATGGGCTTAGCAACCTGGACTTTCACTCACCAAGGCCGATCTGGCTAGGACCACTGCTGAGTGCCCAATCTGCCAGCAGCAAAGATCCACACTCAGTCCTTGGTTTGGCACTATTCCCCAAGATGATCAGCCTGCTACCTGGTAGCAGGTTGATTCCTTGGGAACATTTCCATTATAAGAGGGGCAGCAGTTTGTTCTAACTGGAATAAACACAATATTCCAGAAATGGATTTGCATTTCCTCCACACAATGCTTCTGCAAAAACTACGAAATGTGACTTACAGGATGTCTTATGCACTGTCATTGTATTCCACACCACATTGCTTTGATCAAGGAACTCACTTCACAGCAAATGAAGTGTGAGAATGGTCACACGCTCATGGAAGTCACTAGTTTTACCATGTTCCCCATCATCCAGAGCAGCTGAAATGATAGAATGGTGGAATGACCTTTTGAAATTCCAATTATGATGGCGATACCTTGTTGGGCTCAGACATTGTTCTCCAGGAGGTTGTGTATGCTCTGAATCAGCGTCCACTATATACTGCCATTTCTCCCATAGCCAGGATTTACGGATCCAGGAATCAAGGGGTGGATATGGGGGTGGCACCACTCACTATCAGCCCTAGTGATTCCATAGGAAAAATTTTGCTTCCTGCCCCTGAAACCTTAAACTCTGCTGTTCTAAAGGTCTTAGTTCCAGAAAGAGGAGTGTTCCTACCAGGAGACACAACAATGATTCCATTGAACAAGAAGTTAAAACTGCCACCTGACCACTTTGGGCTTCTCATGCCACTGAAACAACAGGCTCAAAGGTGATTACTGTCCTGTCTGGGAAGATTGATCCTGATTATCAAGCAGAATAGGACTGCGACTATACAATGGATGTAAAGAACAGTTTTTGTGGAATACAGGGGATCCCCTATGGTGTCTTTTAGTACTACCATGCTCTGTGATTAAAGTCAATGGAAAACTGCAACAGCCCAATACAGGCAGGGCTACTAATGGCCCAGAAACTTTAGGAATGAAGGTCTGGGTCATCCCTCCTGGCAAAGAACCTCAGCCAGCTACAGTGTTTGCTGAGGGTAAAGGAGACATGGAATGGGTAGTAGAAGTTAGTGATAAATGTGAACTATGACCATGTGACCAGTTATGAGAATGATGATTGTTATTGTATTAATATTTCTTCCTTGTTTTGTTATCACTATATTTGCATTTGTACATAAACAAATGTTATGTTTTCCTCTTATCATATGACATAAATTGTATTGTTCATGTTATAACATTTAAGTCATAAGATACGAAGTTTAAGGATGAGTTTAACGTAAGGACTTGTACCTTATTTTGGAGAGTTGTAGTGCATTTTCAGTAGTACGCAGGACAGTTGAGTATTACTAGGTGAAGCATATGTCTGTTATTGTGTTCTTTCTGGAAATTGTGTTTCAAGGTGATGTGTATGGTGCCAAATTGACAAGGGGTGGACTGTGATGGTTAGGTTCTAGTGTCAACTTATCCAAGTGATGATGCCCAATTATCTGTTAGACAAGCACTGGCCTGACCATTGCTGCAAGGATATTTCCTAGCTGGTTGATAAATTGGAAGGCTAGTGTATTAAATCATCAATTAGTTGATGGCATCTATGACTGATTATATCTGTGATCAACTAAGGCGCCTCTCGCACAATAAGATAATCCAATCAGTTGAAGGTTTTTAGAAGGAAGAGAGACTCTTTGACTGCTTCTTCAACCAGTGAGCCTCTCTTGTGAAGTTTTCCCAGACCCTTCATCAGAGCCACCAGCTTCACAGGCTGCCCTACGAATTTTGGACTCTTCCATCCCCATGGTTACATGAGACACCTTATAAATCTCATATTTACAGATCTCCCCTGTTGGTTCTGTTTCTATAGAAAACCTTGACTAACATGGAAGGTAAGCTCTTCCATTGCCCCTATTCCACTCTTGGATCAATTTCACCACACTTTTGAGTTGTCTATTGACAGGTGTCCACCATTCCATACTCTAATACATTTTTATTTCGCACGTTACATATGGAAATACAAGTATTCAGTGATAAGATTGTGGTTTTTTTTGCCTATATCACACTTTCATATAAACATTTTTAGTCTGTTTTCCTTCTAACTATCTTCACATTTTTCTCACAAGTTAAATACATAATTATTTTGGTTAGATCATCAAGTCTCTTAATAAAACTGTTCTTTCCATGTCCTTTGCACATATGACGTTTCTTTGCCTTAGAGTTTATGGCCCAAACCCATCTGCTGTTAGCAACAGCATGGGACCATCTGTCGGAAATTAGGAGCTTTACTCTCTTGGAACTTTCAAGTTTTATTTGGTGTCATAGGATTTCTTCTTGGCTAACTTTCAGGTCTTTATCTTTAGTTTCTACACATTCTCCCCACTCTGCATTCACTCTTCAGCAAATTCATCCTCTTTAACACTGAGTGCACATTATTGGATATGTGGAAAGATATACACAATCCCTGAATTTTCTAATCTTGTATATAAAGCAATGTATTCTCATGATTTGTGCATGTTTCCTTAGGATGATGGGTAGAACTCATGACAGACATGATTTTAAATCACCTTTCTTGAAACAAGTTTGGCTGGCCTGTGCCACAATTTTCACTTGCTTCTGTTGCTCTTTCAGAAAAGAGAAAAGTATTTGAAATGGGAATTTAACCCAAATGCTTTGTTTGAACAAACAAGAAGCACTCCTCAACAGCTCCACAAGCCCCCCAGATCGGGGCCCCTGATTCTCATCTTACACAATTCTCTCTTCCTCTGACTCACAACCCTACAGCTGACCTCCAATTCATTAAGTCAAGACATTATTCTTCCCTCTGGTTCTTCTCCTCTGATTTTATTATTCATATCACTGCTGTGATGAGGTAGGTAGAGAGGGTTGGTGAGTAAGTCAATTGTGATCTTCCATTGAAATGTTATATTTGGTACATAATCAGAAGAATCACATGATCATCAATAGCTTAACTGCTTTGCCTAATTTAGGCAGATAAGTAATATTGCTGATTTTCTTGTGACTAATAATTCTTTAATTTTAGGAGTCATAATTAATTTAATAAGACTTGAGAGAAAAAAGCACTACTACATGGAATATATTATCCATTATAAGATGCTATACTAGTTTTTAAGAATACAGTAAATATGTCTCATTTTGCTTCAAGACATGCATAACAAACATCTACCTGCTCTCTGAACTCTGGCATATCAGAAAAAAGGTATAAAAAAAAAATATAGTAGTATTTAGCCAGAGCTGGCTACATAATTTGTAGGACCAAGTACAAAATAGAAATACAAGCTTCTTGTTCAAAAAGCATAGGTATAAGTGTGAAAATATAAAGCTTATTCATTTCTTTTTTAATCTCATTCACTATTTGTTATGAGTTTTTTTGTATTTGTTATTTAATGCCATTCTAAGTAAAGAAAATGTAAATTATTAGAATGACATTTACTGCTCATCTTTATATTGTGAAGTGTCAATTTTAAATACAGATATAAGGGCATTTAATTGTTTGCAGAATCACCAAAATTATACAATTCATATTTCATAGATGCATACATACATATTTGTCCTTACCAGGACAATGGAAACTCTACCCAAGACTAAATCACTTATTGTTTTCTTCAACTCTTGATATGTGTACATTTTACCAAAACTCTAAGCTTACAGTTTATTGATTCATAGGGAAGACTGAAAGATCAAAAAATTATGTGTTGTCCCATCTTTCCCTTTCCTTTTGTGTCATCATTTCAGCATAAGTGGTTGATTAATACATGGAAGTAACATGAGTAAAAAAGGTATGATAAGCTCCTTGGTCATTAGCATTTCTTGGAATACTATTGCCTTCTTTCTATGTTCTAGTGCAAATGGAAAGCAAGGCTTTTAGGAATATAAATGACCAGAGTTATTCAGTCGTGTAACATGATGAGTTTGTACTTACTTCAACTCCATCTAAACTACCACACAGCCTAAGAATTATGTTCTCATGGGAAACTATGAATATATACAAATGGGGCAGAAAGGAACAGTGGGTGGGTATATTGAGTGTATTCCCTCTCCTCATTCATACACATGCTCCTTTGTCCCATCAGACTTTACTTAGAAAACACAACTTCGATGATAAAAGTATTGAGAATCTCAAGGTGACAACAGAACATCAAACCAAATGTGAGTGTTCTGAGTACTGGGCTCTGTGTATCACACAGCTGGCTCTATATTAGGAAATATAAAATCTTAGGGTACAACATGGCACCTCTTTCTACCTAAGCATATGTGCAGGTAATACCGAGTAGAATTTAAACAGGTCACACTTTAATCAAAGGCAAAGAGCCAGTACTCTTGGATCTTTCATATTTACTTGCAATCTTTAAGGAACCTGCAGATAATTTTTCCCTTGCTAATGAAACAAAAGCAAAATACATTTGCTGAGTGATAGCTGCATTCTGCTACTTCTCCAGTGTAGCCTGCATACTTGCCCCAAGAATCACTTTACATGAACTCGATTCTGAAACCACTTAAATCTAAAACAATTTCTGATCTTCAAATGGAACCAATTCTCCTAGCTTTGATTTCCTGAAAGACTTTTGATGATCTTCAAGTAACATAAGATATTGACTGTATTCTACCTTGCAATATGTTTATTTTTACATTTGATCTGTAACTCTAATTGAAAGCTTAATTTATTGCAAAAATAAAAAGTTTTTCACTTTGTAGATACTAAGTTACCTGATTTCTTTCCTTATCTATAAAGGGTAACTGAACAAATAACTTGATAATATGCATCTGACTTTATTTCTTCTCATAGCTTATATCTGTTTGTGCCTTAACATCAAAAGTTCCATCTGAATATGTAAGATTCTGTTTCTGGGCTTTCATTAATTACAAAACTAAAATGAGGGCATGAAAAACCAATCATTAATGTATTGAAATGGTATTAAAAACAAAATGTAAGCAAGAGGGCAGTTTCCTCATGCAAGCCAGCATCAATTCCCAGAGCTCTCTCACCCATATTCCTGTCATTCTTAGATCTCAGTTTCAGTTACTTCTCTCACCAAAGCTCTACTTCCAGTATTAGATATTCACATTTAGATCATTCATTCTTACCTCAAATTCACTAAGTTCAAAAGCAAATACGTCACTTCAATTCTTCTTCTCTGACTCCTTCCTTTCTCAGTACACACAACTCTTTAATCTGCCACCCTTGGGTGAAGCTTTGGCATAATATTTGATTTATTAATTTCATTCAGCTCTTGGGAACAGCCAGCCACCAGAGCTTATCTCTAGTTCTTGTCTCCTACTGTGCAGAAAAGAGTTAACATAATAACCTTGGGTTGCTCTTCTTAGGAAGATCTGCCTGCAGACTTGGCTCTTGGCTCTTTTCTGAGAGCTTGGACTATGCTGATGTAAAACATTCCTTAAATTGTAATGATGGCTCACTGTGCCTAGACTGTTTGTGCCAACCATGCGCTTTATGTTGAACACCTGCTTTCCCTTAGGAAGTCTGCAATTTAGCTATGTGCCAGGCAGAGGGTGGCTGAGTGACAAACCACTAATGAATGCCTTGGGTACTTGGTCTCTAATGAGCTTCCCTGTTCAACAACACTTCACACGGATTGCTCCCCCTCAGCACTGGGGCAGTTAAGTGCGTCCTGTGTACCTCCAGTGGGAGGGGAATCTTGGAAGCTTGAGCCTGGTTACCTCCAGACTCACTTTCCTCCAGACAGCCTTTACCCTCAAGTCATTTTGGTCTATATCCTTTTGTGATAATAAATCTTAGCTGTGAGTGTGACTAAATGCTGAGTACTGCTAGTGGATAAATGAACTTGAACTTGAAGGTGGTCTCGGGGAAACTGGTACACACATCACTTGCTGTGTTTACTATTCCCACTCTTTCTTCTCCGCTGTAGACTACAGACTATACCTCAGGTGTTTTTGGAACCAGATTCTTAGCTTGTTCCCCTGGCTCCTGTCATTCCATTCTCAAAATAACCTTCTAGATTATTCTAAATATATAAGAATAGTCTCACTTCTCTCTCCACTTCTCCATTCCTATTGCTCCAGCTTGATCGTAGATTTTCTCACTGAGGTTGTCATATTCTCCATCT
Organism: Tamandua tetradactyla; assembly: GCF_023851605.1. Lineage (NCBI taxonomy): Eukaryota > Metazoa > Chordata > Mammalia > Pilosa > Myrmecophagidae > Tamandua > Tamandua tetradactyla. The sequence continues at coordinate 57,077,180 of NC_135335.1, forward strand.
GTGACCTACTGGCTTCAGTCTTGCACCTAATCAATCCTTCCCATTTTTTCCTAAAATAATTCTTGTAAGATACAGAACCGATCACGGTGTCCCTCGCTTAGAGCCCTACAGAAGCTCTTTGACTGCCATCCCCAAGAACTGTCTCAGAATACATCATCTCTCCAGCCTTATTGTCTGTGAGTCTGGCCTCTTCCTTATGAGCCAGCTGCAAGTGCCAGGCATGCCAAACCTGCTCCTCATTCTCAGAGTTTAGTGACAAACTGCCAAATCTCATAGAAATGTCCTTCACATGAAGTAATTAGTGCATTTTTAAATAGTTACTTTAAGAAAACCTTCATGGTTTCTCATTACCTCAGGAAGAAGTAATCATTTTTCTGAGCTTTGTTGACCCATTGCCTTGCACTTCATTAGTCTGTTTTAGTTTCTGTGTATGTGTGTGTTTGTGCGAGCCTATGTCCTTTCCCATAAGTAGACCAGATACCCCACATCATTCTCATCCTTGTATCAGTCATTCCCCGAGTTAGGGAAACATGCTGATGAGCAAGCACACCCCTTCATCATGCAGATTCATGAATGCCCAGGGAAAGGAAAACACAAACCAGCAATTTCTAGCAGAAATTCAAAAATAAATAAATAAATAAATAAAGCTGTGAAATAAAATATAGGCAATGCAGATAAGATTTTATTTCTGTCCTTTTCTGATGTAGATACATCCCACCAAATATTGTAGAATTATTTTCAACAGATAAATAAGAAGGGTAAGTGACTCATGTATGTTGAGATGAAGTTGTTTAGAATAACGTTTTTATATTATATTATCTGTCACTGTTCAAAGCAGGATGCCAAAATATATATAATAATTTAGCTCTGTTACTGAATTGTAATAAATCTACGATATATTGTTATTGAGAGTAATGAAAAAGTATATGGGCATAAATGACCTGACATTTTCATTTCTGTGATCTCATACACATTTCATAAGGTAAAATAATATGTTTTATTTAAAAAGTGTAAGAACGTATAATTTTGGACCAATAAATAAAGATATTCCAGAAATGACAGAAACAGTCTTAGCCATATAGATACAAAAATAGCAGTAATAAAGAAAATGTTAAAAAATATGAATTTTGCTAAGTGAACATCATAAAAATTGAAATATATTCAGTAACCCTCTGGCACAGGAAGTAGGGTTAGTATTGGTTGACACTGAATTGAGGTGGCATGTGAACTCTTCCCACTGAGTTAAATGTATGCAAATACTGAAAAGTTATGGAAATCATTGAATCCATGAAGTAGGCATCTAAAAGTTTCATATTTTTGTAAAGAGAGAAAATTTTATCTCCTACTGAGTTTCCATAAATGCTAAAGTTACAACAGATATTTAAAAAACATGGAGTGGGTGAGAGGATAGTTCAGTGATAAGATTCTCACTTGCCATGCAGCAGACCCCTTTGATTCCCAGCCCATGCACTTCCCCCCAAACAAACAAACAAACAAACAAAAAAAACCAAAAAAAAAAATTCAACAAATGGTGCTGCAAAATGATACTCACATGGAAAAAGAATGAAATGTGACCCTGCCATACAGCATACAAAAAAAGAAAAGAAAAAATAACAACAACAACAACAACAAAAACAATTGGGAGTACTGTATTAGCTAGGGTTCTCCAGAGAAACAAAATCAGTAGGAAATATCTGTAGATATAAAATTAATAAAAATGTCTCACATAACTGTAGAAACATAGAGTCCAAAATTTGTAGGTCAGTCTGTGAAGCTGATGACTCTGATGAAGGATCTGAAGGAACTCCACAAGAGAGGCTTGCTGGCTGAAGCAGGAAGAGAGACTGTCTCTTCTGAATCCTCCTTAAGAGGCTTCCAGTGATTAGATTAAATTTCACTCATTGCAGAAAACACTCCCCTTGGCTGATTACAAATGCAATCAGCTGGATTTAATTCTATGAAATGTCTTCATAGCGATAGAAGACCAGCACTTGCCCAAACGGACAAATGGGCACCACCACCTGGCCAATTTGACACATGAACCTGACCATGACAAGTACTATTCATCGGACAAGCCCAAACTTCTTTGTGTACCTCTTACACAAATGATACAGTCTTTCAGTTATAATTATTTCTTTAAATTTAGGTCTATGGCATAGACCACCAAGACACATTACTCCACAGACCTCTCTGCTATTACACTGAATCAAGGCTACTTAACAAATTTCTCCTGGAGCCACTTGACTCTGATCAGTTGCTAGTGGGTTTCTGGATTGTCATTGAGTGGGATTCTGATGGTCAGTTCAGGATCATTGGGGAATTTAGAGATAAACTGGCAATTAGGGCATGGGATAGGCAAGGAGCTGCTAAGACTCAAACTTTTTTTGTATATGTTCTAGGTTATATACTCTTTGAGGCAGAGGAGTCATATCTGTTGGACATACCATGTATAACACAATGTAGGAAATTAATATTCTCAAAACAAATGTGTGGAATGATGAGATAAATAATAAGCAAGAAATCCAAATTAACTGTAGTGAGAGAGGGACTTTACTGGCTATTTATGGAACCTCTAATAAGCTCTAGGGAAGCTTGAGCTTCCTGAACAAGAGATCACAGTCAGATCATAATACTCATAAAATTTTCACCAGAATAACCTGAGAATTTCTATCTCAATATCTTTGACTTACAGGTATCTCAGTGGGTATATAAAAGTAGGCATATAAAAGTAGGATATATTATTACTCTATAATAAATCCATAACAAACTTTGCATAGTATGGGTTAAATTGTCTTTATTATTTCATTAAAAATACTCTATATTGTAAGAGTAAACTACCATGTACCAGCAATTTAAAGAGAAACCATTATACAAAATGAGAGCTATTTTATAATGTGCAAAATCACTCCATCTTTTGTTTTTACAGTGGTATATATGTAAAGAAATAAAGGAAGAGTACAGAAAAAATTAGAGAGTAATATGGGCAGGCAGACTACAGAGGGCCTTAAAGCCAGGAAGCTTGCTTTTAGTCTGAGCAAACTTCAAGACATCAGAGGGTTTTGAGCAGCTGATTTGCACAATCTCATGTCTTAAAAAGATCGTTTGATTGCTGAGTTAAAAGGAGTCTCTAGGGGTTCAAGGTTGGAAGAAGGAAGATCATTACCTGTTCCCTGAACTATTTCAGAAATACACAGATGAACCTGAACTACAGCAGAAAAGGTGCTGAGAAGTGATGACATAATAGATGCATTTGGAGGTGGAACTTCCAAATAATATTTTCTGACAGATCAGATATGGAGTATTAGAAAAAGAGAAGAATAAAAAATTGTTACTAGACTTTCTACCTGAGCAACAGGAAAGATGGAGTTATGATCAATAGAAATGAGGATGTGGTAGTCATTATGGGGAATGGTCAGAGGAGTTTGTTTTGCCTATATTAATATTAAGATGTAGATTAAATACTCCAGTGGAAATGTGGAGTAGTCAGCTGACAATATGACATTTGGAGGTTAGAGGAGAGACGTAATTTAGTGACACAACATTGGGCTGTTTCTTTAAAGTTATGAGAGTAGAGGAAATCAAGTGACTGACTATTAATAGAAAAGCAGAGAGGACCAAGGACTGAAGCTTGAGTTATCATACTACTAAAGGTCAAGGAGAAAAGGAGAAACCATCAAAAGAGTCTAAACAGAAGCAATCAGTTATGTAGGAGGGAACCACAGGTGTAGTGTTTTCAAAATCAAATGAAGAAAGTGTATCAAGGGTGAGAAATGTTGTTCAGGACTGTGAAAAATGAGGATTGCGCTTGGGTTTGACAGTATGGTGGTTAACTATGGCTGATCCTGGAGCAATTCTTGTGTATTAGTAGGGCAAAATAGGTATCAAAGACAATAAATAGTAACAACTCTTTAAAGAATTTTGTTGCTGTAGGGAGCAATCTAGAGGGCAATATATTGTGGTTTAAGTGGAGTGAAAGGATTATATTTTCAAAATGGCAAAAAAAAAAAAAAAACCCACCATTCTTGGTGGTGATGGGAATGATCCAGTAGAAAGAGAAATTTCGATAATATAAAAAAGAAAGGAGGGAAATTGCTGACACTTTGTCCTGAAATAAGTCAGAGGGAATTGTCACAAGTGGACCAGTGGAAATATTTCATGTAGATAGGAACCACATAGTTCACATTTGCTTTAGGGAAGTTAGTGTGGGTTCAGATGCTGGTTGGTTGGGACATTTGTTTGTGGGTGTCTGTGAAAGTTCTCTTTTGATTGAGGCATGGCTATCTGCTGAGAGGGACGAGTGTTTGAGGAAGAGGCAGCAGGTATGAAATAGTCACATGGGAGAGGGGGAAAGTAAGTGGAAAGGGTGTGTGACATCAAGTACCCACTTGATATTGATGACCGGGAATTAGATGTAAGACCAACCAGCATTTGTGCATTTTTATCCACCCCGATCAATTGCACTGGCCTGGTGCAGACCAGGCAGAAAGTTTCCAAGGAAGCATAAAGCAAAGCAACAGAGGGGCTATAATTTCACAGACATATGAAATAGTAAGATTATAATTATGCTGTGTTTGTTTAGATTATGGTTGTTTTTTTTTTAAATTTCACCTTTTATTAGCTTTCCTTTTTTTACCTTTGCATCTTTTGGTCTTTTCACAGTGACATGTTCTATTGATGATGCCAAAAAAGCACTCTGAAAATTTGAGGCTTACTCAATAGTTAATTTTGTGTGATGATATTTGTGTTGTTTGTCAGTACTTTTTCAGAAACCCGTCCCTTTGTGTTTTGCTCAATTTTCCTAAAACAAGACATGATGTGTCTGACCAGTCTCGGTGTGTGTTATCAGAAGACACTCTGGATACATCACTAGCTGATGATGGGAACTTTTCCCCAAGTTCACAGCTGGAAGGAGACAGGCAGGTCTTCATAATTCTCATTCTTGTTTCCACTTTTTTTTTTTAACCTATATTACTAGTGGTAATTATTATAACTGACTGTTACTGGAAGATTTTTATGTTTTTTTTTTTTTTTAACTTATGCTCCCATTTCCAGGGGTAAGAAAATTGTTCTTTAGAGCATGTGCTGGTTTGGAATAATGTACGTATACTAGAAAAGCAATGTTTTAATCCTAATTTCATTTTGTAAAGGCAACTGTTTCTTCTAATCTCTATTCAGTATTGAATATTTGAAACTGTAATTAGGTTATCTCCCTGGAGATGTGATTTAATCAAGAGTGGTTGTTAACTGGATTAGCTGGAGGTGTGGCTCTACCTATTCAGGTGGGTCTTGATTAGTTTTGGAGTCCTATAAAAGAGGAAACATTCTGGAGAAAGAGTCCAGAGAGAGCAGAGCAGAAAAACATAACCACAAGAAGCAGAGTCCACCAACCTTTGGAGATGAAGAAGGAACTTGCCTCCCGGAGAGCTCCACAAACAGGAAGCCAGAGAAGAAGCTAACAGATAACACCATGTTCACCATGTGCCCTTCCAGAAGAGAGAGAAACCCTGACTGTGCTCACCATGTGCCTTTCCAGATGAGGGAGAAACTGTGACTGTGTTCGCCATGTGCCCTTCCACTTGAGAAAGAAACCCTGAACTTCATCGGCCTTCTTGAACCAAGGTATCTTTCCCTGGATGCCTTAGATTGGACATTTCTGTAGACTTGACATTTTCTCAGCCTTAGAACTGTAAACTAGCAATTTATTAAATTCCCCATTTTAAAAGCCATTTTGTTTCTGGTATATTGCATTCCAGCAGCTAGCAAACTAGAACAGAGCAGTTGCGCTAACCTAATACACAGTCATAAAACTTTGCATTACAGAAATGAGATTGAAACTTTTCTCTGTCTGTTGTATAACCAAATTCTCTTCACTAAAATTCTAAAATACTATTTGCCCATGATTAGACAAAAACATTAATTTGACATGATCCTCTGTGCTATATGCTTATCTTAGTATGTTTCTTCAAGGATCAACCACTAAGCTCTTGGCCAGAAGCATAAATTCAGCAAAACATCCTACTGCCGTTCTGCTTGGTCATGTCACATTGTTCCACCTTGAGTATTTTTTAAACTATTCGATTGAGTAAACATAAGCTTATTTATCATTCTTTCACAGATATTATGTTAAATATCACTATTAGTTTTCAACTTATGTGTCATTTTTTCCAACATTTTACCTTCAATGAGAATATTTTATTTTAATGTTGCAGAATTAGTAAGTTAAAGCATACAGTAAAAGCAATTGTTTATACCCAAGCCTTTTGAACATGTGATCATGTTGCTATACCAGGAATGAGTTTTATTGTGTAGCATAATTCTGCATAAGTTGAGGTGTTTGGGCAAGATCATTGTAGAAAAAACAAACAGATTTTGGGATGTTTATAGATGCCACTTGATTCAAGTTCTCATCCATTTCTGTTAAATGTTGAGAATGATTTCATTTGCAGAATTGTGACATTCTAACCATGTACAATGATCATGATGAAGCTATAAATTAAAAAGTATACCAATTGAAAATGACCTTTAATAGGAAAAGACTCTACTCTACACATTCATTTCATTGTTCTCTAGTGTACAATTTTAAATCATTTGAAAATTTTTAATTTGAAGTGTTTGGACTTTCCAAATCACAAGTGTTTTAGCTCACTAAAGCTGCTGAAATCCAATATACCAGAAATGGGCTGACTTTTAACAATGGGAATTTATTAACATGCAACCTTACAGTTCTGAGGCCATGAAAATGTCCGGATCAAGCACATATGGCAAGGCCCATGGTGACCTCTGTGGTCTCTCCCTTCTCTTCTGGATTTCCTTGCTTCCGTTTCTGGCTTCAGAGCCTTCCTCCCTGTTTCTTTGGCTTCCTTCCTCAGCTGTGTCCTTCTCTCTGTTACAGGTCTTCTTCTAAATTTCATCTTCATATAAAGGACTCTAGGAAGTGAATTAGGATCCAGCTGGGGCACAACAGATATAACCTAATCAAAAGGTCTCACCCACAATAGGTCTAAAGCCACAGGAATGAATTAGCTTGAAAAGTATGATCTTTTCTGGGGTCCACAAAGACTCCAAACCATCCACAACCAGTAAATTTCAGAACCTCATGATTGTAGTGGACTTTAACCTTCATAAAAGGAGGTTTGTATTAGATGCATTTTTAATTATTTTGTTTTGTTTTTGTATGGGCAGGCACCAAGAATCGAAGCCAGGTTTCCGGCATGGCAGGTGAGAATTCTGCCTGCTGAGCCACCATCGTACTACCCTCATTTATTTATTTATTTATTTTACTATTATTATTTTTTTATATGGGCATGCACTGGGAATCGAACCCGGGTCTCCAACATGGCAGGCAAGAACTGTGCCACTGAGCCACCATTGTCCACCTCACCCTTATTTAATTTTAATTGTAGTAAAATATACATAACATAAAAATCATTTTAACCATTTTAATTTGACAATTTTTTGATATTAAGTACTTTGAGAATACAGTGCTACTTTCACCAGAATCTTTTTCAAGAGTCTTTTCAACATGCTCATTTAGCAAAAGCTCCCCAACTCCTTCCACCCCTCATTCTAATGATCATTATCCTGCTTTCTGTCTCTATGAATTTGCTTATTCTAACTATTTCATTTAAGGGAGATACACAATATGTGTCTTTTTTGTGTCTAGCTTATTTCACACAGCAGAATGTTTTCAAGTTTCTTCCATGTAGCAGCATGTACCAACATTTCACTTATTTCATAGGGTAGATACTATTCCATTCTATGATTATACCATATTTCATTTATCCATTCATCTTGTTGATGGACACTTGGGTTGTTTTCACTTGTTGGCAACTGTAAATAATATTGCAATGAACATCGATGTACAAATATCTGACCAAGTCCCTGCCTGTAATTTGTTTTAGTATCACTAGGATTGGAATTTCTGGGATGCTTTGATGTATGTGTGCATATGTGTGTGTGTTGTTTCTTCCTTTCTTAGCATTTGATTTTAAATATTTTTCACCCTGATATCTCATTTATGGTTACTGTGTCAAGAGATTTTATTTCAAAGATTCGGAATCCCCTGAACACAGGTATTTTTTATGAAGCCTAAGCATGACAAATGATCTCGGTAATCTATGCATGATTCTAGAGAAATAACAGCCAAAGCCTTAATCTTCATAAATTCAAGTTAACACACAGATTAAAATGAAAGATAGGCTATATACTATTCAAAATAAAATTACATAGTTCAATTTAACCCATCATCTCTACCCAAAATAAATAAGCAAACAAGCATGTCTGCTCTATGATGATGTGATAGTGTATTCTAGATGAATGCTGTACAATAATTTTAAGACAAAAGGAGAATTAAGTCTTGTTATGTTAACTTGTTCTTCTAATTAGTTTTCCTGTGTAAGAGACCACCCCACTTTTTTTTTTGCATTAAATGAGCATTTCTTTATGTTCAGGGATTCCATGACTCATCTTGCTCCATTGCCCAATAATGCATGGTCATATTTGTACATAATGTACTCAAGCACCACATATACATATAAAATCATGTCAATGCATACAGCACAAATGTACTGAAATCTGCCTTGGATGCACTGATACTGCTACCTGGAACTTGGCTTCTACTTAGAATATTATGGGTGATAATGTAAGGTGGAAATTCATATTCAATTATATTATGACAGCAGTTTTCTTGAGCATGTTAACAAGTTCAAAGCAAAATTATAGTATTAAAGATTAAATTCAGAACCAATTATCTTTGTTTAGACACAAGTGGTGAGAGAGCTTTTAAAGGGAAAATGAAAGGCATAGGTTGTTATGATAGAATACTGTGTATTTTTTAAATATTAAGATGGAGTTGAGTTAAAATATAAAATGTTTATGCAATATTACCTTCTATATTCACTTTGGACTAGTGCTACAGCAAATATTCCAAAAAAAGGGAGAAACTTACAATTATAAAAAATATTACTGTTGACTTCTCTTTGATCCAGAACATGAAGATTTTCTTTGGAATAATACAACTGGGATCTCTGCAGAGGTCAATTTGCTTTTCCTAGCCATCATTTTCCAGTTTACTACATGAGATGTTTAAGACACAAAATATGTGATGAACATGAAATGCAGATAAATAAACAGAATTCTATTATCATATGTATTTTCATTTAGCTAAGTAAAAGTCTCTTCTTCATTAGGAAAATTTCTGCTCAGCACTTATAGATCACAAAAGTTTATACAAGTGATTATATGGCATGCAAGAATATAATTTATTTGATGAAGTAAAGAACTAAAATATATTCATTAAGATTAAAAGCTGTCATTTTGATAACTGCCTAAAACAGCTTGCCTATTAAAAAGTTAGGAGTAATGTAAGTATATAAATTAAACTATCATTCAATTATGTATATTGATGACAGCTAACCATTTAAAATAAATCCAAAATAATAAAAATGTTCTTATGCAGGAAATTTTACTACTCTGTTCTGAAATCTTTGTGTATTCATTGTTAAAGTTATGTAGATATCTACATTGATTGAAAGAACATTTATGTTTTCAGAACTAAATTATCCATAACAAATCTTTGACATGGTGCTGATTTGTTGCATCTGATGAGGCCAGAAAAATCAATTGGTCCTATTACTTTGCAGCTATACTCTATTATAGCATTTATCATGGTATATTATTTAGCTCATTTATCTGTTCTAGCATCAAATTGTTCATTGACGATAAAGTTCATTCTTTGAAAAATGTTTGTATACCCATATTAATGCTGTAAGTAATAGTATCCTACCAATAAAATGGACATTCACTCAAGCTAATCAATTGGTAGAATAAATAAAAGAGTGAAGGTTAGTTCACTTCTGAAAAATTTATATAATCTACAACCAAATTTTCTAGAGTTTTTCTAGTAAAATTAACTATATTGAATTAGTTGTTATGACTGTGATGGTTAATTTGATGTAAAAACTTAATGAGAATATGTTGTGTAGTTGTTTAGACAAATACTGGCCTGGTTGTTACTGTAAAGTATTTCATAGATGGAATTAGCATTTACATTCAGTTGACTTTAAGGAAAGGAGATGCCCCCATAATGTGGACATCCAGATTTATTAAATTAGTTTTTAATTAAATTAATTAATTAATTAATTAATTAATCTTTATTAAATTAGTTGGAGGTCTTGAAATCGAGATCTGAGCGTTTCAAGAATCGGAAAGAATTCTGCCTTGAGACTACAACCTCTATTCCTCCTTGGCAACACTGAAAGACTCTAGCTAAAGACTTCCACAATGCTTCTCCCAGATTTCCACCCTCCAGCCTGTTCCATGAAATTCAGACTTGCTAAAAACAAAGAGGCTAGAAAATGAGGGATACTGCAAGCAATATAGCCTGAATGAGAAATCCACTTAAATATGCCTGCATTCATTTAGCTGCACCTTATTTTTGTTTTGATTTTTTAAGTCTTATTTTTTTTAAAGTTAAGAAAATAAGTAATGCAGAAAAGTTGACAAATTAAAGCAAAGAATTTCCATATAATTTTCCTAGATTATTCTCCTAATGCTGACTGACTTTTCTCTCTTTTTGTATATGCGTATATACACAAATACGTGTACACAAACACACACATATCGTGATAAAGTAAAAAGAAAGAGAGAGAAAAGAGGAAGAAGAAGAAGGGGAGAAGGAGGAGGAGGAGGAAGTGGAAGAGGAGGAGAAGGGGAAGAAGAAAAAAGAAAATGATGGAGAAAGAAGGAGAAGAGGAAAGAGGGAAAAGGAGGAAGACAATGAAGAAGAGAAAAGCTACAAATAAAAGTTACAGGCGTTACGGTCCTTCATCTAGATGTATCAGTACTCATTTCCTAAAATCAAGGATAATTTCTGTCATAACCATAGTTCAATTATCAACATCAGAAAATTAAGGTTGATACAATACTCTCTAATCTATAAACTTTTTTCAAATAATGCCAATTACCCCACTGCTGATACCAAAATCTGAATTAGTCAAGGTTCTTCAGAGAAACAGAACCAACAGGATATATGTGTGTGTTATGCATGTGTGTGATTTATTATAAGAAACTGGCTCAGGAGATTGGCTCAGGAGCTGGCATCCCAATTTTGCACAGTAGGTCAGAGGCTGGAAATTGTAGAAGGAGTGTTTATTAAAGTTTGCAATCCAGGTTAGCAGTGGAGGCCAAGGAGAACAGGAGGGTTTAGTCTTAGAGTCAGAATTCCTTCTGATTTTTGAAAGCCTCAGGTCTTGCTTTTAAGACCTTCAACAGATTTGCTGAGCCACTCATATTGCTGAAGACAATCTACTTATGCCAACTGAATGTAAATGCTAATCCCATCTACAAACATTTCCACAGTAACAACTAGGCCTGTGTTTGACTAAACAACTGGACCCCGTAACCTAGCCAACTTGACATATAAAGATAACCATCAAATATCCTATTAGATTACCCAGTAATAGTCATATTTCAGTCATTTGATAAACTAGGTTGTAACAGATACCCAATGAGAATTTATTTTTTGTTTGTTCATTTTTACTTTCTGGCAACAACCTCTACATATCTCACTAACATTATCTTCACCCATTCTAGACTTTAGCCCCTTGGCTCATCCCCGATCTTCTAAATGATCAACACATTTTATTATTTATTGAGTTTTTCTCAATAATAAATCTTGTGGCTTCCAAATTCTGGGATTTTCTCAGTTGTAAAATAGCATTCTTTCCCCACTGGATACTCTAGCATGCTGCTGCTTAATGCTGCATTGATTTGTTCTTTGAGTTTTATAATACCTCATTGTGATTACTGATGAGTAACAAATGTTGATATTATTGGACCAGTTTCTTTAAATATGGGTAAATGAGGCAGACAGTAGGTAAACAAGAGGATAAAGTGGATTTAGTTACATAAAAGTTATGATAGAAATCAACTAGTATTGATCTAGAACCTTTCTAACAAAAAATTTTGGTTTAACAAATCAATTAATATATAGTTAATGAGCAGCAAAGCTTGGAAGAGTTGGGGTTACTTTGCAAAAATTAAGTTTTATTTGCAGTAAAATTTATATTTTGGAAGATTTCAAAACCCTTAATGTTGTTCAATCACTCTGAATTAAATGTAAATTCTTATTACTTTGAATTTGTTTATATTCTATTATATAATAACTTCATATCCAATTATTGGGTGCCTACTTTATCTACAGAGACATAGAGATGACTCTTGAGCATAATCCCTGCATAGCACAGAGACAGAATTTGAAGACAAATAATTAAAATAAGTGCTAAGCTGAAGATACATTTAAGGAAAACACATATGTCTCAGCATATGGTTCTGTTTGGGAGCAACAGGGAAAAATACCCAGAAGAGGTGGTTTTTGAGCCGAGTCAGGATAGAGATAGAAGAAAAGGAGCCCACCAGGAAGAAAATTCTAGGTAGAAAGAAAAAACTGACTTATCACAGAAGAGACAAAAAGTATAGTTCAGTGTGGTACAGAGTGAACTGAAGTAAAGGGAACAGATGGAAAAGAGGTTGAACATTTATGTGGCAGTTAGATTGAGAAGGCTTTTGCTACCTTCTAAAGAAAAAATCCAACTTCCTTACTTCTTTCCCCCCTCCCTCCCTCTCTCTCTCTTTCTTTCATTTATTTATTTTTACAAGGAACCATCTTCTTTTATTTCTTAAACAATCACCAACCCTCTACCCTCTACCCTAACCTTCCCTTCCTAACTCCTAATCCACTTTCTATCTCTGTGAATTTACCACTTACAGTCATCTCTTGCAAGTGATATCTTACAGTTTTCATCTTTGGTGTATTGCTTGTTTCATTGAGCATAATGCTTTCAGAGTTCTTCCATGTTGCATCATGTCCCACAACTTCATTTTTACTTATGGCTGAATAATTGTCCATAGTTTGTTCATCCTGCTTGGCATTCATTATGTATCTTGGATTTATATATTCATATCTTTCATCATATTTGGGAAGTTTTCTTCAAGTATTATCTCTGGTCTTTTATCTCTCTTTCCTTCTAGGACTCCTGTGATGCTTACATTGGCATGCTGGTGGTCCTATAGTTTCCTCAGGCACTGTTCATTTTTTTTCATTCTTTTTTCTTTTTGCACCTCAAGCTGGACAATTTCAAATCTTCTGTCTTCAAATTTGTTGATCCTTTTCTCTGCCTCCTTTCAATCTGATCTTGCATCCTTCTATTGAATTTTTCACTTCAGACTGAACATTTAAGTTCCAAAATTCCCATTTGGTTCTTCATTATAATCCCCATGTCATTATTGAAATTCTCATTTTGTTTTCCTGATTTCCTCTAGTTCTTTGTTCATATTTTCCTTTAGTTTATTGATCCCATTTATGATAGTTATTCTAAGGTCTTTGATTAGTAATTCCAGAGACTGCCCTTCTTCTGGGATATGTTCCAGTGAATTCTTTTTCTCCTGTGACTGGGCCAGACTTTCCTATCTTCTTCTATCTTTTTAAATTTTTTGTTGAGAACTGAGCATTCTAAGTATTATGTCGCGCTCAACCTGGAAATCTACTTCTCTCACACTTCTGCCTGCTAGACTAAGAACAAGAAAAGAAAAAGAAAAAAGAAGGAAAAATTTACTAACAGTCATGCAAAACAGTGAAATGTGCCACCTCTCCAAGACTCTTGTTATGTGCAACTGGTAAACCAGAAGCTGCTGTTGTCAAGGCCCAAACCTTGGTCATCATCCCTGCTTAACCCTCAGGGATTCAAGGGACCAAAAATATAAAACAAAGAAAGAAAAAAGAAGAAAAAGAAGAAAGAAAAAGATAAAGAGGTGCTCTGACTCTTTATGTCCCTGTAGATGTTAGTGTAAGGTCACAGGTCACTGCTTCTGAGAGAAACCGGGTGAGCATCTGTACTGGCCCCTCAGGGATCTACTAGACCAAACACAGGAAAGAGAAAGAAGAAATCCAGCCAATGAAGAAGTGCTGGAGTCTAGCTCTGCCCTCAGGGTTGGCCAGACCAGGAACTGCCCACATACAGAAGGAAAAAAGCACTAGGTCTTTAGGTGGATGCCGGTGGGAGGCTGGAAGTGCTATTGCCCAGAGGACTAAAACTGCGGCCAGCTTCCAGGCATGGATGCTCCGGACTGACCTCCCCCTCAGTCCCCATTGTCAGAGGAAGTTTCCTCTCCAGGCTTTGCACCCTTCCCATTGCTTCCAAAATATGTGCTCCATTGCTGTACTGCAGCATTTTCAGCAACCGCCTGGGGCTGATCAGTGGGGACTGGTCACTGGTTCATACTTTCCTTTACAGAAACTGAACTCCCAGCAGCCTCTTGCTTCCTCTGGCTCCCCTGTCTTATTCTAAATGTCTATTCTGGTCCCAGGGTTACCACCTAGGTTATTTCAGTCTCTTCCCAACTCATTTCATTCCAGATGCCATTTTGTGCCTGCGCTATCACAAATTACTATATCAAACCACTTGCATGAAGAGACTTCAGAAATGATGCATCCTTTACCTTCCTTTAAAAATTGAAGGAGCAAAGCTGAGAATATACTCACATATTCAGTTTCCCTCATTTCTTAGATATAGAGTAGGATAATATACACACTTTGTTTCCCATCTTGTCTTTTTGCACTTAATACCATTTACTGATATATAGATATAGAGATGTTTTTCAGTAGTTTTGATAGCTGCAGAGTACTCCTTTTTTGAGAATGCACCAAGACCTCTGTCCCTGGTTCCTAGCTTATCTTTTTGCACTTAATACCATATACTGATATACAGATAGATATAGAGATATTTTTCAGAAGTTTTCGTAACTGCAGAGTACTCCTTTTTTAAGAATGCACCAACACCTCTGTCCCTGGTCACATATTTCTCTAGTTTTTGCTATGACAGACATTGTTGCAATAAACAATTCTTTGCATATATCATTTAGTTTTCTGCCAGTTTTTCTTGAGGATAGATTTCCAACAAATATGTTGATGAGTCACATGCTAAATTTTACCTAATTCCTCTCTCACATGAAAATGCAGAAATGTATGCAAATGTATAGCTAATGTAGTATACTGTTGCTTATTGGACTTCACTATTTTAATCGAATAACTATATCTCAGTCTAGCTTCAATTTGCAGTTATCTTATTATGAGCAAGGTTGAGCATCTTTTTATATACTTAAAGGCAACATGTTTATTTTTCCAGGAACTTCCTGTTCATATATTTTACCTATTTTCCCATTTCCTTGGTAAAATTTCCCATTGTAATTTTTTTCACAGCTCATTATGTGTTAGGAATGCTAATTCTTTGTGTAAGTAGCAAAAATATGTATTTTTTCTGATTTTGTCCATTTCTGGATTTTTTCTTCTTCTCCTTTCCTTACATTAGTTTTGGTCATACCAAAGAGGGTTGTTGGTTTTTTTCTCCTATTCATTTGTCAAATGTATCAATCTTTTTCATTATTGCATTTGGATTTTAGGTCATAGGAAAAAGTTCCCCACTTGCATGTTTTATAATTTTACCTTGTGCTTTCTTTTAGCACCTGTAGAGTTTCATTTTCACACTGGAAGTTCTGATTCATGTGGAATTTATCCTGTGAAGAGTATGAGTAGCTGATTGTTGTCCTTGGCTCAACTAGATGTCCCAAATTGACTCATCAGTGTGTTGCTGGAATATACCCTACTTGTACGTAATATTGTTTCTTTATTGTGCTAATCAATGCCACTTTACTTATTAGTGTGCTAGTGGGTGATTTATTGCCATTTGCTAATGTTTCAATTGAGGGGAAGGGTTTCCACTCTTTTCTCCAATAATAGTAGGCAATATTGAAATAAACGGTTCTAGTTTTACTCTGTTTTCTGCTCTGTTAAAGAGGAAGGATTGTTAACCAGATTGGGTTTCATTACCAGAGATGAAAGCAATAATCCAGTTCCAAAATGCATGACTCTTTCTGACTGTTCCGTGTTGGGTACCTCACCTTCCCATTTCATTTCAGGCATGATGCAGCATCCACAGTTTAGAACTCAGTAAGTTATATCAGAAAGAATATCACCAATACACTAAGGCTTTTTTTTCTCTATTTTGTAGGCTGCTCTTTCCAGTAAGTCTCAGAAGTAGACAGATCCCAGTTTTGATACCAGCTGTCACAAAAAAGGCCAAAGATAATTGGATAATTGTTACATTGATAATGTATATTAACATTGATAATGTATATTAACTCATGATTCCTGGCCATAAGTAAGGAGGGTACAGTTTGAGCTTTCAATTTTCTGTTTGCAATAACATTTCATTATAGCTTTTAGGTTATAATTTTTAAAAACCTTGAGAAAGGAGTCATTCCACAATATGGTACTATTTTGAGCTCTTTTTTGACACTGTGTTGTGAAAAGAGAAAAGATGGACTACGTAAACTTTATAGCATCTGTGACTTTTAAAACCTAATTTAAAAAGGTTCAAGATAGATATAGAGGAGAGTTCTCACGAAGCCTTTTATGGATGGACTTTTAGTATTAGGTGTAGGGAATTGATGTGTCTTGTGCAGAAATTCGTGGGGAGTTCTGGTCTGCTTCATATGCTAAAACCAAGTAAATCCTTGAGTCAAGTTTAAAATTCTCCAGGACTATAGAAGAAAGCTAACAATTGTATGAATTCAGAAGCATGAAATTCATGATGATAAAATGTTTACGGGTGTGTGTAGAGCTATTTCATGGAATTAGGGTAACAGGGAGGAGAAACTGGAAAGCAAGGAAGCTTTGATAGGATGTATTTTCAGAGTCAATGAAAAAATATTGTGTCAGGCTTTGGTGTACACTAGCCTGCCACTCTGTTAGAGGAATCATGGTATTCTATTTCATTTCCAGATTTAATATGGTTTAATTGCTGGTTCTCCTGGCATTCCCCAGATTCTTTCAATAAATGGCTTAAATAATTTAGCCAAATTCGCTTTTATTTCAGGATCAAAGTTTTCCAATATATTCCATTTCTTAGAAGAGAAAAATTAATCAATCTGTCTTTGCAATAAAAATTTGTTTAGTTTCTTCTGACAGTTAAACTAGAATCCTGAATACATTTAAATCTTGAAACTCAATTAATGTAGTCCTTAGTTTATGCTACTAAAAATGTATTGTGCAGATTGCATTTTTCAGAATTCTAAAACATTGTAAAATAGTAGGAAATTCACCACCAAAAGAAACCAAAATTGAAATCCTTTCTTAAATTGAAGTAGTAGCTTCTCCTTTCTTTAACTACACCTGGGGAAGCATTTGTCTTCTGAACTAATTTAATTTTTTTCAGTTTTATTCACCAGTGACTTATGCTTGGAATACAAGATAAAACAATTGAATTCATCTAGTGCCTAAAGCTGCTTTAAAAGTACAGTTAGATATCTCTGGTGCAATTAAGATGCGTTCATTTATTTCGTTATTTACTTTTGTCTCTTTTTAATAGTAGGTAAGTGAATCAGGGAGAAAATAATCTGTGTTAGATAAAAAAAAAAAACACAGAGTTCCTGAAAACCTCCACTAAATGCCATGATTTACCCCACCTTGTCCTCTCGTCCTGATTGGGGCATTCTCAGTTCAGAGTGTATCCCACTCCAGTTGCTGGTTCGGAAGGCATATAAGTGAAATATGATATATCATTTTTTGGAATGTGCAGTTTATGGACAACCTTTCGTTGTACATAAGATGTGTGAAGGTCCTTTTGTCCCATTATCTGATGAAAAAATTTACTTCATGTTTAGTTTACGGACAAAAAGTGAGTGAAAGAACAGGTAGGTTAATGAAACATTGTTAAGTAAACCAAATTACCTGCCTACCTTGGCAGTGCTGGGAGTGACACTGTCCCTGAGAAATGATAGAAAATTTTGTCATGAATTAAAAACATAGTGGGACTTTCCTAAAAAAGAAAAAAAAGACTCTGAAAAAAATTGCAATTTAAGCAACAATTGAAAATTAGCAGGTTTTGGTCCAGTAGAGAAAACCTGTCAGAAATAGAAAAATATGCTATAATTAGCAATTTATGATCATTCCCCTTTTTGTAAAAACCCTCTTTTGTAACATAAAACTTAAATTTCAGCCAATTATTATAGCTCCCCCCTTTGGAAATCTCTTAATTGCATTTCTAAGCTAAGGTAACTTGTAAACTATTTTGAGAATCTCCAGTTTAAGATTTTCCTGCTTAAACTGCTTATCCTCCAAGAAACCTTTTATATTGATTATTATTGGTGATTCAGTTTCATTCAACAAGCATGAGGTATGACTTACCTTCATTTTACACTTGTATTCCTCATACTTCTATGAAAAGCATACTGAAGTCATTAAACAAAAAAGTTAGTACAAGGTAATTAAAATGAGTGTCAATTTGGGTGACAATAATATGGAGTTCAAATACGGAAATCCCTCAAGTAATGTTTTATTTTATAGTTTATTAATCAAATTAAATAAGCCAAGAAGGAGCAAATGAAAAAAACTAGCCAACATATTCTCTACTTACTGGATATATAAAAAGCGAATTTTAGAAACTCTATACAAGTTTTAGTGAAACCTGTTTTATACAATTTCATGCACCCAATAAGAGTCTATACTTAAGAATGTACTATTTCATTGACATAGCTTTTATATAAGTCATTTATGATTTTTTCATACTCTTTTTTGAACTTGGCAATGTTAAGAACTGTTGGAGGTTGTGCTTTATGCTGGCAGACTTTCAAAGGTAGAAGAGTGTTTTGGCAGGATTAAAAAGGCATGAGTGAACCTGGAAAGAAGAACAAGGTATTAAGTGCAACACCCCTTGATTTTCTTTGGCATAACAGTTCCTAGGGTGTAATTTTAGCAACTTAATATACAGGGTCTAATGCAAGTTCAGAGTTTAATTCCAATAAAATAACACAACATTTATTTTTAGAAAGGCTATTTGATAACAAATTTTTCTCACCTTTTCTTTTCTTTTAATACAATGGATAATTGGGTTAGGTTAAGCCTAGAAGTATCCTCTCAGAGACTATTTTTATTAGCAAATCATTCAGCCTCCTCCTTTCCAGGTTTACCCTTCACTCATTATCCAGACTGGTGACATTTTTGAGCAATAACTGTCATGGCTATTGTAAACTTAGTAAGGAGGCAGGGAATGAGAGCGACTAAAGAACATTTCAATAGGTGACCTCGGTGAGACATTTTAATTCAATTTCAAGCAAAGAAAACTTTCATAATTATAAAGGATTAATGAGATAGTCTGTGAACACAGACAGCCAAGATTTTAGCTGTGAAGTTGAGAAGAGAGATTAAATGGCAGTTTCCAGCAAACATGAGGTCAAAAGAAGGTGTTGATTTTTTATTTGTTCTCTTTAAAATAACAAAGGCTCAAGCATATTTAAATTCTTTATTGAAGGAGAGAGAGCGAGTGACCATTCAGGATTGAGAAAAGATGAAAAAGAGATCCTGTTCCAGTGATGGTTTGGAAGTTTTATGGACCCCATACAATTATGTTTTTATGACTAATCCATTCCTGTTTGTTGAACCTATTATGGAAGGGAGTTTGATTAGGTTATCTCAGTTGAGGTGTGCACCAGGTGCGTCTTAATCCTCTCATTAGAGTCCTATATAAATGGGATAAATACAGAAGACAGAAGACAAACAAAAACACACAGAAGCTGAGAGAGAAAGCCACATAAATAGGGAGGAAGCCATTGAAACCAGAAGTTTGAAGCAAGGAAACCCCAAAAAAGGAGGGAGAGATCATAGATGCCATCATGTGCTGGTGACATAGGAGCTAAGGATTGCCTGCAGCCTGTCTTTAGAAAGAAGGCATTGTTTTGATGATTCCTAGATTGGAATATTTTCATGGCCTCAGAAGACATAAGCTTGTAAACTAATAAATCCCCACTATGAAACCAACCCATGTTATGGTATATGCATTTCAGTAGCTTTAGAAACTGAAATCGTCCCTAAAAATGAAAGAATGAACTTCTTATTGAGCTCATAAAATGTATTTGTTTAAAGACAGAAAAAAGGCACTTCCACTGTAATAGGAAAGGCGATATAATATTTTAAATATCTAATAGAGCATTTAATTTAATTTTACAAAAAAATTTGAGCTCTAAAATCTCAATACAATATTAGAGGTTAATGAAAATCTAAAAAGAGTTTGCTTTTTTGAAAGATTTGTGTTAGCCTACAATGCAATACAGTTTCTAGAAGAAGAAAAGATGGAGAAACATTTCCATCTCCGGTTCTTCCAGAAGAAGACTAAAAAACTGCAAATTTTTATATAGGACATCCTTGATAGCTATCCAGGAAGTTGTCTGAGCAGAAATGTCCAAGGATATCCTTATTCCTTCTTTTCTCTTGAAAGAAGTAAAAGTATATATTCACATCTTTAATGAATTCAGACTTTCCAATACCAGGAATATAATCCTACCTGCTG
Source organism: Tamandua tetradactyla (assembly GCF_023851605.1). Lineage (NCBI taxonomy): Eukaryota > Metazoa > Chordata > Mammalia > Pilosa > Myrmecophagidae > Tamandua > Tamandua tetradactyla. The sequence goes on from NC_135335.1 coordinate 57,097,579, forward strand.
GTTTACATTTGACATATATTCTATACAATGACAATAAATAGGTTTTGTTAACATGCTAATATTTTTCTATATCCTTTTATCAAGGCATATATAAAGAAATGACACTAAATTTTGCACCTTATTTAATCTATCTTATAGGTCCAAAATATATATTCCCTTGAATCAATGGACAAAAATAAAATATATGCACAATATATTCACTTATGTGGATTTTTTGAAAATTCCTAAGAATATTTGTGAACAATGAAGAGGTACAACAATACAGTGAAATTTTGATGTAGTTTCTACTGAACGTGAATATTTCTGCCATGGTATAGATTATTTTCTGAACAGATTTGTCCATGGTATGTATATTCTGGAATGTATGTGGCTACATTGATCTCTCGCATTTCAGGAACATTTCTTTCCATCTTTGTTAAGTATGAAATTATTGTGTTTCTTGACAAAAGGCTCCAGCCTCAACATACAAGCTTAATCTTGAGTAAATCTGAATACTTTATGAGATGCTAATTTGAAGATATTCTTCAATTTCATAAACTTACATTGTTCCATAGATATATTCCCATCACCAAATATAATTTGGGCATTTGTGATCAGAAAAACGTATGTTTTATCTGCGGAGGAATTATCATTACTTTACAACATAAAGTAATTTTTTCCTAATGATCTTTACCATTATTATAATTTATTTCTTAACCATCTGAATTTGAATGGCAAGGATCTGGTGGAGATGTAGCCTATTTTCTGTATTGTAGTTCATGACTACAGCTTCTGTGTGAAAGTATAATTTTGCCCCCACACTATATGCAGGGAATAAAACCAAGACAATGTATATTAAACCATCTGCTAGAAAAGGAACTCAAGTGATAGGCGGTACAATGGAAGCTCAGGAGTCCCAGTAGGCCCATATGATCTGGTAAAGACAACACAGAAAAATATGAGCATGAGGGGTTGTTATATGAGAGGTGAGAACTAATGCCGGTGGAATCAGTTCAAGGGACATTTCAGAAAGCTTTGGACTTTCCCAAACCATGGAGTTTAGGGTTATGGATATTCTGTTTTTTCTTACATGGAAGACATGATTGCTGCAAAAAAAAAGTGAATTTTTATCATTATATACAATAATCACACTGGGCTTAACATTTCCAGAAGTGGATACAGTGGAAAGAATTTTTAAATAAAAATTTACTGCTTCTTATAATCAGTATTAGGAATTCCAATGATCAGGTATACCATTAGAACTGAGTAATGTGTCATTTGTCTATGGTCAGATGTCATTTGGATTCTAGTTTTGAGAACCACAGTAAATAGGTTTATAGATATTTTGAGTCAGAGATTTCACACATAGGTTTATAATGAGATGCATGGATGATGGAAGTAAAATTACATTTAGCTGAGGAAGGCTACAAAAGATCTACATGCATGATTTGGGTTTTGCTTACAACTTATCATATGCCTGGTCTCTAACAATCTGTCACAGATAAAAATTCATTTGTAATCACTCACATTTGCTTAAGCATAAAGAACATATACCTAGAAATTGTTTGATGACAATTAATCATAATGAAAAACAGCAATTAAGAGAACACTAAGTTTGAATTGAAGCATGCTCACTGCTTTAAATGGGACTTTTTTGAAAGAACAGATGGGACACTTTTCTGAAAAAAACAGCAGCATTCACAGAGCTTCATGGTCTTTTTGCCATTTGGTGCAATATAGAGGTGGTTCAGTGGGAAAATGGGAGAGAGCATATTGTCAGCAAGGAAGTAACCCCAGATGGAATAGCCTCAGAATAAAGGATGAAAAGGAAAGAAGAGCCACTCGTGTTCTTTTAGAGAAATCATGAAAAGTTCTAAAATTCAACACTCATACCCCATTCAGCCTGTGGGTTGTTGCTGGTTCTGGAGAATAAAACTTTCTTCGTTTGATATTTACGATGAACTTTAAAAACAGGGCAGACAATAATTCATAATTATATGGGAAAGTGATTAAAGCACTGGTTCTGTATCTTGCTGCAATTCCCTCTCTCTCTATGCACTTAGGCAAGTGATTGAACCTCCCTGGGCATTGATTCTTCATCTGGAAGACAGGAAGATTGTAATGGTGTCTATTAAAGAGGGCTGATGCATGAATTAAATGGCATGATACCTTGTAAAACACTCAAAACTTTTCACTGCATAGAGTAAATGTTCAACAAATGTGTGCTCATATTAGGAATAGATTTCCTGACCTAAGGAAAGACATTTAGCACCTTTTTTGACCTGGCTTATTGCATGCTAACCTTGGAAATGGGTACCGGAATGGCTTCCATAAATGGATTTATGGTCCGCTGTATAAATAAAAGGAGATACGCTTATACCCAACCTCTCCAAATACATTCTAAACTTTAAGCATCTGAAGATGGCACCACATCTTTGGTAAATATAAGCAAGAGTCATAATCAAGACTTGTTTTTTGGTTCTGGTAAGAAAGCAATTGTTTCTGAAGACATCCTCCTACATTGCAACATCAGTGCAAGACCTTACTAGTTGAACAAGTGCCTTTATTTTAAAGTGCTTACAAGATGGAAAAGCAGGGACATTCTCTTTACTTATCCCTACTGTTAATTGATTAACTTCATAATTCTTAAACTCATTTAAGATGGTCCAATTTGAAGACTGCATCTCTACTGCAGGAACCATGAAAAGGCAGTTGTCCATTATACCCAGTAAAATTCTGACATCAAGCAAAAATGGAGATCCAAATTTTTTTCAATTATGTAAAATTCAGATTTATTATCATAAAGTTAAGGGGGAAATGATACTTTTCTGTTAGTATCTATCATCATAAAAAAACTCATTAGAAATGAAAACTGAAACGTAATGCAAGGAGTAACAACAAATAACCTTATTCTGAACTGAGAAAGTCCAAATAATGAGGTAGTTGCCATTTCCTTACCAAGTTTCTCCCAAAGGCTGAGTTTAAACCCAATTGCAGTTGACAACTGGGGTTGACCAGAAGACAGAGACTAATGGTGTATTTCCATAATTGAATTTGCCTTTTTGTGGATTTTATTGCATGTTTAAATACAGCCCTTCTTGAAGGTACATGGGCAGTGGGAAACATTCAACATCCCCTTTCAGAGATACACAAATATGAAGCTGATTTTACTGTTACAATAGCATACATCATGACATTTTCATAAAATTTTGTTGGGAAAACCAAATTATATTGCAAACGACCATATAATCTTTATATCCTACTATTACTAGCATTTAGCTTTGGTATAGTGCCTTTATTATAATCAATGAAAGAATATTACAATGTTACTGTAAATTATAGACCTTAGTTTACATTAATTGTACTTTTCCCCATATAAGACCTTGTTATGGTGATGCATGTTTGTTCTAGTTCATATAAGACCTCCCTTATGACTGACCACCATCATTGTCTAGTCTTGATTTCCCTAAATTATGCTGTTACTCTCTAACTTTTTTCTGTTCTCATACATGACTCTAACCTTCCTTTTTCAACCATACTCACACTCTGCTTATTAATTGCACTTACAGTTTTGTGCTACCATCTCACACACACATTATGGTTAGTTCATATTAGTGAGACCTTACAACATCTGTCCTTTTTTTTCCAGCTTATTCCACTCAATATAATGTCCTGAAGGTTCATTCACCTCTTTGCTTGCCTCATGACTTCATCCCTTTCTGCAGCTGCTCAATATATCATCGTATGGATACATCACAGTTCACCTTTCCACTCATGAATTGATGGACTCGTGGACCATCTCCATCTATCGGCAATTGCGACTAATGCCACCATAACTATCAGTCGGCAAATGAGTATTCGTGTCCCTGCTTTCAGTTCTTCCAAGTATATACCAAGTGGATTCCAGGATTGCGGGGTTGTTTGGCAATCCTATATTTAGCGTGAAACTCCACACTGCCCTCCAGAGGGGCTGCTCCAACAGTGAATAGGCATACCTCTTTTTCCATGTCTTCTCCAGCACTTGTAGTTTTCTGTTTATTAAAAACAAAAAACAAAAACAGTTTTATCCACACACCTTACAACTGATCCTAACTATAAAATCCAATGGCACCTGGTATAATCATAGTTATGCATTCATCAGCACAATCTATATGAGACTATTTCCATTTCTTCTGAAAAAGAAAGAAAAAAAGCCATAACCCTCTGTGCTGATTTGCGGTGATGTATGTACCCTAGAAAAGCCATGTTTCCATCCTAATCCCATTTTGTAAAGGCAACCATTTCTTCTAATCTTTATTCAGTATTGTATGTCTGAAATGGTAATTAGATCATCTCCCTGGAGATGTGGTTCAGTCAAGTGTAGTTGTTAAACTGGATTAGCTGGGGGCATGGCTCCACCCATTTGGGTTGGTCTTGATAAATTTCCAGAGTCCTATAAAAGAAGTAACTTTTTGGAGAATGAAGGAGATTCAGAAAGAACAGAAAATGTTGCAGCACCACAAAGCAGAGAGTCCACAAAGCAGAGATGAAGAAGGAAAATGCCTCCTGGGAGCTTCATGTAACAGGAAGTCAGGAGAGAAAGCTAGCAGTTGATGCCATGTTTGCCATGTGCCCTACCAGCTGAGAGAGAAACTGTGACTGTGTTCACCATGTGCTTTTCCACTTGAGAAACCCTGAACTTCATTGGCCTTCTTAACCAAATTATCTTTCCCTGGATGCCTTGATTGGACATTTCTATAGATTTGTTTTAATTGGGGTGTTTTCTGGCCTTGGAACTGTAAACTAGCAGCTGATTAAATTCCCCCTTTTAAAAGCCATTCCATTTCTGCTATATTGCATTCTGGCAGCTAGCAAACTAGAACACCCTCCCTTGTACCCCCATCTTATTGACATTTAATTTTGGTGTATTGCCTTTGTTACAATTAATGAAAGAATATTACAATTTTACTGCTAACATAGATTCTAGTTTGCATTAATTGTATTTTTCTTTATATCATCTGTTTTAAAATCTTGTAATAGTGACATATATTTGTTCTCATTTATGTAAAAACTTTCTTATATTTATACAATTAACCACCATCATTGTCTAATCTGGGTTTTGTTAGGGTATACAATCCTATGTTTTATCCTTTATCTTTACGTCTGGTGCCATCCATGCCCCTGGCTTTCCTCTTTCAACCATATTCACATTCAATTTTGTTCATCAAACTTAAAATATTGTGCTACCATCACACAGTTTTGTACTATCCATTTCTGAATCTTTACAATCAATCTTGCTAAACATTCTGAACTCTTTAATCATTAAATGCCCAGTCTCTACCCTCTTTCTATCTCTTTATAACCTGTGTTCTCAATTTAACTCTCAGTTTGCTCATTATAGTTAGTTCATATTTGTGAGATCATACAGTATTTGTCCCTTTGTTTCTGGCTTATTTTGCTCAACATAGTGGCCTCAAGATTCATCTACATTGTTGCATGCATCATGAATTTATTCTGTTTTACAGTAGCATAATATTCTATCATAGGCCACGTATGTTTATCCATTTGTCAGTTGATGGACATTTGGGCTATTTGCATTTTTTGCCAATTGTGAATAATGCCACTATATATCTTGGTGTGCAAATGTCTGTTTGTGTCCCTGCTTTCAGATTTTCTGAGTATATAAGTAGTAATGGGATTGTTAGATCATATGGAAATTCTTTACTTTCTGAATTGGGTTGTTTGTCTTTTTTTTGTTGAGTTATAGGAGCTCTTTAAGTATTCTGGATTTTAAACTCTTATCAGTTATGTCATTTCCAAAATATTGTCTCTCATTGAGTCAGCTGCCTTTTCATTTTCCTAATAGAGTCCTTTGATGCACCAAAAGTATTCCATTTTGAGAATGTTTTAGTTTGCTAATACTGCCAGAATGTAATATACCAGAACTGGAATGGCTTTTATAAAGGGAGTTTGCACATGTTTACAGTTCTAAGACCTTGAAAATGTCTCTAAGTCATCCAGAGAAAGATACTTTGACTTTAAAGAAAGCTCTGTCATATGAGAAAGCATCTGGCTGGTGTCTGGAGGTCCTTGTTCCCAGTTCCATTGCTTCCAGCTCCTGATTTCTGTGGCTTCTTCTTTAAGCATCTGTGGGTCTTTACTTAGTTTCTCTGGAGCAAAACTCTGGTTTCTGGCTTGCTTAGCTTCTCATGGAAAGGCACAAGCAGAGGTCTCTGTATCTCCAAACATCTGTGTCTAGGTGTCTGCCTTCTCTGTTGGCATTCCAAGCACCTCCAAATGTCTACATGTCTGTCAGCTCTGAAGAAACTGTGCTTTCTCCGAAATGTTTCCCTTTTTAAAAGAATCCAGTAAACTAATCAGGACCCACCATGAATAGGCAGAGTCACCTCTCCATCTAATCAAAAGGTCACACCCACAATTGGGTGTGTCACATCTCCATGGAAACAATCTAATCAAAAGGTCTTGCCCTTCAATATTGAATCAGTATTAGAAAAACAAGGCTTTTCCAGGATAAATAACTTTAGAAAATTTTTTATTGGGGGTGTACATTTTCATAACAGAACAGTAGAGTTCCCATTTATCTATTTCTTCTTTCAATGCTTTCAATGGATGTAAGACCTAGGAAACCACTTCCTACCACAAGATCTTTAAGACATTTCCCTACATTTCCTTCTAAATGTTATATGATCTTAGCTCTAATGTTTAGGTCTCTGATCCATCTTGAGTTAATTTTTGTATAACGTGAGATAGGGTCCTCTTTCATTCATTTGGATATGGATTTCCAGTTCTCCAAGCACCATTTAGTGGAGAGGCTGCTTTGTCTCAATGGAGTTGACTTGACCACCTTATCAAAGATCAATTGTCCATAGATGAAAAGGTCTATTTCTGAACACTCAATTTGATTCCACTGTTCAGTATATTTTTCTTTATGCCAGTATTGTACTGTTTTGATCACTGCTTCTTGATATGATTTAAAGTCAAGTAGTGTGAGACTTCCAACCTCATTTTTCTTTCTCAATATATTTTTAGCTATTCAGGCCAAACTACTCTTCCAAACAATCTTATCATAGTTTTATCTATTTCTAAAAGTAGATTTTGGGGATTTTGATTGGCATTGTGTTGAATCTTTAAACCATTTTTTGGATACAATTGATATCTTAACTATATTTAGTCTTCCAATCCATGTACATGGTATATCCTTCCATTTATTAGTCTGTTCCTTGATTTCTTTTAGCAATGTTTTATAGTTTATTGTGTAAAAGTTGTTTATGTCCATGATTAAATTTATTCCTAAGTATTTTATTTTTTTTGGTTGCTACTATAAATGGATTTTTTCTTGATTTCTTTCTCAGATTACTCAATACTAGTGTGTATAACACTACTAATATTTTTAATTTAATAATTAATAGTGTTAATTTTGTATCTGAGCACTTTGCTGTGCTCATTTATTAGCTCTAGTAACTTTGCTGTAGATTTGTCAAGATTTTCTATATTTAGGAACATTCCATATGCAAGCAGTGAAAGTTTTACTTCTTTCTTTCTAATTCAGATGCCTCTTATTTCTTTTTCTTGCCTAATTGCTCTAGCTAGAACTCCCAGCACAATGTTGAATAACAATGCCCACTGTCTACAATGTTGACAGTGGGCATCCTCATCTTGTTCTAGATCTTAGAAGTAAAGCTTTCAGTCTCTCCCCATTGAGTATGATGTTAGTTGTGCATTATTCATATATTCCCTTTATCATGTTCAGGAAGTTTGCTTCTATTCGTATACTTTGAAATGTTTTTTCAAGAAAAGAAGCTGAATTTTCTCAAAGGTCTTTTTTATATCAATCAAGATGATCATGTGGCTTTCCCCCTTGATGTATTGATATGGTGTATTACATAAATTGATTTTCCTGTGCTGACCCATTATTGCATAATTGGAATAAAACCCAGTTGGTCATGGTGAATAATTCTTTTAATGTGCTGTCGGATTCAATTTGAAAATATTTTGTTGAAAAGTTTTGCATCTATGTTCATTAGAGATATTGGTCTGTAATTTCTTTTTTGTTGTTGTTTTTTGCAGTATCTTTTTCTAGCATTGGTAGTAGGGTGATGATGTCTTCATAGACTGAGTTAGGTATCTTTCCCCCCTCTAAAATATTTTTGAAGAGTTTGAGTAGAATTTGAATTAATTTTTCCCTGAACACTTGGTAGAATTCACATGTGAATCCACCTTGTCCTGGACTTTTCTTTTTGGGGGCAATTTTGATGACTGGTTCAATCTCTTTACTTGCATTGTCTTGTGAGATCTATTTTTTCTCAAGTCATTGTGGCTGCTCATGTGCTTCTAGGAAGTTGTTTATTTTGTATAGAGTTGTCTAGTTCACTAGCATATGGTTGCTCATAATATCCTCTCATTATCTCTTCTATTTCTGAAGGATCAATAGTAATACCTCCTCCCATTTCTGATGTATTTATTTGAACCCTCTCTTTTTTCCTTTGTCAGCTTAGCTGGGAGTCCAACAATTTTATTGTTATACTTAAAGAACCAGCTTCTGCTTTCGTTGATTCTCTCTAGAGTTTTCATGTTCTGAATTTCATTTATTTCTGCTCTAGTCTTTGTTATTTCTTTGCTTCTGTTTGCTCTAGGGTTAGTTTGCTGTTCTTTTTCTAGTTCCTCCAGGTGAGCAGTTAAATTCTAGATTTTTGCTCTTTCTGCTTTCTTAGTATTAGCATTTAAGGCAATAAATTACCCTCTCAGCACTGCCTTTGCTGCATCCCATGTTTTAGTATGTTGCGTTCTCATTTTCATTTGCCTTGTGATATTTATTGATTTCTCTTGTAATTTCTTCCTTGAACCACTGGTTGTTTAAGACTGTGTTGTTTAACCTCCATATATTTGGGGATTTTCTAGCCCTCTGCCTGTTTGATTTCCAGTTTCATTCCATTATGATCCAAGAAAATGCTTTGTATAATTTCCATCTTTTCATATTTATTGAGTCCTGCTTTGTGATCCAACATGTGGTCTTTCCTAGAGAATGATCCAAGTGAACTTGAGAAGAATGTATATACTGCTGTTGTGGGATTCATTGTTCTGTAATGTCTGTTAAGTCTAGTTCATTTATTGTTCTATTCAAAATCTCTGTTTCCTTTTTGATCCTCTGTCTAGATGTTCTATCCATTAGTCACGGTTAGATTCATGAGTCAACTTGGCCAGATGGTGGTACCTGTTTGTCTGGTTGAGCAAGTGCTGGCTTCTCTGTTGCTATGAGGACATTTCATTGAATTAAATCATGATCACGTCAGCTGCATCCACAGCTGATTCCATTCGTAATCAGCCAAGGGAAGTTCCTTCTGCAATGAGTGATGCTTAGTCTAATCACTGTTTTAAACAGTATGTTTAAAACATATAGGCAAATCAATATTCCCTGAGGAAGAAGAGGAATGGGAAACCTTTTTCCTAGGGAAAATAAATGCACAAAGAAGGGTAATCTAAAAAAAAAATCTAAAAAACTGGAATCCTTTTAAGGAGGATTCAGAAGAGACAGGCTCTCTTTCTGCCTCAGCCTACGGAGTTCATCCAGATCCTCCATCAGAGTCATCAGTTTAACAGTCTGCCCTGTGGGTTTTGGACTCTACATTCCCACAGTTACACAAGACACTTTCATAAACTTTATATTTATGGATATTTCTTGTCGATTCTGTTTCTCTATAGAACCCTAACTAATATATCATTGATGAGAGTGGTATGTTGAAGTCTTGGCTATTATTGTAGAGGCATTTCTGTTTACTTGAAAATATTTAAAACTCTCCTATTATTGAAGGACATTTTTCCCCAGATATAGAATTCTTGGTTGGTGGTTTTTCTCTTTCAGAATCCTAAAGATATCATACCGCTTCTTCCCTGCTTCAATAGTTTCTGCTGAAAAATCCAAACTTAATCTTATTGACCTTCCTTTGTATATGATGGGTTGTTTTTCTCTTGTTGCTTTCAGAATTCTCCCTTTGTCTTCGATATTTGACAATTTGATATGTAAGTGGTTTTGAGTACTACTTGGATCTATTCTGTTTGGGGTATGTTGAGTTTTCTGGACCTTTAATTTGATGTCTTTCATAAGAGTTGAAAATTTTTCAGCAATTATTCCCTCAATTAGTCTTTCTGTCCCTTTTAGCTTCTTTTTTCCTTCTGGAACACTCATTATACATATGTTCATATGCTTCATGTTGTCATTCAGTTCCCTGAGACCCTGCTCAGGTTTTTCCTTCTTTTCCCTATAGGTTATTTTGGGTGTAAGAATTCAGATGCCCAGTCCTCTATTTCACTAATCCTTTCTTTTGCCTCTTTTCAAGTCTGCCGTTGTAAGACTTCATTGTGTTTTTTATCTCTTCCATTTTGACTTTTATTCCTATACACTCTGTCATTTGGTTTTGCAAACTTCAGAGTTCTTTTCTATGGCCACCCAGTGTCTGCTTTATATCCTTCATCTCCTGTGCCACATTTTCCCTCAATTCATTGAATTGATTGAGAGGATTTCTTTGAATGTCCTGAATTAGCTGTTTCAACTCCAGTGTGTCATCTGAAGTTTTAGCTGGTTTCTTTGCATAAGCCATTTCTTCATGCTTCCTAGTAGTACTTGTGATTTTTTGCTGGTGTCTTGGGATCTAATTTTCTTGAGTAGTTTATTCTTAAGTTTTTTTTTCTCACCTTTGCCTAGGATTTTCTTGTTTGTTGTCTTTGTGCTCTAACTGTTCTTTGACATTGAGATTTTGTTCAACTTATTCTAGACCTCTATCATAGTTTCTATTTATCTGATCAATATTTTTCTGCTCTTATTTCTCTGATGCTTTCCCTGTGTATATGTATTGTTTTTTAGATTACCCTTCTTTGTGCATTTGGTTTTCCCTAGGAAAAAGCTTTCCCATTCCTCTTCTTCCTCAGGGAATGTTGATCTGCCTGTATGTTTTAAACACTCCTTTGTTATCTCTAGCAAATTTTACCTGGAGGGTTGATCCTGGGAGGAAGATTCCTTCAGGGAAGATCTACCCCCATCAGTTTTTCCCAGACAGGACAGATCCAGGGCTCACAAAGGGGATGCACATCAGTATTAAGTTTCCCTGGGGATGAGATTCAACAGAATGCCAATCTTTCCTGTGAAATCTCCTGATTTTGTACTTTTCTTGTCCTGACCACAAATGTCACTTGGCAGCATGCTGCTTCCCACAGGCCAAAGGTTGTCCTGTGCCTTTATTTTTCACAGATCCTGGTCTTCCAGGGGCATGATTGAGACAGAGGTTTCTAGGAAAACAAGTTGAATCTATTTCTGCTCTTCCAGCTCCTGCTGGGGACATGGGTGAGACAGAGACTGAGGGGAAATTGGGTGTAAACTGTTTCTATTTTCCCAGCTCCTGGAGTCTGAATTCTGTGTATATCATTCACTGCATGTGCCTTTCCCCCTCCCCTCTTTTCACTCTTCAGCCCCCTGTCCCTAGCAGGCTGGAAAAGTTACAGGGCTCTCAAGCAGCCTGAATTCCACACAGCCAGAATGTGTTTGGAAAAGACTGGGCTTCACTTTTTGTATATTGCAACTGCTGCTGATACCCCTGCCTCTGGGATCTAAATTATCTGAGTGAGAGCTTCCACATATGCTGGGCCTTCCCCCACTTTTCTTAGGGAATATCCACCCTATTCCGTCCGTCGGAGAACTAAATCCACCGACGGATTAGATACTTTGTCTTTCATTCAACCCTTCTTCCACACATGCCTGGGGCAGGGCTGAAAATGGAGAATGCTTCAACAGGCTGCTTAAAAAACAGTTCTCAAAGCTGGTCCCCAGCCTCCTCAATTCACAATTAGGAGCTGGAGTTGGTACCCAGCCTTATATGCTCCCTTTTGGGGGACATAGCCCTTTTCCAGCAATCTGAGCTCAGTCACCACCAGAAGCCTTTGTTTTTTTCTATGAGCTCTGCTTCCTCCCCACTGGGAGTGGGGCTGAAACAGAACTCCCAGGTTCTTTCTTATTTACATTGTAAATTTATGTGTGCTTAGAGCTGGCATTCAAGAATCTGAATGCATTAAACAGATCAACAATCGCATCCTGGCTGAGCTCCCCTTCCCTTGTTCCTGGTAGAGAGGTCTGCTATTTCCCAACAGGCAGAGATTCTGAGTCAGCCTACCATGCCAGTGGGAGAAGCACAACAACCTCCAAGCATGGAATAATTTCTTTACAGTATAATTTATCAGAGTCATATTTTCTCTCATTCCTGAATGGTGGACAATGTGTATCTAGTCTCCAAAGCCCCCCAAACAGTTGTTTCAGACAGTCCTTGGCTATTTATTAGCTGCCCATGATGAAGGGTAAAACCCAACACCACACTATGCCACCATATTTCATGCACAATTACATTTTAATGTCTGTGCCAAGACCGCAGTGTCTATCTTGCCCACTGGGAGCTTACCCCATTATGTCAAGGACTGTATCTCCTTGGCCCACTACCGCACTCCCAGAACTTAGAACAGCACCTGGCACAAAGATCAAGCTCAAAAATATTAGTCAAATGAATCTCTGGGTCAATTATTTGGGCATAAGCCTAATGATAATGCCATTCCTCATATTTCCTATTCTAGCAGGGCTTTTAGGATGCAAAGTGATTAAGATAAGATCCTTGCTTTGAAGCAGTTAATGCTTCTAGGTTATTCTATCCAGGCAGTGTTTTTTTTTTAAATTTATTTTATTTTTTATTAATTAAAGAAAAAAAAAGAAATTAACACAACATTTAGAAATCATTCCATTCTACATATGCAATCAGTAATTCTTAACATCATCACATAGATGCATGATCATCATTTCTTAGTACATTTGCATCGATTTAGGAAAAGAACTAGCAAAACATCAGAAAAAGATACAGAATGTTAATATAGAGAAAAAAATAAAAATAATAATAATAGTAAAAAGAAAAAAAAAGACAAACAAACAAACAGACAGACAAAAAAAACACCTATAGCTCAGATGCAGCTACATTCAGTGTTTTAACATAATTACTTTACAATTAGGTATTATTGTGCTGTCCATTTTTGAGTTTTTGTATCTAGTCCTGTTGCACAGTATGTATCCCTTCAGCTCCAGTTACCCATTATCTTACCCTGTTTCTAACTCCTGCTGGACTCTGTTACCAATGACATATTCCAAGTTTATTCTCGAATGTCGGCTCACATCAGTGGGACCATACAGTATTTGTCCTTTAGTTTTTGGCTAGACTCACTCAGCATAATGTTCTCTAGGTCCATCCATGTTATTACATGCTTCATAAATTTATTCTGTCTTAAAGCTGCATAATATTCCATCGTATGTATATACCACAGTTTGTTTAGCCACTCGTCTGTTGATGGACATTTTGGCTGTTTCCATCTCTTTGCAATTGTAGATAACGCTGCTATAAACATTGGTGTGCAAATGTCTGTTTGTGTCTTTGCACTTAAGTGCTCTGAGTAGATACCTAGCAATGGTATTGCTGGGTCATATGGCAATTCTATATTCAGCTTTTTGAGGAACCGCCAAACTGCCTTCCACAGTGGTTGCACCATTTGACATTCCCACTAACAGTGGATAAGTGTGCCTCTTTCTCCGCCTCCTCTCCAGCACTTGTCATTTTCTGTTTTGTTGATAATGGCCATTCTGGTGGGTGTGAGATGATATCTCATTGTGGTTTTGATTTGCATTTCTCTAATGGCCAGGGACATTGAGCATCTCTTCAAGTGCCTTTTGGCCATTTGTATTTCCTCTTCTGATAGGTGTCTGTTCAAATCTTTTTCCCATTTTGTAATTGGGTTGGCTGTCTTTTTGTTGTTGAGATGAACAATCTCTTTATAAATTCTGGATACTAGACCTTTATCTGATATATCATTTCCAAATATTGTCTCCCATTGTGTAGGCTGTCTTTCTACTTTCTTGATGAAGTTCTTTGATGCACAAAAGTGTTTAATTTTGAAGAGCTCCCATTTATTTATTTCCTTCTTCAGTGTTCTTGCTTTAGGTTTAAGGTCCATAAAACCGTCTCCAGTTGTAAGATCCATAAGATATCTCCCAACATTTTCCTCTAACTGTTTTATGGTCTTAGACCTAATGTTTAGATCTTTGATCCATTTTGAGTTAACTTTTGTATAGGGTGTGAGAGATGGGTCTTCTTTCATTCTTTTACGTATGGATATCCAGTTCTCTAGGCACCATTTATTGAAGAGACTGTTCTGTCCCAGGTGAGTTGGCTTGACTGCCTTATCAAAGATCAAATGTCCATAGATGAGAGGGTCTATATCTGAGCACTCTATTCGATTCCATTGGTCGATATATCTATCTTTATGCCAATACCATGCTGTTTTGACCACTGTGGCTTTATAATATGCCTTAAAGTCAGGCAGCGCGAGACCTCCAGCTTCGTTTTTTTTCCTCAAGATGTTTCTAGCAATTCGGGGCACCCTGCCCTTCCAGATAAATTTGCTTATTGGTTTTTCTATTTCTGAAAAATAAGTTGTTGGGATTTTGATTGGTATTGCATTGAATTTGTAAATCAATTTAGGTAGGATTGACATCTTAACTATATTTAGTCTTCCAATCCATGAACATGGTATGCCCTTCCATCTTTTTAGGTCTTCTGTGATTTCTTTTAGCAGTTTTTTGTAGTTTTCTTTATATCGGCTTTTTTGTCTCTTTAGTTAAATTTATTCCTAGGTATTTTATTCTTTTAGTTGTAATTGTAAATGGGATTCGTTTCTTGATTTTCCCCTCAGCTTGTTCATTACTAGTGTATAGAAATGCTACAGATTTTTGAATGTTGATCTTGTAACCTGCTACTTTGCTGTACTCATTTATTAGCTCTAGTAGTTTTGTTGTGGATTTTTCCGGGTTTTCGACGTATAGTATCATATCGTCTGCAAACAGTGATAGTTTTATTTCCTCATCTCTAATTTTGATGCCTTGTATTTCTTTTTCTTGTCTAATTGCTCTGGCTAGAACCTCCAACACAATGTTGAATAACAGTGGTGATAATGGACATCCTTGTCTTGTTCCTGATCTTAGGGGGAAAGTTTTCAATTTTTCCCCTTTGAGGATGATATTAGCTGTGGGTTTTTCATATATTCCCTCTATCATTTTAAGGAAGTTCCCTTGTATTCCTATCTTTTGAAGTGTTTTCAACAGGAAAGGATGTTGAATCTTGTCAAATGCCTTCTCTGCATCAATTGAGATGATCATGTGATTTTTCTGCTTTGATTTGTTGATATGGTGTATTACATTAATTGATTTTCTTATGTTGAACCATCCTTGCATACCTGGGATGAATCCTACTTGGTCATGATGTATAATTCTTTTATTGTGTTGCTGGATTTGATTTGCTAGAATTTTGTTGAGGATTTTTGCATCTATATTCATTAGAGAGTTGGTCTGTAGTTTTCCTTTTTTTGTAATATATTTGCTTGGTTTTGGTATGAGGGTGATGTTGGCTTCATAGAATGAATTAGGTAGTTTTCCCTCCACTTCAATTTTTTTGAAGAGTTTGAGGAGAGTTGGTACTAATTCTTTCTGGAATGTTTGATAGAATTCACATGTGAAGCCATCTGGTCCTGGACTTTTTTTTTTAGGAAGCTTTTGAATGACTGATTCAATTTCTTTACTTGTGATTGGTTTGTTGAGGTCATCTATTCCTTCCTGAGTCAAAGTTGGTTGTTCATGCCTTTCCAGGAACCCGTCCATTTCATCTAAATTGTTGTATTTATTAGCATAAAGTTGTTCATAGTATCCTGTTATTACCTCCTTTATTTCTGTGAGGTCAGTAGTTATGTCTCCTCTCCCATTTCTGATCTTATTTATTTGCATCCTCTCTCTTCTTCTTTTTGTCAATCTTGCTATGGGTCCATCAATTTTATTGATTTTCTCATAGAACCAACTTCTGATCTTATTGATTTTCTCTATTGTTTTCATGTTTTCAATTTCATTTATTTCTGCTCTAATCTTTGTTATTTCTTTCCTTTTGCTTGCTTTGGGATTAGTTTGCTGTTCTTTCTCCAATTCTTCCAAGTGGACAGTTAATTCCTGCATTTTTGCCTTTTCTTCTTTTCTGATATAGGCATTTAGGGCAATAAATTTCCCTCTTAGCACTGCCTTTGCTGCGTCCCATAAGTTTTGATATGTTGTGTTTTCGTTTTCATTCGCCTCGAGGTATTTACTAATTTCTCTTGCAATTTCTTCTTTGACCCACTCGTTTTTTAAGAGTGTGTTGTTGAGCCTCCATGTATCTGTGAATTTTCTGGCACTCCGCCTATTATTGATTTCCAACTTCATTCCTTTATGATCCAAGAAAGTGTTGTGTATGATTTCAATATTTTTAAATTTGTTAAGACTTGCTTTGTGACCCAGCATATGGTCTATCTTTGAGAATGATCCATGAGCACTTGAGAAAAAGGTGTATTCTGCTGTTGTGAGATATAATGTCCTATAAATGTCTGTTAAGTCTAGCTCATTTATAGTAATATTCAGATTCTCTATTTCGTTATTGATCCTCTGTCTAAATGTTCTGTCCATTGATGAGAGTGGCGAATTGAAGTCTCCAAGTGTTATGGTATATGTGTCTATTTTCCTTTTCAGTGTTTGCAGTGTATTCCTCACGTATTTTGGGGCATTCCAGTTCGGTGCATAAATATTTATGATTGTTATGTCTTCTTGTTTAATTGTTCCTTTTATTAGTAGATAGTGTCCTTCTTTGTCTCTTTTAACTGTCTTACATTTGAAGTCTAATTTGTTGGATATTAGTATAGCTACTCCTGCTCTTTTCTGGTTGTTATTTGCATGAAATATCTTTTCCCAACCTTTCACTTTCAACCTATGTTTATCTTTGGGTCTAAGATGTGTTTCCTGTAGACAGCATATAGAAGGATCCTTTTTTTAATCCATTCTGCCAGTCTATGTCTTTTGATTGGGGAATTCAGTCCATTAACATTTAGTGTTATTACTGTTTGGATAATATTTTCCTCTACCATTTTGCCTTTTGTATTATGTACATCATATCTGACTTTCCTTCTTTCTACACTCTTCTCCATACCTCTGTCTTCTGTCTTTACATATTTGACTCTAGTGCTCCCTTTAGTATTTTTTGCAGAGCTGGTCTCTTGGTCACAAATTCTCTCAGTGACTTTTTGTCTGAAAATGTTTTAATTTCTCCCTCATTTTTGAAGGACAATTTTGCTGGATATAGAAGTCTTGGTTGGCAGTTTTTCTCTTTTAGTAATTTAAATATATCATCCCACTGTCTTCTAGCTTCCATGGTTTCTGCTGAGAAATCTACACATAGTCTTATTGGGTTTCCCTTGTATGTGATGGATTGTTTTTCTCTTGCTGCTTTCAAGATCCTCTCTTTCTCTTTGACCTCTGACATTCTAACTAGTAAGTGTCTTGGAGAACGCCTATTTGGGTCTATTCTCTTTGGGGTGCGCTGCACTTCTTGGATCTATAATTTTAGGTCTTTCATAAGATTTGGGAAATTTTCAGTGATAATTTCTTCCATTAGTTTTTCTCCTCCTTTTCCCTTCTCTTCTTCTTCTGGGACACCCACAACACGCATATTTGTGCACTTCATATTGTCATTCAGTTCCCTGATTCCCTGTTCAAATTTTTCCATTCTTTTCCCTATAGTTTCTGTTTCTTTTTGGAATTCAGATGTTCCATCCTCCAAATCACTAATTCTATCTTCTGTTTCTTTAAATCTATCATTGTAGATATCCATTTTTTTTCCATCTTTTCTACTTTATCCTTCACTTCCATTAGTTCTGTGATTTGTTTTTTCAGTTTTTTTATTTCTTCTTTTTGTTCATCCCATGTCTTCTTCACGTCCTCCCTCAATTTATCAATTTGGTTTTTGAAGAGTTTTTCCATTTCCATTCGTATATTCAGCATTAGTTGTCTCAGCTCCTGTATCTCATTTGAGCTATTGGTTTGTTCCTTTGACTGGGCCATATTTTCAATTTTCTGAGCATGATCCGTTATCTTTTTCTTGCATCTGGGCATTTAGTCAGATTTCCCTGGCTGTTGGACCCAACAGGTTGAAAGACTTTTCTGTGAAATTTCTGGGTTCTGTTTTTCTTATCCTGCCCTGTAGGTGGCACTCGTGGCACTCATTTGTCTGCGGGTCCCACCAGTAAAAGGTGCTGTGGGTCCTTTAACTTTGGAAAACTCTCGCCGTGGGGGAGGTTCGCCAGCCGAAGCGGCTTGGAAGAGTGCCAATCCGAATCTCCCAGCCAGCCCGGGGATCCGAACGCAGGGTGGGTCGCCGGCCGCCGCAGCCCGGGAGAGCACCTGTCCATATCTCCTAGCCGGCCCGGGGCACCAAGTGTGGCGGGAGGGCACCAGTCTCCATGGCCTGGGGAAGTGCACCGTTCCCAGCTGGACCGGGAAGCCACGTGTTTTAACGGGACCCCGGTCACCATTCTACGCGTCCTGGGGTTCTCCGATCCAATTCTCCCAGCTGGTCCGGGGGGCCATGCGTGGGGGGGGTCTCCAGCCACTGCAGCTTGAGGGGACCGCCTGTCCAATTCTCCTAGCCGGCATGGGAAGGAGGGAGGGAGGGACTCCGGCTGCCTGCCACCCTGTCCCGGGGAAGCCCGCGCCCCTCAGCGATCTCACCGGAGCAGATTCTCCCAGCCAGTCAGCCGTTCCAGAATGGTGTACGCTGTCTTCTTGATCTCTGTTTTGGCTCCGGGAGGTGTTCTGTATCGTTTCTACTCCCCTAGTAGCTGTTCTGGAGGAGGAATTAAGACCCACGTGTCTTACTAAGCTGCCATCTTCTCCGGAAGTCCAGTCCTACTTTTTTCCAGGGGAGTAGTTGGAAGTGCCCTCAAGACCTGGAAACCTCCATTCTCTGGACTTCTAACACCCCTTTCCACATTGATCCAGGATGACTCTGAGTCCTAACTCCCCTCCCCAATGCCACCCTACACTGCCCTCAAGCTCTTCTGGGACACTTTGATTAGTAGTGACCCCAATGTTCCTTTAGTTTCTAGCCCTCACTTGGCCCTTGGAGTCTCACCTTGATCTCCCCACCTCACAACTTGGCACATCCTCAAAAAGACCATTTTCTGACTACAGGTCCAAGATGTTCATCATTTCCGTTTCACATATTTTGGAACACATGGATAGGAAAAGCAGCAGACATTCCTGCTATCACAGAGGGAGTGTTGGTCCTGGTGGTTCCAGGAGAAGAGGCATCTAGCTCCTGATCCTGCAGAAATCACACAGCCCCTCCCCACGACTCCATTTCCTGCCCATCCCAGATATCCCTCCCAGAACCTCCTTCCAGTGTGAGGGTGGGGACTGACCCAAGCAGTGGTTTTTTAACATCTATATTGAATTAAAATTTATGTACCAAAAATCACCTGTTGAAAATGTATATCATCCCATGATTACCACAATTCAGTTTTAGAATACTTCTTTATGCCCCAAAATGTTTTTTTGTGCTTGTTTGAATAATTCTACACATATAATCCATACCCTAGGCCATACAAATCTGATTTCTATCTCTCTAATTTTTCCTTTTCTAGAAATATCATATAAATGGGATCATACTGTAAGTAGTCTTTGTGTCTACTTTCTGTAACACAGCATTATAGTTTTGAGGCTTATCCATGTTGCATGTATAAGCAGGTTTTTTTTTCCTTTTTATTCTTCTGTAGTATTTCAATGCATGAATATTATTTATCTCTGTACGTGTGGGTGGACATATTTTTGGCTATGATGTATAATGCTACTGTGAGTATTCACGTAGAATCTTCATGTGGACATAAGTTTTCATTTCTCTAGGTAAACACTAAGGAAGAGATTGTTGGGTCACCTTATAAAAGGATGGTTAATTTTTAAGAAATTGCCAACTGTTTTTAAGAAGTGGCTGCCACTGAACCACTGTTGCATTACCTGTTTGTCTTTTATTATTGAATTGTAACAGTTCATTATGCATTCTGTCTGTAAATTCTTTATCTGATGTGATTTGCAAATGATTTGTCCTAATTTGATGAAGTCAGGTTTATCAATCTGATTTTATGGATCTTGCTTGTGGTGCAATATGTAGGAAATCTTTGCCTACCCTGAGATTAAAATAAAATTTCTCTTCTAATATCATGACAGTTTTAATCATTATGATTTTGTAGCACTTAGTTGTGCCTTTATCTTTTGTCTTTTTTTTCACCCGCCATTTTTAAATTTTCCCCTTGGAAATGACTTTTCCTCAGATTTTTGCAAACCCAGAATGAAATGTATTATCCCCATTTTGAAAAGAATGAACAAGCACCTATTTCTTTTTTGTGTATTTTCTGTTTATTTGTGATAGGAAATTTCCTTCACACAATTGTAGCCTCCATTTATGCCAGTCATTCTGCCCCAGAGGTTATAGAACAGAAAGGGTCATCAATCAAATTAGTAATATGAAACACATTATATGGTCAATGAATTTTCAGTATAGACCAAGAAGTAAGAGAAAGGAGAAACAAGCAGAAGGAGAGTAGGAGGCAAGCAAGAAAAGGCTACATTATCCTGTATTACGTAGTATTCCTAGGTTGTGTC
Organism: Tamandua tetradactyla; assembly: GCF_023851605.1. Taxonomy (NCBI): domain Eukaryota; kingdom Metazoa; phylum Chordata; class Mammalia; order Pilosa; family Myrmecophagidae; genus Tamandua; species Tamandua tetradactyla. Next base: position 57,118,136 of record NC_135335.1, read on the forward strand.
TTCCTCTCTCCCGCATCTGCCTTACCTGTTGAGTGTCTGCTTGTTGAACAAGGTAACTCAGCAGGAGAAGGTGCCCTTAGCAATACTTCCTTGCTGCATCTCAGTGATACAAGGACAAGAAAGCCTGGGTACAGCTGTCTCTCACTAATAACCAGCTGAAAAATGATAGCCTTTATCTAGTATCTAGCCAGAGAAGGTAGATGGGCATAATTAGTTGGTGGTCAATTTAAGGATGATACAGTTTTTAATCTAGGGTAACAAGATCAATGTATTTTTCAAAAGAAAATTCCTTCCATTTTTTTTCCATCTAAACTCAGTACATGTTTAATATATCTTAAAAAGTTACTTGCTTCTCTTCTTTTAGCAGAATGAACTATTCTGTTATTCCAAGATCTCAGAAGAAAAGTCACTGTTGACTTCAAATACAGATGACATTCACAAGGCTTTGTTGAATTATTTTGACAGTATTTACTGTGTATGTCAAAATAACTTGAATTCTTATTAACATTGCTAAACTAAAATAAAGTTTAAATTATAAGGTATTTGCATAGACATCTGTCGACATGAGCAAATTAAAGAAACTGCAACTTTTAAAAACGTGGAATGGGGAGGAAATTTTTTTAAATGTAATCATGCATATTTACTAATGAGAAATTTTGCTTTGCTAAAGGAAAGCAAAATGACATATGGTATTCATTTAAGAAGAAAAAAAATTCAGTGATGAGGAACAAATAAAGGATCACTGAGAGAAGCATTCAAAGGTATGAAAACATGGGTGGTATCTTTTGATAACCTTCATTCAATTAGAGCTTCACAAAGAAAATTTTAAATATTTGTAGATGATAGTGGAAATTAACAAATACATAGCAATACAAGAACATATGATTTATTTATGCCCATAGGTGCATTATCCTTGCTTCTATCAGAGAATTGAGACAAAATCCACATAGATCTTTCACAATTTGCATTTTTATCTTCAAATCTGAAGTTTTTTTCTTTGCTCTTTCTTTTTATTTGCATGGCCAGGCACCAGGGATCGAACCCATATCTCCAGCAAGGCAGGCGAGAACTCTGCTGGCTGAGCCACTGTGGCCCACCATCTTGTATTTTCTTGTACTTTCTACTACACAAATAATAAATTAGTATTCCTGAGAGATTCAGAGAGAGCAGAGAATGTGTATATGTGTAATGTGTATATGTATCCTATGAATGTTCCTCCTTTATATGTTGGCAGCAAATAACTTGTTATGAGTTTTCAAAGGTCCAGAGCAAATGGAGAGAATTTTGCCTTAGGACAGACCATGCCTGTAACTGGTTTGATGAGATTTTATACTGTCTCTAATTTGATGCTTTGTTTGTATTGCTACTGAAAGGTTTAAGGATATCTGATATTGTTATGAAATTAATGTATTTTGTATACGGGAAAAACATGTCTTTTTTAGGGGCCAGTGGGTGGAATGTGCTGGTTTGAAAGGAAGTATGCCCCCTAAGAAAAGCCATGTTTTAATATAAATCTCATTTCTTAAAGGTAGAATAATCCCTATTCAATACTGTATATTTGAAACTGTAATGAGATCATCTCCCTGGTTGATGTGATTTAGTTAAGAATGGTTGTTAAACTGGATTAGGGGATGACATGTCTCCACCCATTTGAGTGGGTCTTGATTAGTTTCTGAAGTCCTATAAAAGAGGAAAAATTTTGGAGAATGAGAGATTCAGAGAGAGCAGAGAATGCCGTAGCACCACAAAGCAGAGAGTCCATGAGCCAGCAACCTTTGGAGATGAAGAAGGGAAACGCCTCCCAGGGAGCTTCATGAAACCAGAAGCCAGGAGAGTAAGCTAGCAGATGACGCCATGTCTGCCATGTGCCCTTCCAGCTGAGAGAGAAGCCCTGACTGCGTTCGCCATGTGCCTTTTCAGATGAGAGAGAAACCCTGAACTTCATCGACCTTCTTGAACAAAGGTATCTTTCCCCGGATGCCTTTGATTGGACATTTCTATAGACTTGTTTTAATTGGGACATTTTCTCGGCCTTAGAACTGTAAACTTGCAACTTATTAAATTTCCCTTGTTAAAAGCCAAAAAAAAAAAAATTAATATTCCCAAAGTAGTGCAGCCACAGGGATGGCAATTAGAGTGAGACAAATTGCACTGGTCCTTTACTAAAATGATGAATTGGTCAGAACAAGAGACAGGAAATGCAACGAATAAGTGTATGATGAATAGGTGAGCAATGGTTAAACTTGGCTATGAGATATAACTGGAGAAGAACTAGCTTCCCATATACAAAGTGAAGAGGATTTTATGGTGGAATTGGGGAATGTCATGGTCAGCTTCTTGTGTCAACTTGGCCAAGTGGTGGTACCTGTTTGTCTGATTGGGCAAGTGCTGGCCTGTGTGTTGCAGTGAGGACATTTCATAGAATTAGATCATGATCACCAGCTGCATCCACAGCTGATTCCATTTGTAATCAGCCAAGGAGAGTGTCTTCTGCAATGAGTGATGCTCAATCTAATCACTGGAAGTCTTTTAAGGAGGATTCAGAAGAGACAGGCTCTCTTTCCTGCTTCGGCCAGCAACCCTTTCCTGTGGAGTTCATCCAGACCCTCTATCGGAATTGTTGGCTTCACAGCCTGTCTTGCGGATTTTGGACTCTGCATTTCTGTGGTCATGTGAGACACTTTTATAAATTTTATATTTGCGAGAGTTCCCTGTTGATTCTGCTTCTCTAGAGAACCCTAGCTAATACATCTTGGTACCAGGAGCGGTTCTTAAGAAACAGAATCTTAAAAATGGATTTTTATGAATGGTTTTCTACTCTGACTGGACTCAAAGGCACTAAGGACTCTGATTCCCATAATTAGAAAGACATTCCCAATCCATGGAGTGAGTTGGCAAAAGAGATAGTCAAACTATCACCATTCGATTCTCCTAATGCTTTGCTTGTACAAAGCCAGGCTCTGGGAAAGAATGCTTTTAACACCTTTACAGAGTTTTGTGGATATAAGTATAGAATTGTTGGCTGGTTGTTGTTAGATACACTGGCTACATTAAGGAGTGAAACGGATGGGCTTAAGCCTTCAAATAGGAAGTTTAAGCACCGTCTGACAGATGTAGAAGTTTCTATGAGTAGTCTGAAGGAAAATCTTATTTCCTGTAGCTGTAGACTTGAGATCTCTGAAAATCAGACTTAGAATCTTATTGTTAGAGTAACAACTTTACAACGTAAACTGAAATCTCAGTGTTGCATGGTGTCTGCCAATAAAGTGAGGGCATTGATTCGAAAGGAGTGGAACCCTGAAAAATGGGGTGGTGACATATGGATTGATAATGTCAGGGGTGAGTTTGAAACCCTAAGTCATGCTGAGTCTTCTCTAGATAACCCTGTAATAGTTTGCCCTGAGGACACAGCCACCCCACCTCCAGCCTGCCTTGAGTTGGCCATCCAATCTCCTCCTGAAGGGATTAGCCCTAGAGTGTTTAATCCTATTTTACCAGATGAAACTGCAAATGAAGACCCTGAAGCAAATGGCTTGGAAGATATTTTTCATTCTTTTCATGACCCAACCCCACCACCCCTCATTTCTTCCAGACCTATAACTACACTAAAGTCCCAACAGCCACTAAAGGTGAGGTACAAAGTATCACACATGAGGAGGTACGTTATACTCCAAAAGAATTATGTGAGTTTTCCAATTTATATAGACATAAATCAGGGGAATATGTGTGGCAATGGATTTTAAGAGTGTAGGATAATGGTGGAAGGAGTATAAGGCTGGATCAGGCCGAAGTTATAGATATGGGCCCACTAAGCAGAGATTCTGCATTCAGTGTTATAGCTCGAGGGGTTAGAAAAGGTATTGACAGTTTGTTTGGATGGTTGGTTGAAACATGTATCAAAAGGTAGCCAACATTACATGAGGTTGAAATGCCAGAACTGCCTTTGTATAATGTAGATGAAAGGATCCAGAGGCTTAGGGAGATTGGAATGTTAGAGTGGATTTATTAGGCAAAGCCTACTGTTCCACCCAGGGATGTCCAGAGGATGCACCTTTTACCAGAACAGTAAGAAATAAATTTGTGAGACTAGCACCATCATCCATGAAGAGCTATGTAGTTGCACTTCTTTGTAGGTCAGATATTACTGTAGGAACTGCTGTCACTGAGCTGGAAACCTTAAACACAATGAGATGATGGGATCCCGAGTTGGTAGAAGCCAGGTGGCAGCACTTAATCACAAAAGACAGGGTAGACATGGCTATTATAATAAACAGCAAACTCAAAGCAGGCGTCAAAATTATATGACTCGCAGATATTTGTGGCATTGGCTAGTAAATCATGGAGTACCTTGAAATACAGGTACTGTACAGGTACTGGAAATAATAGAAGGGAAGTCTACTAAATTCTTGTTTTGTTGTATAAACAAAAGAGTTCTAGGTTAAGTTAGAAGTCCAACCTGAATCACAAAAACACAGAGTCACAGCCCCTTGATCAATTTCCAGACTTGAGACAGTTTACAGACCCAGAGTCCCTTGAATGAAGGGGAGGCCAGGTCCCTTTGGGGAAGAACCCTGTTACACTGACACAAATTTATACTGTTAACCTTCCCCCAAGTCTCCCCCAACGAGACCGATGGCCTTTTACCGGGGTAACTGTGCACTGGGGAAAAGGAAATGATCAGATATTTCAGGGATTATTAGACACTGGTTCAGAAGTGACATTAATTCCAGGGGACCCAAAACGTCACTCTGGTCCATTAGTCAGAGTAGGGGCTTATGGAGGTCAGGTGATCAATGGACTTTTAACTCAGATTCATCTCACAGTGGGTCCAGTGGACCCCCAGACTCATTCTGTAGTTATTTCCCCAGTTCCAGAATGTATAATTGGTATAGACACACTGAACAACTGGCAGAATCCCCATATTGGCTCTCTAACTCATGCAGTGAGGGCTATTATGGTGGGAAAGGCCAAGTGGAAGCCACTAGAACTGCCCCTACCAAGCAAAATAGTAAATCAGAAGCAATACCGGATTCCTGGAGGGATTGCAGAGATTACTGCCACTCTTAAGGACTTGAAGGATGCAGGGGTGGTGATTTCCACCACATCCCCATTGAACTCTCCTATTTGGCCTGTGCAGAAAACAGATGGGTCTTAGAGGATGACAGTGGATTATTGTAAACTCAACCAGGTGATAGCTCCAATTGCAGCTGCTTTTCCACATGTGGTATCATTGCTTGAGCAAATCCGTACATCCCCTGGTACCTGGTATGCAGCTATTGATCTGGAAAATGCTTTTTTTCTCAATAGCTATTAGTAAGGACCACCAGAAACAGTTTGCTTTCAGTTGGCAAGGTCAGCAATATACTTTCATTGTCCTACCTTAGGGGTATATCAACTCTCCAGTCCTATGTTACAATCTTGTCTGCAGGGACCTTGATCATTTCTCCCTCCCACGAGACATCACACTGGTCCATTATATTGATAATATCATGTTGATTGGACCTAGTGAGCAAAAGTAGCAACTACTCTAGACTTACTGGTAAGGCATTTGCGTGTGAGAGGATGGGAGATAAATCCAACAAAAATACAGGGGCCTTCCACTTCAGTGAAATTTCTAGATGTCCAGTGGTGTGGGGCATGTAGAGATATCCCTTCTAAGGCAAAGGATAAGTTGCTGTATCTGGCCCTTCCTATGACCGAAAAAGAGGCACAACACCTATTTTGTGTCTTTGGATTTTGGTGACAATGTATTCCTCATTTGGATGTGCTACTCTGGCCCATTTATCAAGTGACCAGAAAAGCTGCTAATTTTGAGTGGGGACCTGAGCAAGAGGAGGCTATGCAACAGGTCCAGGCTGCTATACAAGCTGCTCTGCCACTTGGGCCATATGATCGAGCAGATCCAATGGTGCTGGAAGTGTCAGTAGAAAGTAGAGATGCTGTCTGGAGCCTTTGGAAAGCCCCTATAGGAGAATCACAATGCAGACCCTTATGATTTTGGAGCAAAGCCTTACCATCCACTGCAGATAAATACTCTCCTTTTGAGAAACAGCTTTTGGCCTGCTACTGGGCCTTAGTAGAAACTGAATGCTTAACCATGGGGCACCAAATTACCATGAGACCTGTGTTGCCTATCATGAGCTGGGTGTTGTCTGACCCACCAAGCTATAAAATTGGGCATGCACAGCAGCACTCTATTGTAAAATGGAAATGGTATATACGAGATAGGGCCAGAGCAGGGCCTGAAGGCACAAACAAGTTACATGAGAAAGTGGCCCAAATGCCCATGGTCTCCACTCCTGCCACATTACTTTCTCTTTCCCAGACCAAAGATATGGCCTGTTGGGAAGTTCCTTACAGTGAATTGACTGAGGAAGGGAAAACTTGGGCCTGGTTTACAGATGGTTCAGCATGATATGCAGGTACCACCCGAAAGTGGACAGCTGCAGCACTACAATCCCTTTCTGGGGTGTCCTTGAAGGACAGTGGTGAGGGGAAATCCTCCCAGTGGGCAGAAATTCGAGCAGTGCACCTGGTTGTTCATTTTGCTTGGAAGTCAAACTGGCCAGAGGTGCGTTTGTGTACTGACTCATGGGCTGTTGCTAATGGTTTGGCTGGATGGTCAGGGACTTGAAAAAACCATAATCGGAAAATTGGTGACAAAGAGGTCTGGGGAAGAAGTATGTGAATAGAACTTTCTGAGTGAGCTAAAAACATGAACATATTTGTGTCCCATGTGAATGTGCACCAGAGGGTGACTTCAGCAGAGGAAGATTTTAATAATCAAGTGGATAAGATGACCCGTTTTTTTGGATACCAGTCAGCCTCTTTCCCCAGCAACTCCTGTCATTGCCCAATGGGCTCATGAACAAAGTGGTCATGGTGGTAGGGAGAGAGGTTATGCATGTCCTCACCAACATGGACTTCCACTTACCAAGGCTGACTTGGCTACAGCCACTGCTGAGTGCCCAATCTGCCAGCAGCAGAGACCTACACTCAGCCCCTGATATGGCACTATTCCCCAAGGTGACCAGCCAGCTACATGGTGGCAGGTTGATTATATTAGAGCACTCCTTTCATGGAAGGGGCAGCGATTTGTTCTAGCTGGAATAGACACATACTCTGGATATGGGTTTGCTTTCCCTGCACACAATGCTTCTGCCCAAACTACCATCTGTGGGTTTGCAGAATGCCTTATCCATCATCATGGTATTCCACATAGCATTGCTTATGATCAAGGAATACACTTCACAGCAAATGAAGTGTGGGAATGGACACATGCTCATAGAATTCTCTGGTCTTACCATGTTCCCGATTATCCAGAAGCAGCTGGATTGATAGAACAGTGAAATGGCTTTTTGAAAGCTCAATTACAGTGCCAACTAGGTGGTAATACCTTGAAAGGCTGGGGTAATGTTCTCCAGGAAGCTGTATATGCTCTGAATCAGCGTCCTCTGTATGGTGCTGTTTCTTCCATAGCCAGGATCCATGGTCCAAGAACCAAGGGGTGGAAATGGGAGTGGCTCCACTCATTATTACCCCTAGTGATCCACAAGGAAAATTTTTGCTTCCTATCCCTGTGACCCTGAGCTCTGCTGATCTACAGGTTTTAGTTCCAAAATGGAGAGTGCTTCCACCAGGAGAAACAACAATGATTTCATTGAACTAGAATCTAAGACTGCCACCTGGTCACTTTGTGCTACTCATGCCCCTGGATCAACATGCCAAGAAGGGGATTGCACTATTGTCTGGAATGATTGACCCTGACTATCAGGGGGAAATAGGACTATAACTATACAATGGAGGTAAAGAATAGTTTACTTGGAATATAGGAGATCCCCTAGGGTGTCTTTTAGTACTACCATGCGCTGTGATTAAAATCAATGGAAAATTGCAACAACCCAATCCATGCAGGACTACCAATGGGTCTGAAACTTCAGAAATTAAGGTTTGGGTCACCCTACCGGCAAAGAGCCATGGCTAGCTGAGGGTAAAGGGAGCATGGAATGGGTAGTGGAAGAAGGTAGTGATAAATATGAACTACAACCACATGATCAGTTACAGAAACAAAGATGGTGATGCTGTTTTGTTCATGTTATACTGTTTAAATTGCAAGATATCAAGTTTAAGAATGAATATTACCCAAGGACTTGCACCCTATTCTGGAGAGAGTTACTGAGTTTCCAGTTATATGCAGAGCATTTGATTACTGTTAGAGAAAAAAAGTGCATTTTAATGTTTTTTACTTAGAAATTAGGTATGGTTTAAGGTGATATATATAGTTGCCAAGTTGATAAGGGGTGGACTGTCATGGTCAGCTTCATGTGTCAATAGGTACTAGTGGTGGTACCTATTTGTCTGGTTGGGCAAGTGCTAGCTTGCTTGTTGCAATGAGGACATTTCATAGAATTGGATCATGATTATGTCAGCTATATCCACAGCTGATTCCATTTGTAATCAGCCAAGGGGAGTGTCTTCTGCAATGAGTGATGCTCAATCTAATCACTGGAAGTCTTTTAAGGAGGATTCAGAAGAGACAGGCTCTGTTTCCTGCTTCGGTCAGCAAGCCTCTCCTATGGAGTTCGTCCAGACCCTCCATTGGAATCATCGGCTTCACAGCCTGTCTTGTGGATTTTGGACTCTACATTTCCGCAGCCATATGAGATGCTTTTATAAATTTTATCTTTGTGAGTGTTCACTGTTGATTCTGTTTCTCTAGAGAACCCTAATTGTGTTAGTTAGATTCAGTTGTCAACTTGACCAGGTGAGCCTACCTAGTCTTGTTGCTGTGGACATAAGCCAACGGTACGTGAACCTCAACTGTTGCCAATTACATCTGCAGTCAGCTAGGAGGCGTATCTGCTGCAATGAGTGATGTTTGACTTAATTGCCTGGTGCTTAAATGAGAGAGCGCAATGTAGCACAGCTAAGCAGCTCAGCATTCCTCATCTCGGCACTTGCAGCTCAGCTCAGGCCTTTGGAGATGCAGAAAGAAGTTACCCCGAGGAAAGTTGTTGGAACCCAGGGGCCTGGAGAGAAGACCAGCAGAGACCATCTTGTGCTTTCCATGTAAGAAAGAACCTCAGTGGAAAGTTAGCTGCCTTTCCTCTGAAGAACCAACAAAATAAATCCCCTTTTATTATTAAGCCAATCCATCTCTGGTGTTTTGCATTCCAGCAGCTAGCAAACTAGAACACTAATTAATATAGGGAACATACATAAGGGAAAGAAGAAAGATTTGTAAACTTTAATGCATCATGGTAAGCATTTGTTGATGGCCCAAATAGATTCCTCCTATGTGAAATTTCCCTATCCCCTCAAAAAATGAGCTGCATATGTATCTTTTAAAAAATCTTTCCCTCTAAATTCCTTTTTTTCCAGGAAATTATTACTTTTCTCTTTTAATGACTAAGTGACATAAACCATTCCTCAGATTTTTGTTTTTCTTCTCTAGGAAGTCATTAAACTTTCAAAGTTGGTTAAGTAACCCCCAAACAGACACACAACTTTGTTGATACCACAACATTAAATCACTTTTAGTTTTCTCCAACAGAAAATAGAAGATTATTAAAAAAAAATAAATTTATACAACCATTTCAAATATATTATGAATCTAAAAGTATTGGATAATAAATAGTGATCACAAAAATGCAAAAATAATATTTTTTGTATGCTGTACAGCAGGGTCACATTTCATTATTTTTCCATATGAGTATCCCTTTATTGCAGCACCATTTTGTTGAATTTTTTGTTTCTGTCTGTTTTGGGAGAAGTGCATGGGCTGGGAATCTAACCTGGGTCTCCCACATGCAGGGGAGAATTCTACCACTGAACTAACTTACACCCCCAAAAATAATATTTTAAAAGCAATCATTAGTTAAATGCAGAGAAAAAAAAATCAGTGTTTTTATTGTTCTAAAAATCTAAATAAAAACTTATGACTCCTGCAAGCATTTGGGCATAAAAAAAGTAAAGACTTCAATGGCTTAGCATAATCTGTTTACTTTTACCTTACTTCACGCTCTCGTTCAAACAGTAGTTTATCAGGATATTTTTAACACTTGATAAACAGCTGTCCTTCACATAATAAAAGGCCAGTTATTTTTTCCCTTCTAGTCATTTAAATTGATGCATGACCATCTTAGAATTATTTTAACAGTGATTTATTAGCATGATATCTTCTATATTTCTAATCCTTGAAAAATGATATCATATACCAGTAGACTGTACTGGTTGGAGGGACAGACATGCCTATATCCTTTGGACATGAGATTTAATACCCACCACCTAAAGTAACTTCTGCTAGGACTTAGGAGAGTTTCAGGTTGCTACTAATTAATTCCTTTTGCATGTAACCTATAGTACTTTATACATAATACTACTTATGAATAAAATGATCTGTGGAAGCACCAGATTACTAATGATTAATACTTAAAAATACATTATAGCAATATATTTTTCTAGTCACTATTACAGTAACTAAAACTAAATTACAGCAGCTCTGAGTCTATTACAGAAAAGGTTTAATGCACAGAATTGCTAAAAATAAAGTCACACAAATGCTGTGATCTCTGTGATTGAGCAAAAAAGGGTCAAAATTAATCAGCTTTATGAAAATAGAAATGTGGACCCAGTTTCACTCCATTTCTCTTGCTAAATTTTTCTTCTGTTATTGACATACCCAGCAAGGGAAATTATTTCACATTTAGGTTATTCACAAATTAATTGCACCTAAATACGGATGCCTTTTAGATGAGTCCCCTAGAGATGTTAAAAATGCCACAGCACATCACCTCTTCTCATAGCTTACTCTATTTTACAACAGATGACTAAAAAGTAATTCAATAAGAGTAATTTTAAACTATTGAATTATAGCTCATGACTGAGATACCTTGCAGATGCCTTTCAGCAAGGTTGAAGCAAATCGTATTCATCACAGCCTCTCCTATGAGCACTTAGCCTTTCTGGGATCATATTCTAAATTTAACTTTTGTTATCTGATATTCTTCTATAATACATGAGAAGCAGCTCTGAAAAGATCAGAAATATGTGAATATCATACATGTACTAATAGGAGTTCGAGACAGCAAGAAAAGTTCTAATAAGCTGTCAGCATTTCAATTTCACTGCTTTTCCATGAAAAAGAGTGACTAGTTAATTCCAACTTTGTTTTCAAAAGTGTTACATGGGGGGCACGGGTGGTTCAGTGGTAGAATGCTTGCCTTCCATGCGGGAGACCCAGTTCAATTCCTGGACCATGCGCCGCCCCAGAAAAAGAAAAAAAAGAACGTTACAGAAATGTAGAGTTTCACATTTGCACTAAAAACTTGGCATTTTTGTTTTTATTTTTCTTTCTCCAAGTCTAATAAAAGAAATTAAAAGCTAAAATATCTTCTGTAAAATCCAAAGCAAAACCGCATGATCTTCTGAGCCTCTTAAAATTAAAGGACTCTGGGATTCGGCATTATCGGTGTGGGTTATGGACTCTGGAAGCTGAGAATATCCTCAAGGTTTGTTTCTGCTTTTGTGATTATACTGTAGGAGTCTTAGCTCGCTCCTTTGTCCTAGCCTTGGGACACCTGAGTTCTCCTTTGTCCTGATGAACCTGCTGTTGGAGGTGGATACTCTGTGGGTGGAAACAAGAAGCAGTGATGCTGATGCCTGGGGAGAGCAGTTCCTGAGTCCTAGCTGTTCTGATTACAGCAACTTGAAGGCACAGAGCCTTATGGACCCGCAAAGGACAGGCTTGGTAAAGGAACACCTGTCATATCCCGAGGCCAAACCTCCAACCCTCAACCCCGTCCCCAAGAAATGACCATGTAAATAACATAGGAACCAGGGGTGGAGGCAGGTCCAGGGCAGGCTGAGCTACTCCCTTAACACCTTTTGGGTTAAAACTCCCCTGTTGGTGATGAATGAGTCCCAAGAAAGCAGCCAGCCTAATGGCAGGGGAGCAAGCCTGCCATTCCTGATGAAAATTCCTTTTCTGGTTTTAATCTTGGAAAACTTTTGTGTCTGGCAAACCCACATCATCTCTTTAGACTCAGGAAGGCAACTTTACCTACTGGATATAGTCTTAGAAAACAAGTAAATAAATGTGAAGTGCAATGTGAAGCAAGAAGTTAAGTGAAATTCTAAATGCAATCTTTTTTTTTTCATCACTGTAAGATCAAAATCCAATTGAAATAAAACATCAGACACATGAACCAATTGAGTGGCATCGAATTGTGTGATTTACCCTTAGTATGATAATCTTGGTCTAGGGGGCATTTGTCTACAAGAAATTTAGAGCTTTAATTCCGACTCAAACTCAGTATGAGGCCGAATGTGCAAAATCTCTTTTTATGCCTTTGACTTTGCCAGGAAGATTTTGCTTAGAATGCCCCATTAATTTGGAGTTCTATCCCAAGATAGAGTCATCTGGGGTAAATAAATAAAGTACATATGCAGCATAATGGTTAGAAATGCTTCTCACTGGTGATTCTGTTTCACTGCTGGGAGAGACATTTTCTAATAAAGATTGTGTTAATGTGATACTCAGCACTTCGTGGTGATATTAATTCTCTGGAATGTGCTGAGAAAGAGGTAGATAACAAGGAAGATTATCTCACTTTTACCACATCACTGGTACTCATTCGTCTGCTCTTGGTCCTGCATCGAGTTCCTTCAGTCCTATTGCTTTATCTTCTTAATATTGTCCTGGGTTGACATTGTTATGTTGCTATTGAGTTCTCACCTTGTTTTGAAGGTAATGTGTAATCAAATGGGATAACATTAAAAATGCCCAGCTCATTAAATTGTAATGGGATGCCAGTATTTATCGTCCAGTTTTAGGTCATTCCCCTCTGGACTTCCTGTCTTCCAGCTACTATTCCAGTCCTGCCAGCATCCTCCCTAGATTGCTCCCCAGACCTTTGTACAACCTTGAAAATTCTGGGCTACCTTTTCCTATGTATGCACGGTCTGGCTCGATTACCGTCTGCATGGCCTGGGAAAGTGGTTAAGGAGACTTTCATTCTCTCTTTTTCCTGATGGGATGATAGTTTTTGTCTCATAAGATTGGTGAGGAGATGACACAAGACAGTGCATGCTAAGTATTTACATTTCCACAGCAGTGGAGAACCATTCAAATCCACCTCCCAGCCCAGCCCCAGTACACTGATCTTTTGTTCCTGCCTTTTCTGAACACACTGAACCTACTCATCTTTCAGTTCCATGCCCCAGTCCTTTGTCCAAGCCTTTCTCTGAAATTGCAGGACCCAGTGGTCTCTATTTTGTGCATTACAGGCCTTCACAGTCCCAGGAGCGGATGTTCCTTAGCAAACATGATGGAATATGAGCTAGTCAGTAATCCATGCTGAGGTGTTAATAGCAGAGGAAACTTTGAGAATGATCAACAAAATAAATCTTAGTATAATCACCTCTATGACTGATAGCTAATTAGAATTTTATGTGTCTAAGTGTGTCAGATGTGCCAGAATCATTGTTTCTGATTGGGGGTGGCCTGTTCATTACATCACACAGAATAATTTTTTATTTTTATTAGAATTTCATCTCAATGCCTTGTTTTATTTCTGCTCATTCAGGAGAAGTCAGTGTCTAGGAATGAACTCAAATACATAGTAAAGTCTTAAAGGTTTGATTATTATTATTGCTAAATAGGTGTACATCAAGAATGCTATTAGATAACTGCTAAATCAGGCCAGAAACTTAGTTCTCAGATAAAAAGTGCGTTCAGATACAAATAATTTCTAGGAGCCAAAAAATTATGATTATCCAAATGGTTTTTTAAAAGCAATTTTATTGAAATATACTATATATTCACAAAGCATGTAATCATCCAAATTTTGCAATCCGTGATTCATAGTGTCATCATGTAGCTGTGTTTTCATTATCACAATTAATTTTTTTTTTAACATGGGAAGGCACCGGGATTTGAACCCGGGTCCTCTCGCATGGCAGGCGAGCCACCGTGGCCCACCCTATCACAATTAATTTTTGAAAATTTTCATTACTCGAAAAAAAATAAAAATAAGAATAAACTGAAAAAGAATGCCCCAAACATCCATTATTTTTTGTCTTTTTTTTCTTGCTCATCTGCCCATATAATTGGATGAAAAAAGAGTGTCAGTCACAAGGTTTTCATAACCACTCAGTCACACCTTAAAAGTTCTATAGTTATTCAATAATCTACAAGAATCAAGGCTATTGGATTATAATCCAGTGGTTTCAGGTATTTCTCTGTAACTATTCTAAAATGCACCAAAAACTGAAAGGATATAACTATATACTGCCTGAGAATAACCTCCAGAGTGACCTCTTGATTCTGTTTGAAATCTCTCAGCCACTGAAATTTATTTTGTTTCATTTCTCTCCCCCCTTTTGGCCAAGAACTATTTTTCACTCCCAGAATCAGGACCAGGCTCATCTCCTGGGGTTAGGTCCCACATTGCCAGGGAAATTTTCATCCCTGGGAGTCATGTCCCACATAATGGGGAGAACACTGAGCTCACCTGTGGAATTGGCTTAGAGAGAGAGAGAGGCCACATCTGAGCCACAAAAGAGGTTCTCTGGGGGTGACTCTTAGGCACACTTAAAAGTAGGCTTAGCTTTTCCTTTGCAGGAATAAGATTCATCAGAGCAAAACCTAAGATCAAGGGCCTGGTCTATCAAATTGGCGGTCCCCTCCCTTTTTGTGTGTACTGTACGGCTGGATCACATTTCATTCTTTTTCCTTGGGAGTATCCCATTATTGCAGCACCATTTTTTTAATTTTTTGTTTGTTTTTGTTAGTTTCTTTGTCTTGTTTGTTTGGGAAGTGCATGAGCCAGGAATCGAACCCAGATCTCCCTCATGGCAGGTGAGAATTCTACCACTGAGCTACCCTCGTACCAACCCCCCAGTGCTTGTGAGATGGGGAAGTTTTATATTTCCACAGTTTCCCCAGTTCCTTAAAAGGACTTTACAAATACATTTAAATCTTCTGAGATGTGTCAGGGCATCATACCAACTTGCACAAACCAACAAGATCTTACTCCTTATCCAAGTTTCCATGTAATAATTGTGTTCAAATAAGTTGACCATACAATTTGATTAGATTATGTGCTATGGAAAATGTGAACTTTTCACCAAATAAATGTCCCTTACTTTGGGCTCACAAAGAAGTTGAAGTTTCAAAATACAATCAATATTATCCTTTACTCTTTAGTCTGACTTACCTTAGTCCTACCTGGATCAGCTTCACCCACATTTCCAATTGATGTCTGATCACTTTTTCAGTGTTTTTGACAATTACTGTATGAGGTAATGCTGACTTTCATAGCTGCAGAATTCTACCTCTGAGTTTCAGGTATCACACAAATACTCAAACTTCCAGGAAATGACAAGGTTGTACAAAAGGGCTCAGCATCTTATAATTTAGAAATAACAGTTACAACTCTGGAATAGAAGTGACTGCTATAAGAGCTTACAATCTAAAACCTTTACAATAGGCCTTTACCTGATAACCTATGCTCTCAAATTCAATTTTCAGATTTTGCACATTATAGTTAATTCATATTAGTGAAGTGTTATAATATTTGTCTTTTTGTTTCTGGTTTATTTCGTTCAACATACTATCCTCAAAGTTCATTCACCTAATTGCATGTCTCACAACTTCATTCCTTCCTTCTGTCAGCTGCTCAATAGTCTACTGCATGTATACACCACAGTTTCCTCTTCCATTCTTCAGTCCATGTACTGTGGAACTGAATTCTCAGAGAGTAGATTCATATAGAAATAATTTCTCAGAGCCAGACAATTGTGATTGTCCAATCATTTTTCTGCCATTCCACAGAAGACTTTAAATAAATTTTCAACATTTGCATCACCTTAAGAATTAGGAATATTTGTACCATCCCCTATAGGGGGGGAAGGCAGTGCTTCAACTAACCCAAGTGGTGGTTGAGACTGACCATCAATTGTATTTCTCAGTGGAGTAGTAGGGGCTATTGGGGTACATTTAGGGAATCACTGAACCATTTCCAGTCTTTAAAATTACATCATTTAAAGCATTGTGTTCTTTCTCTATGTAAGTATGAACCTGAACATTATTTTTAATGGTTTTTGTAGGAACTTTTATTAATCACATTTTTGGAAAATCGAAAAATATGATATTTAGTGTATTCATTTTATTATATGGCATAAAAGTAATTGGGAAAGGAGGCAAAACTTTTGTACCT
Organism: Tamandua tetradactyla; assembly: GCF_023851605.1. NCBI lineage: Eukaryota > Metazoa > Chordata > Mammalia > Pilosa > Myrmecophagidae > Tamandua > Tamandua tetradactyla. Next base: position 57,134,356 of record NC_135335.1, read on the forward strand.
CTATTGTTAACTTCCCAATGTATTAAATTTCATTTTTTACATATTTCACATGTGCATATGCTGCATATTGTTGTAATAACAATATTACAAAGTGTCTTCTCTCTTCAACATGTATTAACTTATAGACAGATTTTGAATTCCCACATGATATTTGGTATTGTAAGTTTTAGACTGTTTAATAGTTCATGAAAATTTATTGCATCCCTCCCTCTTGGTTGGATAAAGACTATAGTTTTAGAGATATGCATTTTCGCTAGAACTTCCCGCTTTCTTGCATTTTTTGCCAGCCAGACTGATAAACATTGGCGATATTCACATGGTGGCTAGTTCCACAGACACTGCCACTTTTAACAAAACACCTAAATATGCTAAAATATGCTTCATCTCTGGAGTGTGGCTGTAATATATCTTGTACTGTACCAAGCTTTTCTGATCTCCTTTCCTCTACTGGTAGCTCTAACCCTTTGTGACAGAAGCATTGAGGGAATGGCCAAAAGGTGGAGGCGAAGGCCCATATATAATGCAAACGCCTTCCTAACTCACGGAAACATTCTGTCAGGTTTTCTTATAAGAATAGTTCTGGACAGAAACAAATGATTTACTCCATATTCCATCTCTCAGATTAATATTCAGTCATTACCAATCCAGAAGGTTGGAATTAACTAGTATTAAGATTATAGATCTTATTGTAGAGTGAAGAATGACATATTGCCATATCCATGAATATTTTATAATATAATCATATTTAAAAGTAAAATATTTGTGGGGATAGGTTTTAATAACTAAAAGGCATAATAACTAATAAATTTAGTAGTTAAACTAAGTTATGTCATATTCCTAAATTATGCTGTTACCTCTTGAAGTCGAATTGGGTTCTCTTTTTAGACATTTTTTAATTAAGGAAGTTGCAGATTTACAGAAAAATCATGCAGAAAATACAGTGTTCCCTTATACCACTGCCCTATTATTAAGATCCTGCATTAGTATGATACATTTGGTATGATTGATGAAAGAACATTTTTATAATCATACTATTAAGTATAGTCTATGCTTTACATTAGAATTCACTGTTGGTGTTGTTCGGGTATATAGCTAAAAGTGGAATTCCCACAACATGGGAAGTTCTCAGGTACTGACATTTTATTTGTCCGTGTCTATGCAGTTTTCTTGCATGGACTAGAATCTCCAGCTGAAAGGGGATATGCCTTAATTGGGAGTCCAAGGAATTTTTCTTTATTTTTTGGTGTTGTGCTTCAGGTCTTTTTCAGCGCTATCTAACATTGAACAGTTGCATTTCTCATGCCATCATTTTCTGGAACACCATCATTTATTTGAATTTATAAATACCTAAGCTTTTTCATACTGCATAGAACCACTTGAATAACTTAAAATACTTTTCCAAATATTATCCAGGATTTCCAACATGCCTTCAAGTTGAATAATTAGAAAAAGAAAGCTCTTGTTTTGTTTGTTATTTGCTTAGATACAGTGTTAGCAAATAGTAAAATCTAAATAGGAAAAGATGCTATGACAAAAACAAAAATAGTAACCTGGAAACTGCTAGGCATCTCCTTGAGGACAGGTAGGCTTGACGTCTTAGTCATGAGTGATGTGGAGAGGGGTGGAAACAGCAGAGGGAAGACTCTACCCGTCCACATTCAGGCCGGTGCCCCGTAGGTAGTAGTAATGTTCCAGGTACGTACTCATGCCCCAGGCATGCTGGTTAGTACAGAGAGCTCTCCAGTGGTCCTTCCACACTTTTAATGTTTATTCTAAAACAAACTCTCTCCTTGGTCCTTCCCTGGGAGAAGTACCCTTCCCTTGGGAAGATTTTTTAACATTGTTATTGCTGGGAATTCTCAATTCTGCTTGGTTGCAGCCTACCTGTGCCCTTACCTCCCGAATCCATTTGGTCTCACTTGTATCCACCAGGTTTTCATCTCAGGTTTGTGGTTTGGTCGGGTCCCAATGTTACAAAGAGAGAAACTGAACAGGCACATTCTTTGAGATGAGTTTTTTGTCCTGAATGAATGGAATAAATGAATAAATGGCATCCTTCTGTCCTTTGTCATATATATTGTAAAGGTATATACAGTTTGTTTTGGGCTGCCTTTGAACTTTTTTAAAGTCTATTATTACTTATTTTTGCATATTTGTCAGGCACTCCACTCCACCCCACCCCCTTTATTTTATTAATTTTTTTTTGCATGGGAAGGCACCAGGAATTGAACCCGGGTCTCCAGCATGGCAGACAAGAACTCTGCCACTGAGCCACCATGGCCCAGCCACCAACCCCCTTTATTTTAAAGGTGATTGAGTCCATCTGACTTTCCCCTTACATTTTTTCACTAATGACTAAGTACACATTCCATATTCTAATGCCTACAAATATCCTTGAGCATTGTCCTGGTATTGATTCTTTGGGCTTTTGCTATTTGAGATTTGAAAGCAAGACCAGAGCCATGTGTTATGGATTGAATTGTGTCCCTCAAAAAGATATCATCCCCAGTGCCTCACAGTGTGGTGGTATTGAAATCAGTGACCTCAGATGGAAATAGACAGGTAAAATAAGGTCACACTGGAGTAGGGTGGACCTTTTACCCAATGTGACTGGTGCTATTAAAGGAGGAAATTTGGGCACACAACAGAAAAGTCTGTGTGCTAAGTGAGGCAGAGATCACCAAGGATTGCCAGCAAGTCACTGCGAGGAGAAAGCCATGAAACAGGTCCTTCACTACGGTCTTTGAAGGAAGCATGGTCCTGAGGACAGTTGGCCTCTAGAACTATGAGACAATAGATGTCTGTTGTTTTCAACCATGCAGTTTGAGGTACTTTGCTATTGCATCCCCAGAAACTAAAACTATGTTTAGTTCAAGCTAATTATTCCACACTATAGAGACAAGACCCTTCTGAGAACTCTACCTAATGGCCTATGAACCATGATGTTTTCCAGGAACTAAAACTATGTTTAGTTCAAGCTAATTATTCCACACTATAGAGACAAGACCCTTCTGAGAACTCTACCTAATGGCCTATGAACCATGATGTTTTCCTATCTGTGTGCTGCAAATGCACATTGCTCCCAAACTTGTGTGACTGCCAAGTGCCCTTCCCTCTAATTCTTTCAATGGTTCCTTACCTGGCTTTGGGTAGTTTCCCCACATGTACGTGCTTACCAGTTCTCTGCTGAATATTCAAAAGGAAACCTCTGCAGATTACTGGAGTTCTATCTCTGTGTCTCTCTCATCTTTGCTTCCCTGTCCTATGAACTCAAGCCACCTTGGTTTCTTAGAATCTGGACTCCAAATTCTAACTCAGGAAGTCTGCCAGGTTCTCCTCAGAGATTCTTTACCTCATATGGTTCTTAGGTCTCTCATGCTTTAATTGACTGACATCTAATACCTTGAAAAAACATTGTTTCACACGTTTTTCCTTTCTTTATTTTCTAAAGTTGTTGTGTTTTTTTTATTCTCGTTTTTGGTTCTTTCGTACAGGATGGTAAATTGAATTTCACTTGACCAGAAGTGAAATTCAGGTACTAAACTCTCAATTACCATCTTTCTATGATGTGTTCAACATCTAGTAGATTTAGTTCAAGCTTAGTACCTGTCTTTTCTGGAAACGTTTTACATACGTATATACATTTGCTTTTCATAAATTGTCTAGGAACAGCTTATCTAAATATAAAAGCAATTCTGTTTATATGTTTATTGGTGTTTATTAAATACATAAGCAAAATTGTATTTTGTAAATTGTTTTTTATATGGAAAAATGGTTTCCATACAATAAAATACTTTATAGCCCAGAGATAGTACATACTTTTTTATTATTCAGATCTTCTATACATCCCTCATTATCTCTTTAAAATTTTATCTTATAGATTGTTTACTTATCATGTAAAGCATATGCTTACATATCTTCCATTGCTCTTCAAAATGGAATGTATTATGTCATTGCTTGTATTAACTGCTGTTCTATTTAGAAAATTTACTGATTTTTTAGTATTGTTTGTAATCAGGTGCCTTAAAAAATTCTATTATTTCTTTAAAATATTTTTAACTTGAATAATGTTATCTATCTATACATTCTTATCTCTCATAGATACCCAACCCCAAAACAATCATTATTCATTTATACTTTTTCAATATGCCTGTAGCCCAGGTTTCTTTGTTTGGGGACAACAATTATTTTTATAGTTGTACCAGAACCTGGTTCTGCCTCTTATTTTTTTGCTGTGTCAATAAGAAAATTGGGACTTGAGATGATCTCATTGAAAACCCCTTTTTATTCTTCTCTAGTTCTTTTCTACATCAAAGGAGTGTCACAAAAATTTATTATTCCCTTAAATTAATTTTGACTGTTCAAGAGAGAGATTTCACAAAAGTATTAAGATTTAGCATAGTGTTTTATCTCATAAATATTCAAAGATAAGAGAGGGCGATATAAGAATGGCAAGTGGGCCTATTTGTGTTAATAATTTAAATATGTGTACATGAATTAAAAATTTAGACAAGCATAAATCATTTGCAGTAGTCTGGCAAATTAAGCTGCATGACTTGGAGAAATATTCGAATGCAAAAATATATAACCTAATGTCAAATATTTTAAGAGGTCACAACCAAAGGAAAACAGATATGCTATTATGAAGATGAACATCTTGATTGTCCTTCAAAAGCTTTATTAAACTTTTAAAAAGTATTGTGGTAGCTGTTAATTAGATTAACACCAGCTCGTAACGAATGCACCTAATATTCTAGCAGTGTACCCTGTAGGAATTCTTCCATCCTTGGTAGGGATCAGTCAATCTAAGTGAAGCCATTCTAAGCATTTTAGGTATAAAAGGTTTAATCTAGGAAACGGTGACTTAGATGACCTCCGATGCCCAGCAAAGCTGTCTCCCATGCTCCAAGAAGTGGTGCGGGCTTTCTGGGCTTGAGCCAATAAGGTGGGGTCTGCATAGAAATTAGTGTGCAACTGCAAGTGGCTCTGGGAAAATAGCATTTCTCCTACCACCATCTTCCAAATCAACTGAGGTTTTTTTGTTTGGCCACCTATAACCTGGAACCAGACAGGGAAGCTGATGCTTTGTTACAATAATATAGAAGGATCCGAAAAGGGTTGATGGTGAAAGGGGCATTGACAGCAGGCAGTGATGCAAGTTTGCCTAAGGTTCAACATGAGTGCTCCTGGTTTGGGTGTGATTTCCCTGCTCTTGGTGGTGCAGGGAGTCCTCGATGCATGGAGGCAGGCCACTTTACCAGCCCCATAGGCCTCCATTTTGCAGACTGCAACTGGGAGGATGGAGATGGTGCATTCATTTCCTAACTGCCCTGAACTAGAATGAGCCACATTCCTGCTACCTTGCAGTGACCATTCCATGTGATGGAAGAGGGACAGTGATATGGATGAACAGTGAACCTGGCAAACAAATATCTGTGCTAAATATTCCAGTTTAACTTTACAGTTGGAAAAAAAAGTAATGAGTTACTATGCAATGTGAAATCATGGTTTCTCAACATAAATCATACTGTTGACTTCTTAGAATCTCATTTATTAAATTATTCATTCCAATACCTTTGCTATAGGCTAGTATTATTTCTAAGATATAAATATTAATGCTAAAATGGTCTTTAACTTCATTGGATGTATGAGTTTGAAATTAGAATATTAATTTTTCTCCATTGTCACCCAGTTCTTTAGCCTAAATGCTCTAACAGCTTGGGAACTTTAAGATAACCTATTTTCATAGAAAAATGATGAAGAGGGAGCTGAAGTTTGCTGGTAAAACAGTGTTTGGCATTAAGTTAAAGGAGAACCTTTTGAGTTCACTGCTTCATACTTGGTATGCTTATTTGAAGCTTTACAAATATCAGCACTTTATAACTTTGTTCTAGAAAATACTTTTAGCTTGTTCTTGTTATTGTGAAAATATTTGAGGTTGCCTGAACTTCTACTAGAAACTTTTAGTATGCAAACCGAAAAAAAACACTTTTTTTTTTCCCAATACAACTTCAAAGTTCAACCAAGAAGAAGATTTAGAGAAGTTACTTAAGTTAGAAACATAACATACAATTCATATGCCCTTTATGAATGAATGGGTTCAATGAACTAGTTAAGTACATATAATCTACTTCTCTGTCTCTGTACCAAGTGTCTCAAAGTCAGGTTATATTCATTGCACCAACAACATCTGCCACATTAGCTTTTGTGAATCAATAAAAGCGGTAATTATTGTCAGATATGTCTGTCAGCCCTTTTCTTCTGAACTATAAATGTTAATATTTCTTTATGCAAAATGATCTTAAGTGTTCCCAGCACACCAATATACTCCCCTTCATTTCTTTCATGCTGTTAAAGTTCTAATAAAATTCACAACATTAATATTATCCAAAATAAATATCATCTACCCAATATGTAGTTTGCAATGTTACCTACACTTCATTGCATAAAATAATGTTATACAGATAGTTATGCTAGGTCTCTCTAAAGGGTCATTACTGTTTAAAGGGATAAGAACAGTTTTGCTCCACATCTCTGAGATAGTCTGAGTTATTATCCAAATAGATTAACCATTGGTAGTATCCCAAGTTACAACTTCTTCAGTGATTGTCACCAATTTGTTTAAAATTTCAGAACCATTAGCCAGAAATGCTACACTGACGCTAGGCAGTAATTATTCATGTGGCAAAGATATCTTCAGATCATTTATTTCCATGAAACTTTCTTGTTCTAAAATAAGCTAAAGTAAGCTTAGCACAAAAGTCCTCACCTTGTCGATTGTATTTCCTTAAAATTTTAGGTAATCTTGTGAATTAAATCACAAGATAATAAGAAAAGAACATTTCTAGATAATTTAAGCTTTAGATGAGTATTATAATTTAATTTTAGCAAAGCAAACTTCCCCATGTGGTTTCTTCAAGCAAGTACTTATATAATGGAACCACAATATATAGAACTTCTGAATAGACACATCAGGAACGGTCTGAGTTTATAGGAAATTGAGAAACACAGTAGCACTTGGCATTGTGTGTTTCTGTGTAGGAAACCTAGGATGTGATCGAATGTAAGTGAATCCATCAAAACGGGAGTATGCAGCAATCCTAAGGGGTGTGCTTGATGTTGAGAAGAGGTTCTTTCTGCTCCTCTCTTGCTTGCCTGGTCAGTCATCCAGCTAGAGTAGATTCCCAGGTAGAGTCGATACCCTCCATTGTGTTGGACATTTCCTGACCATATAATGTAGCATTCACAGCATTACTATAAATGGACCAGATCAACTTTCACAATTTTTATTATTTTGGTCATTGAATAAATACTTTATTTTAAAATGAGTATGATGTATCAAGCAAATAAAAAAACAATTGAATGGAATTGATGCCTTTGCTACTTTAATCTGAAGTCAATAATATTTACTGTCCCTGGAACATATTTTAATTTGGCACTAGGCATCCATAAAAAACAGAGAAGACGAAATGCCCTAATATGCTAGATGTCTATGCTTTTTCTCAATGAACTATGAAGAAACAAGTTATTATGGAAGTTGCATAGTAATAATTAATTCATGTCTTTTTATTTCATATATGGTAAAACATATTGAAGACCAAAGTACACAGTAGTAAAGAAATTATAAATAAGATTGTAAAGAGTATTGCAACAGATTTCTATACCTTAGGTTGAGCATAAGTAAATGAAATTTATCCACCAGAGAATATTATTACATTTATGGAATCAATATAATCATATAGAATACAGTAATAGTGTCTTAATGACAGATTGAAAATAGATGTTTACATCCACTAAATTGTTTGGCCTGTATTTTATCTACATTTGATGATATTTCACACACAAATGAAAATTCTGCTTTACTCTGACATTTTGCTAAGGGACAGGATATCAACTTTCTGTTCTTTAACAGATTTTTAGTTTAATGGTCGAATAAAATGATAGCTTAACATTTGTTATATAATTTGTATGTCCTGCAGTTGTGACACAAACTGATAAAGTTGCTTACTTCAAACCAATCAGTTCCAATGATTTCTACAGAAAGAACTGGGCAGGTGTGCATCTTAGATTTTAAGCGCTCTATCAGAATCGATACTGAAATAATTTATGGTCTGCATAAAACCATCAAAACTAACACTGAAAAAATGATATGAAAATGCCCAAGCTATTCAGTGCTTAATACATCCCTGTGAGTGGATTTTCTTATTTTCTAGTATATGTTTTTGTCAGTTCTTCTCTGTATATTTATACATAAACACTATTTTTTTTCCATAAAGTAAAGATAATGCAAAACTACTTAGGGTCATTATGTTAAAAATATTGAACAGCATTAGCACATGTCAGCATAAGAGTTTCACCTGCAAAAGCAGAGGAGATCTCAAATATTGTGAATTGTTTTAGCAATGCCTAATCTTGTCAAAGAATATTAAAACTATGTTTTAATTAAATATGTATGTATATACATATATATACATATATATGTGTAGGTAGTGAAAAGAATTTAACTTTTTAAAACATTATTTTTAAATGTCATATTTCACATTTTGCTTATTGTTTATTTTTATAATAAATGTTTTGCTTAGTAACAACACCATGTACTCATATGTGGCAGAATTTGTGTGTGTGTGTATGTGTACTCGATCAGACCTATTTAATCATAGGTTAATTACACAGATTAATTGACTAATATTTTATAAGTTATGCCAATAGTAAAGTCAAGAGACTTGGGAAGAAAGAAAGGGGGAAGAAAACGAAGAGGGAAAGATGAACAGGAAAAGAGGTAATAAGCAGATAAGGTGTGGGGACAGTATGTTTTAGTTTTAATAATATGGGTGATAATCATCATTTCTGATGCTTTCTCTGGGGCAGGTCTCTAATTAAGCACAGCTAATCTCTTCAGCATTTTCATGAAAATCCACGGAGGAGCCCAGGTAACTACATTATCCACCCTCTAATATTTGTTTAAATTCTCTGAACAGCCACAGATACATTTGTGTAATAGGAACCTCTTCCATACTTCATTTTATCACTATAAAATGCAAATTCACCTTTTCTGGCTTCTTCTGTTGAGAAGTTAGCTATCAGTCATACGGTTGTTTCTTTGAAGTCATGGGCTGCTTATTCCCTGGTTACTTTAAAGATTTTTATCTTTGCCTTTGATTTTTCAAGTTTTACTATGAAGTTCTTGGGTTCTTCTTTCTTTATGTTTATACTTCTTGAGGTTCTCTGAGATTTTTTTAAAGTGTAAGTTGATGTCTTTCATCATTATGAGTTTGATTTTTACTCCAGACCCATTTTTGTTCTTCACTTTCTTGTTTTTCTTTCTAATTATACATTATGGGATAGACCTTTTGACCATGTGCCACATATATCTTACACTATATTTTCCTTTATTTAATCGCTCTGATTGAATTTCACTCTTTTCCATTTATCTGCTTCTAATTCAATTATCCTGTTTTTTCTGGTCCAATCTCCTCTTAAATCCATCTATTAAATTCATAATTTCAGATTTTGTATTTTTTCAAGTTTTTGAATATCCTTTTGACTCATTTGTAAATTCTTTCATCTTGTTTGTACATCTTTTCCTTTATTTTCTTAAACATGTAAATAATGGTTTTATAAGTCCTTGTATATTAATATATGACTCAATTATCTGTGTGCTTCCACAGGTTATTTGTATCTTGTTCATTTGTTACATAGCTTTTTCTCTTCATATGTCTCTTATTTTTTTTATTTTATGCTGCACATTATACAGAAAAGAACTATTGGGTCTCCAGAGGCCGCCGTCCTTCAACAGAGAAGGTTTTTAGGTAGGGCAGTTGAAGGATTGACAACTTCAGTCTTCTCCAGATTCAGAGCTAGACTGAGCTTTAGGACTATTTAGTTTTACTCCAGTTTTCCCCTGTTCCTTGGGTGTGGCTTCCCAGGATTGCCACTGTGAGCCTGGTAGGTATTCATCTCCTGAATTCTTAAATTATTTGGCAATTCCTACCTATCAGAAATTACTAGGTTAACTTTCTTAACCATATACATTTTACAATCTGCCAATATCTTGAGGAAGAGATCAGATGTATATTTAAGGCATTTCCCTCTCTGAGTGGGGCTTGATTCCTAAGCACCACAAGAAAAGTGGAAGATTTTATTCAGACTTCTTTCTCAACTTTATATTATGAACAGACTTCCAGACTTTTTGAGATATACTGTTTATTTTATTTTTATGTTTGCTGTTCCAATAATTCTATTTTATATGGCATTTATACACTGTTATTTTTCTTTTGTATTGTATTTTTAACACTTAGATAACTAATTAACTTACCCTGTATCATCATTTGATTTCCCATATATGTAGACCGTAAGAAGAGGACTTGAGTGTGGCCTCAAGTTGGGATTTGTGAAGTGATCTCAGCAAGCACATACAAGAGTGAGAAAACTGAGATTTTTACATTTGTCATCTAACAAATTAACTCGAAACAAAGAAACTTAAAACTGCCATTTTATTTTGCTTTTTAATTTTTATATCAGGGATTTGGAATGGGCTGCTGGAGCCCACTCTTTGGACAAGAGTTATTTGCATTTTTCCCATGTGAAAATGATTTGCTCTTTCCCAATATCCCTCAAAATTCTCATGCAGTTAAAGCAATAATCCTTAGAACATAACCATCCACATCACCTGTAAGAAATGAAAATCTTCAGTCCCACTCAGATTTCCTAAGTCAGACACATTAGGGATTGGGTTCAGCTAATCCTTTTAATAAGCCTTTGAGTTAGTGAGATAGAGTATATCTATTTGTCATTGACTGGGAGTGCAGGGAGATCCAGTGATTGAAGATTCCAAAGTTTCTGGTATTGGCAAATGAATAAATCAGCTCTATCTTTGTAAAACACAATTTTAGGAATCTAAGGAGGTCTGAGGATGTAATGGTTGTTTTATATATACTGAGTTTGAGGTGCCTATGAAGTAACCAAACAATAATGACCCAGCAGAAAATGGGGTATGTGACAAAACACAAATTATAGATTCTAGAATAATCAGCAAACTGTTGAATAAAACTATCAATATGGGCAAGGTTGCTCAAGAAAGGCACTTGGAGAGATAAGAAATTTAGGCCAAACATACAATGTGAGGGCAACCAACACACGGTGATATGGAGAGGGAGCCTGATGAAAGAAAATGAGAAGGGAAGACCAGACTTCACAGTGAGAATCCAGGAGAGATAATCAGTAAGGAAGGAATTTTTTAAAACTCAGGTGTCTTCAGTTCCCCTTCAAACTGTCTTAGATCAGAGAAGACAATTATTTCATTTAAAGTTATTTCATTTAAAGTTATAGGGACATCTAAGGGTGAGGCATACATCAGCCCAGATGCCTTGAGGAGCTAAAAGACACTATTAATGTCCTTTTTGTTCTTGATCTCCCTTAGGTCTGTTTTCCTCAGGATTGGCTCACCAGCAGTCTAAGTATATAATTTTCAGCTTCAAGTTCAGCTGGGAGAAATATTTTGTTTTCACAGCAGCTCCAGGAAATGTTTAGGATTGACTCTGATTGGACCATCAATGAACTGAAAACTGTATCCAGGGGATTCAGTGCTTTCGTTGGCTTGGACTGGGTCATACCCAACCCCAAGAGCCAGGGCAAGTCACCAAAATGACAAATACCTAGAGTTTATGGTAATTCTTCATTGGTTATACAAGCTATTTTTAAGAATGGGGCAGGAAAATACATAAACATGCACCCATAAGATCCATAACAGAAGTAAATAATATAATCAAGGAATAAATGATCAGCAGTGGCAAACCTATAGACAAATTCATGAAAATAGGATGGAGAAATGTCAGTGGATCTCTGCCTTCCCAGATATTTCAAGGCAATTCTAATGAGATTTTTCTCTTCCAATAGCTTCGTTAAATATCATTTTTTTAAAACAACTTAACTTTTGTTCCTTTAATAGTCAAATAGATTAATATTATAACTCTAGAATGTACTACTTTTATAAGTCAAGTTTTATAATGTTGCCTATTAGAGTTGCCTGAAGCATTTTCTCCCAAACGGCTCATTGTCTAAAGGGATATTCTTTGCCAGGATAACTAAAATTCAGCTCTATTTTCAAAATCACCGTTTCAAAAGTTCGTCTTTCCATTCTAAAAGCAAAATAAATTGAAGTATTCCATTTTATATCTTTGAAATTCAAGAGTAAAATTAAATGAACCACAATGAGGACATTTCAATTGAAACCCAAACACGATGGTCAATTACTTCATTATTTTCTTTATCAAGAAATAGCTTGAAATATTCGATATGTTTCATGTATTTTTGGAATTGCATATTTTTCATTACTTCCTTCTTCAATAAGCTTTATTATTTAACAATTATTTAAAACTGAATCCAGTATGTGATTGATGTGCAGGGAGTGGCAGAGAAGAACGTACATTTAACTAGAGTTCCTACCACCGTGATGACAGACCCAGGTTTTGTCTTCAGATGCAGACATGCCATTTTGTAATTTACTTATTTCAACTTTTCTTCTTCCTACACTTGATTGTGCAGCTTTGTTTTTTCAAAGATTAATAGATTTCTTGAGAGGATAAAGCAGGAAGAAAGGAGGTGGGAGAGTGAAAGGGAGAAAGCAGATAAGAGCCTGAAATTGGCTCCCACCTGGGGAGCCATCAGGAAGAAAGAGAAAATGGTTCTGGTTCTTTGTTCTGAGAGCTGTATTTTAAAGGGACAGTGATGCCAGGAAGGGAGGGTACCCACTAGGTGGTATGCTGCTTCCTGATTGGATGGAGACTTGCAATAGGTTTATATATGGATTCTTGGACCTACTAAGGACACTGAGGAAGGGGGCTGAGAGGGGATCTGCATCAAGAGTTCCTTTTGCTCTTAGAATTCTTTTTTGAGACTTAACATTCCTGCTTTTTTAAAATAAAATTTAATGAAGCTGGTGTTGGGTTTGGGTTAGTGCCTTAACTTAGCTTGAAGTAATTTTTGAAAGAATAAGTGTATTGTGTTCTTTCATTGACTACTTCTGGTGGACAAAAGGGTGTACTGGTGGGGGGGAGTTGCTTTGAGCTGAGCAGGGTGTAGTTGGATTTTTGCAGCATTCTCTGTTAGAACAGGTTGATAGCAATGTCTTTGCTGCAACAGGAGTTGTAGTAGAAACATGTTTTCAGAATTTTGCTGGTTGGTTATGGCTGCTATTGACCTAGGGCCAACTTAGTTGTAGATGTTTGAGTGCTACGGACGTGAGTTGGTATCACACCATGATGGTCTCAGGCAGTGGGCCCAAGCCATTAAGTGCATAGTAACTTGAACAACTGTGCTGGTTCAGGGGACAGAGTAACTGGAAGGCTGCTCCCAGTCACTCCTTAAAGTGCTGGAAACTCAAACCTTAATCTGATCTTTGTCCCATGTTTTGGCACCAGTTGTTAGACATGGTGTTGTTAAGAATTCCATACAAGACAGAAAGTCAAAGGTTAATAGATTTATTGAGGGGATAAAGCAGGGAGAAGTAGATGGGAGGGTGAAAGGGAGAAAGCAGGTAGGAGCCTGAAATTGGCTCCTGTCCAGGGAGCCAGCAGGAAAAAAGAGAAAATGGCTCCCAATTGCACAGCTTTTTAAAAAAGATTGATTATGAGTATTATCATTTGTGGTTTTCTCTAAATGCTTGGATTTATTTAAGTAAAATACAAAATGATTTCATAAAATTGAATTGTATGAGTTCCTTGATTTAGTGTATTTAAGTAGTGCTTTTTTTTTTTTTTCAATTTAGCTTCCCATACCCAGATGGGATTTCAGGTGTTACATGGTACTCATCCCTGGCATTTCTTATTACATGCATTGTCATAGAGGGTTGCTCCTTTCTTAACCATCTTCCGTAGCAAAGCAAGAGAGGATGCAGAATGGGAAAAAAATCATTGATCTATCTAAGCATTTGTCATGACCAGGTTCATGAGTCAACTTGGCCAAGTGGTGACGCCTGTTTGTCTGGTTGGGCAAGTGCTGGCCTGTCTGATGCAATGAGAACATTTCATAGAATTCAATCATGATCATGTAAGCTGTATCCACAGTTGATTCCATTTGTAATCAGTCAAGGGGGGTGTCTTCTGCAATGAGTGATGCTTAATCTAATCCTTGGACACCTTAGGAGTATTCAGAAGAGACAGGCTCTCTTCCTGCTGCATCTGGCACGTATCTCCTGTGGATTTCATCCAGATCCTCCATCAGAATTGTCAGCTTCACAGCCTGTCCTGCAGATTTTGAAATCTGGGTTCCCATGGTAACATGAGACATTTTTATAAATTTTATATTTGTGAGTGTTCCCTGTTGAGTCTGCTTCTCTAGAGAACCGTAACTAATACAGTGTTCAAAGAAAATATTTCTTTTGCCTACATACTTTGGAATTGGGACAATGTCAAACCACTGTCTGCCTCTCTGGTTTGTTTGTGTTCAGGCAACTTGATAAGACAACTACACTTCCACACTCAAAAGCTGTTCAGATTGGAGGTCTTTCTAGGGGTGGTAATTGGGTTAGAAAATGAATCATAACATCATCCTCTAATGCAGCTGAGGTTCTTACTGGATTATTAACACAGAAGGAACTTGCTTTATATTTTTTTCCCATGAAACAACATTTAAGTTTTGTCCCAGGTTTTGGCACCAGTTGTTGAATGAATGGATGGATGGTATTTCTTAGAAAAGATATCTCATAGTTTGCCAATGTAATGTAACTATTTAACTTCCACATGCATTATACAACCATTAAACCCCACATAAATTCAGGGTAAGGTGATATTTTTAGGGATACTCATTCAAAGTTTGTCTGTCATGACATTTTATGTTCAACAAGGTAATATTTTTGTTTGATCGTGTTGGTGATGTATAGCCACATTAGACTAGTGATTACAAAGTCTTATTTGATTTCCAATCATTTCTAATTTTTCTCCCACCCTTCTTTTCTAATTGAAAATATCTTTCATTCACCCCAGTTATGATCATATTGAATGTGACTTTCTTTCACAGTGTTTTGACCTTTCTATTTCAGTTAAGACTTACTTTCAGCTCCTTGCAACAAAGACCTGACTTCAGAGGCCTGAGGGATTCATTCTGTAACATAAAAGAGGAGTGGAAGTCAGCTGCCCCAGGTTCAGGCAGTGGTGGCACGAAGTCAGGACCCTCCAGTACCCCTTTGTGTTCTATGTATATAGACACTTCCAGCATGAAATTTCCAGCCTGATGTACTGGAAAGGCAGCAAGAGAACTCAAGCCCAGCACATCCAGTTCCTGGCAAAAGGAACCCTGTCATCGACATATTCCTCCATGTGGGTACCCAAATTCATGAGACAAAGTCAGCCTTTAGAGCAAAAATGAATACAATGCTGAAAGCACCAAGTTTCTTAAAAACAGTAAATAGAACAAAGATATGTTTGAGGTATGCTGAAGTTCCTGAAAAAGAAATGTAATTTCATTATAGGCAGAGAGTTTTTCATATATTGATCTGTAAACCCCTATATAAAATCAGTTTGAGAAATCATTCTTCTTACCATTTGTAACTTTTTTAAAGAATGCCAGACCTTATAAGTCAGCTTGCTTTTCAAAGCTGCCCAAAGTTGTAACAAACTAAAGATGGTCTACAGCATTGCCTTAGTTTCTTATGGCTGCTGTACCAAAGTAACCCAAACTGGGTGGCTTAAAACAACAGAAATGTATTGCCTCATAGATCTGGAGGTTTGAAGTCTGAAATCAAGGTGTCATCAAGGCCGCACTACCTCTGGAGTCTGTAGAGGAGAAACTTCTCTTGCCTCTTCCAGCTTCTGGTGGTTTCCACCCATACTTAGCAGCCCTTGGCAGTATCTTTCCAATCTTTACCTCTGAGGTCCCAAGATGACCTGGATTCTCTCCTGCATCATTGTTCAAGTTTTCTCCATAAATCCATCAGTCATATTGTATTGGGGTCCACCTAAGTTGAGTATGGTCTCATTTAGCTCCCCATCTGAAATAACCCTATTTCTAAATAAGGTCACTCTTGAACTACTGGGTGTTGGGACTTCAATATATCGATTTGGAGAATCGAAATCCAACCCATAACAAGCATCAATGAGTGAGAATTATGAACCCTTTTGCTAGCAATCTTTTGATCATATTCAGCATATAAAAGAATATCACCAGTAATTTATTACTTATTTATGCCATTAACAGTTTAACATGTCAACAACCCTGGCAAATAGATTTATTTCTAAAGTTGCATACTTACTGATAAGATTTATTAAAATATCCATGTCTTTCCATATACAAAGCATGTAGTTTATAGTTATTGAAAATATTAACTAGTTATAAATTCTCAGAAGCTCATAAAATTAATTTACTTTGATGGCCACTGATTCCCCAGTAAATGGCTTATGATGCACAGCAGCATCTTAGTAAAATATAAAGCACTGAAAATGGACCTTCTTTAGTAGAATCAGTGATGTGCTCTATAACAAGGCTGTAAATTTCTCATGATTTGCTAGCATGTTTCTCTCCACATGCTTCTGAATACATATGTTATGAATATGTTAAATATTCTATTCAAATAAAGTGGCCAAAACATCTGCAATCCACATATTCTATCCACATAAGTTTTTCATCCCCTTCAATTATTTGGGGCCAAAGGGAAAAGTTAAATTAACATTCTGAAACCCAAGATGCCTGTGCTTATGCTGATTTTTCATTGTTTCACACTGAAAATACTATTGATTTTATTGTATTTTTTAGCCTTAGTATGTGAGTCTTAAATTCTATAAAGATTTTGTGATGCTGAGGGTACCCTCAAGCCATCAGATATTCACGGTTGTTCTCAATATTTTCTCAAAATATCAACTGACGGAAACCGGGCAATTATCATCTCAACTTAGTTTGGGAATGTAGTGCTTTGATCGTGGGTCTGCTATTGAACTGGGTTACCAAATCAGAAGATTCCTACTCTGAGAATTATCCTGCCTCTAGGTGTATTCTGTTTCACTGTATGCATTTTCAAATGATTCTCCTTTGAATTGCCTCTGAAACAAGCTCGCAGGCAGTGAAGCATCAGCTTAGAGTCAACTATATGGAGCCACAGCCTCCCAAAGAGCCCTGTCTTCATCTGACATCTCACTCTTGAGGAGCCTCCTCCTGGATTTGAGTGATGTCATTTTAATTACCGGACAGCCCAGGTGACCTAAAACTTAACTCCTACTGTCCTTTTCACATGCTCTAGGGCAGAGCTAGTTAACCTCCCTCTCCCCAACCCCTCTACTTCCATAGTCTTACTGTCCAGAAACTGTCAGCATGCCATGGGTGTTTCTTAAATTACTCCTCTACAAGTTTGCCCAACTAAATAGTATATTTTCCCAGAAATAAATTCATATATACATTTTTAGCCAAATGCATGTAAGAGTCATCTATAAAAGTAAGGAATCGGATTTTATTATGGGACATTAGAATCAAGAACTGATTTCTGAAAACTATTGAAACACTTTATAAAATAGATTATAGTGCTTAATTCGTATTGTTCTCAGGGTCTTTATATAATATAATCTTAAACAGAAACCAATGATTGTCCTGTCTCTGTTTCAACTCTCTGAAAATGAACAACTTTCAGATAAAACCTTTGCACAATTCTGGAAATAAACCAACAATCAGAATGCGTATTTCATATACTGAACAAAAAGTTTTCCTTTTCCCTGGCCTCTTCTCCAACTTTGTCTATAGCATTTGTCATATTGAAGAAGATATTCAGTATTAGACTTCTGCAACCTCCAACTGCTTTTGGTGGAAATGCCAAGCACTCAAAGAATAAAAGTGCATTGAGAAAATGCATAAGATCAGCTCATCCCACTAGGGCTGTCAATTTAGATTCTGGTTCCTTTAGCAAAATGGGAAAATAAGCCTCCTTGTCATTTTAGTACAAAGATGAGGGAAGGCATCACTCATTTCACAAATAATAGAAAAACATTAAATTAGATGTTTTGTTCACACTATGTTAATGTTCCCATCCAGGGGAATTTACTATCATCTGTGATTCAATGGCACTTTCAATAAGTATATGTGTTCACTTGCCAGCAATGTTATAATAAGTACCACAGACTGGTGGGCTTAATTAATAGCAATTAATCATTACAGTTTTGGAGGTGAAAAGTCCAAAATCAAGGCGTCATCAGCATTATGCTCTCTACGACGTCTGCGGGCAGCTGGTGGTACCTTGCTGGCTGACTGTCACTCAGTCTCTGCCACCATCACATGGCCATCTGTCCCCTTCCATCTCCTCAATTCACAACCATATCCATATTTCCTTTCCTTATAGAGACTCTCATCATATTGGATTAAGGCCCACCCTGATTCAGTTTGACCTCATCTTAATAGGATATTCTAAGATCTTACTGACAGATGAGTTCAAAGTCGCAGGACTGAGGGATGGGAATTGAACAGGTCCTTGGTCAGGACATTCTCCAACAGCCCCAGTGGGGTATTCTGCTATGGCTATTTAGTTTGGCATCTATGTCCTAATCAACATGATGGTTAGGAGGGAGTAATATATATATATTTACCTCTCCAGCATCTATTTAATAATTGGTATATAAAAATCATCAACAAATGTTTCATGACAAATATTATAAAGTTACCTATATATAATATATTTTTATCCCTGGTTTTTAGACTTTTTAGAGTTGTTTCTAATTTATTTTAGGTAGAGTTAGTATTTCTTATTGATTTAAATTTGTTGCAAAGTTTTGATTTTTTAAAACTTTTATTTTGAAATATTTTCAAACTTACAGGACAATCATAAAAGTAATACACACCACATACAGAAAACTCCAACATATGCCAAAGCCACCAATTTTAACATTTTGCTACATTTTCCATATCATTCTATCAATCCATCAATCTCTCAATCCATCTACCTATCCATCCATCTATATAACTGTTCTTTCTATTTATTTATCAATCTATTTTCTAAACACTAAATGCTGTGCTTCTCGAAAACTTAATACTGCCCTATACATTTTTTAGTGCAAGGATATTCAATTATGAAGCCACCGTAGATGAATTTATCAAGTTCAAGAAGTGTGGCATCTATAGAAAGCTTGCAGTTTATATGCCATTTATTTCATAGGCCCCAATAACATCTTTTTGGACTTTTCTTCATACATTATTAGATCCTAAATCCAGGATCACATTTTGCATTTAATTCTTATCCTCTCTTTAGTTGCTCATTCTTTATTTTACATACATGCACATATTGTAAACTTTCCCATCTCAGCCACTCCCAAGAATACAATTCAGGAGGATTACTCATATTTACACTGTTGGTAAACCCTTAGCACCTTTGATTCCTAAAACTTTATCTCATCAGAGAGAATCCCATTAGGAATTAGCTCCCATTGCCTCTGCCCCACCTCATCGTGGGAATCTGTACTCAAATTTTAGTCTCTATGAGTTTGCATATTCTCCAATATATTTTTTTGTAGTTACAATAGGGCTTAATTTAACATGTTTAATCTATAGCACTCTTGTTGGCCTAGATACCAATTTAACATCAATAGTATATACACAAACTATGTTCCTATATTGCTCTGTCCCCTCCCTTTCATGTAGTACTTGTCACAAATTGAATATTTATACATTATGAGTCCAGAGCCACTGATTTATCATTACATTTTATGCATTTGAACTTTAGATCATGTAGGATGTAAACAGCGAAGTTAAAAAACAAAAATACAATACTACTGGCATTTATATTTACCCATGTCTTTGCCTTAACTGGACATTCTTATTTCTTCATGCAGCTTTGATCTCTTGTCTAATGTCATTCTTTTCAACCTACAGAACTCTCTTTAGTTTTTCCTGTAGGGCCAGTCTACTGGTGACAAACTCCCTCTGCTTTTGTTTACCCAGGAATGTCTTCATCTCTTGTTCATTATTGAAAGACAGTTTTGTCAGATATAGAATTCTTGCTTAGCAGTTTTTGCTTTCAGAAGTTTAAATTTCTCATCCAAAACCATGGAGGCAAGAAGGGTGTGTCATCCCACCCCTTTCTTGCTTCCATGGTTTTGGACGAAAAATCCGAACTTAATTGTTTGAGACTCCCTTAAATGTAGCAACTTAATTCTCTTTTGCAGTTCCAGGATTCTCTGCCTTTGGTATTTGGCAGTTTGATTATGATATGTCTCACAATAAGTCCATTTGGGTTTATTAGGGCAGATACCTATGCTCCCATAATGTGCACAAGGGTTACTCTGTTCCCTCTGGAACTAGGACAAAGGAGCTGTCCTGGAAGCACAGGCCATTTCTGCGCTGAGCTGGTGAGGGGTGGGGAAGGGGTCACCCAGGACACCACAAGATCCTACTGCTTTTAAGTAGCCTTTTTCTTGATTTGATACTCATTTGGCTGCTGCAGTTCTTTAACTGTTTTCTGAAGCTTTGAAAAAGATGTTTCTGCCAGTGTTTGTAGTAGTATCAGCGGTAGTAGTAATAGTAATAATAGTGATAGTAGTTGTGGTAGTTGCATCCATTCCTTGGCAGAATCTATTTATATAGGCATCAGGACCTTTGCCTCTTTGGTAGTTAGATTTCATATTCTATTTTCAATATCTTCAGTTTCTTGTTTGAGTCGTGATTCCCATACACATTACTCCAGTATTATATCTTTGTTCTTGATTTATTTGAAAAAAGATTTGAAAATTTCATTTTAATATGATTGCACCTAATAATACTCACATGATTTTTTAATCTTCTCTTGTATGATTAAAGTTCTGAGCACTGGAACCCATGAATTTTAAGCCTGCCTCCAGAATTCTAGTTTTCTCTGTTTCCTCAATTGTAGAAAATGAAAAATAACAGAAATGACCTTATAGGATTGCTTTAAAGATTAAATGAGTTAATATCCGTGACGTGTCTCGAACAGTGGCAGGCCTAGATCAGTTGCTCCATGAGGATGAGCTGTGACTTTTGCACAGATGACACCTCTTTTCTTCGCTGTTATTTGCAGCCTTTGTTTTTCTCTTAATTAAACTTGTCAAAGGTTTCTTTATCTTTGACCTGATTGATTACTTTTATGTTTGGCTGTTATGGTTTATAATTTATTTCTTGGATATCTTCTGTAGTTTCTTTGCCAGAGGTCTTCGGTGGTGTAGTTAGTTCATTTCTTTATATTTCTATTCTAAGGAACATCCTAAACATTCTAATATTTTTCACATCTATGTTGTTTGTAGTTTCCTTTTTTATTTCCCCTTTAAACCAAGATTACTCAATTTTTTTGTTTTTCACTCTGAAGTGGATAGCGTTTGTTTTCATTGGGGTTTTTCTTGGATTTTTTGTTATGTAGCTCTCATTTTGTAAAATAATTTATCAGAGACTATTGTATTTGTGATATGTTTTGAGGAAATCTAAATTTTGTTTGTGATCTTATTTGCCTTAAATGTGTTTGATTTTTAAAATCCATTGTTGGCTGAATTTGAGTAATTTGTATATGTCTTGTTAATTGTTAGTAGCATTATTTCTTTTACTTATTCAGCACATATTTAATCAGTGCATACCAGGCCAAACTCTGTTCCTGGCAGAGGCCTTGAATTAGATCAGAGTCCATCTGAGGGTTGAAATCACAGCCTCGGTAGAACTCACACTTCATCAGTTTTCTGTTCATTGACAATATGAGGAGTGCAACATGTATCATATTTCTTTATTTTCTCTAATCAACTCAATTTTCCATATGCATTTATCATTCCTACTTGGTGGGAAATTACACCAAGATATTGGGGCAGTGCCAATGAGACAAGACAAGTGTTTGTTAGCTGTCCACAGAGGTCAATGCCGAGCTGTCCATGGTCCCTGTATTCATGCTCCTGACAGGTCCAGAACCCACCGGATACCTGGATGTCACTGGGGAATCTGGGCAAGCATGGTAAATGCACCAAGATGCCCAGCATTTCTGGAGACATGGATAATAGTCAGGTCCAGAGCACAGGGCTCTTCAGCTTTGGACCCTGCAATCTTCTCTTACCAAAGCCCAAGACAATCCCTTTCTAGTCCTCAGAATAGCCCTTCTCTCCTACTCTGATTCAAGCTTATGATTCCTGTTCTGTTAGTGAGTACCATGATGAGTCATTAAACTCAGGGAACAGAATATAATACAAACAACCTCTAAACTGGGCCCATTTTCTTTGAAACAGGGAATTAGCAATTTTCTATTTTTACTTTTTATAGAGCAAAGAATAAGTAAGAAAATCAGAATTAATTTTTCATATTAAAATCTGAATTTATTTAATTTGTTCTAGTTCTCTCTATGATTCTTGCTGTGACTATTTGATTTGTCAATTGGTCTGAAAGGCATGTTAAAGACTTTCCATAGTTGCATTGAAGCTGTCGATTTCACTATGTGTTTCTACTTGGTTTTTTTTGTATGTCTTAAAATTTCAATGTGTAAAATGATTAATGACTACCTTCATAATATATCGACAGCTTTATCAATAAAAAATAGCCCACTTTCATTTTTAATGCTCTTTGACATGAATTCTTTATTTGTATAATATTAAAATGTTACATGTCTTACATTTGCAAGCATTCAACAAATAAGACAGAACAATGTAATTAACTCCTTTTAACCACCACCAACTTCAGGAACCACCCAAATCTTCTTGCCTGTATTCCTTCTCCCCAAGCTTTAAATTTCTCTCCTGGAGTATTTTAAATAAAACCCAAGACCACAGATTATTTCCTTCATAAAAACTCTGTACCTTTCTCTAACAAATAAAAACTGTTTTTTGTGTATCACTACAAGATTAATATTCAATGCTCAAATTCTCCAATTGTCTCAAGTATTGGAACCCAAACCAATTATATACACTACATTTTTTTTAGTGTCTTAACTAGTTTTAGTCTAGAACATGCACCCCACTCTCTCTTTAAACTGTCCTTTATTTCTAAAATAATTCACTTCCTGTGTTTTATGGAATCTCCCAAATTCTGGATTTTTCTTACTTGGAATATATGACATTATTTATAAATAACCCCCATTCCCTGTATTTACTATAAACTGGTATTGAATACAAAGGCTTAGATTCTAGTTTGATTTTCTTGAGTGTTCAAGAATGCATCATAGAGGAATCTGTCTTATTGCATTACATAATTTTCAATGGTTCCATTTTAGTGATGATAAAATGTGTACATGATCTTAGGCATTTTCAGCCTAATCCACCCATGATAAAATTCCCAATCAATCTTTCATTTAGTATCTGTAGTAAACTGCAAAAATGTCCATGATTTTCCACTCTTGCATGGCTTGTACTATGTGATGTGAAGTTTCTCTCACTAAATAAGTCTCACCAAAGAAGCACTTAAATCTGAGATGAGCTTGTGAGTTTTTGGCTGCTAGAAAGTGGTAGCCGCAAAGGTATACTAGATCCAACCTGGGCTTCAAGATGCCTTCATATTCTTATCTCATTCTGGGAAGCCTGCCACCACCAGTTGGGCTGCTAGAGAAGAGCCTGCCAGGAGAAGGACCAAAGTACCTTAGTCAAAACACAGCCAACTAAGTTTGGGGCTAATTTTTTATACAGTAATAACTGAGTGAGGTAAAAATGAGATCTAGAAGTGGGGTGCTTATGTAAAAGAGCCAAAATATGTGCAGCTATTTTTGCTTATTTTCTTTGGTCAATGGTCAGAGGTTTGAAAGTGGCAATAAATTGTTAGCTAAAAACTGGAAAATTGGTGAAAAAAAATTTACTGGAGCAGAGAAAAAGTTATCTCTTACTTTGTATTGGCAACATTAAGCTATTTTAACTTTGAAGTTGTAAAATTACCAATTGAAGTTGGATTTTGTCAAGGAAATATCCAGGCAGAATGTTGAAAGTGCTGTTTTGTTCCTTCTGGTATGTGCTGGTATAGAGGAAGGAGATAAGCTAAAGAAATCATGGCATCCTTGCAAAATCAGAATTTAGAGGAAATATGGAATTTCCAGGGCATATTTCA
The DNA here is from genome assembly GCF_023851605.1 of Tamandua tetradactyla. NCBI lineage: Eukaryota > Metazoa > Chordata > Mammalia > Pilosa > Myrmecophagidae > Tamandua > Tamandua tetradactyla. The sequence continues at coordinate 57,158,332 of NC_135335.1, forward strand.
AATCTCCAGTCTCAACAGCCTATACAAGATTTTTATGCATACATTCAAGTGGTATATATTAAACCAAAGTCATGGAGTGATTATAATATACATCTTTATCTATAATGCTTTTTGCCTTATGATATTGTTTGTAAATTTATGTGGCAGAGGTCCCCAAGATCACTTATTCTATCTGACAATTTTCTAGAATGACTCTTGTTGACTCATCATGTGTATAAACTAACAGCTAATGTTTTTTACTGAGAAAGATTACCGACACAGACAAGGGAAAAAGATACAAGCAGAGTCTGGAAAATCCATGCACAGGACACTGATTTCTCTTTCCCTCCTGTGAGAGGCACAATGAAAGTGTTTCTTTACTAGCAAAGAAATGCAATATCATCTATGTAATGTTTCTGCTGAAAAAAGCTTATTAGAACCCATGGTTTTTAGGGGGTTGAACATATAGGCTTCTTCTGCCTCACTGTATAAAAATTCCAAGCTCATAAGGATTTAATGAGTTTGCATATGTATCCCATTACATCATCACAGTATTCAAGATAATAAACTTTTCCATCACCCCACAAAACTTTCCTTGTGCTCCCTGGTAATCCTTTGCACTCCCCAACCCAATCTCTAAACAATCGCTGATCTATTACTATATATTAGACTGTATGCTCTAGAATTTTGTGTAGATGGAATCATATGTGAATTGCTCTGTTTGTGAACTTCTTTCAATCAGCGTAATTTTTTGAGAAACATATATGATGTCACATGGACCAATAGTTCATTTAAATTGCTGAGTATTATTCCATTACATATATGTGTGTGTGTGTACCATAGCTTCTTTACAGATCCATCTATTCATTGTTATTTTAGGTGTTTACAGTTATTAGCTTTGAGAAATGAAATATCTATGAACATTTGTGTACACATCTGTGTGTGAGCATATGTTTTCTTTTCTCTTGTGTGAAAGCCTATAAAGAAATAACTGGATTGTACGATAGGGCTATATTTAACTTTTTAAGAAACTATTGAACTGTTTTCCAAAATATATGAGATCTACTTTTTCTATATCCTTGCCAACATTGGTTGTCATATTTTAATATTAGCCATATGAATGTTTGTGATAGCAGCCATTCTAATTGTTTAATTTATATTTCCTTAATGATTAATGACATAAAACATCTTTTCAAGTGTCTATTGCCCATTTATGCATTTTCTTTATGATGTGTGTCCATATTTTTATCATTTTTATTAGGTTGTCATTTTTATTTCTTAAATAGTAGGGGTTCTTTATCTATTTCCCATATATACATTTATATTTATATATATATAAAGAATTTATATATTCTGAATCCTGAAAATATTCTCTTCTACTTTGTAGCTTGCCTTTACATTTTCATTTTATTAGTGGGATCTTTAGAAGAGCACACTTTTTTCACTTACATTTCTTCTACTGTTGGAATTTTCTGTACATTACATAAGATACTTTTCCCAATGCAAGGACACAAGGACTGCCTTCTATGTTTCTTTCAAAAAGTCTTATAAGTTTAGGTTTTACCCTTAGGTCTCTGTTTCATTTCTTTTTTAATGATGTCATTTCACTGTCTTGTGGCTTCCATTATGTCTGTTGACAACACCAGCTGTCAGTCTTATTCTTGCTCCTTAAAGTTAATGTGTAATTTTATTTCTTGCTTTACAAATTATCTCTTTATCTTTAATTTTCAGCAGTTTTACTATGCCATGTTCAGGAATATGGTTATTTTGTATTTAAGCTTCTTGAGTTCACTAAACTTCTAGAATCTGTGAGTTGATTTCTTTATTGGTTTCTACCTCATTCTCCCTCTTCTTTTCTTCTGGGATTCTAAATACATGTCTTAGTTTTCTAGGGCTACCCTAAATAAAGTTCCACAATCTGGATGGCTTAAAACAACAGATATCTAGATCTTACTGTTCTGGAGGCTAAAAGTCTGAAATCAAGGCATAAAGCCATGGTTCCTCCGAAGTCTCTAGGGGAAAATCTGTTCCATGTTGCTTTCCTGGCTTCTGGAAGGAAGTTGTCTGCCAGAAATCCATGGCAGTTTCTGCCTCAATCATCATAAGGTGTCACCCCCACCCTCCTGTGTTTCCCTAGGTAAAATTCCTCTTCTTATTAGGGCATCAGTTATATTGGAATAAAGGCCAACTCTACTCCAGTATGACCCCATTTTATCTTATCTAATCCCATCTATAATGACTCTATTTCCAAATAAGGTCACATTCTGAGGCATTGGATAAGGATAAGAACTTCAACATATTTCAACAATTCAACTATAATAACAGGACATTCAAGTTGACTATTTCCCTCATTTGAGGATTTTAATGATAGTAGCTTTCAGAGAAGATTCATTCTAACCAATGGCAGTCAGCTAGAGTAGAGCAAATCATGTTAATCCAATTTGGAACTGAGCTGACTCAGATTTGGGTCAAAATTTCGAAAGCTTCTGTGAACTTCTGATTCAGCCCTTCTGATACTCTATTGCTCTTCAAATGCCAAAGTGAAGGCCTTTGGAGTTTACAGGGTTCCACACCTGGCATAGGAGCTCAGCCACATTTTCTGCCTCTTTTCCATTGGAATTCTAATGAAAACTGCCTTCTGCTATCCAGCAGCTACTTGATTAGCTCTTCAGGTTCTCGACATGTGCAGTTTAAGAATTTTGCAAATGTTTAAATAGGTCACACAACAAAGTGAATACTCACTACCAAGCACTTTCCTTTTCTAAGGATTTTGGCCTCTCAAGCATAGTCTACCATTTTGATTTCAATTATCCCTTTGACATAAAATCTTAGAAGAATAATCATGGGGGAAAGTCTTATGCTAATAAAAATTTTGACACACATTGCTAAATTTTCCTTTAAAAAGGTTGAATAAATTAACTCTCAACAAAATATACTGCAGAAAAAAAACACATTTATTTGGAAAGTGGATATTTCTATAGTCTCGTGCATCAATATAGGCAATAAGTGAATTTGTGCAAAACTGAGTGTATGATTCTGTCCTCTAAACATTCCTTCTAGAAACCAGAATAGAAATGAGGTGTCAGATCATCTTTTTTGGCTTCATATGAAAAGATAAAATAGATGGCTCTCCTTGAAGAATTCTGAGCATCATATAGTGATTGCTATAAATGGAGCATTAGTTATTATAACAAATAATATTTTTGCAGAGAATTTGTAATTTCACTTATATCCCTCAGCAATAAGAGCAAGGTTTGTTTTGTACCCTTCACCATTTTGTATGTATATTTCTACTAAGGCAACAACAATAGTTTCTGTGTTTTAATAGATTCTTAATAGTTTGGAGGTTGGAATTCTACTAGATCATGTACCTGCAACACAGCTTCTGGTCCACTGTGGGTATTTAACACAAGGGTATTGAAGTCCACATTCTTGAAGGATGTGGACTTGACAACATCAATAAAATCTTTAATCTCCAGTATGTCAATAAGAATCGCTTATTATTATTTATATTAGTATTCCATAAGTGATGGATAAATTCCTCTTCTATTGGTCAGAAAACTTTATCAAAGCATCTAAGACATGGAAAGACCTGGCTAGGTTCTCAGGTAAGTACTGACTAAAAAAAAATCATACAATTATTTTTAAATGATCTGATTAAATATACTTTCATATGTACACATATTTTAAAATATAAGGGTCTATTATTGGTAGTCCAGCTACAATCCAAATAGGGAGGAACTATTCTTCTTACAATAGTAAAACCAAAATTTAAAGTAATTCTGTGAATCATTCAAGATTCATGCCCTACAGTTTCCAGGTCTATAAAGACTTCATGCATATGAGCCTGAGAACACACTGTGACTCATGTTAAATAGAAAACAGGACCCAGATCACATATCCACCTTTATAAGTACAGGAGGGAAGTCTGAGGAATTATTTACAACTGCTTCACTCTCATCTCTCTGTCTGGATTCTCCTTTGTTCCACCATAAAATTTGCATGGCCTGTCACCTCCATTTTATTAAATATTTCTGCTTGTCTGGCTTCTCCATGCTGCAGAGCTTCAGTCACATCCTTACCAAAGTTCTCTTCAAGAACACATTTAATAGAGCAATGGAGTCCACACCACTGGTAAAACTATTGTCCAAAATGTCATACCCTAAAAATTTTAAATGATCAATTTACTATTTATATTTCAGCCATAATTTTAAAGGACCTCAACTTCACTTATTTTATTAGATTAAAAAGGCCTCCAAATTCTCAACAACTTACTGTTCGAAGGGATAATGATTCCACTAACATATAGGCATTTTGCAGAACTAAAGTGAAACAACAGCTGTTCTTAAATCTTTTGCAAATAACTATCTCAACGATGTTAGGGGTAGAGTGTGTCTTGGCACTTATTCAACTTGGTCAACATTTACTCCCTTTCTAAACCAGTTAAAAGTACAATTTCAACTGTAAAAATATTTTCCCTCATCAAGTTGAAAATAATGGTGCACATTTAGTATTTAAATCTGCTGTAAGTAGCATTATGAGCCATAGAGTGTAGGGATCAGTGAGAAGTAAAATGAATATGTATATAAAACAATGTTGCCGAGATTGTTTTCTAAATGTATTTTCTGAGAAATTGAGCATAACTATCTATTTCACACTGAAATTATTACTTAATTTTGTGTGTGTAAATTTTATTGCATTCATATAATATATACACTTTGGTACATAAAGCTTGTTCATTTAATTTTTATTATAAAGAATATTAATGCATCAGTATTAATGGATAATAAGAATGAGCTACAAAGTATTTCATTTATTTTTGGTTTTGCCTCATCTTTTATCTATCTATCCATTCATTCATTCATTTTTATTACTTATGTATTTTTTATCTCTTTTCTCTACATTTTAAACTGTGGTTTTAATGCCATTTCCTTATCCCTTGCTACTTAAGCATTCATGTACTAAGACTAAATATACTCATTAATCTCCATAGTACCATTATGACTACAAAATTTTAATATTAACGCAATACGCTAAACTACAGTACATTTTCAAGTTCCATCATTTGCTCAATAATATCATTTCGAGTATTTTCTTTTCACCTAATACAGATCTATATCATGTTCTATGTAATATGTGTTGCTCTTATATGTTTTCTTTTTGGTCATTTTTAGTCTGAAGAGTTCTTCAGATTGCCCTCACCTTTCATGACTAACATTTTGAAGGATGCAGATCATAAATTTTATAAAATTATCCTCAATTTGATTTTGACTGATATGTTCTCATGATTTGATTCAGTTCATGCCTCATCGGCTTGAATAGACATGATGACATGCCCACAACCCGATGTCCGTCACCTAATTTGATCACCTGTTTGAGGTCCTATCTGGTCTCTCCTTTCTATAGCTACCATTTTTTCTTTGCAACTTCCACAGTGAGAACTCTATAACCCTAACTCATCACATTTACCCATTTGCTCAATTCTATAATATGCATAAAGTAACTTAATAATCAACATTCCTATAACACTACACACATGCACACATATGCACACAAGTTAATAAAACATTTTAAGATTTATTTCTTGTGATTCAGATAGAGGAAAATGGGTTACTGTATGACGGGTGACATTTAAAAATAATTTTGATAATCTCTTCTAATTGAAATCTACAGATGCAGACTTTTATTGTATAGATTTTAAATATTAATTTCCCTTCACCTGATTTTGTTACTTATTGTTAAAATATTTCATTTCATTGCACTATATGCATCATAGCAAACTGATGAATCAGTTGACTATTGCTGAGTAAGAAGCCACCTAAAACAGGAAATATTTCATTAGCTAATGATTCTGCAGGTGGATAATGTAGGCTGGGCTCAGCTTGGTGGCTCTGCGAATCCTGACTTGGCTGATTCATATACCTGATTAGATACGGGCTGGCCCAGGATGATTTCATTCATATGCATATTCATATGCATAGCTGGGGAATGATGGGGTACCTGGGGTATGAGTTTCTATCATCTAGAATGAAAACCGAGATTGTTGACATCATGTTTTTATCACTGACATCATGCTTGAAGTCTCCAAGAGAGTGAACAGAGTGTACAAAACCTTTTGAAGCCTAGGTTTAGCATTAACTTGCCTTCTTTCTACCACATTCCATTAGCCAAAGCAAGTCATAAATTAGCCTGGATTTAAGGGGTAGAGAAATAATCTACTCTACCCCTTAAAGAAGGATATGGATAAGGAAAGTTACATTAGAAATTACATGGATACAGGGGCTGATTTTGCAATCTACTGCAGTTACTTCAAGGCTTTCTCAGAGTGTGGTCTAAAATCAAACAAACAAAAGAAAAATATAAAAGGAAATGTTTTACTTTACTGTAAATTAATTGATGCGTATGAAATGGTATGAAAATATACGTGTCACTCATGTGGCATTTGGCTTCTGATGACTTTTACAATCACTGCTCTCTTTCTGAGTGCATACTCAGAAATCAAATATCAAAATGGTTCATACCTTAGTTGGGTACATTTGAATGGTAAGGTTCCTAGGGAAAGACTGAGGCTTAACTTCACTGTTAACCATCTATAACTAATCAAAAGGAAGTGTCACTGTGTTATCTGTGTGAACATTTAAACTTAAAAGATCTTTCAGTAATGATTGCATGAAATATAGTGAGAGACTGAAAAATCTCTAGTATATAAAAACACCCATTAAACTTATTCCTTCTCATTGTTTGGTATATGTTTACTTTTAATAATGGAATTTTTATCTGTATAGGTTATTTTCATATCATGAATAAATTCAAAGATCATTAAAATAAATGTCTGTAACATTTGAGAGCAATTTATTTAAAATAATATAAAACTAGTCAAAAGTTCATTATCTTTTACTATGCTGCTGGTGATAAAAAGTAGTCCAGACATTCCCAGTTAAAGTCCCAACTAAAATGTAGCTTTGTAATAATTGTTAATGTTATTTTTCAAATCAAACCCAATCTGAAATATCTCCAATCAAAAGCCATCAAGGAAAAATCAAAGCATAAAGCTGAGCTGTCTTAAGCCACCTTCACATCTTTTGCTGGAACACAGGCATGGGGCATACTTTCCACTCATGTTTGCCCACGATCTTCTATTTGACAATATTTAAATGTTTGTCTCTCACCTCTGTAGATTTCTTTTTTTCTTCCTACATATATCAGGAAAAAAATGAAATCTAGCATTATTTTTTAAAGGAAAGACCTGGTCCATGAGATAAAACTTTAAAAGTCATTTCTTATACTTTTTAAGAGTAGTTTAATAAGAAAGGGATTTGAGGTTGAATGCATGGTTCTGGGAAAGCTCATACTGCATGTGTAAGATATTTGAAGAGCTTAAGGGAGAAAAAAATTGGAATTTTACATAGGCCCTACAAAAAAGAAAACTAATAGTGAATGGTAGAATAGATACAGAAACAGGAAGAACTTTCTAGACCACTTTCATATAATAGTATGGCTGCCACAGGTCAGAGGAGTTATATGTCAGTAGACAAAGACCAATAGGAGTGCATTGGCTGAGATGTCAATGATATTCACACATCTTTCACTAGTAGAAATCCCACATGGGATTTAAAATGTTCTGATCGGGCCTAGTATGTTTGTGTATGTGTATGTGTGTGTGTGTGTGTGTGTGTGTGTGTGTGTGTGTGTGTGGTAGGTGGGAGGGTATTGAAAACATCAGCTGATATATCACTTACTGCAAATAACTTGGATTCTGTAATAAAGAGATGATGTTCCTGTTACACTAATATATTCTGCTTCAAAGGAGAGAACAGTGCAAGGTCCCTGCGCAAGGATGACAAGCAAATTCATGGAAGTATTCCATATTTTTAAAAGAAAAATAAAGGAAAAATTTGTTATGATGTCTTCTCTATCAGTATAAACACATTTTCCTAAAGCTGTTGCTTCTTCGATTTCTTTTTGTAGTTTATGACAGGTGCCTCCATTTTTCCTCTGAGGATGAAATAGGAAAAGTGGGCTTGTCTTTAACTGACATTAATAGGTAATTATTTTATTTCTTTGCATTTTAGCCACCAACTCTTGGCTCTTCATGAAGTCCATTGGGTTAGCCTCAGGAGTTTGTCAACCAGACTAGAGAGACATGTTATAATCAGGCAGTCATATCCCAGTATGATCTTTTGCATAATGTCATTGATTTGAATTCTTGTTGGCCAGTGTGCTGGTCTGAATCTGTGGTGGACCCCAGAAAAGCCATGCCCTTTGATTCTCATTCAATATTGCTGGGTGGGAGCATTCTGATCATTTCCATGAAGATGTGACGCACCTAATTGGGAGTGCTAATTTTTGATTAGATGATTTCCATGGAGGTGTGTCTCCACCCACTGAAGTTGGTGGGAGTTGCTTGCTGGAATCCTTTAAAAGGGGAAACATTTTGGAGAGAGTCACTTTTGGTAGAGCCATGTGAAAGCCAGCAGACTCCACCATGTTCGCCATGTGCCCTTCCAGCTGAGAGAGAAACGTTGAACATCGTTGGCCTTCTTGAACCAAGATATTGTTCCCTGGATGTCTTAAATTGGACATGTCTGTGGACTTGTTTTAATTGGGACATTTTCTTGGCCTTGGAACTGTAAACTAGCAACTCATTAAATTCCCCCTTTTAAAAGCCATTCCATTTCTGGTATATTGCATTCCTGCAGCTAGCAAACTAGAAGAATTTCAGTAACCAAGTCTCAATTCCTCTCCTTAGCACAACTGTTGTCTGGTGTTCTGAGGCTTGCAGTACCCTAGGTCATCATCGTGTTTCTGATTTTTGAGAAATAAACAGTGTATATTACTTGTACATTTTACAGATTTCTTGGTGACGAGTGTATGTATTTGGAAGTGGAGTGCTGCTGTTTTGTGTTCCTCTAGGACACTACTGCATCAAGGGTTTGGAGGCTGTTCTTAAGATGCATATGCCTTACATTTATAGAATAATTTCCAAAGAAATATACATGCATTGAACATATCAAAACTTATATTCAAATATCCCATGAATTTTTCTTCATTCATACCTAAATATTTTTGGTTACTTTTTAGGTTAACAAAAAATCACATTAATTTGTTAATAATTTTATATCACCATAAACTGCACAGGAAAGAAAAAAGGAAGCGACTGAGAGAGGAAAAATGGAGATGCTCGTCATAACCTACAAAAAGAAATTGAAGAAGCAACAGTTTAGGAAAATGTGTTCATACTGATAGAGAAGACATCATAACAACTTTTTTCTTCCTTTTTCTTTTAAAAATATGGAATATTTCATGAATTTGCTTGTCATCCTTGTGCAGGGACCATGCTAATATTCTCTGTATCGTTCCAATTTTAGTATATGTGCCGCCGAAGCAAGCACTCATAATGACTTTTAATCTCAAATAAAGTTCACCCATTAATAAATGCATTTCTAAAAGAAAGTCGGTCAATAACAGGAATGAGTTTTTTAATTCTGATATTTATATATTAAGATGTTCTAGATAATTTAATACATAATGAAAATGTACTCACTTTACTGCAAAAGCAATACCAGTGTAATTTCTTAAAATTGCGTGCAGTAAACATGATTTACTTTTTTCTTAATGACGAGGTTATTGCTATGAAAATCGAAGTGTATGGTGTCCTGAGAGTTATAGACTTTTGAAATGTGGCAGCACTCTCATTCATTTTGTCTATCTCTTTCTACTCTTGTGCACTAGTCCCACAGCCGAGTCTATCTCCCCAAACTGAGTCCTCTAGCTGTGTTTTGCCTCCCCCCAAATCTTACTGGACATGACTTTATCAAATACAAGTGAATATAATCAACCTTGCTTGTTAATTTGTCTGTGTCTAATCTCAAATGACTTCATTTCATGCCCCCCCCATATTTCAGTCTAATTGTCTGTCAAACATTACAGTGAAGACTTCAGAGATGCAGTTCGATATTTCACTGTGGGCTTCATAGGAGAGATTAAGAATGGGGATTTACATTTGAGGGTCACCAATATGAAGATAATATTGAATGTCAGAGGGGAGAATACTCTAGGTCACTCAAACATGTAGATGTGGGTGGGGACGGGGCCAGCAGAGGAGCCTGCCAAGGACTGGCCAGTGAGAAGAGAGGAAAACCAGGAGAATGAGTTCCCAGGGAAGTCTATCAAAATGTATTTCAGCAAGGAATACATTTGATAGGTCAATGAAAAACAGAACAGAAGACTAACCTTTGGACTTGCTAAGATGATGATCAATGAAGACTTTGAAAAGATCCATTGAAATGAATTTTTGGAGATGAAAACCTACTTGAGGTGAGTTGAGAAGAGAATAGAAAATGGAGGACTAGGGGCAGGGACAGCTAGTATAGATATGCCTTCCAAGGATGTTAACCATGAAAGGCAGCACAGAAAAAGAGCAGTGGCTGCAGGATGTTATGGGACAAAAGGGGTGTTTTGTTTGTATGTTTATTTGCTCAATTTTGAAAGTGGGACTTCTCAATGGGAGTGATTTTATTGAGTTGGAAATTTTGAGAATTAAATAGAGAGGGGAAAAAATTCAAGGAACAACTCTGAATAGAAGAGATGGAAAGGGATCCAGCAAAGAAGTTTCTGGTCTTAAGTGAAAGAGAGAGAAAGAAAGAGAGGGAGGGAAGGAGAGAGGAAGGAAGGATGGAAGGAAGGAAGGAAGGAAGGAAGGAAGGAAGGAAGGAAGGAAGGAAGGTAGGAAAGAAGGAAGGAAGGAGGAAGGAAGATTCTATTGCAACACTAGGAGGCAACTTGTGCAGAAATAGATCCTGTTAGCTTTGGATGTGGGAGAGTTGGAAAAGTGAGGTAATTCTTATTTGGTTGCATTGTTATAATCCATCAGGTAAGATGCAAGGTAGTCTGTTGAGATAAAAGTTAGGAAGACAGTATTGGATGTTCGATAAGAGAGGAGATCATAAATAGACACAAAAGGGCCATGAAGTGAAGTCACAAGAAAGTGCAGGAGATTGATGTGTGATATTGAATGTCCATTTGAGATTTGTGGTCAAATTTAAAATCTGTGAGCAGGATTTTGTGAGTTTCTCTTGCTGTTCACATGCAGGTGCTGAGAAGGCAGAGAGTTTGGTTTTATCAGGATTGGGGATAATTGGGATTTTGATAGATGACCTTAACAGTGGTTGAGAGCAAAAAAAAAGTAATTATAGGTATTATAGAATCAGACAAAATAATCTAAGCTGGACAAGTAGGAATTTCAGGATATGAGAAGTAATGGACAGTGATAAAAAAAAAAGTCAGTGAATTTTGATGTTGTATATTGGTATAAATGAGCTAGAAGTGGGTATTAAAATGTCACTATGGTACAATTCTTAATTAAGGCTATTGTTATGAATGTGTCCAAGATGTAGACACTGGAAAAGAGAAGCAGAGTTGAGAATGCAAAGAAAAATAAGACACAATGATACAAAGGGTATTGGGGCCCCCAGATTTTTTCAAGTCATGGTGAACTTAAATAAAAAAAAAAAAGAATGTCTGGACAGCACATTGGAATAAATGGATGATAAAGCTTTCCCAAGCCCTGTCCAATATCTCTCAGGCATGCCACAATAGTGACGCTCTCGTGAGGTACCAGCATACAAGAAGACATCTTTCAAAGCTCTGATCGACTTGATATTGAAGTTATAAGATATAAGAAACAGGATTCAGATGATTGGAAGATACAGGATCTAAAGTTATCATTATCTTTTCATACAATGTTCATTCTGATTAGAAACAGAGCAGTAAAAAGACAAAAAAAAAAAAGATTTTGTCTGTACCCTTGCTTCCTACTCTTCATTCTGGTTATCAAAAAGTTGCCTTATTCAGGGACACAGAGCCACTGTAAATGCTAAAAGCCTACTCTGCTCTAAATAGAGTCACACCTCTGACATGAAGGAATTTTTTTTTCACTTTTACAGTTCTCATTTAGCTGATGCCTAGAACTTTCTTAAGCTAACTTGCATCTTCTAGAAGCTCTCCTGGGTTCTCCCCAGGCTCCTCAAGTGCCCGCCAACTCCAGCTTATATAAAGTGAGCAAAGACCCTCCTTTTCTGACTGCTCCCTATGTGGATACCGGTTCTCTCTCCCATTCTATGCCTCCTCTCCCGGCCAGAGTCCCCTCACCTTCAGAGGTGGGCCTACTCGGTAGGATTAAAAAGGGGTTTGTGGTAGTTTGAATAATGTACCCTTGCACAACATGTTCTTAAACTTTGTTCATTCTTTTGGTACCTTTTAGTTGAGATGTTCCCAACTGAATAAGGTTGGACCTAAATCCAATTACTGGAAGATTTATGAAGAGAAAACCACAGAACCCAGAAGAAAAAGAAGACATTGCTAAGTCCATTGGCATGTGGCAAGGTCCCAAGGATCTCTGACAGCCATCCCCAGAACCCCACAGCCTTTTTGAGGAGGCATCACCTTGCTAGTGCCTCAATTTTGGGCTCCCATAGTCTAGCCTCAAAACTGTTAGCCAATAATTCTCATTTTATAAGTGAACCCATCATATGATATTTTTTTTTAACAGCTGAGTAACTAAGTTTCAGGGACCGTAATGTAGGGTGCTTCTATTACAAATACATAAAATAAAAAACTTCTTTGGAATTGGATAATGGGTAGAAGCTGGAAGAATTGTGAGGTGCTTAATAGAAAAAGCCTAGATTCTTTGAAGAGACTTCTTTGTATTTTTCTTCTTTTTTGTTTGTTCATTTTTTAAAAAAATATTTTTAATGATAAATTTTAACATGCAAACATACCATACATAGTTTACAATCATGGTTTACAATAATATGGATGTTAAAGGTGCTTCCAGTGAGTTCTTAGAAGGAAATGATAAATGTATTACTGGAAACTGGGGAAAAGGTGATCCTTGTTATAAAGTGGCAGAGAACTTGGTGCAATTGTGTTCTCACATCTGCTGGAAGGCAGAACTTGAAAGCAATGAACTTGGATAATTAACTGAGGAAATTCCCAAGCTAAGTTAGGAAGATGCAGCCTGGTATCTCCTTGCAGAAACCAGTCCACAAGGTGATGTAATAGAAAGAGTGTCCTTTGATGTCAGTCATAGACTGGAATTCTATTTCTGCTTAACCTCTTATGAGCTGTATGATATCAGTTAAGCAACTTACTTCTCTCATTTTAAGTTGTCTTGCCTGTAAAATGGAGAGAATTATATCCAATTCATGGAGTTTGCATGTGAATTAAAGTAGGTATTTCTGTAAAAAGCCTAGAAGAGAAAAGGGCATTCAATGATCTGCCAGTAAATATGCCCACAGATCTCAGCTCATCTATTTCCAAGTATTCTGAAAAATGATTAAACTTTAGTGTGTATTTAGATGAATGAGTAAAATGTGTTTACCTTATTGTATACTAATATTTCTCACAATATTTTATAAATTTGTTACATGTTGATGGAACTATGTTTCCTTCTGTTTCCCCTTTTTCCTTTACTGTTTTCAGTTCCTCCATTATTTAACACTGTTATTTTAGTTTCTTTACTTTCTTAAGTCCCTCTATTTTTACAAATTGATTTAACTGGTGCAGCAAACTTAAGAAAAGTAGATGATAGGATAAATATAGTCTTTTTTTCCCGGGTGTACTTAAACTTTTAGACAATATCTCTGTTAAAGATTGAGTCATATTCCCCACAAAAGGCATGTTCAAACCCCATCCTTGACATGGCTGGAAACCCATTTGTAAATGGACCTCTGAAGGTGTTATGACATGCTCAAACTGAATGAAAGTGGACCTTAATCAAATATGGCTCAAATCCTTATAAGCAAAGGAAACTGAACACAGAGAGAAGTCACAGGAAACAACCAGAAGCTGGAATTCAACAGAACCTAGAGGAGAAAAAAAAAAGATGCCACCATGTTCATTTCCATGTGATGGAAGAGCCACCAAATCCTAAAGACTTTGGTCAGCCAGATGGTACAAAGCCTGAGAAGAAGCAAACCTTCTAGCCTCTGAAACCATGAGTAAATTAATTTCTCTTGTTAAGCCAACCCATTGCATGGTATTTGTCTTAGCAGTTGGGAAGCTTAAGGTCTATAAAAATTTAAATCATGGGAAAATACGCTTATGACCTCAGAAAAATGACACTATTTCTTATTTGTTGAGGACCACCAATTTGTCATCCACTGTTTTGGTTATCTATATTGTGGATATTTTTGTCATTCAAGGTGAAGAAACTGTGGTTACAAAAGACGAGCATCTGCTCAGGATTATAAAAACACTATGAAATAGGGAGGAAGATTTTAGTTTAGAAGGAAATTTTACATCATCCAAAGTCTATGTTTTTTCCACTATGCAAAAAATCCAGAAAGATTATAGGAGATTAGTTAATAGGCTCTTGGGCTCCTTATTGTCCTCTTACTCTGAAACTGTGTGTTTGTGTGGATGAAACAGGATATCTGTCATTTATATCCCTAGCACTTGATAATACTTAGAGGAACAGGAAAGAAAACTTAGCAAAACCCCGCACTGCCCTGAATTAAGTTAGCCATGAACTTTCCAAAGTGGCAGAATATATATATATTTTTTATCTAAGCATCTTGGGAATGACTGATATTTCTTTTGTTCAGATAACTGGAAGTGATTTTTTTTTATTATTGTTTTTTATTAAAACTACAAAAATACTTTTATTAATACTTTAATTAATGCTAATATTAAACTCTTGATTACTACTATATCAATATATATATTTTTTTTTTTTTACATGGGCAGGCATCAGGAACCGAACCCGGTCCTCTGGCATCACAGGCAAGCATTCCTGCCTGCTGAGCCACCGTGGCCCACCTATATCAATATTCTTAATAGTACCTAATCAATACTAATTAGATTTGCTGTTGTATTTCCATCCTTTCACAGCCAGAATCTACTTAGCTCTTTTTTGAACATGAGACATATGTGGGAGGTTAAATTTAAGTTTTATAACAGTGAGTCCTATGCTTGTCTGAATTTTTGTGTTTTCTTCATTTATAAAGAAATTCACTATAATTTCATTATTCCTAAAGTCACATTATGTAACTTGAAGAACTAATTTTGGTCTCCAAAATTACCGTTATTTTTTTTTAATTTAACAATCAATTGACCAGAAAAAAATAAACATTGACACTTAAAGATGTCGATGACTATTGGTCAATTGCATGGAGGCTTTGGCTCAATGTACCTACATTAAAGCACTTTGCTATTCATAATATATTGCCAGTGAACCTTTTCAAAGGTAGTGCTGATACCATAATATGCTTCTGTTTCTAACTGAATGTATAATAGCTTCAAACTACTCTAATTTTAGCTTAGCAGGGATAATATTATACGCTCTTAAAATCAATATCATAGATTAATTTCACCCACAAGGAGTTTATAATCAAAGAGAATACATCTTCCTTGATGATAACCTGCTGACTAATTGATGTGAAGGAATGCCTACTTCTTATTTGAATTTAACCTTAAATAATCAGCCACGTTTCCTTCTTCAGACATGGATGGTGCTGTCATCCACGTGCCTAAAATGGAAAGAAAAGGAAAAAAAAATGAAGAAAAGTTGATGATCACTACTTTAGTTACTAATTCTAAAAATAATATGTGTATATAACAGAAAATTTAAAAATAGAAAAAAGTACTTCCTGATGTTTAATGTGTGTTGCAACCTTTAGCTTCACTTCTGCTCAGGAATTACATTATCCTAAAAAATATACCATATTTCATCTAATCCAAAGATACCTGGGCCTTGTTGTCTAATGATACAGTGTTTCTTTATACCTTTCCCTCTCCTTGAAACAAACACCAAACCATATGAGGAGTTTTGGAAACTTTGTCCTTTGCTTGATTTCTAGAGAGAGAATGATCAGAGAAAATGCCCAGGTGAACATGAGTATATTCTTCTTTGGAAAAGGATGTGATCCAGAGGCAGGAGAATGTGTTCATGATACTAATAATGAAAGTCTAGTTAGCCTTGTTAATAATATGAATATTGTCTTTGATTTCTAGCTGTACATTGTGATGGATACGCTTTATATTTATAATGCCTCAAAAGACCAAAATGGTCCAGGATGCCATTTCCCCACAGAATATTTTTTAATATCTACCAAAAATTAGCAAACCCAACTTCCACAAAGCTTCAGAAAACCATTAAAGGGTGGCAGTAACTAGGCGAGTGCTGAATCAAAAACATACAGCTAATAAAAACAGTGGAAGAAGGTCCTTCTGGCTTATTACCCTCCCAAGCATGGTTTGTAGCCAGCCTGTGCTCCCACTGTAGGCCCCTGACCCTATTCCCAGAGGGAGCTGGGTAACACAGATGCACATATTAGGATGCCTGCATTTCAGTACCAATATATCTGGTGTTAGACAGAAAGAGTAAAGAGGAAATTCATCCAAGTCTCACCCTCCCAGGACTTTCTCTGTAGGTAAAGGAAGGTTGAGCACAGCTAAAGTGGTTTGAGAAACAATTGAAAAACAATTAAGTCAAAGCAGCCTGTGGTAAAGGATTGCCAGTTCGAAGACATCCCAGGAGGGGAGGAAAGTGTATTTCAAGGGGAATAGAGGGAACATCCTGATTCTTGTGAGCAGGCGAATTCCTAAGACCACGACTGAGACAAGCCCAGGACAAAATACAGATTCAGAAAAGACAGAGAGGACCTGGCACTTCACTTTTGCCTTGGGCGGAGCTTCTTGTTAGAAGAGCTGAACTCTGAAGGAGCTTTGTCCAGTGAAGAGCCAATTTGCAAAGAGAGTGTGAAAGGAGTTTTTTTTTGCATTGGTCAGTTTGTTTTTGTTAGCTCAGAACCTCAAAGATATCCATCTGCAAAAAAATGCAAGTAGACCCCACCTCATACCACATGTAAAAATTAAGTCAAATGGACCCGTGACCTAAATATAAGAACCAAAACTATAAAATTCCTAGAAGAAAATACAAGGAAACATCTTCAGGACCTTGTGTTAGGCAATGGTTTTTTTAGACTTCACACCAAAAGCATAAGGAACAAAAGATAAAAATAGAAAATTGGAACTTCACCAAAATTAAAACTTTTGTGTATTAAAGACCTTCATCATAATAGTAAGTAACAATCTATAAAAGTGGAAAAAATATTTGGAAACCACATATCTGACATGGGTTTAATATGCAGCATATATAAAGAAATCCTGCAACTTGACAACAAAAAGAAAAAACAACCCAATTTAAAAATGGACAAAAGACTTGAATAGATATTCCTTCCCAGAGTTGCTGTACACATGGCCAATAAGCACATGAAAAAAATTCTCAACATAATAGTCATTAGGAAAATGCAAATCAAAACCACAAGAGATTATTATTTCATTCCTACTAGATGCTACTATTGTTAAGAACAGAAAATAACAAGTGTTAGAGAGGATGTGGAGAAGCAGGAACACTCATGCATTGTTGGTAGAATGTTCAATGAAACAGCAGTTATGGAAAGTAGCTTGGCAGTTTCTCAGAAAGTTAAGAATAGAGTTACCTACCGTATGACATAACGATCCCACTTCTAGGTACATACCCAGAAGAACTAAAGGCAAGGACATGAACAGATACATATACACCAATGTTCATAGCATAATTATTCACAATTGCCAAAAGATGGGAGAAACCCAATGTTCATCTAGAAGAAGGGATAAATAAAATGCTTATATACATACCATGGAATATTATTCAGACATGAAAGAGATTGAAGTTCTGATACATGCAACCACATGGAGAAACCTTGAAGACATGGTGAGTGAGATAACCAGACACAAAAGGGCAAATACTGTATGCCCTCACTGATATGAAACAAAGTCATAGAGTCAGATATTAGTATAGTATTTAGCATAATAATAACCAGAAGCTGAAGCTGGGGTAGGGAATAGGGAATTCATGCTTAATTGGTACATTTATCCCTTTATGTGTGGGAAAATTTTTGGTAATGGATGGTGGTGATAGTAGCACTATATTGTGAATCTATTAACACCACTGAATTAAATATTTGAATGCAGTTAAAAAGGGGGAAATGTAGGTTGTGTGTATATTACAAGAATAAATTTTAAAAGTAGTAGTAGAGAACACAAACATTGAACCATAGAGTAAATTATGAACTATATTTAATGGCATAATTATATTTCTTCAGCAATTTTATCAAAGTTACCACACTAATACAAAGTACTAATAAGTAGGAAACTGCAAGTGTGAAGGGCGTATATGGAAATGTTGTAGTTTCTGCATGATTTTCTGTAAACCTACAACTTCTCTAGTAAAAACATAAATATTAAAAAGAGATCAATACTTGTGAAAACGTTTGGGGTTTTTCACTGGAGATGTTGAGCTTTCATTAGTTTATCTATCTCTGTGTTTCATTTTTAATAGTATATTTAGTATAAATCTAATCTATCTCCCTCTCTTTCACTTTCTCTTTTTCTCTCTTCAGTCCCCTCTTTCTCTCTGTTCCACCCCAGGTGCCTGCCTTTGAAAATGCCTTCTCCATACAGTTTATTCTAACACTGTGCCCTTGGACATTAAATATCCCTGGGCTGGAGATATGGAAATGAATCTTTCCACCCCAAGGAACATGAACGGTAAGTGAAAGAAAGTCAGAGAAGAAAGTTAGTCAAGTAATTCAACAAGGAAAAGAAGGAAGTTCTTCCCATCAGCCTGTGGAGATATTGGCAGTTCATTATTTCTGGCAGAATGACAGACACAAGGCTACAGCAAGGTTGAAACCCAAAGGGGGTCATGAGACAGTCTTCAGCCAAAAAGATTCCAAGAGATAACATCCAATGTTTAACTTCCCTAAAGGTAGAGAATTAGAGGAAAGGAAATAAGTCAACTTAATCGGGAACTAGAAGAAACAAAACTAAGATTTTCTTTATTAATAATTTTTTTCCATATTTATGGCCTCAATTCTTACCATTATGCATTGAAAATTAATCTAATCTTAAAAATCCAACCTATTTCTTACTGTTCTTAGCATAAAAGGCTTATGTAGTGTGCACAGAAGGAAGTCGGTTTATGAACATACATGTACAGGAGTTTAAGTTTGAATAATATTTAAAATCATGGGACGAAGGTAATAAGAAACATTTAGAACATAACTTAAAAAAATGGGACAAATTTGCAGAAGTATATAATATTTTTATAGATCACAGACTATAGATTATAAGCTTTGATTAATACACTTCAAATACAGCACATCTGCTTTTATAAACTGCATCTCCCCCTTAGATGTTGCTTTATGTGGTGCATTAATTCATACAGAAAACCCAATGTCACTGCCAAGTCCATTTAGCTTCAGTTCAAGGACACGGTGTGCACTGAATAATGGGGTTCTCTTCTCTTATCTGGTTTTGCTGCCAGAGAGAGAAAACTGTGTGAAAATATCAGTCCACACAGGCCAACCGCATTTCCATCCAGCAACAAAGCTAATAGGTAGAACGTCATAGGCTTTGGGCATTTTTATATTATCTGCTAAAACTTTAGCTCTGGCATTTGTAGCTAATTGACTGCTTAATACAAAGAAAATTATTTCAAAAAAAATTAATTTTTCATTTAACAAATTTCTAAAATATACCTTTCAAAACATTGAATAGTTTTCTTTTCCTTATAAATTAACGCATATATGAATGTAATTTTAGTTCAGCTTATCAGACATTTGAACTTTTGAAGCCTTAAGGATGTCAAAATAAACACGAAGTACTGGGCAAATACACAATACACAAACAATCTCAAGAGTTATTGAAGTAGATAGGTGGACTATCTATGCTAAAGCATCCCACACTGGGACATTCTTTGAATTTATCATATTTTCTCCTTGAACTTTTTTTCTTCTGTTCTCCACCGAGATTTCCTGATATTAAGAGGATCCCACCATTGAGAAAACTTTTCATTGACATAAGGGGTCTGCTCTGGCCTGAGAAGCTGCCTGCCCAAATCAAAAGCATAGAAAGAAAATAAGTGAAAATCTAAATTAGGAGAAGGCCAGGATCCTGGATTATTTTGTAGTGTCAGCAGTACGGACGTGTTTGTAAAAACAAAAGCAAAAACAAAAAGATTACACACACATTGATGGGGATATGCCACGGGAACCCAGAAGTCAAGCAGAGGAGCTTTCCGTGATCAATACCATAACAATTTGAACTACGTGATAAAGAAATATTGATTATAACCTGAAATATAAAGAAAATACCCGAGTTCATACTGATATAAATTAATTGATGATTAATTTATAAATAAATTAATTAACGATTGAGAAAATAAATAAATGAAGAAGAACAGTAATATATTGAAAATTAATTCTCTGCACATAATGATTTCCTTCAGGAGAGAAACCTGAATCACAGCTTCAGTCACATGACCAGACTTATCCTCGGCAGTGGTAAGTCAGATAGACAGCATGGAAACTTGATAGGATGTGAGGAACTTTAGCTCTGCAGTCTCCCTCCCAATACACATAAGTCTACAATAAACATGGGGAGAACATCAGAATATACAAATTGAGGGAAATTCTACAAAACATCTCAAAACCATCAAGGTCATCAAATAAACGAGGCAAGTGTGACTCTAACATCGCAGGTAAGAGGAGCCAAAGGAGACATGGAGACTAAATGGAATGTGAGGTCTTAGATCAGATTCTGGAACAGAGAAGAAACATTAGGGAAAATATAGGACATTTTAAAAGTATGAGTTTTAGATTATATTAGTCTATCGAAATTGGTTCTTTATTTGTGGCAAATGCATCACAGTAAAATATAACCTGAATGCAAGGAAAACTAGGGCAGAGTGTGCAGGAATCTTTTATATTGTCTTTGCAAGTTTTCTGTGTAATTAAATCTATTCTAAAATTAAGCTTATTTTTTTCAAAAGCAATTATCAATTTCAAAATATTCATATGTGCTGAATTCCTCTGTTATTTATCAAGGGTGTCATGTATTCCATTGCCTTAAATCAAAGGTTCCTAAATTCTAATCTGTTTGAGAATCCCGAAATGCCTTATTAAAATTTTACAAATGTTTGGAAGACTTGCTGTATGTGGCCTTCCTTATAAAACTTCATATAACTGGACCCTACACTGAGAAATTCTAGTTTAATTGCTCTGGCCACACCAGGAGGATTTTTAAATCCTCCCTAGAGACTTCAATGAGAAGCCAAGGTTGAACAGCTCTTTCTTTACGGTTCTACACTGCAGATGTTAGCTGTTGCCCTTCCTAAAAATGTAAGTAGCTGACCCATTAAATCAGTATCTCTAGTGATGCATGTTAAGCATACAGCTTCCCAGCTTTTAGTCCAGACATCAGAATGGTAATGTCAATGTTTGGTGTGAAGACATCCAAATTTATTAGAAATAGCAGCCAATTACTCTTGACCTTATGCAAAGTTCAAATGGCTGATAGTGTAAAGACTCAAGGAAAAAGGGAAGCAAGAAAGGAAAAAATGGCCAAGGGAAATGGAGGGGCAAAAGCAGAACCTAAAGGAGCAAAAGTAAGTAAAAAATAGAGAGAGAATGAGAAGTGAATATGGGGTAAGAAAGAAGGAAAAGAAAGGTGAGTGGGAACTAAAATTACTGAGCTTACGGGTTTGCACCTGGCATATATATTCTCAATATATTATTTCATTAAATACTCACAAAAATGCATTGAAGTTGTTTATTTTTCTTTTAATCCTGTTTCAGAGATGAGCCATGAGACTCAGAGAGGGTTAGAATTTGTCCTGAGCTACTGAGCTAAAAAGTCAGATAAGATAGAGTATAGCATGCAAGGAACAGACGGGGGACAGGGATTTGAAGCCAGAATGGTTTGCTGGCAAGGGAAAAAATAGAGGGGTTGATTATGTAACTGAAATGTTTATATACTGAATATTTAATAATGATGTCATGGCAATCCCAGGGAAATTTCTGCATGTGATTTAGAGACTTGATGGAGAATTGCTCTTCAAAAATCAGTATGTCCACTTAATTATTTATTTCAATATTGGAATAACCATGTGGACTATAATAACATGTACTGGTCTTGATCTTTTTTTGGTGTTTTCTATAAATTGAGTACGCACTCATTGAAGTAATGTTCTGCTTAATATAATCATAAGGAATGTGGGCATTTTCTATGTATTGTCCAGCTATGGTATTTTCTCCAGTGGAGTTCCTGTAAAGTGCCTGGATCATGGGGATTTGAATGCAGAAGAACTGAAACAGCGCCTGGGGTCTATTCCAGCAGCAGCCACATCCTTGGTGACAGGTAGGCAGGTAGGTGTGGATAAGTGAGTAGAAGTGAGTAAGCATGTCTTCGGTCCCATTATTGAATTCTGTAAATGTCTAGGAAATAGCATTTCCAGAAAAGTCAATCTTTATGATGTGAAAGGAGAACATTTAGGAATACGGTATTACATGTAATCACAAATGAGAAATATCAGGGAAAATGCAAATTAATATCTGCAATGCTGATGCAATGAGAAATGGCTTATTGGGAAAAAAAACTACAGTGCTGTTTAGTTTTTGTGAAGAAATCTTTACACTGAGACAGCTTGGGAAGCTTCCCTGGATAATGAAGAGAAACACAACTTACGTTGAAGGGAGATGGACTTCATCAATGGGTATTAATTATGGTGCTCTATTAAAATGAGGCAAGGGTTTTGACTGCAGATTGTGGACAGGAAATTAATGGTGCTGACTCTATTAACTAATTTCAGAGGAAGGCCCTCTGGAAGACAACAGAAGAGACAGGAAAATACTATCATAGATGGTAAAAAACTTCATTGAATTTCAGTTTAAAATCACATGAGATACACTGATTTTATGTTCACAAAACTCACTGAAGTTACTAATTGTTTATTTGAAAAGAAAAGTAGTCCCTAAATGACTGGAAAATATGGCAAATTAGGGAACTAGGTAGAAAGGCAGGATAAGAGAAGAGAAACTTCACACTCCTGATTGTGGTGAAGTATATAGAGTAAGAAATGATAATTTGAGGAAATGTTTCCAAAAGAAAATAGATATAAAACGTGATTTCATCTTTATTATACTCATTCTTTTCTTTTCTGCTTCATTCTAGTTCCAAACCAGGTGTATTTTTAACTGATTCTTTTCTATTTCGTAATGTGTGAACTTGCTCCTGAATGGAAATTCTGGGATTGCATGACAAATACTGACAGCCATCTGCAGACAAAAGAGCTATGAAGTATTCATCCATTCACAGTTTCAAAACAGCAAGATAAGTTCTGCCCTCCCACTGAGTTGCTATGGAAGAAGTGGACAGTGAGTGTAATGGTCAGAACCCCCTCTTAGGAGCTGGTGCAGGGGGTTCCCCATGCCCTCTGCCAGCCACACCAAGGCAGTATGGCCAGTGCCCAGGAACAGCCCAGCTCTGGGACTGTCTTCTGAACTTCAGATGATGCACTTCTCTGAGAGCAAAAGTGTTTGTGTGTGTGTGAGAGAGATAATTGATGGATTGGTGATTGATTGATTCTATCTTATTATCAGCTAATGTCTAATCAATTTTGTTTAATTGTCAGCTTCCCTTCAGTTTCAGCAAATCCTTATCCTCCTTTGATGACCTAAGCTTTCTTGGGTCCAGACAAGGCATAAATAACTGGGTCACTGTGATAAAGTATTTAAACTATTTTCGACAATGCTGAAATAAAAAAATAATAATAACACTCACTGATCTTTTAATCTTCATGACTATATGTCAGTGAAAATATTTGAAAAAGTAATGTGTAGACTATACTTTGGAAATGTCATAAGCTCTAAATAGATATTTTATGTATTTTGTTCTTAATCTGTGTAGTTTAAAATACTCATTTGGGCTAAAAAGTCTCCAACAAAATTAAATTTAACTTGTTAAAACAGTACTTTTTACTCCAAGTAACCTTATTTGGCATGTCTTATGTGATTTTGAACTTTAATTCAATGATGTTAAACCATAAATCATTTTACAGTACAAACTCTTCTGGAAGAATTGTGGCATGCATATCTGATTGCCCATTTCTTTTGGCAATTCCCTATCTCAGGAAACAAAAGCATCACAGCATGGAGGGAACAACTACATTCTAAAGAAAGACAGTAGGGAGCAGCCCCAGTGGAGGTAGTGGGAACTCTGAGTTACCAAAGGCTACACAAAGGGTCTCAGAGTGGCTGCTGGGCTGTTGGTTCATCTTTGGTTTGCAAAGTTTACATCTTTCCTCTCAAAGATTGCTTTTTCCTCTCAAAAGATTTTTAAGAACGTTTCTTTTTTTTTCCTGTTTTTATTTTCTCCCCAACTGGAAGGACAGACCATGCGATCCTAAGGTTAGTAAGAGAGTGGAATCACATCAATGAATTTTATTTCATGGTTGATTCTGTCTTGGTGTTACAAATTGTGAGAAAAACATTATATATAATAGTTTCCTTTTAGCCTGGACAGTTTAAAAGCTTTTCTCATTTTGATTCAGGCTTCTACTAAAGACGAGTCCACTTTTAAAGCATCTAAACTAATAAAACTATGTTCTTTTTGATTAAAAGAATAAGAGCTCTCTGGAGAAGGAAAATAGCTGGTATATGAGCTGTCAGAACGTTCAGGACCATAATTCCGGATGTTTGTAATGATAAGAATCCCCAAGAGCCCAGGTAAACACAGAATCCTCACCCTCAGCCCAGGAGCTTCAGACAGGGAGACAGTGACTGCCCAGGAGCCTGATTTGTGTTCTGGAGATTCTCATGACCAGGAAGAAGTGAGAAAGGAGAATGCAGAACCATGACTGAATATCTTACCCAACCCTGCCTCAGGTGTCTGGTTAGATACCCTACTTCATTGGTCAATATTTCCTTTCACAATAAGTTTGAGAGGGTAGGAATGGCTTCTTTCGCATACATCAGAATAAATTATCCCACTCAGAAAGTTTTCCTCTTGTCTGCTTTCTCAGATCCATTACATTGAGGAAGAGCATTTTTAGAGAGGGGAAACATTCTGGAACTTTGGACTTAAAAACGTCAGGGAGGATGGAGAGGCCAGGAGGAACACCTGAGTGGTCCTTTTTTTTTTGTATCTCTATGGCAGGGTCACATTTCATTTTTTTCCATGTGAGTATCCTGGTATTGCAGCATCATTGGTTGAATTTTTTTGTTTGCTTGCTTGTTTCTTTTTGTTGGTTACCTGGTTGACTTTTTGAGAAGTGAATAGGCTGATCATCAAATCCAGGTCTCCTGCATGGCAGGCGAAAATTCCACCACTGAACTACCCTCCCAGCCTCTGAATGGTCCTTTTGTGCCAAATCCATATTTGGCCTTTTAAAGATTCTCTTCTCTGTTATTCAGAATCATTGGTCCTTCTCTTTCTTTTCCAGAGGAATATCATCCTTCCAGTTAAAAGTTTTTCACATGCATCACATCATTGAATGTTCTCTGTGACTCAGTGACATGGGCATGACATAATCATTCAACATGAAAGGAACCTGAGAGGGGCTCGGTGATTTTTCTTATGGCCACAAAGCAATGTCATGCTTGTTTCTGGGATGCTTTCCCACCAGTTGTCATATCTCATTTCCCTCCTTTGGCATCTGTGATGCCTTATTCTGCTTACCTCCTTCTTTTCTCCTCCTAGTTCTGTAATTTCTCATGGACTCCTCTTTGCACCCATTAACTCCTCATTTTATTCTGACGTTCACTCACAGTTTTCTCCTTAGCCTTTTATTCCATTCTCCTAATATTTATCAGATTTAGTTACCATCAAAATATAACCATGATGTTGAGTCCAAATTCTTACAATGGTTCCAATCTGCAACCCAAGCCCTGATATTGTATGGAACTGAGGAATTGACTCTAGGATTTCCTGCCGTTACTTTAACTCAATGAATCTAAGCCTGGACCCCCAACTTGGCAAGCAAACCAATTCCCAGACCTACCTACTCCAGCACTCTCAGGTACCTACTGATAACTTGACCTTTATTTCTGCTCCTTCTTGAACTCCTTTCATGTCTTTGTCAATGCCTGCCTTCCTCACTCTCCCACCTCTCTCACTTCTCTCTTCCTCTCCCCTCCCCTCTCTCCTCAACCTCTCTGTCCTCTCTCCTTTTCTTTCATTTTTTTACAACAATTATAAATTGTAATGTTAGGCCCTTTGTTATAGGCTGTTAAGTGAAGGAAGAATTTCCATTAAAACTTTACTCTTCTTGAATTTGGGGTTGTTGAAACATGTCTTTAGTTTAGGTAAGAAATGAATTATCCTTCTTATACATATTAAAGAGACCATACTGGAAGGAAATCAGCATCATAGAGTTAGACAGGCTGTGGGTGGGCCCTGGCTGTACCTCTTCTTAAACAGGTAGCCTGGACAACTTTCATAATTTCTGACTTAGCAGCCTCATCGTATAGGAAATGGGATGAAATTATTTCCTGTCTCCTTAACGTTGAGATAAATGAGTGAATGCAGCTAAGGCAAAGTACCCAGCACATATTAGCATAAGTTAATATTAACATAATATATTATCATTGTCAGTGTGTTGGTAGATCATCCTGCAATAACAAAAATTAAAAGGAAAAAGTGTGCTCATTGCCTAATTAGAAAAAGTCTATTCTTTGTACTGATTAACCTTGATTTTACTCCCTTTTCATAAAGCAAAATATTATTGCAAGAATTTTATTTCCATTTATTGCATAGCCACAGACTTCTGCAATGCCTGAAAGTTTAAGAGCCATGATGTCTGAAATAGTCCCAGTTTAGCATCAACCCTCAACCCTCAACCCTGAGTTTGTAACAAATATGCACAAAATGCTCTAGGCATTCTACCCTCTTTGGCAAATGCAAATAAGCATCCTTTGCTGGGTGAACTTAAAGGGGTGATGGGAGAGCTGAAGATTGGAATATTTTTGTATCAGAGTCTGGGAAAAAGAAACCACTCAGTAATTTGAACAAGGAAGATTTAATTTAAAATAAATAGCTCTTTATTTTATGAATAAAGGGAATTCTAAAGAATGCCTTAGGCCTGAGGGAAAGAATCACTCAGGAAACCCACCCCAGCCAACCTGCAGACCCTGTTCCCTCGCAATTCAAACCCCACTGGAGAGTACATGGCAACAGCCCTCCAGATGCTATGTAAGAAGCTGGCCGACGAGCACGGCATGGGGGCGGACTGCCACAAACTGAAGGGGAAGCACACTGAAACCAAATAAGAGGTCTTTCTTCTTGTAGGTCCATCCAGCACCCTCTTCCATCAAAGCCTGATGTGGCTGATGGCTGGAAGACGGGACATGACTAGGGGACCAGCTCCATTGTCACAGAGCAAAAGGATGAGGGTATATGTGGAGCAGAGGGGAGAAAACTTGATGACTGGCACCCCTGGTTTCCTGGCACTGTCTTTGGTATGTTTTATTGCCTCATAGTTTCATTTTGCATTTTCTGTCTTCCACAAGTACTTAAATCTGACAGGTAGGGGTAACCCGCGACACAAAAAGACCTAGGATTAGCTCCCCAACAACCACTTACAAGCAACACGGCAAGTGCGTTGACATCTTAGGAAAGAAAGGAGGGGGCTGTGAATGAGAATGAGGAAAGAAATTGAAACTGAGGTGTATTCATTTGGTCAACAACTCTTCATTTATTAAATATCAAACCATCAGAAAAAAACTGTTAACTTTATATAAAAGAAATCATATATTAAAGAACAGATTCTTGAGAGTAAGGACTGGAAACATTTAGACATCAACATATTTACATGTAAGAAGTTGGTTATACTCATAATTACAATGCATAAAATTTTGGATTGCACTGGGGAGCTCATTATTTTCAGGTAAATCCTGCCTCTCTCTCTCTCTCTCAAATCTTTCCATAATATAGATAATAATGCTTTGAATTATTTTTATAATTTTAAACTTCTGACACTCCGCTCTCATAAAATTTGATCATGAAACTGGCTATGCCAGATAGACTGAAAACCACTTTCCACACTTTTGGGATTGTTACTGCATGTGGGTCATTCTTCACCAATTATGTGAAGCCGCTACATCTGTGAAGTTTGTCTTCTGCTAAGGGAGGACAGGGGCATGACCTTAACTTTGCTGGGCAGGGTCAGTGCCGGGGTTGTTGAAACAAGCTCAGCACATGAGCTGGCAATCCTTTATCCAAGCAGGAACCTGGCTTGGATCCTCAGAAAATGTCCCAAATTGAGTTGACTGCTGCCATAATCTATGAAAGGAGTGGACATTTGCACCTCACCCAAGAAAGACTGCCTCCTAATTGGCATTCCTCTAGGTTTTTGGATCTTGTACCTTTTCACTATGGAATAAAAAATGGCCAAAGCATGAGTAAGGGGAGATTTGGAGAAGGGGATCAGTGAGGGTGAGTGGTGGTGTACTGGCCTCCTCAGTCTATTGATCAAGACCATTACTTAATCAGCTATCCAGTGGTTTGCTTTGTGCTGCCAGGTACATTGGGGTATTTCATTGGGGAAAATGAAATACCTTTGTTTCAATCATTGCATTTCCTTTGTGTGACAAACACTTGATAAACATATCAAGTCAAATAGTTTATTTTGTTTAAAATAAGGAAATGTTTTGGATCACTTTCTTCCCCAGAATGGTTTAAGAGAGCTGTTTATTTATACATTTGTACCTGAGTAAAAGATCAGACTGTGTTTTAAAAGATATCCAGCACTTTCTGATGTTTGGAATTCTGGATGGTTGCAGAACTCCTATTAGTGGCATTCACTAAAAGCTCAACAATACTATTAATTGGCAAATCTGTGGACTGAGACACTGAACTGGGAATCAGATTCCACATGTAGTGTTTTCATTTTGCAGGAAGATTCCTCCACAGTCCAATTCCTGAAATGTGAGGAAGCTCTCAAAGGATATTTCAAGGTCCTAGGAAGGATTATTTACATTTCCAATGCTGTGGGGTTAAAAGGCCCTCAAAGAAAAATGGCATGTAATAACCTGGGACCCAGGGGGCCTCACTGACTGAGTTATTTTCAGAATGTAAATCAAATGCCAATACCACACTTTCCATAATGATGTGCTCTCTTGGAAGATGAGTTGTGGGAGAAGAAATCATAAGTAGGCTGTCAGTTTCCACTCAGGAAATAAGCTATTACTTTCTCCAAGTGAAGCAGAGGAGCACAGCTGAGAAGAATATTGTATGGATGGATACTTCTGTGATCGCTGGGCACCATAACAACCAGCCACCAGGCAATAGCTGGGTACAAGCATTACCACCAAGGTGATGGATCACTATAGGTTTACCTCTTTCTGAGCTCAGATTTCAGAGGCTAAAAGGTACTGATTCACAATTCATTTTACCAGCTCCATGCACAATACTCCTGCAATGGCCAGCCTCCTGGAGACAGCTGGGCCAGGACCAAGGTCATGGTTGGACTGGATGGAGACCATGGCTCAAGCAACATCTACCCCTGCCCTTGCTTTGTGACAACTGGCACATCTCATTCTCACTCCATGCAAAATGGCACTCATCAGAATCTGCCAGCTTCTACTGTGAAGCAAAAAGTAAGGAAATAATGTTGAAATCTGGAAAATAAAACAATTTGGGAGAATGCATATTTTGCATATACTGCAGATCATTTGCTAACATGGTCTATTTTTTATTCTAATTTTTAATCCATCTATCTTGTAGCAAAGGCCCTTGTTGACAGGCGACTGTTTTCTTCTTTAATTGGTCCTTTGGTTCTCACTTTTGAATGGCAGCTCTTCAAAAATAATAGCAAAACTTAGATTTGGATTTGTGCAAATCTGAGTAGACTGGCATTGGAGCCCAGCATCAGACACATAGGGGTTTGAAATTTTCCTCTGCTCTGAAATCTTCTGTTTATCACAATTTTCTCCACATGACACCAGCAATCTGCCTGTTACAGTTTCCCAAACTACGTTTTGATACAGTCAATTTTACTTCACATTCCCTCTAAAATACGTGTGGACTCTTTCTGTCGACCTCAAGCTGTGGTTTATCTGTTTCTGTGCATGCCAGGCATCTTCTCAGTATTCAACTGCATAAAATATTTCTTTATCATGTTGTGATTTTATTTTATTAAGAGTCTGGATTTACATCTGGAGATTAAGGGAAGCATTTACTTTTAAATAGATAATCTTGTTGTTAAAAAAACTTTTCAAGGAGTAAACTCAGTTAATTGTTTGCAAATTGGGATTGTGCTTCCATGCCTTTTTCTTTTAACTTTAAAGAGGACATTCCATCACTCAAATTTGGGGAATTCTGTTCTATACACAACTATACCACTCTCATTCTCAGCACCTTGTGATACAATGCAATAATATCAAACAATTTGCCTATTTCTGAGTCCAACATAATTGTGTTTTCTTTGTGTGTTCTGTTTCTCTTCATACTAAAATTAACACAAAAATCTAGTAAGTATTTAGGAAGTATTAGTCTCTAAAATCTTAATGCAAAGAAAGAATTTCATATTTTCATTCTCAGTATTCATATGTGTGAACAGAGAAAAGAGAATATGACTAGGGCAAAATAAAACTTCTGGGAATCTATGAATAAAAATATATATATGAGACTGTTTGCGGTGGCTCAGTGGCAAAATTCTCACCTGCCATGCCAGAGACCTAGGTTCAATTCCTGGTGCCCGGCCCATGCAAAAAATAAATTAATTAAATAATTTGTTTAATAATTTGAAATTCATTTCAGCATTATTCTTCCACAAAATGTTGGGAAACAATACTCCATGTAGTTTTTGAGCTTCTGCAAGTTGTGAGAGCCAAAATATTAATTAGTTTTATTTTTGACTATCATTTCAAAGATGTTTTTATAAGAAACAGTTTGGTAAGATAATGATAGAGGTAGATTTACTTACTGCCTAGTATAATAAAGATACACTATAAAGATATATATTTGCCTCTGAAGGGAAAAGTGCAAGTATGTTTATTACCTATTGTAAAAGATTCAGCTTGCCCTAAGATCAGTGTTCCCCTCCTCTAATGCAATCCGTTCTGTTTTTAGGTGTCACCTGGCTCTTTTCACATCTCTCTCTGTGGTAAGTAAACTGGCATAAATGCAAACAACCTGGCTACTGCCATTGTCATGAGAAATAAAGCCCTTTGTTTCTGACCCAAAAATCTCATATCTTCCATCTGCTTCCATGAGACTGTGGCAAATTAACTAATTAGTTTGCAAGTAGGGTGAAATCCCAGATTCTTCACAATTATATTATCAAAAAGATGAGGAAACCCAGTGCTATGTCTGTCTTGTTTTTATTTTCTGTATCTTCCCAGACAATGAAAGTTTTTTTTTTATTGAGATACAATTCACATATCATAAAATTCACCTCTTTAAATTTTACAGTTCGGTAGGTATTACTATATTCACAAAGTTATGCAAACATTATTACTATCTTTTTCCACATCATTTTCATCGTGTCAAGATGATTCTATTCCCATTAGCAATCCCTCCCCATTCTTTTCTCCTCCCCACTCCTTAGAAAACACTGATCTACTTCTTGTCTTCTGTGGATTTGTCTATTCTGGAAATTTCATATAAATGGTATCTTATGATATGTGACCTTTTGTGTCTGTCTGTCTTCATTCAATTAGCATAGCATTTTCAAGGTTTATCTATGTTATAGCATGTAACAGTACTTCATTAATTTTTATGGCTGGGTAAAATTTCATCGTATGTACATGCAATATTTTGTTTAAATCATCATTAATTGATAGGCATTTCAGTTGTTTCCACTTTTTGGTTATTATGTCTAACAATGCTATGAATATTTGTATATGAGTTTTTGCACAAGCAAATGTTTCAATTCTCTTTAGTAGACATCTATTTAGTAAACACCTATCATTGCTAGGCCACGAAGTAACTCTATGTTTAGCATATTCCATAACTGTCAGAATGTTTTTAAAGTGGCTGCACCATGTTACACTCCCCTTGGTAATGTTCTAATTTCTTTACATTCTCACCAACTTCATTAGTATTTTTTTATTATACCCATCTTAGTGGGGTGAAGTGATAGGTCATTGTGGCTTTGATTTGCATTTCCCAAATGACTAATGATGTTGAGCATCTTTCTATATGCTTATTGGCCAACTGAATATCTTTTTTGGGGAAAAATTAATTTTAAAATTAAAAAAAGGACAAAGGAGAGATTAAATTACAGGTGGGCTCTGTTCTACATCTACGGATGATTATTTCTTGCTTAATTCAGTATATAGAGTAAAATCAATGGATATTAGGCTGGAGTACATTATCAGCATCAAGGTAAGATTAGGCATTAATTATTTTAATGAAAATGAGATTTTAGGCACTGTCATCTTATTCATAGGATCTGATAAACATAGTTTAGATGAGTGCCTCGATATGGCTGATTAAGGCCATGTTCAGATAAAGATCAAAATACTCTAAGTTAAGCTTTTTTTGAGAGTGCCACCATATGTTCATAACTCAGAAAAAAATGCTAAAAACAACAAAAATAATGAAAATAGTGTATTGTTATGGTTTCCTACTCACTCTAGGCTCAACTTTTAATCCAACCACTGCTGCAGTACCCACTTCGATCAGGTGTAAATAATTGGTACCTCACCTCACCTGCACTGGATGTCTCTAGCTTTCTGTTCTTCAATGTCCCTGGCATCAAGTATTAACTTCCCTATGGCAACCAGCACTCACGCATAAGCAACTTCTAAGTGTTAGAAACTTAATACCTTGTTAGGAAATTATTGACCCATGGTGCAATGAGAGGTGGCAAATAAATCCCCCCTTTTTTCTATTCCTTGGGCAGAAATTCTGAGCCAATTCTAAATAGCTCCTTAGATGTCAGTAAGATACCCCTCTTCCAGTTGTCCACAGTGAGAGCCAACTAAATATTATGAATTTACCTTGGCTTTTTCTCCTCAGTTTCACACTCTCCCATCTCTCGTTCTATATCCTGGGCATGCAGAACACGCTACATGCATGCAGAGCCTTTTCTCAGGGTTCTCTTTGGAATAAAATCAAAGCTAAGACAGTGGCTATCAGGTGTTGCACCAAAACACAAATGCTCAAGATTAGTTTCAAATGGCAACAAAAGCACAATTTTCTGGTGATGTGTGTGTTGGTGATAACACTAGCTGTGTGGCTGGCTTACAATTGCTAAAACTGTCAGGGGTGACTCAGACAGAAGGTGGTGACCAAGGTGCCGGAACAGTGTGGAGCAATGGGAATTATATGAAAAGCAGAATTTGTTGGCTTTGTATTTGTTCTGGAAGCCTTGAGAGCAAATTGGTAGGTTCTGGTCAGCTGTGAAAGCCAAAGTTCTTCTGTGCAAGCTGGTGGACAGACTGTTCAAATCAGGACCAGTATTTAATTGTGAGTGGCAACACTGCACAAAAAAGATAAATGTGTAGCCCCAGTATGTCTCTGATGCAAATGCCATGTCCCTGTTAGCAAAGAAATGGGACTCTTTGAGGTAGAATGTGGATATTTTGGAGGCCAAGCCTGAGAAATTTGAATGTCCAGATTTATATGAACCACTTGTGGCAGGAGAAAAACAACTAGGTGCTGCTGAGGAGATTTCTATCCTTGCCCAGAAACCCTACCAAATTCTCATCTGACATAAATGATTTTGAAAATGAGATCTGACCATCTGAACAAATGTGATTGACTTCTCTCATTGCAGTCAGACTAACAACTAAAGTCAGATGGAAGCACAATCTAAAATGGGAAATACCTGAAAGAAAGTGTACACACCAAGGTAATTGTTGGTCATGGGTTATTCATACCACAGGGAAAAGGAGGATTTCTGTGGCTGTCGATCTTGAAGTTTTGGGATCTGTGTTGGAATATAAGTTTAGATAGGAAGGAGTTTATTTGTGTATGAACACTGTCCTGTAATTTGAGATTCAAAATCCCTTAAAGGATACCTGGAGTCAGACTTAATATGCTGCGGTTTTGGTCCTTAAAACTTTGACACTTTGGCAGCTTATAGTAAATGATGTGGAAACGCTGAAAGGGCCTTGACTGAGTATCAAGGAAGAAGTATTAAGGATAACAGAGGTGAGAACGATGATGTTTAAGATGTAAGATGAGCAAGCTTACCTCTTATTATTCCAGAAAAGACCTAGAGGACACTCCCTTCACAGAGACAATAAAGAATAACTTGATGTGTATGTGGGTGTGCGTGAGCTGGTTATGTAGGAAGGTATGTCCCAAATTGAGAATCTCAGGGGTGGCTCTCCCCTGGGGGCTGGAGTTCATTGTAGGAGACATGGTCATGGTGCAGACTATGCTTGCACAATGGTTCTCAAACTTTGGTGGGGCACTCTTAAAGTCCTTATGGCCTACCACATTCCATTCCAATTAAATGCAAATATCTTGGATATACCCAGAACTTTAAAGATCTCTTGGATACAGAATCTGAGCTGGCCTAGTACTGGGGAACCAAACTGTTATCTTGGCCCCTAGTTAAAGTAGGAAACATAAATCCTAGATAATACATTAATCCCAAACCAATCGCACCTCACATTAGGTCTAATCAAAACAACCCTGCAGCAATTATTTCAGTCACCAAGCATATTTTTAGCAACTGACAGAACCTTCACATTTTCCCTAACCTGTGGAGTAAAACCATTTATAGTAGATCATAAATCAGAAGCAATACCACATTACAAGTAGAATTTCTGAGATTAGCCTCTCTAGGTCAGTTAGTTACTACCATATAACAAGATGCCACCTGCTTAAGAAGGCACAAATTATTGCTCATGAGCATGTCAGCTGGGCAATTTGCAGACCTTGTCTGTGTTCACTTATACTGCTGACCTCTGGGGGCTGGCTGGTCCAGAATGGCTTCAGCAGGGAGGTCTCTCTCCCAAAGGGTCTCTCAACCTCCAGCGTGCTAGAACAATCACAAAGAGACTGGGAAGGGTTTCAGAAGAGATCAGAAAAAGAAATTGTGATGTTGAAAATAGTGCATAACCCATTTCCACTGAATTTTACTAGCCAAAGCAAATCACAAGCCCAGCCCCAAGTTCAAGGGCAGGGGAAATAGAATCCACGTCTTGATG
This sequence comes from Tamandua tetradactyla, assembly GCF_023851605.1. NCBI lineage: Eukaryota > Metazoa > Chordata > Mammalia > Pilosa > Myrmecophagidae > Tamandua > Tamandua tetradactyla. The sequence goes on from NC_135335.1 coordinate 57,193,302, forward strand.
GGAAGAAGGAGATGAAGAGTTAAATTGCAAAGAGGCATGGACACGTGTTTGGAATTATCGTCATCATTCTCAACCAACACATTGCAGGCCACCCTCTGGCCACAGTATTCAAGGTCCCCCAACATGCAAACTTTCCTCCCTGCTTTGAGGCTCCCAGCATTCCCTTCTGCTTCAGTTTCCTAAAGCTGCTGAAATGCAACATATCGGAAATGGATTGCCTTTTACCAAGGGGATTTATTAATTTACAAGGTACAATTTCAAGGCTTTGAAATGTCCAAATTAAGGCCCTCAAAGAGTATACCTTCTCAGAGGAAAGGCAGCTGACATCTGGGATTCCTCTGTCACATGGGAAGGCAAATGGTGACATCTGTGGCTCCTTCTGTACAAAATGTCTCTGTGGGCATTTCCTTTCTCTCTTAGCTTTTCTTGGCTCTGCCTTAATGTCTCTCCCTTAAACGACTCCAGCAAGTGGAGTAAGATCCACCTCGAATGGTCAGGGTCACATCTACCTGGAAACAACCTAACTGAAAGGTCCCACCCACATAGGTCTGATCTCACAAGAATGGATTAAAAGAACAATGTCTTTTCGGGGGCACATAACAGAGTCAAGCAGCACACCTTCCAACCATGGCATCTGACCCAAAGTTCCAGATCCTGTGAACTACCAATCCAGATGTGGATCCTCAGATGTAGATACATGTTAGCTGACAACCTCCCCTCCCCCCACCACACGGCACATCAAGGAATGATGACACAGTCACAATAAAAACACAATAAATGCTCCCACTTGAAAAGGGAAAGACTGATAGGCATGTAACAAATTTATAGAAATTCTTAAATCCAACCAGGCAAATGTTGCCAAGTGACAGGAAATGAAACACAGTTTTATTTTCCAACCAGGATGCCCTCAACCCTGTATATTCCTTGCATGTTCTGATTTCAAACTGACCACACATTTAGCTCATCTATTTTTTCCCACACTTTATCATCTGCACCCATGACCAACCAGATGACATATTTAATATTTTACCCAGAGATTATCTTAATCAAAGTTTATTCAGGGTTTTCCCTGAATTCAAAGTTTTTCCAACTTCCAAGTTACCAGAGATGACAATTGGGCCATTTTTTTCTCATCTACATAACTTACGTTATTTTCCTACTCTCCAACTATTTCCTCACTATTTTCAAGTATTATAGAACAGTTTCTTTGATATTTTTCACCCACTATCCGCCTCCCAGACCTAAAACTAATGCCACATATTATAGGTTTATGTTACAGCATGCCCCTCTTTATAGTCATCAATTTCTGTATCAGTTATATGCCATTCAATTCAACTATCAGTCCCCTACAAGACTGATGATGTTCAATGACATGGACTCTCAAAAACAAGATGAAGTATCTTCTCCACTTCTTGTTGCTTTGCTGGAAATGGTGCTTTTAATGGAGCAGATAAAAACAGCCTTTGGCATCTTGTATGCAGTTATCGATTAAACAAATGTGCTGTTTTTCAATCTACATCAGTAAGGATGATAAAAAGCAGTTTCTTATTCATAAGAAGGAAAGCAGTAAATAGACATGATTTGTCCCCGAGCTAAGCTTATTCTACTATGCTCTGTCCCAATAGTCCACAGGGACCTTGGTTTCTTTGACATACTAAAGGAAATGCTGGTACACTACAATGATGACCTCAAGTTTACAGGACCTAATTAGCAGAGAATGGAAGGTCTTCTGGATGCTCTATTAAGACATTTCTATGTCAAATGATGGAAGATAAACCCTGCAAAGTTTCCACATCAGTGAGCCTGGCAGTATGAGGCATGCCAAGACTTTCTTCTATAGTAAAGGACAAGTTGCTATTTCTCCCTGCAATACTAAGAAAGAGGCACAGCAACTGGTTGGCCTTCTTTTTGGAGGCATCATATGTTGTATTTTGGAAATTATTGTGATATGTTTTTTGTGTGACTCAGAAAGGTGCTGCCTTTGAGCAGCGCCCAGAGCAGGAGAGGACTCTGAACAGGTCCAGGTATCTTCCAGGTAAGAGTGCTTTCTTTTACATAATGTGATTCTTAAGCTATAATTAATTTTTAATAATATAGCTTGGAAATTAGATTTTAAAAATCATGTTATGAATGCTAAAATTCCAATTTTAAGGTAAACATGGATCATGCTAGTTTTTAAAATCCAATCTTTTCTATGATTGAAATATGTTAAAAAGAAGGTATTCAATGTAAGAGATTTCTTACAAATGAGAGGTATATTAACATGAAGATGAAAAGATATTAAAAATATAGATTTGAGACCATTTAATAAGAAAAAAATACAGGAACTGGAAATAGCAGGAAAGAGAAGCATTGAAGATATATAGGTTTAGAATTCAATTGAATGAAAGTTAGCACAGAGGTACTCTATGTGATTCACAAGATAGGCCTGGAGAGAACTGAAATGATAGGCAGGAAGGCAAATTTCAGGCCAGAGTTTTCTTACGTTTGAGTTGTCTGACATTGAATTTTCTGCTCATTGTGAATAAAGGTCGCCAACCTTTCGAGCAGAGGCTGGCTGACTGTGTGAACGAGTGGGCTCCCTGCCCCAAATGGCAATGTCTTTACAAGCTCCAAATTGCCTCATTATAGTCCTTTATTCTGGGACTGGAGAACTTCAGACCTTTGGGGGGTCTGAAGTCTGAGTAATTAGGCAAATTTACTCTGAATATTTCATCTTAAAATGCCTGTGACCATGGAAATCATTGAGAGGATTTAAGAGGCATTAAGATCATCACTAATGTGTCCATTTTCCTGTCAGATCAACTTTCAAAAAATCAATCCTAATCATCTTTGTTTCCTTTTCTTCTTGATAAAAATTAGGGAAATTATGAATATTGATGGGAAGATCACTCATCAATAAAATGTGCTTTATACCATTTATCTGGGATTTGCCTTTAGAGAATATTTCAGTACAAATTTTGGCAGTGGTTGTACAATGCTAAGCATTTGTTGAAGCTCATAGTGATATACACCAAAAAGTGAGATTTACTACATGATAATTAAAACTATATATCTTCAAATTGAACTTTAAAATTTCTTCCTGTTTTAATGGCATTTATTGAAGAAGGACTTTTCACTTCCCAGAAATTCTTGTCAGTTTTGTTTCAGAAAGAGCCTATTTATCTGTGTAGGTTCCTGGCAATGCTACATCATATTCATTTTGGACTGAAAATAGTTTTGAATTCCTAGTAGACATGAAATTGACTTTAAAAGGAGTTCAGATGTCTTACCTGAGGGTCTACAGAACTGCAGCCACATTTATTTAATCCCAGAATAATACCTGGTGTTCTTTACTTCTGGAATTTACTGTGAAAGTAAATCATCAAGGTATGGACATTGATCTAGTTATGGAATTTACCAGGTACTACGTAGAGTGTTCCATGTGTATTAAGGCATTCAATCTTTATAATAACCTTGGAAGTTCAATAATGTAAGTTATTTTCATCATTACTATTGAATGAAATCAATATATTCTGCGAATGATCGTTTAGATAACTAAAGGGCAGGACAGGGATTTGAACTCAGGCCTGGCCATCTCAGGATCCACCTTCTGAACAATGTATATTGTGCCACATGTATCTCAGCCTTTCTGAGCTCTGTTCACTGTGATTCTGAAGCACCCCAGATGTTGGGTAATCCCATAACCTCAATAAAAGTCCATTAAAGTGCACAGTGCTATTGAGGATAGTGTTAAACAAATGGGGTATAGAAATACCACTTCCTAAGACTTAAATTTTAAATCTACCATGGCTATTGGCTATTTGGAGTAAACCTAGCAAAACATCATTTGGGAATGTAAACGTTCTCACCCGATGTGTCACAATCTGAGGTCAGATCTCTCTGAGCTTCTCCTAAGGGGAGGTGCACTGCCAGGATGCTACTATAAGGCTGGGAGCACACCTGAGGACCTGGACTACTCTAGGGCTGGGAGTGCACCTGAGAACCTGGCCCACTACAGGGTGGGAGCACACCTGAGGACACGGCCGCTCCAGGGCTGGGAGTGTGCTGAGTGTGCAGGCTGGCTCCAGGGGTGGGATCGCAAGGACCTGGAGGAGGAAGACGATGAATTCATCCAGTTCTCAGCTCCCAAATTCAAATGTTTCCATGCTATCATCCGGACAGTGGCCTCAGCTTGTTTTCTGGGAAGGAGCAGCAGCACATCAGGCTGCCACCAGATCTATCCAGAGATTTGCCTCTATAAGAACATTGAATCAGAAGTCATTCTCCTGTGCATATCAAGCTAAACTGCATAGGACAGATTTGAGTAAACCATTACTGGAAGTGATTGCTTTGAAGGGGTTGGAAAGTTTATGTTTTTCCAATCTGTGGGCAAAGAAGACCTCTTAGTGATCATTGGGGTGCTTCTATGAACCCCTAAATTATGTTCCTGCCCAATGATGGGAAATAAAATTATTGATGCTGAGAATTTATTCTGTGGTTGTTAAGTTGCTTTTATGCTATTGCTTAAGGTTCCAGAAGTCCTTTTCATGGGTTTTCTCTAAATTCCTTTCCCATAATCATACTGTATTTTCCTTAAAGTTATAACATATTTTACTAGTTATTAGGAAATAGAAAACATGAGTAAAACATTTCTATCTCCCAACATTTTTCCCTGGTGTGATAATCTAACCTGTAAGCAACAGAAAGGAGAGATGGTCACTCAAGAAAAGAGAATAATAAAGTCATTGCAATGTTTTCAGTGTGCTGGTTTCAAGTTTTTGATGGAAGGGAAAGAAAACCTGCAGCAGTGGCTTTAAGTTATTTATTTTCCTTTGTCCAAAAAGTTATGTCGGCATGTGTCATAGATCTTGCTTGGAAAATATTCGTGAACAGATGCTGCAACAGAAAATGTTGCATGTGGAGGGTTTTCCTTTTGCTCAATTTGGAAATGCTGCATGCTGCGGTGGCTCCGTCTGGAGTAGTAAAATCAGAGGACTGCGAAGCACGCACTCCTCTCCCTGATTCATCATTTATTCTCACTTCCATAATTCTCTGACAATGAACATCTGTTGAGGAGATGGTCAGCCCAAACATCACCTCCAGCATTTCTCCCATGGGAAGCAGTTAGCCTGGAGCTAGCACCCCAAGGAAGCCCTATGTGGGTTCTCTTTTGGCAGGTGCTGCCTGAGCTACCACTAACTTCATAACTTAGAGACAGAGAGAAAAATGGCAAAGAGAAAAATGCCTCAAACTGCTTGCTTTGTCTCTTAAGACTCATAATTTCACAACTTCTGTTGAGACCATTAGTGGGGAGTTAATTAGTCATTGTTGAGACTGATTCTCAAGCCAACAATTTTCCTTTTTATGGGACTGATTGCTCTCCAGGCTAATTTGCAGAAGTTTAATAACCATAAGTTTCATACCACTGCGAAAAATAAATCATGTGATAAAAACCTTTTAAAATCATCCGAATAATCAGTCTGCAGCCTGCCATTCCCAATCACTGAAAGTTGTCAAAAAATAACAACAAAAAAAGAATCATTTGAAAGCTTCAGCTAAAGTCTACTTTCTCCCCATTAAAAGAAGACAACTTTTGCATTCCAATTGAATCAGGATTCTTAGAAATTCAGTGGTGCAGATGCATAAAGGGCAAACTGTGTTTAATACCACCAGGTTGACCAAGGGTCTTCAGCCCAGCCCTGCTCACCGAGGAAGCAGGATGTAGGAACTGTAGGCTCCATTACTGGGGCTTTTCCCAAAGAAACTGTACAGTCACAGGCTGAATCCCATTGAGGACTCACGAGAGGAAGTCAACACCCTTATCTTTTCCAACTGCAAAGAGAAACACAGATTGCAGCAGCACCAATAATTCTACATAAAGCTCTTCATTTACAATGTGACAAAAACATTTAATACCCTCATTACAGTGGGTTCTGTGCAAAGGCTATTAAAAAAGCAATTGCCTAATAGCCAGGCAAAGGTAGACATGTCATAGGATGAGCCTCCACCACACAGAATACATTTAAATATCTACAGAAAGGCCAAGATGCAATGTTGGACCTGACCATGCCGTGTGTTCTGTAGCCCACTTCAAATCTCCCTAAGGAAGGTCAGGGGTCTTCTTTCCATAGAGAGACCCTGGCCCTTTGCTCTGGCTGCAGTTATGAAAACTGTTCTTGATGGTAAGGAGATGTCAGCAAGCCTCATGATCTGGAGTACCAATGGGAGTGGGTTTGGCACACAGAAGAGAGGAAAATAGTATTTAATGTGCTCCTGCCATGTTCCAGAAGGCTGGAGACTCTCTGAGGGTGATTTCCAGTCTAACCTTCACTGTATTCCTGAGAGATGGCCTTATTATCTGCCTTTGATCATAGAGGAAAAGGAGATTCTGTGAGGCAAAGTAAGGTGCCCCGTACCACTCAGCTAAGAGGCCACAGGATCCAAATCAGAATGTATTCAACCCCAGAATATAAGTTCTTCTACCACCTGGTACCACCCTCCAGAAAACCTTGGTGGAGTTTTTGTGTCCTCCTTCCCCCAGTTTTCTGTAAACAAGCTTTGTCCACCTGTAGAACCTCAATAATTTCATTTATTTTAAGCACACAAGATTGACAAGTTAACCAAGTTAAAAAATAAAAAAAAAAAAAAGAACAGCTAAGGAAGGAGATAACCAGAATGTCTGTAGAGGAAGAAAAGCTACCACCGTATAGCACTTGCTTGACCAGTCCAAGGTTGAAGAACATCGAGGGATCATATTTCTAAATTAAGCACAACGCCTCTGATTTGAGGGTTCTGATACTTAATCTTCTCAAGTATCTTTACCTGGATTATCTCTCAAGAAAAAGACACCCACTGCCCCACCATAGTTGTGTTTTAGGGGCTTCCTAGATGATTGTGATTAAATACCTTAAGACCATCAAAGACCTACTCTTTCTATAATAGTCAATCTTCAAGAGGAAAGTGTCTTGAAGACAGTCCTTGGTAGAACAAAGAATAGGAGATTCAACAATTATGTTCACTCCAGCAATCAAAAATATATCAAGACACAGGGAAATGCTTCACCTGCATTGCTTTGGGAAGACCATTCTTTGGGACAATCCTGAGCAGACATTTAAGTTGCAATATAAATGACAAGGGTAAACAGCGCTGTGGATATTTATGGAAAAATTGTTTAATTGGAAGAAATTGCAAGTATAACAACCTTGAAGTACAAAGGAGCTTGATATGACTTGAAAGAAAGTAAAGTAGCATAGCTGGGAAGAAATGTCAAGCAGGAGGAAGGCATCCAAAATTATCTTCAAAGGGAGACAGTAGGCAGACCACGTGGGCATTTTAGAACCTGCAAAGAAAGTGAAGTGGAAAATTTCATGTGGCATGTCAGTTTTAATTTATAGTTTAGGAAGGGAACAGCCCTCTGAGCTGACAATAGATTGCAGAGGCAAGAACAGAGGGGAAGAGAGACCTGATGAAGGTGTGAAGGAGATTCAGGTGCCACAAGCTGCTGGTTTGGATAATGTTATCAGCAACTGAAATGTGAGAAGTGAGTGATACATGCTCAGTGTAGAGCTAACTGGAAGGGCCACCAAAAGTGGTCTGAGATATGAGGTAAAGAAAGGAAGCCATGATGACAGAGATGTTGGGCCTGAACAAATGGATTTTTGTTGTTAGCAGATAAAGATATGGGAAAGGCTTAGGGGGAAGCAGATTTGTGCATGTATAGGAAGGGGGACTGAGGATGGTATGTATTGCTGTGACTAAGCAGGTGAGGCATTGTCCTTCATTTCTCTTTTCCTCACTCGTCACTCCCCCAGCTCATCTAGGTGCCTGTCCATCTGTCATTTCCTCCCAAACATATCCTAGACCCTTCCACATTCTCCCATTTTTGCAGCCTTTGGCCCTGCCCATCATCCTCTTCTGAGAGTCCACCCTGCCATCCTATGTTCCATTTTCTAAGCAGCAGTCATGATCTTTTGAAAATGCAAGTGTCAGCATATCAGGGGTTTGTTTAACAACCTTCCTATCAGCTTTAAGGTAGGTGCTGATGCTCAACACTGATTTATCAAATATCACCGTGTCCTGGTCCTGCTACCACTCCATCCTATGGCCACAGCACTTTCCCTCTCTCTCTCGCTGCTCTCCAGTATGAAGTTTCCTTGGCTGTGCAGAACTCTTGCTCATTCTTAGTACCTTGGGAATCACTGTCATCTCTGCTTGCTCTTTAGGTGGTTGGCTCCTTCCTATCACTCAAATTCCACTTTAAATTTCATCCCAAAGAAGTTTCCTCCACCCCCACAATCTAAAGTGGCCACCCAGATGCTCTCCATCACATGACCTTACTGAACCCTTTACTTAGCAGGTTTCTATTCATTAATGTGTTTATTTATTGTTTACAGGCTGTCTCTCCACCAACGGAACTAAACTACATGAACAAGGATAAAGTTCTTTTTGTTAATGCATGAAAATGCCTGTTCTGGTTTGCTAGCTGCTGGAATGCAATATACCAGAAACAGAATGGCTTTTAAAAAGGGGAATTTAATGAGTTGCTAATTTACAGTTCTAAGGCCGAGAAAAATGTCCCAATTAAAACAAGTTTAAAGAAATGTCCAATCAAAGGCATCTAGGGAAAGATACCTTGGTTCAAGAAGGCCGATGAAGTTCAGGGTTTCTCTCTCAAGTGAGAAGGCATATGGCGAACACGGCGTCATCTACTAGCTTTCTCTCCTGGCTTCCTATTTCGTGACGCTCCCCGGGAGGTGTCTTCCTTCTTCATCTCCAAAGGTCGCTGACTAGTGGACTCTGCTTTGTAGTGTTGCTCTCTCTGAATCTCTCATTCTCCAAAATGTTTCCTCTTTATAGGACTCCAGAAACTAATCCAGACCCACTCAAATGGGTGGAGACATGTCATCCCCTAATCCAGTTTAACAACCATTCTTAACTAAATCACATCAACCAGGGAGATGATCTCATTACAGTTTCAAATATACAGTATTGAATAGGGATTATTCTACCTTTATGAAATGGGATTTATATTAAAACATGGCTTTTCTTAGGGGGCATACTTCCTTTCAAACCAGAACAATGCCTGACACATAGACACTCACATACTATTTGAATGAATTATTGATACTTTCCCAGCACCTCAAAACTGTGTTTTGTAGGCAAATGTTCAGTGACGGGCTTTGGTTGTTTGTCTGCATTTTAAATAAATGAATGCAGGGAAAGCTGAAATGGCACTCCAGAATCATCCAACTGTCTCCTTTATCTTCACTGTTTCACTTGAGTGGGTGCTAAGAAATAATTTTCCTATTTCTTTGAATCAGAACACCCCTGGGACAACTGTCTGTTAAGTACTCTGACAATACCCAATATTTTCCTTTGGTTTAGACTAAGAAGCATTATCATGAGATGTTCAACTCCGACTTGTCATGTCTTGATAAAAACGTTCACTCAGTATGTCATCCCTGTGAATCAAAACCATCTGTCCTGTTTGTTACAGATGTGGTTAGTGCCCTTATCCAAAGAAGGTTACATTCCTACTGGGGACATTTGACTCTAGTACCACTCTCTGCCTGATTAGAAAGGGAACAGCATCTGCAAATTAGCCACAGATATCAATTCATTTCAGGATAACTAAAAGCAGCAAGTAGATATCCTTTACTTCCCCTAGAAAAGTAAAAAGTTAGTTCAGTCTGAACAATAAACAGAATCAGGTCTTTCTAAATTTATCAAATTTATCAGTTTATCAAATTGATTCAATTGCACTCATGGCCCAAATGATCCAAATACAATTAGCTTGAATTATATATGTTGACATAGGGGTGGGATGATGAAGGAGAAAGAAACACACAGTACTGAAGATGTCATCAGTCAACTGGGACATATGAACCTTTGAGAAAAATGAAGTATCCAGAAGCTCATGGCTTATTATACTGGAGTTCATCTTCTCTCAAAATTTTGTAGAAACTGTAAGGCTACTGTTCTTACAAACATTAAGACGTATCATTTATTTATTTTTTTAATTAAGGTAATGCCATAATGTACCGTTATGTGAAGGTATGTAATTAAAACACAGGAATGTTGGGCGGGCCGCGGTGGCTCAGCGGGCAAAGTGCTTGCCTGCCATGCCGGAGGACCTCGGTTCGATTCCCGGCCCCAGCCCATGTAAAAAAAAACAAACAAACAAACAAAATACAATAAAACAAGAAAATGTTTAAAGATGTTTCCCTTTCTTCCATCCTTCCTTCCTTCTCTCTGTCTTTCCTTCCCTTTAAAAAAAAAAAAAAAAAAAAAAAAAAAAAAAAACACAGGAATGTTAAAGGAAATCCTTTCTGCAGAGGACTGCCCAGGTAGACGTAACCAGTCCTGGGGGCGTTCAGTCCTCATTGCCATTAGGGACTTCTGCAGAAAGATCTGAGAAGTTCCCACATCGAAATGACCACCTGCCTCCTTTCCCCACCCTGATCTCCACACATACACCTACCTCACTGCAAACACAACAGGCTCTTCCATGACTTCTCATGGACAACCCCTCAAGGAAATCTTTCCATACTGAACCCAGTTAAGGTGTCCTCCTCACATTCTATGAGCTTCTGAGACTCATCATTCCATCAGCCTTCAGTGTCTGCTGCTCCACCAGCCTGGGAGCTTCTCAGACATGGCAGCTAGACTTCTGTCTCAGCAGCCCTGATGCCTAGTTCCATCTGGGCCTAAACAATACTTGAAATATTGATGGACTTTTTTTTCATCTCGTAGAATTTTGCTGGGCCTGATGACAGGATGATGGGCAAGAGAGTCACCACAATTATGAAGATGAGTGAGAAGAAGGCTGGGATATAAGGAGTCGGTGGTGACTGGAGATGAGGCTGGAGAGGTAAAGCAGACACCAGACTAGGTGAAGTCTCAAGGTAAGCAATATGAATTTGGATTAAGTGCAATGAGAAGCCTGGGAAGTTTTTATTCGGACAGTCATGAATTAATAACATACTGCTATTTGCAGATGGTGACTGAGGGGTATTTTGCAAAGTACCATTAAATTCTAAAATACTTTTAAATTTGTGTAGTCTAAATGTAATGTACTTGTACTATGATTACAGTTCTTTCTGTTGGCAATCCGATGGATAGAGAATGCTAGAATCAGGAACAGTTTCATTTAATAAGATTAAACATATTTTTATGAAAATTAATAACACATTAGCATCATTTAGAAAATTTTGCTATGAAATTTTACATTTGAGACTTATGTTTACATTGTATCCTAACTTTAATATATTTGTCTTAATATTTGAGAAAAAGAATTCTACCATTTTGTGTTTTTATCTTTACTTTAATTTAGATGTTTGAGGAAAGTATAGTCAAATTTTGCACACTTTAAATAAAATTGTATTTTATTTTCTGTCTTATAGTTAATTAAAATTAATAAAATACAAATGTCAATTTGTCAGTCAAAATCTGAATGTATTTTTGTGATTATCTTGATTCTAAAACATAATGAGAAAGGGACTGCCAGGGAAGATGGCAGAGGAGGGAGCTCCAGGACTCAGTCTTCCCCCCAAAACAACTATTAAACAGGCAGAAACTACCTGAAAAATCATTTATAAACTCCAGAGGCCAGAAGAACACTGTACAGCATTCAGGGAAGAACAGGAGGAAAAGGCTGATAAATTACCATAAAGAACAGTAAACTACATTCTGTATGCATTGCCTCCATCCCCCATTCCCCATCCCCCAAGGTCCAGTCCCCAGTTAGCTGCTGGTAAAGGAACATAAAAATCCCCCTCCCCAGGAACAGGGGTGTGCCAGGCCAGTTGCTGATAAAGGTTTTTGTTTAGTAAATTTGGGATGGCTGGGTACTGGCTCTGAGGGCAGCTATGTTTCAACCTGCCCTGGACAAAGGTGGCAGCAGCCCTGGTTTTAATACTCCACAGATAACTGAAAGATAATCATCTCATTCTTCTATGTGAGGAGAATCATTACTGGCCACTTCCTGGCTTTAAGATATTTATGTTTTAAAACTTCAACTAGAAGAAAATTTGCAATTAGTTTTGGAATTCATGTTTTATGATCCAATTCAATTTTCCCTAAAAGTATAATTAGAAATGTATGAGGAAGAAATCATAAATCATTAAAAAGTAAATTGATACCAAATTTACTAATTTATGTACTTTTGTACTTTTAGCCTTCCCCTTTTTATTGATCAAAACTCTTTATTTATCTCCATGTGAACAAAGCATTGAACTCAGATTTCTATACTGCTAAAAGCTTTTGAAACTTCTTCTAAATGTCCCTTGTCGATATAAAGATGTAAGTTAAGCTAGAGAAATCCCACTTTTAACAGTTTTGTATTAAATCTCTTTGGATAGATAGCTGCTTTGCACTTCCATTTCTAGGAACATCGCAGAATAGACACAAAAAAACTACGTCTTGAATGAATTGAAACAAATACATTTTAAATGGAATCTGGGGCTCTTAGATATAAGATAAATATATAAAGAATAAAAAGAATGTTATAACTTCTGGGGAAATTATCTTAAAATATAAAACCTGGGATTTCCCTGGGGAAAATATCAACCTCAGAGCTGGTATTAGGAAACCAAGCCACCTTTCAACGTGAAAAGTAGAGATCTAAGTGTGAAACTCCTTCTTTAAACCTGGACACAATTTAGGCCCTCAGCTTTTCCACAATGAAGTTTGATCAATAGGGGAGTTATCATAGTTTCAATTGTCAAAGAAAATAAGTCACCAGTGAGTGATAACCAGCAGAAACAATTCAAGGTAATTAAATGCTTCAGATATTGAAAATTTAAACATGATGTAAAGTACTATGTACAAAGTGTCTTAAAAATAAATTATGGAAACAAATGTTAATAACTAGGATACTATCAGAAATGACAAAGAAGACTTGGAAAAAATAATTAAATAGAACATATGAAGATGAAAAATGTAACTGCTCATAATAAAACATCAACTCATATGTTTACTGTCAGTTTAAGCATGGGCTGAAAAAAGAATTGGTGAATTTGGAGATAAAACTGAAGGAATTATGCAAAGCATAGTAAAGTGAGGACTTATAACCAAGGTAGCAGACTTATTTCCAATTCTATTGCCATGTTAACAAATCACTTTAGATCTTGGTGGCTTAAAGCAACAATATCTTATCGTGCTCATGGGTTTTGGGTGTCAGGAATTTATACAGAGCACAGTACAGAGAGTTTATATCTGCTGGAGGATGACTGGAGACTCACTCACAAAACCTGCGAGTAACTTAGGTGGTGGCTGAAATCACCTGTGGGCACCTTCACTCATATATGTGATTATTGATGCTAGTTGTCTAAGTTGGGCTGTTGGCCAGAACACCAAATGACAAAGGGCTCCTCTGTGTGGTTTCCTCTGCATAGTCTTGTTTGTGCTTCCTTATGTTGTGACATCAGGAATACAGGAGCAAGCACCCCAGTTTTAGTTTGTAAGTTGTCAGAATGCAATATACCAGAAACAGAATGGCTTTTAAAAAGGAAATGTATTACATTACAAGTTTACTGTTCTAAGACCATGAAAATGACTAAATTAAGGCATCCAGAGAAAGGTACCTTAGCTCCAAAGAAAGGGCCATTGACGTTCAAGGTTTCTCTCTCAGCTGGGAGGGCACATGGCAACCTCTGCTAGCTTTCTCTTCTCATTTCAGAAGGCTTCCCTGAGGATGTTTCCCTCCTGCATCTCCAAAGCTCTTTGCTGTCTTTGAAGCCTTTTCCAAAATGGCTCCCTCTTAAAGGGCTCCAGTAAGCAACCCCACCTTGAATGGGTAGGGATACATCTCCACCTAATCAAAAGTTACCACCCACAACTAGGTGAGTCACATCTCCATGGAAACAATCACAAAGATCTCACCCAGCAATACTGAATGAGAATTAGAGAACCTGGCTTTTTGAGGTATACAACAGATTCAAACTGGCATAGTGCCCAAATAATGTTTTTTATAGCCTAATCTTAAAAGTCACATAGCCTTACACCAGTCCTCTCTATTGGTTGAAGCAGTCACAAAGGTTCACAAAAGCAGAGAGAGTAGATCCAACTTCTTGGTGGGATGAATGTCAAGGACACATAGCAAGAAGAGCATATTGAGACCATCTTTCAAAAATGCTCCCTGTCACAAGTGCTTAAAAGGCATGAAGGACAGAAGAAGAAATCTAAAATACAGTTCACTGAAATCTCAGAAACAGAGAAGACAATGGGAGAGGAGCAATATTCAAAGAGAAAGTGGCTGAGAATTTTTCAGAAATGATGAAATCCATGAATCCATCAATACAGGAATCACAAATTATACCACCACTCAGCATAAAGTTGTAATGAAGCTTGCTAACAAACAAACAAGGCAGGGAGAAAGCTTTTAAGATAAAAGGAGGAGAGACCGGTCACCTACTGGAATCACAATAAGAAAGGTTTATCAGGCATAAAATTGGAAGTCAAAAAATAGGGAAATAATGCCTCTGGAATGCTGAGAGAAAATAAATCTCAGTCTGGAATTGTCTGCTCAACACACTGCTTTTTATTAATGAAACTAAAATTCATATATTTCAGATTATAAAAACTAAAATAATTCAGCACTTATCAATCTTTGCTAGAGAATTTGAAAGAATATACTCAAAAGAGAAGAAAATGACTCCAGAAGGATGGTAGGAAGGAACTGTAGGAAGGAAAGTGATCCAAAAAGTTTATAAATGTGTTACTAAATATAAGCTAGAATTATCCATATAAAATGATCATAGTAATAAAAAATATCTTTTTCTAGGTTTAAAAACAGTATTAAATTATTAGGTGACAATAGCACTATAATAATGTAATGTGAATTTCAGTAATTATGGATAAAATTGAAATATTAATTACAATAAGCTAAAATATCATATTATAACATTTAATTAAGATAATAGATTCAGTAAAATTAAAAGAGATTACAAGATGGAAGATGGGAGGTGGTAAGGAAATCAAGCAGTTAACATTTTCTAAGCTTATCAAATTGTTCAGGCAGGAAGTTCAGATATTGATTCTTTAGATATACCAAAGTGTATTTTGTAAGATGTAAAAGATAATCATTAAAGCCATAAAAATCAAGCATATAATTTCCATGTCAGTAGAGGAGGTAAATGAACTATGAAAATAAACATGGAGAAATAGAGAATTCACAAATAAATCAAGAAAGAAGAATTATAAGAAGCATGGACAAAATGGGACAAAAAAGGTACTAGAAACAAATCCCAATATTACTAATCATAAGTTTATGTTGGATAACTCACCAAAAAGAACAAGAGATTGTCAAATTGCATTTACAGGAGTGCTGATTAAAAAACAAATAGAAAGTCTGTATAGACTATAAGGTTCACCAAAGTGTTACTTCTGATTGATGACCCACTCTGCCAAATCGTAAGCTGCGGAAGCTGGCATCTTGCTTCCTAGTCAGATATAGGCTTGGAGATGGATCACCCAGGATTCTCCGGAAAAACAGAACCAACTAGATATATTATAAGGAAATGGCTCACATGATTGTGGGATCTGGCAAGTATGAGTTCATAGGGTGGTCCAAAATGTAAATTCTGGTGAGAGATATATTGAATTCTTGAGTCCAAATTCCTTAGGCTGGAAACTCAGGAAGGAGTGTGGTGGAATTCCTTCTGATCTCTGGAACACAGTTTGAACTGACTGGATGAGTCCCACTCATATTATGGAGGTGATCTCTACTTAAGGTCTACTGATTGTAGATGCTAATCCTGTCTATGAAGTACCATCACAGCAACAACTAGGATAGTGTTTGACAAAAACATTGCACATCATAGCTAATCATGTTGGTGCATAGCCAGCATGATGGCCTTGCTGATGTGCCCTAATCTATACAAACAGGGGGAAAAATAAATCTTGGCAAGGACACTGGGAGACTCCTGCAGAAGATAAACACCATGGGATGTAGCCAGGCATGGAGCATCTTCAGTCACTTCCTAAGTGGATTGGCCATTAGATGAGGTTACCAGCCAAAATGTCGTGGACTGATCTACCATAGACTGGAGCTGAGCTGGAAGGAAGAGATCTGGCTTCCAACACAGGGAAATGGCCCCTGGGCCATACAAGAGTTCACCCCATGAGAGAGCCAGAATAAGGACCCCTCCCACACAGAGGGTGTGGATAGCCAGGAAATGGTAGGCAGAGAGGCAGCATAGCCAACAGAGAGGATTGTTTCATGGGCAACTAAACAAGGAGGCACTTGCCCTTTCTCCTCTCTTCCAGTTCCTAGACCAGAGCACCAGAGGACAGAAGCTTTGTCAAAGTATAGGATGGGGGCATGTATAACAGAACCAGGCCATGTCACCTTCCTCCAGTCTTCTGTGCTGGTGTGGGTGAAGAAGTGAACTAGTAGGTACCTGACACCTCCAGCCTAGACAGCTGTGGTGGAGAGGGAAACTTTGGATTGGATCTGAGATTGAGATTTTAAACTGGATGCATTTTTAAACAGTAGTCGATGTGGTAAAATTATATTAAAGGCACTGCTACACAATGACAAAGAAAAGTATGATATAGTAAGTTTTTGGAGCAATTGAAAAAACAAAGCCACACCATGGTTGCTCCCTACCAAGTTCATCCTGCTTGTTTGTCAGAGTCAGATGGATAGGTGAGTGCCTGATGAGTTGTACTTACCAATTACTTTTTACCACTTTCAACTGACACAATTAAATGCTTTGCTTTGAGAGTTTGGACCCTACATATTATCTCATATTTGTTTAACTTTTAAATTTGTACTGTTCATAAACACATACTTCCTTCACACTTTTTCCATTTCCCCTTCCAACCTCTACCACAGAATTGGAAAACATACACACATATACACACATACTCACATACACACAGAGAACAAATACCAGTACAGGCAAGAATACAAAACACCCATCAAAGAAATAGGATATTGCCAATTACAGGCATGGATGAGATTAAGGCAGGGGAGACACATGACTGGAATTACCTTCAGATAAGTCATTAGCAGCAAAATGAGGCAATTGTTGTATTTCAAGTGAAAGAGCTAAGGCAGTATTAGTTGGGACAGTGAAGATGGAACTAACTGCAAAAGTATACAGAAGACAGCAGAAGATTGCTTGATATGAACTGGATGTGGGGATTGAGGTAGAAAAAGTTGTTCAGGGAAGTTCTCAGCTCTTGACTTAGACCAATGGCACAGATGAAGAGACGGTGACTTGGTCAAGGGAAGCAAATTCGTTGAGTGTTTATTATGCTAGCATTCCATTTGGGAGGATTGTTCTATGGGTGGATGGATGTCCTGGAAGAAGTCCAGGGGTCAGGCCTGAGAAATGCAGGGTGCAGGTGTTTGCTGAGCTGTGGGAGTGGATGAAGTGTGTTAATTAGAGTTCTCTAGAGAAACAGAACCAAACAGGAGAGATCTGTAAATATAAGATTTATACAGGTGTCTCATGCAACTGTGGAAATGGAAGAGTCCAAAATCAGTGGGTCAGGCTGGGAAACTGGCAGCTCCAATGAAGAGTCTGGATGAACTCCACCAGAGAGGCTCACTGGCTGACGAGCAATGAAAGAGTCTCTCTTCTTCCTTAAAAGCCTTTAATTGATTGGATTCATCCTTGTGGGAGGCACACCTTAGTTGATCAAGGATGTAATCAATCACATATGCAATCAATGGACTGATGATTGAATACATCAACCTTCTGGTTTATCAGCCATCCACACAATATCCTTGTAGCAATGGTCAGGCTGGTACTTGCATGACAAGACAACTGGGCATCATTACTTGGCCAAGTTAACACCAGAACCTCATCATCATACAAGGCTATTCAGCAAGAACCTGAATATCAGAACAGCAACCTGCTAACACCCATCAGGGCACACAGGAAGTTTCTCTCCACGGATTTTTGTAAGATGCACCCTCTGTTCTTGCAGAGTGACAGCCAGAATATTATTTTAAAACATTCATGTTTCATGGAGGAGAGGACCCCCAAGCATAAGGTTGCATAAGATTGGAGGAGAAATGAACGTTCACCAAGGGTTCCATTTCTGAACAGTGAGGGAGTTATGCTAGCTTAGTTTTGGAAAATTAGAAAATAATAATTAGAATTAATATTTAGAAAATCATTTAAAATTAATTTAACCACAAAATATATTTCTTGAATGTACTATTAACCTGGTCATGAAATATATTTCTCAGGCAGCTACAGAATTGTCACGCCAATTGAATTTATGCTCATGGTCATCAAAAAGCCAATGTCCTCCATTTTGCCCAGCCTTGCAAGCAGTTACATGATGGGGGTCGGGACCAAATTGTTCATCTCTTCTCTTTCCCACTGGCCTTGAAGTCTACAAGTTCCACATGGTGTGGGTATAGTGTGAAGGAGGACTCCTGACCCACCATGAACCACGACATGGGCAAAGCATGCTGTTAAACCACTGAGATTTGGGGTTTGTACATCATAGCAGCTGACATTGCTTAGTCCAACTAATGCACAGTTTCATAAGAGAGCCACTGAAAACATCTAACAGCATCCTACCCAAATGAAGGGGTCAAAACTGGGTGAATATTCCATTAGGTTGGGCCCCATGTGTATACAATTTCTGTCAATATATGTACCAGTTGGAAACCTTTGTGTACCCCAGAAAAGCTATTTTCTTTAGTCCTCATTCAATATTGCTGGATGGGATCTTTTTTATCCACAGTTCCAGCTGTGACCCACCTATTTATGTGTGGTGGCTTTTGATTAGTTGGTTTCCATGGAGCTGCATCTCTATCCATTCAAGGTGGGGTTGCTTACTGGAGTCCTTTAAGAAGAAACCATTTTGGAGAAAGCTTCAGAGCCAGCATAGCCCACACAGCCAGAGACCTTTGGAGATGCAGAATGAAAACACCCCAGTGGAAGCCTTGTGAAATGAGGAGAGAAAGCTAGCAGATGTCACCATGGGCTCTCCCAGCTAACAGAGGTGTTCCCGATGGTATCAACCTTTCTTGAGTGAAGGTAACATCTTATTGATACCTAAATTTGGACATTTTCTAGTCTTTAGAACTGTAAACTTACAACTGAATAAATTCCTTTTTTAAAAGCAGTTCCATTTCTGGTATATTGCATTCTCACAGATTTAACAAACTAAAACAATAGTAAGTGCCAACTTTTTGTATTACAAGTTAGCAGAAACTTTACTTTAACTTGCAGAAAGTTGCTCTTTAGAGAGATTCCTGGTACCTGGTGGGTCTGACTCTGACCACCCATTTTGCCTCAGGGAACTCCTGAGCTTGCACACCTCATACCTCATACACACTGATTCCTCTGCCTGGAACTCCCCCTTCCTGTATCTTCTCCTTCTACTCCCCCAGGATAGGAGGTGGATGCTCTGCCCCAGCCCCCATGGCCCAGGTACACCATCCCACTGCCTGCACGTGGCTGTGCAGTGACAGACCCCGGAGAGAACCAGACTGTGAAAGCAGAGCAGGAGAGCTGCCTCCATGGGGTTTGTTATGGAAAATGAAGTGCAGCGACTGTGTCAGCCCTGGGAGAAGGCAGAGGAGGAAACGAGGAAATGGGAACCTCCAGCGAAGCACATGCCTCGCTGGTACTGCTGCAGAGTCCAGAGGGAGACCGCATGAGCCACCCACAGGGCTGAGCCCATGTCTGCCTCCAAGCATAAGGGGTCCGGCCAGCCCCTGAGGGTCAATTGGCCCCTGCCGAGTTGACCATCTGGGGAAACGAGCAAAGCCTGGGACCTGAGTTAGTTCTGTGACAGCAGACATGATGCGAGCAGGCAGTGGCCTTATCATCTCCATTTTGCATGGAATTTCCCAGGATAAGGTTCCTGGACCTTGTGTCCATGTGTAGGTTCTGGGCTCAGCATGTGGCATGGGGTTCCATGGTGCCTTTCTCCCTCTTACGCATTTTATTGCAATGTGTAATGCCCTCAAGAGTGCTGAGACCCCCATATGCAAGTGCTAAACCCACTCACTGCCTGACTCCTTGGAAAGGGCTCTGGGCTTGGCTGTGACTGGAGGTTTGTGTTCATAGACACAGAGAAGGCCCAGTCCACAGTGGGGTGCTCATGGAAGGTTTGTTGATTGAACAATAAATGAGAAAATGAATGAATCATCATTGATGCTTTGCCCACCTTCAGATTAGACCACCTGTTGTGCTTTACAAAGATAAATTGGCATGGATGCTAGCGTGGTCTATTCAAAGCTGATTTTTTTGAAACTACATTCTGGTACCTGGGTAGGTTTTGTAGACTCCTTGAGCTGCCGTAACAAGGTAGGACAAATCAGATGGCTTAAACAAACAGAAATATATTGTCTCACAGTTCTGGAGGCTACATGTCTAAAATCTATAGGGGAGTATCCTTTCTTGCCTCTACCTAGCTTCTGGCGGAGGACACCTATCCTTGGGCTCAGTTGTCTCGTGGTCCCCTCTGTCTTTGTCTTCTCTCCCCTTCTTACATGGACACTGTCATCCTGTATTTAAAGGGTCCACTCTGTTTTAGTATGACTCATTTTAACTTGACTAACTCCTTCTCTAAAGACCTTATTTCCAAATGAGTTCAGGTTCGAGCTACTGGGAATAGGACTTCAACAGATCATGGGGCGGGGGAATGTATGTGACACAATTCAATGCATGATAGTTGGTGATCTCAGATCAACATGAAAGAAGGTAGGAAAGAGGTTAAGGGACAACTTTCACTGCATTCATATGAGGCCTTCTAGTGATATAGGCAAGAATTATATTTGGAAATATGCACCAGATAGCACAGAACCAGGGCAAAGCACCTGCTGAAGAAGTGCTTCATTTTCTGCTGTTACTTCAGCCTTCAGTATATCAACAACAAAACAAAGTCAAATCTATTTTCGCCTTGCCTGTGCTGAGTCTCTGTCTGTTACCTTGACAACTCAGTCCACAAATTGGTTTCAGACTTCTGATAAAAATTAAGAAAAACAAAACAATAAGCCAGTAGGCAAAGGGGCAGGGGGGACAAAACCTGCAGAATGGGTCAACTTACCATGATAGGGAAATGTATTAAAGATATTATTATGTTGATGAACCATCTAACAATTAATCCTGAAAAATAAATGCTTGTTATCCTAACATGAACTAGTAAAATAATATTTTATATGGCCCAAAAATGGACTTTGGGGTATGTTTGTGCTTTTTATTTACAAAGGTTGTCAGTGATATATACCATTTATTAATCTTTCAAAATAAACAGGAGTACATTTGATAAAAAAAGAGGAGTTTAATTTTCACTCCCCTCACTCTATCCCACCCAAGGCTAGTGGCTTCCAGTGCCTGCCTTCATGGTTAGTGTATGTGTGTGGGAGTGTGTGTGTCTGCATATGCATGTGTGTGTAAAGATGAATCAGGGCTTTTCAAACTCAGAGCCATTGACATTTTTAGCCAGAAGATTCTTTGCTTTGGGGTGCTCCCCTATAAACTCTAGGACATTTGTCAGCATCCCTGTCCTCTGCCCACTAGATGTCAGTTGCATCCCCATCTCCGGAGTTCAGCTGAGAACCACAGTTCTAGAGCAATCTTTTTTTATTTCATTTTCCTTCTCCTCCACCCATAAGTAAATGGCAGATGATAGCATGGATCTCCATCAAAAAGTTCAGGTTTTATTCACAGCTGAAATGGTAAAAGCCCTGGGGAAATTCTCAATATCATGTTAGTGGAGGTATAATGCCTCATGGTGGCATTTCCAGAATTTCAAATTTCAAAAATTTCAAATTTCAAAATTGGACATGGTTCCATGTGCCCTCAGCATCTCTGCACAAGTTGCAGTGGCAGGCTAGAATTTTTCATTCATAGACTGAGTTTGCTGCAGTCTGCTGGAAGGAGAGAGAGGCAGAAATGTGCTATGGAAGACCAATACGCCTTTTCAAATAAGCCAGGCTCTCATCCATTGCTGAGAATATAAATTAGCACAACTTCTATGTAGGCCAATTTGGAGATATTTATATGAAATTATAATTCGTATGCTCTTTGATCTAACATATAATATTCTACCAATATTCTTGCACACATATAAAATTATATAAAGTTTCTCACTGAGCCATTGCTTGTGACAGTAAAATGAGGGAATCAGCCTAAATATTCTTAACAGAGACCGTCCCAAGAAACAGATTATATTCATAAAATGTAGCTGAAACATGTTCACTTTTAACGGTTTACCCATTTATATTTTGTGAATTTGAAATCACTAATATTCACTAATTGTGAATAATCAGTAATACACAAATTAAATTATAATGTATAGGCCAAAATTCTCAAAGAAAAATGAGAATGTAATACCTAGCTATGTATCAAAAGCCTATGACATTGACATCATTTAAATATACAATATATTTCATTTTAACATGTGAAATCAAATGTTAATTTTTGAAGTGTTTCTAATTGGATTAATTGAAATATGGACAGTGAAAAACACCAAGACTAAGTGTGAAGCGATACCAAACTCTCTTTTCTTAGTGTTTCTTCTATTATTACCTTGGGAAATGCTATTAATGAAAGAATCTCTGAGAATCAGCAAAGTATGGGACTTCCAGTTACTCTGCCAACATTTGGCTTTGTCAGTTTTTTTAAAGATTCTTACAGGTGTGTAATATTTCATCGTGGTTTTAATTTGCACCTTTCTAATGTCTAATGAGGTAAGCAACTCTTTTTTTTTCCTTTGGCTTGCTTGTTTATTCATTTATTGGTGATGTGGAAGTTCTTTCTGTTTTCTGATTACCAACGTACTGTCAGATATGTGTTCATTTTTCAATTTCATAATAATCTCTTTCAAAGAGTAAACATTTTTAATTTTGATGCATACGATTTACTATCTTTTTTAAGGTTCATGCATATTGTGCCCTAAGAAATCTTAGTCTAACCCCAGGTCACCAAGATTTTCTCCTATTTTCCCAGAAATTTTCTAAGTTAATGCTTTACATTTAGGTCTGTGATCCACTTGTTACCTCTTAAAAAAAAAAAAAACAGCAACCATTTATTATTTCTCAAAATTCAGTGGGTACACCAGTTGGTTCCTTTGGTCTGGGCCAAAGGAACAGCTGGGGTTCCGTTCATTTGGGGACAGTTAAGTCCATTTGGGGAGTCTAAGATGAGCTCACCCACACATGGGGCCTCAGCTGTAACAGCTGGGGCAATTGCAACCTTTCTCTACATAGCTTTTTAAAAACTTTTTATTGTGAAATATAACATATATACAGAAAAGCAATATACTCCATATGTTTTAACAAGTAGTTATACAACACATTTCAAATTTCGATATGGCTTACAGTTCCACAATTTCATGTTTCTCCTTCTAACTGCTCCAAGACACTGGAGACTAAAAGAAATATCAATATACTGATTCAGCAGTCATATTTATTTGTTATATCCTATCTTATCTGTTATAACTCCTCCTTGTTTGATCCTTCACCCAATGTTTAGGAATATTTGGGTTAACTTTTTCTTATTGAAGAAGTGGGTCAACAGTATGGAATAGGGGGATGGAACTGGTTTCTGCTCCTGGAGAGGATGGCCCCTCTGGGTTTTAGGACTTATATGGCCTAGGAATCCTCTAGAGGTTGTTGGTTCCTAGAAAGTAAAGCTAGGGCCTGGAATTTTGTGGAATCTCAGATAGAACCTTAGGTGTTCATTAGACTTAACAGGAATGAAATTGGTTGGGGTTTGGCAAACCAGAGCAGTTAGCAATATCTAGCTGAAGCTTGCATAAGAGTAGCCTCCAGAATAGCTTCTTGACTCTGTTTGAACTCTGAGCAATGATACCTCATTTTGTTACATTTCTTTTCCTCCTTTTGGTCAGGAAGGCATTGCTGTTCCCATGATGCCAGGGCCAGGCTCATCCCTGGAAGTCACATCTCATGTTGCCAAGGAAACATTCACCCCTGGATGTCATATAGCAGGGAGGTCAATGATTTTCCTTGTAGAGTTGGGGTTAATGAGAGAGAAGCTGCATCTGAACAACAAAAGACATTTTCTAGATGCAACTCCTATGCATAATAGTAAGTAGGCTTAGCTTCTCTGCTACAGAAGTAAGTTTCATAAGAGCAAGCCTCAAGATCAAGGGTTTGGTCTGTTAGCTCGGGAATTCCTAACATTTGAGAAAGTATCAGGCGTTGAATAGTTTTATAATTTTTTTCTCTAATCCCTCAAGGGACTTGGCCAACACATTTTAATTATCTGCCTAACAGATCCCAGGATGGATCTGGGTATTGCATTAAGCTATAAAAAGTTGCAAGCCCTATTTCCCATTCTGGGCTCCTTGTGTTTGGGTTGTTAAAACGAGCTATCCAGGCAGCTTGAGTTAGATTGTGTGCTGTAGAAGATTTACATTTGGACAAATAAATCTTTCTTTCTTTGGTCTCATATAGTAGGTGAAGTTCTGAAATATATACAGTATCATCCTTTACCCTGTATTCTGATTTTCCTTAGTTCCAATCAGCTTGTCTTTGTTCTTACCTCTAACTGAAGCCAGATCTCTTTGGTGGTTTCCATAACAGTTGTATGTAGTAGTGCTACTTTCAGAGCTACAGAATTCCAATTCTGTGTCTTAGGTGTCACACAGGTACCCACAATTCCAGGGAAATACCAGATTATATACATATAGTACAGCATCACAGAATCTTGCCGTAAAACTTAAAGAGCAGGTCTAAATGTGACTGCTATTTCAGCCGACAATCTAGGCTCCAATTTTCTTATGTTTTTTTAAAAGCGATCATAAAATACATGTTCTTTTGTTTCTGGTGTAGTTCATGCAACATAATGCCCCCAAGGTTCATTCACAATCATTGTATGCTTCACAACTTCATTCCTTTCTGTACCTGCACAATATTCCATTATACACCACAGTTCATTTTTCTGCTTCTCAATCAATGCACTCCTTGGTCACCTCCATGCACTGGGAATTATGGATAATGTCCAATATGAGAATACAACATATCAGAACTTATGGGATGTGGCAAAGGCAGTGCTAAGAGGGAAATTTATTGTCCTAAATGCCTAAATTAAAAAAAAAAAAGAATGAGCAAAAATCAAGGACCTAACTGCTCACCTGGGGGAATTAGAGAAGGTACAGCAAACTAACCCTTAAGTAAAAAGAAGAAGAGAAATAACAAAGATTAAAGCAAAATTAAACAAACTGGAGAACATAAAAAATTGATTCTTTGAGAAAATTAATAAAATTGATTGACCCTTGCTAGGTTTACGAGAGAGAGAGAGAGACAGAGAGAGAGAGAGAGAGAGAGAAGAAAAAGAAGAGAGAGAGAGAGGGAGAGGACACAAATAAAATCAGAAATGAGAGGGGGTCATTACTAAGGATCTTACAGAATTTTTTAAAATCATAAGAGGATACTGTGAACAACTATACACCAACAAACAAGATAACTTATATGAAATGGACAAATTCCTAAAAACTCACAAACCACCTACCCTGTCTAGAGAGGCAATAGAAGACTTCAACAAACCAATTGCAAATAAATAGATTTAATTGGTTATCAAAAATCTTCTACAAAGAAAAGCCCGAGGCCAGACAGCTTCATAGGGGAATTTTATCTAACATTCCAAAATGAACTAACACCAATCTGCTCAAACTCTTTCAAAAATTGAGGGAAAAGGAACATTATCTAACTCATTTTATGAAGCTAACATAATTCTAATAGCAAAACCAGATAAAGACACAACAAAAAAGGAAAATTACAGGCCAATCTCCCTAGTGAATATAGATGCAAAAATTCTCAACAAAATACTAGCAAATCAAATCCAATGACACGCAAAAAGAAATATTCAATATGACCAAGTGGGGTTTATACCAGGAATGCAAGGGTGGTTCAGCATAAGAAAATAAATCACTTGTTAGTTTTTGTATGATGTGAAAAGTATGGATATCTCTCACCCTTTTAGGCGTATTTCTTTTTTTTTTTTTTTTGTATGCTATAAGGCAGGGGTCATATTTCATTATTTTTCCATGTGACTATCCCATTATTGCAGCACCATTTATTAATTTTTTTGTTTGTTTTTTGTCTGTTTGCTTGCTTGTTTTGGGGAAGTGCATGTGCCAGAAATTGAATCCAGGTCTCCTGCATGGCAGGCAAGAATTCTACCACTGAACTACCCTCACACCTCCTCCTTTTAACCATATTCCTTTGCATTATGGTTTTGTTTAGTTTTGTTCTGCATAGGCAAGTACCAGGAATCGAATCTGGGTCCCCAGCATGGCAGGTGAGAACTCTGCTACTGTGCCACCACTGTCAGCCCTGAATTATGCTTTGTGATGATTGCTTTAGAGATTACAATATATACTTTTGATACTTCCCAATCTTCCTTGAGTTAATACTACATCACTTCATGTAGTTGTAATAATCCATATATCACCCTCAATTTTTATGCACTAGTTGGCATATTTGTAACACACATATCCAATGTAATGATAATGCAGTCTCATGATTTTTGCTTTTGTTATTATGTATTTTATACAAATAAAGAAAGACAATAGACCATTTTAATTTTATTGCATTTTACCATTTCAGTGATGTTCATTCCTTCCTGAAAATTCAAGTTTTCATTTTTCCTCAGTCTGATGAACTCCTTTTAGCATTTCTTGGAGCACAGTTTTCCAGTTGACAAATTCTTCATTGCTTTCAGTGAGATATCATCTGTCTTTCATATTTCATTCCCCTATTTTTCTCTCTAGTTTCTAGAGTTTCTCTTTGTCTTTGGTTTCTACCGATTGAACTTTTCAATTCCCAAGATGGTGTTTACTTTAAAAATGCATTGTACTTAGTGATTGTTTAGTGTCATGAATAGCTAAATTATATATTTCACTAAAATCAGGTATTATTTCCTCAATTTTACTTTCTTTTTTCTGTTCCAGCTTTCCTCTCCTGAAACTATAATTTCACATATGTTTCACTGCTTAATATTGTCCCACAGATCACTAAGTTTCTAATCATTTCATTTAAATCTTTCATTCCTCTTTTTGGTTTTTTCCAGTTAGATAATTTCTATTCATCAGTCTTCAATTTCACAGGCCCTTTGTTTCTTCCATCTTCAATATGTTGTTAAATTCAACCCAATAACTTTATTTCAGTTATTGTATTTTTCACTTCTCAAATTTCATTATTTTTATGGTTTATTTTCTCAGCTGAAATTTCCTATCTATTCTCTCTTTGAGACACTTTTCTTTAATTATTTGAATATTTTTCCATTAATTCTTCAGATATATTTTAAATGGTCACTTTAAAATTCCAGTATTCTTTCAGAGTTTTCCTATCTGCCCATTTATTGAAAGATATTTTCTCTATGTCTTTAGCATAGTCATGAGAGATGCCTAATAACCTTGTTCAATAATTTTGTTTCTCAAATATTATGAATGATAGATTGTAGCAATGTTTAGCATTTGTCTATGTTGGCTGAACTCACATTCCAAACTCTGCTTCCCTTTCAGTTCTCAAAAAGCTGAAATCTCTATTCAGATCTTTTAGCATTAACCGCATTTCTTGTAGTCTATTCTATTCATTCATATTTCAGAGAACAGCAAAATTTGGGGCAGAGAATACACAGAATTTGTGATTCCACTCTTTGATTCTCTTCTTTATAGAGTCCATCTCCTTCCTTCCCAGCTGCTATGGTCTCCGATTACTTTGTTCTCTAATTGCTCAACCAGTAAGAATGAAGACCTTTAGCCATCCAAATATGGGACCAGTAGTAACCTATTGTCAGACAATGAGCCCCGAGCTTGGAAAATCACGCTTTGATAGACTTCACCTACTTGGGGTTGTTTTTAATTCATTTGGATTCTTTCTTAATTTTCCCCCAGGGTTTATCCTAATTATATAAAGAAAACAATATAAACAGAAATTCTTATAGTGGAATAGTGCTTAGAAAAGAAATTTTACCACCATAAAAAAAAAAGAAAGCATCAAGTATATTAAAAAGCAAAGCAAACAAACAAAAATCATCTTTTTTGTGCTATAAGGTGAGAACAAATTGATGATTTCTTAATAGCAAATAATTTATTAGTTTAATGACAGTTTTGTAACCAGCATTGACATTTTGTTTACCTAAATCTACTTATGCAAAATATAATACATGTAATTCATGGATATATCAAATGTGCTTTTTCCAAAATGTATCTGTACTACTTGAAAGTTTTAGGACATGGGATCTTCTTGGGTGAAAGTAAAATAATTGGAATAAAAATGGAATTACATATAAATTGAAGGAAGGAAAATTAAAGAAAAAATACTTATTTCAACTCCACTGAATTTCTAATTTTTCATCAGCAAATAGAAAATTAATTTAATACATGAGTAAAAGTTTAAAATGCTCCTAATTGTTTTGTCCTTCACTGCATCCTAAGAAGCATTATGATAATACAATTCATGGTAATAACTATTATGACTATGCCTAAGATGAAAAGACATGTGGTTTTTTGCCCTATCCAAAAATTTTATGTAATAGAACTAATCCTCCTTAAGGAAATTATCAGAAACATCTTTGTAGATTGTCAGAGTGTTTCTGCATTGGTATAACAAAAAATGTTCTTCTCTCCTGTGACATGTTTCAACCTTGTTTGAAAAGAGTCTTTAAAGTTCCAGAATTTTTCCATTCAAATAAGACAAAATTTGGTGTTTTCTTAAATTTATGGGGCAGAAAAATTACCATTTCTTTTACAAAAATTACAGACTTTTGACTTACAAAAATATTAAATCCCAATTTATTAATACCTTTAATCTCAGAGAAACAATAATACATGTCACTGCAGTCAATTTTTATTTATGTAGAATTCTATTTCTTTTCAAATGAATGCATATACCATGACATTTGATATTCACCATGATATTTCTAACAGCCTGTAAAATCTTGACTCTCTAGCTAGATCAATGCTTCTCAATCTTTCAGTTTCCCCCAGATTCCCAATTAAATCAGAATTTCTGAAGATGGGACTCAGACATCAAATTTTTTAAAAACTCTTCCTGGGTGATAATGTGCAAAAAATAGTGATAATTACTGATTATATTAACAAATAAAATTGTTTATTATATAATGATCATTATGCTATTTTTCTGGTAAGATCATATTATACATACAACATACAACAACAAGTAATCAGAAACTCAATAATAATTCATCTTGGGCAATTTTGTACTTATGAGTGTTTCTTTGCTGTAATCTGTAAGTATCACTAAATAACACTCAAACTTAAATATATAATATGAAATAATATAATAAAATAGAATATCTAGTGCTATAAAGTTACATAATGAAAAAGTTGCATTTTGTCTGTACAAATGCTGTTCCTGGATCACTGGAAACAGCATATGTGTGTTTTCAATAGAATTTAATTTAATACTTACAACAAACCTGTGAAGTATGTTTCATTATTCTTCCTATTTTTCAAATGAGGAAACTGAGGTATGGAGTAACAAAGTACCTTTGCAAGGTTGCAGAATATAAAAGAGCTGGAGTTGAACACAGGAAGTCTGGTTTCAGACACCCTGCTTTGCAATTGCACTTTTCTGCTCTTATATATATTGAATCACAGTTAAAAATAGTCTTTTCTTGGAGCAGCCATTTCAAGGATGTTTCTCCTTTATGAGCCTCATATCTACTGAGTTAATTCTATATCTACCTCTCAAAGTCACCAAGGGGAAAGGATTCTTTTCTTCCAAGGACAGTGCCACCAGAAATCACGGTCCCTCTCCTGTGTTTGTCTGCCCACCATGTAAACAAGGACCACCAAAGAACTTCTTCAAATACATTCTATTCTTGGCCAACATTACTGGCCAACATCTCAGATCCCTGCCCATATTTGCTCAGTCTACCTGAAGTATCTGTAGCTTTGGTAGAGTTCTGAAACACATCACTAGCAACTCTCCTCACATATCACATCTCTGTGGTAAGAGCTGGCCTGGATGCAGGAGTCTCCTGACATGCACAAAAAGCAAGCACATGTGATGGGGAGTTAATTCTCCTAAAAGCAGTTCCCCCTTGAGATATCCCTGCAGATCCCCACAGTGGTTACCCTCATCTAATACGTCTCACAGGCTTTTCTTTCTCCCCTATCTCCTTGCCCATCCCCCCTTTTTAATTTTTTTTTTTTACATGAGCAGGCACTGGGAGTCGAACCCGGGTCCTCTGGCATGGCAGGTGAGCATTCTTGCCTGCTGAGCCACCGTGACCCCCACCCCCCTTTTTTTTAAACACCTTTTTTTTTTTTTTTTGCATGGGCAGACACCAGGAATCAACCCCAGGTCTCCAGCATGGCAGGCAAGAATTCTGCCACTAAGTCACATTTGCACCACCCTCTTTTTATGTGCTACCTTGATTCACCTTCAGAAAAATTACATGCACCAAATTCTTGGTTCCTAGTGCCTATGGAAGAAACCAAATTAAGGCAATGACCAAGAGCTCTTCTTAAGCTCCTTGTTACTTTTTCTCCAGCTCCCATGGAAGCTGCAGTTCTTCTGTTCATGATTTATATGATTGTTGTGCAGGTTTGAAATTGTTGTGTACCTCAGAAAAGCCAAGTCCTTTAATCCTGAATCAATATAGTAGGGTGGAATCTTTGATTAGATTGTTTCCTTGGAGAATGACCCACTCAATTATGGGTGATAACTTTCGATTAGAGGGAGATATGACTCTGCCCACTCAAGGTGGGTCTTGATTTCTTGATTAGTTTACTGGAGTCCTTTAAAAGGAAAAGATTTTGGAGAAAACTCAGATGCTTGGAGAGCCATTAGAAATCAGAGCACAGCAGAAACACAGACATTTGGAGATGGCTGGAGCGCTGAAAGAGAGAGCAGACACCTAGATACAGACATTTGGAGATGCAGAGCCCAGCAGATGTCACTATATCCCTTCCCATGAGATACTAAGCAAGCCAGAACACAGAGTTTTATTCCAGAGAAGCTAAGTGAAGGCCCACAGATACTTAGAGAGGAAACCACTGGCATCAGAAGCTAGAAGCAATGGACGCATGAACAAAGACCAGAAGATGCCAGCCATGAGCCTTCCCACGTGACAAATATCTGCCTTTCCTGAGTCAATGTATCTTTCTCTGGATGCCTCCATTTGGACATTTTTATGGCCTTAGAAACTTGAAACTTAATGAATTTCCCTTTTAAAAGCTTATCCATTTCTGGTGTATTGCGTTCCAGAAGCATTTAGCAAAGGAAAACATGGTAATCTCAGGAATATGAAAAAACCCTATTCTCATCTCACTTCCAAAAGAACTTCTCCCTATAAAAATCTTAAATTACCCTCTTTATGCTAATGATTCCAAAATCATTAGCTCTAACTGACATGTCTCTCTTCAGTTTTACAAGTGTATTTTCAGTTAATTACCCCATGGTCATTATCACATATCTACTTTGTAGTTGGCACTATTCCAGGCAATGAGTATAAGGTATTTGAACACAGACTCTACTCAATAGAATGCAAACCCAGGTTCAGAGAGATAGAATACAAAGAAATACAAAATGCAACTGACAAGATCAACTAGTAAGAGCTGTTTCTATATAACATGGTCTTTCCCAGAAACTTCAGGTTTTTATGTGCCACCAGAGTCTCCGAGTTAGAGCTCTGAAGCTATGAAACTCAGCAGTACCCCATACAGGAGCCGTCAAAAAGTTGGGAACGTGTGCAGCCATTGAGTAGAGATATAAAAGAAGCTGATCTGAATAGGACTAAGGTATATCAGAAGACTGGATAAAGGATGTTATTATCTTTATTTTAAAACTTCAACTTCTGTGTGAGACTAAAGGAAGAGATATTTATATGATGCAAAATATATATTTTGGATAGTACATTTACTAATTTAACTTGTATGGTCAGTTTAGTTGAACAACATCACTACATGGAATCTTGAATAGGGCATGAGGTTTTGTTGGTTTGTACAGGTTAGTGTGATGCCCCAATAAATCTCAGAGTGATTTGAACAATGAATAAAGAAGTATTTGCAAAGTCCCCTTGGGAGGATAGGGAGGAAAGGGGAAATATTCAACTTTCCCATTTGGAGAATTTCTGATATTCTTGCAAGCAGTGTGGATAACCAAATCAATAGCTCAAGCCCTTCATCTTGGGTTTTGCCCCTATGAAACTTATTCCTGCAATGGATAGGCTAAGCTTATTTAAAATTAAGCTTAAGAATCAAACTCAGAGAATCTCTTTTGTTACTCAGATGTGACTTTGTCATTATGTCCATAGCAAGTGAACTCACTGCCCTCCCCCTTATGTGGGGCATGACTCCCAAGCATGTAAATCTCCCTGGCAATGTAGTAGAGAAATCCTGGGATGAGCCAGAACCTGGCATCAAGGGATTGAGAGAAACTTCTTGACCAAAAGGGGGAAGAGAGAAATGAGAAAAAAAAAATGTCAGAGTTGAGAGGCTATCCTGAATGTTATTCTTCTACATTATATAGATATCCCCTTTTTAGTTTATGGCTTTTTGGAATGGCTAGAGGGAAGTACCTGAAACTGTAGAGCTGTGTTTCTGTAATCTTGTTTCTTGAAGATGATTATATAATGATATAGCTTTTACAATGAGACTGTTTGATTGTAAAAACCTTGTGTCTGATGCTCCTTTTTTTCTAGAGTATGAATGGATGAGTAAAAAATATGGATAAAAAATAAACAATAGGGGGAACAAAGGTTAAAATAATGAGTAGTTGGAAATACTAGTGGTCAATGAGACAAAAGGATAAGGGGTATGGTATGTATGATTTTTTTTATTTTTTTCTTTATTTTTCTGGGGTGATGCAAATGTTCAAAATAATGATCATGGGGATGAGTATACAACTATGTGATATTTTGAGCCATTGATTGTACACCATGTGTGGAATGTTTATACGCTACGAATGTTTGTATGTTAAGTTTTTGCAATAAAATATTTTTAAAATAAAATCATCAACTAGTAAGCATAATGGAAATAAAAAGGAAATTGCATCAGAGATTCATGGAGATGAAGGAGGGTTTTCGTAAAATGGCCTGGAAAGAACTTTGTTGAAACCTGAGTTTGCACTTTTCCATAGCAATGTCCCCATCATCCATCATGTACCGACTGCCTTCTTGAAAGTGTTGTTGGATGTCCAACTATTGAAACCTGAGTGCATCCTGTGATAAATTTCTGATTTTTACCCAAAATGTGCTTCTTCTACATTCTTCCCTAAAGTTGACTCTATCATTCCACCTTTTCTAAAAACCAAATCTTTGGAGATATCCTTGACATCTCTCCTCTTATCACTCACATTCAAATTGTATGTAAATTTTATTAGCTCTCTGTTAAAATATCTGTAGATTCTGACCACCTCTAACCACTGCCACTTCTAGCATCTGGTTATTGTACAAGCCTTTATCTCCTGAGTTATTATTTTGGCTTCTTAAAAGACCTCCTGAAGTCTCACTTTGCCTCTCTACAGTCTATGCTCAACCCAGCAACAAAAGCAACCTTGTTAATTTATAAGAGACCATGACACTCTGCTTAATCAAAAGGAAATAGATGATAACCTCACTCAGAGAAAAACAAAAGATTTTAGGGTGGCTCATGAATCCTGCATCATCTAGCCTCACCCTCTCTCCCTGGGGATAAGCAGAAGGAGTGGTGAGATGAGAGGGAACTCCCTTGACTCCAGTCTCTTTGTTGTTCCTTAGACACAGCCAACATAGATGGCCCTGCTTGTAGAGTAGAAATGGAAATCAGAAAAGGAGCCACAGAAAAGACCAAAAAGACTTTGCAGGCCAGAGTAAGCAGATTGGGAAACCATGAAAGTGGTTGTTTCTGTTTGCTAAAGCTGCTGGAATGCAATATACCAAAACTGGATTGACTTTAACAAAAGAGATCTCTTAGGCTACAAATTTATGGTTCTCAGGCCATGAAAATGTCCAAATTAAGATACCAACAGGAGGATGCCTTCACTCAATAAAGATTGATCATCTGGGGTTTCTCTGTCACATGGGGAGGAACGTGGTGACATCTGCTGTCCTTCCCCAGCTTCTTTATTCAAGCTG
This sequence comes from Tamandua tetradactyla, assembly GCF_023851605.1. Lineage (NCBI taxonomy): Eukaryota > Metazoa > Chordata > Mammalia > Pilosa > Myrmecophagidae > Tamandua > Tamandua tetradactyla. Next base: position 57,227,318 of record NC_135335.1, read on the forward strand.
CTCCCTCAGTTCCTTCTGCATCTCCAGACATCTGTGTCTCTTGGTTTCTTCTGTCTGCCCTCTGTTGGTTTTCAGCTCTCTGTGTTGGCTCTTTTAAGACTCGAGTAAACTAATAAAGACCCACATTGAATGACAGAGCACATCTCCATGGAAATAATCTAATCGAAAGGTCCCACCCACAATTGTGTGGGTCTCATCTCCATGGAAACAACTTAACCAAAAAGTCCCACCCAAATAGGTCTACTCTGACAAAATTGAATTAGAATTTAAAGAACATGGCTTTTCTGGGACATATAACCATTTCACACTAGCACGTCTGTCAACAGGAAAGTCATTGAAGAATTTCAGATGTTCATCCTCACCCGGAGGACAACTGGCCGAGTCTAAAACCTTACAGTGTAACAAGAGCTGGTAGAGCCTCACGGCAATTCCTCCAGAACCATTTGTGTTTTAAAACATCTCATTATTTCTGTGGAATGTAGGTTGAAAGGGGCCAAGAGTGAATACTCTTTTCTCTACATCAAAAATCAGTTCATATATATGTAAATGCAGGTTTAGACTTTCTACTTTGCTTCCTTGATCTACTTTTCTTTTTTTCCAACACTACATTGTCTGGAGTTACTGTGACTTTATAATAGATCTTGATCAACTTGTGTTGGACCTCCACATTTTTCTTAAATTTTCAAATTTGTTTTGCAATTCTAGGTCCTTTAATGGTTCTTACAGATTTTAGTTTGTCAATTTTTATGAAAAAGTCTGCAAGAATTTTGCAAGAGATTAAATCCATAGATTGATTTTTGAAGAAATAACATCTTAAATATACTGAGTCTTTGGGTTCAGGGACAGGGTATATTTCTCCATTTATTTAGATCTTCTTTAATTTCTTTCAGTAATGTTTTATAAATTTCACTATAAAATCTTGAACACCTTTCGTTAGATTTACCCTTAAGTAATTCATATTTTTATACAATTATACATGATATTTTATTTCAATTCATGAATGTTTATTGCTAGTATATAGAAATGAAACTGAGTTTTGTATATTGATGTTTTATCCTGCACCATGCTAAATTCAATTATTAGTTCTAGAGCTTTTCATAAATTGTCATGCTTCTACATAGACAATAATAATGTATGCAAAAAATGTTTAGTTTTCCTTCTTCTTTTTCAATATCTATGTTTTAAAATTTATTTTTAATGCCGTTTTGCATAAGTTAGAACATCCAGTACAATGTTGAATAGAAGTGGTGGGAAAAAACACCATTGATTTTTTTCTGTCTTAGGGAAAAGGATTCAATCTTTCACCATAAAATATGTTGGGTAAATTTTTTATAGATGTGCTTTATGAGATTAAAGAAGATCCCTTCTAATTCTACATTGTTTTATCAGGAATGAATGTGAGATTTTGTCAAATACATTTTCTGCTTCTACTGAGATGAGGATATATTCTTTTCTTTTTTAGCTTATTGATATGGTAACCTACTGGATTGATATGCAAATGTTAAAATAACTTTGTGTTTCTAGGATAAATTCCACTTTGTCATAATGTATTTTCCTTTTTGTATATTGTTGATTTCTATTTGCTAAAATTTTGTTTAGAATTTTTGCATCTGTGTTCATGAAGGACTTTTGTCTGTAAGTTTCATTTTCTTTTATATTTTTTCTGGTATTCTCTCAAGGTAGTCTTAGAATTTTTGTCTCATCTTAGATTTTCTGGAAGAATCACTGGCAATTTGCGGTCTTGCTTTTATGATCGGTTATGTGTAAATAGAACAGAGTTAATCTAGGCTTAATTATTCCTCAGCACTAAGGAAAGGCTGAAAATTCTACCCAATTCTCTGCGAATTATGAGATTTTCTGGTCTGGGTCATAGGAACAGACGCTCTTTCTTTCCTTGGACAATTTTCTACCTAATGATTTTGGTTGTTTCTTTCCCCAATTCTGAATATTTTCCTCAAATATATGTGCTTATAAGTTCTCTTTGGAGCACTCTAGGCGAACCTATGTAGAGCTCCAGATTTCTCCCTGTGTACAGCTCTCTCACATCTCCAGTGCTATGTCCTGCAAACTCTAACTGCCTTGTCCACTCCAGGCTATCTAAGATTCTCTAAGGGAGTTTGTTGGGCTCTGCTTTGTTCCCCCATTTATGCTAAGCCTTGAAAACTCTCTCAACACAGTAAACTAGAGCAATTATAGGCTTTATTTTGTTTCCTGTAACTCAGGGACCACTGTCCTTTATGGATTGATGTTCAGTGTCTAAAAAGCCACATTTCATGTATTTTCTCACCTCTATTGTTTTGTGTGGAAAGATACATCCTGATTTTGTTAGGACATTTTTGCTGGAAGTGGAGCACTCATTTATAGATTAGCAGGAACTAAAATCCTAACCTGCAGGGAAGAAGTTCTTAGGGCAGTCTGTTAGTATCTCATTGGCTTTAGGGCAGGCTCGCTCCTTTATCAGCCAAGACCACCTGTTTCCCAGGCAGGTTGACCATGGCACCCATTCAGTTCACAGACAGCTATTCAAAGCAAGAGCTGCTGTTAACTACAGAAACTTCAGAGAGTAGGGAGGATAAGAAGTGACGGGCGAGAACAAGGTCCCTTTGGACATAACCAGAAGAATTTTTACTGCTCCTTTTATGCCTGCATTCTACTGTGATCATTATCAAATGTTAAAAGAGAGGCAGCCAGAAATAGAGGGAAGAAGAGATTGGGTGCTGGAAGCTGAGATCTATGCTTGGATTCATGTTTTGCCTCTTATTAAGTAGAATGCCTAATTTGCTTCTATGAGACCTGGTATTCACATCTGTAAGATGGAGATGAGATTAATACATACTTTGCAGCTCAAATATAAGAATTAGTCACTGTGCTAGATATATTGTATGTTTTATTTCTGACACATAGTACATGATCAACATATGGTAATGTCTTAGTTTCCCAGCTGTGATCATAAATACCACAAAATTGGTTGGTTTATACAATAGGAATTTATTAGCTCATGGATTTTGAGGTTAAGAGAAGTCCAAAATTGAGGCATCATCAAGACATTACTTTCTAGCTAGCTGCAGTTATCCCTGTGTCCTTGACTTTCTCGTCACATAGTAATGTCCTCTTCTTTCTCTTTCAGATTCCACTGACTTCCAGCTTCTGTTCCTTCCCTTGGCTTGGTCTTCACAAAGCCTCCAGTAATAGGATTAAGTCCCAACCTCAATCAGTTGGACCAACCTTAGCAAAAAATAACATCTTCCAAAGACCCTATTAACAATTGGTTCACACCCACAAGAATGGATTAAGAATATGTTTTATTTCTTTGTTACTTTCCTATGGGACATAATTCAACATGTGATAAGTAATTAGAATTATTATTAATTAAAACCTAAGTCTACCTCGTTGTGTTAAGAATGGTAAAACAAGTCAACCCTCCTGCACCCCCCCAAAAAGAGGAGATAAAAATCACAGACTCAAAGCATAATAAATTATTACTGTAATTACTACTGTAATAATTATTACTGTAGTTTGGTAAAAATTTATATCGTAAAGTAAAGGCATTCCAAAAAGTTCCAATGCCTGCCCATGTAATTAAAAAAAAAAGTTCTAATTATGGGAAATCCTATCACCTAGAGTTTGTAAATTAGAAAAATGTAAATTAACTGGATAAAAAACAAAATGCACTACATACAGAGTGAATCTGAGTCTCTCGTTTGTTGACAAGTATAATACAGTTTTAATTTTTATACTATTTCATAGTCTAAACTTCTTATAAGTAAACTAATGGAATTTAAGAATACAAACAAGCTTTCTCCGCCGGCCCACCGCGCGGCACCCACGCCCCGCAGCAGCCGACCCGCCCGCCCTCCTTCTCCCCTCTCTTTCTCCGCCGGCCCGCCGTGCGGCGCCCACGCCCCGCAGCAGCCGACCCGCCCGCCCTCCTTCTCCCCCCTCCTCCCCCTCCTGCTCCGGCCGCTCTCCAACCACCATGGTGCCCTCTTCCCCCGCCTTCACCGGCTCCTCCACCACCAGCCTCTACAGCCTTGCCGCCCTCACCTTTCCTCCTCCAGAACAGCTACTGGGGGAGTGGAGATAATACAGAGCAGCTCCCGGAGCCATGAGGGAGAGCAAAGGGACGGCGTACCCCATCCTGGAATGGCTGACTATCTGGGAGAACCAGCTCCGGTGAGATCACCAAGCGGCACGGGCTTTCCTGGGTGGGACGGCAAGCGACCGGAGTCCCTCCCTTCCACCTTCCCAGGCCAGCTGGTAGAATTGGACAGGCGGTCCCCTTAGGCCGCGGCGGCTGGTGCCCCCACCACAGGAGGCCCCCCGGAACAACTGAGATAGTTGGGTCGGAAATCCCCAGACTGCGGAGAACAGTGACCGGGGGATCCCTTCCAAACACGTGACTCCCCCGTCGGCTGGTAATAGTGTACTTTCCCAGGCTGCGACAGCTGGCGTCCTCCCGCCACGCTTGGTGCCCCGGGTCGACTAGCTAATTCGGCCGGACGCTCTCCCGTGCTGCGGCGGCCGGCGACCCTCCCCGCATTCAGAACTCCAGGCCGGCTGGCATTCTTCCAAGACGCTTCGGCTGCCGAACCTCCCCTATGGCGAGAATTTTCCAGAGTTAAAGGACCCACAGCAACTTTCACTGGTGGAACCCGTAGACAAACATGTGCCACGTGCGCCAGCTACTGGGCAGGAAAAGAAAAACAGAACCCAGAGATTGCACAGAAAAATCTTTCAACCTGTGGGGTCGAACACCCAGGGAAATCTGACTAAATGCCCAGACGCCAGCAGAAGATAACGGATCACGCTCAGAAAATTGAACATATGGCCCAGTCAAACGAAGAAACCAATAGTTCAAATGAGATACAGGAGCTGAAACAACTAATGCTGAATATACGAACAGAAATGGAAAACCTCTTCAAAAACGAAATCGATAAATTGAGGGAGGACATGAAGAAGACATGGGCTGAACATAAAGAAGAAATAGAAAAACTGAAAAAACAAATCACAGAACTTATGGAAGTGAAAGATAAAGTAGAAAAGATGGAAAAAACAATGGATACCTACAACGACAGATTTAAAGAAACGGAAGATAGAATTAGTGATTTGGAGGATGAAACATCTGAATTCCAAAAAGAAACAGAAACTATCCGGAAAAGAATGCAAAAATTTGAACAAGGTATCAGGGAACTCAAGGACAATGTGAACCGTACAAATATATGTGTAGTGGGTATCCCAGAAGGAGAAGAGAAGGGAAAAGGAGGAGAAAAACTAATGGAAGAAATTATCACTGAAAATTTCCCAACTCTTATGAAAGACCTAAAATTACAGATCCAAGAAGTGCAGCGCACCCCAAAGAGATTAGACACAAATAGGCGTTCCCCAAGACACTTACTAGTTAGAATGTCAGAGGTCAAAGAGAAAGAGAGGATCTTGAAAGCAGCGAGAGAAAAACAATCCGTCACATACAAGGGAAACCCAATAAGACTATGTGTAGATTTCTCAGCAGAAACCATGGAAGCTAGAAGACAGTGGGATGATATATTTAAGTTACTAAAAGAGAAAAACTGCCAGCCAAGACTCCTATATCCAGCAAAATTGTCCTTCAAAAATGAGGGAGAAATTAAAACATTCTCAGACAAAAAGTCACTAAGAGAATTTGTGACCAAGAGACCAGCTCTGCAAGAAATACTAAAGGAAGCACTAGAGTCAGAATCGAAAAGACAGAAGAGAGAGACATGGAGAAAAGTGTAGAAAGAAGGAAAGTCAGATATGATATATATAATACAAAAGGCAAAATGGTAGAGGAAAATATTATCCAAACAGTAATAACTCTAAATGTCAATGGACTGAATTCCCCAATTAAAAGACATAGACTGGCAGAATGGATTAAAAAACAGGATCCTTCTATATGCTGTCTACAGGAAACACATCTTAGACCCAAAGATAAACATAGGTTGAAAGTGAAAGGTTGGGAAAAGATATTTCATGCAAATAACAACCAGAAAAGAGCAGGAGTGGCTATACTAATATCCAACAAATTAGACTTCAAATGTAAAACAGTTAAAAGAGACAAAGAAGGACACTATATACTATTAAAAGGAACAATTAAGCAAGAAGACATAACAATCATAAATATTTACACACCGAACCAGAATGCCCCAAAATACGTGAGGAATACACTGCAAACACTGAAAAGGGAAATAGACACATATACCATAATAGTTGGAGACTTCAATTAACCACTCTCATCAATGGACAGAACATCTACACAGAGGATCAATAAAGAAATAGAGAACCTGAATATTACTATAAATGAGCTTGACTTAACAGACATTTATAGGACATTACATCCCACAACAAAGCAGGATACACCTTTTTCTCAAGTGCTCATGGATCATTCTCAAAGATAGACCATATGCTGGGTCACAAAGCAAGTCTTAACAAATTTAAAAATATTGAAATCATACACAACACTTTCTCGGATCATAAAGGAATGAAGTTGGAAATCAATAATAGGCGGAATGCCAGAAAATTCATAAATACATGGAGGCTCAACAACACACTCTTAAACAACAAGTGGGTCAAAGAAGAAATTGCAAGAGAAATTAGTAAATACCTAGAGGCAAATGAAAATGAAGACACAACATATCAAAACTTATGGGACGCAGCAAAGGCAGTGCTAAGAGGGAAATTTATTGCCCTAAATGCCTTTATCAGAAAAGAAGAAAAGGCAAAAATTCAGGAATTAACTGTCCACTTGGAAGAACTGGAGAAAGAACAGCAAACTAATCCCAAAGCAAGCAAAAGGAAAGAAATAACAAAGATTAGAGCAGAAATAAATGAAATTGAAAACATGAAAACAATAGAGAAAATCAATAAGACCAGAAGTTGGTTCTATGAGAAAATCAACAAGATTGATGGGCCATTAGCAAGATTGACAAAAAGAAGAAGAGAGAGGATGCAAATAAATAAGATTAGAAATGAAAGAGGAGACATAACTACTGACCTCACAGAAATAAAGGAGGTAATAACAGGATACTATGAACAACTTTACGCTAATAAATACAACAATTTAGAAGAAATGGACAGGTTCCTGGAAAGACATGAACAACCAACTTTGACTCAAGAAGAAATAGACGACCTCAACAAACCAATCACAAGTAAAGAGATTGAATTAGTTATTCAAAAGCTCCCTAAAAAGAAAAGTCCAGGACCAGACGGCTTCACATGTGAATTCTATCAAACATTTCAGAAAGAATTAGTACCTACTCTCCTCAAACTGTTCAACATAATCGAAGTGGAGGGAAAACTACCTAATTCATTCTATGAAGCCAACATCACCCTCATACCAAAACCAGGCAAAGATATTACAAAAAAAGAAAACTACAGACCAATCTCTCTAATGAATACAGATGCAAAAATTCTCAATAAAATTCTAGCAAATCATATCCAACAACACATTAAAAGAATTATACATCATGACCAAGTAGGATTCATCCCAGGTATGCAAGGATGGTTCAACATAAGAAAATCAATTAATGTAATACACCATATCAACAAATCAAAGCAGAAAAATCACATGATCATCTCAATGGATGCAGAGAAGGCATTTGACAAGATTCAACATCCTTTCCTGCTGAAAACACTTCAAAAGATAGGAATACAAGGGAACTTCCTTAAAATGATAGAGGGAATATATGAAAAACCCACAGCTAATATCATCCTCAATGGGGAAAAATTGAAAACTTTCCCCCTAAGATCAGGAACAAGACAAGGATGTCCACTATCACCACTATTATTCAACATTGTGTTGGAAGTTCTAGCCAGAGCAATTAGGCAAGAAAAAGAAATACAAGGCATCAAAATTGGAAAGGAAGAAGTAAAATTATCACTGTTTGCAGATGATATGATACTATATGTAGAAAACCCAGAAAAATCCACAACAAAATTACTAGAGCTAATAAATGAGTACAGCAAAGTAGCAGGCTACAAGATCAACGTTCAAAAATCTGTAGCTTTTCTATACACTAGTAATGAACAAGCTGAGGCGGAAATCAAGAAACGAATCCCATTTACAATCGCAACTAAAAGAATAAAATACCTAGGAATAAATTTAACCAAAGAGACAAAAAACCTATATAAAGAAAACTACAAAAAACTGTTAAAATAAATCACAGAAGACCTAAATAGATGGAAGGGCATACCGTGTTCATGGATTGGAAGACTAAATATAGTCAAGATGTCAATCCTACCTAAATTGATTTACAGATTCAATGCAATACCAATCAAAATCCCAACAACTTATTTTCCAGAAATAGAAAAACCAATAAGCAAATTTATCTGGAAGGGCAGGGTGCCCCGAATTGCTAAAAACATCTTGAGGAAAAAAAACGAAGCTGGAGGTCTCGCGCTGCCTGACTTTAAGGCATATTATGAAGCCACAGTGGTCAAAACAGCATGGTATTGGCATAAAGATAGATATATCGACCAATGGAATTGAATAGAGTGCTCAGATATAGACCCTCTCATCTATGGACATTTGATCTTTGATAAGGCAGTCAAGCCAACTCACCTGGGACAGAACAGTCTCTTCAATAAATGGTGCCTAGAGAACTGGATATCCATATGCAAAAGAATGAAAGAAGACCCATCTCTCACACCCTATACAAAAGTTAACTCAAAATGGATCAAAGATCTAAACATTAGGTCTAAGACCATAAAACAGTTAGAGGAAAATGTTGGGAGATATCTTATGGATCTTACAACTGGAGGTGGTTTTATGGACCTTAAACCTAAAGCAAGAATACTGAAGAAGGAAATAAATAAATGGGAGCTCCTCAAAATTAAACACTTTTGTGCATCAAAGAACTTCATCAAGAAAGTAGAAAGACAGCCTACACAATGGGAGACAATATTTGGAAACGACATATCAGATAAAGGTCTAGTATCCAGAATTTATAAAGAGATTGTTCAACTCAACAACAAAAAGACAGCCAACCCAATTACAAAATGGGAAAAAGACTTAAACAGACACCTATCAGAAGAAGAAATACGGATTGCCAAGAGGCACATGAAGAGATGCTCAATGTCCCTGGCCATTAGAGAAATGCAAATGAAAACCACAATGAGATATCATCTCACACCCACCAGAATGGCCATTATCAACAAAACAGAAAATGACAAGTGCTGGAGAGGATGCGGAGAAAGAGGCACACTTATCCACTGTTGGTGGGAATGTCAAATGGTGCAACCACTGTGGAAGGCAGTTTGGCGGTTCCTCAAAAAGCTGAATATAGAATTGCCATACAACCCAGCAATACCATTGCTAGGTATCTACTCCAAGGACTTAAGGGCAAAGACACAAACGGACATTTGCACACCAATGTTTATAGCAGCGTTATTTACAATTGCAAAGAGATGGAAACAGCTAAAATCTCCATCAACAGAAGAGTGGCTAAACAAACTGTGGTATATACATACGATGTAATATTATGCAGCTTTAAGACAAGATAAACTTATGAACCATGTAATAACATGGATGGACCTAGAGAATATTATGCTGAGTGAATCCAGCCAAAAACTAAAGGACAAATACTGTATGGTCCCACTGATGTGAACGAACATTCGAGAATAAACTTGAAATATGTCATTGGTAACAGAGTTCAGCAGGAGTTAGAAACAGGGTAAGACAATGGGTAATTGAAGCTGAAGGGATACAGACTGTGCAACAGGACTAGATACAAAAACTCAAAAATGGACAGCACAATAATACCTAATTGTAAAGTAATCATGTTAAAATACTGAATGAAGCTGCATCTGAGCTATAGGGTTTTTTTTGTTTTTGTTTGCTTGTTGGTTTGTTTGTTGTTGTTTTTTACTATTATTACTACTTTTATTTCTTTTCTTTATATTAGCATTTTATATCTTTTTCTGTTGTGTTGCTAGTTCCTCTAAACCGATGCAAATGTACTAAGAAACAATGATCATGCATCTATGTGATGATGTTAAGAATTACTGAGTGCATATGTAGAATGGTATGATTTCTAAATGTTGTGTTAATTTCTTTTTTTTTCTTCTTTCCGTTAATAAAAAAATAAAAAAATAAAATAAATAAAATAAATAAAATAATACAAACAAATTGTGTTTCCAAATATTGTCTTAAAAAATGCCATGAGATCAAGGTACAGATTTCCTAGTTGTTGCTTTCTTTTTCTTTTCCTATTGTGAAGTATGTGGTTTGAAACAACAACCAAAAGTACGCAATTTAATACTTAGCCATTCTAAAATTGAATACGTGTTCCCTTGAGCACTACATTTTGTTCATTACAAACATTGAGGAATAACTTATAGGATTATATACAGTATCATATTATTAAATGTCTATGAAATATAGATTTTATACTTTTTGGAGTCTTTACACGCTTCATAGTTCCCTTTAGCAGAAATGGAGGGTATAAAATCTGGATCCCTTGTGAAACTTACTATCATTTTTAAGAGGCTATTTTTCTTCATTTCAGGCACCAAATCAATACGTAGAAATATTAACAGATAATGCTGTTAATTTTAAGAGACTTGGGAACAGAGAGCCTTCTTATATTAGAGAAATATTATGCCTTAATGGAGGGAGGATGCTACTGCTGAGCCTGGCGCCCAGAGGAAGAGGGTGCTTTCCACACCGGACCACTCCCAGGCACAGGAGTAATTCAGATCCAAGGGACTTCAGTGAAAAGTCAGTTTCCAAATCAAAGCATCACCTAGAAAGTTCCCATCACATTTTACCATAGCCTAATTTGAAATAATGTATTGAAGAAGAAAACAGTTTAAGAGAAACAAAAACAAAAAGTGTAAGCCAAGTAAAGCTTGTCACCTTTCCCTGGGACCCAAAAATAAACCCTATACTCAGAACCAGATGTATTTGTCCAGCTACTAGGATGGATGATGAAACTCATCCCCTAGTAAAGAGTGGGCTGCCTGTACATTCCTTTCCCTTTCGCCCTGAGCACATGTAAACATTCCCAGACTAAGTACATAAGTTTCGTGGCACCTGTATCACCCTCGCTGCTGTACCTGTTCCTGGTGGGAAGGAGTGACAACCTTCCACTGTGACACAAGAAGGGTACATGGACCATCTCCCTGAGACCCACTGACCATAGGAGGCTGATGCCTACCAGTGCAGCTGGTCTTGACTTGCTCTTCTCTATGTGATGACATATCTTTCCATCGGTGCTGCGTTGAGTCGGGATTTTGCTGACAACCTCAATACCTGCAAACCATGGAGGAGGTTGGGGCCCTAGGACAGCTGTTTCTGGTGGCAGGCCTTGAGATGCATTTGTGACCCCCATGCAGTGGAACACTTTCCCTGGAGATGGAAATCAGTGTCTCTCTTTTTGATGGACAATTTGATACAGCAAGTGGGGTATTGGCCAAAACAAACAAACAAAAACCACTTTAGTACAGAATATAGAAAAATCAGGCTAATACTTTACTTAGGTTCTTTTGAATGAAATGGCCATATTCATGCACACCATTTTTGTCTGACCCTCAAAACTTCTCATTTAAAAGAAAATATGCAATTATGTGTCTTTGACTTTCCACCACTCTCTCTTGTTATTTCTGTCCTCTTGAAGCTCCTTCTCTCCCTCTTTCTCTCTTACATGTATGTACACACTCGCACACTCATACACACGTTCAAATATACACAAACTAGAAAACCTAAATTTAATAATAGAAATTCAGCCCAAAGTGTATCCTATAGCATTTTCAGAAGTGTTAGAAAAAAGCTTATTAAATGGTTATTGAGCTTGAGCTATTTTGATAAAAACAGAAATCAATAGATTAGTGTTGTTCCAACCTAGCCCTTGGAAGGCTTGGGTCCAGGCAGCCTCAGGACCAAAAAACACGCCAAGCAGAATGAGATGTGAATTTTATTAGGACTTATGAACAAGAGAACTGTCTTCTTGATGGTGGCCGTTGAGGAAATGGAAGTCATCTCTCCATGGAGGTGGGGGTTTAAGGGAGCAACTTATAAAGGTTTAGGACAAGGGAATTCCATAGGGTTTGAGAACAATTTCAGCAGGGACTGATGATACAAGGATTTGGGGATTTGTTGTCAACATATCAGTGGAGAGATGTTTCAGTGCTTTATAAGTTAAGGAGTTTATGATCCCAACGGTACATTCTTCCCTCCCTGAGGAGGTCGATTGACCTTCAGCTTCTGTCCAGCTCATGTAGGCATCTAGGTGCAATGATTTACTCTCATTATGGAGGGAGAATCTGGGCTCTAGGTTTCCACAAGCACAAGTTCAATTAAATTTATTTAATAATATATTTTGTTACTGTATATCTCGTTATATAAGATAAATGTAATGGATTGATTTCTACTTGTAGTCCTTGATTAGAGCCTTCATATCATGAGTACACATTAAAACTAAGCTTTTAAAATGTTTTGCTTGCATCAACTCCCCCCAAAAAAGATTGCTTTATATTAAAGCAATGCTAAATATGAAAATAAAATTAAGCTAATATTTTGCTGGAATTGAGATTAGATTTAACAAAAAGTCTGTTTAACCTCCTCCAGACAAACTATAGAAAATTCAGGCTGAATTTCCTGGCTATTATAAAGATTGAAAATTTTATACATTAAATTTTATTTCATTAACATGCATGAAAGACAAGATTATAATTCTGTTATTTTGCTTTCAGGTGAAAAAACTACAAAATATGCAAAGCAATGTAGTATACAATTCAAACTTCACTAAAATATTAAATTACTTAAATTTATATCAGTATTTTTATCTTAAATCATTTTCTGTATTTAATTACTTTCTTGTTTTTAAGCTATGAAGTCTTAGATACAATATCACTTAAAAGGAAGTACACCATAAAATAGAAATTTTCAAGATAAAGGCATTTTCTCATTAAGAAAAATTTTTACTGATAGTCATATATTATTATACCAAAATATCTATTTAGGCTTATGATATGGAATTCATAAATTATCATTTAAAGTAAAGGAATAAATCCAGAAAAAAATTTCCTGGTTGATATTTTTCATCACAGATTAATTGTAGAACTGAATACTGATGCAATTGGAATATTTCTTCTTAAATTTTTTTTCTAAAGGTAGCTTGGCAATATTGACACTTCAGTCATAACTTAAATGGATTTTCCAAAAAAAATTCATATTCAGACAAGACACACCTAGATGCTTAAATTTTTATATTTTCCTTGTTGATTAATCAATTGATTGTCACGTATTGTTGATATCTACCTCTGGAAAGGCTTTAAAGAAGTTCACATTAAGACACACAATGTATCAAGATAAAATATAATTAAAATTTGATTGTATTCAGAGAGCAGTCATTCTTTCATGTTGTATGACCCTGTAGCGGTTCCATTATATAACTTCACAACTTTAGTCTAACACCCTCATTCTTTGACATGGGGGAAAAAATAGCCGACTCCACTAAACTGAGTCTAACCTTAACCTGGCCATGTGGTGGTGAATGTTCTAGAAATGCATGTATAGAAATTCTGACTATTCATGGATATGTAATTTGGAAAATTTTGCATCTGGCAAATATTTCACATGAGACCAATTGACCATTTTATGTTATTCCTCTTTTACATTTTTTTTCCAAAATGACAAGGTTGTCTCCCTAATTGTAAGCTCATGCAGAAGAAATAAAGAAGGGGCATTTATAATATTAACATTGTGTGAGTTCAAAACCTATTGGTTAAATTGCTCAAATTCTCTCTAGTGTGGGAACAACACAACACCTGCCATCCAAGGTAAATGGCAGACAGCACCACTGGAATTGAAAGATAAAGCCCAAAGCTTTGAGACCAGGTCACTGCATTTACTCTCTCAGGGAAATGACTCCAAGGGGGCCCAATCAGAATGTGGTTTACAGCTGCACACAACCTCTTGACTTGCTCTGTTTGGCAGCATTTAAAATTATAATCAAGGAAATGATATAAACTCAATGAAAAGTTGATTTTATAGCTGCCGCATTACCTTGTAAATTTACCTGTTTTATAAATGTGCAGTTGTAATGCCATTTCTAAAAAATGAGTCAAAATGAAAGTTTTCAAATGGCAAGAAAAATGTTCATCCTTGACAAACCACTTGCTTGCACTTCTCTTTCCCAGAACTCATAGAATGAATGAAGCCTAGAAAACTTCATCTGATCTCTTTACTTTCCCTAGATTCTATTCTGTTCTTGCATTAATTCAGTAAATTTGCCAACTGATTTTTCAACTGACTTTTATTCAGGATATGCTGAGCCTGTGCCTCAGATCTGACAGATACAAAGCCTAATGGGACTTAACTGCATCAAGACACTTGTGAAAGTCTTGGTCTGTTGAAGGGGTTTGCAGAAAGAATGAGGGAGAGAGTGAGAGGAGTGAGGGTGTCCAGTTTGCTAAAGCTGCCAGAATGCAATATACAAGAAATGGGTTGGCTTTTACAATGGGAATATATCAGTTTACAAATTTATAGTTCTAAGGCCATAAAGATACCTCTCTGAGGAAAGGCTGCTGACATTGGGGTTCCTCTGTCACATGGGAAGGCACATGGCTGGCATCTGCTGGTCCTTCATCCCAGGTTCCACTGCTTTCAGCTTCTGATTCCAGTGGCTTTATCTCTGAGTCTTCAGAAAGGAATGCAACCTGTCAACTTTGATTTTTACCCCAGTGAGACTGCTGGGGAAGTCACAGACACACCTAAGACCTAAGACCATCTGCAGACCTTGCCTACCCCCTTCCTTTTATACTGTGCAGATGTTTCAATATGTTCCCATTCTGCAGCCTGGGGGAGATGTAAGGTGTGATGGAGATCCTTACCTTAAACCCCAAATGAGTAACAAGTAGCCTCAGGTGATCTGTGGGTCCTCTGTTAGCATCTCCAAGACATTTCTCTCAAAACGCTGTCTCTCAATGTTCCTGCCTTTTATCCTCTCATAAAGGGGTCTAGTAAAGGATTAAGACCACCTGGGAATTGGGTGGCTCATATCTCAGTTGAGACTTGATAAACCTAACCAAAGTCCCACCCACAGTAGGTCTGTGAACCCACAAGAATGGACTAAAAAAACATGGTCTTTTCTGAAGTACATAACAGCTCCAAACTACCACAGAGGAGGGGGTGGGGGGAGACAAGGAGGGAGGAGAAAAGAAAAAGGGAGGAAAGAAGGAAGGAAGGAAAAAATTTAAAATGATTATTTGTACTATCAAAGCAATAAGTCATATTGAGAAGGAGGATATGAGAAATGACAGGGAAACAGTGGTATTGGAGTGAGCCAAATAATATCCTTTGTGCATCTGCTCTGGGTTGGTTTGGGCTGGGGTCCCCACAGTGTAGAAAGTCAAAGGTAAGATATGAAGAGTTTGGGGATTAAAAATGACTTCTAACTCTATGAACCTTGGTTAATAGCCTTGCATCTGATTTATCATAGGCCAGATACTAAGCCTGCAGTATAGTATAGGAGTAGTTAGTGAATATCAGTGGCTTCTTTTCTTTTCCTTTCCTTAGTCCTCACCTTTCCGATTCATTTCCATCATCTCCATTCATTGTCTAACCTGCCATTTCTACCAATTATGTAAGAAGTCACTGGGTTTGGCCCAGAAACCACTCTACGTTTTAAGTCCTTTAAAACTGATGTCCAGGGAACCCCATGCCAGGAGCTCACCTATCACAGGAGATGTGCCCTGTACCAACAGCTATTTCAACTAATCCCCCTATGTCAATGGCACAGGAGACTAACATTCTGAGCTATGAAAGGAAGAAGCCACACCATACTGTCATTTCTAATGCCAGTATAAAAACCAGCACATGGCTCATCAGCCATTCTGGGAAAGTTGCTGAACTGATGAAGGAACATCATTGTTAACTGAGGATGGATTGAAATTAGCCACCTTGTGTTCCTAATCACAGTAGAATTCAGGGTCATCAAGTCTGCAGAAAATAAAACACATAATCATACTGTAGGCATACTATAAATAAACATATCCCTTTCAGTGGTCAGAGTAGTTTTATTTTTACTGTGAATCTGTATGGCAGGCAGAATAATGAGTCATAGAAATGGCCATATCTTTAATTCCCAGAACCTATGAGTAAATTATCTTACATGGCAAACCAAGAAATCTGTAAATCCTTAAAAGTAGAGGCTTTTCCAGCTGTGGTCAGAAAAAAATAGATGATGATCGAACAAGGGTCAGAGTGATGCTGCTTCTGGTTTTGAAGGAGGAAGTGGGCACACCAGGGCTCATCGACTGCCTCTAGAACCTGGAAAAAGCCAGGAAATGGATTCTACCCTAGAGCCTTCAGAGGAATGCAACCTGTCAACTTTGATTTTACCCCGGTGAGACTGCTGGGGAAGTCACAGACACACCTAAGACCTAAGACCATCTGCAGACCTTGACTACCCGCCTCCTTTTCTACTGGGCAGACGTTTCAATATGTTCCCATTCTGCAGCCTGGGGGAGATGTAGGTATAATGGGGATCCTTACCTTAAACCCCAAACCGGGAACAAGTAGCCTCAGGTGGTTATCAGGGTGAGAACCCTCAGCGACAGGGCCTCCTACCCGCGGGTTGCATAAATACCCCATCCTTGGACAACACAGATTGGTCTCTCCCCTCTGATGTGAAGTCACACATACAAGGCTGCCGTCCACTTACTCTAATCTGAGGAGTTGACCTCCCTGGAAAACCAGCCACAATGGGATCTCTTCCCTTGCTCTTTTGGATACTTTGTGCTGTCTAGGTAATAAAGTGGTCATTTGCCGAAAGTTTCTGCTGCACCTGAGCCTGTGCTTCCATGATGCACGATATAGCAATATGCTTCATAACTTCATGCTGAACTTCTGACTTCTGGAACTATAAGATAATAAATTTGTGCTGTTTAAGCCGTTGTTACATTTGTGTTAAGTTGTTGCAGCAGTGATAGGAAAGTAATAAATCTGTGAGAAGGGAGGATTTCAGTGAGGAGAACAAGAAGAGGAGGAGATGGTTTGGGAGGACACTGGATGATATGTGTGTATGTCACTTTAGGAAGACACTTCAAAGGGGACAGAAATCTATTCCCTACTACACGATCACTGTCTCCGACATATCCCCTTGAGACTAAGGAATGTCTAAGACAAGTCAGTTTAGCTGAGGGCAACATCTGAAGGTCAAAACTACTTGGAAGAAGTGACTGAACTAACCTGAGATGCCAGTCTGGCTGCTTTTTCCCCTCCACGTTTCCCTCCCCCAGCTGCAGAAACAGAGAACTGGGGACGTTCCTGGTGCAGGTTTTGCACAGGTTTCTCTGTGCCTCAGCTTTGTCAACTCTAAAATGCACAAAGTTTAGAGCATCTCCTTTCTGATGTTACTATGAGGGTTAGATGAATTCATGTATATAACTCTTTAGAAAAATACAGGGCATATAGTTAAGACCAGTAAACTACTGTTGGTATTATTTTTTTTCCACATGGTTCATAGCTCCCGGCACTTATTTGAAGAGGGAAATTTAAAGGGAACCCAAAAGCAATTAGTCAAAGGACAATGAGTTAAATACTCACTGTTTTAAGACAGAAAGAAACCTAGACACTATCTGGTCCAAATCCTTTATTTTTTTAAACAAGGAGAGAAATTATGTTTTTTTTTTGGCAACAGTGCCTCAGTGAGTTAGTAGCAGGGTCTGGATGGAATTGAGAATGCCTAAGAATTGGGTCAATATTCTTTCTAATTCACTACAACCTTTTGTTACAGAAACCTCTTTCCTAAATACAAGTGGAGAAATGATTTGAAAATCACCAAGGAAAGTCAGCAGGACAAACCAAGTTTATATCATGTACATTCTGCCTGCATGGTCTTGCTGATTTTTCTATCCTATAGCTCATTTTTTTTTATTTCTAGTTTTCTGCCTACAATGAAAGACAGAAGGAAGTATTCATTGTCAGTTGTGTCACACTGTGAAAAGGCACTAAACTGTCTATAAACATTTTCTATATCTCAGCTTAGATAAAGAAAGACCATCTGAATTATTTATCATCAGATCTACTACCCTCTAAAGAACACAGACTTGTGACAAGTCTATAAATATCATAAGGCTGAGATTCCTGTTATGGTCGATTGGGTTGAAGAAGTCTTTGAACTTTTCAGAGAAGAAAGACTTTTATATATTTTTCTCAAATGCCAGAACACAGACAAAGACAATTACAGCAAGAAGATGCTACGGATTGTATAACTTAGTTCTCATTCTGTCCACTTATCAAATAAAAGGAGCAAACATGTACATGGTGGGATTTGAGGGATGCAATGAAATTCTTTCCAGGATCCAGAAAGTTCTACCCATTAAAAGTTCGAGATTTTTTCTTGCCTCCAAGGAAATAAAATTTCATTTTGTCGGTAGCAAGAGGCAGAGACTAGAGGAAAGGACAGGATATGTGTAAGGTTGGCTCTCCTGGGCAGGATTACTAGGATAAGTATGAGGTTGAATGACTATCTTTCTCTTACACCACATGTGCCAGACCCAAATATTTTAGCTCCACCATTTCAAGAATACAGCAATACTCTTTGCTTCCTGGGCAATTGTTAAATTTTGTTTGGTCTCTGTGCACATACTCCTCTCATGTCTGTCCATACTCGCCAGCCCAGATCAGCCTGGGTCCTGCCTCCTACTCAGTTCCCAGAATCGAGTTCAAGTTTTTCTTTTTGTCGGAAGCCCTGGATGGTCTACACTGGAGCAGACTGGGAGTCCCACTATGTGAGTTCCTACTTATTCCCTCTTCTCGTGGGAAGCCCTAGATTTGTCCATCTGCCTCTCTGAGCAGCAAACTCCTGGGGCTCAGGGGCTGAGTCTTCTTTCCTCCTGGAACAAGGCACAACTCCTGAGGTTTAGAGGGTCTTCAATGGTTATTTGGATGAGCCTTTAATTAATTAATTAATTAATGAAACCCCGGCCCCTAGTGCACTCTGTGTGTGGCAGGTGTGCACTTCTGTGGGGCATATGCCTGCTTTCACAACAGCCCTTTATGATCAACCAATGGAAATAATATTAGAAGATAAATGAGGGTCTACATACTCTACATATATCAACTCCAGTACATAGTTATGAGAGGTAACATATTTATTTGACTATTCTAACTACTAACAAATGACTTGTAAAACTCTACATGTCAGATTACAATTTAAAGCTCTTTTACCAATTTGGAGTTGTACTAACCAGCACCCAGGAAAAAGAAAATGCTGTTGAACAGATTGGTTCCCCAGATACATGCAGACACAAATATAATCCTTGTTTATGTAAACTATAGCAGCTACACTCAAATATACTGACGCCCCAACATCACACATATTGAACACAGAGATGGCTAGAAGAAATGAGAGAAGCATCTCTCAGCAAAGCCAACTTAAATCTGTTACAGCAAATGTGTACAGGAATGCATTTCAAGGAATGCCAAGTACAAAACCTGGAAGAGTCAGATATTTCAAATATATTTGGGATGACTATTGCTTCATTGAATCCAAATGGATTTATCTGAGGGTCCAGTCTCTCCTGGTATTATGACTGAGTTTAAAAAACATATCTTTACTCATACTTCAAACCTAGATTAAAAACCTAATACCCACCATTAAAACAGAAGCTTAGTAAAATTGCTGAGGTATTTATTTCAACAGAAATTTTATGAGATGAAAATATTTTCTTGCAACATCTATCCTCTGTCAGGTGCTTGCAGAGAACATCAACCAGGATGCATTGGCCCTACCTAAAGAACAGACAGTTGCCAGTGCAGGGTTCTAGAAGCAACACTGGTAAACAGAGATGATATTTATATTTAAAAAAAAAACAAAGCAGAAACACTGTGTACTAAAATAGACTTTTTATGTTTTTATTAGAGAGGTTGTGAGTTTATAGAAAAGTCATGTAAAAAATACAATGTTCCCATATGCCTCCCTATCATTGACACTTTACCTTAGCTTGGTACCCTGTCATAGTTACTGAAAAATATTAAGATATCACTGTGAACTATAATACATAGCTTGCATTTGGTGCATTTTCCCAAATACTACCTATAATTAATACCTTGTTATAGTGTTAGTCATCTGTTATAACTCATGAAAGGACAGTTACATTTATACTATTATCCATTGACCATCATCCACAACAGGGTTCAACATGTTACACAGTCCTGTGTTTTATCTCCTAACTTTTCTTCTAGTGACACACATGACACAAAACTTCCCCTTTCTACCACATTCATCAACAGAATTCAGTGCCGATAATTACACTCACAATAATGTTCTAGTATTACCACTTTCCATTTCCAAACATTTACAGTCAACTTAAATAGAAATTCTGCACAAATTAAGCATCAACTCCCCTATCTCTACCAACTTTGTGTCCCCTGACACCTATATTTCGATGCTGACTCTATGAGTTTGCTTATTATAATTAATTCACAACAGTGAGATCATACTCTATTTGTCTTTTTATGTCTGAATTATTTCACTTCAACATAATGTCCTTAAGATTCATCCACATTGTCACATGAATCAGGACGTCATTCCTTTTTACAAATCTGAATAATATTCCATCATATATATATATATATACACCACATTTTGTTAATCCATTCATCGGTTGATGGACACTTGGTTGCTTCCATCTTTTGGCAATTGTGAATTATGCCTCTATGAACTTCAGTGTGCAAATGTCTTTTCAAGTCCTAGCTTTCAGATCTGGATATATATCCAGGATCAGGACTGCCAGATGATATGGCAAATCCATACTTAGCTTCCTGAGGAACGGCCAAACTGTCTTCCACAGAGGCTGCACAAGTTTCCATTCCCACAAACAGTGAATAAGAGTTCATATTTCTCCACATCCTCTCCAACATTGCTACTTTTCTGTTTGTTCTTTTTAAATAGTAGTGGCCATTCTAATAGATGTGAAATGATATCTCGTTGTGGTTTAGATTTGCATTTCCCTAATAGCTACTGCTGCTAAGCATCTTTTTATGTTCTTTTTGGCCTTTGTATATTCTCTTTGGAAATATGTCTATTTAAGACTTTAGTCCATTTTTATTAAAGGGTTATTTGTCTTTTTATCATCGAATGATAGGATTTTTTATATAGTTTGGTTATTGAACCTATATTGGATATTTGATTTCCAAATACTTTCTCCCACTAAGTCAGTTGTCTTTTCACTTTCTTGAGAAAGTCCTTTGAAGCAAAATGCATTTTAATTCTGAGGAGGTCCCATTTATCTATTTCTTGTCTCATTGATTGTGCTGTGGGTCCTAAGCCTTAGAAATCACTGCCTACTATAAGATCTTGAAGATGCTTTCTTAAGTTTCTTCTAGGAGTTTTATGATCCAGGTTCTTGTATTTAGGTCTTTCATCTATTTTGACTTAAGTTTTGTGTTGAGTGTGAGATAGGTGTCCTATTTCATTCTTTTGCATATAAATATACAGTTCTCCCAGCATTATTTACTGAAAATATTCTGTCAGTTGAGTATACTAAGTATTCCTCAAATACTAATTGACCATAGATGGGAAAGTTTATTTATGAACTCTCAATTCAATTGCATTGGTCAATATATCTATCTTTATGCCAGTATCACGCTGCTTTGGCCACTGTAGCTTTATAATATGTGTTAAAGTCAGAAAGCATGAGTCTTCCAATTTTGTTTTTCTTTGTCAAGATACTACAAGCTATTTAGAACCCCTGTACCTTCCAAATAAATTTGATGAATGGCTTTTCCACTTCTGCAGAGTAGGCTGTTGACATTTTTATTGGGATTGCATTGAATCTGTAAATCAATTTGGGTGTAGTTGACATCTTAACAGTATTTAATCTGACAGTCCTTGAACATGAAATGTCCCTCCATTTATTTGGGTCTTCTTTGATTTCACTTAGAAATGTTTTGTAGTTTTCTGTATACAGGTCCTTTACATCTCTGGTTAAGTTTAATCCTAGATATCAGATTCTTTTAGTTGCTATTGTAAATGGAATTTTTTCTTGATTATCACCTCAGATTGTTCATTATTAGTGCATAGAAACACTACTGATTTTTTATATTGACTTTGTTTGCCACCACTTTGCTGAATTCATTTATTAGCTCTAGTACATTTTCAGGACTTTCTGGATATAGCACTATATCTTCTGAAAATAGTGAAAATTTTACTTTTTCCTTTCCAATTTAGATGCCTTGTACTTCTTTTTCTTGCCTAATTGCTCTGGCTAGAACTTCTAGCATAATATTGAGTGAGAGTGGTGATAGCAGGCATCCTTATCTTGTTCCCAATCTTAGAGGGAAGCTTTCCATAGTTCATCATTGAAAACAGTGTTAGCTGTGGATTTTTCATATATGCCCTTTATCATGTTGAAGAAGTTTCCTTTTTATTCCTATCATTTGAAATATTTTCATCAAGAAAGGATGCTGGATTTTGTCAAATTCCTTTTCTACATCTATCAGTATGATCATGTGTTTTTACCCCTTTGATTGTTAATGTGGTATATTAGATTATTGATTTTCTTTTGTTGAACCACCTTTGCATACCTGGAATAAAACCAATGTAATTATGGTGTATAATTCTTTTAATGTGCTGTTAGATTTGACTTGCAATATTTTGGTGGGGATTTTTGCATCTGTATTCATTAGAGAGATTGGTCCATAATTTTCTTTTATTGTATCTTTATCTGGCTTTGATATTAAGTGATGCTGGTCTTATTGATTGAGTTAGGTAATGTCCCCTTCTCTTCATTATTTTGGAAGAAGTTGAACAGGATTGGTAATAATTCTTCTTAGATCAATTGGTAGAAATGTACTGAGAAACTGTCTTGTCCTGGGCTTTTCTATGTAGGGACGTTTTTGATGAATGGAGTCAATGTAGGTTGTTCATGTCTTTCTAGGAATTTGTATTTCATCTAAGTTGTCTAATTTGTTGGCATGCAGTTGTAAATGGTATCCTCTTATGATTCTTTTTCTTTTTATGGGGTCAGTAATAATTTCCCTGATCTCATTCCTGATTTTATTTATTTGCATCTTCTCTTTTTTTCTTTGTCAGCCTATCTAAGGGTTTATCAACTTTATTGATCCTTTTAAAGATCCAACAGAGGAACCCTAGATACCAGCAGCCTTTCCTCAAAGAAGGTATCTTCCTCTTGATACCTTAATTCAGACATTTTTATACCCTTAGTTTTGTAACTTAATAAATCCCTGTTGCAAAAAGCCAACCTATTTCTTGTACATTGTGATATCTGGCAGCTTTAATAAGCCAAAGCAGATTTTGGTACCAGGTAAATGGGGTGCTGCAATTTACAAATACAAAAAAATGCTGGAATGACTTTATAAATGGATAAGAGGAAGGTTCTGGAAGAATTGTGAGATGCTTGATAGGAAAGGCCTAGATTGTTTGGAAGAGACTGTCTGTAGCAGTATGGACCCGAAAGATACATCTGATGAGGCCTTAGATATAAATGATGAATGTGTCATTGTAAACTGGCAGGAAGGTGACCCTTATTTAAAAGTGGCAGAGAATTTGGTAAAATTGAGTCCTGATGTAGGATGGAAGACAGAATTTGAGAGCAATTAGCTGGGATATCTAGCGAAGAAATTTCCAAATGAAATGTGGAAAATGCAGCCTAGCACTTTTTGCAGCTTGTAGTAAAATTCAAGAGGAAAGGAATAAGCTGAGAACTTAACTTTTGGGTACAAAGAAATCTGAAATTGATGCTCTGGAAAATTCTGGAATTCCAGAAAGTGAAACCTCAGTGAATATAGTGTCCCACATGAAAATTTAAGCAAACAGAGAATCAGTCAGCCATTACAGAACAAGCCAGGATTGGAAGTAGAGTTATCCAGGAGGAATTTGTGGAAAGTCCTATTGTCTGATGGTTGGGACCCCTATATACTACATGCCAAATTGACATGTTTTTTGTGAAATCTGTATGAATGGAACCACTGCCAGCCTGGACTAAAAGGGGCAGAAAGGGGGATAGATTAAAGGAAAAATGACCCTAAAGGCAGAACCATGGAAGGTGTGGTCTGGAGCCAAGAAACCTTAGGCCAGAAGAGCAGACCCACCCATGCATGTGAAGAGGGTGAGTCTTTCCTGGAGTATGCAGAAGATGGGCCTTCCACTTCTTTGTTCTTACCACCCCAGGGCCCTCAGATGCTTGGGCAATTAAGGGAAATTGGGCTGCCCCATTGTTCAGGAAGAATGCTTCTCCATTCAGAGAGGGTAGAGCACATTTCCAAGGTATTGGGGAGAGTCTTACCACCACCCCACTGTTCTGCAGAGGTTGAACACTTGCCCCAAAGATGGCAGAGAGGCTGGGTGCCACCCAAATTCTTGAGGTGCACGAGACTGAGAACAAGGTGGTCTCCTCAGTGTTTGGAAATGTCATTCCAGTGTTTGGAGAGAGCAAGTGTGCTGCATAAATCCTTAGAGAGGGTGAGACTGTTGCTATCTCAAGCCCTGAGCATAAAACATTTCTGAAAATGACTCTCAGATTTTGAAATTGAATGGAGTTTACCCTGAAGGCTTTTGTAACTGTTTGGGATTCTGCAGTTTTTATATGCCATATCGTATTAGAATGGCATATAAAAACTGCAGAATCTTTCTTTCTTTTCTTTCTTTGACCTGTAGTACTCACTTTAATATTTCTTGAAGAGCAAGCCTCTTGATGAAAGACTCCCTCAGTTTCTGTTTATCTGTGAATATTTTAATCTCCCTCTCATTTTTGAAAGATAGTTTTTCCAGATAAAGAATTCTTGGCTGGAAGTTTTCTCCTTCAGGACTTAAAATACATCATGCCACTGTCCTCTCATTTCCATGGCTTCTGATGAGAAATTTGCATTTTATCTTATTACTCTTTCCTTGTATGTGATGAATTGTTTTTCTCTTACTGTTTTCAGGATTCTTTACCTTTGGCATTTGACATTCTGATTATTACGTGTCTTGGAGTAGGTATTTTAGGTTTTATTCTATTTGGAGTATGTTGAGCTTCTTGGGTGTATATGTTTACAATCTTTCATAAGAGTTGTGAAATTCTTGGCCATTGTTTCTTCAAATATTCTTTCTGCCCCTTTTCCCTTCTTTTCTCCTTCTGGGACACTCATGACATGCATGTTTAGACACTTTGTGTTGTTAATCAATTTCCTGGCCCCTGATCATTCTTTTCCATTTTTTCTCTAGCTGTTCTTCTGTTTGTGAGATTTGAATTATCTTCTCTTCTAGTTCACTGATTCTTTCTTCCACCTGTTCAAATCTGCTTATAATATGCCTCTAGTTCTATTTTTAGTCCCTTCTATTGTGCCTTTCGCTCTTGTAAGTTCTGTTAGTTTTCTATTCACACTCTCAAGTTTTATGCTCACACAGTTTTTTCTTAATATCCTTTATCTCTTCCACCATATTTTCCTTCATCTCTTCGAATTCATTTAGGAGATATGATTGAACATTTTTACTAGTTGTTCCAAATTCTGTGGCTCCTCTAAAATTTTAATTTTTCCTTTAACTGAGTCATAACTTCCTGTTTCTTCATACAGATTATAATTTTTTTGCTGAATTTTAGGATTTAATTATCTTGATGAGCTAATCCTGAAAATAAGTTTTCCAGTCTTGCCTAGAGTTTTATTTTTGATGGGCTTTGCATTGAATCTCTTCCTGACACTTGATTCAACCTGCTCCAGACCTTCATAATTGCCTGTGTTTGACTGTTCCAGTTTTATCAGCTGTTCTTCAGCTGATGCTTGTCCTGGGTATGCAGTACACTTTTTAAGACTGCACTATTTGTGCAGGGTTGCACCTCCAGGGGAAAGCTTCCCTTTCTCCACCCCTTTTCTGTAAATCTTGATTTGTTCTGCTAGGTTTTGGGTTTTTTTCTCTACAATTTTTTGTTGTTGTTCTCCTTTCATTGCCTCCAGCAACTTTTGCCTAGAAGGCAAAGTCTGAGAGAAGGGTTATCCTAGGGAGGATTTTCCCAAGTTAGTATTCACCAGACAAATTAAGGCCAGAGATCCATGACAAGGATTCAGATGAATTCCAAAGAGTCCTCAGAAGATGCTCAGGACAGATACCAAAAAGCCCATTTGACAGCTCCTGGAAGTTGTGCTTTCTTGGACTACCTATCAGATGCTTCAGCAAATTTTCCCCACAGCTCTATTTAGGCCCTGTTTCCTTGAGTCTTTACTGCTTTGTCCCCTGTCATGGATGAGATTGAAACAATGGTGCAGTCATCTCTGTCCATGGTGGGCTGAAAGAACAAGTCAGACCTGGGACCCAGAAATCCAAGTTCACAGATCAAGAACCTTGTTCAGTACTTGGCTTTGGCCCTCTGTTCTTAGGGAAAGGGCTTCCCCATCCCCCTCCAATCTCGGGAACCAGCTAGGAGCTGGACTACCCTCAGCAATTGGGAGTGGGTGGTGGCAGTCTACACTGACTGCCACTACACTTGTGGATTTTTACCATAGTGATTCAGCCTGTTTGTCCCATTCCTCTCTGATGGTGTACAGTGTTCCCCTAGCCTTTATAGACCCAGAACAATTGTTTTAGACAGTTTCTGCCCATACGTTAGCTATTTTTGGAAGAGTGATCACTGTAGCCTCCTGTTTTAGTTTGTAAAAGCTGCTAGAATGCAATATACCAGAAACAGAATGGCTTTAAGAAAGGGGAATTAATTAAGTTGCCAGTTTACAATTAATTCTAAGACTGTGAAAAAGTTCAAATTAAGGCAAGGCTATAAAAAATGTCCAATCTAAGGCATCCAGGGAAAGATACTTCAGCTTACGAAAACTGATGATTTTTGGGGTTTCTCTCTCAGCTGGAAAGGCACATGGCAATATCTGCTAGCTTTCTCTCCTCATTTCAGAAGGCTTTCCTGGGGGCCTTTTCATTCTGCATCTCCAAAGGTCTCTGGCTGTGTGGACTCTGTTGGTTCTGGTGGCTCTGAAGCTTTTTCCAAAATGGCTCCCTCTTAAAGAGCTCCAATAAGCAACCCCACTTTGAATGAGTGAGACATGTCTCTATGGAAACCATCTAATCAAAAGCTATCACTCACAATTGGGTGGGTCATATCTCCGTGGAAACAATCAAAAGGATTCTACCTAGCAGTATTGAATGAGAATTAAAGGGCATGGCTTTTCTGGGGTCCATAATATCTTCAAACCAGCATATCTCTCTACTCCACCATCCTCCCTGGAAGTTTCCCCTGGCAATGAATCTGTAATGGATCTTTAAATGTCTGTTTCAAACAGACATTGAGTACTGAGGGCATCTCTGACAGTAAAGAAGTCTTGTAAATCCTGAGCTCTTGTTACCCAGTTATGATGGTTTGAAACTATAAGTTCCACAGAAAATACCATGTTCTTTTAATTCATTCCTGAGGGTGCAGACCTATCATGGGACCTCTTGATTAGGCTATTTTAGCTGATGTATGACCCACCTGGGGTCTGCATTAGCTGAAATATCCCTTATAAGAGGATAAAACACATAAAGTTCAGAAAAGTTAACAGAAAAATCCCAAAGAAACTGAGAAACAAGGACACACTTGTTTCTCACTGAAGGCAGAAACTGGAAGCAACAAAATCCAGGAGAGAAGGGAGAGATCAGCAAATATCGCAATGTGCCTGGCATGTGATAGAGGAGTTGAGATTTGCCAATAACCTGCCTCTGGGGAGAAAGCATTTCCTGTTGATGCCTTGATTTGGACATTTTTCTTGGCCTAAGTGCTGCAAACCAGTAAGCTAAAAATTCTCCATTTTAAAAACCTGTCCATTTCTGATATGTTGCATTTCATCAGCTTTAGCAAGCTAAAAGAGCAGAGCTTCACCCACTCCTGTTTGTTGCCTTTTGTAATGGTTGTGAAATATATTTTGGCCTTGCACGGGACAGCAAGAGTTGGGCAGGGAATCTTGTGTGAGGGTGTCTCCAGTCTGCATCAAGTCATACTTGTTTGAGGGTAGATCCTTGCCCTGGCACCTTACAGTGATTTTTAGAAAGACCAAGTCACATCATCCCAGATTGTCCATGAGAGAGAAAGGGTGCTGTCTGCGATGCTGTCTACAATGAGCCCCAGGGTGTTGGAAACAGAGGTTTGTGTACAAAGTAGCCATTGACCAGGAGGTGAAAGATGAACAAAGAATATAGGACAGACATCACCCAGTTGTACCCATGTTATTACATTACTGGTCTCTCATTGCAGTCAACAAGAAACCACACATCTACATGTTCAGACAAACTGCAACTCACATGTGTGGGGTCAGCTAATTAATAGTTGAGATCATTTTCTGGAATTTGAAGGCCTCATTTGTTTCCAGGAAGGCTAATCACAAGGATGTTGGATGACCCGCATGGGCCTCCACTGAAATGGTGATGCAAAAGAAGCAATCAGAGTGCAGGGAGTGCTTTCCCTGAAAATGCCTCTGTGGTAAAAGCCTCAAAAACTACATTTTTCCTTGTGTATGAGTCACATGAGATTGACCAAAAGTTATAGTTTGTGAATTTAATGCTTTGGTATTAAGTTTTGCAAAGATGAAAAGGACAGTTTGAGTTTGTAAGAAATCAGAAACTATAAGTGACCAACAACTCAGAACCAGTTCAGACTTGGATCCAACTTCCAACTGGCTGGATCCTGTTTTTAATGTTTCTCAATATAGGATGTGTTCTAGTTTGCTAGCTGCTGAAATGCAATATACAAGAAACAGAATGGCTTTTAAAAAGGGGAATTTAATGAGTTACTTGTTTAAAGTTCTAAGACTGAGAAAATGTCCCAATTAAAACAAGTCTATAGAAATATCCAATCAAAGGCATCCAGAGAAAGATACATTGGTTCAAGAAGTCCGATGAAGTTCAAGGTTTCTCTCTCAAGTGAAAAGGCACATGGCGGACACAATAAGGGTTTTGCTCTCAGCTGGAAAGGCACATGGTGAACATGGCATCATCTGTAAGCTTTCTCTCCTGGCTTCTGATTTCATGAAGTTCCCCAGTAGGCGCTTTCCTTCTCTATCTCCAAAGGTCGCTGGCTCATGGACTCTCCGCTTCATGGTGCTGCAGCATCCTCTGCTCTCTCTGACTCTCCCATTCTCCAAAATGTCTCCTCTTTTATAGGACTTCAGAAACTAATCAAGACCCCCCCAAATGGGTGGAGGCATGTCTCCACCCAATCCAGTTTAACAATCACTCTTGATTAAATCACACCTCCAGGGATATGATCTAATTACAGTTTCAAACATGCAGTACTGAATAAGGATTAGAAGAAGTGGTTGCATTTACAAAATGGGAATAAGATTAAAACATGGCTTTTCTAAGGTGCATACATCATTTCAAACTAGCACAGGAGAATATTAAGAAAGCTTCTTTGACAGTTGGCAGTTTCACATGGTATTGCACATTCCTTTAGAATCATACAGATATGGGTCTCTTGCCAAAACTAAGAATTAAAATAAAGGTCATTTATCAAAGAGATGGGATTTGTGTGGGTGGCAAAAGTTAATACTGTCACTGGACCAAACTCAAAAAGATAGTTAATAGTCAAACACACCTGACCTCATTTGATCAGTTGCAGAGTGGTGGTCCACATTTTGGGACTTTAGCTGGTCTTCTCAAATTTTACCAGCTGGGAAATTGTGTCTGTGAATTTCAAACTCTGGTCATTGAGGCTGAAATCTTATTCTGTTTGTTGAAATGAAAGGGCACCAACTACACGTGTCCTTTCTTCAGTTGTTGACTTTCCACCAGACACATCATATCAGGGAGTGTATCACATGTCCCGCTGGTATAAGTCCAACAGCGCAGCTTCTTGTGGTGCTCTCCAGCCAACTCCCACAGAGTCAACTCTTCTGTATTTCTATTCACAGCATATTAAGAATCACAACTTTTCCCTGCATTGCCTTTATTTAGCTTCTGGATTTTGAGAAGTCCTCTCTTGTTTTTTATTTCCTTGAACCTGCTGAATGAGGTATCAGCTCTCTGCCCAGAGTGAGTGTGGGGTGACTATAACTCACAAGCAAAGACCTTGAAAGAGATCTCATTTCACCCAATAAAGCTGCAAACTAAGCTGTTATCAAATCATCAGGGAAAGAATTCAAAAGTCCAGGGCAATTAGCTATTTCTCTCTAAAACATGTTACGTTTTTTTTTCTATAGAAATTTATTTAGGGCAGTTTTAGGTACCGAAAATTCCCATATACAATCCCTCTCTCCCCAACACACACACATACTTTCTTTTATTTTAACTTCTTACATTATAATGTGGCACCTTTTTTACAGCTGATAAACCAATATTGACACATTATTAGTAACTAACGCCCATAGTTTACATTAGGGTTCAGTCATTGTGTATTTAGGTCTCAGAGGTTTTTTGTTTTTTGTTTCTATTTTTTACTTATTTATCAGAGAAGCTGTAGGTTTACAGAAACATCAAACAGAAAATAGAGTTCTCACCTAAGCCCCCGCCTTACCCACACAGCTTCCCCTATTATTATTATTATGCAATTTTATTGTGATATATTATATACCTGTAATAACATATTTGCTGATTTGAAAGGATTTATGTACCACCGAAAAGCCATGCCTTAATCCTAAATCAATCTTTGGAGCAGCCTTTTCTTTTAAACCCCATTCAGTACCGTAAACTGGAAACTAGATTAGATTATCTCCATAGAGATGTGACTCACCCAACTGTAGTTATTAATTTTTTAATAGAGGGAGATGTGGCTCCACCCATTCCAGGTGGGTCTTGATTAGTTACTGGAATTCTTTAAAAGGGGAAATATTTTGGAGAGAGGCCCTTTGAAAACAATGAGATAACCATGAAAACTATCAGAGCCCAGGCAGCCAGAGACCTTTGGAGATAAAGAAAGAAAATGCCTTCAGGGAAGCTTCATGAAACAAAAAGTCTGGACAGAAAGTGAGAAGATGTCTCCATGTTCTCCATGTGCCTTCCTGTTTGAGAGAGAAAGCTTGAACATCTGCTTTTCCTGAGTGAAGGTAACCTCTTGTTAGTACCTTAATTTGGATATTTTTATAGATTTGCTTTAATTGGGACATGTTCATGGTCTTAGAATTGTAAACTTGCAACTTATTAAATTCTCCTTTTTAAAAGCCATCCCCTTTCTGGTATATTGCATTCTGGCAGCTAGCATGCTAGAACACCATATAATCTTTGGACATATAATCATCCAAAGAGTACAATCAGTGGTTCACAGTATCATCATCATAGCTGTGCATTCATCATCAAAGTGATTTTTGAACATTTTCATTACTCCAAGAAAAGTAAATAAAAATAAGACTAAAAGTTAAAAAGAACACCCAAAACATCCCATACCTCCTATCCCCCCTATTGTTTATTTATTTTTTGTCTTTTGTTTTTCTCGCTGACCTGTCCATACACTGGATAAAGGGAGTGTCAATCATAAGGGAAAACCATAGACTTTTAATAAACAATTCTCAGTGCAGAGAGGATCACGGTGTGGGATGTTAGCTCACCTGAACTTTCCTGCAGGCAGCTGGTATGATTTAGAGTTCTCTAGGCTGATACTTGAGCAGGGCTCTCAATCTCACCGCTGGCACATGAGGAAAGGGCAAGACAGAGGGAAAGGCTGGGGCCTGAGCTGGGACTACACAACTATCAGGGGCAGAGCTGGGTTCTGAAGCCATGACTCCTAATTCCCAGATGAGGGCTCCTTTGGCCTTCCTGGAGCCTTGTGTGGGAGCTTTCCCCTCCCTTGGTTGGGATGACACTACTTCTCAGAGAATGGTGCCCACTTGGCTTTTCAGAGGTCCTTGAAGAAATGCTCTCCTCCAAATGCTGTACCAGATATTTCTTGCAAGGGCAGGATCTCTTGAAGTTTTGCTGTGAAAATTGGCATGAGACTAAATTATACAAGTCATTTAATTCCCAAATGTTCCAACAAATAAACATCTCAATTACTAGATGTGAGAAGCTGTTCATGTGGAGGTGATGCACATTCCCTTTCATCTTATAACTCCTGTACTAATGAAGGGTGCCAAATGCCGTCATTATGGTAATGAAGGAAACTGTAAAGTCTCAGTTTCTTCGTTGCGAGCATGAACATCTGACAGGGCTGGGACCCAAGCCTGAATGAAGACTCAGCTGGGCAGGACCTACTGTGAATGTGTGTGCAACTGTGTGAATGTATGTGAGAGTTTTGTGTTTCGGAATGTGTGTGTGTCTTTGGCAGAGTATGGTTTTGAGAGTGTGTAGGAATGTCTGTGAGAGTGTGTGTATTTGTAGAATGTGTGGAAACTATCTGTGAGTGTGTGTTCTCACATGAGTGGATGTATGTGTAAGTGCAAGAGTGTACTGCTGAGTGAATGGATGTGCATGAGAGTGTGAGAGTGTGAGAGTGTGATGGTGAATGGGTGTTGGTGTGAGAGTGTTTCTGTCCATGTGGTTAAGTAAGTGCCTGTGACTATATGTGAGAGCGGGAGTGCATGCTTGTGCATTCTGGGGGTTTGTATAGTTGTAGTTATGAAAGAGTAGGGAGAGAGCATCTGGCACTTTCTTAGGAAATTAGGACACGGGGATTTTTCCTAATCTATGCATGCCTGTGTTGCTGAAATTTCACAGTGTCCCAGGAGCCAGGATAAATGAGGTGGAAATCCTTCAAAAATGATAAATGAGCACCCTAGAAAATTCAACGTTGCCATTGAGGATTTGTAGCCTTGCCCTGAAGTGTCTTTATCTTGGCAGCAGTTCTCAATCTGCTGCATAAGTTTGCCTTATCAGTGGAAAAAAAGCAGAATTTTTCTTTTGTATACTTCATTTTTCAGCTTCTTCTTTGATTCTGTTCATACTTTCAGAACATATGATTTTGATCACTTCAGATTAATAGCTTTCAAAGAGAAATTATTTGGAAAAGTCTGTTTGCTAATTTTAGATTCTGCTTCTATTCACCTGTTAAAGCAATGTAAATGGAAAATTAGCAGAAAAGCACAGATGGATTTTTGAATTTGCTGTTTCTGTTTTGCCCTGAAGGGATCCCCTATAATTGGGTGTCCAAAGCTTGTTTGAAAGTTCTAAGTTGGGAGCTTGACTACAATTTTTTGCCCCTCCAAAGAATCCTCCTCCACTAGGGAAGGTCCTTCTTTCATGGAGGACAAGCTCAAAGGGCTGCCCATGGAGTAAGCGAAGGACCGCTCTCAGCTGCTGACTCCTGCTGGATCTCTCTGAGGAATCTAGTGGTGATAGCTCATGTTCCCTGAAAACAGCTTCTTTAAGCTAGGACTTCTCATTGCAGGGGAAAATGCATGTATTTAGGGAGAAGCCCCAAGAAGCAGCAGTCAATAAAGTAGGATAAAAATGTAGATAAATAAAACAGATAGACTGGTAGAAAAATCCATGGAGTAGAACTTCAGGCAAGACCCAAGGCTTGATTTTCAGGTAGGTTTTCACCTTGAAATATTTGTGTTAAAAAAACACAAAGTATTTGTATCCCCCATGTAAAGTGTTTATTAATTTTTCTGTAAACTTCTCTTAATCCCTGAACATTGAGGTTATCAGTGCACAATAGCAAACTTGTTTGTTATAGATTTTTGAGATCAAAGTTAAGAGCTGTCAATGGCAGGACTCCAATTAGGGAGGGTCCCTGTGACAATCACACTGAACTACAGCCCCAGGCTGAAGGGAGCAGAGACAATTTCCACTTTTGTGCCTGTCCTTATCTTCAGTTGGTTCTATACAGTGGCTGCTGCCTTCCCACTAGGAACTGATATTCATGGAGAAGGGCCCGAGCTGAATTAGGGAGTCACAACACTTTTGTGGTAACCTAGACCAACATTACATGGAAATGACACTTTTTCTTTTGTGTAATAATGCAAAAAATATCTATCATGCATCTTCTAATATCTATATATGTATGATAGAATACTGAAATGGCTGAACAAATTGGGAGTTTGTCCATGAAAGTAGATGTCCATGATAGAAAATGAGTTTTCATTTTTGTGATCTCCACCATTTGAGATTAATCCCAAAGCCAAAATACCTTGTTATTTTGTGAAAGGCTTGTTCATGTCATTTCCAACATTTTAGGAAGCAAAAAATATTTTAACTTCCAAGGAAATGCACCTCTTCAGCTTTTGTTATTAACTTAAATAGCGTCCCAGAAGTATTTTCAAAACATCTTAAAATATCTGAAGAATGTGGGAGGGTGGGAATGGAGGGTTCATGAAATTTCAGATATTACCAATGCATCTGTGAAGCTGAGTCACCCATGGAGGGTGAATTAATATTTCCACACCAACACCCTTGAATATATATTCACTTTAAACCAACTTCATAAAGGCAATCAAATATACTTTTCTTTTAGTGATATGCTAAAAACATTGAGAGGAAAATAAAAAGGACAAAAATAAGATTCCATAGGCTCAGTAAAGGTTTTTCATTGAGTGGAGGATGTGCAGTTGATCACAATTCTGATTTTGTTTTATCATGACCTTCATATGTAGACAAGAAGAAATGCATCAACTTCGAAGGAGCTGATAAGTGTCTTTGTTTAAGCTGTTTTTAATTTATTATCTTTAAGGAGAAATCAGGTAGTGTTTTATTAGCAAATGTTGAAACTAATCAATACATGCTATGCTTAAAGAAAAAAAAAATTCCAGACTTCCAAAGTGGTACATTCAGGATTCAGGGAATATAGATGAGTAAACTGCTTAAAAGCAGTTTAAAAGTGAAGGCTAGAGTTAAATTTGGGAATGTACATCATGATTTTGTCAAAAAGATTTTGATTTTGGAATTCATGGAAAATATAAATAAAATGTTATAATATCAATAGAGGGGCTAGCTAAAAAGAAATAAAAGAGGAACAATCACATTCAGACTTATAAGAGATACCAAGGTAAAATTTTTAAAAAACTAATTACCAATCAATGAATAGTGAATTATATCCCCATCGAAATACAGGTATATTTGTTTAAGTAGAGCAAAAAAATAAGAGTATTTCTTATACTGTCAAAAATGTGTTACAGCCATTTTAGTCTCTTTCATATTCACTGGCTCCATATTCATATGAAGAACTTGTTGGTGTCTCTTTATAATTTGAAACAAGCAGCTGAGTTGAAGGCTGTGGAAGGACATTGTATCCATGCCTATACACACAAAAAGGCATTGTCAGCGACAAGTTTGTTACTCCTAAGAAAAGTCTTCGTGTTGCTTCATGTTTTAGCAGTAAAGATTTTAAAGGATTGCATCCCTGCCTTGCCATCTTTTCATCATAGACAATAAGATTATCTCCCTCCTTATGAAGACCAATCTCTAGCCTAGTGCCATTGACTTCATTTTATCTTACTTTGCACTATCAAGCATGACTTCTAACTCTTGAGTTGTCTATTCCTCCCTTTCCTGTGCTGGTTTGAAGCTGTTATGTGTCCCAGAAAAGGCCGTGCTCTTTTTTTTTAGGGGCAGCATGTGGTCTAGAAATCGAACCTGGGTCTGCTGCATTAAAGGCAAGCATTCTACCACTGAACCACCCATGCACTGTAAGGCCATGTTCTTTTAATCCATTCCTGTGGGTGCAGACCTGTTGTAGGAACTGTTTGGTTGGGTTATTTCAATTTGAAATGTAACCAGCCCATTCAAGGTGGGTCTTAATCCTTTATAAGAAGATGAAAGCCAAGAGAGTTTAGAGAGAAAATCTCTGGGGAATCTAAGAGAGGAACCACAGAAATCAGAAGCTGAAAGCAGTGAAACCTGGGAGAGAAGGACCAGCAGACATTGTCATGTGTCTTGTCATGTGGCAGAGGTATCTCAGATGCCAGCAGCCTGTCTTCAGAGTCCAGATATCATTCTGTTGATGCCTTAATTGGGATATTTTCATGGCCTAAGAACTGTAAATTGTAACTTAATAAATCCCTGGTGTAAAGGCCAATCCATTTCTGGTATATTACATTCTGGCAGCTTTAGTAAACCAAAGCAGATTTTGGTATCAGGAGAGTGGGGTGCTGCTGAGTTTATAAATTCCAAAAATGCTACAATGGTTTTATGAATGGATAACCAGGGAAAGTTCCAGAAGAATTGTGAGATGTTTGATAGAAAAGGCCTAGACTGCTTTGAAGGGACTGTTGGTAGAAATATGGATGCTTAAGGTACTTCTCATGAGGCCTTAGTCAGAAATGAGGGATGTTTTGTTGCAAACTGGAATAGAGACAATCCTTCTTTTAAACTGGAAGAGAATTTTGTAAATGAGTCCTAATATAGAATGGGAAGCAAAATTGGATTAACTTGGTTATCTAGGTGAGAAAATTTCCAAACTAAATGTGGAAAATGCAGCCTGGCTTCTCCTCACAGCTTGTAGTAAAATGTGAGAGGAAAGGAATAAGCTCAGAACTGAATTATTGTGTACAAAGAAGGCAGAAATTGACAGTTTGGAAAATTCTGAGCTTTTGGAAAATGAGTCTCCAGAGAATAGTGGCCCATGGGAGGATTTAACCAAACCTGGGAACCAGCCAGCCATTTCAGTACAAACTATCCAGAACGGATTTGTACTAGGTCCTACAGTAGTCTAACAGTTGGGAACCCTGTGTACTGCATGCAAAACCAATAAGTGTTTTGTGAGATCTGTATAAATGGAACCACTGCTAGCCTGGACTAAAAGGAACAGATTGAAGGAGAAAAGTGACTTCAAAGGCAGAAACGTGGAAGTTAAGGTCTGGAGACAAGAAAATATAAGCCAGGAGGGTGGAACCACCTATGCATATGGAAAGTGTGAGTTTTCCTCGAAATTTGCAGAGGGTGTGTCTTCATCCCCATTGTTCAGGAATACTCTTACCACCCCAGGGCTCTCAGATGCCTGGTGGATTGAGGGCAACTTGGCCACACTGTTGTTCAGGAACAGTGCAACCAGCCCAGGCCTCAGAGAGGGTAGAGCATACTCCCTGGGGATTGGGGAGAGTCTGGTTATCACCCCACTGTTCTAAGGGGATGGAGCCTGTACCTTGGAGATGGTAGAGATCCCAAAAGCCACCCAGATGCTTGAGGAGGATAGGACTGAGAACATGACTGTCTCCCCAATGTGTGGAGATGTTGGAGCCTTCACCCCAATGTTTGTTGAGAGCAGAGCCCCAGTGTCAGCTCTTGGAAAGTGTGGGTCTACCACTTTCTCAAGCTCTAAATATAAATGTCATTCTATGGATGACTTTCAGACCTGGAAATCTAATGAAGTATGCCCTGCAGCTTTTAAGGACGGTTTGGGTCCAGTGATACATTTTCCTTCCAATTTCTCCCTCTGGAAATGGGAACATTTATCCTATGACTGTCCCTCCTTGGTATTTTGGAAGCAGATACATTGTTCTAAGTTTTACAGATTCACAGACAGAAGGGTATTTTGCCTTAGGACAGAAGGTGTTTGTCACTGTTTTTGATGAGACTTTGTACTTAACACTGGTACTGAAATTATTTAAGGCTTTTGTGATATTGTGATGGGGCAAATGTATTTTGCTTTTGGGAAGAACATGTCTTTTGGGGGTCCAGAAGGTGGAGTGTGCTGGTTTGAAACTGTTATGAACCCCAGAAAAGGTCATGTTCTTTCAATGCACTCCTGTGGGTGCAGACCTTTTGTGGATGGGACTTTTGGTTAGGTTTTTTCAATATGAGACGTGATCTACCCCATTCACGTTGGGTCTTAATCCTTTATAAGAAGATAAAATCCAATGGATCCTAGAGAGAAAATCTTTGGAGAAGCTGAGAGAAAACCCACAGAGGAAGCCACTGGAACCAGAAACTGAAAGCAATAAAACCCAGAAGCAAATGAACAGCAAATACCAGTCATGTGCCTTCCTATGTGACAGACATGTCCCAGATGATAGCAACCTGTCTTTAGAGTCCAGAAATTATCCTATCAATGCTTTCCTTAGGACATTTTCACAGCTTAAAAACTGTAAATTGTAACTGAATAAATTCCCATTATAGAAACCCACCAATTTCTGGTATATTGCATTCTGGCAGCTTTAGCAAACAGAAACATAAAGCATGCTCAATCAATCACCATTTCTGAAAGATCAATTCCTAAATTTTCCCATCATTTCACTCTCTCATGCAGTTGACTTACCACTATCCTTCTCTTTATTTCCAAACTTCTACAGTCATCTACTGTTTCTACCTCCTCAACTCCTATTCATTGGCCAAGTTGTAAAATCCTCGTCTCCTTGAAATTAATTTTTTTATTATTTCATTAAAGTTGCATTTTCCAAAGTCAACAATGATCTATAATTTCCTACATCCACTGGACTTTTGTTCATTCAAGGGATATTTTCTAAGTTAGTTGTTAGAACAATTTGGGTGGCTATCATTGGCATTTGACAATGATCACCCTCTTCTTGGTGTCTTCTTTGGCTGAGACCCTTTCACTGTCCACCTCAGTCCTTTGCACCTACTCTTCCTCCTCTGCTCTCCTCCGTTATCTGGTGTTATTCAAAGGTCTGATATGAGCTTTAGTCACATCTCAGTGTCCATGTTGTTCATAGGCAATTTCTTCACTTATCACCAACAACCTTTAAAACTGTTTTGTCAATAATTATTTATTAATTATTGTAAACCATGACTGCTTTCAACCCAAAGAGTCTTATAATAAGTACATAATTGTTAATCAGATAAATGTTTTGATATATGAAGATAGGAGTATGTATTAGCAGCCATGTTTCTCCAGAGAAGTAGAACCAAAAGTATACAATGTATGTGTATATTTTACATATGTATGTGTATTTCTATTAAATACTTTTAATAGATTAAATCTATTTATGATGTATATTTCAAGTAATTTTAAAAGGAATTGGCTCTTGTGACTGTGGGGGCTAACAATCTGAAATCTGTAGGGCAGGTCATAGGTTGGAAATTCAGGTAAAGGTGATGGTGAAATCTTGTATCTCAGTTTCTTAGTGTTAGCTGCCAGGCTAGAATTTTGGTAAGAATTGATGCTGAAGTCTTGAGTTAGAACTTCTTCAAATCTCCGGAACCCTCAGTTCTTGCTGTTAATACCTTCATCTGATTGGATGAGGCCTACCCACATTATGGAAGGCAACCTCCTTTCCTTAAAATCAAATTATGTCATATACTAAATCACATCTATTAAATACCTTCACAATAGCAACTAGGCCACTGTTTGACTAAACAACTGGACACTATAACCAAGCAAAGTTGACCCATAAAATTAACCATTACTGAGTGGAGATGAGCTGGGGTGAGCTAAATTCTCCACACAATCAAATGAGAATTTTGAGTGCCCAGGTACTATTCAGGAGAGAGAAGAGCAGATAAATTAATGAGGAACTAAGGTTAAGAGTTAGGGTGGAAGAGTTGATGAGAGACTATCAGTGTCAGCATAAATGAAAGGAGAATCACATACATTCCCTCTTTCCAGCTCTTCATTAAAGAGTTTCCTACTCTAATTTAACAGGTACCATAGATTATGGAAATGAAGCAAAAAAGACTGTGTCTTGGGTCTACATTGATATCAGAGCGATGATACAAAGACCTCCTTAAAACACAGGAAAAACAATAAAATCCATGGAGATAAATAGAGTCAGGGGAAATAGAAGAATGGAGACTGAGGAAAATTTGGGGAGAACTCAGGTATGTTTACAGGCATCTGCAGTTATTGGAAAGAGGCTTGGAAGCAATTTTTTTTTTTAAGTTATGGGGGTCAGGAATTCTCCACTGACAAGTAGGTTTCTTCATCTTAATTAGTAACTGATCACCATCAGTCAGCTGAAACTTATTTGAATCAGGCATATTCACCCTAACTTCTCTGTCCTCCACCCCTGGACTGCTCCTAGATTAGTGTGGCTCCCAGTCCCACTCTTCACCCTTTCCTTGATCTTTTCTCCATCACAAGGTTGATCCCTGCAAGCTGCATTTCCTTTTCTTCCCTGCCAGTTGTGCTCTACCAGGGTCCAGCCAATTGAAGACTCCAGCAGGACATGGGATCAAAAAGAGGTGGGGGAAACAGAGCATTTCTTGGCCCCCTCTACCTTGGGTGGAGTCTCTGACAGTGGCTGAATTCCTCAGAATCCTAGGGTTCGCACCTTCCACTGGGCATCACCAACTATGAGGTATGGAACTGCCTTCTGTCTTTGAATCTCTAGCCTATGGTGGTCACAGCTTCCTGCCATGGTTTATTTCAGGGTTACCTCACCAACTCCAGTTTGGGTTCCCTAGTTCTCCTTTATCTGGATAAATATGCTGGAGAAATTTCCTCTGTTTTAGATACACAGAGCAGTTTCCATTTTCTTGTTTAGACCCTTACTTTATATTGCTTATGTCTAAAATCTAGAAATATATACTAGTGCTTCCATTTAAATATTATATTTCAACAAGTAACATCCCTTGAATTTAATATTGAAGGATATCTAAAGCATTAAATACAGACACTATTCTAAACATCTCAAGGATAAAGTAGCAATGGAATATGAAATGCTTTATTTCCACCTTGAGAACAACAAAGAAAGACAGTAGAGTCTCCATCCATTCTTTCTTGCATTAAATTGCTGGCATTGCAATTACTGGCACCTCTGTGAATCAGGAATTCTCCTTTGTTTCTTCAAAAAAGATGATCAGAAGTATGGTGGGCCTGAAGGATGACACTAAAAACCACCCAGACCCTACTTCTGAGAAGGTCAGAGTCAATGGCAGGAGAAGAGAATAAACAAATGCTTACTGTCACTGCCAAGGACATTGTAAACCCATACTAATACTAGCGAAGGAGGGAAGACCCAAAAGTCATTTCTCATTAAAGAAATGACATTTTAAATAAATACGTGTTACGTCCTGTGTGTTTACTCTGATAGCAATTCATTTCGGTATCTTCTGTTTGGTTTTCTTAAAGCTATTCAGTTCAAGGCACCGATACTGCAAGCCCTGCATTCTCACAGATGTTGAGGGACTTATGTTGATGAGTTTTTTCGTTGGCTTTATTTATCATACAGGAGACAAATGTGCACCCTGCCAAAAGTACCCACACATTCAAACAGCAAGACTTACTTTAAAATTCACTGCATCATGTGTTTTTTTTTCATTCACTGAATATTTCCCAGAGCAGAAATACATTTAAATTTGATATTTCATAGACTTATCGATATACTTCATTTAATTTAAACTCACTGGAATCTTCGCTCTAGCCCACATATTTTTGGAACTGCTACATCATGAAGCAAACCATAAAAAAATCACAGATTGTGCAGGATGTTGTATGAATCAATTCAGCACCCTGGGTGACCCTTGAGAGCCACAGAAATCCCATAATTAACATCTCTACCATAATTTAAAAGCAGGAGATTAAAAAAAAAAACAGGAATCAATTATGACTTCTCTGCTTCCTCTTTACACATGCTTTTAATTTGCTAGCTGTAGCATTCATTCTTGCGAGGAACGGCCCGCTCAGGTTTTTAAAACCAGATTAATTTAAAACCAATAAATTGCTTCTGAGACAGGTTGTGAAACTGCTTTTCATAACCTCTTAACACTGAACATGAATGCATCTAATGAGCCCAATAGAACCGTAAGAAGAGGGCCCCTGCTGGTATCTGTGCCAGTGAGCTAAGTAAAAATGTGGGTCTTATGGAGACCAGAACTAAAATGGTAAAATTAAAACGTACCCAGAAAAAACAACTTTACCATTAAAATGATGATCATGAACAATTGTAATACTTTGAGACACAGAGGCCAGAATACCAGGAAGGTTCTGGAAGCCTCATAACAGAGGATTCATTTACCATAGGAGGTGGTTCACCCAGAGAAGAGACTAACAGCCAACATCACACAGAAAAGACCCAATGGAACACATACATTTAAAGCGCTTGTTGTAGAAGGGCATGGTGATCTGATTCATAACATTTTAAAATACAGAACAAGAACTGACAAGTACAACATAGTTGGAGTAAAAATACATGCAACTCACATTTGTATGTTTCAAGTATTTCTAATTCATGGTTTTGCTTGCACAATAAGCTTAGATGATCTCTAAGGCTCCAAACATCACTAAGATTTTATAATTCTATGCAACTACAATTATTTTACTGAAATAATTAAATATCTAGACATCACAGGGGGAAATTACAGACTGGATGGTCTAAAATAAAAGCCTATGTTCTAAATGACGTGTGACTATCTGCAGAATCAACAATGTGTGATTAATTGGGGAACCTGAGACCCACCTCCTTGGGGTGGATGTGGCCTCGGTGGAAGCTCAGGGCACATCAGAGTGGGTGACCATCCCATGCCAATCTGCCGGCACCCATCAGACCATGTCTCTGAAACCCCCTTCATAGACCAAGGCCACACTGCCCTCGTTCCCGGAAGATCAACCCAATGGCCCTGGCAGCTTTGCCACGTGAGGAAAGGTTGGAGGAAGTCAGCATGCTTATCTTCAGGAGCAGATGGGGTTGAGGAGATCTTTCACCGGA
The DNA here is from genome assembly GCF_023851605.1 of Tamandua tetradactyla. NCBI lineage: Eukaryota > Metazoa > Chordata > Mammalia > Pilosa > Myrmecophagidae > Tamandua > Tamandua tetradactyla. The sequence goes on from NC_135335.1 coordinate 57,269,724, forward strand.
ATTCAAGTTTTGGGAAATTATCATGTGAAATGCAAATGCCATTTATATGTAGTTCCACTGAACAAAACCAGGACAGTGTTTTGAAATTCAGGGTGGAAGACTGTCTCTCAACAGCAACAAGAGCTTAATAAAATGCTCAAGGAGCTTCTTTAAGGCTACCTAAGAAGACTTGATGAATAAATCTAATGTCATGTCCTGGATGAAGTCCGGAAGAGAAAAAGGATGTGAGCGAAAAACTCAGGAAATCTAAATAAGTACAGAGTTTGTTAATAATAATGCATTACATTAAGTTCATTGGTTGTGGCGAATAGACCATACATTGTATGATGCCAGCAACAGGGGAAATAGAGTGTGGTTTATATGGAAATGCTCTGAGCTGTCTTTGCACATTTTCTTTAAATCTAAATCCATTTTAAAATTAAATATTTATTAAATTATAATAAAGCTCCTTAAAAATGTGAATGGCTGATTGCCCAATGGTTTTGATTTCCTGCTCAATATGGCTATTCAAGCAAAAACATTATAGAACGACTAAGGTATTAGATATTTTATATTAAATTTTAATCTAAGATCTATGAATTGGGAAGTACTAAAATGGGCAATGCCATCAGTGTATTTAAGAAAGTATCTAGAATCAGTCGTTTTCATAGGTACAACCCCCAAACATTTTTATTTAGCAGTTTTCCCAGTTTTATAACTAATGTTAAGAAATATAGGTAGGAATCATTATTATAAAGTATATGATATATTACAAAATTGGTAGGTTCTTTAATGGGATTCACTTAAGGATTTGGATTTCCTTTTTAAATAATGTACGAATTTAAGCTGTGAGTTATTACATTAAGTAAACTCTGTAAAGACTCTAGATAAGGGCATGCTCTTTAATAACTAATCACTAACAGCGTTCAATTATGTAGAGTGATGACAAAGCAGAGTGTAACATCTGCAGTCTCCACCAGACTAAACACCATGTTTTACGCAGCAGGACATACTTGGAACAAGTAGTTATTCATCACAAATTAAGCCAAATTATAAGATCATTCATGAGAGAGAGAAAAAAAACTAACAAATACCAGCGTAAGCAGCGCAAACCAAACTGCAAGATTCACTAGCAATTTATCACAGAGATATTTTAAATCACAGAAAGATTTTTTTAACTATGATTTACTTTTGCATATTTAAATATGTATATATTTTCTTTAAATCTATCTATCTATCTATCTATCTGTCTATCTATCTATCTATCTATAGAACTGTCTGCTGAACTTTAACCTGCTTTGTTTGGTTTCTTCTTTCAATTTTATTTGGGTATAACTGCCAAAAATAAGCCAGAACATATAAAGTGGGCAATATGTGCACAGACATAAAGCTATCACCAAAGTCAGGGCAGTGAAAGTATGTGATGTTGATGAACAGTAATATTTGCAGTTGTTTTTCCTGTCTCTGGCTTCCCTGACCCTTTTCCTCCAGCTCCTCCCTTTTTCACTGCAGCCACCGGCCTTACTGTGTACCTCAGGTACCTGCCAAGCCCAGTCGCTCCTTAGTGATAAATCTCCCCATCCCCACCAGCCGCCTGGGCATCCCTGCACTCTCTCCCCTCCTTACAGACTTTGCTGATTGGTGCCTCACATCACATCTTGCCCGCATTTACTTCTCCATCCTCTGTTGCCTGAGGCGCAGGTGAAACACACAAGGTCTCCAGTTGCTTCTGCTCTGGGATGTAGCTTCCACACCTGCCGCAGGTAGACCCGAGGCAGGTGCTGATTACACGCATGTTAAACACATGAACTCTTGGATGGCTGTGCTTGGACGTTGCATTATTTTAAAGCCCATCTTCTCTTTATTGCAGGTTTTATACATTCAAATGAGAGGAGGAAGAAAGTCCACTAATTTGGCCTCTGAAAACACCAGATTTTGTATTTCTGATTTTTTTAAATTTTATATAGCATTTAATTTAATTTATAGACAGCAGATTTCTGAACCAAATATACATAATATTTTCTATAAATTATAAATATTGTCTATTTGCAATACAAATTATATGACATATCACATTTATATTACATAGGCAAATATGCATAAAATGCACATATGCATAAAAATATAGGTGTATTTTGGATGGTTTTGGGGTGATAAGGCAGGAACACAATCGCCAGCCAGTGGAGGGTGCATGAAAGGACAGCTTTGTTAGCTCCAAGGCCCTGGAAGGGAAGAACGAGGGCCACGGAGGGGCCCGGGACCGGCTGACTTAACCTATGCCCTGTGGAGGTCCATGGAAGAGAGAGGAGGAAGCACGGGGGCTTCCCGGCTCTTGCCTTTACTGTGACCCAGAAGTGGGAGGAACTTTCCCACAGATACTGGGGCTTGGAAGTTTCAAGCTATACGGCATAAAAAGCAGAAGCATCTAGGGCCATTTGGAGAAGCTGAGGGCAGCTTCTGATCATCCATCTATGTGGAGAAGTGGGCCTTTCTAGTAAATTTTGTGGTATGAAAGGGCAAGGTGTCATTAGGAGAAAAGCAGTAGGAGCCGTTCTGAGAAACTGAGGGCAGCTCTTATCCAAACTGTTTGTAGGTAGAGGCCCTCAGGTCAGGCCCAGCATAGGGCCACCTGGGCTGGTCGCTCAAAAGGAAATTTAAGCCAGACAGAATGTTGAAGAGCCGAAAATAATTTATTTTATGCCATTACAATGTATATATGTGTATATGTTATGTGTGTGTGTGCATGTTTAGTAGGGAAGTTAAAAATAAAGGAAGCTTATATTCAATTTTTCTCCTTTTAGGGGTTCCCTTCTGAGATCTCTCTTCTCTCTCTGTCTCTGTATTGAAGAGACCCCATTCCCCAACACTCGCACAGCCCCTTCATTTAAGAGGTATCCCCTAAAGCTCTGCAGGTGGCTGCCTGCACGTTATCATTTCTACTTTTAGTCCTCCATGTTATCACCTTTATCTCAGCAGCAAGATATATTTTCTGTTTTTTGCTTATACCATAAGGAATCACTACTTAAATTACAAACACGTATTAAAGTGTTAGGTGCTACAATGTCCCATCTTTTATGAAATTTTGCAATTGCTCTATTTCCCTTAGGAAATGGAATTCCACGTCCTCCATGGAACCTCCAGTCCTCAACAATTTGTCTAATGTCCCTCCCTAGCTCCATTAACCCCAAAACTGTTGCTTGTGGGCCGCCCTTCACTAGCACCTCCCTGGGGAGAAGTGAAGGTCTTAGACTCAGTGCTAAGATGACCACATCTGCAAGCTGCTAGTGAACAAACCGAGCCATCAGGTGTCTCAGTCCATTCGGAGTTCTGTGACTTGCTCTCTTCCTCCTTGGCTTCTTTCTTTTTATGTAGGGTGAAGCCCCCTGCTTGGCATCCCAGAAATGCCATCTATCCCTGGGTTTATAGATATCAGCTATTAGGAAAGCCTCACCTACGAAGCAGTCCCCTCCTTTGTGGGATGGTTCATGCATGCTCTCCTCCCAGGGCTGCGGGCTCCAAGTCACACTGAATCCCTGCCTGTCCACACTGTAGCTACAGAGCTACTACCAGGGGAGCACACCGACAGGTATGGAATACTGGACCCGAGACTTCAGGGTCAGTGAGTCCCCTTCTTCCAGGCATGTCCTGTGCATCCCAGCACTGAGACCCCAGGTCCCAGGTGCCTGGACCCTCCCCTCGCCACCTCTTCCCTCCCCACAGCCAGCTGGTGCCCACTGATCCAGTGTGCTGCCAGTCCCTGCACCTCCCTGGGCACCTCTGAATCTGCAACAAAGAGTGGTTCGCTATGGTAGGAAAGAATATTGCATCAGCTTTTCAGCAAAATGCCATATTTAAGTTGGACTATATTTACCCCTTCCTGCAAATGTTGAAAAACCGAGCAGAGTGCTGCTAGGTTCTGGGCAGAGGGAAACCTGTGCCTTCTTTTCTCTTCTCCCTAGGCAACCATGTTTTTATGACAGACGGCTTCCTGATGGGTTAGAAAATCAGGCAGGATATTGTATGCATTATTAAAAAAAAAAAAGCATCAATGACAGCAACAAAAACCTAACTCAGAGGCTAAAGACCTTCAGTGTAAACTTATCACCATTTAGGAACTTGCTGCTTAAAAATCTGCTGCCCAATTCCCTGCTAAGATTTGTGGTAGTTTTTCAGTAGCTGGGACTGCAGCACAGGTGTTTAAGGAGCCAGCATATAAACTTCATTTGGAGTGAGAGATAAAGCTCACCGCTGGGCTCTGAGCTGCAACACTGTTAACACAATAACAGCATTGCATTCCTAATCACGAAACAGGTTGGCCAGCCAGACCCTTCAGACCTTCTGTTCAGTGGTATCTTTCCTGGCAGGTGAGATAAAGGAGGAACTTAGTGGAACAGAGCAAAGCTTTCTTCCATTCCATTTACTGTTTACCAGCCCATTTGTTGCAGGTACACTAGATTTAAACCATCCATGTCCCTTTGTTTGTTCTCAGGTTTTAGCTATTGTTTGTTGCCTAATGCATCTCATCTCCATTTTGGGCATAGAGACAATAGATGCTCACCTGTGATTCCAAAGTCATTCTGAGGAATCTTCATTATGGAAGATTCTTCCATAATGAAGAATTCTTCCATTTTGGGCATAGAGACAATAGATACTCACCTGTGATTCCAAAGTCATCCTGAGGAATCTTCATTATGGAAGATTCTTCCATAATGAAGATTCCTCAGGATGTATCACCCTCAGATACATGCACCCTGTGACAGGTGAGCTTATCAGTTATCTGCCTCAAGGAGACCTCTTGAACCTGAAAGCGCAGAGAGCAAGACAGCTGCCTTTAGGTTTGGATGAAGCCCCACCATTTGCTCCTTGGCATTTCATGGTATTTCATGGCACAGTAATTCCAGGGCAGACTGAATTGTATATTTCCTCTTCTCTCAAGGACAAGGTGGACGATTTGGAGTGACTTCAGGGTCCCTGAGAGCCCAGACCCTTCCCACCTGCTCATGCACTTTCCTACTTCCAAACCTTCTCTGCGAGAAAGGAATTTCTCTGTCTTAAGGCAATGCTTCTCAAAATCTTCCTGAACTATCCTCAGGTCAGAGAAGAGAGAAATGACTATGCCAAGATATGGGGTCAGGAGTGTAGCTTCAGAAAACATGAAATTCATATTTGAGCCCTCATGTTGCATCTTTAAATGTCATATGAATTTTATACTATGTTCAAAATACTGTGCTTTTATACTGTGCTTGTTTGAAACAGTTATGCACACCAGAAAAAAACACATGTCCTTCTGACCCAGTCTTGCAAGTACAGATTGACTGTGGTTGAGAACTCTTGATTAGGTTGTTTCCATTGAGATGTGACCCACCCAATTCAAAGTGAGTCTTATTCCCTTTACTGTAGTCCTCTACAAGGAGAATAAAAGGCAGAAAACAGAGGCAGGGCTCAGAGCTGACAGAAAGAGCAGAGAAATGAACCAAGTGACAGATGTTTGGAGATGCAGAAGGAAAATGCCCCAGGACACGAGGAGCTGAGAGGCATTTAAACCAGAAACCAGGAGAGAAGGGCCAGCAGATGTCACTCTGTGTCTTCCCACGTGACAAAGAAATCCTGGATGTGATTGGCTTCTCTTGAGTGAAGGTATCCTCTTGTTGATGCCTTAAATTCAGATATTTCCATAGCCTTAAAACTATAAATTTGTAACCTAATAATCCTTTTTATAAAAGCCAATCTATCTGTATTATTGCATATACAGAAACAATATAGAAACACCTTCTTTTTAGAAAACTAATTATTTTTACGTAGCAAGGTAGCCTCCCTGTCCATCTTTAAGTAAAACTAATCCTTCTTTAAATGTACCATCTTTATCCTGTGGCTTCTTGTCCTCCCTGCTATGTGTGCCTCCCCCATTTGAAAATTAAAGCCATAAGGTTCTTAGTCTATTACTTGGAAATAACCTGCATCATGGAATGATATATCAATCAATCACGGTTTTTAGTATAAATAAGCTTCATAGATCTTTTCCAAAGAGGGTATTAAGTAGGAGAAAGTGAAATACAATTATAAAGGTGCTGATGATCTAACAGGGTAGAACAGATAATTCTGAATAAGGATGATGATAACAGACCAAGATAGAAGCATCACTGGATTATAGTGGCACAAAATACATCCAGTCATTGTTTATAAATTAGTACTGCACATAAAAAGCTGCCCTTATTGTTAAAGGGTGCCAATTTTATTGACTTCTCTATAGTATTAACTATTTCAATTTTACCCATTGCATTTCTAATCACAAAATAGGACATATCCCGAACATCAAATGAGGTGTGATCTAATAGGGAAGAGACAAGAATCTTTCTCATATAATTTTATTCCCAGCTGAAACCCCAATCTAACATGAACACAGTCATGCATTCAGATCTCTGCAGCATGACTTAATCTCCATTGACAGTTGGATTGAATCATCTCCTTCAAATGATTTTCTCATGCCTCTTTCAAAGCCAAGTTGTTTAGTTCCTTAATTGTACTTTGTGGTTGTAGTTAATGTGTTTAAATCCAAGTATAATATGTGCCAGCTATGAAAGTCTTTCACACAATTTGTTGGGTAGTCGTGTATTTTGTGACCCTTCACAGTACAAAGGAATGTGGGCAAAACTTGGCACTGCAGAACCTGGCCATCAAGCAAACATTAAAACACATTATGTATGGAATTTAAATGTTCAAAAGAAGCACATGGGGCCAGAGGAAACCAACTCTTCCCAGTTCAGGTCTGATTTTACCATGCATGCATTTACTTAATACAACTTCAGGAAATGCATTATTTCAAGGCAGTCGCCTATCTTTAAACCTCAATCAACACACCCTTTTCCCATCTACTCTAAATTTTTATTAGCACAGTGGTTTGACCAATTACTAAGTGCTCAATTAAACAGAAATCAACCCATTTAAATAGCTTCAATTTTCTCCAGATACATACATGGATTTTAAAAAGTACAGGTACTAATAACATGTTTTGGAAGTACTCAAAATGCAGTGAGAAAATAACTTAGAATATCGACCACCATTAAAGCCTTGGTTGAGACCTATCTTAGTGAAAGCTATTCATATATTAGAATATAAGATATGTCAGTTATTTCAGAATTGTTTGTCAAGGGAAAAACCTATGGGATTGAAATATGAGAACAACTCCAATGGCTGTTTAAGAACTGTCTAGTAGAACCAGGGCAGAATTAAGAAGTTATTTGACATGTGGATGTCACATATCCCATCAGGTTATTTTCATTACAGGACTCCAGATGAACTTCAATTTTAAGGGATTTATATTTCCCAATGATTATAAGAGTGGATCAGAAGGGCAGAAAGCAATGAGGTGAAGGTTTCTCTTCATGGAGGCTGGAGGCTGGGGTCACCAGGAGAGGTTCAGATTGTTCCACTGATGAGTGTGACATCCAGAGGTTCTGATGGAATTGTATTTGAGGGGGTGGGGGGGTGCTGAGTGTTGTTGTTTTTTAGTATCTTCATGTCATTTAAATATGCAGAAAGAAATGAAATTCCCTATATAGAGTTCAAGTCACATAAATTGAGGACTTGGCTTTCCTAATCGATGTTTTTCTTGTTCTAATGTTGAGCATCAAATGGAACGGCCATCTGTAATTTGCATTCTGGCTGGGGGGCTCAGAGCCCCCTTTCTACCTGGCCGAGAGCAGTTCCCTAGAGCAGCACTCGTCACCTGAGGGTCTTGATCAGGTGCAGCTCCTGCTCCAGTAGGTCTGAAGCAGAGCCCGCAGTGGAGCTTTTCCAACTGGCTCCCTGGGAATGCTGAGGTTCTCCAGGAACCATGCTGTGATAAGCCGGAATCCAGAACTGACTTTGCCAAATGATTTTTCTTTCCAAGCACCATTAACATTTCTTTGGACAACATTTGTATTTGTGGTGAGAGGGGAGGGATATAATGCATTGTCAGTTATAGTCATCTGCACTGACTGTTATGAGGTGGATAACTTGATTTCTTATAATGCAGGTAAAACAGCCCTTGTGATCAAATCCTCTAATTTTGTGAATCAAATTAGCAGGGTTGGCTCTCCTGCCTGGGAATCCTGACATCCCCTTCCTTAGGCCCCCGTGTTTTCACCTGCATGAGGAGAGCCGCCGTAAGTCTCAGTCCATAGACTCACATGAGCAAGAAATACCTTCATTGTCTGTAACTCAATGTAGACTCTGAATTATCAATTAGCCAGCCAGGTAAAAATCTTAGTGAGAGTTCTTTAGGGTGCTGCTCGCCTGGGCTTCTGTCAGTGACGAGGCACCTGGTGGGGAGGGAGACGATGAGCTGTCTTCAGGTGTTCAGTGAATGAGTTCACACACCAGCACCCCCTTAGCTACAGGAGCTACAGGTCTGGGACAGAGGGAAAGCTGCACACTTAACATGCTTTGATGGATTGATATTGATTGACTTTCAATATTCAATACTGAATGTTTTCACAACTGTAGAAAATATATACCCACATCTTTAATTAATTACCTTAGTTTTTGGCAGTTTATTCTAAATAAAATAAACAGTATAACAGTAACACAGTGGCCACTTTTTCTGAAATATATCTCTGAGCACATAAAATCAATTTCTCCCTTCAGAGAGTGGAATTGCTGGGTCAGAAGTGCACATAGAAAGGGTTTGGATATGAGATGTAAAACAGCGCTCCTGAGAGTTACTATAATTTCAAACATACCACCACAATTTCAATGTGCCAGTCCCAACATACGCTTGCAAGGGTTGATAAGCCAATGCTGGGATATCCTTTACTTATGTTTTCTAATCTGACAAATGAAATAATGTAGAAGAACACAGTTTTAGTTAATTTTTATTGGATGTTTAAATTTCTCTTTTAAAAAAAGAATTCCCCAGTAATATACATTGATTGTGTTTCTACTTGTGATTTTCTTTTTTTGTTATTTAAAAGATTTTTAGTCATAGATGTTACACAAATCTGTCTCAACTTGTCTATTAACTTTATCATATGTTATCGATATATACATTTTCTTAATTCAAAAATGAAATCAACCTTGATTTTAAGTTATTTTAAATTATTAAACTTTAGTGGCCACAATGTTGGTGCAGACAACCTGATCTGGGAATTCAGAAAATATGATTTTTTTGCTCAGGATAGTGATGGAAGTTTCCATGGGGAAGAGCACGCGGGTTTTATTTCAAGAATGCAGGTATGTGTGCAGGTGGGTGATGTGGATAGCAGAATAGATGGATAGACTAGGAAAAATCAAGTTGTAGAGCAAAAAGATCATGAAGCTGTTGGGATGTTACCCATAATCAACAGATCTGGATTGCAAGGTGTGTGCTGGGGACAAAAAAGAGAAATTCAGTCTTAACAGCACAAGGAGAGAGACCACATCAAAGTCCACAAGAAATAACAAACTGAGCTACAAAGCACTAAAGGTGTTTACTTCAGGTCTCAGAACTGCAATGAGGGGAGCACAGATTCAGGTAGCAACCCAAGTTGTGTCCTCTCTTGGTGCTTCCAGACAAGGGTTAGTAAAGAAAATAGAAGGAGATGACATAAGTTTGTGAGTGGTGGGCATTTGGGAAGCTCCAAGCACCCTTCACGTTAGATATTTTGTGACTTTTTTATCTTGTGGTTTGTTTATGGTGCCCAGGCCATCTTAGGGTTTTGAGAAATGCCTTGCTGGTGGCTTTGCACACTTCGGCAGTTTGTCATATCTGGCTGAGAAGTACATATCAGTAATCTTCTAAATAGCCTAGTGATCCCATTTTAAATCTCTTAGCCATAGTGACTTTATTTTGTTTTACTTCTTTCTACATCAGTCAATAGACATGTGACCAAAGGCCGTCTTCCCCTTCCTCAGAGCTCAAGTTCTTCCATAAACAGAGAACAAAGCTTTGTCCCTCTGCACTTGCTCCTCTGGTCCAAAAGCCCCTCCATGCTCCTCCCTGCCCCCACGCTCTGTCTCTCTGCAGTTACAGCCCACCTCTGCACCCCCTTCCCCAGCCACTGCTGTCACAGGTGAGAGATGCTGCTTAGGAAGCTGGCCCTCTGCCCAGGTAAAGGTGGGAGGTCTCACCTGCATTGCCGGCACCTCCTTTTCACCCCTTAACACAACCCACCCAAGGCCCTATTGGGGGGGTGTCAGGTTCCTGGACAAGCAGGGTCCTTCATGGGATTACAACCCAGGAGATTTCCTGGGGGGCAGGTAAAGCCTCCCCAAAAGCCACACTCTTCACAAGGGCTCCCCTTGTGAGTTAACCAAGTTCCTAGAAATCCCGTGCTCATGTGCCTGTGGCTTTCAGAGAAAAGGTCCCTTCCTTAAGCCTCTAATGAAACCACATCTACCCACCCTTCTGCAAATGGCACCCCAAACTCACAGGGAGAAACTGACCCCATTATTCCATCCTCACCCCTCCAAAGTGGATGTATGAGTCTGACTCTAGAATGGCCTTTGGCCTCCCAGGGCCCCTGACATCCCAGGAAGGAGTTGATGCTCTAACCTCAGGTGCCAAAGCCAGGGCTGCTATGGAGCCTCCCACCCAGGCCTTCAGGAGCCACCCCTAATCTCAGCCCCTAATCAAGTGCAAGTTCCAGGAGACACATCATTGTATACTGCTGGACTCTGAGAGGGTGATCAGTGAATTAGATGCACACAAGTGTGTGTAAACACACACATGCCCATGCACACATACTGTCACAGGCAAAAGTTCTCTGAAAATAAATAATTGCCTACTTTTTCCTATAATTTTCATGGTTGTATCCAAACTAGTGGGAGATTTTTTGCAAACTCAATCAATTAGAAGCTTTTGTGTTCTTCATTCCACCCTGTAAAATCGAGCCCTTCTGTCTGTCAGGAATAAGCAGCAGGTATCAGGCCGAGGTTTCCCATGGCCTGTGCAGGGCTGACATGTCACCACAAGGCTGGTGCAGCCCTGGGGTCTGCCTGGGGGAAGCAGGTGGTGCTTCCATCCTTCTCGTGACAGGCAGTAGGGAGCCTGATCCAGGTCAATGTTGACACCAATAGAAGAACTTCTGTGATGTGCAATGTGCATCACAGGTTGTAAGAAGGGGTTGGAATGAAAGAATTCAGACAGCTGTGGCAGTGAAACAGAATTAGGTGGAGGACTAAGTGGACAGCTTGCCTCATCACAGAGGGTGTCACTAGGACTTCCCAGTTTGCTGTCAGGTTCAGGAACCACACACCTCTATGGGGGATTTCAGCCCCTTCAGACATTGTCTTCTGACCCCTCCTCGCCTACAGCTTCTCTGTCATCTCAAGGACATTGCCTCCAGCCCTTGCCCTCTGCTGCTCTGGGTACAGGGACCCCAGTGATTTGGGGGTCACAGTTCTCTTTCCTGCTGCCATTTCTAGAGAAGCTGCTTCGGGGCCTGATGTGTTGCTTGACTGATGTGCAAACAAAAGCCAACATGCCTGCTCTGGCCGGCCTGGACCTGGCCACCCCTCTTGCTTGTCAGAGATAATTACATGACCCGAGAATAACTAAGGTTAGCAGCCTTCACTTCTTCTAACATCCCTGTGAGACAGCAGCTCTGCCTTGGCTTTTACTGTTTTCATGTGGATTTTAGCTTAGAAGATAGCTCAACAGTAAAATTTGATCAGTTTGAAAATTCTGGTATTTTTTTATTTTGCTTTTGAACATCAGTTTGAATGTGGTCATTGGGAGCAATTGACATGCTCAGGAGCCATCTGTGGAAGGGGCTACATCTGTTTTTGCCCTTGGTTTGCAATTAAATAACCTTAAAGGGAAAAAGTTGTCTTGTAAAGGCAATGCTTTCTTTCTTTTGTACATAAAAGGTACAAAGATACAAGAGTAAGAGATAACAAATAATAATAATAAAAGAAGGCAGGGGGAAAAGGTGGTATAGGAAAAGTATATGGATATGTTATTAAAGTTAAGATGATATCAAATCAAATATGATAGTTATATACTGAAGATGTTAAATTTTAACTCCATTGTAACCATGAGGAAAATAGACAAAAATCATATACAGAGAGAAAAGAGAAGGCACTCAATATGGCAAAATGCAAAAAATCAGATAAATATAAGAATAGGCATTAATGGAAGAATTGAAGAAGAAAAAGGTGTAAGATATAAACTGCAGAAGAGCATCCTGCATTATCAGTAGTGACTTTAAATGTAAATGTATTAAGCTCCTTTACACAAAGGGCAAAGATTGGTAGAATGGATAAAAACATATGGTCCTACTATATGCTGTCTACAAAAGACTTACCTTAAATTCAGAGATACAATATCATGTAAATAGTAACCAAAAGAGCTGGGGTAGCTATACTAATATCAGATAAAATACACTTTAAGTAAAAAACACTTACAAGAGATGCTTATTATATACTGATAAAGGGGACAATTCAACAAAAAGCTGTAGCAATTATAAATATATATGCACCTAATACCAGAGGACCAAAATATATGACGCAACTACTGACAGATCTGAAGGGGAAATTGATGGATCTACATCAATAGTAGGAGAATTTAACTCACCACTTTCAATAATGGATAGAACATCTAGTCAAAAGATCGATAAGGAAGTACAGTACTTGAACAACAGTCTAAACATTCTAGAACTAATAGACATACATAGAACACTTCACCCAACAACAAAAAATAAAATATAAATTCTTCTCGAGTCACATAGTGTACATTCTCCAGGATAGACCATATGTTGGGTCATAAAACAAGTCTCAGCAAATTCAAAAATATTGAACTCATGCAAATATATTCCCCAACCACAATGGAATGAAGCTTGAAATCATTAACAGAAAAATGAGAAAATTCATAAATAGATGGAAATTAAACAACGTACTCTTAAAAAAAACAATGAGTTAAAAAAGAAATCACAAGTGCGATTAGGAAATACCTTGAGGTGAATGAAAATGAAAATACAACATATCAAAACTTATGTGATACATCAAATGCCATGCTAAAAGGGAAATTTATAGCTCTACATTCTTGCATTAAAAGAGACAGAATAAACTTAGGAAGCATGTAATAACATGGATGGACCTAGAGAACATTATGCTGAGTGAGTCTAGCCAAAAACTAAAGGACAAATACTGTATGGTCCCACTGATGTGAACCAACATTTGAGAATAAACTTGGAATATGTCATTGGTAACAGAGTCCAGCAGGAGTTAGAAACAGGGTAAGATAATGGGTAATCAGAGCTGAAGGGATACAGACTGTGCAACAGGACTAGATACAAAAACTCAAAAATGGACAGCACAATAATACCTAATTGTAAAGTAATCATGTTAAAACACTGAATGAAGCTGCATCTGAGCTATAAGTTTTTTTTGTCTGTTTGCTTGTTTGTCTTTTTTTTTACTATTATTATTATTTTTATTTTTTTCTCTATATTAACATTCTATATCTTTTTCTGTTGTTTTGCTAGTTCTTTTCCTAAATCAATGCAAATGTACTAAGAAATGATGATCATGCATCTATGTGATGATGTTAAGAATTACTGATTGCATATGTAGAATGGAATGATTTCTAAATGTTGTGTTAATTTCTTTTTTTTCTTTAATTAATAAAAAAAAAAGAGAACTAACTTCAAACCTGTAAGAAATAGAAAAAGAAGAGCAAACTAAACCCAAAATGAGCAGAAGGAAGAGAACAACAAAGATTAGAGTGGAGATAAATGAAATAGTAAACAAAACAAACAAAAAAAAGAATCAACAAAACAAAGTTGGTTCTTTAAAAAGATCAATAAAATTGACAAACCTTTGGCAAGAGTGGTAAAGAGAAAAAAAGAAGACAATTTAAATGACAAAAGTCAGAAATGAAAAGGAGGATATTACCACAAACCCTGCTGAAATAAAAAGGAATATAAGAGGATATTATTAACTACTCTATGCCAATAAATGAGATAACCTAGAAGGAGTAGATAAATTCTTAGAAACACAAAAATTACCTACATTGACTCAAGAAGAAATAGAAACTCTCAACAAACAAATTACTAGGAAAGAAATTGAATCAGTAATTTAAAACCTTCCAACAAAGAAAAGCCCAGGACCAGAGGGCTTCACAGGAAACATTCCAAGAAGGCATAACTCCATTTCTGCTCAAACTCTTCCAGAAGTATTCGAAGAAGAAGAAATTCATTATTCCTAATTCGTTCTATGATGCCAAAATCACCCTCATGCCAAAGTCAAATAGAAATACCACAAGAAAATAAAACTATTAACCAATATCTGTTATAAATATGATGTAAAATTCCTCAGCAAAATACTATCAAACCGAGTCTAGCAGCATAGTAAAAAAATTATACGCCATTGTCAAATAGGACTCATCCCTGGAATGCTTTCTCATTGGTCAGTCAATTGAGGGAGATAACTAGCATTTTGCTGTATGGGAAATGTGTAGGAGTGCTAGCGTGTCTTCACTCTTGAAATCACATGAGCCTGAAGCTCTGTCACCTGGGACGTGCGCCATCTCTCCCCTGGGCTGCACTTGTGACAATTAAGATTCACCATCGTTTTTGTCCTTTTAGTTCCTGGCTAAGTGTCACAGAGAATTTGTGTTCAGTAATTGATCAGAAAATCCTTACTGGAATAAATTTTTCCCATGGTTGGGCCCCACTCCCAGAGATTTCAATTTACTTGTTCTGTGATTGGGCCTGGGTATTTTAACACTTTTTAAAGTTCAGCTAGGATTATGAATCCTTGATTTAATGTATAGTGGGTTCTGAATGGCAGGCCATTATTCCAAAGTTTTTTTGTTTTTTTTTTAATCTCCTGAGATTTGGTTTGGGAATGATTAAAAAATTGTAAGGCAATTCTATTCACAGATCAACTTTAGGTCTCTAGTTTTGGATAAGTAAGTTTTCAGGGTTCAGTGAAATGTAGTATTAAGTCCTAGAACCTTTTCTTTTTTCGGTAGTGCGTTAACTTTACCTAGGCAAGAAGCAAAACTCTTAGGTTAGCTACAGAATCCTGAGGAATTAATCTTCAGGAATCCTGAGGTCATCCAGGGTAAGCCCACACAAGGTCTCGTCTCAATACCACTCCCAGGTTTTCAACCTCTAAACTGACGGGATTAGACTAAGTGACCCTAAATTCTCTCCTAGCCTATATTCTCTACCAACAGCTTAACTGCTTCATAACCACTAAAAATATTCACAAATATGCATCTTGCCCACAGTTTTCCCAGTCCATCATAGTGCTGAGCTTTCTTTCCCCCCTTTAAAGGTGGGCTGGCATAACAGACTTACTTTTAAGTGAGCATATCATTTAAATGCATATGGAAGTGAATATGTTACTGCAGAGTCAGAATTCTAAGAGCTCGCTGTGCCAATTGTGGTGATATGTTAATCTAGACATTTTGTTAATGTGGACATTGCATGACTATCATACAGAGGATCACCGCCAACCCACATTGTGCGCACAAGAGACAACCCATAACATTTTAAACCACTGATAGCTTGTTACTACCACAAAACACCTTTTCTGACTAATACACTCTAACCCAATTTTTGAAACTTACCTGGGGAATTTTAAAATGCTCTGTGTCCTACTGCAAGTGACATGGTAAAAAATGTAATGGTGATAATCCTGATAGAGTAATGCATTTTACTTACCAAAAAAAAAAAATAGGAGATCATTTCTCATGTGTGAAAACTATAAAATATGTTATAATTTGACAATTTCCAGAATTTGAACAATGTGATTTACAGATTTCAAAGTATTCCAGAGATTTTGGACTCTGGCACTGAGAATAAGTATATTCTTTAAGAACTTTGTCTCTATGTGACAGCAGACAGAGAATACTAAGAGCTATTTTTGCCATTTAGTGGTCAATGATTTGGACATAAAGGCTATACAATGTTGTAAGAGAAGCTTCATAGGATTATAACAGAACTGATTCCCCACTTTGTGATTTCATTATAACACTCAATAATGAAGAATGAAATTTTATTGGCTAATATTTGTGGCAATAGGTCGATTGCATTCAGCTAAGATCATATGCATAAAATTACATGAGAAATTTTAGTTTGGTTCATTTAGCACAGGTACTTGCTGATGAAGATACATTACTAATAAAGGTGATTGTCCTATAAGAGGTACTTCTACCTGAGGCAGTGAAAACACAGAGACATATTACAGCTTTGGAAGAGGTGTGAAAACTTAACACTTAGCTTCTGTTAACCTTCAGATACTTCAATGAAAATTCCACTGGTTGTACATGGGAAAGACAAACTTTCCTAGAGGCATCTTCTGGCTGATACTGGACTAATTTGAATTTGAAATCATTCCTTTAACTTTGCCCAATGTTAGTATCATTTGTTCTTGGTCCATGTATTCCAAAATAAGGCAATGAAATACCAAAGAGCCCTCAGTCAAACTTTAAATTGAAGCAGTGGCAACAGCAAATGCTGCCTACCTTTGTTCTTTTCCTTGTACTGCTCATACCAAAATATAATTGGGGAAGTCTGCTACCTGTGAGAGTCAAACAGTTTTCCTCTATAACAACTGAAAATGATCTTTCTGTTTCAACACATACAAGAGTGCATAATTGCTTCAAAGAAGCACATGTAGGACGTCCGGGTCAAGATGGTAGCTTAACAATGTGCACATTTTAGTTCGTCCTCCAGAATAACTTCTAAATAACCAGAAACAGTACAGAACAGCTCCTGGGGCCACGTCAGTGACCAGACACACAGCGTACCCCAGATTGGACCAGCTGGACTGGCTGTGAGCCACCCCCCCAGAACTGTGTGTTCCCAAAGCTGTGGTGGCCAGCACTCGTCCCCCACAGGCTGCTTCCCAGAGGGGAAAGGAAAGGACTTTACCAGCATCAGGAACGGGGCACAATCAAACACCAATTGTGGAACTAATTAACAAATTCTGACTACTAAAAATAAGCCCCCAGCTTAGGTGAACCTGATCAAAGTGGAGGTTGCTCATTTTTGCCCGGCGCCAAGGGAACAGGACTGACAGAAAAAGGGGGAAAAAAAAGAAAGAAACAGAGCTTTTTGTGGCTGTGTATCTACAAAGGCTTGACTGCCTTTGGATACAGCAGCAGGACTTCTCAGGCTGCAACTGCCCCAGGCATAGACAGAAGGGAGCTCTTTTGGGGGCTTGTCTGGAGCATGTGCCTTCCCCGGGGAGGGGTGAAGCCCCACTCAGGTGGAATCCCTCCCTCAAGGAATTCAGACACCAGGGTTTGGTAATTTGAAGCCATTAAAAACAGCCTACAACCTTTCCTCTGTCTCCACCATGCCCCCAGCAGGGAGAGTCTGTCAAAGTTAAAGGTACTGCATGATCTTATGCTGGTGGGACCTGCAGGCAGACAAGCACCACATACTGGGCAGGATAAGAAAAACAGAGTCCAGAGACTTCACAGGAATGTCTTTCAACCTGCTGGGTCTCACCCTCAGGGAAAACCGATGCAGGTGACTCTTTCCTCCTGATAGGAGGCTAGTTTGGTCTGGGAAAATCTGGCTGGGATCTATAATATCTAAGTAGACTCTCCTAAGTGTTTGGAGGGGGGGGGGGGAAGGCACCACACAAGCAGGGCAAGAAACAAGAAAACAAGAACTGAAAAAGTCTCCTCTGTTAAACAAAACTTAAGCTAGAGGTCCAGATAAAGTTGAATGGAATGTCAAAGAACAAATAGACAACAAATTCATCCAGCAAGAAAACCCTAGATAAAAGAAGTGAAGGCAATCTCCAGAATAAACTAATTAAGGTAATTAAATGCTTAGATGCCAGCAAAAAATAACAAATCACACTAGGAAAATTGAAGATATGGCCCAGTGAAAGGAACAAACCAACAATTCAAATGACATACAGGAGCTGAAACAATTAATTCAGAATGTACGAACAGACATAGAAAACCTCATCAAAAACCAAATCAAGAATTGAGGGAGGATATAAAGAAGACAAGGAAAGAATAAAAAGAAGAAGTTGAAAGTCTGAAAAAACAAATCACAGAACTTATGGGAATGAAAGACACAGTAGAAGAGATGAAAAAAACAATGGAAACCTACAGTGGTAGATTTTGAGAGACAGACATAGGATTTCTGAACTGGAGGATGGAACATCTGAAATCCGACAAGAAACAGAAACCATAGGAAAAAAATGGAAAAATATGAGCAGGGACTCAGGGAATTGAAAGACAATATGAAGCGCATGAATATACATGTTGTGGGTGTCCCAGAAGGAGAAGAGAAGGGAAAAAGAGTAGAAAAACTAATGGAGGAAATTATCACTGAAAATTTCCCAACTCTTATGAAGGACTTCAAATTACAGATCCAAGAAGTGCAACTTACCCCAAAGAGAATAGATCCAAATAGACATACTCCAAGACATTTAATAATCAGAATGTCAGAGGTCAAACAAAAGAGAGGATCTTGAAAGCAGAAAGAGAAAAGCAATCCATCACATACAAGGGAAGCCCAATAAGACTATGTGCAGATCTCTCAGCAGAAACCATGGGGGTGAGAAGACAGTGGGATAATATATTTAAATTATTAAAAGAGAAAAACTGTCAACCAAGAATTCTATATCCAGCAAAATTGTCCTTCAAAAATGAGGGAGAAATTAAAACATTTTCAGACAAAAAATCACTGAGAGAATTTGTGACCAAGAGACCAACTCTGCAAGAAATACTAAAGAGAACACTAGAGACAGATAAGAAGACAGAAGAGAGAGGTGTGGAGAAGAGTGTAGAAAGGAAGACTATGAGTAAAGGTAAAAAGAAGGAAAATTAGATATGACATATAAAATCTAGAAGGCAAAATAGTAGAAGAAAGTACTACCCATGCAGTAATAACACTGAATGTTAATGGATTAAGCTCTCCAATCAAAAGACATAGTCTGGCAGAATGGATTAAAAAACAGGATCCATCTATATGCTGTCTCTACTCAAAAGACAGGAGGCCAAGGACACAAATGGACATTTACACACCAATGTTTATAGCAGCATTATTAACAATAACCAAGAGATGGAAACAGCCAAAATGTCCATCAACGGACAGTTGGCTAAGTAAACTGTGACATTTACATAAGATGGAATATTATGCAGCTGTAAGACAGAATAAAGTTATGAAGTATGTAACAACATGAATGAACCTTAAGGACATTATCCTCAGTGTGATTAGCCAGAAACAAAAAGACAAATTCTGTATGGTCTCACTGATAAGAACTGACATTAGTGAATAAACTTGGAACATTTCATTGGTAACAGAGACCATCAGGAGATAAAAATAGGGTAAGATATTGGGTAATTGGAGCTGAAGGGATACAGATTGTGCAACAGGAATGAATATAAAAACTCAGAAATGGACAGCACAATATTACCTAACTGTAATACAATTATGTTAAAACACTGAATGAAGCTGCATATGAGAATGATAGAGGAAGGAGGGCTGGGGCATAAATGAAATCACAAAGAAAGATAAATGATACAGATTGAGATGGTGTAATCTAGGAATACCTAGAGTGTATAATGATAGTGACTAAATGTACAAATTTAAAAAATGTTTTTGCATGAGGAAGAACAAAAAATGTCATTGCAGCAGTGTGCTGAAAACAGATGGTAATTAATATTTTAAAATTTCAACTTATGTGTGAGACTAAAGCAAAAAATGTTTATTTGGTACAAATTTATACTTTGACTAGTGCATCTCCTAATATAACTTATGTAGATAGTTGATTGAATACCTTAAGTGAATGGAACTTTGCATAGGACATGAGATTTTGTTGGTTTGTCCAGGTGATGCCCTGATGAATCCCAGAGTGATTTGATCAGTGAGTGGAAAAGTATTTGCAAAGTCCCCTTCAGGAAATGGTGAGAACGGGGGAATACTCAACTTCCCCAAGTTGAATTCTTGATATTCTCACAAGCAGTGTGGGCAACTAAAGCTATAGGCTGAGCCCCCAGTCTTGGAGTTTGTTCATATGAAACTTAACCCCACAGGAGATAGGTCAAGCCTACTTAAAATTAGGCCTAAGAGTCACCCCCAAGAGAACCTCTTTTGTTGCTCAGATGTGGCCTCTCTCTCCAGCCAACACAGCAAGCAGACTCACTACCCTCCCCCTGTCTACGTGGGACATGACTACCAGGAGTGTGGATCTTCCTGGCAGCGTGGGACAGAAATCCCAGAATGAGCTGAGATTCAGCATCAAGGGATTGAGAAAAACTCCAGAATGAGCTGAGATCCAGCATCAAGGGATTGAGAAAACCTTCTCCACCAAAAAGGGGAAGAGTGAAATGAGACAAAGTGTCAATGGCTGAGAGATTCCAAACAGAGCCCAGAGGTTATCCTGGAGGTTATTCTTATGCATTAAGTAGATATCACCTTGTTATCCAAGATGTAATGGAGAGGCTGGAGGGAACTGCCTGAAAATGTAGAGCTGTGTTCCAGTAGCCATGTTTCTTGAGGATGATTGAATAATGATACAGCTGTAACAATGCGACTGTGTGATTGTGAAAACCTTGTGTCTGATGCTCCTTTTATCTACCTTGTCAACAGATGAGAGGAACATATGGAATAAATATAAATAATAGGGGGAACAAATGTTAAAATAAATTTAGTTTGAAATGCTAGTGATCAATGAAAGGGAGCAGTAAGGGGTATGGCATGTAAAATTTTTTTTTTCTGTTTGTTATATTTTTCTGTTGTCTTTTTATTTCTTTTTCTGAATTGATGCTAATGTTCTGGGAAATGATCATGATGATGAATATGCAACTATGTGATGATATTGTGAATTGCTGAGTGTATGTGTTGGGAATGTTTGTGTTTCTTGTAATTTTTTTTTAATTAATAAAAATTTTTTTTTAAAAAGGAGCAGGGCGGTGCAGCAGTGACTCAGTGGCAAGAAATAAATAATTAATCAAAACAAGACAAAAAATAAAAGAAGCACATGTAAAGTTGAAAGAAAAAGAAGATCTCATTTGGATATTCCCAGGAAGCTTTTGGGAACAAATACGACCTGAAAAGTAGAAGAATGATAATCACTGGACTGATGGGTTTGGAGCAGTGGTTGGTGTTTAACATGGTGAGGTTAGGTGAGCACAGGGAGCGGATACCAGCAGAGCATGCAAGGCTGTGGTACCAGGATAGTGCTCAGCCCCAGGGCAAGTGATTGGACTCTCACCCCTTTGGTGGGTGACCAGATGGCCCCTATCTATTTGCTTGTTGTTCAAATATGATATACTGAGAAACCCAAAAGGAAATCTGGTAGAACCTTCCAGTGAAAGTTTATGTCAAAATCTTCTAAAGACATCAAACTTTAGCTGATGTGCATGCAGTATTGTCTAGTGTCTATGGCAGGAGAGTATAAATGATACAGCTTGTGGGACTATTTAATATATGCCTACATGTTAGGACTGAGGTTATGAGAATCATCAAGGCCACAGTCTTTTTTTCTCAAGAAGACAAATCTCATTGATTCTTGAGGCTTATGTTATAGCCCCTTATGGTAGCTTATCACAGAGGCAGCTCAGCATGTTAGATTTTTTATTCAACAGAAGAACAGGCTGATGCCAGCCACTGTGACCCCTTTCTAAAAGTCCCTTTCTCCAACCAGAGGACATCCATTGGTAATAGTCACACAGGCATTCCCTGCTCCAGACAATGGGTAAAGCACTGGTGAAACAGGGGTGGCAGATATCAGCAACTTTAGCTATGGGATTTGGGGACCAAGCTACGGGGTGATGAGAACCCAGGGGTGTGCTCTACTATTTCTGGGCTCATAAGGCTTTCCAGTTAACCCCAGGCTATGTCAACACTATGTACTAATGGTGTCTAGCAATAACCACTTTGCAGAACTCAGGAGCGTCCCAGAAAACAAAAAACCAAGGAACTCAGGAGGGTACCAGAAAACAAACAACCAACTCAGGTAGTGTTAAAATTGAAGTAAAAGCAATGTTCTGTAGTGCTGCAGAAAAAAGAGCCCTAATTCCACCTTCAGGCCATGGAGCAGTTCAATGGAGGATATGCACTTTAGGTTGAGTCATGAAGGCTGAGTAGAATAAGGATGAAGGAAGGGGGAAGCATTTGGGGCTAAGGCAGGGGTGTGGGTGAATTGTGGGGTGCTTGGGGAAGCAAGAAGCCCTAGGCTGGGATGTATGTGCTCTCAGTGGATCCACCCAAGGCAGCAAAGGGCAGATGAAAAAACTTTGCTCTGGTTTATGCCACAACCCTCCTCATGATACTCATGTTAATCAGACAAAATTATCAGCAGGAAGTCCTGGAACGCAGAGCTGAAGTGCACCAAAAATCTGGTAAAATGTCTTTCTTTCCATAATTGTTTTCCACCATTTGTTCAAGACATTGCCTCTTGCTAAAGGGTAAGGTGTTGAGCTCCTATATGTAAGCACACATTCTGTTAAATATCCTTCATTCTAAAGGATGCATTTTACTAAACATCTTTATAATTTTATTCAGTATTTGATGGTATTCAGAAGCAGCCCCACTTCTCTTCTGGCAGTGGATTTGTGGTCTGTTTTTTCTTATTGTAAAATCTGGGGTCTGCATATATGGCTAAAACAGGTCCACAGTTTGTCAATATCAAAGAAAAAAAGATTAGTCTCCTTTAAATTGTTTAAGAAAATACCTATTTTAGTTTCCTTGGCAGTTCAAGCAAATACCATGTGATGGGTTGGCTTAAACAAGAAGAACATAGCAGCTCCCAGTTTTGAGGCCAGGAGAAGTCAAAGTGAAGGCATCAAAGCGATGCTTTCTTCCTGAAGACTGGCTGCCAGTTATCCTTGGTCCCAGGTTTCTCTGTCACATGGACATGCACTTGGTGGCCTTTCCTGGCCCCTTTCTTCTCTCTTGGGCTCCTCTGACTTTCAGTGTTTGGCTGCTCCCTCGGTGCCTTCCTGCTTGAATTTCATTCTGCTTATAAAAGACTCCAGTGATAGGATAAAGACCCATTCTGATTAAGGTGAGTCACGCTTTAACTGAGTAACCTCACCGAAAGGTCCGATTTACAATGGGTTCATAAACACAGGAATGGATTAAGTTTAAGAACATGTTTTTCTAGGATACATAGATACAAACCACCATGACACCTGTGTTCAAATGCCAAATAAAATGTATAAAAATATGATATCCTATTATTTTAAATATCAATTTCTAATTGTCTTTCAGCAGAATAAATACCAGGAAAAAAAAATAGAAAGGTTACCCAATTGCTTCTCTGTAACTTTTTACCAGATGCACACAATACCATTGACCAAACCTAGGTTTTTTAATCCAAATAAGAGTTCTTTTAGTATGGGGAATGAATGTTTTAAAGATTTGATTTGAGGTTAAGTGAAAATTGTAGAATTAATAATAAAATTCAACTTGAAAGACCCTGGCTTCTGCTAAGGAAGCACGTAAAAGGGCAGGTTTCATGTAGAAATTTGGAGTTAATACTTTTTCTCTGTCCTCTCATTCCAACCGTGTTCATTTCATAAAATGCAGGTCTCTTCGCCCTTCTCATATAATCACTCCCAGCAGCTGGAACAGGGTGAGGGAAGGGGGAAGGGCGACTCACAGTGACCATCACAAAGTGCCAAGCTAGAGTTCTAGCTCCAGCTGTCTTTCAATCATGACAAAACGAAGACCATGCTTAGTCGAGCAAAAACAAGCAATTTGTGTGAGCAGAGCAGGAGCCCTGAAAATGGTAAATATATGAGCAAATATGGCAGATATTTAAGATGTAATTAAAAGATAACTTACAATTTTAAAACACTGTTTCAAAGATTATTGTCTCAGAGCAGCTTTGCAAACTGAAAAATTGTTGAGGACCCCAGAGAGCTTTTTTTGACATGAGTTATATCTGTCAATATTGACCATTTTAGGAACTAAAACTGAGAAATATCTGTTAATAGATATTAATGAAGACATATCTAATGTTTTTTAAATGTGATAATAATCCCATTACTATTAACACAAATAATATCAATTTTAGAAAAATGTAGTCAGGAGGATAGCATTGCTTTACATTTTGCAAATATTTTTAATGCTTGGTTTGATAAAAGACACCTAAAATGTCATGTGTACTTTTACATTCAATCTGTTGCAGTTCACATAACATGTAACCTTTGGAAAACTCCACTTACAAGACAGTGAGAATTGAAAGGGCAAATAATGTCTTAGAGTTATTACGAAAATGTTTCCATCTCATGGAAGTCTTTCTGAAAGGATTTTGAGAACCACTAATTTAAAGAGTAAATAATACCAGTGTGTTTTGAAGTTTATAACATAGAGATAAGTCTGAAAACAATAGCGCAAGGACTGGAAAAGAGGAAATGAAAATAATTTTTTAAACAGATCTCATGTTATATTTGAGATCTCATGCTATATTATATATAATATATATATTATATATATGTGACAAGTTTACCAAATAATTCAAAAATGAAGATAAAATAGCTACAAACTAATACCTTAATCACAAAGAAAGCAGAAATAGTGGGAAAAAAAGGCATCTTTCATATATGGTACAAATAGAAAAAAATAGTCAAATGTAGAGCCAACAATATCAGAAATTACATTGTTACATTAGTTATAAATTAAATAAAAGGACTCACAGCCAATGATCTAAACGTCAACACCAAGAAGCTAAGAAAAGAATAGCAACTTATTCCAAAGTAAATATAAGGAAAAATAAACAGAGATAAAGACTAAAATCAACTAAATAAAAAACAGAAAAACGGTAGAGAAAATCAATTAAACCAAAAGCTAGATCTTGAATATATTAATAAAATTGATAAAAATCTTAACTACACTGATGAAAGGAAAATGGGAGAAAAAACAAGTATTTCTAAGATAAGAAATGAAAGAAAGAATATCATTAGAAATCCTGTAGAGACTAAAGAGTTGAAAGGTATAATATTACGAGCAAATGTAGCCTCAAAATAAGCAACATATAAATAAACTCATTGAATTTGTTTTCCAGGCTTAAAAAAACATGAAATGGGTCCATTTAAACAATAGGAATTTATTCATTCATGGTTTTGAAGCTGGGAAAATGGCCACATCAAGACATCATCAAAGAGATACTTTCCTCCCAAAGATTGACTGCCAGCCGTCCTTGGCTCCTCCGACAGGTGGTAAGGCTCATAGCAGTGTCTGCTAGTCTCTTCCTTCTCTTTCAGGTTTTGTTGATTTCAGCTTCTTCATTCTGTGGCTTTCTCTTTCTTTGTCTGAATGTCATTCTCTTATAAAGGACTCCAGTAATAGGGTTAGAATGCATCCTGATTGAGGCGAGTCACTCCTTAACTGAAGTAGCCTAATCAAAAGGTCCTATTTACAATGGACTCACGCCCACAGAAATGGATTCGATTTAAGAACATGGGTGCACACAACTTCAAACCGCCACACCCCTGGAAAGATAAAAATGATCAAAATTGACACAAAAGGCAATGCAACATTCAATAGCCCTGTATCTGTTCAACAAATTGAATGTGTAACTGAAAACATTTCCATGCATCAAAAACAGTTTGGCAGTTCCTTGAAAAGTTAAAAAAATTCCATGTGATCCAACCATTTCATTCCTAGGGATATACACAAAAGAATTTAAAACAGGGACTCAGATATTTATACATCACTGTTCATAGTAGCATTATTCACAATAGCCCAAAGGTGGAAGCAACACAAGTGATCCTTGATAGACAAATGGATAAAAAAAAAAAAAAACGTGATTGTGTTCATACAATGGAATACGAATAAGCCATGGAAAGAAATGAAGGACTGTTCCATGTTACAATGTGGTTTTAACTCAAGAACATTATGCTAAGTTAAAGAAGCTGGACAAAAAGGTGACTCATGTACAATTCCATTATATAAAGCATCCAGAATATGTGCATCTATAGGGAGTGAAAGAAGATTAGTATTTGGCAGGAATTGGAGGGAAGGAGGAAAGGGGAATGACTGCATAATAGATACAGTGCCTTCTTTGTGGGTGATGACAATGTTTTAGAACTAGATAAAGATGTCCCCTCTATTTTCAAAAATGCTATTTATTATTGGTAATTTTTAAAAATAGAAAGGATAAAGCATTTTACAAATTTTTAAAAGGCATCATTGCTTCAATGTCACTATTACTCTAAGGATTTCTTCTGCCCCAAGATGACTTTAAGATTAGTGAAGCGTGAAACTGTAGACTCGGCACATCCCCACTCCGTTGCCCTAAAAGCATGAGACAATCACTGGCTTCTGAAGTTAAACACCCTTTAGCCTGATTTTGCTATTCTCTTACATCTGCTCTTGGGGGTCCTTCTTCTCAAAATTTTTAAAATTCTAATCCTTTCCTTTACAAGCAGCAAAAGAATATTTAATGCATATAAGCCCAACAGAAACTAAAATGAAAGAAATTCCGTTGTGTCCATCCACTTCTGCTCCCCATTTTGCTTGCTTTTCCCCTTATCACCTCTCTCTTAGACCATTGTATTGGCCTCCAGCCAACTTCCAAACAGCTGCCAGAATCATCTTTCTGAAAAGAACTTCTGAAGAATGTCACCATTCTGTTTAAAATGATCTATGGCTCTTTATTGAATGCAGAGTATAATACAGGGAATATTGCAGTGGCTTGGGGCTCCCAATCCAATATTATCTAGCCTGATAAAATAAAATCATTTGAACCCTAGATTCAAAAGCTGCGCTGATCTGCTCTTCCCACATGTCTTATACTCAGCCAACCAGAATATTTTACCTCCCTCTGAGTATGTCATGCATATTTTCACACTTCCTTCTGTCTATGAAACTTCTAACAACTATCTTCTGATGCTCCCTTTGAATTTCAAACCAATTTTAAAGATATTTAAAGGCTGGAGGGAACTCCTTGAAAATGTGGAGCTATGTTCCAGTAGCCATGTTTCTTGAGGATGACTGTACAATGTTATAGCTTTTGCAATGTGACTGTGTGATTGTGAAAACCTTGTGTCTGATGCTTTTTTTATTTACCTTATCAACAGATGAGTAAAACATATGGATTAAAAATAAATAAATAATAGGGGAGAACAAATGTTAAAATAAATATAGTAGATTGAAATGCTGTTGATTGGTGAGAGGGGGAAGGGGTAAGTATGAATTTTTTTCTTTTTTCTTTTTATTTCTCTTTTTGGATTGATGCAAATGTTCTTAGAGGTGATCATGGTTATGAATATACAAATATGTGATGATATTGTGAGTTATTGTTTATGTACCAAGAATGGAATTAACTTATGTTAAGAATGTTCATGTTTGTATGTTGTTATGTTTTAAAAAAAATAGAAAATTAAAAAAAAGAACAAGTGGGCTAACTGAACAGTCCTATAATTAATAAAGTTTAAAAACTTCCTACCAAGAAAGTTTGAAGAACAGATGATTCTCCTGGGAAATTCTATCAAACACTTGAAAAGAAATAATAATTAAAAAAAATCTACAAAAATTCTTCTATGAAGTCAACATGGAGAGAACAATTCCCAATTCATTCTATAAAGCCTGCCTTATCCTAATATATATTTTAAAAATACGGAAAAAACACGTTACAAGTAAAGAACTACAGACTAGTATCTTTTGTGAACATAAGGGGAAAGAATCTTAAAAACTTTGGCAGATAAAATCTGACAATATATAATAAGAATTATATATCAGAACCATGTAGGAATTGCCCCAGAAATGCAAGGTTGGTTTAAAATTTAAAAATCAATAAATGTTCTTTATTATATTAGTAGACATGAAAAACAAAAAAAACCATATGTTTATTCCAGTATAAACAAGAATGATGTAACAAAATCCAACAACTATCCATGATAAAATACATATGGAATACTAGGAAGATAGTATTATATCTTCCAATTTGATTTCCTTATCAAATTGAGGAGCATAAGTTCCTCAATTTGATAAGGAAATCTATGACAAATCTTCAGATAACATATGTAATAGTGACAGGCTACATGTCTTTCCCATAAAGACTGCGAATAAGGCAAAAACGCCTGCCTTTTCCAGTTCTGGTAGACATTATATTAGAGGTTTTCACCAGAGCAATAAGGCAAAGGGAGAAAAAAAGATATGATTCAAGTATCCCCTACGAAGTTTTTTGTCCATCATTTCTTGGTACTTGACGATCTTTATTATAGATTTTCTAACTGTATAAGTTATTGCATACATAACTGTTTTACCTTCCTGATTTTCATCTACTCACAGTAAAGGACATCATGCCATTCACCATTGTAATTCCCAGGCCTAGCATAATGCCTGTAGTATGAGCAACTCTTTCTCTCTCTCTCGGGCACTTATATTCTACTTTGTCTTACACTTCCATGTTGGAATTGAAGCCAAACCATGAAACTTGTTTGATGTCATTATTTACTTAGAATAAATGCTCTTTCTTTGCATTATTATTATTTTTCACAGTCTTATTTCATAGAAGCTGTAAAGGTACTGGTGAGCAAAGCATGCCAAACTATTCTAAGTTAACGGACTGAATGAGATTTCTGTGCATAAAGTACATTCTACCCTGGAACAAGATGATGGACATGTTAATAGCACATGTATGGCATTTGAAGTTGAAGACTTGAGACAACTTAATTGCTTTAAATACTCAGCACCTTTATGTAAAGTAAAACAATGACATTGATAACAACAGTTTTGCCTATAGTTATGCCCACTTTAAATGAAGCCCTAGAACTTGCCTTCATCCAAGATGGGCTTAACACATGACAAGCCCAATTATGGTAGTGAGGGATAAACATCAGGAAAAAACAAAGACCTTGATGGCCAATTAAATCAGTTTCATGAGAAACCATCTGGATATTCTTGCTGAGACTGAAAGAGAAATCCAGAGATAATGTAATAATATCAGGAACAATCAATAGTTCAGTGTGTCCCCAGCCACTCACAAAAACAGAAATTCTTAACCGTAGGAGAACAAACCTCGGTAAAAGAATAAAAAATAGAATGGGTTACAAGACTCAATCCATAAATAGGTACCCAAGGGGGATGTTAACTTCCCTAATCTGGAAGTCATCAGCACATGCCCTGCTTCCTATACACATAAAACTGGAATTCTGTAAGGGAACTCCAAAGGGCTTCATGAACCAGAGATGTCAAATATATTAAGTCTCTGGATTGCTTATGCTATAATGGACAGAAATTTATCTCATCATCTTGTTTCACCAGCAAAAAAATATAACTCTATAAAAAAATAAAAAGAAAATATCTCTCCATGCTGAACTCATCATTTAAAATTTTTCTCCCATATTGTTTTTTACCACTCTACTTTCAGCTAGAATTGCATTTGTGGGTTTTCACTTAGCAACTCCATGGCACAACTCTGGTTCCTGGCTTGCTTGGAATCTCATGGGAAGTCACATGGTGACAGCTGCTGGGCTCTGCCCATGTGTAGGCATCTGCTCTCTCTGTTAGAGAGACACAACAGCTGTGTCTCTATCAGCTCTGAAGCTACTGTTCTCCAAGTGTCTGCAGCTGTGCCAGGTCTGAGCTTTCTCCAAAATGTTTCCTCTTTTAAAAGGCTCCTCTTTTAAACCAACACCCACCCTAAATTGGTCGAGTCATATTTCCTTTAATTGGGCACACCGTATCTCCAATCAAAAGTGTCCACTCTACAGTGCTGAACTGGAATTAAAGAAATGTTTGCCCCCATATGACTGGATCAGGATTAAAACATGGCTTTTCTGGGGTGTATAATAGTTTGAAACTGGCACCGTATTGCTAAAGGTTTGACTGATTGGTTGAGAAATTGGAAGGAATGGAATTGAAAATCAATATCAAGGAAACCAGCTTGCATCTACTGTCCCCTTGCTCCTGAGCTCCATTGCTTTCAGCCTCTGTTTCCTGTGGTTTCCTCTATAAGCAAGTTCCACCAAGGGATACAATGATGGTTTGATAATTCGAAAATAAGACTGACACCTGGCAATTTGGGGCTTTTTATGACACTAGATTAACAAGCATAAAAGGATGTTATTCTGTTGGTTGGAAGGATTGATGTTGATTATCAAAGAGAAATTTGGGTGTTCCTCATAATAGGGGGTAATGAATACTGTGTCAAGAAACTATAGGGCTTCTCTAAGCTGACCCATAGTACATCCATGCCCAATAGTAAAAGTTAAAAAAGAAAACTACTGTAATCAAAAAAGGTAAAACACAGGAATGAAGATTGGGGTCATTCCACTAGGTAGAGAACCCTGACAAATGAGGTCAAAGCTGAAGAGAAGGGAAATGTGAACCAGTCAGTGGAAGAAAGAAGCCAGAGATGTCAACTGTGGCCTTGTAACCAATTTCAAAACCAAGGATTATGATATATTTGCATATTTTTTTCATTATTTGTTGTAGAAATATTTATTTGCTTGTATTTATTAAATTTCTTCTCTTCTTTATTCCCATTTTTATTATGTACAATTGTTGGAGGAAACTTTATTACATAGCCTTTAGGTAGCAGAATATTCAGTGCTCTTGTAAGTGGATAGATATTATAGCCATTCATAGGCCCTGTAACTGTAGGAACTGTGTGCCTTCTCAGGAGAGGAAAAGAGGAAGAACTTACTATACAAATGGTACCACGTTAGATGGAAATACAGCATTTGTTCTTGGTTGTATGGAAGTTCAAATACAGGTAGAAGGGTGCATATGGATGATGAGAAGCCAAAAGAGAGGACTGTACGATGTATCATTTTATTGCATCTTGGAAAAGCTGCCCATCTTTGCCCCTTTTTGTGATACCAGAGCTAGACCCTGAAAGCATTGCTTCTTTGCCAGCAGGAAATAGAGGGCACTGTATTGTCAGTGTTTTTTCATCTTGTCCCTTCACAACCTCTAATAATTTCCACTTGCATCCCAGCAGTTGTTGGTTTTATCTTTGAAAGCGCTAGTCTGTAGCACCTCAGCAAATTTCTTCTACCTATGGGCCGCAGCTACACTTTCTTCAGCAAAGTTTGAATCTTGATCTTGGATGTTAGGTGTTGGACTTTTCCAAGCTGATTTCTTCCTCGGGTACTTTCGTATGGTCCTAGAGAGAGCAGCTGTTCCTTATTTCTTCTCTTCCTGTTTCCCTGAAGTTCTATTTACTCCTGTTAGTAGTTAATCCCCTTGTATTATTCCTCTTCGATGGATAGAAAAGCATGCCTTCTGAAGACATAAAAGTACATAGTTTAGGGTGGGCCACAGTGGCTCAGCAGGTAGAGTTCTCGCCTGCCATTCAGGAGACCCAGGTTCGATTCTGGTGCCTGCCCATGCAAAAATAAAAGTACATCGTTTGAGAGTGGCATTGGTGAAGATGGCAAAGTAAGGACTTCTGAAATTCGTTATTACATGAGAAAAACAGGCAAGATTGCCAATGTCAGCTCAATCCAGGGGGTGTTTAGTTAAGAAAAGGAACTGAATCTCAGTAAAACCAGTGAGCTTTGTGGCACAGTAAATTTTAATTTACTTAGTGGCATTTACTGACCACCCTTCCAACTCCACATATCCTTGAAAAATAACAATTGCGTTACTCATTGTGCCAGTTTGAAAGTATTATGTTCCCCAGAAAAGCCATGTTTTCAAGGAGGAATCTGGGTATTCGTCATAATATGTGGCTGTGAAGACTGTGTCAAGAAACTGTAAGAGTTCTCTAGGCTGACCCGTAGTACTTCCATGTGCAATAGTAAAAGTTTTTTAAAAATCCTGTGGAGGCAGCCATTTCTTTTAATCCTGATTCAATATTGTAGGGTGGAAACTTTTGATTAGATTACGTCCAGGAGATGTGGCTTGCCCAATTATGGGTATGACCTTTTAATTAAATGAGATATGACTCCACCCAATCAGGGTGGATCTTGATTGATTAGTCTACTGGAGTCATTTAAAAGAGGAAACATTTTGAAGAGAACCCAGAACTGATGTAGACATTTGGAGACAGAGATAGAAATAGCTTTGGTGCTAAGCAAGGACTCACAGAAATAGCCAGAATCTGAAGAGAAGAAATCTCCAGCCCTGGCAGATGTTAAGCTAAGAGATGAAACCCAGAGATTTGTCTCAGAGTGACTAAGTGAATGCCCACAGATGCTTAGGGATGAAACCACTGGCATCAGAAGCTGGAAGCAATGGAGCGCAGGAACAAGGGACCAGCAGATGCCAACCACATGCCTTTCTAGCTGACAGAGGTGTTCCAGAGGGCAGTAGCCTGTCTTGAGTGAAAGTAACCTCCTGTTGGTGCCTAAGTTTGGACATTTTCTCAGCAGTAGAACTGTAAATTTATAACTTATTAAATTCCATTTAAAAAGCCATTCCTTTTCTGGTATATTTCATTCCTGCAGCTTAATCAACTAATACACTGGTAAGTGGTGGTGGTTTCACAACCTTGTGAATATACTAAGAACCACTTGTATGTACATTTTAAGTTAATGGATTTTGTGCTATGTGAATTATACCTCAGTAAAAAATAAGCTCTAGATTCAATAATATAGTATATTGGAAATCTATAAGTGGCTTTCAGAAATTACTTTGCAGAGGTTGGTTTGAACAAGATTATGAAGGATTTTGTATGTCATGCTAAACTAAAATTTTGTATTACAATCTAAGAGAACCAATTTAAACAGGAGAGTAAGATGATCAGGACTGTGTTTTAAATTATCATTGTACAGGGCTGAACGGTAAAATTAGGTTGGAAGCAAGGAGAGTAGTTGGGAGTTTTTTGCAATGATCCAGTGAGTGATGATGAGAATGTGAACTAAGACAGAAGAAAACAAATGAAGAAGAAAGGAGAGGCCAAAAGATCAAAGACAGTAGAGACAATTAGCTTTACTTACTGGGTATGTCCAGTTAAAATAGGGATGGATCAGAGACGCCCGTCAATTCCTGTCTAAGGCTTGGAAGATGAAGAGGATGCAGGTACTATTATTCCAGGAAGGACATACAAAAGAAAGGGTTATTTGGATGGGGTCTTGGGGAGATACACATCAGACTTGATGAGACTGATTTGGTAGTGATACATCTTGGTGGAGATGTTCACTAGGTAGGTGCTTAGACATGATGAGACTGATTTGGTGGTGATACATCTTGGTGGAGATGTTCACTAGGTAGGTGCTTATTTCTGGCTGTGTTTCAGTAAAAGTATTTAAACTGGAGACATGATTTTAGGAGAACTCAAAGTACACTTGGTAGTTAAAACCATCAGAATGCCTCAACTCAAAAGTTAAATCCCTCAATTTGAGAGAAGCTATATTAGGTCTAAATGCAATAAGATTTAGGTCCAAATGCCCAGGTATAAGGAACTTGGAAAGAAAGAAGCATCAACATTGTAATCCCAGGAAAAGAAGCAGATTTCTGAGTGGCCTTATGCCATCCTTCATATCCAGTGCTTAACTGCATTCTACCATTCTCTTCATCATGTATTCCACCAACAAATCATCATTCTGGTGCATAATAAATAACAGTATTTTAAAATTGTTCTCTTGTCCCAGTAACTAGATTGTTAACAGTTAACTTTGATATTCGCTAGATGTACTGATCAGAGTTTGAAACAGGAATGACCTTAGGTCAGCATATAATAACCCTCCAAAACAAAGCCTTGTAAAACGATGACTTTGTGTATTGTCTCCAGGTTTAGCACACAATTCTCTTAACCACTAATCAGTGAAAAGGTTTTGCATTTGTCTTCACCCAGTGTCCAATATTGGATCTGTGTTTTTGTGTGTGGTATGGGGGAATTGTTTTATCTTGTTCTACTTAACTTGTTGCTTCATCTACCTTGGGTACATTTATGTAAACTATTAAATAGTCCTATAACAGGTTATTCAGTGAGGAATTCTCATAGAATGAGAATTTTTAAACAATATTTTCCCATCTAATTATATAAAAGATAGTAAATGTCTTGTATGTTATGGGAGCAATAAGAAAAATATGGGTTAAATATATTACAGAGCAATGTCTACCCATATATTAAATCTAATAAAAATTAACATGATGTTGCCTTTGGAAACATGCATGCAATATTTTATACTATAAAAAATGTGGAAAAAGAAATGTGGGCCATTCATTAAAATTGATATTACTGAGGTAAAAATCAGAAGTACATAGGGAGCTAAAAAAAAATCTATGAGGGAAATAACCAAAAAAGTGATTTGTATGAGAGTAGAGTCAGCTAATTCTTCTTCCTTCAAAAGATCTTTATATTTAACACCCAAGGTTTTACCAACAGTCATCCCACAAGCCATGAGGACAGTTACATAAACCCTTTCCTGTGGATTCCAGCACCTTGAAATGGGATTTCCAGCCAGTAGTACTGCAAAACAAACATAACCAAAATAAATTATACTGGATACCATGCATTCAAAACTCAAAGTTTTGGTTTCATGCTTTCTCTCTCAGAATCCTTTTCCTTTATTAACTGCCACAGTGGACACATCTTGTTGTGACAACATAAATAAATTCAGTTCTGTTTCTCAGAGATTCTGGGATGTGGGTCCCTGTAGCTGGTGTAGAATTAGGAAACAGAGCCATATCTCCGAGCTTCGCCACCACCCAGTGTTTTACTTCCAATTACAACCCACTTGGGGAGGGAATTCAGACAAGAGTGTCATAATATTTGTTATGAAGTTTATTACAGGTGTGGCCATTATTATTTATTCTTTCCTTTAAATTTCATGAATGGGAGAAGCAGATTCTCTGGGCTTGAGTTAGACATGGATTGGAGGCAGAGGCTGGGAAATGGGATTCAGAGTTTGAAAGTTCATTGGAAGGCATTTACATGGTCTCACTCCACCTTCTTTAATCCAAGACCTTTCTGCTGAGAACAGGCTCTTCCCTGGATTCCCTTTAGTGCACTCAGCCATCTTTGTCTTCTTGGGAGATATTTTTGTTTTTGTTGTTGCTGTTGTTGTTTCTTCAGTACAACTTAAATGAAAGGAAATGAAAGGGCATGAGTGTCCTGAAATCAGATTACAAGTACTGAGAGGGACAAAATAGCAATGTGATGTTTATACAAAAATTTCATTCAAGCATTTCAAATGTGCAAACATGATTAATTTAATCATCTTGGGCTTCTATTGAAAATTTACTGGAAGACATTACAAATGTTGTTGAAAGCACTTTGAACTGGGCACTCACATTTCTGCAAAGATAAAAATGTCTATTTTTATCATTTTCTTTCAAATTCAGTTACATTCTATAATGACTGCTGATTAGAAGACTTCTAAAGAAAGATGCCCATAGTGTGATTCAATACTGCTGAATGAATGGACATGAAGAATCAGACTACAGGATCAGGGCCATGAGATTTATACTCTTTCACTGTTCAAGCAAGTGAATATCTGTCTTCACCAGATAGTTTATCCATGTGAACACAGAGAAAGCCCTTCCAGCATTCCTGGTAGGGCTTTGCCAGAAATAAATAGGCAAGGATGTGAATGTCTGCTTCACATAATTAAGATGATTTCAATAGATGCAAATAGAATGTCAGTAGAATGGAATATATGGAAACCCATGCTTTGAAGACAATCAAACCCCCCAATATGACTCTTCTCTATTTTGGCTTAATTTATTGGGTCTTCCTCTTAGAGCTGCACAGTTGCAGAATGTACTATTATAAACCCCCACAGATCTGAAACATCTGTTAGACGTCATGACAATACAAGGAAGCTGAAGGCCAGAAAGGATGATAAATTGCCCAAGGATTTAAGCACCTTGGCCTGAGTTGGGATTTGAATATAAAGACCAAACTTGCAACCCCAGAATCTTTCAGTTCTAAGGCAAAAATACTGATTTTTATTTGAAATTATGTCAAATTCTTGCCAGGAAAGAGAAGTTTTTCTCTTCAAAATATGAGTGTAAAGCAGGTGTGGAATTTTACCTTACACCTTGTAGGATTTGTGAATTTATTCTCTTTCCATTTTTCCTGCTTCCCAATTCTCCTCCATTGACTCCCTCCCCAACCTTTTCACAAACTCAGTTTCCTACGGTAAAAGCAGGCCTGGTGGACATGGGTTCAGATCTTGACTACTCACTTTTTAGATGTATGGCCTATGATATGTAATCTAACTTCATTAGGTGTTTTGTTCACTAAATCAGAAAATACATGTCAACTGCTGTCACCATGGGATTTTAATAACTGCTCATTCCTTTCCTCATTCTAATTCTTCTGTTTGTGCCTGGAAGGAACACATATAGCACCTCAACCCAGGAGGAATTCAACAATTAATTGATCAATGTTTTTAAGTCCCTTCCTCTACATAATACAAAAATAGTCCTAGAGCTTATGATTAAGCCTTTGTTTATTTTATGGATGATAATGATGATGAAGGACCGAAAGTAGGAATATCCACACTTCCATATGGAGAAATCCTTGGAACCCTGACTGCCCAAACTGGAATGCTCAGAAAGGGCTAATTGACAGGTGAGCAAAGTCTCAGATGTGGCAGTCTCCCAGAACCATAAAGAGGAGAAGTGACTCTAGCCACATAATTGTTTCAAGATATTATTTTAAGTACAGATTCAATAACACACTCCTAATTTCAAGTGCACCCCTCGAATCATCTAAGCCAATAAAATGCAGCCAATAGCAGTGCCAGTATTTGGTTCTGGAGCAGAAATGGGCACATTTTGGGCCAATGATATATAAGGAGAAGTTTGCCACTGGCATCAGAGATGTTCCTGTTATCTCCTGGAAGAGTTCCCAGGGGCAGCCCTCGCCATCCACAGTGTGCAGGAGGTAACCTGGAGCCCCAGATCCCTGCAGCCTTCCTCCTCAGAGAACCAGCCCTGGGAGGAGCTGAACTGTGTGTGGGGACACAGAAAATCAGGGGCACCATGGCTTGTTGAGCAAGGGGACCCGCCAGCACCAAGGCCAGCAGGGCCAGGCCTCCAGGCCGTGAGTCGGGGGCTTCCTTACTGTGCAAGGCAGTTAGGGGTATCTCCTTCCTGCAGCTGGAAACACCCCAAGCGCTTCCTAGGCTCTCCAGCCTACGAGAATCAGGTTGTTTCTAACTATGATCACAACACACACAATACAATCACAATGTGCGCTGGTGAAGAGAGCATCCAGTGGACTAAGCGTAGGAAGTTTAATATAAATAGGAGATATGGTACCAGAGACCAGCTTGCCTTTTAATTACAAGCAAATTACTTCTTTCTCTTTTCCAAACTTTGGCCCTAGCTCATTCTTAACACTCAAGCAGGTAAGAAAAATTATTCCAGGAGATTCAGTGAATATGTAAATGAATGGCAATGCCCACACGAAGCCAATTATAATTAAATTTATCACCCTTCCAGCTTGGTCTGGTTCATTACGTGAAGGCAAGTTTTCAGATGACTTTGAATTAATGCTAGAAAATTACTGCAGTCTCCATTTTCTTTGCTTGAAACACTATTAACAGTCGGCTGGTGGCTGGTATGTAAAATACATTCCATTTAGAAGTCTGCCAGAGAAAACCCTGTCTAAAAATAAGAGGACATGAAATAACTGCATTTGCATCGGTCTCTTTCAAATTGTATATCAGTAAAATTCCTTGGAAAATGTAATTACAAATCTACTTTTCAATCTGTTGATTCTAGCCTGGCCAGTTTTCCAAAGAACTTATTTGACTAACACAAAACTTCCAAAAGTCACTGATGAAATAGCTCAGATTCCCATACGGTGAAAATTCAAGCAATGATGGAGCTCAAAATACATGGCTCTTAGTAGGGGCGAGTTAACTATCTAATATTTCTGTGAATCCATCTCCTTTCTGTAAAATGGAGGTGATCTTATTTATTTTAAGATTTGTGGGTGTTCATTGAGATCTTATTTATAATATCCAGTATTCTAGTTATAATTCTAGCTGCCAGAATGAAATATACCAGAAACAGAATGGCTTTCAAAAAGGGGAATTTAATGAGTTGTTAGTTTACGGGTCTAAGGCAGAGAAAATGTCCCAATTAAAATAAGTCTATGGAAATGTCCAATCTAAGGCATCCAGGGAAAGACACCTTGGTTCAAGGAGGCCGATGAAGTTCAGGGTCTCTGTCTTGTCTGAGAAGGCACATGGTGAACACAGTTACGGTTCCTCCCTCAGCTGGACGAGCACATGGCGAGGACAGCATCATCTGCTAGCTTTCTCTCCTGGCCTCCTGTTTCATGAAGCTCCCCGGGAGGCATTTTTCTTTTTCATCTCCAAAGTGCTGGCTGATGGACTTTCTGCTTCATGCTGCTGCAGCATTCTCTGCTCTCTCTGAATCTCCCATTCTCGAAAATGTTTCCTCTTTTATAGGACTCTAGAAAACCAATCAAGACCCACCCAAATGGGTGGAGACATATCTTCCCTAATCCATCTTAACAACCACTCTTGATTGGGTTACATCTCCAGGGAGATGATCTAATCACAGATTCAAACACACAGTATTGAATAGGGATTATTCGGCCTTTATGAAATGGGATTTTGATTAAAACATGGCTTTTCTAGGGTCCATACATCCTTTCAAACCAGCACACCCAGCTCCATGATTGGCTCGTAGCAGATGTACATTTGCTCTACTTCTCCTCACAATCCTTTAAACAATAACATCATTCAGTTTTGTGCTCATGCCCCTGCTTTGACTCCAGCTGAACCTTCAAATCTCACCTCAAGCTTTCCTCCTAATAAGTCCTCGGCTCTCCCCAGAACTACCTCTGCACCATTTTCTGATTGCTGTGCCTTCTGTCTGTGCTACTCTCCCTTCTTGGGAAGGTTCTGTCTCCTCTAGCCTCTCCCCACCACCCTGGCCCAGTCTCAACTGCCCTGGTCATGTAAGCACCCTCCTTCAGGTCTGCCTTCAGAGCTGACCACTCTCACTTTGTGCTGCTCTAACACATGGGCTGTCCTACCACACCTGCCATCTCACACTGTTACTCAACTTTAGGGGTCTGCTTTCCTACTCTCTCTAGATGTGAGTTCCTTGAGGGCAGGGAGGCACCATACCATTCTCTCTCAAAGTGCCACAGAAACTTTGGGGTCCCTCTCTCCACTGGCTGATGTTTTCACACCTCATCTACTTCCCAATTTCCCAATAGGTTTATTGGACTAATTCATTCATTTCTCTCTCTTGACTTTGAAAAAAAATACTAAACAGGGAATTACTTATTCATTAACACAGCAGAATTGAAGAAGACAATGCCTTTCTTAATTTGAGCCTGAATATTTATGAACCACAAAGGGAAATTCTCAGATCAAAATTAATAATTGGTTTGAGAACATTTTCAAAATGAACATGAGACTGTATCATTTTTTTTAATTTTTGTGTTTTTATGGACATACTTATCATCTCCTTATCATCCATGACATGGTAGTTAG
Organism: Tamandua tetradactyla; assembly: GCF_023851605.1. NCBI lineage: Eukaryota > Metazoa > Chordata > Mammalia > Pilosa > Myrmecophagidae > Tamandua > Tamandua tetradactyla. The sequence goes on from NC_135335.1 coordinate 57,308,980, forward strand.
GAAACTGGGCTGTGTTTAAAATGAAGCTCTGGATTTAAAACAAAGCTCTGCTGCTCACTAATCATGCAACTTGAACACGTTACAAAATTCACCTTGCTGAGTCTCAGACCCTCATCTACAAAATGAGATTACAAGAGCACCTACTCACAGGTGTTTGTGAGCATCCTATAAGCAAATACACCTGGACCTCTCAGAAGAGGCCTTGCAGATAAGTTGTGCTTATAGCAATGACAGGTGTCCTTGACTAGGGGAATAGGCCTTACATAACTTACCCAAATCTCTCACCCAGAGGAAATAAAAAGAAAGAACCAGGCATTGGCCCTATTCTAGTTCGAAAGCTGCTGGAATGCAATATACCAGAAATGGAATGGCCTTTAAAAAGGGGAATTTATTAAGTTGCAAGTTTATAGTTCCAAGGCTGTGCAAATGTCCAAATCAAGGCACCAACAAGAGGTTACCCTCACTCAAGAAAGGCCAGTGAAGTTCCTAGCTTTCTCTCCCAGCTTCTTGTTTCACGAAGCTCCCCCCACCCCCACCCAGGGGTGTTTTCCTTCTGTTCCAAAGGTTTCTGGCTGTGTGTGTTCTGTTGGTTCTGGTGGCTTTAAAACATTTTCCAAAATGGTTCCCTCTTAAAGGGCTCCAGTAAGCAACTCTACCTTGAATGGGTGGAAACACATCTCCATGGAAATCATCTAACCAAAAGTTACCACCCACAATTGGGTGAGCCACTTCTCCATGGAAACAATAGAAAAGGTCCCATCCAACAATACTAAATGATGAGTAAAGGACATGGCTTTTCTGAGGCACACAATAGATTCAAACTGGCACACAATAGATTCAAACTGGCACAGGCGCCTCCTCATACAAGCAAAAGCAAATAGCTTCTCACAATATGTAGCAAATAGATTTCCAAAACAGTAGAGCTTGAAAATAATGCATTGTATTTTCTGCATTTAATATGAAATGATTAGAATTATTTAATTAGAGATATAATTAAACTAGTAAACTGAAGAAAAAGTAACAAAATTAAAAGTAAACTGCCTACTCTCAATTTGAATTATATTTCCTAGTCTATACACCATGTGTTAGAAACAATATTTCTCTGGATTTGAAATTCAGCTTGAAAAGTTACTGGCCCCATGACCTATGAGTAAACCATATCCCTTTCAGACCTCATTATCTTTACTTAAACAATATGAATGAAGCACCCACATTCATTACCTAACGCATCTATTGAGAGGTGGGATTGAGGCAATGTAGGAAATGTATGGGAACTTTACTATAGAAACACAAAGGCTTATCAGAAATCTTCACTTGCAATGTATTTAAATTAAAATTGTCTTGGTGTCCTATGTATGAGCTCTTCAATTTTCACAGAACAAGGGGTTGTTACTTTATTCTAGTAATGATGTTAGCCTTTTGGAATTCATATTTAAATCAAACCCAATAGCAGAATAAAAGTGTGGATACTTCTTCAGATCATGGATTTTTATTAATGAATCGATATATGTGTTTATATGTGAGAAAAAACACAACTATATATGTTAATGTCTGTGTTCCAAAGAAAAATCATGGATAAGAAAGGTATGCATCTGCTAGAAAACAGTGATTCAAAATTATTTATAAGAAAAAAAGAAAGCATCTGTTCCCAAGTTTCATCTATTCTTCGTGTGGACTGTGACATTCTCCCAGTTGGGTTTGAAGGGAGCATCGCAGCCACAGGCGTGTCTCAGTGGTGTGGATCTGTCCTGGGACCCACTGTGACCACTGGCCATCAGCAGAGAGGCTGAGCCCTCCACAGTGAGCACAGCACTCTTTCTACCAGTTGCTCCCTGGGATTTGCAAAAGTAGAGAGGAGTCACTGCAAGATGAAGAGCCCTTACTCTCTCCTAGGCTCAATTGACATGATGGCTCCAGGTTGAAGAGTAAATTCTGGGAATGAAGTGGGAATTCACAAATGGTGTCATGGGAATTCCAGCATCTTGGTTCCCTTCCTCTGTCTCCACCCCCACCCCCCCAGCAACCGCTCTGGGCTGTAGGCAGCAGGACCATGCAGGAGGCTCTGTCCTAGGAGAGGAGGTATCAAAATGTGCATCTGCCGTGAAGGAACTTGCCATCCATTTCTGTGTTTTCTGGGGTCTTCTTTCTTCTAAATAGTACAAAATACATTTAAAAAGTCAAGTAAAAGTGCTTTTCTTCAACTTCTGCTTCAGTTAACCATTGATCCCACTGATTGCATGATGGAATGAGAACAAGATATCACTTCTCCGGTTTGACATAGCCTTGGGATTTGGTGGGTTACAAAGGAGGAAGTCCTTTAATTTTGATTTATGATATAACCCTATTTAATGTCTTCTCTTCCTGACTGCATTTCCCTTTTTATGCATTATTCCCACACTATACTAACTTACAGTTTGCTTGGGATAACAAAAACTCTTTGAAAGTTAGATTCTCATCACCAAGAAAGTCTTTGCAGAAAACTCTTCCTACAGCAAAATTTCTCTTTGCCAATCATAACATGATTTTTTTATGTTAACTAATAAAGCAACGTCACAAGTACATTCCTCTCTGTGGCTGAGACCTGGCTACTTTTTCTTGAGAAGTTCTAAAGATGAAATGAGGCATTGATATAAAATCCTCACCACAATACTTGGCACACAAGTACTCAATTTTCATACACTATAAGTAACTCTCTTTCCTGAAAATGCAAGGGTTACTTGCTGTCTTCTCTCCAGTGGAGTCTGCACAATTTCTGGAAGACTTTTAGGGAAGGTGTTTCACGATTCTTATGTCATAACTTTGTCACCCTTGAATACCACTATTTGCTCTTCTGAAACCTGGTTATACATATTTTAGATTAATATTTAAGTATATAGGTTCTAATGTCAAACATCTAAATGTACTGTCTCAAAATTTACATTAAACTATAAATTTCACATCTGTGAAAAAATCAATTAAAACATTAATTTTTTTAGGTTTTTTAATTTATTAATTTTTTTTAGGTTTAACTCACAGCTTAGTGTTTCTGTGCATGGCAAATGGAAGTTCTTTAGGAGATGGCTAAATTGCATATCGTTTGTTGATCCTTTTTTTTTTTAATGTACCTCCATAGTACTTGAAAGGGTCTCAAGAACACCCTGAGAAACTGCAGCACAACCTCTATTTAGGGGCACAGTGTAAACCTCCTTTTCATGGAAGAGTGTGGTTCAAAATGAAAAGAGAATCCATCTATTGGACAGGAAGCGCAGATGCTGTGACATGTTCAATTTTGCACTATTGAGAACCTCCCTAGCATGGAATATAAGTTTCTGAGACATTGAACCTACTTCCTTAAAGGGACCAGCCAAGTCTCCCTCTAATTTCGTAGATAAAGACAATGCTCAAGAGGTGAGATGAAGACCTTTGTTTAAAATAAACAATAAACAAAAAGTTGTCCATTTTGCATTGTAGGATTAAAAAATCAGTAAAGACTTCTTCACCGTTCCACCATCATATAGAGTAGCTTTCAGGTATTATGGAGGTCAAACCTATTTTTAGAATAATTCTAAGATGTAAGTTGCCCTTTACACTCTCATTCTTTCATGAGTATATGGTGGAGTTTTCTAGAAATGACATGATATGATGTTATCATCACTCTGATAACTAACGGAATGTGTAGCGGTGTGGGGTGTTTCCTAGAGTTTTCCAGTTTAGCAGATTTACATACAAATATGTGCATTTGCAGAGATTAACTTAGTTTGTTCTCAGTAGTTCTGCTACTTCATAATAGCTATTTTCAGGTATATTTGCTATATTTTCTTTAATGTCATTGTTTAATAAATAGTTAATTACCCGAATTTCCCTTATTCCTATGCAGAAGCACAAGAATCAAGTGAAATTTGTTGTCTTCTTTCATAATATTTTTTAAATTTTTTTAAAATAATTTCCAAACTTTAAAATGTTGTCCAACCAAATAGTTTAATTCTAAAATTCAAGATAATTTATTTATATTGCATTTTTCTTATGTTTAAGGACTGATCATTGGCTTAAAAATGGGAGATCAGAAGACTTTTAACCCTCAGCAGCACTGTCTATGTCTAAAAATGCTGAAAAAAAGAAACTGTCAGTGAACTCTCTAACTCATGAAAGGAAGGGATCTACTGCAAATAAACTGGGTAAAGTGAAAATAAATTAAAATATGATGAAAACTGGTTTTCCTTTGGATCTGTAACTAATAATAATTTTACTCTGAGAAGTATGTAAAACAAAATTTTGACTAGAACTCTGATGTCAGGTAAGTTGCAACATCATCTTGAGACCAATGTTCAAAGTTTAAAAAAGAAGGAATTGAATATGCTAAACATAGATGTGACAAGCTCTTTGTAAACTACAAATTGATTGTTCCAGGTTTCACAACAGAAATGGAACAGCTACTGAGGCAACTTCCAGGGTGACTTTTTCCACTATGTCGGCTGGAGGAACATCTGATAGCTGAGGCCCCCACTGCTGAATGCCTGCTGGATGAAAATGCAACAGAGTAGGCAGGGCCACTTCCTCATCATACAGCAACTGGTCTATTTAAAACTTGCACTGCAACCACAAAAATCTGAGTTAATATCTTATCAATAGAATTGTACTTTGGGTTACAAATGGATAAATCTATAAATATGACAGGATCTGCTGTTTTGCTTACACTGGTCTAGTATTAGCACCAAATAATCATTAAGGAATGTTTTCTATCATGTGGATGCTTGACAAAATATTCAAATGATGCTGAATATTCAAAGCATCGATTGACATTTTTGAATCTCAAGCTTTTTTCATAGAATAATTATGTTGAGATTGCAAAAGCAATGTTGCATAAATCTTCTGGTACGTGAATCAAGGCCAAACTGTATAGCAATCATTGTATCCTTTTCCATCACATACTCCCATTAAAAGAAAAATCTATGCTTAAGAATGCCCTCGAATAAGCAATAAAAAATATAGATATTATTGTCTCAACACCCTATTGCATTTATTTTTAATATTGTGTCTGTTCAAAGGAGAAAAACAATGTTTACCTCAAGGAAAGTCACATAAGTGATAATTTGAATTAAAAACTGTACTAGCTACTTTTATCCATATAACACCTATTTATATTGAGAGAATGACTGACAGATCAACAGTGGTTATTCAAGCCTAGATATGTTGAGCATTTTTTTAAAGTGAATAAGTGAGTCATTATCTGCAAGGGAAACAGTTGACAATATTTGTTTCTAATGCTAGAATTTGAGCTTTTGTGCAAAGATTAGAAATTTGGAAAACTCGTATCTGCGACCATGAGCTTGACAGTTTCTTGACAGTTAAAAGAAATGTTTCGTATGAGATTGGTGGTCATGGAAACAAATGTGATATTTTGTAGTATATTTATAATGCGGCATGGATCAATAGATAAAGCACTCATAAATAAAAGCTCTTTTGGAAGCCTCATTAATTTTTAAGAGTGTGAAACAAAGAGCTGGAACCAAAAAGTTGGAAAACTGGGGTAGTTCAGTGTTGCAAGAACACAGAAAAGAAATACTGGCCAGACCAGAACAGAATTTTCTGTATGATAAGCAGTTACAGATTTTCACCAGTACGTTAGCAAGGAGGGTCTAAAAATGTGTGTAGTAAGCAGCAGTAGTTTTTTTTATTTGCGCATTGCCCATTGGAGCGAGGGTAAGGACAGTGACACCCCCAAGGAAATCAATCTGAAAAGGTCCTTTCCTTCTCCAGAGTGCAGGAGTTCTGGGTGGGCCCAGTCCGACGGCACTGGTGTGTAGCACAGCTGGGGAGGTACGCTGTCCCCCACTCTCCTAAATTTTTGAGGGGGGATGGAGTCTCTGGCTCAAGCCCTCCAGTGAAGAGGAGGAGGGTCTCGTCCTGGGTGCACCCACTGTGACAGCTCAGGCAGCTGTGTGGAGGGAGCAGCTCAGGGCACGTGCCTCGATACTGGGGGACTGAGTGCGGCCCCTCCCACAGAAAGGCCTGTGCTTACTGTGACTTTTTTCCCCATAACCCCAAATAGGAACTCTGTGCAATTTAAGCATGTGGTTTTAAAATGAAAGGTGAATAGTTGGATCATTTTATTTTGGATAATAGTTTGTGATATTGAATAATTTTGCAATGAATAGTAGTAATTAGAAAAGGCTGCCTCAGTTTCCCCATGTTTATATCAAAGCCAGTGGAGTGACTGTAACAGTTCACTATGTGGCTTTGACAATATATATTTTCCAGATTTTCTTTAATGAATAAGATCTTTGCAAACAAAAGAGAGTTTTTGTAATAAAAATAATTTAACCAGCATTTTAAAAATATTTGTAAAACACTTTATAAATGTTCATTCATCTGATAAATATTTGGATGCTGCTGACTGTGGGCCAGGCTACAAAGGGAAAGAAAGAAGCAAGATTTATAAAGCATGAATTGACATTTGCACACGGTAAGCTCACTTCCTCTATTCTCCTCCACAAAAGACTTTAGAGTCTCCCAATTCTCATTTCCGTGCCTATGTCTTTGGTGTATGAGCAAGGCCAATTCCAGGAAGTGACTCGCTCTACGAAATTGTGTGGCTCCCCCAGGGCGACCCGAGCCCTCTCTTTTCTGGGCTACCTTTTTGTATTAGCTTTTTTTAATTTTATTTTAACAAAAAAATACACACCCTTTCTCCCTGTCACACACCCCCTTGATAACTTCCAATCAGCCTTTTATCTCTGTGAATTTGCTATTTCTAAGTCACTCTTAAGTGATGGTATATTATTTTATCCTTCTTTGCCTTGCCTGTGTCACTAAACAGAATTGTTTCAAGCTTCTTCCATGTTTCAGCATATCTAAGAAGGTGGATAAGGAATATTTAATGTAACAGTTTTAGGAGTGTTTGAAAGAATACAACACAATTTTGTATATGTACTCTTACTCAGTTTAAACCATTCAATACACAACCACCTAGAACTCTGTACAAATATTAGTGATAAGTATGACTTATTATGGAAACAAAATGCTTTTCAACCACCGTAGAAAAACTGAGGCAGATATGGAAAGGCACTTTCTTAACCTGATTTTTAAGAATGAACATCGTAATTTCTATTTGAGCAATGGAACCTGTCAACCTGTCATTTCATTTTTGTCATATATTTTAGTTTAAAACTCGACATGTTTCCCTCTCCAGTTTTCCCTAAATCTTTGCAACCATTCCAATAGGGGAAACTATGGAAAAATAAGGGCTCTGTGTAAAACACCCATTTCCTACTCAATTTTAAACAGACTAAGAAACAAATGCTGAGAATTCACAGTATCTGCTAGGTGTAATTCCTTAGAGATGAGAAATACATTAGATTGCATTTTTAAATTTTATTAATGTTTATATACAAACACTCTATACCCACCAGGAAAAATCTCCTTTTTCACAAGGTTCACCTATATTACAGCACAGTTCAGAACTTTATTCCTTCTTATGGCCAAATGATATTCCATTACATGCATGTACCGTGTTTGTTTTTTCCATTCATTTGTCAGTGGGCACTTCTGTTGTTTCCACCTTTTCTCTATTGTGAACAATGGTACTGTGAGCATTGGTGTGTAAGTATCTCCTCACCACATGGTTTTACTCTCTCGGGCTTGCCGAGATTATTATAAATAATAATAAATAAATAATATTACTTATTATAAATAATAATCTTATATTTCAAGTTATATTGCTTTCCGCTGGGGCTGCACCATTTTACATACCCACCAACAATGCACTAGAGTTACAATTTTTCCACAACCTCTCCAATACTAGGTATTTCCCATTTTTTAAATAATAGCCATAATTGTGCATGTGAAGTGATTTTGTGGTTTTATATGCTTTTCCCTAATGTCTAATGATACTGAGTATCTTTTCAAACGCTTATTGGCGATTTGTATATTCCATTTGGAAAAATGTCTAAGAACTTTATCCATGTTTTAATTGGGCTGTATTTTTGTTGTGGCATTGTAAAATGTTCTTTATATATTCTGTATATTAGGCCCTTATCATGTGCATGGTTTGCAATTATTCTCTCCCATTTTGTAGGTTGTCTTTTCACTTTCTTGATAATGACATTAGATGCACAAAAGTTTCTAATTTTCATGAAGTTAAGTTGATCCACCATTTTATCTGTTGCTCATGCTTTTGATGCCATATCCAAGAAATGATTGCTGAACGCCAGGGCATGAAGCTCTGCCCCTGCTTTAGTTTGCTAAAGCTGCTGAAATGCAGATAACATAGAATGAGTTGGCTTTTACAATGGGGATTTATTAGTGTGCTGGTTTGGAAGGACGTATGTCCCCTAGAAAGGTCTAAATCCCATTTCATAAAGACAGAATAATCCCTATTCAATACTGTATGTTTGGAACTGTAATCAAATCATCTCCCTGGAGATGTGATTTAATCAAGAGTGGTTGTTAAACTGGATTAGGTAACGACATGTCTCCACCCATTTGGGTTGGTCTTGATAAATTTCTGGAGTCCTATAAAAGAGGAAACATTTTGGAGAATGAAAGTGATTCAGAAAGAGCAGAGCAGAATGACACAGCCACAAAAAGCAGAGTCCACCAGCCAGCGACCTTTGTAGATGAAGAAGGAAAATGCCTCCCGGGGTGCTTCATGAAACAGGAAGCCAGGAGAAGAAGCTAGCAGATGATGTCATGCTTGCCATGTACCCTTCCAGATGAGAGAGGAACTCTGACTGTGTTCACCATGTGCCCTTTCACCTGAGAGAGAAACCCTGAACTTCATCAGCCTTCTTGAACCAAGGTATCTTTCTCCGGATGCCTTAGATTGGACATTTCTATAGACTTGTTTAATTGGGACATTTTCTTGGCCTTAGAACTGTAAACTAGCAACTTATTAAATTCCCCTTTTAAAAGCCATTCCCGGTTATTTCTGGTATATTTAAAAGCCATTTCTGGTATATTGCATTCCGGCAGCTAGCAAACTAGAACAATTTGTTTGCAAGCTAACAATTCTAAGGTCATGCAAATGTCTAAATCTAGGCATTATAAAGATAATTTCTTCTTCCTGAAGACTGGCTGCCATCAGTTCTGGACCCCTCTGTCACATGGCAAGGCACACGGCAGTGTTTGCTGGTTTCTCCCTTCTCTTCCAGGCTTTATTGCTTTCAGCTTCTGATTCCCAGGGCTTTCTCCCAGTTTCTATATCTTTCTCTCCATATTTCAACCTCCTATAAAGGATTCCTGTAAGAAGATGAAGACCCACTGGGGCACTTAGTCTCATCTGAAATAAGCAAATCAAAAGGTCCCACCTACTATTGGTCTACACTCACAAAAATGGATTAGCTTTAAAAACATGATCTTCTGGGATCCACAAAGTTCCAAACCACCACAGCACCTATATATTATTTCCTACAGTTTTTAGATTTTAGTTCTTATAAATTTAGGCCCTTGAACCATTTAGTGTCATTTTTTGAAAATGGTGTGAGATAGGGCTTTACTGTATTTGGAGCTTTGGGGTGGCAGAGTCCCCAGGGGTGGCATTCCTCCTCAGTTCAATATGCATCAAAGATGAGTCTCAGGTACCATCTGATGCTTAAGCAGGTTTATTTAAGCAACACTTTTATACAAATGACCATGCAAGCATTTGGTGTTTTGGTCCCCTTAGAGTTAGGAGTTTGGGCAACTAATAGAAAGTGGGGTCTCTATCCAGAGACAACTTCCAAAATTTGGGAGTCTCACCCCTCTCATGACCTATATCCAGGTCAGATACCAGTGTTTCTTTCATAAAGGGAGTTTAAGCTAATCTTTTAAAGGTAAGCATTATTTTAAGGTTTCTGCAAATTACATTTGTGTTGAGGTGGCCTTGACTGTGGAAATCCCCTGGCTAGTGTTGGAATATATTCATGAATGACACTTAGTGCCAGCCTTACAAGATATTTTAATAGGCCTTCTGGCTATCATTAATTTTATAGAAAGAACGTGTCCTGATAGCATACCAAAAGGCCAAACATCATTCTTTTGCATGTGGGATCCAGTTCTCCAAATCCATTTGTTGAAGAGACAAGTGTTTCCCCATTGCTTGAACTTGGCTTTCTTTTAAAAAATCAAATGGCCATAGCCATATGGGTCTACTACTGAGCTTTCAATTCTATTCTATTGTTCTGTTTATTTGTATGCCAGTATCACACTGTTTCATTTATAGTACATTTGAAGATGAGATATGAGTCATTCAAATTCATTATTTTTCAATTTTTTCACTCTGTGGACTCCTTTCAGTTCCATATGAATTTTAGGATCAACCTTTCCGTTTCTGCCCCCAAAAAGAAGGTTACTGGAATTTTGATAGGGATTGCATTGAATCTATGGATTGTCTTGGGTGGTATTGACATCTTAACAATATTAAGACTTTCAATCCATGAACATGGGATATCTTGCCATTTACTTAGTTCTTCCTTACTTTCTTTCATCAGTTTATTTGTAGGTTTCAGTGTACAAGTCTTTCACATCCTTGGTTAAATTTATTCCTAGATATTTTATTATTTTAGATGCTGTTGCAAAGGAAATTTATTCTTTTTTTCTCTTTAGAGCATTAATCACTAATGCATAGAAACTCAAACATTTTGTTAAGGGTTATTGCATCTTCATTTATTCTTGTGATTTCTTTATTTTTATATGGGGCTATTTTTAACATGAATATGATTACACCAATGAATATTAAACTGTGCCTGAGAAAAAATAGTTTTCATTGTATGACATGGGCTGGATCTTGCCTGGGGTGACCCATGCTCACCAGGGTGATAGCATATCATGGCAGCTGCAATCACTAACATGACAATAAGACACACCTCTGTTGAGTCTTGGCCCTGCCAATAACTATTGTGTGACTTCGACAAATTGCATCAGCTACCAGTTTCCTCAGCTGTAATGATGGAATAATTCAGTATCTAATGAGGAAAATACACTCAATGTATGGACAAGAGTTTCTGAAATAGAGTGAAACTTAATGAATGATCCTTGCCACCAACATTTTAGTGCCCACAGTGGACCTAGCTTCCTTAGAGCAGTGGTTCTTAAACACAAGTGTGTTTTGGTATCTCAGCAGGACACTCCAGACCCTTTGAAATCTGGGACCCCATTTCTCTTTCAGTTGTATCACCCTCCAGTGTATGAAGTGACAGCGTGCTTGGAAAATACCCTGTGTAGCTGTTCCCACTCCTAAGCTTATGCTTTCCCACTCCCCAGTACCCTCTAGTCTCTGTATTATTGAAGGAACTGGTAAAGTATTCAAAGTGGCAGAAGAACCATTATTTTCTGTTTTACTTTGGAATTTAGGCTTCTAGGAGCCCAGACTTTGTAGAAGGTGCCTGCGCAATCCTGATTCCTTATTTATGAAAGCACTTAGAATATTGTGTTAATGTTAAGGACAAAGCATGAATTAAATAAAGACCAGTATTTGCACAGTTGCTGTAAAGAAAAATAACTGATGTACATACATAAGAACTGGGCTTCAAACCAGAGTCTTCTACTCTTTAAGTAATTTAGGACAAGTTATTGTACCTCAACCTCAGGTTCCTTATTCATAAAGTAGATATAATAATCCCCATCTGCCCCCACAGATGTTTGTGAGATTCACAGGAAATAGGAAGCACTTTCAAAATTAAATATGCAAATGAAGGCTGCTAATTTTGTATTGAGAAATTAGGTTAAAATGTAATGGAAAATAATACTCTTAACTTTCACAGAATTCTTTTCAATAACTCTGAGTATGGTTGTTGAGGGATCCAAATTATACTTTTGTTTGAACAGTTATTTAGGGAACTCTAGGCTGTGCCCTGTGACAAGCATGAGGTTCATCTTTTTAATAAGAGGAATAGTATTCTGTTTTCAGAGAGCTCTAAGTCAAGCAGGGGAGAAAGATATTGAACAAATATATTATATATAATAAATGTATAGCTGTAAATTGCCATGTCCTATAAGTGAAAATAGGCAGGCATGAAAGAGAAAAATTGAATCTGGGGGCTGATTTAGATTGAGGGTCAGGGACAGCCCACCAAAAGGGGGAGTATGAGCTGAGATGGGCAAGATTGGTGGAGGTGAATCAGGTAGAGACTGGGGCAGGCAGTCCAGGGAGGGGAGCTAGTCTAGTTTTCAGGCTGCTGGAATGCGATATGCCAGAAACAGAGCAGCTTTTAAAAAGGGAAATTTATTAAGCTGCAAGTTTACAGTTCTAAGGCTGTGAAAAATGTCCAAATTAAAGCAAGGTTATAGAAATGTTCAATCTAAGGCATTCAGGGAAAGATGCCTTGGTTCAAGAAGTCCGATGGTATTCAGGGTTTCTCTCTCAACTGGAAAGGCACATGGTGAACATGATAACTATGCTAGCTTTCTCTCCAGGCTTCTGGCTTCATGAAGCTCCCCAGGGGTGTTTTCCTTCTTCATATCCAAAGATCATTGACTGCATGGGCTGTCATGGTTCTCATGGCTCTCACCAAAATGTTTCTTCTTTTAAAGGATTCCAGTAAACTAATCAAGACCTACCTGAAATGAGTGGAGTCATATCTCCCTCTAATCTAAGGTTAATACATACAATTGGATGTGTCACATCTCTTTGGGAATAATCTAATCAGCTCTCCAACCTATAGTACTGAATAGGAATGAAAAGAAACAGCTGCCTCCACAAAATGGATCAGGATTAAAACATGGCTTTTCTAGGTTATATAATTCTTTCAATCCTACACAGGAGCAGAATATGCAATGCACTAAAATGAGACCAGAGGCCACTCTGGCTGGATGTTACAGAGTGAGGGTGAGTCAGGAGTTGGGACTGGGGAGAAGCTGGGGCCCAGCCATGCAGAAGGCCACAAGAGGGATTATTTATTTTAACCCAAGAACAGTGGGCACCCATTGGGGGGCTTCAACAGGAGAATGACTGGATCCAGTTATACCAGAAACAGGTTGCCCCTGCTGCCTTGCCCAGAGTGCCCAGGTTGGGAAAAGGTGGAAGCAGGTAGAGGCTCTAGGACTTATCCCAGTTCTGGATGAGAGGAAGTGGGGAACATACCTCAGCTCTGGGATGGAATAGAGGAAGACGGGATCCAGGGGGATGGAAAGAGGTTGGTGGAGTGGGGAAAAATTCTGCAGGTAGAAGGCTCAGGTGAATTTGCTTAAATATGAACAGTCAGGAGACATCGTCACCTCCTTGTGTGGGGAAAGAAATTTTATAAGCAGGAGAAAATGTGTGAATTATTTTGATTAAAAACTTTTAGTGGACTAATAGGTTTTGGAACTTATTTGGAAGTCTGATTTGAAACGTGTTGATAATTCTTTTTATTCGTGGGAAGGGTAATGTAATTCAACTAACTTCACTACAAGAAATGAAAATGATATTGGTTGAGGCTAAGACTACCATTTTACTCAATTGATTTTACTTTACGTGATATTACTATTTCATTTATCCAAACATTTAATTTCTATCATAATATTTTGTATAGTCATAAAGTTTTGTGATGATACTTCACCAGCACTAGGACACATTTTTTATTTCCCATAGCTACTCTTCATGGTTCCCTACATATGCTTTTCATAGAAGCATTTATATGTTAATGCCCTCAATATATTAAGTATCCCATCATTATCTTACCTGCATGTCTACTTCTATTTTCATCCTATTTGTTTTTTCTTTATTTGCCTTTGTGGGAAAGACATCAAAAGACATGAAAGGTTTTCATAACCTTTTGTTCATATTAGGTGTATGCAGAATGATATGTTTTAGTAACTATGACAAGGCTTTTGGAAATTATTATGTATAACATTATATGTCATATAATATACTATATGCCTTTACTCTATATAAAATAGCTTTATGAGTAGTTTGCAAGGTGAGGTAGTTAGGAAGGAGAACCTTGTACATAAATAAAACTACATTCAATTTTTCACTTCCCAGCCAATAGGATCTATGTGGAAATGACTTCAGGTGTCAATAATCACCACATATGAACTTCCTTCTCCTCTGCATTGTTAATAAGCACTAAATTATCTCTGTTTCAGTTTTATCTGCTCTCATGGGGTCCTCCCTTCTGGGGAGCTTGGCAGGGAGGGGGAAGTACTTAAGCCATCTGTAATTCTTCTTCCTCTCAGTGATTTTCTCACAGTAAATGTTGTCATATACTCCTTCCTTTTCAACTTATCTAATGATTGATTCTTCTTGTAATACAGCTTCCATTCACCAAGCCACATAGAAATATAATTTATAGTTTTCTCCATAGCATCAACAATAGGATCACCATATAACTTGCTAGCTATTATTGAAGATGCTACATATCAGCAAACCCATATAAAGTACATACCAATTTCACATGTCTTCTTAATATCTTGAAATTTGGCCAAAGCAGTAATTAATAAAGAACCATTCAACTCTAGGGAGATTTGTAATTTTCTAGCTAACAAGAATCTCACAAAGCACCCTAAGGTATGAGGGAACATGCTTCCAAACTTGGAAGAGCTTCAGTCCAGGGCTTAGTTGGGACACCTGAGATGCCCTCTGGGTGGAAGGCAGAAGCAGAGTGTGAATATTTGAGTTCTCTCAGATACTTCACCCCGCTTAACTCCAATGGTAAAAAAAAAAAATCTTTCATGCCTCTGAGCTCCTAAAAGTCATGTATCTTTAAATACTGGGGGAAAGTGGGGCATTATAAGTAGACTTTGTTCTATAAACAATATATAACTATCCAGGAAATAAACCTGATTTTGTTTTCTCTAAGGATTTCTTTCTTCTTTTTTGTTCCTTTCTGCTGAACAATGCAACTATAAGGAGAAACTGTGTGCATTTTATCTTATACCAAAGATATATGTCTAATAAAGATATAAAATTATAAACCCTCTTTCTGTAACTCTAGAAGATTTTATAAATTTCGTATGTGTCTCCTATTTTGACTTTATCTGCCTAGCAATTTCGTGTAGAAAGTGGAATTAATGAATCTATTTCACAGATGAGATAGATAGGGAGTCATAAAGCTACATGACTCCCTGATGGTCTCAAGACTTGAAAGAAGCAGAGTCAGATTCAAGCCTGGGTGTCTGACTCCCAGTTACGGTCTGTTTATATAGTATGAGCTTCCTCATTGCTCTGACCACTCATAGCCCCATAATGTTTTGATACTGAGGATTAGCATGAATTCTGTTGTATATGGCAAAAATGAATTTGTTCAAATAATATTTGTCTCAGGTTGCCAGAGCTGCTATGACAAATACTACACAACGAGTTAACTTAAGCAATGGGAATTTATTGTCTTAAATAAATTAAATAGGCTAGAAGATCAAAATTAAGGTCTTAACAGTCCACAGTCTTTCTCCAGAGTTTGTAAATATTCTCATGGTGGCTTGCCACCAATCCTTGGAGGTCCTTGATTTTGTATCTCTGCCATTACATGAGTTCTTCTGGCTTCCATATATCTGCTCTGGATTTCCTCTCCTTAAATGGACTTCAGCCACATAGACTAAGACCTGTTCAATTTGGCCTTATCTAAAGAGGATGTTCAAAGATTCTATTCACAAATGAGCCCTCTACTTAATCAATAATATCTTCAAAATCCCTTTTTACAACTGGTTTCAAGCCCACAGGACTAGGGGTTAGGACTTGATCATGTCTTTATGCAGGGCATGACTGAATCCCCAACAGTAGATCTTGTGGGCCCAAAAAGACATATTCTTCCAACATACAAAATAAATTCACCCCATCACAATATCCAAAAAACCTTAAGCTATTTCAGTAACAATTCTAAATCCAAGGTCTCATCAAGATCAGTTATGGATGTGGTCTGTACTGGGGCAAAAGTTCTCTGTCTGTTGACCTGTTAAATTTAGGAAACAATTTATCTTCTTTCAAAGTACAGTGATGGGACAGATATAAGATAGACAATCCCATTCCAGAAGGGAAAATTTGGAAGGAACAGGGATCATGGGCAGCAAGCAAATCTGAAACCCAGCAAGGCAAACTCCATAAGACAGTAATGTCTAAGAGACATGTATAGATTGATGCTTTGTCCTGCAGGCCTGCTGGAGCAGTACCCTCACCCATTCCAAGTGTTGGGGCAGCCATATCCCAGAATTCTCAGGCCTAGGCTGCACTCTCTTTGAACGCTGGAGTGGCAGCCTTGCTCTGCCTGAAAACTGGGTTGGAAGCCCCACCTTCTCCAAGCACTGGGGTGGTAGCTGAGCACTGGAACAAAGACCCCATCCTCTCCTAGCATCAAGGTGTGGCCACACTTTCCTCAAATGCTAGGACATAGTCCCCACATTCTCCTGGCACCAAGGCAGCAGTCATATATTTCCCAGGACAGTGGCTACTCGGGATACCAGGGTGGAAGTTCTGCCCCATCCAAAAACCCAAGGCTGAAGGCCTCCCCTTTGCAAATGCCAGCGTGGAAGCCCCTCCCTTGACCAAGGTAATCTCTATTTCCCAGATCTCTGCTTCCATGATTCTGCACCTGATGTGATTTTTCCTTCATTTTGTTCCATCTCTGTCCCTTTCAGTCCAGGATGGCCATATTTCTCTTCTGGGAAATTTTCAAAAAGCTTATCAGTTTTCTCTGCAATTTAAGGGGTCTAAGCGATCACACAAATATCTACCACAGATCCTTCTTGGGCAACTACTTTTCCAATTCTGACCTTTTCTGAGATGGTTGATTGGATTCATGGGTCCTATGCCTAATCTCCTTTGCAAAGGGCTGTGCAGCTACACCCTCTCATGGAGCCCCCGGAAACTTCACTTCCAAGAAACTAGGGATGGGCCATTTTAGAGCTGCCTCTGTCCCTAGTCTCAGATCACGCTATCTGGACAGACTGAGAGTTTTTGAAATCCACAACTGCTGGTTCCTTTGTGCTTAAGAAATGAACCTAGAATACTATACCCATTAAAACTACCATTCCTTTTTAAAAGGTAAAATAGGGAATATTTCAAATAAACTAAACTTAGTAAAATCTGTAGCCTTCCCTACTAAATGAAATGATATTAGAAGAAATCACATAGATACTGGGAGAAATAACACTCAATGAATAGAATTAATACATGGGACAATCTAAATAAAAATTGATTTTATAAAATAATAATATTATATTGAGTTTTAAATGTCTGGAGAATTAAAATACCTGGCCATGACTGCACGAAATCTGAAAGAAAGGCAAATAGAGGCAAGGTATCAATGTTCCTGGAAATAGTAAAAATAGAAATACCAGATTCAAGTTGTAAACTCTAGAACAGTGGTTTTTGACAAGGGATGACTTTATTATAAAAGATATTGTCTTTGTCAACTGCATTATCTGAATCTATTGATGTAACCATAAATAAGATCCTTTGTATATAATTTTTTTTATCCTTATTAACAAGCTTTCTTTGCTTTGAGTATTTAGTTGGTTTATATTTAAGAGTGGTGGTGAACTTGTTGAAATTGTGTTCTAATCAATAAAATCCACCACAAAAAGAGTAAAAACAAAAGCCATAGAGGTAGAAAATGAGTTTTCAGTTATTTTTAAATCCAAAATGTAAAACAAAATCTAAAAATCAATAAGAAAGGTCAAAAGAAAGTAGACATAGTTTTCATGAGGGAAGCTCAAAATCAAAATACAATATTTTGCTTTATTCCAACAAGGATAGGTAATATGTAAAGACTGACAATGGCAAATGTTTGCAGGAAAGAGTTGTAAAGGGAAATCCTACATATTGTTGGTGGGAATAAAAACTGATACAACCATTACGACTAAACTTGAGTATATGTATACCTATCACCCTGCAAGTTTACTTAGAAGTCTGGAAACAACCTAAATAGCCATCAACAATAGAATAAATTATGTTTGTTCATTCATGTAGTGGGAGTCTCATTAACAACATGAATGAATCTCAGAAACACACAAGAAGCAATGCACAAGTTACATACCTTCATGAACTTTTTATAAAAACAAAAATTTCAAAAAAGGGCAAAAGCATAGCTAAAGTGTTAGAAATGAAGAGTTTTCCAACTTGAGAAAGACAGGAGAGATTGTGACTGCAAGAAGCATGGGGGAAACCCTGGTGTGCTGGGAAAGCTCTTTCTCTGATATGGGTGTGTCCACTATGTGACAATTCATCCATCTAAACATCTATGATTTCTGCACTTTTCTATACATATGAAATAATTCCATAAAAAATAAACCAATGACAGTTTAAAAAAACTAGCAAGTAATGAAATTCAGTGGTCCTGAAGCCCAGACCAATATGTGGTTCTCTTTTCAAAAAAAACATAAGTATTTGTACCAATTTGAAAGCTCTGCTAATCCAAACCCCTCCTGTGGTCAAGCTCATGCTGGCACATTTGCCAGTGCTTTGCCAATACTGATGCCTTACATTTTACTGGGATGCAGAAGAGAAGAAGGGAGAAGGTGGATGGACAGCAGTAGGATTTTGGGGGGAATGCATTTGGTGGACTGGCTCAGATATTATCCATCTGACTGGCATAGAGCAGTGCCTATAAAGCAATTAATTAGGTTATTTTGTTATGTAAGAAAAATGACTTATAATTACATCCATAAATTAGATTGTTAATATTGGTATTTATAATAATATCGGCATTACTAACATAAGTTTACTTCTCCTGGAACAATGTCCAAGGTCTAATCCTTGAAAATTAACGTGAATTTAATTAAGGCTCATTAGCAATTGTATTAAAAGATCAGGAATCAACCACTGTGATTTATTTCTAGAAAAATCTAAAGTAGAGAACATATGGGAAGTTCTACAAATTCTTACCAGAATAGTTTAAGTAATTTTTTATAAAAATATTAAGGGATATAGTTATCTTTTCCTTGTTCTTTCAGATATTCTTCTTACTCTGTCATTTTTATATGGAAAAATGTGGAATAGAAATGACCAAAATACTTTTATTCCAAGTCAAAAGTAAGGATTGAACTGTATTATTATTAGTTTGTTCTTTGGTTTATTTTTCGTCTCATATAATTGTGTTATGAAACCCTGTGGCTTATGACTCAGGATAGAAATCAAGTTCTACCAGATTAGAGTAGGAAAGTTCATGGAAGCAGGGAAAATCAGTAGGCAGAGAATGTATGTCATATTAAGAGGGGAGTTTCATTCTATTTTCACTCACAAGCATCATTAAAACTGTGTGAATTTAAAAGTAACAGTTTATTTTACAGCAAAAATATCAAATGTACAGGAAAAGTTACCTTTAAATTACAGCAAACCAGAGTGCCATGGCGACTCATTCCTTCCCAAGCCATTTGAGTCTCCAAGCATCACTAATTCACTATCCCATTGTCTGTGATGGTTGTTTCAATTACCTTTCACTCTCCTAAAAACTCCACCTCCTTTCAACAGAAGCCCTTGTTTCTACAGTCTCTGGGAGCTGAACCCTGTACAGAAACTGTGGTAGGTAGAGTCAGTTGTCAACTTGGTCTGGTGACGGTACCTAGTTCTATTGTTGTGTACATGAGCCAATGATATGTGAACCTCATCTGTTGCTCATTACATCTGCAGTCAGCTAAGAGGTGTGCCTGCTGTATTAATGAATAATGTTTGATTTAATTGGCTGGTGCTTAAATGAGAGAGCTCAACATAGCACAGCCCAAGCAGCTCAGCATACCTCATCTCAGCACTCACAGCTCAGCCCAGTCCTTTGGAGATGCAGAAAGAAGTCAACCCGGGGAAGGCTGTTGGAACCCAGAGGCCTGGAGAGAAGGCCAGCAGAGATTATCCTGTGAAGAAACCTCAGTTGAAAGTCAGCTGCCTTTCCTCTGAAGAACTAACGAAATAAATCCCCTTTTATTAAAAACCAACCCATCTCTGTTGTGTTGCATTGCAGCAGTTAGCAAACTAGAGCAGAAGCCATCTCAGATTTGTGTCATCAATTTTACAAACCTGCCTTCATTTGAATTTATCACTTCATTCTTCCCTCCTGTCAACCAACTGGTCCTGTCATCTGGTAGTTTTACCAAAACTTGACTTTGGCTCTATCACTGTCCCAGTATACACATTTCTTCTATTCTAAGGAAAACTGATCTCTCATTTATCTTCTTTCTGCTTCATATTCAACCTCAGCTTTTCTGTCTCCTCATCAGCATTTTAAAATGCTTAAGCATCTACTGTCTTTTAACAAAATGCTCTGGACCTCATATATACTTCCAGTATCCCATGTGCTCTTATTTTCCCACCAAAATCTTCCTGAAAATGTTTACATTTACTCTTCCCATTTCCTTAGTGCTAGTCCCCAAATCCCTTATCAAATCACTAATTTCTCTATTTCCCTTCCAAATACAATTGAAATTACTGTCTAAAAAGCAGCCACTGACAGCCTGAAGTTTTATACAAAGAGTGTTTCCATATCTTTCCCCCAAACTTGATTCTTCCTTCCATATTCTACCCACTAGTTGAGAACCAGAAACCTGTGAAGGCTGTCATTGGGCTGGAAGTCCCCATAAACACTGCCAGCCACTCCTGAGGGAATCTGTGCTGTTTCAAGCACTGTGCATGTGACAAGAATGAATTAAACTGGATGTCAATTACCCCCTGTTTCAGTTTGCTAAAAGCTCCTAGAATGCAATATACCAAAAATGGTATGTAAATTGGGGACTTATTGCATTATAAGCATTTCAGTTCTAAGGCTGTGAGAATGCCCAGATTGCGGCATCATGAGGAGACTCCTGAACTCCTCCATCAGATGGCAAGGACATGGCACCTGCTGGCCCTTCTCTCCTGGGTTTTGTTGCTTTCATCTTCTGGCTTCTGGGTCTGTGGCTTCCTTTCTGAGTTTCTGTAACTTTTTCTCTCCGTCTTTCGTCATCATATAAAGGACTGTAGTAAGAGGATTAAAACCCACCTGGGGCATGCCTAAAGTGAAATTACCTAATTAAAAATGTCCAACCCACAATAAGTTTATACCCACACAAATGGATGAGCTTTAAGAACATGCTATTCTAGGGTACATATAACTTCAAACCACCACATTCCCAAAACAATGTGTTCATTTATAGTTCTACATGGCTGGATTTGACATTATGGGGTATTACTGTCCCTTCTCTCTGTGTCTCCCTCTCTCTCCCTCTCTCTCTCTTTCGTTTTGAGCACCTTGGCAAATTAGAAGTGATATTTGGCATCCTTGAATCCCAAGCATGTTTGAATCTATTTCCAAGATATTGGCTCCTTATAGATGTTTTGCATATTTATCCTTGGCTCATTTCCTTTTTATCCTGTCACCTTCTGGTTAGTTTGTAAACAGTCTAAAATTCAATATGAATCTTTTGAAAAGTTTGCTTATGAATGGAATGTTCCCAAATTATTTATTGTTTTAAGTCTACATCCATAAATGCATTTCAAATATCCAAATAAAATTACTCAGGGTATGGCAGAAAATTGCAACTGCGTGATTAATAAATATCAGTGCCGTGGGAGACCCAGCTTTGAGGAATGGACTGAGATTCTTTGGACTGGTGATTTGTGGATTTACCCAGATTGAAAACAAGCCTTGTGTGTTTTACAAGTTCATTCCATGACGGACACTATACTGCCTCTCCGTGAAGCTCAGAGTTATCGATTTTAGTCCATTTTCCAGACAGCAAGGTGATTGTCTCATTTTATTGTGAGCTGTGCAGTGTCTCCCATCTCTCTGACTTCTGGACTCTGCCCTTTGCAGAGGCGGGCTCTGCTGCTCCTGTAGGGTCTGTGGAGGGCAATATTGGATGGGGGTGGGGAAGAAATAAGCAGAAAGGGCCAGGGAGGAGGCTAGACCAAGGGTTTCCATTTGGCTACCCTCGCTAGGATGGCCTTCCCTGGGATTTCCACCACATTTGACCGTCCACATGTGTGAGTGCTCTCTCCGGGGGAACGGCTGAGTGTTTTTTAGCTGGAAACATTCTAATCCCCCCAAAATAGTCTTATGTTAATAAAGATGGGGAAGATGATGGGGGTAAGTGAGCAGCAGTTGCCACAAAACATTTCCTTTGCTCATGGAAGTTAAGAAAAATGGAGCTCACGTTGCTACAAAAATTTCATATTGCCTATGTCAGTATTTTAAAAATATGAATACTGTTGTTTTTATTTTTTGTGAATGTGTCAGATAATTTGACAAATCTCCAAGCTTTATTTTACACAATAGTAATCCTATAAGAATGATATTCCTATTTTCAAACATATTGTACAACACTTCTGAAGTAGGGCATTTATTTCATTTTTTTCTTTCATCCTTGATCAGGAATAAATGAATTAGAAATGGCCACTTTACTTCTCAAATGACATCATTCAACTGTTCTTGTTCAAATTCCAGCTTCCTGTAGATTTACTGAAACATTTAAATTTCTTTAAATGTTGTTTTCAACAAATCTCTCACTAAATATCAAATCACAGGTCATCTGTTCACATCTAATCACAGCTGTTATTAAACATCTTCTTTTGTGGTCTTTTCTGTGACTGGTTTAGTTTTATTTTTTGTTGTTCAGTGACAATTTGTCTAACTTCAACTTTTTTGAACACCTTTCTTTCCCCGAATATCATTTGGGTTTGTGACTCCAAGGCAAAAAGCGAGAAGCAAAATCCTCTATTTTGCTTCTATACAATCTATCTCCTCAACCTTTATACACCACTCCTAGAAAAGTGTAATTCCTGTGAATAAAAGGAAGGGTAAAATGGCCAAAGATTATTCTGTTCGCTCATATTGCTTCAGGACTGTAAAAAAGCTACTTAGCACATTATGATACCGAAGCCTTTCCAGTAAGTCTGTATATGATTGTAGCACACAAAGCACTGATAAAATAGTTTGTTTTAAAATAAGATTTTAAAGGTTTGTAGTCATGCAAATTGATTCATATTGACTTCTTATGAAGTCCAATTACTAGATCAAATTGGAGAGGAAATTTCCTCTCAAAGATGAAAAATTGTCAAATGGATAGTCTAGATACAAATGGCCTCCATTTTATGCCTCAATTATCAATGTTCTCTGGTCCCTGAAATTTTTCTCTAGCAGGATAAAATGGAAAATCATTCAGTTTAATCACCTGAACGTAAAGATGACTGCTAAGGATGCTAGTTCTTTCTAAAATGGGCATTGACACAAAACTTCTTGGAGATTTTTAGTACAATTTCCTCTTTGATTTCTCTAGAAAGAGAACAGAGAGAATAGTTCACCATTCTCTTCTCACATTGCTTTTTCCTTTTTATAAAATGTGTAATCACAATAACCAATGAAACTTGTGGAGACTATTATATTAATGGAAAATAAGAGGAATATTTGTTTGGGTTCAGGTGTCTGCATGTGGTGAGAAATGAATAGATAAATGCAACTGGAGTGAGTTCAAAGGGGAAAAAATCTTTGGATGTCCAGCCCTTTATTTCCTTTCCATTTTATCTTCCAAAAAGTGCCTGTGGTCACATTTGGTTAATGTCATTCTGGTGATTATTAAGAATTATTAATGGAATTCCATTTCTCTTGGGATATTTGGGGCTTTTAATCATAGTTTCTTTTAGCTGATGTAATATAAAATTGAAAAAAACTGACTTAACCAACTACATTTTCTCCACAGGAAACAGAGGGCTAGAAGTATGTATTCTGGATGGGAAGCGTAGCTCCAAACTGACCCCAGGGAACCAGGTTCTTCCTACCTTCCTGCTCTTCTGTCCTTAGTATGTACCTTTCATCCTCATGCTCAAAGAATGGCTGCCATACCTCTGGCCATCACATCTGCATTCTAGGCAATGACAAAAAAATGAGAAAATGTCAAAAAAAAAAAAAAGTGCCAGCTGCATCTTCCCTTTTTATCAGTAAAAACAATGGATTTTTCAAAAGATTCACCCAAGAAAATTCAATTATATCTTATTGGACGGAACTGTGTCATATGCTCAGTGCTAGGTGGAAGAAAATGTAGAAATTTTAGATTTTTAGCTGGACACATGGCTACCCAAATCAAACAGGGGACTTTTTAGAAATGGAAGAGGGGCCATAAGTACTGGGTACACCAATTGCAGTGTCTTCTATGATTTCTTTTGTGCTCAGGACATAGTTATATATTCATTTCTTATTTAATAATTTACTGGGTATGGATTAAAATATTTGAGCTTCACAACATTTATGGCACCAGGAGAAGAGAACTTCATTTTGGAGAGGAATCCTGAAGCACTGTCTCAGTGTGGAAGTACTCGCTAGGTGGTCAGGTGGGCCTCTAAAGGAAAGGTCTCCACCTTCTCTCTGGCTACTGGGACTGAGCTCACCGTGCATTGGGGTATGAGAGTGGATAGGAGGACAACAAACAGGGTGAGCTTGGATACAAGTGGTACCAGGGGTGCAATGTAGAGGGGAATATATGCAAAAGCTCTGGGCTTGAGGCACTACATTGCCGTTGCCCTTGACACTGTGTTCAACATGAGGAAGTAGATTTTCCTGGAAGCCTGCAACCAGGTGATGTTGCATTTCTCTGAAGGCCGCTAATGACTCCAAGAGACCGTAATGATTATTATCAGTGCAGTGGGTACCTCCACTGAGTTCAATTCGTTTTTGATCAAGCAACAGATGCTGTTCTGGGTTCTTTGCCTGCTAGGCACTCTCTTGACCCTTGAAAAGCTCTATGAAACAGGCAGTATTAGCCCCATTTACGTGGGAAGAAGCTGCCAATCATTCTGAAAGACACCAGCTCTGCTCAGGCACAAACTGGGACTGTGATGAGAATGTCCTGGGCCACACTAAAGGCAAAACTCACCACTCAGCACCTTTCCAGGCACTCCACACCTTGTCTGCTGCCCCATTGCCCATCCTATATGCATACCAGGCCTGGGTCCAGTACCCAGAGAACAGTCATAATTCCCAGATCTGAGAGCTCTGCCCCAAAGAAGAGATGAATGGCTGCAGTAGATTGTTTGCCCTGACCATCTGCTTTAGGACTGGCAGGTGGTCAGGGGTACACTGCCTCCTGGGGTCACCTGGAAATAGTCTGCCAACAAGGATCTCCAATGGCCTTCTGCTGTTATTTTTTTAATGTCAACATATTTCTCATTTCACTCGTGTCCAGGTTGGGATGTGTCTGGGGAAAGTAGCAATGTAGACCTTCCCCTCAGCCTACTTAGCTCTCCTGTTGGAAATAAGCTCAGAGGGGTAGGTGGGGAAGACTCAGTTCCCATTTTTGAAAGTATGAAACAAGACTTAGAAAAATGAACCTGGAAGCTATTGTCCGCTTGGTTCCAGGAGAAGTGACTCTTTCTGGTTCTCTTATCACACTCTTCTCCGGAGGAAATGTGAATGAAAACTCATAAATGGATAGGGCAGGATAACAAAATACAGCATCAGGGAAAGTCTCTATGGCTTAAGGACTGGACTAGTATAATCGCAGCTAATAGAGACAATCCTTCTGAAAATAAATTCTCTTGGTAAATGGAATACACTCCATCTTGTTTTAGAACTGGTAATTGTGGTCCCTACTTTGTTTTCAGTCATCATGAAAGAAGAAAACTAGGTTCATAGAGTTGAGGAATGGGAGATGCCAAGTTTTGAAGAGAGAATTTTCAACTGATTAACCTGAACTTATCCTGACTAAAGTAGGCAATGCATTAACAGCCTTGCTCCCTCTTAACCAGTGGGTCTGCAGTACTACTGTTTCTCTAATTTAGGCTCCTTCTTGTGAGTTCCTAGCACCTCTGAACCCAGTTCTCTGAAGCCTCTTCCCTGACCTGTAGGCATCTGATTTCCCAGAGATTCCAAATGGCTTCTGTCTTGGTCCCCTGATTTACTGTTTGGTCCACATTACAGATTTGAAAGGAAGTCCTGATCCAATTAAATAAAGCTTAGTCAGAAAATTGGAGTTGTGTCTATAAACTCATAGGCCACCTCCCACCAAAACTTGATCTTTTGTCACCTATAGCCACCCCAAAATGGATAAACCTTTCTGAACTGGAACGCTATCACCCACCTGGTTCCATGCACTCTCTAACTGAAAACGTTGAGTGCCTCCCCACCCACTACATTGGGTAGCCTTGATCATCAAGCCCAGCCCAGGTCAGGCCCAAATGTGAACTGAACATGACAGTCTGTCAATTCCTCCAACCCAGACATTACTTCTTTTCATCGTTTACCTATCCTATCCAGCATATGCCACTGAGACCCAGGCAACTTCAAAGGAGTCTTTCCTTCCCCATTTTCCAGACAACAGAACCCTCCTTTCATCTCTGGAACACATGAGGGTCTATCAGCCATATGCTCCGCAGTTTTGCTACTAGGGTCAAATTTTTTCAATGACTGAAACATAGTTGAGCCATACAGTCTTCTTCCTTTCAAGGACCCATTGGCTGCAACGTGAAGAGAGTGGTCTAGAGAATGGCACCCGTCCAGAAGGAGATGAGAGACAGGAGACAGAGGGGCCCACTGATGGTGCTCAAGCCCTTGGATCCAGGCATTTCTGAAGCTTTGAGCCATTACGTTCTCCTTTAACTTAAGCCTGTTCGAGTCTGGTTTCTGTCTGGGAAAAAAGCCTTCCAAGTACATTCAGCAGACATCTCTTCCTCCACCTTTGCCACCTGGACAACCACATGTTTGCTTTTCCCTTTGAGAGCTTCTCCTTACAGTGTCTATGGGTCCTACAAGCAGGCCATCCCCAGTGTGGGGAAAAACACGTCCAGTACAGCTAGAATAACAACTGAAAATATATATGCATGAAACATTGCCAGTTTTGGTTTCCCTAGCAAAAGAAAAAACAAATTTGGATTTTTAAAGGAATGTTCCAGGTCACATTATTATTTTTTTAATTATGAAGATAAACACATTTTCTATCTTTGATTATACACATAATCTTTCTTTCTGAAGCGTTTTTTCATACATCAGATTGCACGTATATTCTATCCTGCAGCTACTGGAGAGAGGACATCCTACAACAAGCATTTTTCCTCTTGGTAGAGTTGTGAATTCTTGCATTTAGCTCACTGTGGAATTTTCTCCTTCTTTTCTCCTCTAATGAGAGCATGAACTGAGCTTCTCAGTATGTCCTTTCATATAGTCACTTTAAGGTATGACCAATTTACTTTCTCTTTAAAATATCCATTTAGAAACACTGATAACGACTGGTACTCACTCACCGGCCATGTTTCACATTGACAGGAAAATCACCTGATTATAGGTGTAGTCCATACTCCACACATAAATAGCCAGTTTCCTTTATCGAAAGTACCATAAATTGAGTATTAGTGAATTTATACACCAACAAATAAACATTGAGTTCCCTTATCCCTTGACTAATTTTCAAAGTTCTTTTCTTCATGACCCAGAAGCTCAAATCTAATGAAATGGGTATCATGTCCCTCTCCTTTCCACACTTGTATTTACAAGGAAAATAAACACATAACTTACATTCTCTTTAACCATTTCAATGCATTATCACTCTGCATTGTATCTCTTTTAGACCAGGACATTCTCCTTCCCGACCAGAGTTCCCTCTGCTGGAACTCAGAACTTCTAAATGTGGAAAGTAGCAATTACCAGGTGACATAGTTTTCACTTCTAACTAGCTCTGTGCCTCATTGTTTAGAACCATTTAATTAAATTACTGTCATAAATGATCAGTGTTAATTGACACTATTAAAACCAATGATCGAAATGACATTCAGTGTGATATTGTTTTCCTTTTGAGATTTTCAGGGTAGAGAAAGTTTATACCTTAGATTCAATGATCACTGAAGTGTTCTTTGATCTTCTTTCCCATTGTGGGGTTGTCACATGGCTAGTCAAGGGTCAGGCTTCTGCTCCTACAGATTGTCTTTGAGTTGGAAGGCCAATTTGGTACAAGCAAAGATAGCCTTATTCAGGTCAGAAAAGGTCAGACCAGAGGCTTCTTCCAGAATGCGTATCTCCTTGCTTCATCTTCTTATTATACTTGAGGAATCCCGGTGAGCACCCAGGGAACAGTTAT
Organism: Tamandua tetradactyla; assembly: GCF_023851605.1. Classification (NCBI taxonomy): domain Eukaryota; kingdom Metazoa; phylum Chordata; class Mammalia; order Pilosa; family Myrmecophagidae; genus Tamandua; species Tamandua tetradactyla. Next base: position 57,336,874 of record NC_135335.1, read on the forward strand.
ATGTGGGTGTGATCGTTTGAAGCTAAGTATCCCAGAAAAGACCATGTTCTTTTAATCCACTCCTGTGGGCACAGATCAATTGCAGATAGGACCTTTTGATTAGGTTATTTCAATTGAGATGTGACCCACCTCATTAAGGATGGGTCTTGATTCTCTTGCTCGAGTCCTTTATAAGACATTTATAAGAGGATAAATGACAGAAGCTAAGAGATGAAATTGAAAGACCCTCACAGAATAAAAGCCCTAGAGAGAAGCTGAGAGACAAGGATACACCCAGAGAAGCTGAAGAGAGGAAGACACTGAAGCCATAAGCTGCAAGCAGTGAAACCTGGGAGAGAAGGACCAGCAGACATTGTTATGTGTCTTGCTATCTGACAGTCTTCAGAGAAAGTATTGTCCTGTTGATAGATTAATTTGGACATTTACATAACGTTAGAAATGTAAAATTGTAAGTTAATAGAATCCCCATTGTAAAAGCCAACCCATTTCTGATTTATTGCATTCTAGCAGCTTTACCAAACCAAAACAGTGAGATAACTACAGGTTCAGCAAGTAATTGTGACGATAAGCATATAGTTTCGGGATCTCCAGCAATTACCTTTGGATAAACATATAGGATGCATGTAATTGCTAATGCAAAAGAAAATATGCATTTTTAATAAAAGAAAAATAGCTAAAAGGAAAAATCTCCCAAAACCAAGGCACAAAGAGTCAAATTCAACTCACAGAGAATTACAGAATGAATTGCCAAAGAATCAGTTTGTATGTGCTTCCACTGCTGCATGGACTAAGGCAGAAGTCCATGGCACTTTGTGACAAACACATCCAAGAACCCAACACAGTTTCCTGAAACCTATTCTGAAAAGCTGGAGAGAGCAGGGGAAAGCGACAGTCAGGACTGGCCCCTGTGTGTTGTGAATGCCTCTGCTCCCTCCTGTGTCTTGCTCTCACTATACAACAGCAGGTGAGAAGTTTTGACATGGGGTTCTTGGAAGATAAACTTGAATCTGTTGTGAATTAAAAATTAGTCCTTGCCCAGCACACATTAGTCAATTAAGGGATTATGAAATTTTGAAAAAAGAAGTAGTTTATTCACCAAAGACTAGCTTCACAGAGACAGGAGGGCAGACCTCAAATCTGTCTCTCCAAACTGGAGAAACTTTCAGTGTTTTTATAGTATTTAAACAAAGGCAGGGAAGCTTAGGATAATGAGCAAAGTGGTCTGAGATGATGAGATTAGAGATAGTCTAATCACAGAACATGTATAGATTGAGTTTACTTGAATTTTTAGGGTTTAGGCTATTGGGCATGTCAGGCGGACCAACTCTTATTAAAATTACCTTCGTCTAGCAAGACAGCTTAGGAATTGTGCTGACTCATGTTACTTAGGAAGGAGATACCTACAAGGGCACCCAACTTCATGGTTGTAAAACAAGATGAGGGGAGACAAGTGGGGCCAATCACAAGTTGTCTTGTCACTGTCCAGTTACAGAGTAAAGATTTGGCAATTTCAAAACATAGCATCAGCATTAAAGAAACAAGGTATCTTGATTATTGTCCAGTGACTTAGAAGAGTTACAGAAATTTTCTTAGGACTACATTAAAATATATCAGAAAATTAGAATGCATTTGGATAATAATTCAGTAACTATAATTGTGTTTGTTAGCTCGCCTTTAAATTTTCCCCTTCTGTCCATTCCTCAATCTTGTGGGATAGCTGGGTGATGACTTCTCTGACTTTTTTGTGCTGAAAAGTGAAAGTCTGGGGCTGGGTGAAAGCTGGAGACCAGAGACACAGACATGACAGGGAAGGAAGATTTATTAGCAGAGGGACAGCATGGAGAGTTGAGTCAAGAAGTCAAGTCCTGCCTGCCTTGATTTAGGTAGGAGTTTTAAAGAGAGGTGGGGGAAAAGTTGGACGGGTTTTTCACAGGTGGGTTCTTGGGAGTTTCATGGCTTTCCATTGGTGAAAACACTGCTTTAGTTATGGAAGGCTGTAACTGCCAAAGGGCAGATAACAAGTGAGGGAGTTTATCCCAATAATGCAACTGTGAAGGTTGAATAAGGGAGTTTTTCACAAGAAGGCTGCTGCTGGAGGGTAAGAAATGTCAGACTGAAAAGTTTCCAGAGGAGTGCCAAAAAGTCCATCCTTGCTTGTTCCTCTAGCTCAGCTCTCACAAAAAGAGATATAGAAACTAGAGGGCAAAGGAATGGAATTGTTTTGCTCACAGGTGAAGGTACTCATGAGTACCTGGTTGTTCTTGGAGGGAATGGTTTTCCTGAGCTTCAGTGTCTGACGGGTATATATAATAATCAGGAGGCTTTTAGTTTCTGAAAAACATCTTAATGAGCAAATTGAAAATTATATTTTCAAATAAAAGAAGTAGAAAGATTGTGGCTAGGGGATTTACAAATGAATATACCCATGTCCTTGAGCTTTGTATACTGTAGCAATTTGTGATATCTGAGTGAGACTTGCATAAGAGTAACCTCTAGAATGATTTCCTGAGTCTATTTTAAATCTCTTAGCCATGGAGCATCTATTTAGTTTCTTTAATGTCTCCCTTATTTGATCAAGTTCTCTCTTCAAAAGCATTGCTGGTCATTAGTCTCACAGTGCTAGGGAGGCTCATCTCTGGGAAAGGCAGTGAGTTTGCAGAGTTTACAAAAGGAGATTTTCAGGGGGTGGTTGACTCTTATACATTTATTCTAGTTAGGCCTAGTTTTTTCATTATAGAAATAAGGTTCATAAATGCAATCTTCAAGATTGAGGGCTTAACTCATTACTATCTTCCTTTTTATGAGGCAAGGTCATATATTTTAGAGTTTTTTTTTTTTATATATAGAGCTACCTATTATAAGTTTAAATGAAGATAATTTGTTTCTTTAAAAGGACTGAATCTTAGATTTAGATCTTAAAAAATTTTTATTATAATTTCAGTAAGCTTGAAGAATAGTAGTAATTTCGCAGATGGGGAAGTTACAGTTCTATGTCTTTCTTCTCTAGTCTCTCAAGGGAATTAAAAATATACATTTTTTATTTTATGCCTCAAATACTCTGAAATTTATCAAGGTATTACATTAACTTGTACAGAATACTAAGATCTCATTCTTTATTTTATGTTCCATGTTAAATAAAACTGAGTTAGATGGTTCAAATAAACTGATTAAGTTAAATCAGAGTGCCATAGAAAATTCAGATTTTGGATAAAATAAATCTCTCCTTGGTCTCACATAGAAATTAAAATCCTAAAATACAGATAATATTAATCTTTTATTCTGATTCACCTTAGTCATAATTAGATCAGTTCTGTTCATATTCCTGATTGAAGTCTAATCTCTTTTTAGCTTTTTCAATAGTTGATGCATTGAGGCAACTCCTAGAATTAACACAACTTTTTCAGTACTTTCAGAGCTGGAGAACTTTAAGGATCAAGCATCACACACATATTTAAAGTTCCAAGGAGTTACCAGGTGACACATAAAGAGTGCAGCACCTTAAAATTTAGAAGTTGCAACTAAAGCTTAGGAATAAATGTGATGGCTTCAAGAGCTTATCATCTAGGTTTTAATTCCTTTATGGGCATTTTCCAAATGAAGCTACTTCTAGAAATAAAACATTTGACAATTAATTTGTGTTGAGGTCATTTACTACAGACCATAGATGTTTTCCTTGTTTCCCCTTTACAATTTTACTAGGGTTATATTAATTAACAAATACAACATAATTTATAAAATCGTTTTCTTTTCTTTGCTTAAAATCTTTCTGTTTTGTCTAAAGATGAAGCTTTGTCTTATAGTTGACTTTATGTATTTTTAGAGAAGCAATAAGACTAAACAGGGTAACTGACAAGGAGTTTGGGTTGTATTTTTTTTTGACATGTAGCATTTTTCTAAAAATAGCTAAAATCATAACTAACAATGCTACATTGTTGACTAATATCATGCAGATCAATATCAGGACACAACATGGACAATGAGAAAATTGTTGAATCTCTAGGAATTTTGTATAACCTTTAAATAAGAACAATACTTTATCAGTGCAAATTAAATTATCAGAATGTTAGAAAATCTTTGTAAATGTGGCATTTCCTATATAATACTAACACATTAAATGAACTTAACTATTTCTAGCACCTCATTTTATGAGCTGAAAGAACAAAGCCTTTCTGATTCTTTAGTGGCTCCATGCAAAAATAAAAAGGCATTCTTTTGAGTTTGGGTTTGATCTTGAGTTGAACATTATGTTAACCAGGAGAAGGGCCACTGTGAAACAATATTTGGCTCTTTATTTAACCAAGTTAAGAAAATACTTAGTTCTTTTAAAAGTGAAAAGACTTCTTTTTGTTAAATGACCAAGGGCGAGATAAAGTTAACATAAAGTTCAAGAAATTATTTTTATAAAATGCAGACTTTTAGCCTTTTACATTGATTATTCAAGAAAAATACCTTTATAACCTCTTACTAAAACAAACCAATAGTCTAGAAAAACTTTGTTGCTTTAATAAAGAGAAAACTAAACTTCAGTTTTCTACCAGTTTATTATTTAACATTAACGCTTTAAAAAATTATTTAGATAGATCCACCAAATCTTACCCAACTTTGACCACAAAAAATAAATTTCCTTTTTCATGACCTTTCTGCCATTTTCTATATCTATTCAGGATTCATCTTATATTTTCTTCTCTCTCATTTTTCAATAAACGGTCATTTTATTTTAGGACACACTTATTCTCCTTTTCCTTAATAAAAAACACATCCTGTAGACCTTACATACTTAAGTTACCAAAATGATTTTGGAAACTGTTTTCAACCACACATTTTACAACATACAATTACTGTCAAAATCAAATTCGTCAGAATAATGATTTAATTTGGGTAAATGCAAACACATTTTTTCTTTATATTAAATACTTAGTAGATGCAATATTACTGTATTTGATCAGTAAATTTGTACAAATTTAGGGAGAAGATACTTAAAAAGAAAAAATTGTATGTTTGTCTTCATTTAACATTGACAGCTCATAGGGGATGGCTGTGAGAAATACATGCTTTCTTCAGTTTACTAATTTATCAGTATTTTAGTGAGATATATTATGAGAAATTTACAAGGACATATTTCTGAAACAGTTTTCTGAAGGTCAGTAGCAAGGACTTGTTGTTATCAGAGCCAAGCCATGATTTAATTGCAGTCTTGCAAAAGCAGCCAGCATTTTTCTATTATTTTTTTTTCAATAGAGTTATCTGGTTCAAAATTTACTAGACTTAAATAGCAACAATTCTATTAGGGTGCTGATCCAGGTTAAATTAGAATTAACGTGGAAACAGAGCAGAGAGCACTTATGCTGTCTTCCTTGGCTTGACATTTTTTTTAACTGATATTAATTGTTCTTTTAAAATAATATAGTGAGAATATGCAAATGAAGCTATTAAAAATTTGTCCAAATACTTAAAACACTTTAGTCAATGCATTTTTGAAATATAATATACAATATACAATTTTTAAACAAGGATTAATGGCACATATAGGTATCACACTCCTACCCAAATGAAAACAATGTATTGTATGCAATTTTATTGTATATGAATTTTTAAATCCATGAATGCATTTTGTATTATAGCTTTGTTAAATCCTTTGTAATTAAGTATACATGCAAATTTAACTTATTCAAAGCTTGGAGAGACGTTTTTCCCTAAATAAATTATTTTTATGAAGACATAATAAGCATTTAAAATATTCATTTTAGATTATACTCTATTCTTATAAAATTCTCAGAATGCAGTGAACTGACTTAGAGGGCAAATATCCTTGGAAGAAGTGCTGCTATTTTGGGAAAGTTTTAGGGAGGTTTTTTCCCAAATACCCTGGTTGTTTTAAATAATCACAAGTACTAATGCCCTAAACCCTGGTACCTAAAGAGTTTGTTGGGACTTATTTAGGAGCAGTTTTATCTGTTTTTTCTTTCAGTTTTTTTTTCTCTCCAAATAGTTTTGTCTATTCGATTTCTTCATGACTTTCACTAGAATTCCTTTAAATTACTTGGCAAAGTTCTTAGTATCCAGGCTAATAAGTCTGAATGATAAGATTGAATTCTTTGCAGGACCCAATGAGTCTTCAGTGGGATTTGGGCATCTTTTTGTTATAGAAGGAGAGTTAGGCTAAGCCAAGAAGCAGAGGGACAAGACAGGAGGATTTCAAAGACCACCAGAAGCTCAGCTTCCCCAGTTTCTGGGACTTCAGTGGGACTAATTTGTGTATATAAGCATTTATTTATTTTTAAGTAATCTGAATAAAACTCTCCTAAGAATATGTATTTGTTAATTTGGTATTACCATCCAGATTAGGAAAATATGCATCAAACATATAGACAGAAACAAATAGAAAGTTAGATATTAAACACAGAAACATATAAACATAAGATCCACTAGTTTGAACAATTATTTTCCATGCTTTGTGCAAATTCTTATTCTGAAACAAAGACATATAAGATTGTGTATAAAGGATTGCATCCCATTTTCTTTTTCATATTACAAGTCTAATTATGATATAGTATTTTTTTCTATAGAATGATCATCAGGACATTACTCTCTTGATTTTAAATCATATTGAAACAAGGCAGTTTTACACATAAATATCCTTTTATTTTCTTTTTATGGGTCCATAATTTAATATTGTCCAGTTTTCTACAATGAAGAATGTTGAAACTCTTTTTAGTAGTTCTACGATTGTTACCTGTTCTAGTTTGCAGGCTGCCAGAATATGATTACCAGGAAAAGAACAGCTTTTAAAAGGGAAGAATTTATTAAGTTGCAAGTTTACAGTTCTAAGGCCATGAAAATGACCCAATTAAAGCAAGTCTATAAAAATGTCCAGATTAAGGCACCAACAAGAGGTTACCTTCACTCAAGAAATTCTGATGAAGTTCAGGGTTTCTCTCTCAACTGGAAAGGCATATGGCAAACATGGTGACACCTGTCACTTTCTCTCCAGGTTTCTTGTTTCATGAAGTTCTCCTGGGGGTATTTTCCATCTTCATCTCCAGAGGTCTCTGACTGTGTGGGCTCTCATGGATCTCATGGATCTCCCATGGCTTCTTTGTGGCTCTCTTCAAAATGCTTCTGCCTTTAAAGGATTCCAGTAAAGTAATAGAGACCTACCTGGAATGGGTGGAATCACATTTCCCTCTAATCCAAGGTTAATAAGACACAATTGGATGTGTCACATCTCCATGGAGATAATTTAATCAAGTTTCCAGCCTATGGTGCTGAATAGGAATTAAAAGAAATGCCTGCCTCCACAAGATTGGTACAGAATTAAAACACGGCTTACTAGGGTACATAATCTTTTCAAACAAGCACATTACCCATGACACCAATTTGCACTTAAATTGGTTTAATTTGAAATTAAACCAATTTAAGTGCAAAAATAACAAGCATAAGTACCAAATTCCAAATCCAAGAACAATGTGATTACTTCAGTGGCTAATTTTTATAAACCTCTAGGTCTGTGCCTGGTAACCAATTGGCCTGAAAGGTAGGACTTTAATCCATACACTTAATCAATCAATAGGCAATAATCACAGTGAGATTCTAACCCACAACCAAAAGCAAACATGACAGACTTCAGCAAACAGTAGGCACATATACAAACTTAGAAGTATCTATTCCCAGAACTGTTTCTCTGCTCAAAATGAAGGACAAAGGAGGTCAATGACTCCAACAAAGATGAGAATGAGTTCCATTTGCTGAACTTCTAGACTAAAAGAGTTTAGGTGGCCATGAAGGATCAGTGGCTGGAGGTCATTTTCTCATTGGGCTTAGAAACCTCAGAAAGGGATCTCTTTGACCCTAGTCCCATCTCAGATGACAGTTGTGGATTAGAAATGAGTCCTTGCCTGATGCACACCAGAGTCAATGAAGTGATACCAGGATTTTGAGAGGACAGTTATTCAGCAAAGGCTAGCCTCATGGAGACAGGAGGGCAGTTTTCAAATCTATCTCTCCAAACTGTAGAAACGTTTAATGGTTTATAGCATTCACACAGGGCAAGCAGGCTTAGGATAATGAGCAAGGTGGTTTGGTTTGAGAAGACAAGGTTAGAGAGAGTCTAATCATTGGAATTGCTGATTGGTTACATGCTTAGTTTACTTGAATTTTAAGGTTTAGGCTACTGCACTTGTCAGGCAGACCAACTCTGTTTAGAACAGCTTGGTCTAGCTAGATCACTTAGGAACTGGAGTGGTCAGTTCTGGGCTGACCCAGTTCTGGGTTGACTATGGTGGAATATGTACAAGGACACCTGACTTCAGGGTTGCAAAACAAGATACAGGGATACAAAAGGAGGCAGTCATGAGTTGTCATGTTGCAATCCGGTGACAGGGAAAAGATTATACAGTTTTGAAACATAGCATCAGCATTAAAGAAACAAGGCATCTGGGTATAGTTCAGTGAGTTACAACAGTTAATAGGTATTTGCTTCTGACTACATTACAATATATCAGAAAGTTGGAAAGCACTGAGATAATGATTCAGTAACTATAATTCTACTTGTTAGTGCTCCATACAAATACACTGGCATGCTAACCAGCTCAGCAAGCCAATAAGCTTGGCACCTAAACCTAACTTCATGTTTCTCAATGAGGGATCAAGAAAATCAGTATAGGGCCAAACAAAATGAATTTAAGAAGATACTCTCATAAATGATTGTAATAGAATCAGGATAAGTAGAAAACTTAAATTGCATTGTATTGATGTCACTCCAATGGGACATCGTCCTCTGAGGCCTTAATTACATATTGATCTTCAATCATTTTATATTTTATGGAATAATTGTCTTTATTATTATTATTGATAATATTTGAAGTGTGCTACTATTTTCCCATTTCACGTGCACCTTTAACTCCAGAAATAATGCTGTGTGAATTTGTGTTTTACTGAGGAAGGAACCACGTCTTAGTCTGTTCATGCGACATGTCCAGACCATGCACAGCAAAAGGTGGAGCTGGTAATGTCAGGGTTGTCTGAGCCAGAGCCAAGTTCTGGGCAATCAAATTCCCTGCCTCCCAAATTCCCATTGCTTATTATCTTGGGATTTAAAAGCTGAGACATAGTTTGAAACTAAAATATCTCCCAGGTCTCTATTCCACTGCCACTGGAGACTTAGGTTGCATATATTTGAGAAAACCCTCTTAAGTGTTTTTCTTTCCAGATGTTTAAATAATCTTTAGCAAGGGCTCCAGCTAAACATCCATAAAACTGGACAGGAAACTTGAATGTGTTACTACCCTGAGTATAAGAGGATATGGAACTGAAAAGGACTATATCAATCACACACACAGCCTACATCAAACACTCAAACTCACTTTTTTAAATTAGAGAAGTTGTAGGTTTACAGAACAATGAAAAATAAAACACAGGATTCCCAGATACCACCCCAACACCAACACCTTGCATGAATGTGTGCCATTCATGGCACTTTATGACAGAACATTTTTGTAACTGTACTGTTAATTAAAGTTCAGGGTATAACTTATGGTTCACTGTTTCTGTAGTTTATTTCATGGAGTTTTTTAAAAACATTTTATCCCGCTACCTTACATACAAGTGAACATTTCCCATATTAATCGTATCCAGATATATATTCAATGCTGATAACTGTGTTCACAATGTTGTGCCACCATTGGCACTGTCCATCACCAACACATTTCCATCATTCCCCACTACATTGTAAGCCAGAACAGTCCATTCCCTAACTCCATCCCATCCCCTGGTAACCTATATTCTAAATTCTGACTCATGAGTTTATTTATTATAATTGTTTCAAAACAATGTGATCATACAGTAATTGTCCCTTTGTGTCTGACTTGTTCCATTCAAGGTCTTCAAGGTTCATCCATGTTGTTGAAGGTCCCAGGACTTTATTCCTTTTTTTGAGTGAATAGTATTCCATCACAGTATATAGCACATTTTCTTTGTCCTTTCCTTGGCTGATAGACACTTGCGCTGCTTCTATATTTTGGCAATTGTGAATAATGCCACTAGGAACATTGGTGTGCTAATATCTGTTCAAATTGCTGCTTTCAGTTCTTTGGGGTATAAACCTATGTTCTAGTTTGCCAGCTGCCAGAATGCAATGTGCCAGAAATGGAATGGGGTGCTGGTTTAAAAGGATGTATGTCCCTTAGAAAAGCCATGTTTTAATTTAAATCCCATTTTGTACAGGCAGAATAATCCTTATTCAATACTGTATGTTTGAAACTGTAATCAGATCATCTCCCTGGAGATGTTATTTAATCAAGAGTGGTTATTAAACTGGATCAGGGGATGACATGTCTCCACCTATTTGGGGGGGGGTCTTGATAAGTTTCTGGAGTCCTATAAAAAAGGAAGCATTTTGCAGAATGAAGGAGATTCAGAGAGAACAGAGAGTGCTGCAGCACCATGAAGCAGAGAATACATGAGCCAGCAACCTTTGGAGATGAAGAAGGAAAACGCCTCCCAGGGAGCTTCATGAAACTGGAAGTCAGGAGAGAAAGCTAGCAGATGACACCATGTTCGCCATATGCCTTTCCAGCTGAGCCTATTTCAATAGGCTGGTTTTAATTGGGACGTTTTCTTGGCCTTAGAACTGTAAACTAGCAACTCATTAAATTCCTCTTTTTAAAAGCCATTCTGTTTCTGGCATATTGCATTCTGGCAGCTAGCAAACTAGGACAACTGGTTTTTAGAAAGGGGAATTTAATAAGTTGCTAGTTTACAGTTCTAAGACTGAGAAGATGTTCCAATTAAAACAAATCTACAAAAATGTCCAATCTAAGGCATCTAGGGAAAGATACCTTGGTTCAAGAAGGCCAAGGATATTCAACATTTGTCTTAGGGAAAGATACCTTGGTTCAAGAAAGCCAATGATATTCAACATTTGTCTCTCAGCTGAAAGGGCACATGGTGAACATGGCAACATTTGCTGGCTTTCTCTCCAGGCCTCTTGATTCATGAAGCTCCTTGGGAGGCGTTTTCCTTCTTCATCTCCAAATGATGCTGGCTGGTGGACTCTCTACTTCATGGTTCTGTGGCATTCTGAAGCTTTCTCCAAAATGCTTCCTCTTTTAAAGGATACCAGTAAACTAATCAAGATGCACCTGTAATGGCTGGTGACACATCTCCACCTAATCAAGTTTAATATCCACACTTGATTGTGTCACATCCCCATGGAGATAATCTAATTAAAGTTTAGAAAATATAGTACTGAATAAGGATTAGAAGAAATGGCTGCCTTTAAAAATGGAATTAGGATTAAAACATGGCTTTTCTAGGATACATAAATCCTTTCAAACCAACACATTCTACCCTCTGGACCTTAAAAAAGACATATTTTTCCCATATACAAAATACATTAATTCCATCACAATATCAGAAATCCTTAAACCATTTCAGTAACAATACAAATACAACACAAGGTTAAAACCAGTACAAAGTCTAATCAGGGTTAGTCACAGGCATGATCTGTTCTAAGGTAAAATTTTCTCCTGCTGTGAAACTGAAAATCAAACAAATTATTTGCTGCCAACATACAAATGAAAAACAGTCATAGGATACATATATATACCTATTTCCATAGGGAGGAAGGATCACAGGGGTCATAGGACCCAAGCAGTCTTGAAAACCTGCAGGGCAAAGTCCATTAGATTTCAAAGTCTGAGAATCATTTATCTTAAGGACTTTAGAAAGTGGCAGTCCCACTCTTTCCAAGGGCCTACACAGAGGCCTGCCTCTCTCTGAATGCAACCTTGGGGGTCATTGGGAAGACCACCTTTTTCTCGGCTCCACCCTCTCCAAGGTTCAGGGCTGCACCTGGGCTCTCTGCCATCTCTAGGGCACATGTGTAACCCCACCATGTGGTGACAGCCAGGCTCTCCCCAAACTCCAAGCAATGTACTTCACCCTCTCCAAGGACTGAGGCAACATGACTCTTCCATTGCAATGGGATGGAAGGCCCATCCTCTGCCTTCAGGGCAAACTCACCCTCTCCAAATGCTTGGGTGGGTCCACTCTCCTGGACTGAGGCTTCTTGACTTCAGACCCCAGCCTCCATGGTTTTGCCTCTGAAGTTATCTTTCCACAAATGTGTCCCTTCTCTGTTCCTCTAAGTCCTGACTGGCAGTGGTTCTCTTTTTACGGAACCTGCAATAATATTGGCTTTCTATGCAGTAGCCTCGGATCATGCCCACAGACATAAGGTGTTTCCACAAATCTTTCCTGGATAACTCCATGTCCAATCCTGGCTTTCTCTGAAATAGCTGACTGGTTCCACATTTGGCCAAATCCTCTCATAGGGCACCATTCTCTGGGGTCTCCCTTCACAGAAGCCCAGAATTTTCCAGAACATCAATTTCTAGTTTCTTTGTACCCGAGAGTTCAGTTTTCAGCTTATTTCTCTCCTGTCACACTTCACTATAAGCTACGAGGAGAAACCAGGCTGCACTTACCACATTTAACTTGGAACTTTCTTCTGCTAAATATCCAAGTTCATGGCTTTTAACATCTGCCTTCCAGCCAAAGCCACCAGTCAATTTTGCCAGATTATCTACCATTTTAAAACAAGGCTCACCTTCCTTCCAGTCTATAATAACATGTGCCTCATTTCTGTCTAGGTCTTTATCAGAAGTATCTTTAGAGTCCACATTTCTATGAACATTCTCTTCAAAGCATTCTAGGTCTTCGTTATCAAGCTCTTCACAACTCCTCCAAAATCTTCCCCTTATCCATTTAAAAAACCATTCCAACATGTTCAGTATTTGCAAACCACAGCAGCATCCCATTCCTGGTACCAAAATCTGTTCTAGTTTGCCAGCTTCCAGAATGCAATTTGCCAGAAATGGAATGGCTTTTAAAAAGGGGAATTTAGTAAGCTGCTAGTTTACGGTTCTAAGACCAAGATGTCCCAATTAAAACAAGTCTAAGAAATGTCTACTAGGGAAAGATACCTTGGTTCAAGAAGGCCGATGATATTCAGCATTTGTCTCTCAGCTGGAAGGGCATATGGTGAACATGGCAACATTTGCTGGCTTTCTCCCCAGGTCTCTTGTTTCATGAAGCTCCTTGGGAGGCGTTTTCCTTCTTCATCTCCAAATGTTGCTGACTGGTGGACCCTCTGCTTTGTGGTTCTGTAGCATTCTGAAGCTTTCTCCAAAATGCTTCCTCTTTTAAAGGATTCCAGTAAACTAATCAAGGTGCACCTGTAATGAAGGCACATCTCCACCTAATCAAGTTTAATATCCACACTTGATTGTGTCACATCTCCATGGAGATAATCTAATTAAAGTTTAGAAAATACAGTACTGAATAAGGATTAGAAGAAATGGCTGCCTTTACAAAATGGGGTTAGGATAACACATGGCTTTTCTTGGGTACATAAATCCTTTCAAACTAGCACAACCTAGTACTTGAATTACTGGGTCATCTGGTAATTATATACTTAACTTTCTGAGGAACTACCAAACTATATACTACAGTGACTGAACCATTTTACATTTCCACCAGCAGTAAATGTTCTTATTTCTCCCTGCTCACTCCAACACTTGTTATTTTCTGTGTTGTTTATTTTTTAAATAGCAACCATTCAGCTGGACATCAAATGGTATCTCACTGTGGTTTTGATTTACATTTCCCTGATAGCTAATGATGTTGAGAATCTTTTCATGTGCTTTGTAACTGACCATTTGTATGTCTTCCCGAGGAGATGTCTGTTAAGGTCTTTTGCCAATTTTTAAATTGAGTTATCTTTTTGTTAAGTTGAAGGATTTATTTATGTATCTTGGATATAAATGCTTACTAAATATGTGGTTTCAAAATATTTTATCCCATAGTGTAAGTTGTTATTTTACATTCACAATGAAGACCTTTGAGGAACAAAAGTTTTTGTTTGTTTTTTTGATCAGATCTCTTTTATATATTTTTCCTTTTGTTGGTTTGCTTAAGGTGTAAAGTGTAAGAAACTATTGCCTAAAAGAAGTTCCTGAAGTTGCTTTCCTGCATTTTCTTCTGAGGCTATTAAAATTTTGAATAACAGTGGTGGCAGTGGGCATTCTTGACTTTCCCTGATCTCAGAGGGAAAGCTTTCAGTCTCTTGCCATTAAGAAGGATGTTAACTGAGGGCTTTTCATAAATGTCATTAATTATGTTGAGGAAGTTTCCTTCTGTTCCTACTGCTCCAACTGTTTGTATCAAGAAAGTGTGCTGTGTTTTGTCAAATGCCTTTTCCGCATCAATTGAAATGGTCATGTGTTTTTTTTTTTAATTTATTCTGATAATGTGGTGTATTACATTAATTTTTTATGTTGAAGTAACCTTGCATGCCAAGGATAAATCTCACCTGATTATGGCATATAATTCTTTTAAAATATAGGTTTAGTTTGTTAGTATTTTGTTGCAGATTTCTGCCTCTATCTTTATAAGAGGTATTGGTCTGTAGTTTTATTTGCTTGTGGCATCTTTATCCAGTGTGGATGAGGGTGACATTGGCTTTGTAGAATGACTTGGGGCATGTTCTATCCTACTCATCAATTTTTGAAGTATTGAACAAAATTGGTTTAAATTCTTCTTGGCAAGGTTGGTAAAATTCACCTGTGAAGCCATATGCCATGGGATTTTCTTTGGAGGCTCTTGATTACTGATTCAATTTCTTTATTAGCTATTGGCTTGTCAAGATTGTTTATTTCTTCCTGAGTTAGTGCAGATAGTTTGTGTGTTTCTAGTAATTTTTCTATGTCATCTGTAATTTTTTTATGTCATTTTGTTTGCTAAAGCTGCTGAAATGCAATGTACCAGAAATGGGCTAGCTTTTAACAATGAGAATTTATTAACTTAGAAACTTACAGCTCTGAAACTATTCGAATGTCCTAATCAAGGCAGCAACAGGTGATGCTTCCTCCCCAAAGACCAACTATTGGCAATCTGGGACTCCTTTTTCATGTGGCAAAGCACATGGCTGGTGTCTGCTTATCTTTTCTCCTGGATTTTGCTGCTTTTATCTTCTGCTTTGTTATCTGTGGCTTCCTTTCTTAGCTTTTGTTAATGTCCTTTTCTCACAGCTTCTTGTAAGGGACTCCAATAAGAGCATTAAGACCTACCTGGGCTACATCTCAACTGAAATAACCTAATTAAGATGTCCCATCTACAATAGGTCTACATCCACAAGAATGGGTTAGCTTTAAGAACATGATCTTCAGGGGGTTCCGGGAAGATGTCCAACTAGAATAACTCTCAAGCTATATATTAGCCCTGCTCTATGGAAAAGTTAGAGAAAGGACAGGAGGGTGACTGAGGCAGAAATTCAGGAGTGCAGCTGACCTGGGAGAACCACATGCAGCAGCTGACGTGGGAGAACTACATGTGGCAGCCCTGGTTGTAGAGGCTGGAGAGCTGAGAGGCAGAAAGCTGGAGGCTGGCATAGAGGCATGGAACAGTGGAGCCCGCTGGAGTGCATGGATGGGTACATGGGACTAGGAAGCAAACCAGACTGTGTTCCTTGGGTGCACTACCCTCACCAGTGCAGCCCCATGACCACTCACTCATACCACAACTCATGCACCTGAAGTTCCTCACCAGCTCCCAATCCCTGCCTTCCAGGCTCCCCCACCCCATCAGCCTCCAGTGCATATACCTGCTCCACACCCCTATCCCAAGCAATGCCCAACTCCACTCTCTTACACCCCTCCCAAGTACTACCTTCCCCTCCCTGTTCCCTGCAGACTGTTACCAGCACATAAAAGTCACAAGCGCTAACCTCCATCCCTAGGCTACCCCCACCCGTAGTACTGCATAGCCTCACCCCACCCTCCCTGAGCTCAACGCATCCATTTACAGCACTCCCAGGCCCATGCCTGTGCACAGGCCCCCGATCACATCATTCAGCTCTGGGAACTGCATGCTACAGCAGTCCTAGAGCAGCACATGCACACAGCCCTCAGCCTCACTTCCCTGCTCTGAGAAAGTGCCGACCTGCATAGCTGAGTCACATTTGCCCCCAATCCATGAAGGTGTAATGCGAACCTGCTGCCACAGCTCTACACATGTTCACAAAGGGCCCCATGCCTTAGACCAGTGCACACCAGAGTTACATCCCCTAGACCAGTGCACCCGCACAGCTACATCCTACCAGGCTTCTGGGCACCCACATTCACAATCACCAGCATAAT
This sequence comes from Tamandua tetradactyla, assembly GCF_023851605.1. Classification (NCBI taxonomy): domain Eukaryota; kingdom Metazoa; phylum Chordata; class Mammalia; order Pilosa; family Myrmecophagidae; genus Tamandua; species Tamandua tetradactyla. The sequence continues at coordinate 57,353,070 of NC_135335.1, forward strand.
ATCCCCAACCTTCACCCATACCTGCCCTGAAACACATCACTGTACTGAGTGCCCCACCCCATGCCCTGCTCACTGCTGTATAGCCATCCTATAAACACCAGACCTTAGATGACTGAAAGAAATCAACTCCCAAGGTAAATCAATCAAGATATCTACATGTGACAAAGACAGTAGAAGATCACTAAGTATATCACAATGCAGACAGATGTAGCCCTGCCTAATGACCAAATTATAATACCCGAGGAGACACAGATATTGGAACAACTAATCAAGATGTTCATACAACTCTACTTAATAAAATAAGCAGGATAGCAAATGACATAAAGGAGATCAAGAAGACAGTAGAAGAGCACAAAAAGGAATTTGAAAGAATAAATCAAAATATAGTAGAAATCACAGAGATTAAAGACTCTGTTGACCAAATAAAAAACATGCTAGAGGCACACAACACCAGATTGGAAGAGACGGAAGAAAGAATAAGTGATATAGAGGGCAGGACAATTGACTTTGAAGACTCAAAACAGCAAATGGCAAAAAAAGATGTAAAAAATTGAATGGGAACTCAGGGAAATGATAGACAAAACAAAGCACACAAATATAAGAATCATTGGTGTCCCAGCAGGAGAAGAGAGGAGTAAAGGGCTAAGAAGAGTTGTTGAGGATATAACGGGGGAAAACATCCCAACCCTCATAAAGTACATAAATGTACAAGTCACAGAAGACCAAAGGACTCCAAACAGAATAAATCCAAATACGCCTTCCCCAACACACATACTAATCAGTTGAAGAGAAGCAGAAAATCCTGAAAGTGGCAAGAGAAAAGCAATCTACTACATACAAGAGAAATCAAATAAGACTGAGTTCACACTACTCAACTAGCACACTGGAGGCAAGAAGACATAGTATGATATATTCAAGATCCTGAAACAGAAGACTTCCAGCCAAGAATCCTGTACCCAGCAAAACTGTCCTTTAAAATGAGGGAGGGATTAAAGCTTTCCCTGACAAAGAAGTCCTGAAAGAATTTGTCAGCAAGAGATGAGCCATACAAAAAACACACTAAAAGGAGTTCTGCCAGCTGAAAAAAAAATACAGGAGAAGGAGGGCTGGAGGAGGGCACAGAATTGAAGAGTACCACTGAGGGTAATTTAAAGAATACAAAGAGAAAGAGGGAAAAGAATATATAATCTGACAAATAAAATAAGAAATATAAGATGGTGGAATCAAGAAATGCCTTCTCAGTAATAACTTTGAATATTAACAGGCTAAATTTACCAATTAAAAGATACAGATTGACAGAATGGATTAAGAAACATAATCCAGCTATATGCTGCTTACAAGAGACTCATCTTAGACACAAGGATACAAATAGATTGAAAATGAAAGGATGGGAAAAGATCTTATGCTAATATCATTTTAATACCAAAACAGGGTAAAGATGCTACAAAAAAGGAAAACTACAGGCCAATCTCCCTAATGAACATAGGTGCAAAAATTCTCAATAAAATATTAACAAATCCAGTCCAACACAAATTAAAAGAATCATACACCATGACCAACTGAGGTTTATACCAGGAATGCAAGGGTGGTTCAACACAAGAATATCAATTAATGTAACACAGCACATAAACAAATCAAAAGGGAAAAATCAAATGATCATCTCGATTGATGCTGAAAAAGCGTTTGACAAAATCTAGCATCCTTTTCTGATAAAAACACTCCAAAAGATAGAAATTAAAGATAATTACCTCAATATGATAAAAGGAATATATGAAAAACCAATAGACAGCATCGTACTCAATGGAGAGAGACTGAAATTCTTCCCCCTAAGATCAGGTACAAGACAAAGATGCCTACTGTCACCACTATTATTCAACATAGTACTAAAAGTTCTAGCTAGAGCAACCAGGCAGAACAAAGAAATAAAAAGCATCCAAATTGGAAAGGAAGCAGTAAAACTCTCATTATTTGAAGATGATATGACACCATACTTGGAAGATCCTGAGAAATCTGCAGCAAAGTTACTTGAGTGAATAAACAAATTCAGCAAGGTGGCAGGATATAAAATTACTGTGCAAAAATCAGTAATACTTCTATACACAAGCAATGAGCTAGTGGAGAGTCAGTTAAGGAAAAACTTCCATTCAAAATAACAATCTAAAGAATCAAATACTTAGGAATTAGCTTAACTCAGGACATAAAGGACTTGTACACAGGAAACTACATAACATTGCTAAAAGAAATCAAAGGAGATCTCAGTAAGTGGAAAGACATTCCCTGCTCATGGATAGGAAGGCTAAATATAGTTAAGATGTCAATTCTCCCCAAAATGATCTACAGATTCAACACAGTACCAATCAAAATTCCAACACCCTACTTTGAAGATTGGGAATAGCTAACTATCAAATTCATCTGGAAGGGAAAGAGACCCCAAATAGCTAAAAGTATTCTAAAAAGAAGACCATAGTGGGAGGATTAATGCTTCCTGGCTTTAAAACCTATTATAAAGCCACAGTGGTCAAAACAGCATGGTACTAGCATGAAGACAAAAGCATCAACCAATGGAATTGTTTAATTGAGAGTGCAGAAATAAACCACCAAATCTCTGGTGAATTGATTTTTGACAAGGCCCCCAAATCCTCTGAGCTGTGACAAAATAGTCTTTTAAATAATTGGGCATGGAAGAACTGGATATCAATAACCAAGAGAATGAAAGAGGACCCCTATCTTACACCCTACGCAAAAATTAACTCAAAGTGGATCAAACACCTAAATATAAGAACTAGCACCATAAAGCTTCTGGAGGAAAATCTTCAAGACCTAGTAATAGGAGGTAGCTTCCTAAACTTTATCCCCAAAGCACAAGCAACAAAAGAAAAAGCAGATACATGGGAACTCCTCAAAATAAAATGCTTCTGCACCTCGAAAGACTTTTGTCAAAAAGGTGAAGAGGCAGTCAACTCAATTGGAGAAAATATTTAGAAGCCACATATCAGACAAAGGTTTGATTTCCTGTATATACAAAAAAATATATATATATATATACAAGTCAACAATAAAAGAACAGACACTCTAATTATAAAATGGGTTAAAGATATGAATAGGCATTTTCCTGAAGAGGAAATATATATGGCTCAAAAGCACATGAAGAGATGCTCATTTTCACTGGCTATAAGGGAAATGCAGATCAAAACTACAATGAGATACCACCTCATACCTATAAGAATGGCTGCTATTAAACAAACAGGAAACTATAAATGTTGGAGGGGATGTGGAGAAACTGAGACACTTATGCCCTGCTGGTGGGAATGTACTATGGTGCAGCCACTGTGGAAGACGGTTTGGTGGTTCCTTAAGAAACTAAATATCGAGCTGCCCTATGACCGAGCAATAGCACTACTTGGCATATACCCTGAAGAGCTGAAAGCAACAACACAAACAGGCATTTGCACACTGATGTTCATAGTAACATTATTCACAATTGCCAAAGGATGGAAACAAACCAAATGCCCATCAACAGACGAGTGGATCAACAAAATGTGCAATATACATACAATGGAATATTATGCAGCAGTAAGATAAAATGATGTCCTGAAGCACATGACAAGATGGATATGCCTTGAGAACATAATGCTGAGTGAAATTAGCCATACACAAAAGGATAGATACTGTATTTTTCCACCTTTATAGCTGGCATGAAAGTATAATCAGAGTCTTATAGAATACAGGGGATTTAGAGATACATAAAAGCTAGAGATGGGTGAACCATTAGCTAATGAGGTTGAATTCCAATGTAAGAGAATAGATAGGAGTGAAGGTGATTCTCTAGTGGGCCTAGAAGTAATATCGCCATATTGTAGATGAACAAGATGGAAAGGGGTTGTATAGACCTACGTGTCCCACTGACTCACACTAGAAATATGAAGGAGTTCTCGTAAGAATTACTTCAAAGATACGATCCTTGCATAAAGAGTGTTTAAGTCTAGGGTACAGGGGGAAAACTGCTACTGCATGCTATGAGTTATGTTCAAAAGGAAACCATCAGCACTACCACAGCAACAGTAGAGGTAAATAATGGGGTTAGGGACAAGAATTAAGAGGAGGTTTAGATCTCCTGTTTGGTGAGGGTGTGTTTATTGGTTTTCTGTCTCTTGGGAACAATGAAATTATCAAAAATTGAGAATGTTGATGGAATGTGGACTTTGGGCCCTCTACATGATGCCTGATGACAGAGAAGTAGAGTGACAAACGATAGTGTATACTTATGAATGAAGGCTGTGCTGCTACAAAAAGGAACAATGTTGTGAGGTATGCAACTATGTGAATGAACATGTGGGATATTTGGTGAAACAAAATAAGCCAGAAACCAAAAATCAAATATAGTATAATCACGTTCAGAAAATGCTTACAAGAAATCAGGGCCCTGCATTGTAAACTCTTAGAGCAGACACATTAAATTCAGAGTGGTGATTAATATTTCTGAATTTTTTTAACACTTTTTTTATTAATTAATGGAAGAAAAAAAAAAGAAATTAACCCAACATTTAGAAATCATACCATTCTACATATGCAATCAGTAATTCTTAACATTATCACACAGATGCATGATCATCGTTTCTTAGTACATTTGCATCGGTTTAGAAGAACTAGCGACACACCAGACAAAGATATAGAATGTTAATATAGAGAAAAGAAATAAAAGTAATAATAATAGTAAAAAAAAAAGAAACAAACAAACAAACAAAAACAAACAAACAAAACCTATAGCTCAGATGCAGCTTCATTCAGTGTTTTAACATGATTACTTTACAATTAGGTATTATTGTGCTGTCCTTTTTTGAGTTTTTGTATCTAGTCCTGTTGCACAGTCTGTATCTCTTCATCTCCAATTACCCATTATCTTACCCTGTTTCTACCTCCTGCTGGACTCTGTTACCAATGACATATTCTAAGTTTATTCTCGAATGTCCGTTCACATCAGTGGGACCATACAGTATGGAAAGGTTATTTGATCTAGAACTGAAATTTTCTGTAGTGCATAATCTAATTCAACCCATCTGTATAGATCATTTGAACAACTGAAACACAGAGTGCACAGAATGAGAAAGAGGTCCTTTAATCCTGTATAAACTATTTTAATGCCTGGAAACATCCTACAATATAATAACCATATAATCCAAAAGTATTGGCAAAGTCCCCTGAGGGGGGGAGAAAGACTATGGAATTTTTCAATCTTACCATCAGGGAATCCCCTTATACTGGGTCAAACTTTAGGGACACCCAAATCAATAAGCCATGCCCTTGATCATGAGGCTTACTCATGAAGCTTAGACTACCTACAGGCATGCCTAAGAATTATTAGGCATGGAAGACCTCTGTTGTTGCTCAGTTGTGGGCTCAGTCTTTCTAAGCCCAACTCTGCAAGTGAAATCATTGTCCTACCCTCTACCTGGGACATGACATCCAGGGGTGAAAGTCTCCCTGGCTACGTGGGAGAGGACTCCCAGGGATGAATCCAGACCTGGCATTGTGGGATCAACAATTATATCCTGACTAAATGGGAGAAAATAAGTGTAATTAATAAAGTATCGGTGGCAGAGAGAGTTCAAATAGAGTTGAGAGGCTACTCTGGAGGTTACTCTTACACAAGCTTCAGGTAGACCTTGCTACCTATCATAACCTGCCAACCCCCAACCAGGACCATTCCAGCTAATCCTAAAGAATACCTAGGGCAATTTATAATATTCCACAAGGGTTTCAAGCACTAGAATAACTTTCCAGAAACCTACAACCTCCAGATGGGTCCCTGGTCCAGATAAGTCCTGAAACTGAACCTAGCCTCTCCAGAACATCAGATAGTTCCACCTCCCTACCCCATATCCTGACAGACCCTTTCAGTATCAAACATTTATAATTACCATAGTCCAAACAATCCCAAAGAGAGGTATGGAAAGATCAAAGGTGATGGTGGAATTATACATAGAAGATAGGACTTAAGAAATGAATATGAGTGCTGAATCATCAAATAGATATCTCTTTTAGTCCCCAATATTTTAGAGCAGCTAGAAGTAAAAATCTAAAGTTGTGAAATTGTAACCCATGTCAAAGTCTGAAATATGTTCTACAACTAACTGTGGTGCTGTGCTTAGAATTTATAGCTTTTGTGCACATATTGTTCGCCAAAAAAGAAGGAAAAAAAAGTTGATTGTGAAGATAAAAAAAATATTTAAGACCTCTAGCCTCCTATATTCTGGAGCAACTAGAAGGAAAAACCTGAGAGGATGGTATAGTAGCCCATGAGAAACTCTGGGATATTCTTCTGCCCAAACTCACATTTTTTTTTATCGTGAAGTTTAACATATATACAAAAAAGCAATAAATTTCAAAGCACACCGCAACTATTAATTATAAAACAGATTTCAGAGTTTGTTATAAGTTACATTTCACAATTTTTGGTTTTTCCTTCTGGCTACTCCAAGACACTGGAGACTAAAATAATCAATATAATGATTCAGTAGTCATACTTATTTGTTAAATCCTATCTTTTCTTTTATAACTCCACCTTCTCCTTTGATTTTTTTAAAATTATTTATTTACCAATATGTATTATATACTCATATACCATGTGTGTTAGTTAGATTCAGTTGTCAACTTGGCCAGTTGAGCATACCTAGTTCTGTTGCTGCGGACACAAACCAATGGTACGTGAATCTCATCTGTTGCTAATTACATCTGCAGTTGGCTAGGAGGCGTGTCTGCTGCAATGAGTGACGTTTGACTTAATTGGCTGGTGCTTAAATGAGAGAACGCAATGTAGCACAGCCTAGCAGCTTGGCATTCCTCATCTCAGCACTTGCAGCTCAGCCCAGGCCCTTGGAGATGGAGAAAGAAATTACCCCGGGGAAAGTTGTTGGAACCCAGGGGCCTGGAGAGAAGACCAGCAGAGACCATCCTGTGCCTTCCATGTAAGAAAGAACCTCAGTGGAAAGTTAGCGGCCTTTCCTCTGAAGAACCAACAAAATAAATCCCCATTTATTAAAAGCCAATCCATCTCTGGTGTGTTGCATTCCGGCAGCCAGCAAACTAGAACACCATGTAATCATTCAAAGTGTACAATCAACGTTTCACAATATCATCTTATAATTGTGCACTTATCATCACAATTGACTTTTTTCCTTTTTGTGAAAAATAAACAAATACAAAAAAAGCAATAAATTTCAAAGCACATTGCAACAGTTAGTTATAGAAAAGATTTCAGAGTTTGTTATGAGTTACAATTCCATAATTTTGGATTTTTACTTCTAGGTGCTCTAAGATATTGGAGACTATAAAAAATATCAATATAATGATTCAGCACTCATACTCATTTGTTAAACCCTACTTTCTCTGCATAACTCCACCATCACTTTTGATCATTCTTTCATTCTTTAGTGGTATTAGGGCTGTGCCCATTCTAAATTTTTTCATAGTGGAAGGGGCTGCTAATAATATGTGACAAGGGGATGGAACTAGAGAGGCTAACCCCTCTGCATTTTAGAACTTACCTAGTCCAGGGACCAATCTGGACATTGTAGGTTTCTAGAAAGTTACCCTAGTACATGTAACCTTTGTAGAATCTTATATAATGCCCTATTGTTCTTTATTATTATCAGCAATGATTTTTGCTGGTGTTTGGAAAGTTATGGTAGGTAGTGATGTCTAATGAAGTGTGCATAAGAGTAACCTCCAGAGTAGCTCTCAACTCTATTTGAACTCTCTCAGCCTATGATACCTTATTTGTTACACTTATTTCCCCCATTTTGGTCAGAATGGCATTATTGGTGCCGTGGTGCCAGAACCAGATTCATCCTTTGGAGTCATTTTCCATGATGCTAGGGAGACTTTCACTCCTGTTCGTCAGGTCTCACACACGGAGAAGGGTAATAGTTTCACTTGCAGAGTTGGGCTTAAAGAGAGTGAGGCCACATCTGAGTAACAAAAGAGGTCCTCTAGAAGTAACTCTTAGGCCTACTTATAGGTAAGCTAAGTTCCTCTGCTATATACATAAGCTTCACAAGAGCGAGTCTCAAAATAAAGGGTTTAGCCTATAGATTTGAGTGTCCCTAATGTTTGACAAAGTATTTCAGGTTTTACCTGTGGTAAAGTTTAATAGCTCCATATTTTTTTCTCATCCCTTAAGGAACTTTGACAATACTTTTTGATTATCTGCTTTAGGTACTCTGGGAAGTATCCAGACATTACATTAAGCTATACAGGATTAAAGGACCTTATAATCTGGGCTCGCAGTGTTTGGATTATTTAAATGATCTATCCAGACAGGTTGAGTTATATTGTGTGCTACAGAAAATTTGGGTTCTGGGAAAAATGAACCTTTCCTCATAATTTGCAACGTAAAGGGTGAAAAGAAGAAGATACACTCAGGTGGACCCCGGGGGCTCTCTAGCATAAAATTGCTAGTCAGAGACCTATACCTCAGAATATTCACAACATCCATAGGTGCACTGTTTAATGGCCTTTACTTCTGACTATATCAGTTAACATATTACCCTTTATTATTAGAATGTAGGACAAGGAGAACCTTGGTGGCAAAGAGGAGGGAGGAAGTCATTTTCCTAGCTGGATGAGTTTGCTTTACCTGGCTTGGGCTTGATGACATATTAAATTTAACTGAGTTGCTGAGGAACAACTCTTGAGCTATGATGATTCTGCTAGTCATTTACTAAACTTCTGTCAGACTGAGCAGAGGAGATCATTATACTATCTCCATTTACATATAGATCATGTTTTCTGGTTGTCTCATTAATTTACTTCTGTAAGAGCTAAAAATTGCCTTGGAGATCATCCAAAGTATCTCCATCTTCTAAGCATTAGTCCGAGAAGGTTCAATATCTGTACAAGTTTAACAGCTGGTTAATATCAAGACTAGAATACTGTATCTTGATCCACAACACTGGGTTCTTTGCACTCCAGCATCCTTCAGTCAATCACTTCATTAATTCATTTGCAATGCACATGCCAACAGCTGTCCTGGAGACTGGAGGTACATTAATCAGTATGACAGTTGAAGTCCCTGCCTTCAATCTACATTGCATTTTGTCTTAGAAGCTATACTTTTCTTGACTTAATGTTTTAAAAGACCAATAATATATTGGTATAGCTTCCACGTCCTATAAAGGGTTTCCATTTATTGATTTTCAAATTTGTTATCCAACTGATCTTCTATCCATAATAAACTAAATAAAACTAGATATTTGCAGTCTACAAAATGGTATGTGCTTAACATTTTCTATAATCATTTCCTCTTACAAGATAGACCCTTTATGATATATCTATCAATCATTAAATTAAGTGAAAACTGTTTCATTGAAGCCAATTTGAAATTCCACAAATTAAATTTAATGATAGATTTTCTATTTCAGAGCCATTCAAATCTTTTACTTGCCATCCTTCTACTGCTCTGTTTTTTGAGGACATAGAAAACATTTAACAGAATTGTCCATTAATTTTCCTTGTTTATTTAATAAAATTCTTCATGTTTTTTCATGGTTTAATTATTCATGGTTTAATATAAACATTTTTTTCATGACATACTAGGCTTTGATTACTTCTCATGTATATGCTACAAAGGAGCCTATATCTGAATTTGAACTGTTGTGACATTCAATATCCAATATTCAAAACATAAAAATGCATTGGTTGACTCATTAAGACTTTGATTCTACCACTTTCCAGTTTAGCTAATGAAAGAGTTTTGCTAATAAAGTAGTGCATATATTCAAAGAAGAAAAGGAGCAAGAAATTCCTGTGACAATTTAATTAACTCTTAGGGATATTTTTCAGGTTCTCTCCCCAAAACGATTCCTTCCCTTGTCTCTACAGCTCAATGGCTTCTTAGACTTTATGCCCAAAACAATAGCAACAAAAGAAAAAACAGGTGAATGAGAACTCAGCAAAATTAAAAACATTTGTTCCTCAAAGGACTTTATCATGAAGATAAAATGACAACCTCCACAATGAGAAAAAATATATAGAAACCACATTTACATTGAAAGTTTAATTGTGAATGCAATTAATGGCACTAAAAATATTTATCTGAATATGATTCTATGGGAAATGTATATAATGTAACAGAATAAAAATTTTACAAAAGCTCCATGGAGCTACACTACATAAACATTTAACCCTAAGTTAAACCATGGACTTTAATTAATGATACAATTTTAAAAATCAGCTATTATAAAGTATAACAAACATTCACACCAATGCAAGGTGTCAGTGGTGGAATTGTATATGTGAACTCTATTTTATGCACGATTGTTCTGTAAACCCACAACTTTTCTAGTGAAAATATATAAATAAATAAATGAAATGAAATGACAAAGCACTTCCAAAATCTCCCATTCTGCACATTCTTTTAATAATGTGACACTTTCCAGGAGAGGTGAGTAGAGCTTATGAGTGCTCCAAACAATAAAGCATGCTAAACCATAATCTCCACCTTTCCCTCCCTCATTTATTCATTCTCTCTCTCTCTCTCTCCTTCCCCCCACCCTGCTTTCTTGCTCTCTCTCCTCCCATCCTCTCTCTTCATGCTTCTCTCTCTCACCCCCAATTTTTCTCCTCCCTGTGTCTTACAACACTTGCCCTTGGAACACAGACACAGGCTATGTGGAAGTAAGAACTATCCTGCACAAAGAGACCACATGGAGAAGTCTATCTTCAATGATGTATGTGGAAGCCCATGACCACATGGAGAAGTCCACCTTCAGTGCAACAGCTGCCCTCAGCTGAAAGCCAGCTTCAACCAGCAAACACATGAGTGGTTGAATCTCTAGGTGACTTCGACCTTTGGGTCTTCCATAGGAGGAGCCAAATATTGTGGAGCAAAGAACAGCTGTCTCTGCTGTGCCCTGTTTGAAATCCAGAGGAAAATAAACGTTTGCTTTATGCCACTAAGTTTTGGGGTATTTGCTTTGCAACCTTTGTAAACATTTATAGTTTACCTAATGCTTATTATTTCAGCCCTCAGGGCTCAGGACAAGAATATAATTTATTTCTATTCTCCCAATGTTTTCTTCTCAACAGAAAATAATTCAAGTAATTCCATGCCTGTCCTTCTCTACTTACCTTTATCTTTGGCAGATTTTGTGAATATATATTTGATATTCAACTGTATATAAACAAATATTAGGCATTTCCCATACCCAGGGTTCCTCAGAATAATCTTTAGTTAGGATTTATTATATCTATTCAGTGAACATGAAGTTGAAAGAGGGTGTTTTCTCATACATTCTCGTGTTCTTCCCAAATCTGAGGTTTATTTGGCCTCTGGATTCCAAAGTTAGCTAGCAAGAGCTTAACATTGACTATCCATCACCATCCAGACAAAAAACACTGTCTTCAAAATAAGTAAATTCCAAAGGTCAAGTCTAAGTAATTTCTATTATCAGTCAGAATTAGAAGCTATGTGAAAAGTTAGCTCTATTTTGAACATAAATATTCTTTCTTAATTTATTTGAAAGTAGGCTTTTATATAAATTCTAGCCATGTAAAGGCACATTGCAGGCTGTTCTTTGGCTAGTTTGGTTTCTATGAATAAATTAATATTATTGGAGCTATTTAGCATTTTTGTCATTATGTCCCTTTTCCTGAAGTCAATATTACTGATGCAATCATCTAAATGATTTTTTACATTACAAGCTATAATGACTGTGGTTTCTTGTCAGCTACGGTTTATTGTTTTGTCTTTCTTTTTTAATGTTTCCTTTTATTGTGAAACATAGCATATATATATAAAAGCAATAAATTTCCAAGTACATTTTAACAAGTAATTATAGGACAGATTTTAAAGTTTGGTATGGATTACAGTTCCACAATTTTTCATTTTCTTTTCTAGCTGCTCCAAGACACTAGAGACCAACAGAAATAGCAATACAATGATAAATCCTATCTTCTCTGTTATACTTCTTCTCTTTAAATAACATATATACACAAAAGCAATAAATTTCAAAGTACATCACAACAATTAGCTATAGAAGATTTCAGAATTTGGTATGGGCTACAATTTCATAATTTTAACTTTTTATTTCTAGCTGCTCTAAGATACCGGAGGCTAAAAGAGATACCAATGTGCTGGTTTGAAAGGATTATATACCCTAGCCATGTTTAATCCTAATCAATCTTGTGGAAGTAACCATTTCTCTTAATCCTTATTCAATAATGCAGGTTGGAAACTTGATTAGGTTATCTCCATAGATATGTAACTCCACCCATTCCAGGTGGGTCTTGATTACTTTGTTGGAATCCTTGATAAATGGAAACATTCTTAGAGAACGCTTCAGAATGACGGGAGAACTGCAGAGTCCACCAGCCAGTGACCTTTGGAGTTGAAGAAGGAGAAAGTCCCTGGGGAGCTTCATGATGCAAGGGGCCTGTAGAGAAAACTATCAGAGGCCACCATGTTCACCATGTGCCCTTCCAGTTCAGAGAGAAACCCTGAACTTCATCAGCCTTTCCTGAGTGACAGTACCTCTTGTTGGTGCCTTAATTTGGACATTTTATAGACTTGCTTTAATTGGGACATTTTCTCGGCCTTAGAACTGTAAACTAGCAATTTATTAAATTCTCCTTTTTAAAAGCCATTCCATTTTTGGTATGTTCCATTCCAGCACCTAGCAAACTAGAACAATCAGTATAATATTTCAGTAGTCATATTCATTTGTTAACCCGACCTTCTCTGTACAATTCCATTATCGACTTTGAGCTTTCTCCCACTCTTTAGCGGTATTTGGGCTATGCCCATTCTAACTTTTTCATGTTGGAAGGGGCTGTCGAAACATGGTGTTCTAGTTTGCTAGCTGCCAGAATGCAATATACCAGAAACGGAATGTTTTTTTAAAGGAGAATTTAATAAGTTGCTAGTTTATAGTTCTAAGGCTGAGAAAATGTCCCAATTAAAGCAAGTCTATAGAAATGTCCAATCTAAGGCATCCAGGGAAAGATATCTTGGTTCAAGAAGGCTCATGAGGTTCAAGGTTGCTCTCTCACGTGAGAAGGCACATGGCGAACACAGTCAGGGCTTCTCTCTCAGCTGGAAGAGCACATGGCGAACACTGCGTCATCTGCTAGCTTTTTCTCCTGGCTTCTGGTTTCATGAAGCTCCCCAGGAGGCATTTTCCTTCTTCATCTCCAAAGGTCATTGGCTTGTAGACTCTGCCTCTTGTGGCTATGCTGTTCTGCTCTGCTCTCTCTGAATCTCTTTCATTCTCCAAATTTTTTCCTCTTTTATTGAACTCCAAAAACTTATCAAGACCCCCAAATGGGTGGAGAAATGTCATCACCTAATCCAGCTTAACAACCACTCTTGATTAAATCACATCTCCAGGGAGATGATCTGATTACAGTTTCAAGCATTCACTATTGAATAGGGATATTCTGCCTTTATGAAATGGGATTTAGATTAAAACATGGCTTTTCTAGGGCCCATATATTCTTTCACACCAGCACATATGGGATAGGGGGATGGAACTAGCTTATGTTTTTATTTGGTCCAGGGAACCATGTGGAGTGTGAAGGTTTTGGAGTGTTACCCTAGTGCATGGAAACTTTGTAGAATCTTACTCAAAGCCCTAGGTATTCTTTAGGACTGGCAAGAATGGTTTTGGTTTGGATTTGGCAAGTTATAATAAGTAGCAATTTCTAACTGGAGCATCCATAAGAATGACCTCCAGTGCAGCCTATCAACTCTATTTGAACTCTCTCAGCCACTGATACTTTATTTGTTACACTTCTCTTACCCTTTTTGGTCAGGATGGCAGTGTTGATGCCATGATGTCAGGGCCAGTCTCAGCCTCAGGGGCTGTCTCACACTCTGCCAGGGAAGCTTTCATCCCTGGATGTCATGTCCCACAAAGCAGGGAAGGCAATGGTTTCACTAGCAGGGTTCGGCTTAGAGAGAGAAAGGCCACATCTGAGCAACATAAACTATAATGACTGTTTTTTTTTCAGTTGCTATTTATGGTTTTATATCTTTTTTGTAACTTTCTACTATTATTTTTCATTAGAATCAAATTTCTCTCTAATTCATTGACTTTTATCATGTATATTTGATTTTTTACTTGAGCTGTCAAATATGCATTTCCATGGACAGAAACATGAGACATAGACCTTTTAAGAGAAGACTTTAGGGGGTGAATTTTAGAGCAGTGCCAAAATTATGGTTTTTATATATTCTGCTAAGATCAATTTAGTTTCACCATATCCAGTTGACTAGAAACAGTAATATAACATAAGACCTAGTTGGACATGAGAGGTGTTTAATCAGGTTGAAGAGAGTGGAGTGTGACTCAAGATGCCCTCAGTATTAGTTTTGACCTGTAACTCCCCAATTCATGTAATGAGAGTTTTGCCTAATGCCTACTAGTGTTATTCCTATTGGCAATAATTTTCTTGCCTTCAAGGTGAGGGAAAGCATGCATTCTTCTTGAGTAAACCCACCAGTGCGACCTACTACATTGTTATGTAGTTCTACTCTCCTTGACAAATGAGCTAAAGTTTTCTCCAAACTTTTATATATTTTCATATCAGTTTTTTGCTCCCATCTTTTTATTACTTAAACAAAACTCTGGAGACTTAAAATATCATGACTATATGCCATCGCATAATAGTGACACTGCCTACTGCTAGTTACATCATTAACAATTCAGTTCTGTGTATCTGCTATATGCTGAGTTTCAGTGGTTGTAGAAAAATATTGACCTGAATACTGTATATATTTCAACTTATGTGGTGTTGGGAGGTTTTATAATATAACTTCAATGCATCAGATCATCCTTTTTTTGTGTTTTGCATGGGCAGGCACCGAGAATTGAACCTGAGCCTCTGGCATGGCAGGTGAGAGATCATTCATTTTTAAGAGTTAGGAAGAGATGATTCTCCTATCATTAATTAATTTATTATTCATTAAGATAGAATATTTATTCAGTTATTTATCTATTTACTTTTAATATGACTTTCATGGAAGACTTGTTGTGTGTCATAGACCATATTAGATTTGATGGATATGAAAACTGAAGTAAAATATTTCTTTTCATAGAGAACAGAGTCTAAAAGAGGAAAATATGAATATTAAGTAAAGAGAATAAAAACTTACAACTGAAAATGACTGTCATCTTCTTTTTTCAGTTGGTTATTTTAGTTTTCTAAATTTTGCAGTAATCCTGGTCCACCATCTAACATGGTGGGCATCTGCAATGGGCATTGGATAATGGTCATCATAGAAGTTTGGAGGAAAAATTAAGTTATGGCTGGGGATAAAAGTGGACAATTTAAGGGAATTATTTAAAAATTCATGTTACAGTATCAATTTTAAAGTTTAAAAAATCTTTTAAATACATAAAACATACTGCCTAATTTTAAGAATTTTATGTTTTACTTCAAAGAATTCTATTTCACAGTCTTGGACAATAGTTCCGTTGAAGCAATTATTTCAAGGTCAGGAGGAGCTACATTTAAGTGACACTATAACTTTTTAGAACTGTGATGAGCAACCATGGTTGAACTTGGAATGCACAAGGGAAGACTTCTTCTGCTTGAGTCAAAGGAAAGCATATGGTGTGAAGTATGCTCAAGATATGAAGAACGACCTTCTACATGCCCCCGGTGGAAGATTTCTGCCCCTCCTTTGAAGAAAGTGATCCTTTTATACTGCTTTTGTCGTTCTTATCAAGCATGTCCCCTTGCATTCTCACAGAAGCACAGAATGAATTATGAGCTCCTAGAGAGTAGATTCTTTGGCCCTCTCTGGCTCCTGAACGGCCCCCACGACAAATGCTTTGTCTGTGGTGGATCCTCCAGAATGTTTCCTTAAATCTGAAAAGATCAGCAGCAGGATCCTTAAGAAGGCTGTTTATCCCCTTCTCCACCCTCAGCAGGTTAATAACAGCTCATGATCAGCTCCCTTGAATTTGAGAGAGAAAATTCTTCCAAAACATGGAAAAATAAAGTGCTGTTATTTCTGTCTGTCAAAATACACAGTTGTGCACTACAGATCTCTCTCTGCTTTGTTGACAAAATACACTAGGCATAACCTAGCAGCTTTTATTGATAGCCTCTCTTTATTTCAGCCCTCCTGGCTCGTTCCAATAACCCCACACCAGCATCAAGCCAGCAGCGCTCCATGAATCTGTGCACGACCTGAGGAGACAGGTATGGTGATACGTCTCCTCCATCCAGCAGAAAGATCTGCTTGTCTGAAGGCAGAGGGTGTAAGAATGAAAACAGAGCTGAGTGTGGATCAAGACAAAAGCGTAACCTGTGTTTTATTCCCTCCGCTTGGCTGACTTGGAGGGGAACTTGGGAACCTGAATTATACTGGTAGGAGAGCACTTGCTTCTCGGATCCTCACACACAGAGACTGTCATAACACATGTTAGAAAAATGCACCCTCAGGAAACTCCATTCCAGAACATTTGTGGAGGGTTGAAAGGGCATTTGGATCAACATTAGTAGACAAGATTCTGACCCTGAATGCCAAGCAGCTCCGTAGCCTGGAAAGCTGTGCAGCCACTCCTACTTCAGTTTCCTTGAGGGTACAGTGTGAAGGCTGTAACTAGATGAGCTCCACTGACAATTTGAGCTTTGATGCTTTATTCCTTCCAAACATTAGGGACAAACACAGGTTGCTTTGAGACATACAAGACAGCCAAGGGATTCATTACATTGTAAAAGATGTACCTCTGTCTAGGAAGGAAGTGAAAATGAGATTTCTGCAGCTGCAGCCAGCTGTTCCTCTGAGGGAGGGGCTTCTACATGACTGTAACTTATCATATTACTTTGAGGAAACACAAGGCATATATTGCCTAAAGATTTCTATTTTTCTCCACAGAGTTTACTGAAGTCAAAGTCCATGTATTTTACTCTTACAAGTGACAAGTGAAGGGCTGCTCCCCAAAGCAGAAAAATCTGAGGCACCAAGTGGTTATTAGGAGGCAGTTGCTTGAATGCAATTTTTTGCCATCATTTTTACATTTTATGAGGAGAAAGATTCTTACTTCATATCAATCACAATTGAAATCCAGGAGAAAAACCACAAGGTGACAGAAATCAGGGAAGGAATACCAAGATATGTTCATTGTGTGGTCGGTTCCTTTAAAGCATAGAAATGTTTTCTAGTGATCTTGTCAAAGATATCATTTTTCTGAAGACTACAAAAAGTTTTTAAACTTCTCACTGAAATTAAGTTTTCTACAAGGATACAAATTTCTAAAACTTATCAGGGATAAAATAAAGGTACTATTAGATGTTAGATGTAGCTAATATTTGCAATATATTTTGTGGACAATTATAGCCTCAGAAAAGGGATACCCAAAGAAGCTGTGAC
The DNA here is from genome assembly GCF_023851605.1 of Tamandua tetradactyla. Lineage (NCBI taxonomy): Eukaryota > Metazoa > Chordata > Mammalia > Pilosa > Myrmecophagidae > Tamandua > Tamandua tetradactyla. Next base: position 57,370,450 of record NC_135335.1, read on the forward strand.
CTTCAGTGAAATGATCACAGCCACTATCAAACCATGGTCTAGCAGGCAGTAAATCGTACAAGTAAATATTCAAAATTCATTCTTCTCTCATGCTATGGTGGTCTCCTGATACAGTCCATTGAGCAAGAGCTCCTGGAAGCCTGTAGACAAGAGGTCTAAGTGATGCAGTCCATACAGGCCAGGGCGAGAAGGCATAGCACAGTGAAGAAAGGAGAACATTTCCTCATTATGGGGAAACTCAAAGCTACCCATCTTCCCCTAAATCCTGCTGTGCTGGTTTGAAGGGATGTATGTACCCTAGAAAAGCCATGTTTTAATCCTAATCCCATTTTGTAAAGGCAGCCATTTCTTCTAATTCCTATTCAGTACTGTATGTTTGAAATTGTAATTAGATCATCTCCCTGGAGATGTGACTCTGTCAAGAGTGGGCATAAAGCTGAATTAGGTAGAGACATGTCTCCACCCATTTGGGTGGGTCTTGACTAGTTTATTGGAATCCTATGAAAGAAGAAACATTTTGGAGAAAGTAACTGATTCAGAGAGAGGAGAGCAGAACAGAACAACATAGCCACGAGAAGCAGAGTCCATCAGCCTTTGGAGATGAAGAAGGAAAATGCCTCCCAGAAACTTCATGAAACAGAAAGCCAGGAGAAGAAGCTAGCAGATGACACTGTGTTTGCCATGTGACCTTCCAGATAAGAGAGAAACACTGACCATGTTCACAATGTGCCTTTCCAGATGAGAGAGAAACTCTGTGTTTGCCATGTGCCCTTCCACTTGAGATAGAAACGCTGAACTTCATAGGCCTTCTTGAATCAAGGTATCTTTCCCTGGATGACTTTGATTGGACATTTCTATAGACTTGTTTTAATTGGGACATTTTATCAGCCTTAAACCTGCAAACTAGTAACTCATTAAATTCCCCATTTTAAAAGCCATTCTGTTTCTGGTATATTGCATTCTGGCAGCTAGCAAACTAGAACACCTGCCCTCTGCCTGTTTATACTTTGATGGGTAGCACGCACCCCCATTATTCTTTCCGAAATATAGAAGATCCCTTTCAGTGGTCACTGAAACCATTTTTGATCAGTCCCCCTGGATCAAACTAAGATTAAGCAAGGACTGTAGGGACACAATCAGAATCCAGGTCATTTTCCCTGCTTTCAACTCTAGCAGTTTTTAGCTAGGCTCTGTCCTCTCAGTCCCTTGTACTGCTGGCCCTTCTACTTCCCTTCCTGTGTTCCCCAGAGAACTATAGATACTCAACCCCTTTGCTATGTATTCTGTTATCTGAGCATTTCTCTGGCATCCCATTTACTGCTTGAAGTGAATTTTTAATGAAAATGTTCCTACCAAACAAATTCTTCAGAATACTCAGTCCTTTGTAACTGTCAATGAGTGCAAATTTGCAGAAGAAATAATGACTAACATTTATCTAGAGCCAGATCCCTTTTTAATTATCTCACTTAATCCTCATTTACAACCTTATGTGATAGGCACAATTATTAACCCCAAATTATAAGATGAGAACCTGAATTTAATTGATTAATTCCTCACATTGTAATGACCCAAATTGGCTCAGCCAACAAGGGGAAATGATGGTCAGGTGTGATTTGACCTAATCAAGACTGCCAGCTGCCAGGTCCATGAAATACTGCCTTGTCACTGGATAGTAGAGGAGTGGAACATACTGAGGAAAAGCTAGAACACTGAAAGGAACAGGAATCAGAATTCAAACAGGTCAAGAATAACACCTGTGAAGTAAGCCTTCTGGGTTCTAATCCTGGAGCCCTCAGTTATTGACTGTTGGACTTCAGGCAAGTTATTTAGCCTTTTGGCTCATCAGTTTCCTTGTTTGACAATGAGGATCATAATGGAACCTACCTCAGTAAATTGGTGTGAGGATTAAATTGGCTTAAGTGAGTTACTATGGATAAACAATTTACAGTTTGACACACAGTAATTCCCAAACAATAGCTTACTTACCAAGCAATTATATAACATTTGCTTTCTCCATTGACTAAATGCCATAGGAGAGATGCAGTTTAAGGCTGTGACTAAAGTTTCTCCAACTTTCACATTTTAGGGGTCTGTAATATTTCTTCCGGAGAGGTGAGAACAGAAAATGAAGGCCTTCGGTGGCTCATAACAATTCAGAATGTGCCTTTTTAATGACATAAATAACCTTTAATTCTTTAGAAAACCCTCTCCTCCTCACACGTTGTCTCATTTCACATTCTAGCATACTAAGATAAAAAAAAGTATTCCCATTTAAAATGAGGAAACTTGGTGTTTGAGAGCATGAGAAACTTCAAATATTAGATAAAGAACAAGACGGTAGGAAATTCTGGTATATTAGTTTCCTATTTGCTGCTGCATCAAATTACCACAGCTTAATTACTCTTAAATGACACAAATTTATTACCTCACAGTTTTGGAGATCAGAAACATAAAGTGAATCTCATGGAGCTGAAATCACGTGTCAGTAGAGCTGCATTCCTTTCTGGAGGCTCTAGGGGAGAATCTGGTTCCTTGCCTTTTTAACATCCCCTACAGACCTCCCACGTTCCTTTGCTCATAGTCCCCTTTCTCTATCCTTCAAGCCAGCAATAACTGGCCAAGTCTTTCTCATATGGCATTACTTTGACCCACTTTTCTGCTTCCCTCTTCCACTTTCAAGGACCCTGTGATTATGTTGGACCAACTTGGATAGTTCAGAATAATATTTCTACCTTAAAGTCCGCTGATTAGCAAACATTCCCCATCTGTAGCCTTAATTCCCATGAATTCAACCTTAATTCAACTTTAATTTTCACCAATTTTCAGAGATTAAGATTTGAACATCTTCATGGAGCTATTATCCTTTCATTTTTGGATTCTAAATAATTCAAACTATTAAATTTCAACATTACTAGATCAACATTACTAGATTGTGAAAATATTTTAAATTTACTTTGAAAAATTACAGTACCTTGTTTAAGGTGATGAATTATTATGTTACTTCTATTTTATTTGTTCTCATTAAATCAAATGACTGATTAGGTAACTCTAAAGAAAATGACTCTCATATGCCTCTTTGAAGTCAGGAATAGAAAATGACCAACAGAACAAATATCATCAAATATTTGTGATCTGCCATCCTGCCTGTGGTCTGAGAAAAGCTGTTACTGAGTGTATAACAATATCTCAGCCTTCAAGCAGTCATATCATTTCTTTTTTACAACTAAATAACAATGGATTACAGGACAGAGAAGTGGGTCCACCTCTAGATCAAATATTGAAAACTGGTGGCTCATTGACTATTTCTGCCCTGCAGATATGTAGAGAGGTTCTCTTTGGCCTGGAGTGATATATTTTCTTTTATAAATTTCAAATTGTTTGTTAATACCTAAAAATCAGTAATCCAAGATTCACTTGGAATAAAAGTCATGTAATATTTCTTTGGTATTACTTGTCTATTTTCCTGAAAACTGACAATCTACAGCAGCTGAAGAGCAGCTACCTCTGTAGATGGTGAAATGTACCTCAGCCTTGGTTCTGCCTTTTCTTATACCCAACTCTTTTAACCACCAGGTCTAGACTTTTAGGGCTGTGCTCCTTATTCTGGGGTAAAACCCTGGAACATTAAAAGGAAAATTAAGTGGGCTCCACCCACATCTCCCTGAAGAGGTGAGGAATGGTATAGAGGAGGTAGGACTTCAGAGTATCAACCTGGAAGGTCTACTGAGGCACCTGGTCTGAGCACCACATCCATGCCAACTGCCCTCCAATACAGGGAAGTGGTGCTCAGCCCTGGAAAGGTAGATGTGGAAAATGGTGATATATTAAGTTAGAGACATGTCCAACAAAATGAGACAGTCCTCACCTCCATGAAATCAGTATCAAAGAGTCAGGCCAAGTTTAGGTGCCATCACAGAAAACATGTACTGCAACTGAACTCAAAGATCTCAGGACAAGAGGAGACACTAGTTAACAAAAGGCCAGTCCACTGCAGCATGTGGGTGACAGTTCAAAGGGTGATGGTGGGGATGCTCCTCCTTTGGCTTTGAAAGAGGTGGGGAAGCAGAACCATGTGAAGCTGAGAGTTTGGAGCTTGTTCAGGGGAAAGGTTGAAGATCTGCAGAGAAGACGTGAGCCATGTGAAGAATGTGTCAGGAAGAGAGAAGGGCTGCAAGGCCTGGTATTTGTTAATTTTTAGTGTTAAAAATAATAATTTATAAATCTTATTGAGCACCTATGCATCATACCTTGTGCTCTGAGCTTTACTAGCATTAGCTCATTTATTTCTACCAATGATATTACGTATGATGCAGGTGGTAATTTCATCCCCATTTTGTAGATAAGGAATCTAAGACATATGGAAGTAAAGTAAATTTGCCAAAATTACAGAGCTAGTAAAAAACACACACAAAAATACAAAGTACTCATCTTTTAACCATTCTGCTCCATTCCCCTTCTTGACAACACTCTTTGTTATTAAACCTCCAGGCAGCTTCAAAGTGAAATGGCAACTCTTATCACCTCCCATCTTTTACTTAATACATTTTCTGTCATATACAGGTTCACCATGCTTTATTTTGCTCCTTTGCCATAATTAAACAAATCCATGGATTAAGCAGTTCCCAAGGGCTTCCAAGGGATTTGCAGAAGCCCAGACTAAATCAAGCTGTGGGAAAATGTGCATAAGAGTCAACCCTCCAATGAGATTCTTTCATTTCCAGACATATTCATGGTGCTTGTAAATGATAATTTGAGGGAGGAATGGACTAAAATGGGAAGAAGAAAACTTTGAGGATTGATGTGACACCCTGTGATCTCTTGAAATGATTGAAGCCTACAAATAAGGGATTGATTCAGATGCTGCATACAGTGGGTCTGTTTGGAGACATCAACTGATCTTCAGAACAGCCATCCTGTGACCAGTCTTGCAAAGGAAGGGGTAGCAAGGTAGAGGCCCCTTTTCCCTCTCAGCCTCTGTCCAGTACAAGCCTGCAGCTGGGAACTCTGGCATCTCAGAGACCTTGCTGGAAGTCCTCTGTGATCTGTGTCTGGAGCAGTAAGAGGCCTCTCCAGAGACTTTATAGGTACAGTTCATAATCCAGTAGAAATTTGCCTAGAGAGGACAAAGGGGCAAACTTCTTTGTTCTAGGAGACACATGACCACCTTCTAAAAACTTCTAGGATATTCTCAGCACCATTCAGAATTCTAGATGAGTTTCACTTTTAAAATGAGAAAGATTAAGAAAAGATGACCCTCTTAGTATTAGTGAAGGTGCTTACAAAACAGGATGGAGATATTAATTGGGATTAATATTAATCACCTCTTTCCAAAGATCAATTTAGCAATCAAGTAAAATCTCAAATATGTGCATAATTTTGACCTAGAAACTTCATTTATAGGACATATCTTAAGATATACCCATGAAGATAGTCATCACAGCCTTGTTTGTACAATACTTGTTAACCACCATACCTCCCAACAACAGGGATTCCATATTTCTGACAACCATAAAGCTGCTTACATGATAAAAAAGTAATAACAGATGAGTGCATGAAATATATTCATGGATGATGTTAAGAAAGGAAAAATAGGCTAAACAGTACTCAACCCCATTACTTATAAAAATGTACGTATTTATATATGCCTAATAATACAAATTTAAAATGTTAGCAATCATCTCTAGACACAGGTTTATATTATACAGCAGACACTGCTTTATGTGCATATATTGCCCACTTTTTACTTCTTCCTAAGGGAATCTTGATTTTGTTTTTAATTATAATGTTCTGGCTAAAGAGCTCCATCCCCCAGCCTCTCTTGCACCTGAAGTTTAACAAAATGAGATGCTGCAGAAGGCTGCCCACTTTTTTAGGAAAGTTTTGCTGCAGGAACCCTCTTTCTTCTTTATCTCCTATGACCCTCCAGACCTCTCTCTCTTCCTGCCTGGAATAAAGATGATACTTAGAGCTTCAGAAAGGTAAAAGCCACTTGTTAAGAAGAGTAGAGATGAAATATTGAAGGCAGCTTGGCGAGCAGCTGCACTAGTCCTGGAATGCCAACTTCCAAACTTTTAACATGAAAAATAAAATTCCTTGTGACTTTAAGCCACCCTTTCTTGGGTTTCAGTGGACAACCTAATAATACGAACTGATACATTTTTTTTTCCTACCTTAAAATATAGGCAAGCAAAAACTCAATTTGAAAATTCATTCATAAATGTGTTTTGGTAATAAGGTACTCTAAAACTACAGAAGCAACAAAAGAGAATATTCCGGGATAGTACCCAGTTCATTAATGAGGGACGTACTATAGTGTCTGGTTACCAGTTTTTAACAGACAAACCTTAGATTTAATCTGCCTACCAGCTTAGGTTTGCTAAAGATGCTGGAATGCAATATACTAGAAATGGGTTGGCTTTTACAATGGGGATTTATTAGTTTCCAAATTTGTAATTCAAAGTCCATGAAACTAGTCTGAATAATGCATCAACAGGATGATACCTTCTCTGAAGAAAGGCTGCTGGCATCCAGGGTTCTTCTGTCAGATAGCAAGGCACTTGGCTGGTGTCTCCTCATCCTCTGCTCCCAGTTCTCATTGTTTTCAGCTTCTGGCTCCAGTGGCCTCCTTTCTGAGCTTCTGGGGGACCTCTCATGGTATCTCTGGGGCTTTTCTCTCTGTGAGCTCTATCTCCAGCTGTTTCTCTCTCTCAACTCCCTGGGCTTTCTCTGTCTTTTATCTTCCCATAAAGGACTCCAATAAAGGATTATGACTCACCTTAAATTAGGTGGGTCACATATCGATTGAAACAACCTAATCAAAATGTCTCACCCACAACTGGTCTGCACCCACAGGAATGGATTAAAAGAATATTGCTTTTTCTGGGGTATGCAACAGCTTCAAACTACCACGTTCCTCTTTCAGTCCACTTCAGTTTGATATCTTAGCTTCTTTCATTTGTCTACACCCTTGAATGAGTCCAATTTATTTGTTAAATTAAAATATGTAATACATACAATACAAGCATGGGTGTAATTTATTCTCGTTCTGAAAGCCCTTTCTAAGTGAAATCGAGTTTGATCTTACTTTCTACTCGTTTTTGTTCTTTTGCTGGACATTTCCATCTGCTCTGGTTCTATTCTTTTTTTATGTGTTCATTACAATCAGGGTTCAAATACAGAAATGTAAAGGCCTCCAATGTACTCTCAGAAAAAAATGAATTTTGAAGTTTTAAAATATTCCACTTATATAAAGGATCTTTTGGTTAAGTTTATTTTAACTTTGAAGCCTTCTACTTTTCTTTGGCCATGTGGTGGACTGGAAATAAACACAGGCATTTTTGTCAGCTTATGAATTATGATATATGCTATTTCTAGGCATGGTATTTGTCAACATTTAGGAAGAAACAGCATAACTTGTCTGAGGAGTTTGACTACATTTCCTGGGAAAGCAGAACTATTTCAGCAAATTCTACATAATTACCACTAAAAAAACATGGAAAGCGTTTTTTTTCCTTAGACTAAAACAAAAATCTATCTGTACCTTCAACTTAATGTCTGGTTACATGCGCTTTTAAACCTTGGTATCTTTAGCATTCATTCTCTCTGCTGAACAGAAAACATTTGAAATTAAATGGAAAGCCTCACTGATCTTCTTTCAGGCTAAAATCAGCTCATTTCTTCATTGATATGACTTCCATCTTCAGAAATTACGGCTTACCAAATCCAAGACTGAACAAGTCTTTAAGAAACAAAAGCATTTTGCCTTCATGTTGATGTCTTCTCAGCCCCTCCAACATTCCTTTCATTCCCCCTCATCCACCTCCTTGCAATCCCTTACAAGTCATCACAATAAATCTTCCATCAGAGGAAATATCATGGTCTGCCACCTTGAGAAGGCAAAGATTTATGGTCTCCACCCAGCTGCATTTCACTGTAAGTGGGACAATTCATCATGTGAAACTGCCAATTGCATTCCCTTTAGATGAACCATGGAGCCCTCCACATTGCTTACGGGTTGGAGCTGTGTTCTAATAAATTGGAGACTGAGGTCTTGCTTTTTCACTTCATCTTCTGCAGTTGCAAAACCAATTGCTGAGGTCTTGGATGGTGCAGGGGTAGGCTCCCCAGAGCTCCAGTTCTTTCAAAATATAAGCCAAATGCAAGTAGTGTGTTCCTGGAAGCATTCTGGGGGAAATAATTAGGTTAGTGGTCCTTAAATGTGGCTCACTGGTGACATACAGTGATGTATACATATGTATAGGGGATACATATGTATAGGGGATGCTTTCCATGTCTCTGCAAGACTCCTAGGAAATTGATTGAGATATTTTAAACAGATATATCAGAAATAAGTTTTCCTTAAGAATGTAATTCAACAAAGTAGTCTATGATTTTAACATACAAAGCAATCATTTTAGCATGATTGATATTTCTTAGAATTTAATAATCTAACTCTAGGTATTATTACTTTTCACGTTCTTCAATCTTGTCTATTTCATTATATTTAACTTTTCTTATTTTTGTTATATTTACTAGAGTAAAACTGACATGTTTACATGTACAATTGTAAGAGTTTTAGCACAGGCATAGCTTTGTGTAACCATTACCACAGTCAAGGATACAGAACAGCTTTGTCAATGCTCAAACTCCCTTGAGCTGCTCCTTTGTAGTCGTATCTATCCCTACCCAAATTACCCTGAGTATCACTGATCTGTGCTCTGTTCCTATAGTTTTTCCTTTTCCAAAATGTCATATAAGTAGAATCACATATTATGTAACATGCTAAAATGAGATTCATCTGAGTCATTGCATATGCCAATAGTTTATTTTTATTGATCAGTAGTATTCCATTGTTGGATGAACCAGTTTGTTTATCCATTCACCCAGGACATTTGAATTATTTTCGAATAGGGAATTATAAATGGAGTTGTAATAAACATCTGGATACAACTTTTCATGTGAACATAAAGTTTCATTACTCTATGAGTACTGTCAAAGGACCATATGAAAAATGTATACTTAATTTGTACAAAAAATGCTGAAGTATTTTCCAGGGTGGTTGTAACATTTTGCTTTTCCATATAACAAGAGTTGGTCAAGGGATAGAAAAGTATATGCTGATTTCTAATCCACAGCTCTTCAATCTCCAAAATTTACTTTCTACTGTTTTCATATTTATTTATTTGTTCATTTTTTTGCATGGGCAGACAACAAGAATTGAACCCAGGTCTCCAGTATGACAGGCAAGAATTCTGCCACTGAGCCACCTTGGCACCGCCTTATTTTCATATTTATTTTAATCCAATATTTTAATATAACTCTACTAAATGAAAACCATGAAATGATTGTCTTAGCACTTGTTGCTATTTTAATATATTTCCACCTGTGGGTGTGAATCTCTTTTTCTCTTCTAAAGCTGTTCCTTAGCATCAGTTCTACAACTTAGGGTTTGTTTGTTTTTTATTTCCCCTGCATGGGCAGGCACCAGGAATTGAGCCCGGGTCTCTGGCATGGCAGGCAAAAACTTTGCCTGCTGAGCCACCATGGCCCACCCCAACTCAGGTAATTTTAATAAGACACAACTGGAGGCTGTGAAGGCTCCACAGCTGCCAGGGAATGAAAGTATGGTTGGATATATTAGCTTTTGTATGGGTTGGTAATTAACATTTCTGAAACCTCAAATCATGCTTTCATTCTTTAAAGTTTTTCTCCTTGAAGGTACTTAAAACATCTTATCTTCTTAGAGAACGCTAAAAATTTATATCTTTCATTTCTCATCAATGCATAATTTCTCTGAACACAAAAGTGATTTTCACAGGGGCTTGACATTATAGGTACTGGAATTCTTTATAGACTCTGTGACCTTGGACAGCATTTCTATCTATTCAAGATAATAACATCTTTTTTATTGTAAAGTAATTTGATCGTTATTGGCAGACATTTGGAAAAAATATATTGTGTAAGTTCAAGGTCTTCACAGGAATAAGGGCCATTTTTAGCATCATTTATCCGTTATGATGAAGCAGACAAGACATACTGAATAAAAATAGTCTTTAAAACTGCTAGTTTCCTGAGAAAAAAAATCTAAGTGCTTAAATTCTTAAAAAGAAAAGTATCTTTATATAGAATTACTGAAACATTGTCAGTGTGTTGGTAATGGTTAGGATAAGCTAACTGATAAAATAAACAAGTTCCAAATTTCATAATTGTTCAAACACTATTGAAGTTTGCTGCACATATGAATCATTCTGGGTCAGTGAAAAGAGGAACCAACTATTGACAACATGGACAAATCTCCAAGTAATTATTCTGAGTCCTTGGACAACCCAGGTTGGCAGTGCCTCTGCCTTAGCAAACATGTTGCTTCTAAGGAGTCCCTGGTTAGGTCAACCAGCAGATGAAAGACTGGGAGAGGCTCACACCAGAATTATAGTTTATTTCTGAATTGTGATTGTTTTTTTCTGAATCACCCCTTATGTTGTGCACCGTGCCCCATTCTTGCTTAACAGATTCTATTCCTTCTTTCATCTTTTGATCATCTTAAATATGCTTATTTAAATTTTTTTTCATGAGAGTTGAAATAGGCCTAAAATGGAAGTACCCACATGTTCATCAACTGGTGGGAGCTTCGGAATATCTCTCAAGGAAATATGTTCCTTGAGTGTTTGCATTCCTTCCTCACCTTTAGTGGGTGTTGTTTCAGGGATACACACTTTTGCTCCCAAATTTTATAATTGTCTTGGCATGGTCCACAATATATCATCAATTTTACACATTTTCCCCCTCAGTTTTATTAAGATACATAAATAACACAAAGTACATTATAAGGGTAAAATTTGACAAGTTCTGACAAATGAATACATTTGTGTAAATACCACAACACTCATTTCTATCACCCCTAAAACTTCCTTCTGTCTTCTTTACAGGAAATGCACTTCCCTGACCCCTAGCCCAAAGTAACCCCAAATCTGCTTTTTGTACCTATGATTTTTCCTTTTCTAAAATATCATTTAAGTGCAATCATAGAGCACATGATTTTAGTTGTGTCTGGCTTCTTTCACTTAGTATAATGTTTTGAGATTAATTACTGTCATATTCCATTGTATGTATATACTACAGTTTGTTGAACCATCTACTAGTTGATGGATATTTGGGTTATTTTCACTTTTTTGCTATTTATAAAAAAAGTTGCTATGAATATCTGCATATAAATCTTTGTATGGACATGTTATCATTTGAGTAATACCTAGAGGGGATTGGTGGTATATTAGTTTGTTAAGCTATTGGAATGCAATATACCAGAAATGAAACGGCTTTCATAAAAGGAATTTAATAAGTTACAAGCTTACAGTTTTAAGCTTATGAAAACGTTCAAGCTAAGGCATCCAGGGAAAGAGGATACCTTAATTCAAGAAAGGCTGATGAGTCTGGAACATTTCTATCAGCTGGGTAGTCAAGTGGCTGGTATCTGTAGGTCCCTTACTCTTGGGCTCCATTGCTTTTAGGCTCTGTCCCTGTGGGGGTACCTCACTTTTCTTCTCCAGGGCTGGCTTTATCTCTTGGCTTTCCTTGGTTCTCTCCAGGTTGTGGATTGCTTAACATCTCATGAGAAGGCACACAGAAATGTCTGCTGGGCTCCAAGCATCTCCAAACATCTGTGTGTCTGTTCTCCAAGTGTCACCATCTGTGTCAGCACTGCTCTCCCCAAAATGTTTCCTCTTTTAAAGGACTCCAGTAAACTAATCAAGACCTACTTAAAATGGGTGGAGTTACATTTCCATCATCTCAAAAGGTCACACCCACAATTTAAGCATGCCACATCTCCATGGAGATAATCTAATCAAAGTTTCCACTTACAATTTTGAATCAGGATTAAAAGAAACAGCTGCCCCCATAAGATAAGATCTTGATTAAAACATGGCTTTTCTGGGGCACATAATATTTTCAATCTGGTGCAGGTAGATTACATAATAAGTATCTATTTTAGCTTCACAAAGAATTGCTGAACTGTTTTCCAAATGGATTATAATATTCTGTATTATCACCAGCTATGTACAAGGGTTCTCTTTGTACTGTACTCCCACCAATACGTAATATTTTCCATGTTTTAAATTTCATCCATTGTAGTGAATAAGTAGTGGTTTTCAAAGTGGCTTTAATGAACATTTTCCTAATTATTAATTACATCAACCATTTTTTTCATGTACCTATTTGCATCAGTATCTTTCCTTTGGTAAAGTGTACCTTCAAATTTTGTACTTTGTCACTATAATGTTGATATATAAATATATTTAATTATTATGGATTCAAGTTGTATACTGGAATTGCATAACAAATACTTTTCTTCAAGTTTGTGAACTTGAAGAAATTGTCTTTTCATTTTAATGATAGTGTTTTTCAAAAACCAAAAGTCCTTAATTTCAATTAAATACAATTTATCAAATTTCAATCTTTTGTTGTGCTTTTGTTGTGTCCTATATGAGAAATAGTTTCCTAAGACCACAAAATATTTTAGGCTACATGTTTTTACTTTGAGTTTTTGCCTCTAAGTTTTTTATCCATTTCAAGTTAATTTTTTCAATAAACTTTAATGTAATGATTGATTTTTTTTCAATGAGAGTCAGTTTTGAAAATACCATCATTTCCTTAATGAAATACCTTGGCACTTTTGTGTCATATTGGACCATGAACATATGGGTTTATTTCTGGACTTAAAGCAACATACTTCTACATCCTATCCTTCCTCTTGTATGCTACTCTCATACATTATAATTCTACATTTTAAAAGCCCATAATACATTGTTTTATTTCTCTTTAAACTGTAATTTACCTTTAAGAAGATAAAAGTTTTATACATATATATATATTCAGGATGTCATACCATTTTCTTTGTTTGCATAGCTTCTAATAGGTAGTCTGCTGCCAACTTTGTTACTCTAGCAATGAGTTCCTTTTCTCTAGGTGCTAAGATTTCATCATTGTTTTTCAGAAACTTTATTATATTGTAACTTTGCATCATTTTCTTCATTTTTTTTGCTCAAAGAGCCTTCTTGACATTTCTGGATGTGTGGTTTTATAATTTTCAATGAGTTTATAAAATTTGGGGCAATTATTTCTTCAAATATTTTTCTTCCCCTAATTTTTCTTCTCTATTTTTGAGACTCTAATTACATATATGCTAAATTGTGTGATATTGCCACACAGATTACTGATGCTTTATTTAATTTTCAGTCTTTTTTCTCCTTTTGCATCATCTTGGATCCTTTCAATTGTTACATCTTTATGGTGACTGATCTTTTCATCTGAAATATATTTTCAATTTCAGATATTGTATTATTCTTCTACTAGAAGTTTCATTTCTATTTTTTATGTCTTGCTTTACTTTCTTCATCATGCTCATGTTTTTCTTTATATTCTTCAGCATTAGGATATTTATATTCACTGTTTTAATTTTCTTATCTTCTAAAATGTCATAATCTATTTTTATTCATCAATTCCTCTCCTTGCTATGAGTCATATTCTCTTGCTTCCTTACTTACTTTGTATTTTGTGAATAGATATTGGAACTTTTTAATTTATATATTGTTTAATATTGGATTTCCTTTAATTCCTGTCTAGTGTTGAAACTTGTTCCAATGAGCAATTAAGTTACTTTAGATTGACTTGACCATTTCAGGATTTGCTTTTAACGTTTCATTTGAATGGTTACAGAGCAGATCTTTGTCTGTATAGATTAGTTTTCAACATTTACTTCTACACTAGATTCTTCCATATCACATAAGGTGTGGGCTTTGCTTCCTTATGGGTTACTCTTTTCCAACCATAGCTCAGAGTTAGATTCTACATAGGCAAAGGATTCCTACCTAATGAGTAGAGTTTGTCTGGCCCTCATATCATGGATGAGGCTACCTTCCAAGTTCCTGCCATTATACAAGAAGTTCAGTTCCGGTTCCCCCAGCACAAAAGAATACCATCTTTGCAGAGATATTGTCTGATTCCATTTGTGCTCCCTCCCTTCTCCACAAAATGTCCACTACTTTAATTCTAAATTGCACAATCATCTGTTTTAATAAAATATTTGGTTTAGGGGAAAATAGGCATTTTTTATTAGAACTTTGTGGATGGTAAAGCTTTAGGTATCACAACTCTGTAAAGCTCCAATTTATTTAGAACTACTCTTTGAATATGAGAAGAGTGGACTAAAGGGAAATGGAGGTCTCAGTTTTAGGATACTCTAATCACAATACTTGCAGATGACATAAGAGTAGTGTAAATTAGCTTTCCCAGAAGAAATACTTTCTTTCCAAAACATAGCTGCTGGAATGCAATATACCAGAAATGAACGGCTTTAAAAAGTGGAATTTAATAAGCTGCTAGTTTACAGTTCTGAGGCTGAGATAATGTCCCAATTAAAGCAAGTCTATAGAAATGTCCAATCAAAGGCATCCATGGAAAGATACCTTTGTTCAAGAAGGCTGCTGAACTTCAGGATCTTTTTCTGTAGTGAGAAGGCACATGGTGAATAGGGTGAGGATTTCCCTCCATCTGAAAAGGCATTTGGCCAACATGGCGACATCTGCTAGCTTTCTCTCCTGGCTTCCTTTCATGAAATTCCCTGGGAGGCATTTTCCTTCTTCATCTTCAAAGGTTGCTGGCTGGTGGTCTCTGCTTCTCATGGCTATGTCATTCTGCTCTCTCAGAATCTCTCCAAATCTCCAAAATGCTTCCTCTTTTATAGGACTTCAGAAACTAATCAAGACCCACCCAAATGGGTGGAGACATACCTCCATCTAATCTAATTTATCAATTACTCTTGATTAAATCACATCTCCAGGGAGATGATCTAATTACAGTTTCAAATATGCAATGCTGAATAGGGATTAGAAGAAATGGCTGTCTTTACAAAATAGGATTAGGATTAGAACATGGCTTTTCTAGGGTATATATATCATTTCAAACCAGCACAACATGTCTAAATATAAAAGGGGAAATCCAATATAATGGAGCAGACAGGATAATCATATTTCCAATCTTCTGGCAACATTCTCTCTAGTGAATCCATTTAGGAGTTACACATGTTAGCTTGTTTGTGCTTTAGGTTTTCAAATTTTGGAATTATTAATGTCTAGATCTGGGTCTGATGAATTTAGGATTGAAATACATCTGAATGTTTTTTTCCTTAATTTTTCCTCTTTGTTGATTCCAACCATCTAATAATTTTCTTTCTATTAGCCACATTAAACTTGGGCAAGGTGGTTAACAGACACACTTGAGGGCACTAGAAAGATTTCAAGGGCATTTCCACTTGGGTTAGGTAACGTCTCTTGTTTCACAAGGCATGACCTTCACAAACCCTTACATTAACATACAACTTAACAATAGGGTTTATTGTTACCTAGGTCCTATTTGAATTTTACTATGCTGTTGAAACTTGTTTTCTAAAAAGGTTCCAGAAAATGAAATGACTAAACTGTGAAGTTATCAGTGGTGGGATTTTAATATATACAAGACAGTTGGCTATTTTCTAAGCATTGAGAGTTCATCCCTTCATCTGGGTTTAGCAATTTGACATTTTCTGCCTTCCCACAACAGAGGGCTCATTCTAAACAAAGCTCAAAGTCCTTGCCCAAAAGGCCTTTTGTTCTCTCAAAATACCTATCATCTTTCCTTCTTTCTCTCCCTCTATAATTACAAAACGCTTTTCACCTAGCTAGGCTGTGTTTATTGCCACCTGGCCTATGAATGGACTATGACTTCCCAAGGATGTCTTTCAGAGTTCTGATTCTTCCTGAAGGAGAAATTTGATTTGAAGGTTTAGAGAGCTACTAGCAGCCCCTCATCTATAGGCAACATCAAAGAAAAGTAGAGCTTCCTCTTTGTTAAAATAAATTTTATTTTTAAAAGAAATGGGTCCCACAAGTAAAAATTAAAAAAAAAAAAAAAAGAAAGAAAGAAATTCAAGTGACTTGCATCCAGAAAGAAGACTTGTCTTTGTTTTTGATAAAGGTGTGTAAAGCCTCCATTGCTGGGCTCTTCCTGGTCTTTCAAACTTCTTTCCTCTCCCCTTTCTCCACAGAAATAAATGCTCTGTTCCTGCAAACTCTTCTCTGTACTACCAGCCTCTCTGCAGTGTGTCATGAGCATTCTCACTTACATTCATTGTCCTTCCATTGGAGTTTCCTTTGTCTGAATAATACAACTACTTGAAACCCAACATCCACCTTTCAGAATTTGCTCAATCCCACTTTTTATTATTAGCTTATTATTTTCCTCTCTCATGGATCTCCCTCTTGTCTGATCCCCCATAGCAACTTCACAGCACAGCCTTGATGAGAAACCTCCTTTCCTGGTTTCCCCAGAGCTGTACATGGCTAACTCAGCTTTTTGGCACCATGTGACTCCTCAACCAGCTGTGGATGCCTGAGAACGCACAGCAATGAGTGGGCTTGCTGACCTGGAATTAATACATTCATTTAAGGCTTGGAGGTTTTTCTACACGTATTTTAGCTAAAGATTTGAATTTTCAGAAAGGCATCTTCTTAGGTGATTGTTCATACCAAAAGAATAGACCAGTATTTAGATTCAACTGCTGTGAAAGAGGTTTTTTTTTTTTTTCAATCAAAACAGTGGTTGGACCCTCTCTAGTGGTGAGGCATTGGGGCACAAGCCATCAAGCTGTTTGGGGCAAGTGTCCTCCATTTTGTGAAGATGAAAAGATACAGATGGATGAGAAGAGGAAGAGGAAGAGAAAGATAAAGAGAGAAATAGAAAAACGCATAATATGGGCGTTCCTTAATAAATGTTAATTACATTCTGGTGTAGGCTGTCATTTCAATGAAGTCTCGGGTTTTATAAAGGGGTTTTTAGGGTCCCTCCCTTCACATGCAATAAGAGATTGTATCATTGTGCTCAAGGACAAATCATCCCATCTTAATTTTCTATAAAACTGCACATATTTAAGCAAAACTGCTCTCCCATGAATCCAGTTCGCCCATTACATGCATATTTCATGCCTCACTCACAATGTCAGCTTCCTCTGACCCAGTTCACTTCTGAGGGAGTGGTAGGAAGTAGGTGGGTTGGAGCAGGTGTGATGGGCACATGCAGCTGAGACTCATCACTCCAGCAGAGGCCCCAGCCCCATTGCCCTTTGCCCACTGGGAACGTCAGAGGTCCCCATTCAGGACAGTGTCCATGGGTGGGAGTCTGACTTGCAGCCACACCTCAGGAAGGGCCCTATGTTGTCCCCTCCTGGTTTCCCTCCCTCAACTCCATAACTTTGGCACCTACATTTGCTTGGGGCTGCAACTATTTGGCAACCCCTGTGAGAAAGCCAGTGGCCATGCCAGGGGTGCTTCCCCATGTTCCAAAATACACAGGTGTCAGGGCCCAGAGAGCCCTGGGTTTCACATTGCTGATATGGGGACCAGCATCCCCTCAGCTCATGTCACTCATCACTACCAGAGAAAAGTTGAATTTAATTTTCCTAGCAATTCTCATGGAAAAAGTTCCTTCCAGACCCTGGCCCAGTAGACTTGCCCCTCAATGGTTCTTGCATTTAGGACTGACAGAAATGACCAGAACCATTACTATGGAGCTCTCCTTGCTTTCCATCACTCCCCTGCTGGATCCCCATCAATGGCGCCATATACATGTCAAAGATTCCCAAAAACATCTTTCCTCCTTAAAACCCTCAAAGAACATATAAACATGCACAAGAACAGTTAAATGTGAGTATTCTTTGTTGACTCTGGTCTGGCTTTTGTTCTGGTTGCACCTGATGGGAATTTTGAGGAGAACGTATCTTTTGCTCCATTCTTTCCCTTGCCTACCTGCTGACCCAGCCCACCTTGGTCTTCCTAACCCCTGAACTCTTGTAGTTTCTGCTCTGGTTCATCTCATCCTTAGCTCAAGGGTAGCAGATTAGGGTGCTCAGGCCTCAACTCCTCTCGGCATCAGAAGAGCATGCAGGGAACTCTGTCCTGTCCTGGCCACTTTGGATCCAAGGAAGACATGGGCTCTCTCTGGCCTCTTTCTGCTGAAATCTACCAGTGCTGAAGCAAGAGGACCATAGCCCAGCATTAGTTTAAAAGGCAAAAGTGAATAGGAAAAATAAATGGATAACTGGGAGAAGAAGTTCAAATTAAGTTATTTCAAAGGTTCTATTCCCACCAACCTTGCCTTCTAAAGCAAGCCTTGAGCTCCTTTCTAGGTACCAGATCAAGATATAAGGACATTCTTAAGTTGCTCTCCCTAACACACAGTGACAGAGCCCCCCACCCTCATTTTAAAGAAATCCCATTTCAGGTTCCTGTCCAAGGCCTGCCCTTAGAAGGACAAGACCAATTGTAAATCAGCTCCACCACTGTGGAGCTGGTGTCGCAACCTCCACACCGTCCTTGAAGCCTGTTGCCAAATCATGCCTGGACGTGACTCTGTCCTCAGGACAAGAATGGCTTAAATGAAGCAAGACTCCAGGTGCTTCAATCTTGGCTGGCTACAAATTTCTAGAACTTTGATTCTTTTTATGGCACCTCTTTCTTGGACTGCATCACAATAAGTGAAAACACGTACTTTTTTTTTCCTATGGGATATTCTCTTTCCATTACTCTCAAACGCCAGAATTTGGCAAAGAACACTTTGTGTGTATGTTAGTATATCATTAAAAGCCTAGCAAATGTTTTTGAGTCCTACTCTGAAGGAAACTTGCAACCTTCAGTTCCAGCTCATTTTTACTTTTTGACATTTTCTCTTTTTCCCAGTGCTCTTTTCCTCCTCGCCCGCACAAATAAAACACCACTGGGAAGTTCCAGGACCCACACTGAGCTGTCAGAATTTTGCTATATTTCTCTAACACTCCCACTGCTAATTTCCCTAAAGCTTCTGAAAATAAGAAACAGCCAGAAAATCAAGCAAAAATATCAAATGAGAAAAATTATGTCACGGTCCTAGGTATGTTTTTCTTGGCAGTGTTTCCCCCAGCACGCTTGGATAGCATGAGTGGTTTGAGGCTGATCAGTACTTTCTGAAGGGAAGTTCAGTTCAGAGGTTGGATATTAATTTTTTTATTCCTTAGGGCTTTCCATCATCATCTCTTTGCCATAAATAAACAAACAACAAACTAACAGCCACAACAAACTAGAAGTTACCTATCTTTTAAATCTCTCTTCTTTCATTGATAATCTTAAGGGTAGCGTGCCCATCAAAATTACCAACCTCAACTTACCGAATGGAGAAAATCTATCTTTTCCATATTCTTGCACAAATTAAAGTACCTTACCCTCTTTGTATAAAGAATACTTGCTAGTAATAAGAATACTTGCTTAGATAAGGGGAAACACTTTCTTCCTAAGAGCTATAATAATATTATGTGTTTTAGCAAACCCTTCCATCAAAACCTGAGGGCAGGTTATTCTCTATTCCATCCAACTGAGCAATCAAGAATTGAAATGTTTCTCTTCACATTAACTCCCTGGTAATGGATAATATGCTTCTTTATGTTTTGTTGAACTCTTAAACAGTCCTCAAAATACATTCTGACCAATGCGACTCACTATTTCTCTGAGACAGACACATCTGTTCTCATGTTCACTGGGCATGAAAGCACATTTCAACTCTCCAAATGTTGTCGAGGTTTCTTTCTTTCCTTCCTCCTTTCCTTCGTTCTTTCCTTCTTTCCTTTCTTTCTCCCTCCCTCCTTCCTTTCCTCCTTTCCTTTCTTCCTTATTGTACATCCCAGATGCCACTAAGTGTTTGACAAAATATTACTTCTTTACATTTTATTTACGTTATTCTCAGACTTGCAACAATAGCACTAATAGCAATGACTTGCGTTTGTTGAGCACGTCCTATGTGGCTGGGTATTTCTCTACAGGCTTTATATCTATAAACTCGGTAAATCAACAAACTACATTACAACATAGATGTCATTATTATCATCATTACCATGATACCCAGGGTGATGCAGTCAGGAAGGGGCAGAGCCTCCACTTGAACCCAGTCCAATCCTGCCTCTCTGCCATCATGGTTTCTGAGTCTTTAGAGAAAGAACCCCATCTATATGGTCCTCATCAATTTTGCCTTCACATTACCCAGTCCAAATCTTGTGCCTAGCAGGTGGAGAGGTAAAGTAGAGTGAAGTTAATAAAACTTGAGCTACTGGGGCATGGTCATGTGATTCTCTAAAATGAGCTAAAGTAAAGGTATTAACTGCATTAAGATCTCTTTCCATCCTGCTTCTTTCCCTCTCCAGTGTATTGGTATTCATGCTAGGTCATGCTGGTTGTGCTGGTTTGAAAGTGTTATGTATTCCAGAAAAGTGATGTCCTTTAATCTTGATTCAGTATTGTAGGGTTGAATTGTTTCCATGGAGATAGACCACTCAACTGTGGATGTAACATTTGTTTATTAGTTTACTTCCATGGAGATATGATATGCCCAGTTGTGGGTTGTGGCCTTTTGATTAGATGAAGATGTGACTCCACCCATTCAAGGTGAGTCTTTTTTTTTTTTTTTTTTTTTCTTTTTTAACATGGGCAGGTACCGGGAAACGAACCTGGGTCCTCGGGCATGGCAGGCAAGCATTCTTACCTGCTGAGCCACCGTGGCCTTCAAGGTGAGTCTTGATTCATTTACTAGAGTCCTTTAAAATGGGGGACATTTCAGAGAGAGCACAGTTGCTTCAGAGCCAATAGAGATGCAGACATTTGGAGATCCTTGTAGGACCGACAGAGAGAGCAGATGCCTAGACACAGATGTTTGGAGATGCAGAGCTGAGCAAATGTCACCATGTGCCCCCCCTGAGATGCTAAACAAGCCAGATGCCAGAGTAGTCTTCTGGAGAAACTAAGGGAAGCCCACAGACGCTTAGAGAGGAAACCACTGGCATCAGAAGCTGGAAGCAATGGAACCGAGAACAAGGACCAGCGGTTGCCTGCCACGTGCCTTCCCATGTTGCAGACATTGGTCTTTCTTCAGTCAAGACATCTTTTTTGGGATGCCTTAATTTGGACAGTTTTATGGCCTTAGAACTGTAAACTTGCAATTTAATAAATTCCTTTTTTATGAGTCATTCCATTTCTGGTATATTGCATCCTGACAGCATTTAGCAAACCAAAACTCTGGCTGTGGGAACTTGGATGTGTTCTAAGGGGAAATTGAATTGGGGATACTTTAGATTGGGTTTTGTGGCCACTTCGTGGACAGTGAAGCTATTATGGACAATCCTGCTTTACACATGGCTTTTGGGAGTACTTGATCTCCCTCTCTATTATGCCATCCATGTCTATGCAAAATGCAGAGCCACAGAGGGTTTTCCCTTTCAGGCTGACTTTTAAAGCATTTCAAGTGATATATATTTTTTCTTTTTGTATGCTGTATGGTGGGAGTCACATTTCATTCTTTTTCCATGTGAGTATCCTGTTATTGCAGCACCACTTATAGAATTTTGTTTGGTTGGTTTTTTGCTGTTTGTTTGCATATTTGTTTTTTTGGGGGGGAGGGGTTAAGTGCATGGACGAGGGATTGAAGCCAGATCTCCACCCGGCAGGCAAGAATTCTACCACTGAACTACCCTTGCACCCCCCATGTTAAGTGATTTTAAACACCAGAAATGTTGAAGGAACAGGCATTCAGACAGTGGTAGAAAAGTTGTGATCTAGCCATGTGCAGCTTTGGCTTTGTCATGTGAGCTTAGGGCTGACTTCGCACAATTGGCATTCTTAGAGGATGCAGGCAAACTTTTTTCCAGACCTGCTGGGTTCCCATGGCAATTCCATTCCTTAAGAGGCAAGCAGGCACTTTGAAAGGTTTAAAAATCAGTATACATATACTATTGTATGTAGAGTTATCTAAGGCATCTGGAGAATTTTTATATTTTCTTCTCACATAATTTAAATGGATGATAAGCTAAATATTTAGAAAAGAAATTAATATACTTAACAAAAGCTTGGGAAGAAATGTTTTAGAATGTGTGATCTTTATAATCTCAAACTATTAAAATGTGAAATAGTCCAAAGGTCTAGGTTCATTTTGAAGAGCACATTGTTAAGGATATTACTGACCCCATCAATCCCTGTCCTTGCTTCCCATAGTGCTGTATTTCTGGCCAAGTTGTGTGATAGTTCATTCCTAGCTGTCCATTTTTTCTATCTATACTGTGAATTTCCTGAGCACAAGGCATCCTACTTTTTCCTTCTTTTTGTCATCAGTGTGCCTTCTGGATCAGGGAGCCTTTGTGGACATAAACTGACTCTGTCTGCCACTCCTAAGCCAGGAGCAGGGAGCTTTCTGGCATTTATTACCATGGTTAAGTTGACGGCATCAGACCACATTGTATTTTCACTTCAAGTTGAGACTTGCCTGTGTTTCCACGTCTACTCCTCCAGACACCTTGCTGGCATAAGTTGTTTTTTAAATTTAGTCAGAGTCAAAGCCATTCAGAAGCAGAGCCAGACATAGACCTCACAATTGATGGGAGCTCGTCTCACACTGAGCACTTGTTCTGTTTTTCTATATTGTTCTTTCATTAATACAACCTCAGTCCCTCTTCCTGTCTCTAACCACAGACATATTTCTCAGGCACTGCCATTCCATCCTCAGAGAGGCCTAGAACTTCTCACAGGGGATTGAACTGTTGAAGAGCATCTCAGCCTGAGCCCCGAGCTAAGAATGTGCCTTCCCAAGTGCATCAGTGCATGTGCAATTACTTTGCCATCACTTATAATTTCCCTGGATTATTACTTACTGTGCTTCAGGGAGCCTGCCTGTTCTTTCCTTGATCCCCTCTGGTCTAGACAACCCTGCACCCTTGGCAGGTCTGTCCAGCCTGGAATCCATCCCTTCTTCCAAGTCATTAAATAACTCATTTGACACCTCCAGTCTTGTCTACCCCAGTGGATACTATCTTTGAACCTTTCTACTTGGCTGCTCAATTGGTTGGTCTTGCCTACTTCTCAATTGATTGCATCTTACTTAGTTTTTGCCTTGTGAAGGGATTAGTATGAATCCCTCAAATCTAGAAAATGTTGCATGCATAAATAAATAATCTCCTTAGCTTCCTTTATCTACTATGTCAACTTCAAAAGTTCAGTGATGCATTAATTTTCTAAAAATCAGACAAATCTCCATGTTTCTATTTCGTAAAATCTCTGATGGATAAGGATTTATTTGGTTTTCCTTACTTGCTCTTTGTCTTTGTTTCCTCCTGAAAATAGAGGTTTATCTTTTGTTCCTCCTGAAAAGTAGAGTTCAAAGCTAATCAAGTCCACTGGAGTACTCATTTTGGACCCTCTTTTTATGCTAAGCACTCCATTCCTCACTGAATTTGCAATTTCTCATACAAAACCAGTCAGTGACATCTTTGGATGCTCTTCTTCAGGCATCCAAAGGTAGAACAATTACCGGGGTAATTGTTGGTTTTTAGAGCTCATCGATAAATGAAACCATTTTGAAAGGCTTACAGTGTGTTCACCATAGTAAAGGACTATTCTTTAATGAAAAAGACTTTACCACATTCTATAGCCAATAGGCAGAATAACAATTACCAAGCCCTGTCTTCACTAACTTCCTGCCTCACCTAGTGGGGAGAAAAATAAAGATAAGCAAATTTTGTGAACATCACAGGCCTACTAAAGGACAGAGACTTAATCATAAGAATCTAAAAAACTTCCTTTCTGCCACTTTTTAGTAGCATATCAATGGGACTTCATATGTATAATAGTGGATTACAGCTGAAAGAGCTGCAAGGCTCAGATTCTATTTAAGAAGAAGCTTTTAGGGAAACGCAAAGATAAAATGGAAAATAAAACAAGGACATTATAAGAATTTAGAGCTGACACCTACATCTATGAAAACATTAAACAGAGTTCATGTCTGAATGGGATTAAAATGAAACCTCACAAAATTCTATTTAACTTATTTCCTAATATTCAATGTATCATGCTCGGCTTTGAAGAAAAATTATAAGGCATGTTAAAAGTTAGGGAGAAGTTACAGTCTGAAAAGTTAAAGCAAGCATCAGAACCAGACTCATAGGACACAGATTTTGGAATTATCAGACAGAGAATTTAAAATACCCTTATTTATATGTTACGGGCTATAATGGAAAAAGTAGAGAGCATGCAAAAATAGAAGGGTGTTGTAAGCAGAAAGACAGAATCTTCAATAAAGAATAAAAATAAAATACTAGTAATAATAATAATAATGATAAAGAACTCAGTTCATCAAAAAGATATATTTTTTGACATATATACACCCAACAACAGAGTACCAAGACATGAGACACAAATTTATAGGAACTGTAAAAAGAAGAACATAAATCCACCATTATAACTGGTGTCTTCAACACCCCCTCCTTTAGCAACAGATAGATCAGGTGGGGGAAAATAATTAAGGATATACTGTTGATACGAACAGCACTATTACCCAATTCAACCAACTGACAATTAGAGAACACACCACCCAACAATAGCAAAACACACATTTTTCTCCAGCTCATCTGCAATATTCACCAACTTAGAACACAATCTGAGCTATGAAACACACATTAACAAATTTAAAAGAATAAAAATCGCATGAGGTATGTTCTCAGACAGCAATTAAATTAACCTTGAGGAGAATGATGTCATCAAAATGGTGACATATAACATCCCTGGGAAAATTCTCCCCTTAGAAACAACTAATAAAAAAACAAATCCCATCTGCTTGGGACTCTAGAAGATAACAGAGACTAGAGAAGGACCTGACAAATGCTGAATCTAAGGGAAAAAACAACAAAACAGAAGGTAGACCATGCACCTAAAAAAAAAAAAAAACAGAAGGTAGGAGACGACCTGACTATCCAGACCTCATCATCACTTGGTCCTGCAATGGCTTAAGGGTCACGGTGTGGCAGCACTCCAGCTCAAGTACTTTCTGCTGTGGATTCAGACCACAGAGCCACTCACAGCAGTGAATTAGAATCCACACATATCTAGGCATAGGAACCCAATGCCACAGAGGCCCAAGGCAGAACCCAAGTGACTAGCAAGCACATGCATGCAAAAAAACCCCAGGAAACAAACGAGTCTCATGGAAGAGTTGTTGGCAAGAGGTGCACATACCTATCCTAGTCTTTAATTGCTGGGGCATCTAAATAAAATTAAAAAAAAAAACATAAAAAAACTAGATATCTATAAGCAAATAAATGAAGCTGGACCCATACCTAACACCATATACAAAAATTAACTCAACATGGATCAAAGACCTAAATATAAGAACCAAGGCTATAAAACACCTAAGAGAAAACATAGGGAAGCATCTTCTGGACCATTTGCTAGGGAATGTTTCTTAGATTTGACATCAAAAACATAAGCAAAAACAGAAATGGGGCCTCATCAAAATTTTTTTAAAAATATGCATCAAAGAACTTCATCAAGATAGTAAAAGAACAGCTGACAGCATGGATAAAAACACGTGATTTGGAAATCACATACCTGCTAAGGGTTTAATTTCCATTACCAGATATAAGATTTATTCATTAATCTTTAATGAAATCCTACAACTCAACAACAAAAAGACAAACAATCCAATCAAAAATTGTCAAAAGACTTGAAAAAACATCTCTCCAAAGAAAATATACAAATGGCTAAAAAGCATGAAAAGATGCTCAATATCATCAGCCATCAGGGAAATGCATATCAAAACTACAATGAGATACCACTTCACACCCACTAGAATGGCTATTATTTTAAAAAATGAAAAATAATAAGTTTTGGAGATGTGGCAACACAGAAACACTTATTGGTAGGAATGTAAAATGGTACACCCCCTAGTGAACAGTTTGGTGATTCCTCAGAGAGTGAAGTTAGAATTACCACATTTTCCAGAGATTCTACTTCTCAGTACATATTCAAAGGAATTGAAAGCAGGAATCTGCACAAATATTTGCATACTATTGTTTATAGCAGTGTTATTCACCATGTCCAAAAGATGGAAATAATCCAAATGCCCAGCAACCAATGGGTGAATAAGCAAAATGTGGTATATAAATACAATGGAATATTATGCAGCTGTGGAAATAACAAGGTTCTGATACATGTGATAACACGGATGAACCTTGAAAACATCATGTTGAGTAAATTGAGCCAGATGTCAAAGTGCAAATATTGTATGATCTCACTGATATGAAATAATTAGAATAAGCAAATTTACAGAATCAGAAATTAGAATACAGGTTATCAGGGACTGGTGAGGGCCAGGCAAAAGGGAGTTAAGGATTAATTGGTACAGAATTTTGGTTGGGGTGATAGAAAAGTTGTGGTAATTGATGATGGTGATGCTTGTCCAACATTGTGAACTTAATTTACACCACTGAATTATATATCTGAATACAGTTAAAGGGAGAAATTTTAGGTTGCATATATGTCACTAAAATAAAAATTAAAAAGTTTTTTATGCAGTCATCTTTAAAGAAAAGCTCTTAATAACATGGATAGACACTTACATTATAATTTGAGATTAAAAAAACAGGATATAAATGCTATGTAGGTGGTAGAATCTCAATTTTATAGCAGGCAATGGGATTTTCAGGTGACTTTAAAATATCCTTGTTGTATTTCTCTACATTTCACAAATTTCTCTACATAGGTTAACTACTTTCTAAAAATGCATAAACATCAAATACATTTTTTTAAAAAAAAAGTAAACTAGAAATCAGTAACAGATAGTTGGAAAACCCCAAAATATTTGAATTAAACATGGGTGAAATAAAAATAAAATTAATATTAGGATTTAATATGCTATTTAGACCTTATGTAAAGAGTATGTGAGAGAGGAAAAGCTTAAACATTCAGAAAATTTCCTCAAGAAGAAATTAATTAGCCTTTCATATTAAACACTGGAGTCCAGTTTTTTTGACAGGTTGCTGGATTCCATTTCTTAGACCCTCATTTTCCCAGAGGCAATAAAAAAATAGTGATTCTGCAGAGATGAAAATTGTTTTGGAAACAACATAAAACCAGAGTTGTTTATGCAAGAATTACATTCACCTTCCCATAAAGAAACAGGGAAGGTGTCTACAGAAACGAGGCATGTTTGAGACACATTTTTGTGGGTTAATATCTTCAGTTATATAGAAATAACATATAGAATTATAAAAAAGGTATCAATGTTCCAATCCTGGTTAGTTATCGGGTTTTCAGAGCATTTCACATGCCTCTCTAACTGCTAACTATTGCCATGAATTTATACCCAATCTTCAGACCAAACTTATCCTTTTTTTGTGTGGAGCAAAGAATTCATCCAGGACTCTTCTACCTCTGCTGACTCTAACATCAATTTGCAAAATTGGTTCACTTACAACTTTGGAGTCTAAAGAGTGAAAAATGGCCTGCACTGCTCCCATGGAGAGAGGATGAATATTTATGGAGTGAGTCCCCGAGTGATAATAATGTCCACCATCACCGCCATTTATCAGGAACATATGACACATCAAGCATTAAACTAGGCACCAAAGGTTTATTGTTCAATTTTACTATAATAAACATACTGCTTAACTGTTACTTCCATATTTAAATGATAAAGAAATTGAGACTTAGGTAGGTAGGGGGTAAGGGGGAAACTGGGATCCACCATTTACCATTCCTTGATCCCCCTGCTTGATCAAGCCCAACCAGTTTTGCAGGTCAAGCCTACTTCTTCCGTCCCTCCTATATCTGATATCCCTCTGAAGCTACATGGGAGGTGGTAAAAAACTTCTTCTGTTAAACAGAACCTTCCTTTCATGGGAGGTTCATGAGTTATCATGATACATGTGATAACACGGATGAACCTTGAAGACATCCGTGAAGATGATCAAGAAAAACACAGCAAAATCTTTGTAGCTTATCCTAATTTTCCAATCTTTGTGAAAATGTCTATCCTAATGATCTTTTCTGAAGAATTAAGGCTTAATTAGTTTCAAGTACCAGCCACAATATTGCTTGTAGGGAAAGAATGTCAAACCCCAATTGTATGCCCTGCTATAAAAAACTTTGCTAGTGATAGAGCACAGACATGTTCCTATAATAGGTGTGTTTCCTGTCTGCATGCTAACTGCTATGAATGTGGTCTGTTGGCCTTTGCATTAAGCAGAGTATTTTTCCTGCCTATGGGATTAATGGGCTTAAAGCACATTTTAATTATTCAGACTTACATTAGATGGTATATGTGATAATGATGCTTGTATTGGACTGTCACTGATGGGACTCCAGAAAGGGCAAAATTCAGTGTGGATACCCTCCTTTGGTTCTAAAAAAGATCTGCCCAGCCTGGATCCTGTTATAGATTATGTCCTCAGGAAAGGGTATAACTGGAAATGGGTTGCTTTCTCCCTTTGGTGGGGGTGGTGGTAAGACTGAACATAAGATGTAAGGAAGCCGGGAGGGAAAAGGGAGCCAGGTGGGAAGCAAAGGAAATATGTACATATGGCTCTCCTCCTTTTTCTAATTTGCTATCAAATTTGGAGCTATGTAATGATCTTCAAACCATGTTACACAATGATCTCTAATGAGATGTTCATTTTCAATATTCTCCCTAATCTCATGGATTTATTTCCTCAAATAATTTGTCTCCTCAGAAGACTCAAAGCTTTAGTCCTTCAAAGGGCAGGGACCATGACATCTCAATACCCACCTCTTAGCACAGTGGCGGGATGCTGTGTGAAAGACGTGAATATCCTGTTCTGGTTTGATTACCCTTAAGACTATCTCTAGATGGTAGAATTAGTACAAAAGGCCTTCTGAATGCAAAATCAGGGCAAGTCGGAGAAAAGGAAGGTGGACAGATGTATTAGCTTATCATGAAGCATGTTTTAAAGAGCTCATAGAGATTGAAGCTCCCAACCAGATTTCTGGGCAGGAGCTTGAAGTTCATTAGGTTTTTTCCAGATGAAGAGAACTCTGTAAAGACAGAGGCTAAGGGCAAAGCTCTCTCCATGGGAGTTTGGTGATCTGAGTTTCAACTTGGCTCTACCCTGAGTTACTTACAGTCTCAGGGCCTTCTTTCCCTTTTGTAAAATAAGGGGATTTAACCACTTCATCTCAAGGTAGCTTCATGCTCAAAAATGCACTTCTAGCTAAAATGGAAATGTAGAAAGGCAGGTAAAAATATTGTCATGGCTGAAAGGGAGGAAGGTGTGTTTGTGGCTCTGGGTGATCGAGGCCCTGTAAGCTACGTGTTGCATTAGATCCACTTTCCCAGGCCTGCTCCCAGTGCCTGCCTCTTGCCCTCCTGGGGGGTTAATTCTGGAGACATGCCGTGGCCATCACATTCTTCTCTCAGGGGGAGGGAGGCCTGGGCATCAGTGGCACATGCTCGTAAAAGTGGGCACAGAAACACCTCCTACCAGCAGGAAATGGGAAGTAACTCAACAATTCTGTGGTTGAAGAGAGGGAGGCAGTAGAGGGAATGATAAATGTGGTTGGGGATTCTGGAGAGTGTTAGAATGTTGACATCTTCAACTCTGTCACTCTTGGCCCATGAAAAGAAAATTGCCGGCTCAGAGCAGTCATTGTAATGAGCAATCATTTATCCTCAAAGACTGATAAAGACCACATACATTAAGATTTAAGATCATAATTCTGCAAATTTTCTCTGTGTTCTGTGATTAAACTCATTTTTGTAAACTTAAAAGCAGTTTCCCTCTAGAGATGAACTCTTACATTGTCTGTGTATCGTACAAGGAAGACTTTGACGAAGGATTATCTTTGAACTTTATTTCTTCTGTCATTCTTTTAGTACCTACAATCAGGCACACAACACTGCCCAGAACTGCTTCTTAAAGGTGACCTTGAAGCTTTCAGTCCTGGTTCACCATGATTGCACAGGTGAGTTGACAGTTTCAAATGCTCTTGCAGTAATATGTGCCACGCAGATTAATGAGAGAAAAAGCAATTTCAAACACCATTTTCTGTTTGATAGTATAACCATAATCATATGTACTGTGAAAAATAATTAACCAAGAATGATCACAGAAAAATAACACTGTTTTAGGTATTATTTTAAGGATGATTTCCTCATATTAATATCTACAGTTGCATAATGAATTCATTCAATCATTTCTGCTATTCTCAAACCTGGGCTCAAAGAGATACGTGAAGTGGAAAATTATACCACATTTCAAAAGATCCAAAATGTATCTTAAATACATTTCAACTTTGGTTTTTTAAGAATAAAGTAGGTTCTAAGAAAAGGACTTAGATATATGAGCATTGCGTGAGACCATCTGACTTTCAGAACACATATCACTGTTAATGGCAAAGGTTCAGAAAAAAAGTTTCAAGAAAGATTACTATGTTGCAACATTTAATCTATTCTATAACTTTCTGAACTAATGGTCAAATGTAATTATTCATGGAATTCTTTACAATTTTAGTATTTCATTACTAGGGATTAAAACAAGTTTAGCCTCTGTAACATGAGTCACTAGTTTGTATTTTTCATTTCATTTTATTAATTGCATATTGAGAGGGCCTTTCAGCTTTTTGATAAACTGAAAATATGTCTATATATCTCTCTGATTTATCCATCTATGTATAGATATCTATGTATATGGTTGTGTGTATATATATATATATATATATACACATATATGGTGTATATCTATCTCTATATCTATACATATTTTTAAATGGGATCACGAGGACTGAAATGTGGGATTCACTTAATGATTTTCTCAGCCCAAGCACCTTCTAAGTGAATTTATGCTGACTGATCACCTGCCACTCAGTATCTGATTCCAGCTCTTTGTAAATGGAAGAACTGAAGGGCTTTCCTTTTCATGTATTTCCTTTTGGCCATGGAAATATTTCTAAAAGTCATTTACTGCAACCCAGAACCCACCATGTACCTGTTAGTTCTGTCCCAGTCATCCCTTGAGAGGCTTTAGGTTCTGAAGATCTCAGAGGGGCACGTTACAGGGCCTACCCAGGAAGCCATCTGCAGTCCCTGCTCTGGGGAACACACCCCTCCCGGGTCAACGTGGTTCCAAGTAGCCACCATGCCTTAGTACGTGCGGGGATGTGGGGTGGGGGCTGGGGCCCTCGAGGCCACACAAATAAAGACACCATGAAATTGTTTCCTAAATGGTAGGATTTATTTCAATGCTCACATACAATTGAATGAAACAGACTATTTACAGAAAACATAAGTACAAAAAATATAATACAATTTATACTGTACATAATCAGGAATCTCTTATTTCTGCCCCGAGAAATGGTGGCAGGTGGAGATGGGGAGGGTGATGCTGCAGGGACCATCGCTGCACTGGTAGAGGGCCTCAGGAACACTCTCTATGAACGAGTTTTTTAGAAAGAGGAAATATGTTTGGGATATAGAAATTAGCAATTCACCAAAAGCAGTGAGTGAGCACATTTTCACTTCTTTTATAATGGTTAATTTTACCCTATAAACATGTTTATTTTCCTCAGGGCTGAGACTTGGCGCAGGTGTGGTTTGATTTCTGCTGATTGGTGGTAGGTGACAATCTCTGTCCCCTGCCCACCCTTCTCTGAACTTCCACAGTCCATCAGTGCATCAGGTAATGAGCACCCTGGCTGGGCCACCACAATTAGTGTCTTAAGCCAATTTTTATAGAACAATGTATCTGTCAGTTGTCATTAAGCAACATTCAGAGTTATAGACCTGGACAGCTCTCAGGAGAGCATGTAAGTCCACCGAACTGATGGGCAGAAAAAATAAAAGTGGAGATCATTGGAAATTTCTATTGCACTTGTCTAACCACAAGGTCCCACATGACTATGATAACAAAGACACAGAGACCTAGAAAATGTGCAGCGTGCCCAATGACTCCAATTCCCAGCAGTCCATGAGCATCCCAATAGGGCAACCAAACTTCCGTTTTCACATTCAATTAAATAAGGAAAGTAATACTATCTTGTTCTACAAAAGCCCCATTATAATTAGTACAGACTGTGTTTTAAAAATATAATTGTAAGGAAGGGAGGGTCAGTAACTTTCTGCAAGTTTACCAAGTTGACTTTGGTGAATATCTAATGACAAAATGAAACAACCCCGAATAGGTTTATTTCCTATCATAAAACAGGCAAGAGCAAAGTAACACATAATGAAGCATTTAACATTTCATAGCATTTTCAGAAGTCACATCAAGTGGTTTAACACACGTTTTTCCATACACTTTGAAGAAAATTTGTTCACTTTCTCTGCAGATGATGTAGTTTCAGTGGTGAATCTAGGTGCTCACATTTAAGGTTTATGCTGTGCTTTCTCTCCAAAAGCAGAAATTTACATTAGATTTTGGTCAACAGTCACGGTGTAAGGGAAAGCCAATATTAGCAGGAAAACACCATTTTCTTTCTCAATCTAAATTAAAGGTGACATCTTCTGTTAATCTGTGGAGCAGTTTTGATAATGACTTTAAAAGGTTAGTGATGTTCTAGATGGTTCTCATTTGGCCACTCACCCCATCCTAGCCAGCTGTCACAAGACTGTGTCTGGTTTTCCTGTATCTATGGATTTGCCTATAAATGAGCAGTCACAAACGCAGCTAACTTCTGTCGGCATCACACTGCCATTCCTATTAAGAACAAACACTGCAGTGTTTGGGAAGATGCAAAATGTTAGAATGATGTCATTTTTCTGAAAGGCTCGACTGAGTTGACCTAAATTCTGAACGCACCATCAGAACTATTCTGGTGCCACATCCCCAGTGGGGGATGAAATCCACATTGAACAATGATGTGTTTCTTGGTCATTTCTAATCCTGCGTTCAAAGTGGTGAATAGAAGAGATTTTCTTTAAAGTATATCCAATAAATCATCTGTGCTAATTGTAACCAACAATACCCAAGTGAAACGATGAATCATCACCCTAATCAAGGCACTGGCAATTTTTTACATGAAATTAAATTGTTCTCACTTCCAAAGGGGGCAGTTAACACCACTCTCTTCTTAGTGACATGATAAAAAGATAGTTTGGGTTTTCCAGAATCCAGATCTCCCTTCCACCTCGTAAATATTTATCTAACAATATATTAGACAGCATTAAATAGTTTGATAAGAAACTATTGGTCTCATATTTCTGACTAAATGTGCAGAGGGGAATAAATATGCTTGCTTGAAAATACCATGGAATGATTTCCCACCTCTACTTTTCTGCTTTCAGTCTGAAAGTGTTCTTGACCAGTTAACCCCATCATGTCAATATAGTAAAACAGTTGCTTAAACTAGAATTGATACACACTCCGATCCTATGACATTTGACTGCTTTCTGTGGCAGAGTTAACATGATCTTTAGAAAACACTGTATGAGATAGCTTTCATTAGAAACTGTATGTTTGTTCCAAGCTTTTGAGTTAGGTCTTTATGGCCTTGTAAGTTACTCGACATTAGCTACATTTTCAAAAGATGGCAAATTAACCTTTGATGATTCTATAACATGTACCAAATTTATGATAATTAAAGAAAAAAGTTTTTGATATATCTGCCAACAAATAGATACAATGCATTTTAATGTAAGTCCATTAAAATGGAGTATTGACTAATACAGTCACTTAAGAAATCCCCACCAGCAGTTCAGCACTACATCTTGTTCATTATTTTTCAATTTCCAAAAGAGAAAAGAAGTAAGCATTAAAGCAGTATATTTTCTTTTGTTTTATAGTTTCAAAACAGGTAACCTGAATGCCTTGGTTCAGTATTTAGAAAGTAATGAAATATTCTTAAAACAACTATTATTAGTGAACTCAATAGGAGAAAACAGCAATTTCAAAATGGTGCCAAGCCTCCAAATATTTTCATTTACATAATAATACACAGTGTAGTATTTGATATTCCCTTTGGTATACTTCTTAGGTCAAAGTGAATGTTACTCTATATCCCTCCATCTGAGATCCACGTACCAGAGAAGCAGGGAGCTCAGCATGGCTTTTTCGTGTCTGCCATAAATATTTCACTGGTGGGTAATAAAATATTGGCTAGTTCATGCCAACAGAAATTGCCAAGTTCCCCCATGAAGTAATATAGAGACATTAGAGTGAATGGAAGTGCTGGGCATGGTCAATGGAATCACTTTAGAAAGAATGTTGAAGGATTGGCATGTGAATTGGTTTAAAGTTTTCATTTTAATACTCTACCTGCATGGAAATGGATTATTGGAGCTGTGAGAATTAAGTGCAAGCCCCCTCCCTACCACCAAATGGAGAACAGCTACTTTGAGGCAGGCAGTTCATTGAATCTGCCCGTGGCAGGCATTACCTGTTGAAATGGATATACTTAATTCAGGTATAAACAATGGAATTACCCCCAAAAGCAAAGCACAAAAGCACCCCGTTGATAGTGTAAAAGTAATCCTCAGGCTAAAGAAAGTTGCCTTGGTGCAATTTGATGTGCAATGTGATTTGACCTTGTTGGGGAGATGTTCAGTGTTTTATTCTAAAATCAATAAAAAATATTGTAAGGAGTCCTAAGGATATCTTAAATTCAAACAAATTACAAAAAGGATATGTAAATTCAGAGTTGAGGATGCACTTTCAGTGTGTACAAAGGAAGTTGTTAGCTAAGCACACACTTGACACATTTTAAACTCAAATGTCCTTTGATATTCAATAGCCTCTTGGGAACATGGAATCCCTCATCCTCACACTCTACCCAAAGCCTTGAAGGTCTGACCCACTAATTTTCCTAAAGACTCTGGGGGAAACACTCACCCAAAAATGTTTTGATTTCCATCTTTTTGCAGGTAAATAAGGGAATAAAGGGAACCTCAGCTAAAACTCCTACAACCTTGCAGTTGATTCTCAAAGACTCCAAGGGACAGAACTTCCAAAATGTGCATGTGGAGCATGGACCCCACCTGGCACCTTCCCTGACTCCCAGCCTGGGAATGACCAGGTCCCCATCTTTTCATGGTCCATCTTTTTCATTTCTTTTCTCTTTTTTCATTTCTTTTCTCTTTGGCATCACTCCAAGAGTCAACAGGTGCCAATCTTTCATTCTTCAAAACACCCAGGATCCCATGGAAGAACATTCCTAGGGACAGCAGTTTCTCCGGTGTAGGAGTGCCTTCATGCCCACCCACTGTTTTTAATTCCTCTTCAATTCTTTTAGAATCGGGTCCTCTCCCCTCGTTCTGCCATGGACACACACACACACACGGAGTCTTCTTATTTTTCTCTAACATGGATGCTAATTCTATTTAGACTACACCTGAATAGGCTTAATTAAACGTCCTAAGATGAGAAGTTCACGTCTCATGTTCTTTTTAAAGGACAGTAGTATAGAAATATCTTTATATGAATATCACACAGAAATACCCATGATTTTGGTGACTGTGGCTCTTCTACACAGCAGAACCTGGTCCAGCACCTCTCAGAATTCCTCAGAATTCTCCCAGCCCATTATCCCACAGCAGTGACAAAGCCTTCCCTTTCATCCAGGGCACTCACCCCAATGCTATCTGGGATGGCCACATGGCTCACAGCATGTGGGAATTCTGTGTTCTTTTCCTTCCTGCAAAGTCTCTGTGCAATAAAGGACCGATACCAGATGGTGACTAGTCAGGTCTAGAAGAGAAGATCCTGAGCACTGTTGGTAATTAGTTTCCAAGAATTTAAATGTGAGACCAAAGACAGCATCCTAATGAAAAGCTGCCAAATGTCAACTGTATCTAGAAAGCACCCAAGAAGTTAAACTATGGTTAATATCATTTGGCATCAACTTCAGAGAGGTTAAATTATTTGATGATGCCAAATAATTAGTCTCTAATTGTACTTTGTGTGCCAAGAAGGAAAAAATGTGACAAGTGTCCCCACAAGGTTTCAGAAGGAATCCCAAATATCCTAGAGAAGACGTGCTTTTTGAAGGATAGTAGATAGAAGTGGTCAGACACCACTGAGGAAGTCTGTGTAATACTTTTTTTGTGTGATAACCAGGGGTAGGGAGTGTGAGGCATATATTCATGAGCAATAGCTATTCAATATCTATAGTGATGGAGAAATAAAGCAGTTATCCAGCAGCTTGCTCAAATTCTTAGGATATTGTTATAATTATTCCAAACCAACTGCTGTCTTGTTAAACAATGACAATAATAATAATATAATAATACTAATAAAATAATCCATAACAACTTCCCTGTGGATAGTCTCAAGGAACAAATGTGAAGGATTGTGGGGTAGGTTTAGGGGTGGTCTCAATAATTTATATTATTGACATGAAACTTCCACGTATATGTTTGTGTGGGGAAGTATCTCCCTTCCCATAAGATTGTTTCAAGACCAACTTGGATGCCATCAGAAAGCACTTCCCATCAAGTCCAGGGAAGCTTTTTTGAAATATTAACAGCTTCTTTCCCAGGGCAACATACATCACCTTTTAAGCTTAAAAAATATAGGGGAAGTATAAAAAAAAAAATTGAAACAGTCCTGCACAGTGATGGTATTTGTTTTTTTCACACAACAGTGACGGGATGGGTTGAAGTGTCCAAAGAAAAGCCAACCCAGGGACAACTAGGAAAATACCACACTAAATTTCATCTACTGGGTGTGGACTTTAACTGTACACAGGGACGGAGCAATCTCATACCAGGCTGAACACTGCTTATTTGCAATGTCTCTCATCTCCCAGAGACCATAGGACATTTTAACTTTAACAGAGTCATTTCTGCAAATTTAGGTGTATGGACTCAACAAAATTCACTGCTAAACATCAGATATATGCATTTTCTTAATATT
This sequence comes from Tamandua tetradactyla, assembly GCF_023851605.1. Lineage (NCBI taxonomy): Eukaryota > Metazoa > Chordata > Mammalia > Pilosa > Myrmecophagidae > Tamandua > Tamandua tetradactyla. Next base: position 57,407,174 of record NC_135335.1, read on the forward strand.
TTTATCAAACTGTTTCTTTAAATTGGGTAGGGTATCAACATGTATGGTAATAAAATCTGTAATCTTTAATACCCATCTTCCATATTTTTTAAAAATGCAAAAGTTCATTCATCAATATATTAATGCCTGCCCAGACCCTTATCCCAATGCCCAGAGGTATCAGATGAACATTTTTAACCTTACTCTTGCTTTCAATGACTAGCCAACCAATGGCCAGGAGTTATGTATCTGCTGCTTGTGAGTAATTCACTAACTTTGTCTTCTAGGAATCTCTGAAATGCTTATCTCTGGACAATGCCCAGAATCACAGGAGCCACTGAAAACCTTACTTTCAGCTTCCCCGATTTTTCTAACATATGTCTTGAAATGTCCCCATGCAGATAGAGGGGTGGGAAGTGGGTGGACAAGAGGGCAACACTGAGGAAAAAGAAAAGGCAACAGAGTTAAACCCTGGTTTCCACCCCCTCACCTGGCCTGGAGGCAGCACATGGCAGCTTGGTATGGGGGTAGCATGTCACTATGTACAGCAACAGGTCACTGAAAGCCCACTTTACACATACTTAATGCTCTTGATAGGGGTGATTTCCACATATTAGTTACATCAGGGAGATAGAAAATAAAAAAATTGCTTTTCCTCAACTGTTGGGTTTCTTCAGCACTTTCCATGAAAAGGAAAATTGTAACTAGCCTCCAATCACATTCCAGTACTCTCAATATTTTCCCTAATAGGCACCATAAATGTTCAGGATTTTTCTTTGTGGGGAGAGAGGAGGTGTCAAAGATATCCAAATTCTAATGGAAAGGAAACAAACAAGTGTTTGTTTTACAGATGTTACTATAGATCAGAGAGGCGGGCTTTCAGGTGAGCAGTGAGGCAAGGAGTTCCCTGGATTTCCAGGAAAATTCAAAAGTCAGAATAAGGCTATTTTACCAGCCACCTGCAGAGCACTTCCTCCCATTCCTCCTTGCCTGTCCTCTGCTGTGACATCCCTCCTCTTATGCCAAGGCAATCCATAACTGCAACAAGACCAAGGCTGCGCGTCTCCCACGCCATACCATCATCTGCAGATACAAGCCCGGCTGAATCCCTTGGTTTTCTTAAGCCAGATTCATTCCCAGTCCAAATGCACAGGCCACTTCCAAGAACTCCAAAGTATTTTATAGATTGGGGGGGGGGCGGGGAGTAGGCAGGCAGGGGGCATGGGAGACGCATAGTCTTATCACCATGTGGCCACATTGCTTTTCTTCATTTTATCAAATGCTATGAACCTAAGCACTCCTTATGGTGCAAGGAAGCTTGCAGATAAAGTGCCTATTTTCTTGAATTAAAACATCATGAACATTTATTCTAAAAGCAAGAAGATGTTCCTATTCCTAGAAACTTCTTCCAATGCACGTGGCACATGTGTAAAAAAGCTCAAGAAAACAATCAATCCGGTAGCAAAATGGGCTAAACAATCAAAAACATCACAGCATGGCTCACTCAACAATGATCAAGTGTTATAGATCAAATCTTCACAATGCCATATTGAGTTTTTTGTGGTTGCTGCTGTTGAGAGATGCATCTTTTTGGCAGCGATGGGACACTCCTGGCTTGAGATGCAGCTGAGACGTCTCCGAAGCCTCAAAAACATGGGCAGTCATGGAGCACAGGCCTTGAGGAACTGGGCAATTACAAGAGGCCAAAAGTAGAGCTATTTAGTATTCATCATAATTATTGAGATCTGTAAAGTAGGCGTTAGAATAGGTCTTTCCAGTGAGATGTGGGTTGAAGTATTTGTTTCTTTCTTCTAGGATCAAGTTATTTTTGTTAAATGCCTGTAAAAATAAAAAAAAAAAAAATGACATATTTTAAGGCTGTCAGATTGTCAAGTAGTATTTCAAAAGAGAATGTAATTAGGAGACTGCCATGCTGATCTCGAGCGTTCTCCTAAGGCTCCACCGCGTGCCATGGGTTTTCTCACTTCTTGGCATCCCCACAGCATTTACCTCACTGAGGACTTGCTTAACTAGCAGAGGGTTGGCAGATTCGATTTCCTCCAGCCTAGTTTTGAACTTTAGTCAGGAAGTGTCTGAGAGAAGCTCAGCTTAGGAAACTAAACCTCCAGAAAACCTAAAACACAAATGATTTCAAATTCACAGACGCTCTGAATGTTATCCCACACGATCAAGTCACTAAGGAGCTTTCTGAATACTGTCAGATTGCTAATGCTTTCATTTATTTTCGTTGTCTGCCCTTGTTCAAAGGGGACTTCTCAGTCATTTCTGGTACAGGCACCCTTCCTCATTAAAACACTAAACCCACCTGCCATTTCATAGTCTAGCCCAGGTTGGGGTAAATTTGAAAGGAAGATGGTGGACATAAGCCAACTACTCAGAACTAGTCTGGGCAAGGACCACAGAAATTTCTAGAAGGATCGATTAAAGCCCAGGCAGCCGTCAGTGCCCCCAAAGTCTTTTGCCCTCCTGGCAGCAAGATTTCTGACCATCTTAAATGGACACTGAACCCCTGGTGAGAACAGAAGACCATCTAGAGCTACTCAAAGTAACAGTGACCCCAGAGAAGTGAAGTGCTGGAGCCACATTTACAGAAGTCCATTCTTGAGTTCTGGGGATCAATTTGGACGGTTCTTTCTATAGAAAGAACCAGAACTTATTTTCTTCCTCATATTTGAAATCTCATTTTGAGAGCCTCTGGCTTTATCAGTAGCCTAGTGAGAGGAGCTGATGGATTCTGGTCCTGGTATAAGCGGGGTCCAGGAACAAAAGTAAACTGGTTGTAATATCTCCACAAGTGATGCAAAATGGATGCCACATGGCAGGGAGGAAACAAGTTAGGACATCATGGCTCCTGGAACATACAATCCTCTAACAACCTTAAGTAGTAATGGCTAATGAAATACTCTATATGGGAAGGTAATTTAATTTCAAAGGTAAACATCAGAGCTGAGTAAGCATATCAAAAATCTCCCTAAGAATGTTAAGGGACTAGCAAATATCCCCAGAAGGAAATGTGAATACTATAAAATTTAATTTACTTCAGAAAAATCTCCTTCATTCATGTAGCTGTTAGTGGAGGATGGGTGCATTAGATAAGCCCTAATATCCTGTGCAGACAAATTAACAACTGCAGCTTCTATTTTCTGGATGCTGGGTCTTGTGCACTCTGGTGCATTAGTCCATTTAAACCTTCCAACGATATAAAAGTATGTATGCTATACACATTTTAAAGATGAAGAAACAGATTCAAAGAAATATGTAACTGGTAGTTTGAAGCAGGATGCAAAATTCTTCAAATAAAAACACATTTATTTTGCCAGGTACTATGCATGGCATATTATGTAAATGACCCCATCTGATTCTCATCTTCTCCAATTTATAGAGGAGGAAACGGAGGCTCGTTTGTGTGAATAAGTTGCCTAAGTTTATCCAGCTGGGAAGTATCAGGGTTTACTAAAACGAACTCACATCTGGTGGGTCCAAAGCTTATACCCCTTCTTCCTTGGGACAAGAAAGCAACTGGCCATGTATTCAAAATGCCTGCGTCAAACACTAAATTAATCATCCATCAGGAAATATAACAAAATACACCACATCATACCAGTTACACATCACGTTAACATAATGCAAAGCTGCAAAATTTCAACATGCTTGTAAATCATTTGAAGATATTTTTATAATGATGTAAAAACTTTTCACCTATATCATCCTGGTGAGGAGTCCTGAAATAATCTTGCATATCTGAATGCCAAACCTTGGCCCTCATTCTTACTGCCTGCCACATAAGTTCTCAGCCTGGAGCCCCTCTCTGATGCAAAACCTCTCTCAGATGCCGACGGCACAGTTAAGGCAGAGTGAGTAATGACCAACCCGAAATATTTTCCAGCATTTTATTTGTTGTCATCTCTATGCCCCCAAAATAAAATGCCATCTTTCCCTAGATAAAACAAAGCTTTAAAAAGCTTTGCTCATCACAAGGGGAACCCTCCACCTTGCCCCCCACCCATCACTGCACTCCTACAAGGAGTTCTGCTAACAGTCTCAGGATCCATTGTGCTGTGCAGACCTGGTTGTGGTGTGATCCCTTACCTTGATGGCTTCTACTGAGTCATACTTGTCCAGTTTGTTGATGTGGTTAGTTATGCTGGTGTTCAGAGGGGCGGGAGAGACGGGGTGGATGACAGTGGCGTCATGGGACTGCTGCTGGTACCGCTGGCAGTAGGTGTAGATGAGCAGGGTGAGAAGGCAGCCGAGGATGGAGCTGCTCAGCCCCACGGCCAGCATGTGGAACATGTTGAACTCTGGGAAGCAAGGACCAAAAGTCATGCTGTACTGGGAAAGAGCATCCTGCTTAACAGCTCAAGCTTTACCTCTTGGATAAAAAGAGAATGTGAAACAAAAGTTCCAACCTACTCCATCATCAGAGAAATCATCGTACTTTCCTGGAAATGCCACGACTGCCAAGGAAAACTCTACTGCACGCGTGGTATATTTTGAGATGATGCTCTTATTGATTATAATCAGTCTCTTGAAGATAATTTAAACTTCAATACATCAACAAAAGCATTTTTTTCTTCCCAAGGCTTCTTTGACATTGTTCTTCTGTTTCAAGGGCAGCATAATCTATGGTCTATGCGGTTTCAGGGACCATTTTTGGGTGTACTTAAATACTCTGAGTGTATCTGCATACAATGTGGCTGTGTCACACAGACAAAGGGAAATATGCTTTCTGCTTCAAATCGTTGGTCACCGGCCAGCCTGACCATTGTCCCCTTTCTCCTTCCCTGTTTCACTTTAAAAAAACATTAAAAATGTTTTTCATTGTCATAATTCTTATTTTTCCATTATATTTTTGAATGGTATTATATACATATTGTGTAACATTAGAAGTGAAAAGAATATTCAATAACATAAGTCTTTCTTCTTTCCCTGTCTGCAGCCACCCATTTCCCTTTCTCAGAGGTGACTACTGTAACCCCCTCCCCTTGTCCTATAGTTCTGCAAACCTGCAACCCTCAATGGGCTGCAGGTGTATGATGTGCATACATGTTACTCCACAATGCATCCATTGTTTTCACTTCTATTTGAGATGTTTTAAAGCAGATGGTTTATTCCAAAAAATGTAAATAATATGGGCTAAAGACATAAAATATGATCTTTTTAGTACTATGTGATACTCCTGTTTTAAGTGGTCATGGGAAGCCCTTCTTTAACATAATGTGTTTCCATTTTAGCATATGTTCTCTTTCTTTGAGGTATTTTCCCTGAGTTATGAATACAAATCATTCAAAAAAATTGGCTGACATGCATGAGGTCTCTAACATAGGACTGGTCTGTATGACGCCAACACAAAGGCCTGTGTAATGTCTGAGAAGGAACAGCAAAAGTGTAGCTGTTATTCGTGTGTTGGCAAATGCTTTACTACTAACATCTCAAACCCTTCCAGGAACAAAGAGCATTTGGAGCAGGGCTCATGGAGCTGGGCTTACTGAAAATCAGAACCTGATGCTATTTTTTCTATATTGTGCCAGCACTCCATGACTAACTGCCCAAGGGTTACAGACATGTTTCCCCACTGCCCTGAGCACACCTGAGGACCCCTGGCTGTGTCCCCTCCACACAGCATCAGAAGGTGTAGCCCCCACCCCCACCCCAGTGGGCCCAGGAGAGTTAGTGGGGGATGCCTGTTCTGCACCACCATGGACCCCAGGGAGAGGCCTCCAGGGCTGGGTAAGAGTCTGTCCTTCTTCCCCCTGCATCTGAATCTCCAAGCCATCCCCAACAGTGATGAGAGTGGCCTTCACATCCTTTGTGAGACACTCCCCTGCTCCCCTCACAGTGGGGCTCTGTCCTGCCAGCACCAGCCCAAGCTTCATACCAGGTGTTTCAGAGCCACTCGTCACTATTCACCTAGTGAACTAGATGCTGGAACCCAAGGTGTTTGTGTTCCCTAAACCTCACTGTGACAGAGGCTTGGGTGGAGTGATGCCAAAAAGCCTCACCTGTGACACGTGGGGAGCTTTGCCCTCTGTGATGTGCTCCTTTTGCTGTCCCTGGACACTGTGTCCAGGACCCCCGAGTGAGGGATCTGCTCCCCCAGCTGGGTGGACAGGGTGCACAAGGCCACCTGCTCTCTGATCCACATCAGCCACCACCAACAACTAACTCCACAATGCACTCACCTTCCATATGGACAACATGGTTCTTAATGGAGGCGCCCCATGTGGGTGGCACCCAGGACTGGATAACCCAGGCGGACACTGCTAGAACATCCTGTAAGGATCACCAGTCCTGGCGACTTCCTTCAACTTTTCACTTCTGGCTTATTTGGTTGGTGGTATATGGGTGTGATAGAGCTTAATACATCATTTACCTTTCCTGATTCTTTTCATGAAGCCTCTGGAGAGCTCCCAACCTGAACAGCTGGATAAAGCACCCAGCGGGCATCTCCAACACCCCTGGAACTGTTTACTGTAACACTGAAGCTGTGCTTAAGAGAAGCAAACGCCGATTTCACACACGCTGCCAGTTCTCTACACCTGGCTGCTGGGACTCCCCAGGGTCAGGGTCACATACTAACACAAATATCTTCTGTAGCACTGATACCACTATTTCATTATAAAATACAGAGGATGGATGATGCGCTCCATATGCAGATGCTTTATCATTCGTCCAATGAATCATTCCTGCAGGTGCCAGGGGAAGGCGGGAGGCAGCTGACATCTTTATGACGATTATATACTTTTTGTGTCTCATGAAACTAAAAATAGCTCTCCAAGTCAAGAAATTTCAATAGGAGAACATTTTTCTGCATAAGGGGAAAATACTGCCTATTAAATCTCTTTTGAATCTGCTTAGTGTGGCTGTTTTCTTAGTATATGCATTTTGCTGTTACTGGTCAGTGTGCTTGTTTGAAAGGATTATGCACCCTGGAAAAGCCATGTTTTAGTTCTAATCCATTTTGCAGAGGCAACTGTTTCTTTTAATCCCTATTCAGCACCATATGTTGGAAACTTGATTAGATTATCTCCATGGAGATGCGGCATGCCCAATTGTGGGTATTAACCTTTGACTAGAGGGAGATGTGACTCCACCCATTCTAGGTGGGGCTTGATTCATTTACTGGAATCCTTTAAAAGAGGAAACATTTTGGAAAAAGCTTGAGAGTAACAGAGCCATGAGAACCACAAGAGCCCATGCAGCCAGAGACCTTTGGAGATGAAGAAGGAAAACACCCCTAGGGGAGCTTCATGAAACAAGAAGCCTGGAGAGAAAGCTAGCAGATGTGGCCATGTTCTCCATGTGCACTTTCCAGCTGAGAGAGAAACCCTGAACTTCACTGGCCTTCTTGAACCAAGGTATGTTTTCCTGGATGCCTTAGATTGGACATTGCTATAGCCTTGCTTTAATCTGGACAGTTTCACGGCTTTAGAACTGTAAACTTGCAACTTAATAAATTTCCACTTCTAAAAGCCATTCTGTTTCTGGAATTGCATTCCAGCAGCTAGCAAGCTAGAAGAGTCAGTAAAGCCAGAATGGAAACCACGCAGTTGGTTCAGGAAGACTGATTTCCCGTGCAAAGTCTGATTGATATCTCAACAAACAGAAAAAAGAAATGTCTGTGTTGTCTCTCTAAACATCCTAAAACACGCTTGCTAATAATTATGTTTCATCTATCCGCCCTAAAAGAATATCTATCTGATCTTTTACCTGTGCTTGTTTATGTGTCACTGTCAGCAGTCAAGAGATCTAAAATCAGTTCTAGATATCGTGGAGTAAAGTTCCCGTAAGCTAACAGGCTTGCCCCTGGGATTTGGAGCCTGTTGGTATAGCGCATTTAGAAATGTAGATGGGAATAGCCTTGGCACTGTTTTCCTGGATGTTCAAGGCAGTGACCAACTCTGACATCTTAACTGGACAAGAGAAGCCAGGGAAAGGTGTTTCCTGAGTATCAGGCACAGTGGGAGGGCCAGTTACGTGCTGAGGAATCAGTTGGGGGGTGGTGGGGTGGGAGTGGGGTTGTGCTCTGCCTCAGGATCTCACAGGTTGGGACCATTTCCTCTTCCTTCTTGGCTCAGCTCTTCACCTAAGCTGCCTCTGAAAGCAGCAGAGAACTTTGGACCCTGTAGTTGTTGTAGGTATCACCCAACCAGGACTGCTGTGACGTGGTCTCCCTAGACACAATTCTCCCAAACACCCACAATCGAGACCATTTTCCTGGGTCTCGGCTCACACTGCCTGAGTCGTGGCCCTCCGCTACTCATTTCCTACCTATACTTCATCTGGAGACCTCACCTCTCTGAGCTTCATGGTCCCCATTTGTAAGATGCAGATAATAATAAATGACCATGGTCTCTTTTTTACAATTCCTAAATCCAACATCTTGGGCACTGAATTTTCATCACTTGTCTGGCAACACAATGTGGCCTGAGCTGGGCCATCGGCTGCAGAGCTGAACCAGTGCTGCCAGAAGGAATATTAGCCTCTACTCTTCGCCCACATTACACATTAGGATCAATGAAGAGTTTGGCCAAAGCTCTGCCCCAGACCCTGTAGAGGTGCTTGTCTAAAGTATATGCACCACAACACCCTTCTTCAATCTAAAAATCGCCAAATTCCAAAACCCTTTTCTACCTCCAAGAGTAATAAGTAATGTGGAAGTGTGTCATTTGCATTGCTGTTTCTTGTGAGGATGAAATGACATCATCTTGTTCTTGTCTAAAGCATTTAACACAGTGTGGGGCATGGAGTGATGGATCTACAAATATTGAGGAAAGCTAGCACAAGTGTTATGGCTACGTGAACTGGCATGTATACATCCTGCAGCTGTATCCCAGGTTAGCAGCTGTTGGGGGGGTAGACTCATGGAGCTGACTTAGGTCAGACACTGGACTTCATCTTACTCAGACACTGGGGTTTCTTTTGATCTAAGACTGTCGGCTTCAGTGGAGTGGATTTTGGAATGAAAGTGTTTCTCTAGGTTATTGGTCACACAAATGAAGACATGGGGTCTTGGGGTGAATACTGGCTTATACTATTAAAACCGGGCACTTGGAATGTGCTTTGAGCTTTGTGCTATCAGCCCGTACTATCCAGGAATGTTCACCTTATCGCAAAGTATGTCAGCAGCCTATCAACGGCAAAGGTTGCTATATCCAAATTTATTGTGGTTTGTGTCATTCAGGGTTGTAGGTAGTTTGAAAAAGCCCTCTGAGTTGTTGCTAGAACCTCATGCCCCATTAAAATTTAGTCATCCCAGCAGTATGGAGGTTTGAGGCTGACTGCTCTGGGCTTATACTGTAAATGTGAACAAATGTCTTGAATTCAATTTTACTCATGGGAGATTTAACTAGACCTAATAGCAGGATCACTGGTTTACAAGCTTAGTATGCATGGGAATCACTTAAAGGGCTCATTAAGCCACAGGTAGCTGGATCTGCAGATTGGGGTAGGGCCTGAGAATCTGCATTTCTATCAAGTTCCAAGGGTTGATGGTGACCTGGTCTGGGGACCCCACTTTGAGAGCCACTAATCTTGGCTTCAATCATTTACTGTTAATATTTGTCCTATTAATATATGCAGTGTTTAGGATCCAGGACTTTCTCCAGCCTGTCATTTTTGGTCAACAGAAGAAACATCACATAAAATACATGGGGAAATATTAGAAATCTGTTAAAAGGAAGAACTTACCTCCACACCTTTTCTCCTCTACACTACTGGATCTCGCTACAGACACTTCTAAGAAAAAACAACAAAAAGACAAAAAGCAATCACAATATATAAAGGGTGTGAGGCTCACATTGACGCTTTAGCTAACAAAATGTCTAAGGATTTGGATTCTTAGGTGAGGCAAACTTTCAAAAGCCTAATTATAACAATGTGCATTTGGTGTTTTGTCTTGTTTTGCTCTGTTTTTACAAAGATGTAGGTCGCCTTGACTGGGAAGGAGTGAGATTCATCAATACAGAAAGAAAATGCTATGGTCTCTTGGCTGAAACCAGGCACTTGCTCCAAAATAAGGCCAGATGGCGAGCTGACTTCAGTTACAAAGTGTGCTGGTGCTGGAGTGTGGACAGCGCTGGCTTGGGGTGCTCCTGCCTCAGATGCTTTCTTTTGTTTGTTTCATGAACATCAATGTTCTCTCATTATCTGCAGAGGGGATACAGACCTGGGAGCACAGCAGAAATGACCAAAACAAATGAAGTTATATTCAGGAGCCCAGACGTACTGTCCAGCACACCACATGTGGGAGTGCCCAGGTGGCCAGATCCCTTCAGTGCTCAACCCCCCAAGCAGATGAGACACTGTTCCAGGAGTCTGGAAAGTCTATTCAGTCCAGTACTAATCATTCATTAGATAAAAAGAATAGCAAATATGTCTATGATTAAAGGGAAAAAAAATGAAACACAGCACACCCTGACAGTTCTAGACAATGCAGGACTGAGGGGCTAAAACACTTCTTTCTAAAATATTATTATCTTTTCTGCAAATGGAAGAAAATGGCAGATTTGGCTCACGGAGTTAAACCCTACCCTTATGTTATCACCGGTTGGAGTTCACTGTGGCCTGCACCCTAGATCTGGGACACAAAGTGGGCCCATGCAACATGATTTATCAGGGTACAGCACCTACCCAGTGAGCGTGCAACAGACAATGAACTATCATCAGTAGTGAAACAGATTTTACTCTGAAAAGCCTGTAGCATGAGAGCCAAACTCTTCTCCTAGATGAGGTAATGATGGGTTTCCATTTTCCAAAATACGTTAAGACTGCATAGAGGGAAAGTTCCTTCCTTATGTGCAAAAACAAATACAGAGCAGTGCCAACACATTTAACCTAATATTAATATAACTGAATAAAATGATCCTGTTCTAGTGAGCAAAATTTTCTGACTGAATTATAGTCTGTAAGTTATAGAAGACATGGTGCTTTTAAAAAACTCAAGATCATAAAATAATTCAAGTCTAACCCTGCTCTTACCTATAAATCTACACCTTAATCACCAAAAAACCATAAGAGCTGATAGAAGCATCACTTTCTTTCAGCAAACAGGGCCTCAAATAACAGCTAAAACTCCAACCTGTGAATCATTTTCTCTCTAAATGTTGGAAATGATTTTATTCGCATTTATAAACATCTCTGTCCATACCTGGGATGAAATTAGAATCGAAAATGCAGGGCCGGCTCTCCGTGGTGTTTCCAGAACACTGCGTGCCCACCGGGAATAAAAGGATGCATTGGCGGGCACGGACCTGGACTCCAGAAATATCACATTCGGACCAGTCGGACCACTCGGACCAGCTCTCTGCAGGGACAGGAAGAGGGGGTGGAAAAATAGCACCACTAACATCAATCAACCTGGAAATACTGTCAAGGTCAGTATGTTGTTATAAGTTTCCCAAAGATGTTTTTAGGGTTCTGTATATAAACAAGCTGTAGTTGTATCCTCTGGTCTGACTAATCCAGTAAAAAAAAAAAAAAAAACAACAACAAAAAAAACCACACAGGGGATGCATGAAAGTCAAGCATTTCCCTAATCAGAAACAATGTGCTTAAAATAAGTTTTCTAAAACCCACATTATTTTATGCTATACAGAGATTGCATTTAGACACTTAATGGGCCAATCTGTGCCCCTGCAGTGCACGGACTAGCAGTAGGGGGCAGAAGACATCAACGCTGACACTATTTCCCCTGGGACAGCTTCCAAGCGAACACAGAGCAGCCCTCATTTCAGAGAAAAGTTTCTCTGAAAAATTTCCATTTAAAGAGAAGACCTGGGTTGTGAGTTGGAGTTTCAAGTTACCACAAGTATTTTCCCTAGCCTTATAAAAACACTTCTGCACAGGCCATACACAGAGCCAGGTTCTACAAGAGTTAGTGATTTACTGTCACTGGAGATCAGAAGGTCGGTGCGTGAGTCTCGGGTTTCTAGGTCAAGGCCTTGAGACCACAATAGGAGGTCACCTTTCCTCAGAACTATCAGATTTGCTAAGCCTTGTTAAATTCATCCCAACCTACAGACATTAAGAGAAGACTAATATTCACATTTAAGTTTGGACATGAAAAAAAGGGAGTTCTACATTTTTCATGAAATATTCGTAATCAATATTGTGCTAGTTTAAAACTGTTATGTATCCCAGATAAACTGTGTTCTTTTAATCCAATCTTGTTGGATGGGGCCTTTTGATTAGGTTGTTTCCATGGATATTTCACTCTGCTCATTCAAAGCGGGTCTTAATCTGCTTACGGGAGACCTTTAAGAGGGAGGCATTTTGGAGAAAACACAGATGTTTGGAGAAAGAAAATGCCCCAGGAGATGCTAAGCTAAGAGAGAGAAACAAGAGTTTGCCCCTGAGAAGCTAAGAGTGGACCCTGGAATCAGAAGCTGAAAGCAACGAACTGGGAGCAAGGCTCAGCAGATGCCAGCCGCATGCCTTCCCAGCTGATAGGGGTGTCCCAGATGCTGGCAGCCTTTCTTTGGGGTCCAGGTAGCACCTGGTCAATGCCTTAATTCAGACATTTTTATGGCCTTAGAACTGTAAATGTGGAACCTAATAAATCCATTTTGTAAAAGCTGATCCATTTTGGATATATCCAGCAGCTTTAGCAAACTGAAATAAATATAAAAATATATTTTTCTCTGCAGCTTGCTTTTCCCATTTTTAAAAATGTAAGCATCATCTTTGTAGCGCAGGGACAATTTAGAGATCAAGATTTAGCCTCTAAAAAGGTTGCATTTTTCTCCCTAAAAATGTGCAAAGAGTCAGTTTTCAGAATGACTGTGCAAATAGGTTTCAAGGTGCTTTTTTCAATATGAAGGAAATTTTCTACAAATATCAGCTTTAAAAAAGCACGATTGTTATCAATATCAAAGTCTGACCCAGAAAATGGTCTCATGTTCATCACAGTGGTCCCCGCCTCTCAGGAAACTGAGCTAATACTAGGATCCAGAAGGGAGCCTGTGCTTCCTTTGGGTTCCTGAGGCATCTTCCCAGAGCTGGAAACCCCCACACCTGTAGTGCTGAGGTCAAGTCCAGTGACATTTCTTGTGACAAAGTCTCTCTTGGCCCTCCACCCTAATTTTCAATAAAATCTTAGATCCTATTTTATGTATTTTAAGAATGTTTTGTTATAACCAGAGCTTGTTACTTGCACTTTGCTTATCTATTTGGACTTCATACAACTTTTGCCCTCTAATTGTACTGCACATGGATTACGATCCAGTGATTTTGGAGGAAATGAATACAGATGAAGTACCTGGGTGTTACCCTGTGAAATTTTAGAAGTCTTTCCTGAAAAGCAAGTTGGTGGGTGGTTTGGTTTGTTAATGCTGTCAGAAATGCAATACACCAGAGATGGAACAACTTTTAAAAAGGGAATTTATTAAATTGCAGGTTTACAGTTCTAAGGTCATAAAAATGTTCAAACTAAGGCATCCAAGGAAAGATATCTTGACTTCAGAAAGGGCCAAGGACATTTAGAATTTCTCTGTTGGCTGGGAAGGCACATGGTGATGTCTGCAGGCTTTCTCTCCCAGCTTCTCATTTCAAGCAACTTTCCTAAGGGGGATGAGGGGTGTTTTCTTTCTACATCTCTAAATGTCTCTGTCTGTGTTGGCTCTGAAGCTTTTTCCAAAATGGTTCCCTTTTAAAGGACTCCTGTAAGTGACCCATCTTGAATGGGTGGAGACACATCTCCATGGAAACCACCTAATCAACAGTTCTCACCCATAACTGGGTGGGTCACATCTCCATGGAAAAAACTTACTCAAAATGATCCCACCTAGCAATACTGAATCAGAACTAAAAAACATGGCTTTTCTGGGTTACATGACAATTTCAAATTGGCATAGGTTGGGAATTCTTAAGGAATTAAAATTCCCTCTTGAAGTAAGCAAGGGGCTCCCATTTGGCTCTAATTATACCTTCTGGCTGAGTTACACCCCAGACTTATCCTCTTGGAGGGAAAAGTCTTCAGTGAGAAGGGTCCGTGCTGTTTGCGCTTGACAGGAGGAAAGTGAGGAGGGGGGTAGATCTGGGACCTATGTTTTTCTTAACAGTCAGCTTGGGGGAGAAGAGCCCAAGGAAATGAAAGGATGGGTGGTGGTTGCCAATGTTCAGGGGAACCTGCTCTGTCCCTGAGATACTGCAGGATGCCTGTGCTGAGCCCTGAAGAGTCTGCAGAGAATTTACCCACTCTGAGTGTAAGGGTTGGGTGGGGGCTCTGCAAACAGTGGTTCCTCCCCCTGGCCTTTCTCTCTCCCTCGGCCCAAAAGGGGCAGATTCTGAGTCATAAGTGTATTAGTTATCAAGATCAAGGTCCAACTTGGGACATTTCCTTGGGACACTACATTTATTTATAATAAAACAAGACATACACTCTCACTAGTGTGATCAACCTTTTGCACATGTGCTCTGAATGTGTGGCAGAACATATTGGGTATGAAGAAACTTCACAGGTGTTGCAGGTAGACTGTGTCACCCAAAAAGACATGTGTAAGCCCTGACTCTTGGAAATAGGGTCTTTGAAGATGTTAGTTAAGACCTGGATAATCCAGTATGACTGGTGCCCTTATAAGAAAAGGGAAATTTAGATACACAGATGGACTGACACCAGGGAGAAGGCCATGGAAGGATGGAGGAGAAGCAGCTGCCAGGCAGGGATCACCAAGGATTGCAGAAAGAGATCAGGAAGGATTCTCCCTTGCAATTTCAGAGGAAGCACGGCCTGGTGGACACCTTGAATTCAGGCTTCTAACCTCCAGAATAGAAAGATAGCGAGTAATTGCTGCCACTGGATCTATGGGACTTGGCTCCAGCAGCTCCAGGATACAAAGTCAAAAGGTAGGGGTGGGTGGTTCTCTCCTTTCAGTATTTGCTGTCAAGTGGAATCCTTAACTTTGCCACTGAATAAATTACGTGATGGGAGAGCTTGTCCCAAGTGTGGTGGGTAAGCCTGGCCCCTGCAAGGGGTGGGGACATGGGGGTCCTTACCTGGGCAGGGTTGCGTGTTGCAGAGAGCCTCCTCTGTGTGCAGCCCCAGGCAGATGTCCCCTCCATAGGCTGGGGCCGGATTCGTGCAGGATCGGGTCCTCATGTAGTGTCCTCCGCCACACGTCGCCGAGCACTTTGACCAGGGGGACCAGCAGGACCACAACCCGTCCACTGGGAGGGGACACAAAGGCACACCATTTCTGAAACCCAAACCCCCACCTGAAGTTGCTGCGGATAGACAGACTCTGCTCTCAGGTGTGCATCTGTGTGTGAAACAAGGGGGCCGGCCCCAACATGGGAGAACTGGGGCTTTCCTCTTGGGGAAGGATCCATTGTGTAGTGTCCCCATGATTCTTTCAGTTCCCCCTATTTGCTTTTTCAGCAAACACATCTAAACCCTGTAACATGTAAGCCTGTGGATGATGGAGGAGAGCAGTGGATTGAGCACAAAATCCTTGACTCCAGAAGGACCATGAATGGCATCCCACAGCTATGAAGGGGCAGCTCCCAGCTACACCTCCCCTTTGCCATTGGCACCCTGGTTGGCCCAGCAAGGTGTACATCCAAGATAAGTAGTTCAAGTCACAGTCTTCCTTGCTAACTGGGTTTTGGCCATGCTCCATGTCAGTGGGATAAAGGAAAGAACTGGCGGGTCCTGTGAGGCAGGGATCTGTGACAGATGCTCAGGAAATTCAGGCACTGAACAACAAAACTGAGCACAAACCACCAACAGATTTGGCAGCGTGTTTAAATGACACACCACAGAGAGGAACGTTTACACCAAGACTTTGGAGGTTGAGGCTGAGCTGGTTCCTTGGCTACTTATAAGCCAGAGCATTTCTTTGGCCCCTCTCCTTAACCCTCCTGCTTCCTCTGCACTTGTCCTCTGCTACCGGCGTCTAGCATCCTTAAACTGGATACAGGGGCTTTTATGCTCCATCCTACCTTAGCTGATACCCCTAAAGCTCAGCCCTTACATCAGCTTGAGTTATGATATCATCAGATATGTTTAGCTCTTTGGCTAACTCTTGACTGACCCTTCCTTCTTGCTACCTGTCCTAGAACAAAGCTACAGGCTCTGAACAAAGACTTGGAACCCTACCCAGGGAACAAAACCCACCGCAGCCAGAGCTAACCAAGTGAAGAAACTGGAGAGAGATGCACTATTACTAGCTATTACTGTATGTAGAGAGTATTTTATTTTATTTTATTTGCATCCTAAAGATAAAGAAGCAATTGTAAGAGGAAATGCCAAAATTATTCAGGATACAATGTTGTTTGGACTAGAATGACCGAATTTGTATTTTAAGATGCATACTGTGATTTAATACATCTTTAGGCAGGGATGTGATTTTTCTTTATCCATTTTTCTTGAGCAAAAAAAATGCTTTCTTTTCTTGAGCAGGAAAGCATTTTTGAGAAACACGAGTAGAAACATCATCATTGTGATAGTATTTTAATTTGGAAAATATAAAAATTCAGAACACTTGAACTCAATTTAAAACTGAGTCTGTGATCTAACTAGGAATTTTTGATTCAATGTTTATACAAACTTACAGAATTGAACATTTTCCTTTCTAATAGTCAATAAGGTACATAAGGAGTAAGGAGCCATTAGTTAAGTAGCTGACACTAGCAGCGGTAACGGCAATAGAAGGCATATCTTTGCCTAGAACTTTGTAATTTTATAAAAGCCCTCTCCCACATCTATTCTCACTTGGGGATACCCTTCCCGGCAGTTTTTCCTCTATAATGTGAGCTCATGCTTGCCCATTCCCCACACTAAGGAGCAGGAAGATCAAAGTGCTTTCAAACTGCAGGCGGCACAGAGCTTAGCTGCCTGCAGGTACCCAAGAGAGCCCGGAACTACTGGGCAAGGGATCTATCCAGACGGGCTTCTGTGTTACATGATGTCCTTGCAGATCAAAACTAAGTGTGCACATTCACAATCAATCCACCATCATGCAAGAGCTAAAGCAATCTCAAACGTTGGTATGGAAATCTGCCCTGTGACATTCCAAACAGTGTTGATCACACCCTACACTTTAGCTAATGCTCACTGCCAATTCATACCTGGTCTAGTCTAGAGAGACCTCCCTACACCCAGTGGCCCTTCTGGCATCATCATAAATACCCCTGGCACCAACTCCTTCAACAGCCGCTGATTGCCATGTGTGCAGTTTGGGGAGCATTTGTAACCGAATCCAGCTGCTAAAGTGTTCCCACTTGTAACTTTAAACTAAGAGATCATACTGTGCCTCTTCATTTGTACCTTCAATGTCTGCCCTTTGGGATATAGCCAAAGACCTGGGGATGATCTCTGTGCTTCCAGGGCCAAAGGGAATGGAAGGAGGACTTCAACAATGTTTTCACTTTCCCACATAGTTGCAATGGTCTGCAAATTGCCTGGGGGCCCCCAGACCAATTCTCATCTGACCTTCACTTCCTGTTCCCTGCTCTTAGTCTTTCTGTTAGAGGATTCAGCCTACTTCCCAGAGCTGTGACTGGAGGCAAGGCGGGTGGTGGAATGGACTGGTTAAGAAAGGATATTCAACACTGTGATAACATTTCATATTAAGAAGTTTTAAATATCCATTTCTAAGACAGAAATAACAGAATACATAGCTTAATGAATCAGTCTTCAGGCCTGGGTGGTGGGGAGGGAATGTGGAACACAGCAGGGAAGCAGGGATTATGGAGCCAAGGGGACAAAACAAATGTGAGTCATCCAGAAAGACTTAACCCAGCAGGGGACACAGCAGAGCCAGTCACGTGAAATCTCTTCTCCACTCTGTAAACTATGCCAGAGGAATAAAATAATGATATTCTTGACAATCACAGCAATAACCATGGTAACTGCTCTAAATACTTGGGCACCTGCAAAGTGTCAGGATTCTAAGCCCTTTCCCCTCAGCCTCCCACCAAGCCCTCATCACCACCCTGGAGTGTTCTAGGACCTGGAAGCCACATCACACAGAGGTCATTGTATACCCATGGGCGGTGGGGCTGCACCTGCCTCAATGGCCAGTTGAAGACAACACTGGGCACATAACCACAGGAAGAGTTTCACCTAACTTCGCAGTCGCTGAATGCCACACGTATCACTATCTGATTTAGGTCAAAGAAGGCTGGCTCATAGGAAAATTAGACAAATATCCCAACCCTCAGATGTGTGTTTCTTTCAAGAAATCAAAGCAAGTCATTCTAGGGCATTACAGATTAATGCCCTACAGATTAATGCCCAACAGAAGAGGCTAAAAATCCTGTTCTAGAAGTTCTAGCTGAATGTTCTGCCCACTAGAGTGAAATAAAATAATGGCAACCACAAAACATACCATTATCTAACACCTGAGCATCAGGCATCCATGTGTGGCCAGAGAGGCAAAATCCCTTGTCTGTTCCCCTGGATCACCTAGTTCTGCCTGGAGGACAGCTGTGCCTCATGCTCCTCTAAGGACCCCAAAGTCAGTGCTCCTGCTCCCTACCCAGCCTCAAAGCACCCCCTGAACAGGACTGGTGACTTTGCTGCAAACTGTTTATATAGAACAGTTGTGGGCTCAAGGCTACCATGGATGGAAAGATGCACAGTGTCCTTAAGATACCACAGAGGTCCAAAAAAGTTATCCGCAGAATACACACCTGCACACATTCTGAATCTTGACAGAAAGAGTCTGTCCTTCTATTCCATTCTCTCTCAGTGTACCTTCTCACTCAGCAATTTTTTCTCATAACAAAGGTAAAAGGGAACCATCTTAGGTAAATCTGATCAAAGGACTTTGTTTACTGTGCTAAGGTTTATGGGGTCTGAATACAACTCTGAGGTTGCTTTCAGCTTATTTGAAGGTTCCTTAGCAACAGAAAGCCATCTGTCTTCTCTGATTAGCTGGAGTCCTTGGTGTTGAACCAAACGTTCATCAAGGAAAACAGAGTGAAGAAGAAAGGCCAACTATCTCTCAGTCTTGGGGATAAAGTGTGTAGGTGAAGATACGCATTAAATACCACAGAAGGTGAAAAATAAATACCACCAGAGGTGGACACAATACGACTGCGGAACAGTAAAGTGACAGGGATGAGAACGTTCTAAATGAGGTAAAAACAGCCATAACATGGCTGAGGAGCCAAACCTTCCTCACGGTGTTGGGTCTTGTCATACGTTATGGAATTTTCTAGAAGGTGGGAAAGAAGGTGGGCACTGGTTGTGCCAGTGCCCACCTGAACTCACCCACTCCCAAGGGGAAAGTGACACTGGGGGCTCAGAATAAGTCCACAACAGTCTATGAAATCTTGCTTGGTAAAGAAATGAGGACAGGGCTATTTCAAGATAATAAAGTTATATAAAAATGCACTTGCTTGACCACCAAATGTACTAAAATAAAGACAAAACCGACAGAGGAGTCCTTTCAGTAGAGTGGCTCTGAGATGGGACAGTGTGCCTGGCATGCAGAGCCCTTTGCAGACTCGAACATCTGTGAGGAGCTGAGTCTGGAGTTCAGGAAGACGGGGGTGGATAAAGGGATCCCGAGGTTCCCAGGCCTCCCTGCCTTGCTCCTATTTATAGCCCAGACCAACCTCTAATGACAGGGGAGGGACAATTCCACTGTCCGTGCTGGAGGCTGTGGGAAAGAATCGGCTCCGTGACCTTTCCCAGAGACTCTGCGTCAGCTTGGCTGAGAAAGCTGAAGGACGGTCAGTGGAGGATTCCCCTGAGGCCAGAGAACTTCAGATAGAAATACCCCAAGTGGAATAACATGGGCATAACATCACAGAAGCCTCAGCTATAGAGCTGGGAAATTTGTATCTTCAGTTTTATATACGTTTTTATCCATCCATCCATCCATCCATCCACCCATCCAACAAATACTCATGAGGACCTGCCATAATTCCTTGCATAAATTCAGAAAGTAGCCTGTACCACTGGAAAAAATGCTAAGATCCTGTGCCTTCTTAATATATTGTGTCTAATATCTGGAAGGATACCCCATTCCCCAACCCCATCGTTTATCTGGCCAACTCCTACCTATGCACCAATACCCATCTAAGAGTAGCCTGCCTAGTGTAGCTGTCGTGATTTCCAAAGGCTGGCTCAGCAGGTCCTTTGCTGATGAGGCCACTGCATCTTGTCACCAGCCCATTAGAAGGTGACCCACTAGGCTGTCATTATTCACATGATGCTTCCTCATGGAACTCTGAGTCCCTTTCTGACCCAGGCCACATCACTGTGTCTCTGTGTAGCCTTTGAATAGTGCCCAGTGGTTTATCTTGACATGTCTGCCAAAAAGGGAATGAATGAATGAATGAATAAATGAGTGGTGTTCTCTGGCAGGCAGGAAGGTCAAGTAGCCAAGTGCTTGCTCCCTCGCACCTGAACATGTGTACACCGTGGGTATGTCCAGGAGGTGCCAGGCCCATGAGAGGGCTGGGGGTCCGGTGGTGAGATGGACATGGAGGCCCCTGCCCTCGCAGAGCTTTCACGAAGACAAAGGCCAAAGACAGCAGGTGGAAGCATGTATCACGGGACAGCCGTGACCTGGGGGGAGAGCTAGAAGGGGCAGGTGATGGATCCCCACCCAAGCCCTGACAGAAGAATGCAAAGACCAGGATTGGGATATCCAAGGGGAACAACAGGGTGCTCTTTAGGAAGGTGTCAGCAAACAAAGCTTTGGGTGGGGAGCCCTTTTAGTAGCCCTGCCCTTGTTTGGGAATTCCCTGGAATGAAAGTCAGTCTGAGAAGGAAGAGCCAGACAACACAGCTTCTAGAGGAGTGAGGGGGTCTAATTCATGAGGACAGAGGGCATATTCTCCTGGGTATGGAAGACCACAGGGAACACAGGCGCTTGCTTGAGTGGCCATCTGGCTTATTACCGATGGCGTCTGGAACCCGGGAAGAGGGCCGGGGGGTGATGGGACAGCCCCAGGGGGCTGGATCCACCATCTGGAAAGGCGCACAGCCTCTGGAAGGCTCATTTCAGGGCTGGTCTCTCTAGACCCTGTCAGAGGGCCGACTTCTCTACTAGATCCACAATCAGCAGAGGAGCTCGTGAGAATGCCATTTCTTTTAAATCAGAAAAGGGAAAAAAAGGATATAATCCAACCCAGATCATATTTGCTTTACACCAATGCACAGGGAAAAGATCATTTATACAGCATATCTTTTATGGAAGAAGAGGCCCCTGAAGGCTCGTGTGTCTGGGGCCCTCCTTTGGCAGACTTTTTCAGGTAGGAAACTGAGGCTGCAGGTTGGCCCCAAAAGAGGGTTGAACTAAGGGTTCTAATTCTGGGTCGAATGACTTGGAACTTGGCCTCAAGTCAGCTGAGGAGAATGGAGGAGGAATTGAGGACTCCTCCATTCTTTCTTTCTTTTTTTTTTTTTTTGTGGCACATTGGGTTAATTCAAGAGGTGATGGCTTCACTGGAGAGGTTTATTAAGGACAAAGACACCAAGCGCAAAGCCAGGGAGGCTGGTTGAGCCTTAGAAAGCTAGATGGCCTTCTGAGGCCTTTTCCGGGTTACTCAGTCCACTCACCTGGACAGGGCAAGATGTTGCATTCCTGGTACTCCAGGGCTGGCCCCAGGCAAGGCATCCCACCGTACTTGGGCTCGGGGTTGTTGCAAACACGCTTCCGGTTTCTAATACCCCGGCTGCAGTCGCGGCTGCACTGGGACCAGGACGTCCAGGCCGACCAGGCCCCGTTTACCGTGTGGGCCGAGTACCGCCCGGCACGCAGGAAGTCACCAGAAAGGCCTGCCAAGGGAAAGGCCAATGTGACTTGGTCAACAGTTCTCTGAGCAACATAGGCCGTGTTAATTTCCATGCTGGGTCCCCTGCCCACTCTATTTCTATAAAAATACTCTCAGATTCAGTCAAACACCCTCATATTCAGTTGAAGCCAAAAAACCATTACCATTGAGTGCCAACCTCCAATAACTCTAGCTTATTTTCCTGCAATTGCCTTAAATAAGAGTGTGGTAACTCAATTTCCAATGTGACAAAGTCCTTACAAAGTAATGGTCTTATATTTCTGACTTGACATATTTTTCTGAGGGAAAAAAACTCTTACAAAGAAAATACAACCTTCTCAACTTCCCTCAGGCATTCTCCAGCAAGCAGGTAAGAGCCCTGCAACCTGCAGGTATACTCTGGAGCTACCCTTCCCCCAAGCAGCAGGGCGTGCCACTAAGACCATAAAGCTGGGAAAGTGGACACATGTTCAGACCTTTTCTAAACCCGTCCCTTCCCCTGCTAACCTTTCAAAACTGAGTGAGTGGTGGTGAAAGGAGCTGTGCTAACTACTGTTGGATCACAGCCCATGAAGACAGGGATGTGTTCTTGACCTGAGCCATGGAATGTGCTTGTGCCTGAGAACTGAACCCATCCCAAATGACCTTTCAACACAGCACATGCTCCCCGAGGCTCACAACACTGTTAACAAGATGTGCTTCTAGGAACCGACATAGTGGCACAAGCAGCAGCAATAGGATGGTGGGGGAGTGGGATTTGTTGTGGTAGGAAATAACAGCTCACAGGCTTGGAATACTTGTATGTCAGGTGCGGCACACCACTTTACACCTGCTAAATTACTTAATTAGCCACAGTCAGAACCCATGTTCATTTTAGTCAAAATGCTTAGGATGTTGAAAACTATTTAAACATTTCCTCAAATGTAGGCAGGGTTGAATAAGTCTTGGAGTAGGCAACAGCATTCTGGAGAAGTATGGTCATGAGAAGGTAAATGTACTGAGACACATGGCCACTGTCAAGCTTGTTTCCTGTTTGTTTAGGAACCCTGGCTCAGAAATGCAGGCAAGGTACTCTTTGGAGAAAAGAGATCAGAAGTGACTCTCTGTTATGAACCAGTATGTGTAGTCAGTCAATAAAGAACAACAAAACACAATTATGTCTAATCTTGTGTGGTCAGAGGCAAGGAGTCCAATTTTGCATTTTCAAGATTCAGTAACAAGAGCCTGGATGGTGTGTGATTAGAACTTGAAGCCATTGAGGTTTAAGTCGTTTTATTAAACTCACGTCCGTGATACGCCAGTGTTAAGAAACAGAGGACACCTTTTATACACGCGTATTGAATTTTTCCTTAGTTCACATTTCTAACATTTAAAACAAAGACCAGCTTTTGTATGTATCTGAGAATGGGAAGAATAAAAATACATGTTCAGAGAGTAGAATAAAATGAATGTGCAAAGAAACAACATAATTCATTTTTTCTGTTACAATTTGATGTCATGAGAAATAATGTTATTGGGCAGCCTGCTTTGAAAATAAGGGAGTGAATGAATGGAGATAAGATAAAAATACAGGATTTTAAAATTAGAATTTCAGATAAGCGACAAATAAATATTTTAGGATCAGTGTATCTCAACCACTGCATGGGACATACTTCTACTAAATTGCAAGGACATACTCATACTAAAACAACTGCGTGGGACACACATATACTTAAAAGTTCATGCTACAGACATAATAAAAATAGGCTGAAAAAACTGGAAATTCAGATTTAACTGGCTATCTTATGTTTTCTTACTGGCAAATCTAATTGGAGGGTACACTGGTCCTATGACATGCACATTTCCAAAATGGGCCTTCAGTTACTTATCTCCAGATATTTTATTACATACATATTGTTCCTGTGGATAATATATATACTGTACTCTCTATATACTGACAACATATATATAACGCACTCTATGTACAGCAGGGTTTGGGGGAAATTCTAAGGGAAATGTCCTTTCTCTCTTGCCTTTCATGCCTGGTGAAAGAAGCAATGAAGATTGTTCCATCAGTGCTGGGTCCCCACAGGGTCAAAGAGTAAAGCAGGGGAAACTAAACATTGCTGTACAAGTTTTCCATCGCTGTCTAATTAAAGTTACATCATAGCAACTTTTCAACGCCACCACAGCAACCCCATACTCCCCACTGGTCACCGTGTGGGAGTGTAGTAAGCTCCATAAATAAGAAAATGCACTTAACACCAATGAAAAAATATTAAGGCAAATAAATAAGAGCAATGTGCTTCATATTTTCATTTCCAATTTTCAAAATTTTAAAATAGGAGTTAAGACATAATATGTGCAGAAAAATGTTCAGATTGAAAAAAAAATCCTTTCTATGAAGTCCTCTCCTTAAGAGATAGAAAATGCTTAGCAGCTAAGAGTGGGCTTACGTTATTCACATCCAGGACACACAACTTGCTTTATCTGAAACAAAGCTTTCCCTGTGCCGGTCCTGTTGAAGTGACTGGCTTCAGGAAAAAATAGCAGCCCCTCCTCAGAGGAGTGTCTTGAAAAGGCTAGATTTGTCCTGGAATAATATTCAGATTTGATCCATCTCATAAATGCAAGTGAGAGGATTTTACTGACAGGAGTTTCCATAGATCAGATTAAGAAGCTTTTTGTGTGTAGAGATTTCTCAATAAAAATATTTTTTTTTAAAAAAGAAGCTTTTTGAAAGGCTTTTAAAAATCAAAATACATACATACTCTTAAAATAAAATCATCACATAAATCAGATACCTAAAACGAAACCTTGAGGTAAAAATCTCAGGTTTCTAATTTAAAGAAGAGTGGAGACATTCGCCATTTCTTTTGCTAGAAATCCAGGAACTTTGAATATTTCCTAAAGTTCTTGAAGTTTCATTCACTTTTTAATGTTTTTTCCCTTTGTTCTTCAAACTAGATAACTCCTTTTGATCCTTGTTCAAGTTCATTGACTCTTTCCTGTTATCTGCAATTTACTGTTAAGTCCATCCTGTGAATTATTTTATTTCAGTTTTAATTTGTAAAATTTCCATTTAGTTCTGTTTTTACAGTTTCTATTTCTCTACCAAAATTTACTATCTTTCTCATTATTACCAGCATATTTTCCTTTACACCCTTGAGCAAAGTCTTAAGAGTTGCTTTAAAGTCCATGTCTGACAATTTCAAATTCCAGCTTACTTTGAGTTGGTCTTGGCTGATTGTATTTTCTTGATTATGAGTCATATTTTTTCATTATCTTCTGTGCAGAGACATTTTGGGTTATATCCTGCACATTGTGAATTATACAGTGTAGAGACTTTGGATCCTGTTATGTTCTTCTCAGGAGTACTAATTTTTATTTTACTTTGTTCAGTTTTGTCAGGAAGTTAACGTGGCTGAACTGAACCTGTAAACGCTATCTTTCCTTTGGTGTGCCGTAGCACACCTACCTCTTCATGTCTTTTAATCTTGGTTGGGCTGTATATGGGAGAATGTTCTGGGCACATGAGGTTCAGCTAAGAGCCAGGGATGTGTGCAGAATGTACACATAGAATTGGACTGCTGCCCTTCGGTCTTCTTTTTAGGAATTTGCCTTCTCATGTCTTAGATGCTGTGGTTGTCATGACGTTCTCTGAAGCATTCGGGGTACTACTGCCCTATTTAGATGACCTAAATAGGGCAGGCTGGGGCTAGGCTTCAAGCTACAAGTCATTTTACAAGTGAAAAAAAAAAAAAAAAAAGCATAACTCACTCAGTACATGCATTTTCCAGAGTCTGCATGCTTTGGGGTTGCTTTCCAATGCCTTTATAGGGATTTTTAAAACATTTGATCCAGAGTTTAGGGTTATATGTAGTAAGACTGGCTCAAGAGAAGTTACTCAGCTATGACCAGGAGTGAAAGGCACACAAACATTTTGGATCCAGATGGACATCTAAGTCTCAGCTCTTTGTTGCTACACAGTGGCATATTTGGCATATTAAACTCTGAATTCTCATTTTCTATAATTGTAAAATTGCCATCACAATATTTACTTCTCAAGATTATTAAGAGGGATGTGAAATAAAAGTACAACATATCTGCCATAGAGTAGACTGTCACAAAAGTTTTCCAGATCTCATTCTAAAGGTCTACATAGAATATATTTGTATCCACAATATGTTTATATATGTTAGTTGTATACTTATGTATATATAGACTTGATTTATTTTATTAATGTAATACTTTAATTCAAATATATACACACAGAAACCTATATATTATATATGTATGTATGTATATATATACACACACACACAAACACATACACTCACACATAATATTTTTTCTAGCATTTCTTATTTTCTACTTGTGGAATTTACTATGCATTTTAGTTACATGTTTGGATTGGCATCATGTTTGGCTGATATTTTCTTTGACCTCCTCAAAACTCAAAGCTGGCATTTTAATAAACTTAATTTTCTTTATCAGAGGACATGCAATCAATGATGATAGGCACATTTTAATCTGATGCTTCTTTAGCTTTTTCAGGAATTGACTTGCATATCCCTGGAACATATTGGCTGGATTAATCTGCAACCATTTAAAAAGAATCAGGTGAAAGAGGAGAGTAAACCATTTGAACATGAATTATTTAATTTTCATTTGTGAACAAACCCCACTCCAAATATGATCGTGTTTTAAAGTAAATTAGCTTTAAGAAAATCTGGAGCAACTTGGGAGACAGGCTAAAGAGGAATTAAGGGCTTTCCCTGCAGGCGGTAGTCCACTAATCACTCTTGCACCACTCGGTGGGGTAGGGGCAAACATGAGGAATTAGCAATGGCGAGAAGTAGGTGTTAATGCGGTTGTGAATTTTAAACTCATTTCTAAAGTTAATTTTTTAATTTTTAGCACAGGGCTGCCTCCTGATTATCACAGTGCATTTCTTTCAAGCCCCAGCCTATGCCATTTGATCAATTTGCTTGTCTGTCCTCCAAACTGTTGAAAGAAGTCAACCATCTGTATGACCGGCAAGAAACCAGAATAGTGACCATCATGGTGGAAGAGGGACAGAGCAAGAGTGTGGGCTCCAGGGAGCAGGGCTGTGCTTCCAGTCAGCCCTGGAAGGAAGACACTGCTTATATCTTAAGTAGCATCCCTATGTTATCTTAATTTTGTAATGTGATTTGGGCTTTGTTTTAAGCAAAATTTTCTCTTGGTGCAAAGATTCCAACTGTAATTTTATTGCCTTTCTCTAAAACAGTGTGGGGATATGAAAACCAGCAATTATACTGTAGATAAATTCACAATTCCTACTGTCTTAACTCTTACTACATAGCCTTATAGTCTACTGTATAGCAGGTTTTTTTTTTTTTTTAAATGATCTCAAATGAAATTTCTCAATGTTTCTTAGCAAAGCTTTTGGTGACCTAGTTTGTCTTCAATACAGACATAGCAAAAAACTAACAGAAGTAACTAACATATATGGTGTGTTTACTTTGAGTTGGATGCTATTTCAAACTTTTTACATGTATCAACTCATTAAATCTAAGATTATGAGTCCCCATTTAACCGATGAGGGATTCAAGTGACAGAGAAGTCAAGTAATCTGCCTGAGGGCACACAGATAGTAGGGTGTGGAGTCTTAAATTTAATCCAGGCATCCTGACTCAGGAGCCCTCGGTCCTAAACACTGCAGGACCCTGCCTTTCATAAAGCTGGAAGAGAGATACAGGAGCAAGGTCTTGTTTCTAGATATAATTTTTCTTTCAAGTATTGTGGTTGAGTTGGTTAATTTGATGTGTCAACTTGGTTGTCCAACTGTCTGGTCAAACACTGGCTTAGATAATGCCCTGGAGGTATTTTGTAGATGGGATTAGCATATACAGTCATCTGACTTTAAGTAAAGGGAACTGCCCTCCATAACATGGGTGGGCCTCATCCAATCGCTGGAAACCTCTAGAACAAAGAATTAAGGGTCCCAGAGTATTTCAGTTTCCTAGCTGATAAAACAAACACTATGCAATTGTTGGCTTACACAATGAAATTTAATGGCTTGCTGGGCTTGAGGCTAGGAGATGTCCCAAGTCAAGGTGATGCTTTCTCCCCAGAACTGAAGTTCTGGGCTAGCTGCTGGCAATCCTTGGTCCTTGGCTTTTCTGTCACATGGTAATGCACATGGTGACCTCTCCTCAATTCTATTCCTGGTTCTGTTGACTTCCAGAATCTGGCTGCTCCCAAAGCTTTTCTCTCGGGCTTTTCCTATAAGAGCTTCAGGAATAGGATTAAGATCCATCCTGACTGAGTTGGGCAACACCTTAACTGAAATAACCTCATCAAAAGTTCCTATTGACAATCGATTCACATATGCATAGAAATGGACTAAGATTAAGAACATGTTTTTCTGGGGTACATAACTCCAATCCACGATACAGTATAAAGAAGAAACTCTGCTCAAGATTACACCATTTATTCCTCCTTGAGTTCCCAAACTGTGGGCCTCTCCCATGGATTCTGGACTCAAGACTTGGTATCAGTCTTACCGGAATTTTTCTGCTCTATGGAATTCAGACTTGCTGGTCCCCACAATTGCATGAGCCAATTGCTTAAATTAAATTTCTCTCTCTCTCTCTCTCTGTATATATATATATATATACACACATACACACACACACACACACACACACACACACATATATATATTCTGTTGGTTCAGTTTCTCAAGAGAACCCCATTGTCCTGGTTTGAAGCTGTTGCCTTTTGGTTAGGTTATTTTAATTGAGATGTGACATAGCCCATTCAAGGTTGGTTTTCATCTTTTTACTGGAGTCCTTTACGAGGGGAAAAGGAACAGAAAAAGCCAGGAGAGTGTAGGAAAAAAAGCTCTAAGAAGCAAGGAAGGATACCCAGAAGCTGAAAACAATGAAACTTGGGAACAGAAGGACCAGAAGACACCAACCACGAGCCTTCCCATGTGATAGAAGTGTCCCAGATGGCAGCAGCCTTTCTTCAGAGAAGGCATCCTCCTGTTGATGCCTTAATTTGGATACTTTTAAGATCTCAGAACTATAAACTTGTAAATTAATAAATATCCATTTTTAAAAGCCAGTCCAATTCTGGTATGCTGTATGTTTGCAGCTTTAGAAAGCCAAGACACTTGGCAAATATGGTGAATTTTATTTGTTACACATTGTAGATTTATTCACATAAAGTTGAGTAAAGTAGCCCTTTTTTTTTTAAGGAAACCACAAACAAATGTGCATAATTACTGAACTACAGTGAGCAGAATTGCTTGAGATTAGGAGAGAACTGACATCAGTAACAGTGAGCTGTGCGGGAGCATGCTTTTAAAGTAACTGGCCCCTGATGGCATCCCTTGACCCATCATGCATCCAGCCTGGAAGTTTCAAGATGGCCTCCCTGCTAACCAGGGATCTGTAATGTGTAACTGGTGGCCCTTATTCTGTAGCAATATCTGAGAAGATTTACCACAACTCCATGAATTTATCACACCCAGATTGCAGACTGTCCATTCCAGAGCGTGAAGAGAGAAATCTACCCATGTCGCCCAATATGGAGACTCCCCAGCTCTGTGGCATTTGTCAAGGCCAGTCTCTCTGGGACTAAGGCTTCTTCTCTGAAAATGATATTATCATTACCTGGCCCTTTATATCACATTCATATTGATGGAATAAAGCAGAACCATAAACCTAGAAGTGCCGAGAAAGGGTTGAGTGGTCTAGAGCAAGACATGACGATGGTTCTTCTCATCCCACAACCATCGTCCCTTGGCTCCGAGGACCCATCTCTGAGTGTTTGTTTTCTTTTGAGAATGGGAGAGATCTTGTTAAATTGGGTAAGAATGCAAGGAGACCTGGAGAGGGAGGAGGGAATGAAGCTTTCAGACCTTTACCCCTGCTGGCTCACCCCCTTGGGCTCCTTCCACGTGGAGACAGCTGAGCTGCAGGGAGATGTGAACCACTTGAGGGCCTAAGCAGAGGGTGGGCATTCTGTCCCACCTCTGGCTTTCTCCGTGGGATGCACATGGCATTCAAGGGGTCTGGACAACATGAGGGGCAAAGTGATTTCCAAGCCTACTACCGAATCCCAACACTCTGTACTTTTTAACAGAAAGATTCTCTTATAGGTATAAATGTAAATATCCACTTTCACTGTCTATATTCAGTTCGAGGATAAAGTAAAAGCTTATTTACACCTTATATTAGTGCCAGAAAGACTATGGCAGACCTTAGAGCCTTCCTCAATATAATTTCTGACATTAAATAAATTTTGCATGGCTATTCCAGACATCTAATCATTACAGTGTTATTTTAAGGGTCGAATTCACAGAGGCTGCCTCAACATGTCACTGAATTCCTGCAGTCAGGGTCTCCTGATCAATTTGCTATAAAGTCAGTCATTGCCATAATGATCGCCAAACCCTAAAACAGCCAAAAAGAAAAACTGCCTTCTGCTCTCCTGGGACATGAGCGCTAAGACCCAAGGCCGGACTGACCGCCCTATCCGACCTCTACTCACCATCTGTGGAGCAGCCGCTGGTCCCGTCGCTAGAACAGTAGCGCATTTCAATCCTCTGTCTTCCCACTTCCAGCAAGTTCGGGTCGGGCAGGCGGGCCTTGCACGTGTACCGGAAGCGCTGCTCGTAGTGGCCGCCGTTGTCGGAGATGTTGACGGGTGTCCACGGCGTCCAGGGCGTGGTCTTCTTCAGCTCGGGGCACGGATTGGTGTTGCAGGGCTGGTACTCCTGCGGAAGGAAAGGTGAGGGCTGGGTTCACCACGCAGTGTGCACAGGGCCCACTCGCAGGGCTGCTCACAACCTTGGCTTCTAGGACATTCGCCTGCTCCTTGAGAAAACATTTATACTCAGGCTTCTAGGTAAAATAAATTGGGTGCCTGCACTTATGTTGCCAAGAGTGACCCCTGTTCTGAGAAGTTGCAGGGATTTTCTAAAGTTTAAAGATCAAAGCAGGGCTTTCTGAAAATACAGAAGGTATCCTGCAAAAGTTGCAGTTTAAGCAGCAATTAGAAACAAACTGCTGAGGGTCTAGTAGAGATAGTCTATTAGAAATGGATGTATATACTCCAATAACTAATCTATGATCATTCCCCATCTTTTAAGACCTTCCTTTATAGTAAGGAACCTAAATGTCAACCAGTTATTTTAACCCCCACCTTGGAAATCCCCTGGTTACTTTTATAATCCAATGTAACTTGCTAACTATTTTGAGACTCTTAGGTATGAGCTCTCTGCTCCAGCAGTTTCTCTTGTAGTAAACCTTTCATATTGATAATTATTGGTGATTCAGTTTTCTTTGACAAGGCATTTAACAGACTATTTAGGGATCAAATCAACTCCTAAAGGAATCTGCACAATTTCTCCTGAGTCAATGAGAATGAGACAATAAACATTTATATGTGAACAAAAAATGATCACATAAAAATCATCTTCCTTTCACAGAACTAACTGAAATTACTGATTATTCTGAGGCCAAGTTTAGCTGTTTCCCTTCAAAGATTAAATATAAGATGATGGAACAAGAATTTGCATTTTATAATATATAACAGTAAACAAATATTGTAAACTCTGGAATCACAAATTCGAAGTAGTAGTGTAGAAGCATATGCGAATGATAACTTGATACATGATCGCCTTTCAGCTGGAAGACGTTTCTCATCATTTCACCAGTCTGTACCTTGGATGACCTGTAACAGTTCATCGGCATTGTTCAGTTCTCCCTTCCTTTACTATCAGATACCTCCCTTGTAAGAAGTGGGATGGCTGTGGGTAGCTGTGCACAGCTAGAGTACATCTGAAGGTCTGGAAAATGGGGCATAGTACGTGTAGGGGGTGGGGGTATGAAACTTAGGACTGTGATTATTAAAATCTGTGTAAAGCACTTAATGATTTATCTGGCCAGATTTCCAAACACTGCTCCAGGAACAGGGCCAAATGGAAGGGATGTAGGGCTTGGCTTTGGATAGAGTGTCACATCAGGACTGCTCCATTTGAGGATAAAGGATATTTCACTAGAGGGAAAACCCATTACCATAAAACATCCATCTATTGCCATACTTTGTAAGTGATTTTATAAATCAATCTTAAATATACACACATAGTAAGAGTTATGTAGTTCTGTAAGCTTTACTCTAAAACAAGAGAACTGCTCCATCCTTTCCTCATCCCTTTTAGTTGTATATATTTTGGCATTTCTCTCCATATAGCTAACAACTTGAATTTTCCAGGACTAAACCTGGTCCATTAGCTGGGCACTATAGAAAAAGAGGAGTTAGCCCTTTTCTCCCTATGTCACTCACTTTGTCTGTGACATTAATGGAGCTTTCCCATTTCCCCATCATCTTACTGTATGTCCACTGGAATTTTGGTTAGCTCAATATCCAGTAGTTGCAGTGATAAGCGAACACTATCTACCCTGAGGTGGGTGGTAGACTGCTTTTCGTCTCTTGTCCAATTCCCTTCCAGTCCGAGCCAGTAGTTACCTTCTTTACTGGGGTGGCTGCAGTCTCTATGAACTTATCATTAATTCAGCCCCCATCAGGAAGTGCAAATTGCATATTCCTACCTAAAATGCAAATTGCATATTCCTACCTAAATTCCTCTGAGGACCCTCTACCAGCTCCAACCTGGCATAGTCATCCTCTCTCCTGGGTGCCTCTCTGTGGTCCTTCACTTCCATGTGGGGGGCCCTTTCTCTTTTCCCCTAGGATCTTCTGTTTCTTGTATCCAAAGGCTTCCTCTTTCTTGGTTGATCTTCCTTTTGATGGAGCATATCCTCCATAATCGTGCTAAAAAAAGACACTTGAAAGGTGCGTTTTAATTCTTTTCTTTATTATTCCAAATATCTGTATGCTACCCTTAAACTTGACTAAAAGTTGTCAGTCAATTTAGGTTGGGAATAATTTTCCTTCCAAGTTCTGAAGCTAATGTTCTAAGTTACAGGGTTGCTGTTAAGAAATCTGAAGCTAGTTTGAGTTCTAGTCTTTTGCATGTGACCTTTAAAAAAATGTCTCTCTGGATCTTGGAGAATCTCTTTTCCCCAGGGTACTGAAATGCCATCCATACTTAAGTTTATGTCACTTGATGAATTACTTCAATTTAGAAATTGATGTCCTTGGATCTAGAAATTTTCTTGGCGATTTTGTTGATTATTTCTCTATATGTTTTCTCTGCTTCACCCACTCCCCACCTCCAACCTGTTCTGGTTAGTAAGCTGCCAGAAATGGAATAGCTTTTAAAAAAAGGAATTTAATAAGTTGAAAGCTTACAGTTCTAAGGTCGTTAAAATATCCAAATTAAAGCAAGGCTATAAAAATGTCCAATCTAAGGCATCCATGGAAAGATACCTTGGTTCAAGAAGGCTGATGACATTCAAGGTTTCTCTCTCAACTGGAAAGGCACATGGTGACATCTGCTAGCTTTCTCTTCAATGCCTAGGGCTCTGTCAATTCTGGTGGCTCTTGTGGCTATAAAGCTTTTCCCAGAACAGTCCCCTCCACTTTGAATGGGTGGAGACACATCTCCATGGGAAGAATAAAAAAGATCCCACCCAGTAATGCTGAATGTTTTTTGGATATAGAATTCCTGGACTCATCCTTTAAATTGACCTTTTATTGCACATTTTTGACCTCTTCTTGCTTCTCTACTTCCTTGGAGATTTATTCAACTTTATCATCCAAAATCATTATTGAGATTTTCACCTTTGCTATCATATTTTAAATAGTCCAAAGCTTTTTTTTTGGGGGGGGGTTCTCAATTATTTCTTTATTATAGTTACACTAGTCTTAGTTTCCTGGTTGCGCTATTTTCTGTTATGTAAGAATGATAATTCTTTTGAGGTTTCCTTCCTTCTTGTAGCTTCTGTATCCTCCAAATTGCTTACTGGGTCTCTATCTTTCACACTAGATGCTTACATCAGATGTCTGACATTCTTTGTTTTCTGTTCATATTTAAGAACATATGGTAAAAAGTTTAATTGGGGGACCTAAGCACAGAGGGGAGAGAGGGCTTGTCCATGGTGGCATGACCTGGCTGAGTCATTTAGGTGAAGAAAACTGCAAGAGTCCTTCCAGGTAGTTTTTCAGGGGCCTGGAAGAAGAGTTGGAAGAAGAGTTGTCTGTTTCCTCCCTGCCAGGAGAGTGCAGGCTGCATGGCTAGGGGCTGGGAGCCAGTGGAGGAGGAGGCTGGGCACCCTGTACCCAGAAATTAGCCATTCTCTGCCTCCTCCTGTTCAGGCTGAGTCCCTAGGTCAGCGTGCCCAGTGCCTGCTGGTCCAGGGACTCTGATAACTTCTTTAGGAGACTTCACCCAAACCTTACTTTGCCATTACCTGAGAATGGAGGGTGTCAATTTCCGAACTGTCAGAAGAGTCTCTATCATTCCCCTCTAGATTCAGTTTCCACGGATATGCTACAGATTGCAATGTTTTCTGCCTATTCCTCTCTTTTTTTCCCTGTGGGTTCACCATGAAAACATTCCCTTTAATATTGTATTAGCAGGTGTACTAGCTTTTGTTGGCTGCCACAATTCACCACAAACATGGTGGCTTAAAACAACATGAATTATCATCTAACAGGTTGGCAAATCTGATGACTGAAATGGGTTCACTGGGTTAAAAACAAGGTTCCAGCAGATCTTGTTCTCTCCAGGGCCCAGGGAGAGAGTCCTCTTCCTGACCTCTCCCCACTTCCAGACCTCCATTCTCTCTCTCTGCTTCCATCACTTGGCCATTTCTTATAACTTTGACTTCTCCCACCTCCCCCTTATGTGATATCTCCTGGTTCCATCAGGCCCACCTAGAAAATCTAGGACAACCTTCCCGCCTCACTGTCCCTAACTTGGTCACATCTGCAAAGTCCCTGATGCCCATGCAGGAAATGTCATTAGTTCCAAGGGATAGGATGTGACCATGAGGCCACAGTTCAGCCTGCTATGGGGTGGGGGGGTTCCACCATGAGAGAATGTAGCTGTGTGTGTCCACCCCACCAACTTTACTTGGCAGACTATTAAAACCTTTATTTTGTCACTGTTCTAGTGATTCCTTTTAGGCTGCTTTATTTATAATGAATCTTTAAAATTTTTTCAATGGACAACAGGAGTTCTCATTCATGTTTATCACATCAGGCTTTAAACAGAAAATATGTGTACAGATCATCACTGGTTCCCTGATTTAATACCCTCTCACCTTTTGTTCCCCAGCTTAACCTGGTGCTCCTTATCTCCATGCCAACAAGTATGAGAAAGATAGATGACTTCATTTCACTTTGTTTATAGCATGCTATATTATAGCATTTTTCTTAGATGCTTTCTCCTAAGTGAAAAACTAGCCTCAATAAATGCCATAAACCCATTTGTGTGAAAAACTAGATAGAACACACATGTACTTTTTCTTTTGTACTTAAAACGGAGGTCATGTCCTCAGAAGGCAATGCAACCCTTTTTGTGGACCTCCCATGCCTATAGTGCAGCTATACTATCGTTCCCGGCTTGAAAATGCCAACCCTTGATCAGTCTGTGCCAGGAATCCAGAAGCTCCTTGCTGCATGGACTGAAAATACCTCCGATTAAAAGGTCAAAGTGTTTCTGCATCCCTAAGTTCACATCACCTATATAATACAAAGATTCTACCTGTTAATATACAGACACAGAAAGAGCTCCAATAGCTCTTTGCTTGCTCATACTAGAAACGTCATCCTTTCCACAGAGATGAAGTTTGATTTTTAAAGAAATGAGTGACAAATATATTTAAAATCTGGCTCTCATGTATGCCTAGTCACTTGTGTGCTGGTGACATGCCAACAAACAACACACATGTCATGGATCCCAGATGGGTCATAGCTCAGGGTTGAGGAAGAGCATTCCATGCACATTAGGGCTGCACTTCTGGCAAGGTCTGCTCTTTATGTTCATTATTTCCTCCTAATACAAAGTTTAGCATTAGATTTGGGATTTTTCCTTTCACCAAATATTCAAAGTTTGATTATGATGCATGATTTGAAGTATCAAACTATGACACACTTAGAAATAGTAGGAGCAATCTGTTTTATATTACTGAGCAAAATTAAGAGGTCAACACTCACAAAGTGATTACTTAGATGACTTAATAAGATGAATATGTATCTACAATTTACTCACTCACTATAACTATTCAAATTTCAGTGGAACTTGAACAGCATTGCATGTAAGACTAAACAAAGAAATAATTTTTAAAATGATATAAGGGAACAAATTATATTAAATGCCATATAAGGTTCTTAATATTCCTCAGGAAAATATTAGATAAAAATTGTTACTAAAGGAATTTCAAACAATTCCTCCAGATATGTTCCCCCTATATTTGCTTGCTTAATCAACAGGGAGAAAACCATCCATCCAAAAGTTTCATCCAGAAGCATGGGAGACAGCCTTACTGGCTCTCCCTTACATGTACAATGAGCCCTGTAGAAAGGGCCTCCTGATTTTGTCTAGTGCTCATGCTTTCCTCTCCATCTCAACTGCCTCTTCTGTAATTCAGGGTCACCATTGCCTTTGGTCAGTATAACAGAACCATAGAATGTATTTCATTGGGGTTTAATAGTCTATTTATAATTCTGTCTTCACTAAAAGACTGCAAGGTTGTCAACAGAATTCCCAATCTTGAACACAGCAGCACTATTTATTGAGTAAATGGAAAAATCATATCGATCAATTCACAAATGAGGCTATTTAAGTGGTATCTGCATAAATTTGGTGTACAAATTTAGATGGTTAAGAAGAACCCCCAGATTTGCTCTTTAACTCTCCATTGGAAAAAGTAAAACTACTCATGTTCTATAGGTTAAAAGCAAAATAGAGAGGATAGAAAAAAAGCCAAGCATACTTTTGATACAATATGCTTAGTACACAGTAAGAAATCCTCAAAATAATTTCACCAGAAGCTGAAGATATAAACTAAATGTATTCTCCTAAGGAAACTTGTGGCTTCTACATGCATTGTTCAAGTTTTCTTTTTTTCAATAACTGAGATTGACACACTGAAACAGAATGTCATTCTGCATAAAGAAACAATAAAGTAATGTAATTTGTGTTTGCAAAGGGCCAAAGTATTAAAATTATATTAAAAATTAAAAATATTAAATTAATTTAAAAAGCATATGAATAAAGCAGATCTATGCTCTCAGGAGCCTGTGAAAACAAAGCTAAGACTGACAGGAAGCCCTGGGAACCAATGCCAACCTGGAAGCAACAGAAGGACTTCTACTTCTGACCAAGATGGAATCACAGAAACTAGATTAACTATCCCAAAAGAAGCAACTAAACATCCATGTGGAACAGCAGTTAAGACATGAGACAGCGAAGGAGCAGTGATCCCCAAGTGGTGGGAAACAAATGTGGTGAGCCACCATGGCCTCAGACAATGGCCCTGAGAAGGCCTCTAGGCAGTGGTGCAGACAGGGGATCCCAAAAGGGACCTGTGGCTGAGTAGACAGAGCTGGGGCTTGGGGGAGCCTAAGGGTCTGGAGGACTTGGAGTAGAATATGAGAGAGGAGAGTGCAGCAGAGAGAGAAAGCTCCAGAGTTATTCAGAGGCCCCAACTCCAGTATTCAGCTGAGGAAAACTCAAGGAGTGTGTGTGAAGAAACTATACCCAGGTGGGGAAGGAACCACCTGAGACTATTAGATTAGAGGGAACAGTGCTCATGCTCCCACAGGGCCGGGAATAGTGCTCCCTCCTAGGAGCAAGAGGGGAACACCTCACCCTTCTCCCAGTGCTCCTTGTAGGAACAGAAGGGCTTTATTGTGCAGTAGGGATGGAAACACTGTACTAGGCTAAATGCTTCTTCCTACAAATGAACAAGGCTTGGAAGGAAATACCAAAATGACCACATTTATTGTTCTAACCTAATAACATCTCTTTTTTTTCCTAAGGAATGCAAAAGTGTCCAGCACACAACAAGGTCAAGTTCACAGTATCCTAATCTAGTCTAAAATTACTAGGTATGCAAAGAAGCTGTAAAACATAACTCATTATGAAGAGAAAAATCAAACAATTGAAACTGATAGACAAAACACAGATGAGAGAAATCATAGTCAAGGGTATTAAAACAGCGATTATAACCATCTTCCATATATTCAAGGAGCTAGATTGAACATATTAAGGAAGGACAAGGGAAATATAAGGAATAAATAATACCAATTCTTCCCAAATATTTGCAGATAATTGAAAAGAAGAAATAAATCTCAAGTCATTCTATGAAGCTAATTTTTCTGTTATCAAAACCAGATACTAAAAGGGAAGAAAATTAGAGACAAATATGCCCCATGGATTTAGATGCAAAAAGTCTTAAGATTTTAATTAAGTCAGATCCAGAGGTATATAAAAAGGTTAATACACCAAGAGTAGGTGGGAATGCAAGTTTGGGTTAAAAGTTGAGACTAAACCATGTAATTTGCCAAATCTAATTACATGCACAAAAATCATTTGATGAAATTCACAATTTATTTCTTATAAAAAATGCTCTATCAACTAGGAATAGAAGGATATTTCCTGAATCTGATGAAGGATATCCAATAGCTGGCATCAAACTTAGTGGTGAAAACCAAAATGCTTTTATCCTAAGATCAGAAATAAGGTAAGGATATCTGCCCTTACCACTTCTAATAAAGTTAAACTGGCAGTTCTAGCCAGTGCAATCAGAAAGAAAAAGAAAAAAAAAGTTAAAAAGGCATCCATATTTGAAGAGAAAAGATAAAACTGCCTTTATTCACAAATAATATAACTGTGTGAAAAATGTGATCAAATCTACAAAGATAGGCCACTAGAAGCAGTAACTTAATGTATCAAAGTTTCAGAATACAAGGTTGATATTCAATATTAAATCCATCCCTATTACTCTATCAAAGAGCAATCAAATTAAAAATTAAAAAGGATCCATTTATATAACATTAAAATATGAAATACTTAGGAATAAAGTTGCCAAAATATGTGCAAAAATTGTACACTGAAAGAGAAGGTAAAGAAAACTTAAATAACTGGAGAGATATACTGCTTTATAAATCCAAAGTCTCTATATTGTTAAGATTATCATACTCTAAGGACAAAAAAATAAATAAGTCATAGGAGGGTTAAGGGGTTAAAAATTGGGTAGATTACAATATGAGTGGTCAATGAGAGGGAGGGGTAAGGGTTATGGGATGTATAGGTTTTATTTCTTTTTCTGGAGTAATGTAAATATTCCTAAAATGATCATGATGAGAAATATACAACTATGTGATTATTGAAAAAAAAAAGGTTATCAACTCTCCCAAGTGATCTGCAGAACTAATGTAATTTTAGTAAAAATCCCAGAAGGCAACTTTTTGTAGAAACTGAAATGCTCATTCTAAAATTCATATAGAATTCAGGATAACTGCGAATGGCCAAGATATTCTGGAAGAGAAAAACAAAGCTGAAGGGCTTATACTCTGATTCAAGAGTCATTATAAAGCTACAGCAAATCAAGAGGCTGATATTGGCACCAAGATAGAAAGATTAAGCAAAGGAACAAAATGGAGTGTCCAGAATAGATCAACACTTATATGATTAAATGATTTTGAATGAAGGTGCAAAACAATTCAGTGGAGAAAGAACAGCCTTTTTTTCCAAACAATTGTGTGGAACAAATGGATATCTGTATGCAAACACATGAACTGCAATCAATAACTCACTCGGTCTTTAGTAATTAACTCAAATAGATCATAGAAAGATACCTAAAGCCCTAAGAGTTGTAGAAGAAAACATAGGAAACATCTACATGACTTTAGGTTAAGCATGGATTACCTAGCTAAAACACCAAAAGCATCATCCATAAAAGGAAAAACAAAACCAGATAATTGATAAATTAAAGGTCATAAAAATCAGGAATTTTTTCTCTTTGAAATACTGTTAAGGGAATGAAAAGACCAACCACAGGCTGGGTGAAAAATCACATATCTTAAAAAGTACTCGTATCCAGAACATATTTTAAAAATTAAACATGACAGTAAAAGGAAACAAACAACCTAATATAAAACTTGGCAAGAATCCTGAATAAGCCTATTCAGATTTCTAAATATGTATAAAGATATACACATGGCCACAAGCATTTAAAATCTGCTTTCCATCATTTCTTGTTGGAAGTATGTAAAATCAAACCACAAGAAGATTGCTATATACCTATTAGAATGGCTAAAATCCAAAATAACCTGATGATATCATATTTTGGTGAAGCTGCAGATCGAGAGGAACTCGCATCCATTGCTGGGATGCAAAATGACCCAACCCCTTTGGAAAACTGGCCCTTTCCTAAAAAGTTACATACTTACCACATATCCTAGCCCTTTCCCTCCTAGATATTTGCCCAAGATAAAGGAAAGTATATGTCCATACAAATATTTAGTCATGATTTTCTCAAAAGTTTTAATTGTAATAGCTCCAAACTGTAAACAACCTGTAAGACCATTAGCAGTTAAATGGCTATAAGAATACTATTAAGGAATCAGAAGGAATGAACTATTGTGATATCCAACAATATAGATGAATTTGAAATACTTACACTGAGTGAAAGAAGACAGAAAATAACAAGGAGTGCATACTGTATGATTCCACTCATACATAATCATGGAAAACACAAACTAACATCTAGAATGAGAAAGCTGACCAGTGGTTATCTGGGCTCGGGAGTGCAGAGAGGCAGGGGAGGGAGGGGTTACAAAAGGGAATGATAGAAACTGTGGATTGACAGATACACTAATTAGCTCGATTGTGCTGATGGGTTCACAAGTGTACACATACGGCAACACATCCAATTTTATACTTCAAACGTGCAGTATATTGTTTGCCAGCAATTTCTCAAAAAAGTTATTAAAATTCATATGATCACAGAAAAAGCCTCTAATATGTGCTTGCTTCCTTGCTGACTTAGAAATTATATACAAGGTAACTGTTAGTTTTTCAATACACATGCACATTAAAATTAGTTATTTTTTCATGGACTTAATACCTGGATTTCTATAGATAAATGTTTCATAAATGCAAATGTGCATCATCAGCCCCAATTTACTTGAAAGGCAATGGTATTTTCTATCACACAACCAGTCAGGTAGCCACTTAGATATATGTTCCTCATTCTTTTGAAATCAGGTATTTCCCTCATAATCAGTTTCTTGGGCTGCCATAGCTTTCTATGCTGGGACAGATCTTTGAACATGAGAGTTTCGATCACCTCCCATGGGATTTGGAGAAGTTTTCGAATTACAAGATGGCCTGGTGGAAAGAGGACTCGGTTCCAAGACCAGCTTCATGCTCACTGTCTAACTCTCTGCAAATCATCTTTAAGCTTTTGGAAAACATTGATCTAACACATTCTGCTATCCATAATCTTGCTTTTGATTTGCAGGTGACCCCAAATACATATTTAGTTCATGCCTTGGATTCTGGTTTATAGAAGTCAGAAAGACTTGATGTTCAAGATGGAGTACAACAAACTCATATTGCACCAGCTACTCTAAAGACAGACTGACAACTTAAAGGGTTTTAAGAATATTCCTGATTTCCTTTTGCTACTATTGCTAGTCACAAAGGCCAGTGAAATGAGCTTTACTATTTCAAAAAAGATTTTTGAAAGCAATATTCTAACAAAATTAATGGGTATTTTTAAGTAGAAAAATCATCCACAATCCAGTTTTATGCAATAACGTCTTGATTTCAGTAGGCTTCCCCTGAGCAGCTATAGGGCTCTCTCCACACTGCATTATGCTATGTTCACAAATCTGTGTAATGCCGCTAGTTTGCATGTGGGTCTCCCCAGCTCCTGAGACTCTCCAGCACAAAGCCTGAGGTTAATGCAACTTCCTACCCCTCAGTTTCTGCCCCATCCCAGCCACAAAGTAGGAGCGGAATGAGCTGAATGTCCCAGGGGCTTTTAAATGGGGGATTCACTTTTAACTAGCAGTCAGCTCGGATTCTTTTAGGTGCAGAAAAGCAAGCAAATACCTTTTGCTTTCTTACTAGTAACACTGTGTGTGTGTGTGCACATATGTGCATGCATGCATGTTGGTGTAATATATTGTGTGTGTGTATAAAAATGGAACTGGCTTTCCATCTTACACATTAGTTCAGGCACCCCTGTTTATAACTCCTTAGAAAGCTCAAGAGAAGAACAGAATCAGCGCTGTCCCTGGAATTATTACTGAGGTGGTGATTTGTGGGCAGCTTTGCTTCTATTAAATCACAAATCAAATGAGAAGACCATTTATTTATTTTATCTTCTCACTGAGATCCCTTTAAATTCTCACTCTCTGAGAGTGAAATTTAAGAACTTGGATGTCTTTTCTTGGCAAATACCTTGCAATGAGAGGAAAGAGTACTTTGAGTTGGAAGTAAAACCTTATCATTGAAGCAAATGTTTCATTCTCAATGACGGTGGAAGTGGGTGACCTTGAAAAATGTACACCCTTTACTTTCATTACTCTGTTTTTAAGGGGGAAAAAAAAGTTGAAATATTATATACCTGCTTCAGAATATCATAATAAGTACATAGATTTAAAACATTCTTGTGAGGAATTTTGGAAGCACACGAGTAACTAATTATGACAGAATAAACAGCATAAACCAAAGTGAGGTGGTATTATTTAAGATTAGGGCTGT
This sequence comes from Tamandua tetradactyla, assembly GCF_023851605.1. Lineage (NCBI taxonomy): Eukaryota > Metazoa > Chordata > Mammalia > Pilosa > Myrmecophagidae > Tamandua > Tamandua tetradactyla. The sequence continues at coordinate 57,449,574 of NC_135335.1, forward strand.
TACAGACTGGCCCACAGGCATTGCTTCTGCATGATACAAACACTCCTCTGTTTTCACACTAGGAAATTATATGGGCTGTGTGTGCATGCGTGTGTTATACCTATATATTTACACATATGCACATGTATATATATTTTATATATCTGCAGATGTACAAGCACAAATATGTGCATATGTGTGTATCTATATTATATATGTCTATCTCTATAAAACCATGCATTAACAATCTTAAGTAAAACAAAATTTCAGGAAAAAATGCTCCCTATAATCATAGGATTTGAACGCAGTGCTTAGAGTCATAAATATGTGGGCAAAAGTGGCTTAATTTCTTGGCAAGAAAATGTAAAATCAAATTAGAATAATGGAGTGGTTAATCAGTTAGGAAGACACAAGCTAAAACCATACAATCCAGTTGAAAAAAATAAATATAACCCATAAAAGCTATGACTTGGTAGTACAGGCCACTTTGGCAAATATTTTGCAAATCTGGGGATTTCTACAAAAAATAAAGTTCTCTTTTGAGAAATATACAAAAAGGAAATGTGAGAGACAAGATGTATATTAATATATGCCAAGTTCTTTTTACCTGCTAATGAACTGCAGAGAATGTCAATATCATCTTCTGCATCCAAAGAGCTCATTTTTTAATTAAAAAAAAATCTGCTTTTTGTTACTTAGGACAAAATGGAATTGCAACAGCTTCTTCCATTTGCTTTTTCAATTAGTAAAATTCCTAACAATGTCTTACAAAGACCCACACTTAGTGACAGTGAATGGGCCACTCAGTTTCCTTCTGAGTGCCATCCTGCAGGTCTGGCTGCAAGCTCTCGATATACAGGTGGAGTCGTCCCATTTGGACCCACGGACACAGCAGGCCTATTTTCTGTCACCAATCTCTGTGGCCTGATTCCATGGTTATGAAGCAGCTTTGATCTTAATGGCACCTTGACTGTAAACACACACAGTGAGAGGCTGAATTCTAAGATGGTTCCTAAGACGACCACTCACTGGCAGAGATGCCCTGCATCAGCGTCCCTGAGCATGGGTGGGTCTTACGAATAGAATGGGACAGTCCTTCTCTTGATTAGGTTATCTACAATAAGACTCCATCGTGGCAGACCAGAGACGGTCTCCTGATGCATCTGAAGATAGGAGCTGCCACGTTGTGAAGGACCCACGTGGCTAGGACCTGGGCTGGCCTTTAGGAGCCAAGAGCAACTTCTGGATGACAACCAGACAGAGAAAAAGAGACTTCCGTCCTACAGCCACAAAGAACTGAGAAAGAGAGACTTTCCTCCTGCAACCGCAAAGACCTGAGGAAAAGAGACTTCTGTCCTACAGTCACAAAGAACTGAGAAGAAGAGACTTTCCTCCTGCAATCACAAAGAACTGAGAAAAAGAGACTTCCATCCTACAACCACAAAGAACAGAGAAAGGAGACTACCATCCTACAGCCACAAAGAACGGAGAAAGAGAGACTTCCATCCTACAGCCACAAAAAACTGAGAGAGACTCCCATCCTACAGCCACAAATAAGTGAATTCTGCCAGCAATCAGTGAGCCTGAAGAGGACCCTGGGTCTCAGAAGAAACTAAACTTCTGGCCAATACCTGGATTTCAGCCTGGTGAGAGCCTGAGTGGAGAACCAGTTAACCTGTGCCTATGCTCATGGAGCTGTGAGATAATAAATCAGTGTTGTTCTGAACCACTAAATTAATGGCAATTTTTTTAGGCAGCAATAGAAAACTAATATATAGATTTATATACTTATAAGAATACATGCCAAGTTCTTTTTACCTGCTAATGAACTGCAGAGAATGTCAATATCATCTTCTGCATCCAAAGAGCCCATTTTTGAATTTTTAAAAACATATATAATATAGATACACACATATGCACTTATAAGAATATATACATATTCACTTATTTGTACAAATAAAAGGAACATATTCCACAGTTCTGCTTTTCTTCTAATATGTCTAAGAATTCAATTTATAATTTAAATGAAGTTGGATTTTATTATCTCATACCTCCTTTGCCTTTATAATCTGTTCACTCAGTGGCAAAGAATTTTCCTTCATGGAAAACTCACTATCCTTTTGCTACGATATTCCTCTTATGAGAAAATCTTGGTTAAAATAATTTAAAAAGACATTATTTGTTATTGATAATACATAGAAAATTCAAAGTATTGACCTGAGCCCTGCAGATATCTAGCAAATCCAGGTTAGTTGCTACAATCCATGTTTTATTAACGTTCTTGATACTATTCTGAGTTAAACTTTCTGAGTTCAACCTGACAGGATAGTGACAAAATGAACATGTGTAGACCAGTAATTTGTACATCAACTTCACTAATTCCATTAACGCTGTAGATTTTTGTTCAATATGTTTGAATGAAATGCATTACTTTAAGGGCACAAACAGAATTTAAAATGGCGTTCTAGTCATTTCATAAAGAGCTTTTCGTAAAGTGTACTCTGTCGGTTGCAAACGGCATTACAAGGAGAAAACATCTGTTTTCAGGAGTGAGAAATGCTGGGTTAAAGTTACATGGGAATCTTCAACTCAGGAATGTTGGGAACTTGTCCCGGCCTCCTTTTATCTCTGAGTGTCTCTTGGAACTTAACTCATGCTGAGTAAAGCAAACGTTGGGAAATTCTGCATAGGAGGATGTTGCATGGAATCACAGAAGTTCAGATATGTGCAATTTTATGTTATGATGCCTGATTGCTCAATCTCTTCTATTGAAAGCTGAAAATAAGAATTATGAATTGTGTGGAAAATAAGGATTATGAATTGAATTATGTTACCCCAACAAAGACACTCTCTTTATCTTAGTCCCCCTTCCTGTGGTTCTGAACTCAGTTGTAAATATGAGCTTTTCCGCCTAGGTTGGGTCAAACCATAATGACTGGAAGCTTTATTAAGACAGGAAATTTGAATACAGCCAGAGGAGCCAGAAGCCAGGAGTCAGCAGAAGCTGGAAGAGCAAACACAAGGAAAGAAAGAGGTCACCATGTGATGGAGGTAAAAGGGCAAGCCAACCCCAAGGATTGCAGCAAGCCAGCACCAGCATGCTACAGACTTTGGGGTGACAGCATGACCTTGCTGACTTCTGACCTCTTTGGACTTCTAGCCTTCCAAACTTCAAGTCATCAGATTCCTGTTGTTATGCCAACTCACTGTGTGACATTTGTCATGGCACCCTGGCAATTTAAGACAGGGATCTTGACAGTTTTGAGGTTGTTTAAGCCTAGCCAGAATTTGAAGGATTCAGGGTAGAGTCTTACGGTCATAAAACCCATTGTCCCATTTCACTCCAAGCCATCTAAAATCTATACCTCCTTTGAGACCGAGACCATTTTTGTGTGCAGAGCATATGACATGCAGACAGTTAGCTCTTCATTAGTTTGAAGTTCAGTGAATGATTTTCTCTTCTGAGTTTATTCAAGAGAGGGTCAGTCAGTTCTTAGTGTGAAACTCTCGATTAAATTCCAAGTTCTTAGTCATGTGTGAGAAATCAGAAAGCTCAGCAGGGCCAGCCTGGGGGTTCCCACTCCTGCCCCTCCTATGGAAAAGTACTTAACTGCCTCAGCTTCCTTATCCATAAAACAAGGACATTAAGAAACAGATCATGCTGATTTGAGAGCATTAAATGAGATAAAGCATTTGCAGTGATTAACAGATAGGTTGGTATGTAGTAAGCATGTACTGCCTGGCAGCTTCATTGGAGATGAACACATAATCACACCCAGAGAATCCAACTCCAAGTGGAGGTACACTGTAGATGAAAAAGGGTCAGGCTGCTGGGTTAGAGGGGCCACCCTAGAAGCAATCAAGGACTATCTGGGTCAACACCTTTTCTAGGTATGGTCTGTCCAGTGGCCTGGACACAAAGATAGGAGGCAGAGTATGAAAATACTGGAAATGCTTCAAAGTCAGTCACAACAGAAGTTGAGGAATCATCCTCTTCACTAAGAAATGGAAAGGGTCACGATAATCCTTAATTATCCTAGCAAGGTCCCAGGCAGCAGGATGGGTTTAAGCAACTGGAAAAATAAAGTTAAATTTCACTTGCATCCAAGTTTCTGTGTTCATTGTTTCACACCTTCTGTAATGTGATCATCTAGTAGAAAATTATAATCTAATTTTGCTTTTTATGTGAAGCTGATTTTTTAGCAGTCCATATTCCTTAAATGACTAGTCAAGACTGCATGTCCTAAAAGAGAGTAATAGGAATCTTTCTTTAATCTAATATCCCTACACCATGTATGATGTACTTGGAAAATTTGCTGCTAAGGTCAAGTCCTTCTGTCATCTCATTTCAACATTATGGAAATATTTGGAACCATTGGGTATTTCTTGGCTTTCTATGCTGGGATCCCATCATTTAATGGATCTGGGAAATGGAAAATGTTTGTTTTATCAACACATTTTCTTTAAAATTTAAATCCCAAGGGAGTGCTTTTATTGGGGGCTTTTGCTTTTGGTCAATTAACTACGTGGTCTTCATTAGTCTATTAAATAAAATCCATTAAATGACTCTCTTTTTTTTAAAACTGAGATTGTTTAGTTAGATTCCTCTTACCTCATGAATGTTTCCTGCCAGAATTTGTGGGTGACATCCAAAATCTTAATTTAAACAATCTTATATTTTTTTAATTATAAGTCAAATTAGTATTGCCTAAAAGACATTTTCCGTCAAAACATTATGAAAAGTATCATGCATGCATCTATTCACTCATCTCTTTATCCACCTTTAACTAGTCACTAAAGTATCTCCAAACTGCTCAATTTACCTACAGTTAGAATTCCATTGAGTATAAAAAAGTGACAGGTCAGGGTAACTCTGGACATCTATTTTAGCCCTCATACTATGATGGGAAAGATTTTAGTTTCCTTATTTTTGAACATTCCTCAGTATTGGAGGTTATTCAGCTTTATGGTACCATGAAACGTTCTAATCCATATTCAGAAGAACAGCGTGAACTGTTGTGGGCGTGAAATGCGACGTTCATGCACACATGCATTTACGTGGGCAGGGATGACATTGGCCACAGGTAGCCTACATTTTTGGAAAAACAATTCCACAAAATTATAATCAATTTAGTCTGCATGAGGCATTAGGGCAAGAGCTTTCAAATGGTAGGTTGTTGAGTCGGTCCCCAAGACTGGGCAGATTAGATTTTATTGTGTTTCTGTGGTTTTGCATTACCTCTAGGGTAAAATCTGAAGTACTGAGTTTCCCATATATTCCTGCATGTGTGCTCAGCTGCATTTTCTGAACCCCTCCTGACCCCTGCGGTCTGTATAAGCATAGGCTGTGGCTTTGGGTCTTTAGGCCTTTGCCAAAGCTTTCATTTTTCCCTGCAGTAACCTATACTCGTAAATTTACACAAAAATACTACTCCCTCCTTCCTGCTGCCAGAGACCCTGGAACATAAGTACATAAGGAAGCACTGCTACAATGGCCTGTCTGCCTGGGGTCCCCCCAAATAGACAATGAGATTGGTGAACACAAAAGCCACATTTCTGATTCTTCTCTTTCTAGCAAGGCATTCAGCACTTGCTATTTCTCACACAGCAGACTCTCAGCAAACATAATCCCTTACAGCACTCCCTTGATCAGATGCCATGAACAGGATCCAGGAATCCTAAAATGAGCTACTGTCCCTTAGATGAATTTTATTTTTCTTTCAATGGAGTTCAAAACCTTTAACATACTGAACAACCCTTCAATCAATAAACAACCTGAACACAGATTCAGAGCTACGAACTGCTGTGGTTCCAGTGAAGTGGGGGTGGCTGAGCACCCCAACCTATTTCCACTTGAGGAGGTCAGGCAGGGCACAGCCTGTGCCAAACACTGTAATAAGTGAACTTCATGCTACATTTAATGGCCAGTCATCAACTAATCATCTCTGACCACTGGAGAGAAAGGTAAGAAAGAGAGCTGGAAGGAATCCTTGGGGTAATTCTTCCCAATTCCTACGTGTTTTTTCTTGCCTTGCTAGTTGGACTGCCTGTGATCTCTGCCCCACGCAATGTTGAATGGTGAAGGTGCTGGCAGGAATCCTTGACTCTTTCTCGACTTCAATGTCAATAACCTGTCACCACTACATATCCAATGTTCGCTATATGATTTTTAACAGGTACTCTTTATCAGGTTAAGGAAGTCCCCACCCACTTTTTATAAGCATTTTCTGTTTCCTCACAGAGTGAGAGCAACTTGAGGTCAGGGGCAGCAATGTAATCAGTTCATATCCAATCAGCCACCTCCCGAGCCATGGCTCAAACTTAGAATTGTCCAAGACTTCTTTGCTGAAGGAAAATAATTAGACTAGACGTGGGGTAATGAGCATGAAGTGTCATGGGAACAGGAATTTTCACACATATGGTAGATAACTGAATTTTCTCCAAAGTATCTTTCTTTCTCTCTTAATCTTATTAAGCTACTGTGTCATTTTATAAGGTTCTTTGCAAAGTCTTACTTCCATCTCTGGGATAAAGCCCATTTGATCATCCTAAATATATCATGAGTATGAAAATATAGTGAAATAAACATAAAAATATATACATACATTTCATGTTTGAGGGATTTAATTTATACCAGGTTGTGGACTCTTTGAACTGCACAAAAGATTGCGGCAGAGAGGGCACATGGAGGCTGAAATTCAGCCTGAGCTGAATCCAGGTCAGGAGACTTGGCACGGGGCTGTCTATACCCTGTGGAAGGGGCACCTTTCCTGGCACAAAGAACATGCTAACTACTTGCCAAGACCTCAGGCTGGGGTGCTGTGGCTGTCAGAAGAAGAGACATTTTCTAATCCACACAAAGGCACCTCATAGACCAGCAATACTCCCAGGTCCCATGCATTTCTGTCCGTCAGGACCAATTATACTTAAAAGCAACTCAACCACTGGACATATCTGCTTTAGTGAACCTTCTACAGAACTCCTCACTTTAAAACAAATTTCCTTCTTTGTCTACTGCTAAGAATCCCTGGCACCATTTCTACTAGCTCAACTGATTATTTAATTTCTAGCCTTTCATCTACTCTTGGAGGTAGACATGAGAAAAGATGCCCAAGGAGGTTAAGTTGGGTAGAAGGATATAAATTCAGCTTTATAAAATGCTGAAATACTCTCCTCTGCATTTTTCATTATAAATATTATGCCTATTTGGGGAATTCAAGAGAGACTGTTTGAAAACTTGATCTCCACTGCTGGCCCAAAACACGTGACAGCTCCCCCTTGATTTGAATGCTGTGAATGCATTTCATTTGATGGCTAAAAAAATTATGCACTGAGCAGTTATTCTGTGCCAGGCACTGCATGGGGTGTTGCTGATAGAGTGCTGAGCCAAACAGATGTGGTGGCTGTGTCTCATGAGCTTGGAGACTCGTGGTACTTTCTGCAAACATCTCAAAGTTACCCTGGGCACTTGGCTGCTCTATGGAGAGGCCTATAAAGGCCAGCTATGCCCTGGAATCACCTGGCATCACCTAGCATTATATCTAACCTCAGGCTCCTCTGTGATTTTACCCCGTTACAGTGACAAGGGCATGATTTACAGTTTAAAGCTGCAGCAAGCAAGCATCTGTCCTCAACAAAGATGTAAATAAAATGTCTGAAAAGGACCAGGCTTGTAAGGCTTCCTTTTATAATGTTAGTCTTCATGTAAATATTTATAGGGAAATCTTTTTTTTTTTTTACTTAAATTCTTCTGCTGGATGTTAATTCAGATTTCTTTCCAATAAACAAGGCCAGAACCAATGAGTTTTTAGTAAACCTATAGCCGCACCTACTCAAAGGCCTCCTCTTCAAATATCTGCAGGAAAGAAACAACAGGGAAGGTGCAAATTATACCACCCCCTGCTGAAACTGCACTTCCTGTGGGAGCAAACTATGGGGGATGCCATGTGTACTAAAAGCCCCACCACACGCAGCTCTTCCTAAGTCTTAAAGTAACCACCGAAACATCCATTTGCTTAAGTAATGACATAGGACTTTGCCAGAGAAATCTGTCCTTAGAGGGGCTTCACGATACTAGCTCTACACCTTCCACTCTCTGAATACCTGTAGTTTATACTCAGTATGACATTTTCTACCTGGTGTCATTGTTCTTTGGTCACCGGTATTATTTTTCCTCCCCGAGTGACAGCAAATCTAGGCCAGGGGTAGCAACTTAACCAGATTTATATTCCAATATCCATATCCGAAGCCATGGCTCCTACTCAGAGTTGTGCAAGATGCGTTTGTTGAGGAAACAGAATCTAGGTAGACTCAGGTTGATAAGCACGAAGTGCACGGTAGGAAAAAAAAAAATGATTAACACGTGTGGGAGAAAAGGGTCTGAAAAAAGCTCAGAGGAAATTTTACTTACAAGAGGAAACTCAAATATTAGAATCTGTGCAACTTAAAAATGTTAAGTTAAGATTTTCTTTTCTAATTAGATGCCCTGCATTAGTTATAGGCATTCAAGTCTTGCCAATGGGAGCCTCAGAAGGTAACAGACAAGTGTAATCTAATACCAAAACCAATTTTAACAAACTTTTTACACTATTTCTGCAGGCATGCTGGTTTTTACTGCTAAATTGTATTGCTTGGAGCAATGTTTTGAAGCTAATAAAGAATTTGAAATAATTTGAGCATAAGAACAAGAAATGAAATGTTCATAACCATTATCATGGGAAGAAAAAAAGTTCACTAAAGGCAGCCCCCTTGGGGTGTGATGAATCTCTTGAAAGACTCTCCATGAACATATTCCATATAATGAATATAGTTCATATATATACATATACATTTGTACATAAACAATAAGAAAGAACAAATGAGTAGAAGAGAACATAATATATAAAAATAATCAACTCACTTGAAAAGATGTTGACAATATTTCCCAAAATTGCCATTGTCCATAAAAAATTGATATGCAAATTTAATAACAATGTTTAATTATTCACAATTCAACACCCTGTGAGGCACTGAAAATACAATAATGAATAAAATGGGTATTGCTGCTGGTTTTAAAATCTTATAGAGTCTTTTCTCCCTCTTTTTTATATTGGGGGGAGAGATTTAGTAAGTTTTTAAAAAAAAGAGTTCATTTCATCTTAGCGTAATGAAACATTCCTTTTTGAAATAGACCTAAGTACAATTTTTATAACATATTTCTGGGGGATATTAACTTCAAATTTAATTTTTCAAGTTTAGAAGCAGTTATGGATGCAAATTAATGGTGGTAACAGAGAACTATATTTTAAGTAATGATCACGTGAAAGTAGCTCACTTCACAATAAGGACTATATACACACACATTTGTATGTATAAAATATGTATTCATATGCAAATTAGAATACCTATTTCTTTTACTAGTTTTTTTTTTGAGGGGGGAAGGGGGATGGAGGCCGGGAATAAAACCCATGGGCCGGGAATCGAACCCAGGTCTCCAACTGAACTACCCTTGCCCCCCCAAAAGTCTATTTCTTTTCAATAGTAAATTCAACATGAATTTTTCTGTGCAAGGGGAAAATAATGAAAAATATAATATAGCTTTATGCTTGAAGCAATTGTTGGAGTTGTATTGTAGAAATAGCACCCCCAATGAAAGTTGGTGTAATGATAGTAAATACAATACATAAAATAAAATTTAAGAAAAAAGAAAACATTAGCAAAGATAAAGTAGGAGAATTAATGATAAAGGGCCCAAATCACTAGGGAGATCAGACCATTCCAACCCCATATGCACCATAATACAGTTTTACAATATACAAAGCCAAAATTGATAGAAATAACAGGAAAAATAGAAAAATCCATAATGGTAGTGAGAGATATTAACAAATATCTCTTAATAGATAAAAGCATAAAGAGTCAAGAAATCAATAAAAATATAAACATCTGAACATAATGAGCAAAAAACAAAATACCATACTGAGAACATTAAAGCCAAAGAGAGAAAACAAGTTGTTTTCAAGTGTTCATGGAACACTTGCCAAAACTGACCAATATGCTCAGTCCCTAAAGTAACTGTTGATAAATGAAAGAATTGGAGTGACTGAAAATAAATTTTTGAACCCGTCATTTGATTAGACACAATTGTTTTAGTTTGCTAGCTGCCAGAATGTGATATACCAGAAACAGAACGGCTTTAAAAAGGCGGAATTTATTAAGTTGCAAGAGTTCTAAGGCCGTGAAAATATCCCACTTAGAGCAAGTCTATAAAAATGTCCAAAATAAGGTACCAACAAGAGATTACCTTCACTCAAGAAAGGCCTATGATGTTCAGGGTTTCTCTCTCAACTGGAAAGGCACATGCTGAACATGGCAATATCTGCTAGCCTTCTCTCCAGACTTCTTGTTTCATGAAGCTCCCCCAGGGGTGTTTTCCCTCTTCATCTCCAAAAGTCTCTGACTGCATGGGCTCTCATGGCACTCATAGCTCCTTCCAAAATGTTTCCCTCTTAAAGGGCTCCAGTAAGCAATCCTACCTTGAATGGGTGGAGACACATCTCCACAGAAACCAACTGATCAAAAGTTACCACCCATGATTGGGTGGGTCACATCCTGATGGAAACAATCAAAAAGTTCCCACCCAGCAATATTAAATCAGGATTAAAGAACTTGGCTTTTCTGGGGTTCACAACAGATTCAAACCAGCACACCAATAAAGCAGCATTGTTCAAAAAAAAAAAAAACTTTTTAGCATTCAAACCCTCTACTTGTAAGTAAACCATAGATCAAAGCATAATTGATTACAGACCTCAAGAGCATTTTGAACTAAATGATAATAAAGTGTGCAGGCAAGAGTTAACATTGTGATCTTTGGAAGGGTCTATTTGCCAATTGCAAGGCTGGCTCATGGCTGGCATCTGGGAATTCCTATGGTGTTTTATCCGCCTGGGGTAAAGTGCTGGTTTGAAAGGATTATGTGCCCTAGAAAGGTCATGTTCTAATCCTGACCCAGTCTTGTGGAGGCAGTCGTTTGCTTTAATCCTCATTCAGCACTGTAGGTTGGAAACTTGATTAGAAGTGACGCACCCAATTGTGGACATTAATCTTTGATTAGATGGAGATACGACTTCACCCATTCCAGGTGGGTCTTAATTGCTTTACTAGAATCTTTTAAAAGAGGAAACATTTTGGAAAGAGCCTCAGAGCCAAGAGAGTGTCAGAGCCATGAGAACCATGAGTGCCCACGCAGCCAGACACCCTTGCAGATGAAGAAGGAACTCATCCCCAGGGGTGCTTTATGAAACAAGAAGCCTGGAGAAAAAGCTAGCAGATATCATCATGTCTGCCATGTGCCTTTCCAGTTGGGAGAGAAACCCCGAACTTCATTGGCCTTTCCTGAGTGAAAGTAATCTCTTGTTGGTGCCTTAATTAGGACATTTTTAAAGACTTGCTTTAAATGGGACATTTTCTCAGCCTTAGAACTGTAAACTTGCAACTTAATAAACTCCCCCTTTTAAAAGCTGTTCTGTTTCTGGTATATCACATTCTGGCAGCTAGCAAACTAAAACAGGTAATGATTACTCAGTTTTCTTCTGAGAATCTAGAATTTGTATAGTTGTGGTTGGCAGACAGTACGTACATGACCAGCTTCCAACTAAGTTTGGCTTCTGAGTCACATACAAGCTTCCCTGGGCAGACACCCTGCATACATATGGTTGCATTTCACTGTTGGGGAAGGAAACACCTCTGTGTGAGCTCACTAAGGAATGAGTGAACATAGGAAACTGGCCCGGACATCTACAGGCTGATCCTGCAATAGATACTCTCTCTATAATAAATTATAGCTGTGACTACCACTGTCTCTGGGGCCTGTGAGTTCTTATAGCTAATCTCTGCCTATGTGATGGTCTTAGGATCCCTTTCTCATGCAGAATACAACATATCAAATCTTAGTGGATGCAGTTAAAGAAGCGCATAAAGGGAAATGTATAGCCTGATTTGTATATATAAGAATAGAACAAAGGTTAAAATTCAATTATTTTAGCTTTTAATCTCACAATGTTAGAAAAAGAAAAGCAAATCAAAGCCAAAGTAAAGAAAAGAAAATAATAAAAAGAAGGGCATAAGATATACAAAGTTATAATAAAGTCGCAAGTTAGTTATCTGAAATGACTAGTAAAATGTAGAAACTTCTGGCAAGCCTAATTAAGAAAAAGAAAGGGAGAGAGAGAAAATGCAAGTTACCAATATTAGAGATGAAAAGAGAGATATTCATAGAGAACCACAACACATTAAAAGATAAAAGATCAGGTTCTGAACAATTTTCAGCCCAACATTTAAATATTTAAATGTGATGGACAAATACTTTGTAAAACATTAATTATCAAAGTGGAATCAAGAAGAGACAGAAAACTGGATTAGACCCATCTGTTAAGGAAATTACATCTTACATTAATTTATTGATGACTCTGATGGTGATACATTCTTAGGACCACTGACTCCCTCTTTCTCCAGCTAAAACTGTATACTGTGCTCTACATCCTCTGCACATACTGCACATCTCTGTGCCGCCAGTAGTAGATATCACATGCAAAAAGTCGCAGGGTTATCCTGCACCCCATCTACTTCCCAGATCATTCTCTTTGATGTCTCCTAGTTTAGCCCAAATTCTATCTAGTTTGTAAAATTAGAAATCTAGGAGTTCTCCAGAAGCTACCTGAATCTCTTCACCCCTTCATCTTTCCTTCCACTGTCAGTCACTTAATTCTACTGATTCTACCTCCTACACTTGAGTTACCCAATTCTATCTCCGTTCCCATTATTCCCTAATCCACTCTTCACAGGGCAGCAGCTTGAGGGATCGTCCCAAATGGCCAAACTGCTAATGGCTCCCCAGCTCCCCATATTACTAGTAGGTCCCCTTCTCTCTGTAGGAAAAGATCCAAACTTTTAAGCTGTTGTACAATTTCTTCCATGATGTCATTGAGTCCACCAAGGTTGAGAGTTTGCAGTATGAGCCCTCACACACAGTAGGTGCTCAGAATGCTGAAACAACAAACAGTGGGAAACTTAAAATGTGTCATAGTAACATGATCAATAAACTCATTAATATTACAAAATATCTTTCTCATTTCTGCAGGAAGCTAAGATTCATAGTAAGCCTCACCCCACTGAGTTTGAAAGAATCCAGTAACAAAAGATCTGTAGGGTTAACTTTTGTAATTATTAGGTAAAATCTTATCATACTTTATAAACCAATACATTGGAATCTGAATAACCTACAACGTGCAGTCTTTCACCTCCCAAGTTTTCAAAAATGAAAAGACGGAATGCTCTACAGCTAAAAGATGTAGGCTAAAGGATTTTTTTTTTTTTTGCATATGCACATCCACTACTTGATAAGAACATGCCAAAGTCCCAAGGCCTTACCACTCATGTTGGGGCTCACAGGAATGGAGGCACCAGGACGAATGGGGGGCCTAACCGCATCTGTGGGCATCAGATGAACTGAGCTGATGCTCCTCTTGGGCGAAAGGAAAGATTACAGGTTGAGGAAAAAGATGAGCAGACTTACTCGTACTTGGTAGAGAAGGCCAGATGGTTTTGGCTATACCAAGCTTAAGAGATTAGTGATGGCAGCAATGCAAAAAGAAGGGTTTGGCTAAGGAGGAGGAACAGAAAGTGTCAATAACCTAAGTCTCGGTATTTGAATAGAAAACTCCAAGGCCAATAGAGTTATCTGAATGGAGGTACTGAAGGCTGCAATATCAGGGAAGAAAGGGTGGGTGGCCAAGTAAGCAATGGGGAGTCCTGGGCAAACTATAACGTGCTGTCATCAGAATACATCTCAGGCTAGGTAAGGCTCCTTCTCATACCCTCATGGTATCAAGTGAAGCACCATTAAAAAATCTCCAAATGAGTTCTGAACCAAGACAGCGTGGCTCTTCCTGATTTCAGAAACATCCCACTTTATAAATCTGATATTTTAGAGAACAGGTGTAGGCTACATATTTTATATATAATAAGATTATATTATATATATTCTTAAATATATATAATATTATATAATTAAGATAATTTTTAAAATCCTAGTGTCCACTGGTTGATCTCACCCTCTGAAAATGAAACTAACACAAAATAAAATCATATTCCGTAAGTTATGGTTTTAAAGAAATATGATAATTTCTAATAAGGGAGTACTTATAAACCAAGACAGAAACTAAGAATGGTAGGCAGTAGCTAGGTACAAAGGGACTACTCCTAAGAATGAGATGATCAAGTATTTGGGGTTGTTTCACCCCTATAGCAGTGAGCCCACTTGATTTTGCAGGCACCTGCAGTTCTGGGGCCATTTCCAAGCACCCTGGATGATGCCCTGCCAGACCTTTACCTAAGAGAGATGGGCAAAAGCCACAGAGAGGAGCCCAAGAGGGACATGGGCACCATACCTAGGGGCAAATTAGAAGGAATACCTCAAGAGCACAGCTCCAATTCACTACCTACAAGGGCAAGTTATTTAGACCTAAATGACTGCACATCCCTTAGCCTGGCACTCAAGACACTCTAAGAGCGATGCCAGCTTTCCAAATCCACATCTCATCCTATTCCTCTATGCATCTTTGAGCCATGCAGAGGATGCATTTCAGGGTTTCAGGCATGTGCCTGCCACATCCTCCATGGACACGCCTTCACTCATGTTCCTTTCCTGGGAAGTTCTAGTCCCATCTCCACTTGCTAAATCCTAGTCACATCTGGTGGGGCAATTGGCCCATCTAGCCAGAGGTATCTCCTCCCTCCTCTAGATTCAGAGTTTACGCTTAATTGTTCCATTGGTATTCCTGACTTTTGCCTTGCATTCTGGCCATTTCAACTGTACATTTTATACTTTTTCTTCTCAAAACTTGAAAGTAAGCTCTCGAGGTTAGGAATTTTGTTCTGTCCCCCTGTATATCTTTCATAGCACCTAACACAATTTTTTATATATGGTTGGTATATATTATACCCATTATATATTCTTGCTTGATTAGATTCATAGATGGGAAGACCTGAAATTCCTGGAGAGCATGGGATGACATACAAGGAATCAGTAATGGATGTCATAGAGAATTTCCTTTGTTTCCTATATAAAACTATTTAAAAATGTACATAATAATTTGTGGTTACTCCATGTATTAGAGAAATTATCAAGGGAGACTTGTATAATCAGCACAGTTCTTTCCTTCCCCCTTGTATTCAGATGTCAAGGTCATGCACTAAAAGCTATCAGTATTCACAGGACGATACAGAGAAGGGATCAATTAAATAAGCTTCCTAATGAAAATGGCCTGGCAAATACCAGGGGGCTCCTCTTTGATGGCTGGCTTCTGTCTGTCTGCCTCTGCTATCTCTGTGTCCCTTTTTAACTTGAGGAGCTTATGTTCCATGTGCTTTGATTTTTTATGGAGAGCCAGAATAATTAATTGTATAAAGGAGATTCCACAGCTTCCTTCTTCCTGCCATTGCAATTGCAATTTCTTTCTCCCACACGATGACACTTGAGTTCCTTCAGTGATGGCTTTTGAATAGTCCTAAACTGGGCAACTGCACAGGATTAGGCCAGACTCGGACAGATGTGGCATGTGGGTCACATCATGGCAGCATCCAAATGCCAAGTAATAGTGTGGGGCATTACTTTCTCACCACAGGGTTTATGAGACTTGGTAGGAGCAATTCTGTTTCCAAGAGCCTTCAATGCAACCACAATTTCTTTCAAACCAAAACCTCATGAGATTCTGCAAATCAAACAGATCCTGAAAAAATATGCCAAGTGAAATGAAGACATTCTAAGAATGTCAGAGATTGTTGTGCATCATCAGACAACAGAGCAAAGCAATTAGGCATTGCTTTTCTTTACTGACAAATTTTAAAGGCTTCTACATGCAATCGTGTATTTCTATTCAGATATATTAATGAAAAAATTTAAATATAGTAGCAGCTGTGTCTATTCTTTCCTGAATTCACAAAGAAGAGTTCCAAGCTAGGCCCTCATTCTTAGAAAATATTAGGATTATACTGGGGATGAAGGGATAACACTGCAGAAGAAGGAAAACATGGCATCTGTGAAAAATATTCAGTGTTTTAAAACCATTTTTTTTATGTTCCAACATCTATTGCATCCTTCTTTAGTTAATTATAAGTTGCTTTGGAAATTATCATGCATGTGAGTTGTTTTAACAACTTAAATTACACATGTTCTGTAATACCACTGAAAAGCACTCAGATGTAAATAACAATAAAAAATGGGAAATGCAAATCTTAAGCAAAACACAAACTAAAATATTTTGTTGATATAATTAAATATTTATGTTATGTCTCCAAAAGGAAGAATTCTTGGCCATAAGTCAAGACAATGACCCTCCAAGCTTATGTAAAGCAAACGTGCTCTAAAATTATTTTTTTTTTTTAAGAGAGAGGGAGGAAGGGAAGGAAAGACAGAGAGAAGGAAGGAAGGATGGAAGGAAGGAAGGGAGGAAGAAAGGGAAACATCTTTAAACATTTTCTTGTTTTATTGTATTTTGTTTGTTTGTTTGTTTTTTTACATGGGCTGAGGCCGGGAATCGAACCGAGGTCCTCCGGCATGGCAGGCAAGCACTTTGCCCGCTGAGCCACCGCGGCCCGCCCCTAAAATTATTTTTTAATTCCCTGGTTGCATTTGGATAAAGTATCCTTACAACAGCCATTGTCCTTGTTAGCTGAAAATCAGTTATTAAAGGTATTCTGTCAACAACAGCCCCAAGAAATAATAATCAAAGACATGAATTGTTACATAGAATATTTTGGTTTGAGCTTCACAAATGAAGACTCTTTTCCAAAGAGCGCAGCAGGGACCATGCTTTCCTTATTCACCCCTATATAAGGGTAGACCATTCGCCCATCACAAGTTATACCTCATTTAATGGGGTATGGCTTACTGAAATTAAAATGACTGAATAATAGAGAGCATTTACACAATGAAGAACATAGTAAGTTCATTACATGAATACATTTACAGAATCCTAAAAATTCAGTGAATTAGGTATTAATATTTCTTCTAGTTTCCAAATTAGTAAAAAAAGCACAGAGGGGTCTGGTAACATTCACAGGGCCACACAGCCACAGAGCTGCACATCTCTATATGCCCAAGTTTTGTCAATAAGTGCAGAGAAGAAAAACTAAACTGCCAAAGGGACTGGGTGTTTTAATTAAGATAAATTAACATATGGACACAAAAATGGAGGTTTGAATGACCCAAAGATATAATTAAAATTTTCTCGCATCTGGAAGTGATAAGTGTAATGATATGTGTACATTTGGTAGCTCTGTGGTGTTTGTAATATTTTACATTACTTGAAATACTTTAGAAAAAAATAATCTCACAGAGTGCTTGGTATAGCATTCTGCCTTTTAAAGTTTCAGTAATGTTAGAATAAATTTGAGATTTCACAAACATATGATGTCAGCACCCTGCCTTCTATGGGTGAAATAATGAGCAAGCTTTATAAATACACACACACACACACACACATGTATATACCTATAAATAAATCACTTTGCTACTATATTATATCAGTTCACAAAACTCTTGAAGGCATTTTTACTTGAGTCTGAAAGGTGCTGTTGCCTCCCTCCTCCTTCCTGAATCTCCCTCCTCTCCAGGTGGCATACACCAAGTCAGACCTACTTGGGCCAGGACAAAGGGGCCTCCACTTGTGCCCCAGCGATGGCCCTGGAAGCTATTACTGCACACAGTGAGTACTCAACGCATTTCCAATTAAATCCTCTATTTGCAAGAATGAGAGTGGTGCAAGGGAAGCTCAGGGGTAGAATTCTGGCCTGCAAGGTGGGAGACCCAGGTTCAATTTCTGGAGCCTGCCCATACCAAAAAAAAAAATACTCTACTTGCAAGAAAGTTTTCTGAAGGGTCTTTAAAATTACCTATCATAGCTTTGGGGAAAAAAATTAAAATATCAAACTATATTTTTACACCAGTCAATTACTCAAAGCTATTAAAATATTACCATGGTCAGAATTTGGGATCCAAAACAATTCTTGAAATAAATCTTGTCTCAGTGTCCTTTAAATATCACTAGTTTAAGAATATAATTGCTTTCTGCTTTTACAAGGGAAAAAAACAAACAAGGGATTTGCAGAAAAATGCTGAATTTTGATATTTTGATTCTAAACTCAAATTCTGAAAAAGAGCAATAACATTAAGCAGCATCAAGCTGTATGCAGCTACCGTATTTTGAAAAATGAGTATGAAGTGAACCCAAAGATGTTTTTATTCTACCAATGAGGTTCTTTAAAACCAACCTAGCTCATGTACTACTGGTATGAGTCAAATGCAGTTAAGACTTTTCCGAAAGAAGACTAGAACTGAAACCCATGCAAACCATATCTGCTTAAGCTTTATAGTAAATCAACTTTGGCAGGGATGGGATCTGAGTTACAGCTGGCTCATCTCACAGTTCTTGACCTTGTATTTTCTGAGGAGGCCACAGCATTGTGGATCTTTTAAGGAACTTAGCTTGAAAAGTCTTGAACCAGAATCTCATTCTGCAGGCTGTCAGGTTTCAGATGCCTAAGTAGGTTCCCCTGGGACTCAATGATCTCAGCTGGAAAATCAGCATTACCTGAGATAACATTTCCCAAGCATTCTGCAAACCCTAATTGACAACACAAAAATGAGGTACTTTGTCATGTCATTATTTTTATATTTCAGCAGTCTATTTGTTCTTTTAGTTGTCAGGTTTTACTCACTCCTAAGTTTGTCCATAGTATCATTAGTTAATAGAAAACAAATTTTAGGGCATCATATTGACTTTTGTTAACCTTTCCAGAATTCCTGTGACAGCGTATATTGTTTTTATTGATTTTCTTCTTGACATCTCAGCTTCTTCTATGGTTCTATTCTTCCATATCTAGGAAATAGATGACCACATACGCTCTGAGCTTTTGGTCAACTGTTTTATACTTTGTGTGATATTTCAGGAAGGCATCGTGCCAGCAATACAAAGGCTGTTTCTGGTTTGGAAATGACTTTGCTGTATCTAATGCCCTTTTAGCTCTGTTCTTTAACCCAACTGCTTAGCCTCTAATGCAAATTTGACTTACATGAATCTGAGAAGCAATTCAATTTATATATGCAACATAACATTTTATATTTTTCTTCTTTGCATGCATTATAACTTTCAACCAAAATACCGTGGGTTGCAAGGTCAATGGTTGGGTCTCAAGGTCAGTTCAAGAACCAGGTTTTTTTCTGGGTCTGCCCATCAGCTCCACAAAATCACTTACAGACTCTTTGTCCCTCAAGTCTTTCCCATTTGGAATTTAAGAGTTGGGTTTCACCCAGAGAAGGACTAGCCCTCCTGGAGGGTCCTTAACTGTCTAAGCAGAATTTCTTTCATGAGCTCAAATTAAAGGCTTCATGATTTATTCAAAGTCTAGGACACAGGGATCCCCTAGGTGAACCTTGGGAGAGCTTTCTGTGAAATTCCAGCCTTTAAATCGGAGAACAAGAAAAGCTTCTAAAGTCCTTTAAACATGCCTGACCTACTGAAGATCGTCAACTCTTACTTTTACTATAAGCTTCTACGGTACTCAGGAAATTTAGTTTCTGATACTTTCCACAAACATACCCTTTCCTGGGTTAATGACATTTCACCAGCATTATAATCATTTCAATAAATTTGAGCTCAGAGAAGCAGCTGAAGTTCAAGAATAATAATTTAAGAAATGGGAGTGAGAAACACTCATATCAAAGAGCTCTGAAAATGAGACATTCTGACAAAACTGCAGGCGTCACCGCATTTGAGACTGCAGCTCTGGGAGGGAGGGGCTGTTACCCCTTCTCAGAGGAAGAGGCTGAGACTCAGAAATGTCCTGAATTGTCAACCTGTGAGTAAAGGATCAAACCCATGACCCCACAATCAATATATTCCCTATACTCACAGCTAGTACTCTGATGAAAGATCTCCTTCAAAAGCAAACACATTCTATAGCTGAAGGCTTCTAAACTGCAGGTAGTCCATGAAGAACAATCAAGCAGTGATAATTCTTATTTTTAAGTTAACCTCCTTGATTGATATGACACATATACTAATCCAAAGAAAGCAAGCCCATTCTTCCTTCATTCTGCTACCATCTTCAGTTGGTCTGAGCCAGGGTCCCTGCTTTAGGGGAGATAAAAACTGAAAGGAATAAGAAATGGTACATGAGAAACAAAAAAATGCTGTGCTTCTACCACAAAGAAGTAGACAGCTTCATTGTGCCACAATAACACTTTGTGCAAGTGGACTTCTGGTGATGAGCTTCGGTGACAATAAAAGTCCTAAAGACCTACCAACTATGCCATCAATCTCACTGAAAATATGCTTGATATTTTCTGGACTTGAAAATGGGTATGACATTTATTTTATGAACCATAATTCTGCAAATTTAGACATAAATGACTGAATAATTACATTAACATTTTTCAAAAGACCTTTGATTTTTACATTTACAATCAGATGTTTTAGGCACACAGACACACACATACAGAGTCCAGTGGCTACACAGGAGGTATGCTATATTCTCTCTTGATAGAATTTTTTCAATGATACTAATGTTTTTTAATGTAATTTTTAAAAATATTTTTATTGTAAACAACAAACATACAAACATTCTTAACATACAAACATTCTTGACACGGTTACAATCAGTGGCTCATAATAGCATCACATAGTTGTGTATAAATCACTATGATCTTTTTTTTTTTTTTTGATGAATGTAATTATTGAAATCAGCTCATGTTTGGCACCACTCCTGTATTTTCCAGCAGATGAGACCAGCCCTACTATGGGCTGCAGAGCCCAGTTCTCAGCACCCAGAATTAGGAACAGGAAGTGATACACTCAGCAAAGAATAAGTTTATCACATTTGTATAGTTTTCTGAGAACATGTGCATGTTCACAGGCTTACCTGTCACATGTTAAAAAGTATTTTAAATTTGAGCATCTGTAATATCAAGAAACATATCAAAAAAAAAAAAAACACTAAGACTTTTCTTGGACCAAAGTCAGTAAAGGCTTACCCGGAAAGAACTCTCTCCCTCTTCGGCAGGAGACTCTATCCCAGCTGCTACAATATCACTGACAGTGTGAAAGGGAAAAAATCTAATTGCAAACCCTAGTAAAAAAATTCTCCTTGGGCCAGGTGTGATATCTGATAAAATCCCTCATAACTCTCTTCCTCTCTCCGAATTTCCCAAGGCTATCTGGGTGGTGTGAATTTTGCATCTCACAAGAACAGCTTTTACAGCAGCAGAAAAACATTGCTCAGCCTCGCACCAAGGGACCAGAATTCTAGAAAGGCCAGCTAGAAAGAACAGGGAGGCGGGTGTCAGGCTGGACCCTCTCGTGTGAACTTCTCCCTCGGGACATTTGCCACCGTCCCTATCTTCTCTCTCCAGTGTTCAGCACCCAAGAAGGGGAATGTTTTTAACACCAACAGGCCTGAAATTCCAGTGCAATTCCTAGAGATGAAGCAGGAAGAGCCACAATGGGGCTTTGGAAAAGAGCTTCCTGAAGTAGAATTTTATTTGAGGGTTTAAAATGTTAAAAGAAATATGACCTGCTAAGGCAGAAGAAAAACAAAAATCATACGTTGCCTTTTATTCTTTCTGATTTGGCACCAATTTGTTGCAATGATGGCTCTGTAAAGGTTGCTGATCCTCAGAGTGTGTGAAGTTTGTCTCACACTCTTTATCTTGGTGTAGGTCGAGCAAATGGACCTTGTTCCATTTTTCCAAACAAATATCCTGACCAGAATTAAGCCATCTCAAATTTCTCTCTTGTCTCAGAAATCATACCTGAGAAATCTCTGGAATGGGTCACCCATATGCTATGCTAACGTTTAGTTCAAGAAGTCTTTGGGCTATTCTGAACTGCCAGTATTTTCTCAGACATACTCATTAACCAGAGAAATTCACGTGACTCACAGCATATAGTGCCTGCAGAGCATCTCATGTCTGCAGAGCAAGTGTATTAAGGATAACTAGTGTCTGCATAGCATCTAGTGGCTGCACATCATGTGTTTGCAGAGCATTTAGTGTTTGTAGAGCATCTAGTATCTGCTGAGAATCTAATGTTCGTAGAGCAACAGATGAGTGTCCACAGAGCATCTTGTGCCTGCACAGGTTATGTTTGCAGAGCATCTAGTGTGTGCAGAACACCCAGTGCCTGCAGAGCATTTACTGTGTACAGAGCACCTAGTGTGTGAAAGTGTCTAGTGTACGCTCACTCTGGACTCACAGCTCTGGATGTGGCCTCAGGGTGAGGAGGAAACTACTCACCATGTTACAGCCCGCGCAGTCCGGCCCATTCTCACAGGTCCTGCGGCGAGCTTGAATGCCACCCCCGCACTGGGCTGTGCACCTCTCCCAAGGACCCCAGCCTGTCCAGAACATGTGCGGGGGACACAGCAAATGTTCATTACAGTATCTGCGATGGGGAAACCAAGAGGAAAAGGAAACTGTTAAGTGCCACATGATACCACCAACCTTTCCGCTCTCCGCCCCTGCGCCAGATGCTGGACACGCGGGCATGCTCTGCGAGGAGGGCTTTTGGTAATCTGGGTGCTCGCACAGAGAGGAGGCAGATGCGGCGCTGGCCATGCCGTGTGCACACAGACAGTGGGATGCAGGGGAGACAGCGAAGAAAATGCTAGACTCACAATGCAGGATGGCTCTTCCTGTGCAGCCAATTAAAGGAAAAACAAACAAAACAAAACCCTTCAAATACACACCCAAATAGGAGAGTAAATAGAAAATATCCAGCTAGGGTATTTATCTTCTAAACATAAACATTAAGTGATAAAGTAGGTAACGGATGCAAAGTCAGCAAAGCTTTATCTGGAATCCATTTCTCAGCCATGAATCAAATAAGTAATCCTATCAGTGTAAATTAAAGAAAAGTTAAAGCATGATTTTTGGAAGCTCCATGTTATATATATTCAGATTAGTGTATTTTTAAATTAATTGGTAGGCTCTCAGAATCCTGCCAAACAACCTTAATTGAAAAGGCTACCCATCATCCAAAAAGAACTTACTTTCTATTTACAAAAATTTGTCCTATTTTCCATGACTAAATATACATCTCTAATTCAACATTTATACTCATATTGCCATTTGTTAGCCAAATACCTAAGGCCTCTTTTAGCCCTATGATTAGGAGAATTTCTCTTCAATCTCCAATATTACAAGTGAAATGAAGTAGAATGGAAAAAAAAATGAAGGGAAAAAATAAAAATGAAACAAGAAGGAAACAGCCAGACATTCTAAAATTTTAGCCAATAGAGAGGAAGAGGTTAATCTGAGCATGGTCAAATTTAGTGAGGCACATTTAGTGATTTAAGGGGTAATTTAAACTCAATAGTCAGTCTACTCTAGGCACAAACTTAGCTTTGGGAGCTCACTAGAACACAAGACCTTTTTCTCACTCTCCTCCCCCAGACCAATTACCTTTAAAATAAGAGACAGATGGTCCTATCTGCTGGGATCAGTAGTCCACCTTTAATGCCATGCTTATCAATAAATGCTTAGTCCTTCAGGACACAATATAAAAGGAATGGCAAAGAGCTTTTCATGATCACGGGTGTTCACAAACTTAAGATTAACACACAGAAATGGACACAAGTCCAAGGTACACTGGACAGAAAACACCATCTCGCGATATAGTGGGAGCATTGTCCCTTTCACACATCAAAGGAGAAGCATTTCTGGAGTAGAAGGGAAGGACGAATGGTAGCCAGAAACCAGGTAATGACTAGGGGTGGAGGTGTGCAGTCACCTGAGAGCAAATGCTGGTAAGATTCAACTGCTTTTCCACCAAAACCAGAAAACTTCCCGGAGCATGTGAGGACTTCAAGAACAAGTACAATGATGGAAAGTAAAAAGCATGGCCAAGCTGAAGGGAGAGGGTTCTGTCACTAGGGAGAGGTATCTCCAGCCTCTGGTGGCATCTTGGAAAATAATGCAGATTAGAAACAGTAAGAGTAGAGTAAGAAAGGTGACCAAGAAGAAAAGAGAAAAAAAGCAGGTGACCTCAAGGTAAATGATCTATTTTATGCAACAGAAATAAGAACTTGAACTTCATTTATAAGGTATCAAGAAGGTCCCCCAGAGCTCCATGGATGACTGAGTTAGGTAGTGAAGACTTATCTCCAGAGGTTGGGGTGTCATCTTGCCAATGACCCAAACCCCCTGAGATTTGAGATGCTCCCATGTTTGAATGTGGAGTCTCAGCCCCCCAATACTACTGAAGCCATTAGCAGAAGACCTGATGGTACAAATACCAACCAGAGGAATCTGCATGGCAAGAACCTAAACTAGATAAATACAGAATTGGTAGGACAAGGGAGGAAAAGGGATAAACTTGGGGTGTACTATAGGTGGACATAAGATAGGATGACTGTTTGAATGCAAAGAATAAAAAAGCAAAAAACGGGGGCGGGCCGCGGTGGCTCAGCGGGCAAAGTGCTTGCCTGCTATGCCGGAGGACCTCGGTTCGATTCCCGGCCCCAGCCCATGTAACAAAAACAAAAAAACAAAATACAATAAAACAAGAAAATGTTTAAAGATGTTTCCCTTTCTTCCTTCCTTCCTTCCTTCTCTCTGTCTTTCCTTTTAAAAAAAAAAAAAAAAGCAAAAAACAGAAGCAAAAGTCAACAACTCAACTTGAAAGCAGGAGGCACTCTCAGTTTTGGGAAGAGAGGATTCACAGGTCATGGCAAACAGTTTAGTTTATCTAAACGTTCACATATAAGAATAGTTATCATTGTCCATCTTTTCCATTTTTCTCCTCCTTTTCCCTTCTCTTCTCCTTCCGGGACACCCACAACACATATATTCATGTGCTTCATGTCATTCAATTCCCTGAGTACCTGCTCATAATTTTCCATTCTTTTCCCTATAGTTTCTTTTGCTGGTCGGATTTCAGATGTCCCATCATATTTTCCATTTTTAAGAAAAAAGAGAATTATCAGGTTTCTGATAGATATGGTATCCTAAGATACCATGCATCTATTCTCCCACTGCCCCAGCTCTCAGAACTGAGGCCAGTGGGCATCCTTACGTGTGTAGCTGATAGTAAATAAGAGAATCAGACAAAATTGAGGATATGATCTTCTGAAAGAATTTGACCTAAGAAAGAAGAGTTGATTTTATTTGCAGCAGTTGTGTTCTAGAATGTTGCCGTGAATGCTGAGTTAGATAATACTGAACCATCACTCTCAGGTTATGGTCCTGCCAGCATCAGGTCACAACATTTTCATCAAATGATCAATGCATGACCTTGCTTCATGTGCGTTTTTATTTAAAGAGACCCTATTTACTATATACTGTTGATTCATTAGCATTTAACTCATGAGAAACAGCACTCTAACCCCTGCCTGGATGAAGCTTATCTAACGTGTATTTTCTCCTTTAGTCTCATTGCGGTCATTTTGTACATAGGAACTCTAGACAGCAATTCAGCATTATACTTGGGGGCCATTTTAAACAGAGAAATCACCAGTATAAAAGGTAAAACTGTGAACAAGGTGCACTATACATACAATGGGAAGAATGTTTATGCTTCTGTGAGCTGAGATCAGAAGATGGAGCCTCTCCTGGTTTGGCCTCAGCTGGAGATGTGTTCTCCATGCTATTGTGCATCAGCCACCCATGTTGGGTGATGCAAATTTTTTCTGCTTTGTGCCTGTCTGTGAGCAACCATAAAAGCACCCAGGAATATTGGTTTGGGGGTTACCAATGAATTTTAGCAAGTAGGTAATTTCACAAATATGGAATCCATGAATAATGAAGACCTGTCGTATGTGCAAAAGTATAGTAACAATGAGAAAATCACACTACTTGGTAAATATTAACATACATGCTAGAGTATGGAATATTCCAGAAGAATACAGTCATTTATTTTGAGAACATTTTTGAAAGAAGTTAACCAGGTAAACTCAGAATATCAGAACTCTTGGTATTTAATTTAAAATAACCATTGTGGATGCTGTCACTGTGGGTAGAAAGGGAAGTCAAAGGCCATATCCCACATCCAAGCTAATTCACTGACATTTAAAGTATGGACTTTCTAGACCTCTTGATGCTAATTTCAGCTTTTTAAAAAATGGGAGTATTGAAGGCAAAGGAAAATCTTATGAAACAATGCTTATATACCTCTTGACTTGCAATAAAAAGTACATCAACTGAGTTACCATTTTCCCCCTAGAAAAAATAAATCACAGTGCACAAATTCCTTCTTTTATTTGACTGTAACAGGCCACTTTTGTAAACCCTCAAATGGTTTCATAGTTAAAAATCTACTGCAGAGTATCCCTGAAAACTGCAGGCAGCATGGAGCTCTCCACCAGTTTTATTAAATGATCTATTTGGCTGCATTTCCCAGTTGCCGGCTACTTGCCTTCCTTTTATTTCTTATTCTGCTGTAAGTTCCTTTTCCTTTGAACCATCAATCTACCACATTCTTGTTAAACAGTCCACACCAGGGACTGTTAAGATGTTGCCCTCTGAAACTGCAGGGTCTCTAAAGAAGGTCAAAGGGAAACAGAAATTGCTAGGCCAGCTCTGTCCCTTTATGTCTGGTTTTCACTCAGGACACCATCCTGGAGGATTGCTCAGAGGCAAAGCCCTTGAAAACACTTAACCCTGAGCTGCAATTTCAAAGAAGCAGTATCCCTCAGACTCTACCTCTCCCACCCCAGCTAACACAGGTTACTAAGAGTCACTTCATTTTTAAACTACCCATTGGACATCCAGAACCTGTTCTTGGTGGCCGACAACAACGGGGATGGGAAGTTAGTTACCTTGGTGACTGTTTGTTTTAGAATTTTTTATTAATTCATGGACAATATAGCTACACTCCTCTAGGCTTCATGCGCTGCTGGCTTTTAACAAATGACCAGCTGAAAGTTTTTGAAATTTTATTGGCTCTCTTGGGCCTCCAGTATCTTAAAACATTGGAAGTCAGAGATGCATCACATAACACATTAAAAATTAAGATTTTAATTTTGCCCATGACTGCTCATTTTCATTTCATAGTTAAAAATTAATTAATGACCCAGGATCATTTCTCCCTAAATTAGGCATTTTTCCACAACCCAGCCTCTGTGAAAAGAAGTGCTTTTTATAATCTCATATCGACTAGATTCTTGACACTTTATTATGTTTCTGTTCGTATTTCTTCCTGTTATAAAGTGTGTTCAGGTCTGGCTAGGTTTCTGTTTGTTTCTTGCTGCTATTAGTAAATCCATCAGAGCTCTGTCAGATCTCTTTACTTCTTTGTTCATGATAAATGATGGTCTCCTTTCTGGGCCATACTGGAATAATTAAATCTTTTATGGTGCTAGAGAAACTGTATATATATTAAGTCTACCATATTATTATTTTTTGTCCCAAGAGAAAGCTAAGAGAACCCATTAGGGGAGGGATTACTTGCAGAGTTACCACCTTAGCTCACCACGAGATACAGCAGTCATGCCCAATGAGACAAAGAAGAATCACATAATAAATAAACTCCCATTTATTTGATAATGTGTTGGACAGATGCTAAGTTGGCCCCTATGATCCCTACTTTCTGGTAGCTACATCTAGTGTAACCGCATCAGTGGGTGGGACCTGATACTTGGTTCTGACCAGTAGACTATGGCAGAGAGGAAAGGATGTACTTCTGTGATTATGCTACATATTATTTCAGTGCCTTCATATAAGGAAACTATCTTCCTGGTTGGCTTTGAGGAAATAATCAGCCATATAAAGAAGCTCCACGTAACAAGGGATCCAGGGCAATTCCAGGTAAAACAGACAAAACTGAGGCCCTCAGTCTTACTACATGGTCGTGGAAGCAGATCCTTTGCAGGTAGGGTCACAGATAGCACTCAGCTATGTCTATACCTAGTGAGAACCCAGGTAGAGAACTCAGGTGAGCTGTGTCTGGACTGCCAACCCATGGCAACTGTGAGAAAATCAACGTGTGTTATTTTAAGCTACTAATTTTGTGATCATATTGTTATGCAACAATTAGTAACACAGATGTTGGTAACTGGAAGTGGGAGCCTACCATGAGAAATATCTAGAATTAAAAAAATGGCTTTGGAACCAAGAATGGGCAGAGGAAAGAAGACTTTTGAGGAACTTGCTAGGGAAAACCTGAATTGTCTTTAACAGACTGTTAGTAGAAATCTGGTTTTGAAAGATGTTGCCAGTGAGGGTTTAAAAAAAGACAGGAAAGCTTAGTGAAATTGTCACCTCACTCACATCTTGTGTAACCCCTGCCTCTAGAGAACTGGGCAAGAGCTGTGGCTTACTTCCAACCAATGGACAATTAATTAATTCCAGATGATTGAAATTATCTGGAAAGCAAACTGCATAAATAATGAAATAGATTTTATAGCTAAGGAAATTCAATCAAAATGCTGAAGGTGCTACCTGGGTTCCTCCTGCCACTTAGAATAAAACACAGGAGAAAAAAGAGACAAATTCAGGGAAAAAACATTAAACTGGATGATTAGACTGGATGAAAAAACTAAACAAAACTGGATGGTCCTGGAAATTTCTGGCCTCTCCAAATGGCAAAGGATACTGACATGAAAAAGTAGCTTCTGAGCACTGTGAGGAAATTTTGGCATATTTAAAAGTTTTTATTAAACCTTTTCATTAAAACCTCAGAAAGAGCACAATATCAGAACAATGTTAAGTCACACAATGGAGCATTTCAGGAGGGAATGGTATGCCTTTTGGAGTCTCTCAATTAAACCAAAGGGCCTCAGGGAAGCTTAAGTTTATTGTCCCTCAAGTCTCAGCAGGACCTGGTGGAAATGGTTTATCTCAGCAAGATCTGTGGTATCTAACAGAGTGAAGTCCTGGGAAATCCTTGGAAAACTCATAAAGTTTCAGTAAGCTACTTCACCCAAAAAAAAAAAAACACCACCAGCTTGGACTGAAAGGGGCAGAGAGCTGCAAATGAAGGGATGTTATCAGACACACAAAACTCTACTGTCAGGAAACAGAATGATAAGACCACCCAGCTACAAACCTGAGCTACTTTTCATGAAGAAGGGAGGATGAGTTTTAGGAAGTGTCACCAGGGCACAGAGGACAGAACAATGGAGAATTATGCCCAGGCTTTCAAACTTAAATCAATAAACTCCCCATACTTGCCTGGCTGGATTTCAGAATTTATACGGACCACGGATTCCTCTGCAGCTTCAGTTTCTCTCCTCTTTGAACAGAAATATCTGTCGTCATTGTCCTCTGCCAGGCCTACCATTGTGATTTGGGTGTGCTGGGGACAGATAATCTGTCTCTTTAGCAGCACAGTTTGTCAGAGGAACTACACCAGGGAGCCTTACCTGCACTCTGGTCCTATTTAAATAATAGGGTTACGGACTTTGTGGAGCCTTTTGGGGGTCTTGGGAGTGCACATGGAAGGGAGGTGAATGGTTGGGGAACAGAGAAGGAACTGTTGCAGGTATATCCTAGCTTGGGTCCAATGTTTCCTGCCTCCTGGCACTCACATACTGTGTAACCCCTGCCTCTAGGGTGTGGGCAAGACCTGTGGTTTATTTCTAACCAATGGAATATGGCAAAGGTGATGGAATGTCGCTTTTGTGATTAATGAAGAATCCATCTCCAGGCCAAAATCCTATGTGTGAGCTTTCAGGCCTGGCCATAGGCAATTTCCAAAACTTCTCCTGGTAGGCTTTGTGGGGAAGCTGGTGTCCACACATCAGACCTGGTGCACACACGGTGCAGTGTAGTCCGTGGAGGGGGCTGCAGTCAAGGACTCAGCTTATCCCCAGCAGGCCAAGAACTTACATATAGCTGCATTCCTAGGCCAGGTACCTCCATTTGGAGGCCTTCAAAGGCTCTTTCCAGTGACTTCTGCAGAGATTGCCTTATTGGGGGGCACTGAAGACACATGTCTCCGCTCTGACTCAATACCTTCCCACTCCTAACCCTTTCGTCTCTTGTGCCTTCTAGACACTGGATCCATAAAATGGTAGAAGCCTTTTGTTTGGGGTTCTCCAGGTGTGTGTCAGGCCACTGATTGCACTGATACATCCGAACCTCACCCTGTATGATTTGTGGGGGCAAACGGGACACTGGGGGAGTCAGCTCATACTATCCAACTAAGTGCTTATCTCGAGACCTGGCAGTCCAGCTCTCTCCAGCTCAGCTCTTGACAATTTTACAACATGAAGCTGCAATGCTGTCTTGGAAGGAAACTCTCTTCCTTGCTGACTGTGAGGATGCCAGGGACCATGCTGGACAGCCTCTAGCTGACAACAAGTAAGAAGCAGAGGTCCTCATCCGACAGCCCACAGGAAACCTAAACCTGCCAGTAACCCTGGATTTTAACCAAGGGAAACTGGAAGCAGACCCTCCCCAGCTGAGCCTCAGCTGAGACCACAGTCCCACCAGATGCCTTGGTACAGCCTTGGGAGACTCTGAGCAGAGGTCCCAGGTCAGCAGTGTCTGGACTGCAGACTCATGGAGAACACAAGATAATAAACGGACGCTGTTTTAACCAAAAAGTTTGTGGTAGTTTTGTTACAGAACAGGAAAACACTAATACAGAGAATATTTGCATTTTGATCAAATGCAAATGGACAGCAGTCCATTTCTTCCTCTCTGTTGGTGGCCTCTTTGGTAATTAGTGCTTCTACTCAGCGCTTGCTAATCAAGAAAGTCCTTTTCAGGGAATTTTTAGAACAAAAGAACAAAGTGCCCAAACTTTTAACGTAGATATAAACATAAATTAATAGATATTTTCTTAACCCATTACTTTGGGTGGAAAAAAAATGATTATTTCTGAAATATCTGTTGCAACAAATCTCCCACTGGATTATTCCATACATTGGAGATTGTGTCCCAAATGAAAACTCACTTACTAAATCCTGTTGTTAACTTAGGTAACTTCGGGGGAGACTCAATTTCTTTACTTGAGGCCTCTCAGGAGGTCTTTGGGGTTGGTAGTGTTTAAATAAGCACGAGGTGATTTTATGACTGACTGTATTCGCAGCCCTTGGTCCTCTGGCACCCTCCCATGGAGGCCATGGCTTCTGTTAACCTCAGCTTTAGTTCACAGATATCTTTTCTGTTGGAATTACTTTGGTTTTCCTTTATACTAATAATGGAGAATAATGGCATATAATATGCCAGAGATACTTAAGGATCTTCTGCTTGTGAAGACTTAGAAAGTGACATCATCTAGATGGTTCTTTAGTTTTCTTTAATCTCTTGATAGCCTTCTAGAAAGGCTGGTCAAAATAAAAGGCTTCAATTTTATAAAAATGTTACACAGTCCCTGTCCATGTCATTGATGATCATTCATCTCATATTTAAATTCAAATTTTCCTCCACTAAGTAAACATTCTTCTAACCTAAATGAAGGCTTTTTTTGTTGTTGCTTAAAAAAAAGACCTTTTTAATGTAAGTCCACCAAACATGCTAGCCACTTCAGTCTTTTCTGAAGATGTAGCTTATGTACAATCATACATGAATCACTCATAAACACACATGAATATAGATATAACTAGAGAGTTAAATAGTTTTTCTCCCTCTGTCTTCGATCCGGGAAGGTTGATTATGGGTGTTAAGTGGGTAGAGGTCCCATCATCTAGGGGCAGTTTCATGCATCAAGGTGACTTTGTCTGAATGGACTGCATTGTGTGACACGTTATAGCATTTTAAAACTTCCAACCAATCTTCTATCTCACAAGGCTTGGAAGGAGCAGGGGGACAACACTTCCACAACGAACTTTCCCACTTATCGACTGGTATTACATAGAAAATGACAGACCTGGGACAGGTCTGTCTTAAGGACTATTTCAAAAATGGCAAATCCTGCTTTCTAGTGGCACCTTTCATTTCTCTCTTAGTTAAAGTGATGAAATCTTAACAGGTAATTTTGTGATATAGTGAAGAAAGAAAGAAAGGACTCTCTCTGGCATCTGGTTTGTAATACATACCTAGTAGAGAACTATCTACATGGATCTTTTTATACATTTAAATATTAATCACACAGCAAATAACTGTAGACAGTATTTTTATAAAGGTTCCCTGTGAACCCATATCACCTAGTATAAGCCTCATAGCCACTTAATTAAAGAGCGCTGCAAGCTATTTTTCCTCATGGATCAGTTATATAATATGAAGTATATGTCCATGTGGCAGAATATGAACCTTAAAAGCAATGTGAAATTCACCTGCTCGTATTATCTCCCAATAATCTGGAATATATTTTAAATATGCAAGAAAAAGGCAATGGTCAAAACTTTAGATTTCTTTTATAAGACTGAAATCAAATGTTTAAAATCTATACAAAGCAACAAAGAATTAAATCCAAAACTCAACAAAAATGTTCCATGACATGCTGAAAGCTTGAAATACACGTGGAAAAGAATCCCCCAATTCAGGTTATCCTGCACCTTCACTGGGGGTATCTGGTAACAGACTTGTGTGTAGTTATAAAAGATAACCTAAATCCTGAATATGTCCTCACATGTGTTGCAGCTGCTTGATTTAGTTTTGATGGAAAACTTCACCTTATCCAACCAACAATATCTGGATCTGGGACCTTTCTAGGTGCTACTCGAATTGTACGTTAGAAGCCTGGTCTGCTGGATTCTTACATGGACAACCGATTTTCCAGCAGACTCACTTTTCCCTTCTCCAGAAGCCCACAGTGGGTGCTCTCCTGCATCCAGGCTGGCGGGAAGAGCTCACACCCGCCAATCCAGTGGCCGGAGGAGCCGCCAATGTGAGGCTTTGGTCCAAATTAAAGTATGTAGGAAAAAGAAGGGGACCATTCAACAGAAACAGAAAGGGAGGCCACAGATAAGCTAAGCTAGACCCACATTGAACCCGCAGGGAAATCGGCGGGCGCGAGATGACAGACAGCGGAGGCTGGCCCTGCGGGGCGGCGGGCACGCACCTTTCCTCGCGGTTCTGTCCCACGCACACCCGGCCCCCGTGCCGCGGGGTGGGGTTGCTGCAGGACCGCTGCCGCACCTGGAAGCCGATCCCACAGGTGGTGCTGCAGGGGGACCACGAGGTCCAGGGAGTCCAGCCTCCGTTCCTGGTGGGGAGGGAAGACATGGGGTCAGCAGTGCAACCAGCTCCGGACAGCACGCACTCCCCCACCCAATTCCCGCACCTCCCGCACCTCGGTCATCCAACTGTAGGAATGCGCGCAAAATGGCAAATGGACCTTGGGAATGCATCTCAAACGCTGCGTTTTGTCTGCTGTTTTCCAGTATTTCATTTTAGAGTCAGGATGTGAAATTGAAAGATAAAATTTTAAGTGCATTTTAAATTCAAAATGGACTATCTTCGAAACTGTTACGAAACTT
This sequence comes from Tamandua tetradactyla, assembly GCF_023851605.1. Classification (NCBI taxonomy): domain Eukaryota; kingdom Metazoa; phylum Chordata; class Mammalia; order Pilosa; family Myrmecophagidae; genus Tamandua; species Tamandua tetradactyla. Next base: position 57,482,949 of record NC_135335.1, read on the forward strand.
CAGTTATGAATAATGGTACATCAATGAAGAATTATTATTTCATTGAAAAGCAGCTAGAGATGAATGTTGAAATCTCTAGAGTTTATCATTTTATTGGTCTTGAGACTTATCTGTTATCTATGAGAAATGAACATTTGGACAAAATAATTATGTAAAGCCTGTACATAGTGCTTGCCTTTGAACTCTGCTAACATCAGTGAATATCGTAACTTTCTTCATAGCGTTCATGTGTGAGTAAATAACTGTTATAATAAACTTTAAAAGAAACTTTATTAAAGACAAAGATAGGATATTTAAATTCAAATCCTTGGCTATTTTCTTGCAAGCTGACCAAGATTTAAAGATCATATATAAGGAGTACAAATTGCATATATCTATGTAGATTTATGTTATAATAAAGATCTAAAGTATATATGTAAAAATATAAAATAAAATAAACCACTGGTGACTTAATAAATCACCAGTGACTGCTAAAGGAACTTTTTAATACTGCATTTTTTCCCTAAAAATGCCTGCATTTAGACTGCTTGTAATTTAAATATCTTCCTAGCAGTCTGTCCCTGCTACTGAGAAAAAAAAGCATAGGCAATGTCAAAGACTAGTGTTCAAGTAGTTGTTAAATCCAGAGTCCAAACTTCCACATAGACCATGCACTGCATGTGAATATTTTTTCTTCTTCTCAAAGCACCTATGCATTTCTATAGCTATTCATTACCCTTATCCATAGGAGTTAGATTTCCACTGAGTAAGGTCACCTCATATTAATTCCTATTTTAACTGTTATACCTTCCTTTAAAAACATGCAGATCTGTCCACACTATCTTGTCCCACTATACATACACATAAGATGACTATATAATTTCGACGATAATTTCAAATGAAATTTTTTCTGAGAAAATTCTAAATATATTTGCTATCTTCCCATTTTACTTTCTGAGAGTTAATACTGATATAAATAAAAATACTGATGGCTTAATGTATGATATTATAATAAAACTGTTTTATGATAATTTAAACCAAAGAATCACAAAATAAGATGGAGCCTCCCAAATTTGCTATAAAAGTGATGCGCTAGTATATTATGCCCTGTTACGTACAATCTTTTTAAAATCAACCAAACAAGTCATAGAACTATGTTTAAAAACGTCGATATCAAATACAACATAAATAAGATAGCATTTTTACTCTTAAAGTTTATGTGTGAACAAAATTATAGTGTTGGGTAATGCAGGAAACACTGTTTCTAAAATTGCTTAGAAATGCGTAATTTGCCTAACCATTTTAATAAACATGGGATTATATGATATATTCTATCTACAATATATGCAACATGTATATAAATGAGTCAGGTAAATAAAAATATATGTAAGGAATAGGAATATTAGTGAGGAAATAAGTATGTGCAGTTTTATATGGATGTGTTAATTACATGCACCTGGGCTTATTAATTTCTAAATACTGCTTAGAGGCAGACATAATTGTGGCAACCAAAGAAGTATCACAAAGCATGTATCAGAAAATGGATCATTCTTATGATTGTTAGTTCAAGGCAATCCACTTATGCATTTAAACATTCCAACTAGAATGAGAGCTGAAGGTGTATCAAAAAACCAGCCCCAGTACTGCGCCTGATTGTCCTTTATTTTTTTCATTAAATGATATAAAATGAATATTAGCTTTTCCTTGTAATCGTCAAACATTAACAACTCAGGAATTTTTATAGTTTCTGCCAGGTGTCAATGGGAAACATTTCAGTTTTATATAAATTAAGTTGATATGCATCTCTTTATGCCTTTGTTAACCTCTGTATCCCTGATATTCTCCATGGCATCTTTTTCTCCTTGGAATGTGACCTGAGCTGGCCCTTGGAAAGCAGGAGCAGAGGCCCGCATTGGTCTTTTACACCTGCACCTTCCTTTACCAGCCTCCCTCCCCTTCTCAGGCCCCCATGCCTTGCTTCCCTGCCCTGAGGTTTCACACAATTGGATCATCCAGTCTGACTGTCCTTGCCGCAGACTTCACAAGCAACTCTCCCAGAAGTCTGTGCACTTTACATAGGGTCCCATGAAAAGAAGATAGCACTTTTCTTAAGGACTCTAAATTAATTGAAGAGGGAGCCTGAGACTGGAGCTTGTTATAAAATATTTCCGGGCCACAGCAATGTAGGTGCAAACGATGGGGAAGCAAGTTGAATATAGTTCTAAAAAACAAAACAAATAAGCAAAAAAGGTCATCACCACTAGCACCAATGACAGAAGACGTGGCAGCCTCACTCCGTGTCTTACATTACTTGAACCGTAATTCTCATTTCCCAGGACCTGATGCTAGTGAGTTCGGATGTTCTGGGTTCAGATATCCTACCTTGCAGAGCAGAAGTTTCTGATCAAGGACTCTGCTGCTTCTCTCTCCCCTGCTGCCAAAGCCCATGGGTAGATGCTGTTGGGTGCTTCCTGCCTGCCCTTGAGAACCGAAGCTGCTGGGAGGATTGGCAGCTTTGGTTCTCCACAGAGAGGTTCCAACAACTGGCAGGGTCAGCAGGCTGCAGAGCTCCCAGTAGGACCAGTTAAGGCGCTAGTGGGCCTGGGTCAATCACAGTCCAAGTCCTCATCTCCAGCCTTCTGTCCTTCCCTCCTCACTGTGCTGAGGCTGGGCACACTCCATCTACTTCCTACACAAGGAATGCTTCCAAGGAATCTGTTGTTCTAACTAACCCAGGGGAAAAGTCCCATGAAAGAAAATAGAGGTAATTTAAAAAACAAAGGTGTAGTTGAGGACAACTGAAAGCTGTAAGAAAACATAAACTCTTGTCAAGGCACCACACTATCTCTGTAACCTCTACATTTCTATTTAGCTTGCTCTATTTGTTTTTCTCCCCACTGGAGAATTGGAATTCAGAAGTGAAGGAGCATCATGAAGATGCCCATTCACCTATTTAACTCAATTATAAAATGAAACAGGTTTTTCTAATCAATAGTCAATCTGACTTGGCCCTTGTTTGATAATGACATTGGGCTTAGCAGATTTCTTTATGTTTTGAATTTTAATGTCTTTAATCTGCTGCACCAAGATACTAAGAAAACATGTTTAAATGATGTGTGAAATAAATGCATTCCATGAAAAATATTATACTGGCTCAATGTATTAATATTTTGAATTATCCAAATTAGTATTCTGCATTAAACAAGATTAACTAAAGGGTGATGGGTTTAATTCAGCATCATTTCATCAGTCTTCCTAATGCCTTCTTGATGGACTTTGCAAAACTGAAGAACTAAATGATGTTACCACCAGGGCAAAAAGTCCTTCAGCAAGTTTGATGTCTCTAGTTTTTTGCTTCCAATAAAAATGAAAGCTGATGCAAACAAGTTATCAAGTGATACAGGTCATTAAAAGTAATCTGATGCTTGATTACCATGCTTTGGCAAACAGGAAGGAATTCAGAGAAGTGAGTGATAACACTGCAACCCTACATTTTCATCTTATGTGACCCAGGCCTGTCACCACCTATGACTAGAAAAGTAATCAAGAAGAGTGGAGTTAGTAATAAGCCTGCCTCATCAGGGCAAGAATTAGCATGCATCACTGGATAATAAAGTAATTGGGAGTTAAGAACAATTGCACTAAGGAATTAATTTCCAATAAAATCTTAGTTTTATGTTAAATAGTTATTCAGCAAATAGAATTTGTCATGTTGTTTAGATTGATTGTGTTCTAATTTCCAGAATAAATATCTTATAATGTAAAGCGTATGGGTATGGGAAATAACTTTTTAGAAAAGTTTCCATTTATATATATATATATTGATTTTGCGGCACTTGCAGAAAAGTATGATAGGGTGATCAATATAAAACTTTCAAATGTAAAAATAAAATATGATAAGATAGGACTTCATAAGGGAAATAGAATGGAAGAAGTAAACTAAGGAGAAGAAAAATCTAACATTGCTGAATGTTAAATTAGGGCACGTTCATCAATTTTTAAATGGGATGGGGTATATCAAAATACCATGGTATTTAGATTACACTGCATAGCCAAATACTAATGTGGAAGTTAGAAATGATACCTTTGCAACCACTGATGAAAAAAACAGGTGTTAAGCTAAAAGTATTCAGTTGGGTGTAGAAGTTAAATTCTCACTGGAGACCTGTGAGCCATACGATGTGAAAACTAGGAAGCTCAAAGGTCCAGCGGCAGTTATACACATCGTGATTGGCATCTGTCGCCCAGATTACAGTGTGCTACAGACGTGCAGATAAGGGCACTTTAGGGATGCCCTGTCAATTGCACGTTCAGGAATACAGACTCTAGGGGTAGCTGATTAGCATCAGAAACTTCTGGAACGGTCCTCTCTGGTGCCCAGCCACCACAGGAGGGTACAGAGGAATGGATACTGCCTTCTGCCCCTGCATGAAAGTTCAGCCTGAAGTAAGTGCACTGTTAGAAATAACCTTTGATAGGCAGAATAAATGATATCCAAGATAGTATCCCAGCGAGCTACATTATGTGTATAACTCTGTCCTTGTACGAACTGGGTGCAAGGCTGTGGACTTTCATACGGTATCTGCCATCAGGACAGAGGATGTCTTCCCCTGACCTAACGAGAAGGCTGGCTGAGCTGGCTGCCAGAGGCATCCTATCTGCCCCGGTGAGCCTTCATGTGAGGTACACTTCGGCACGCCTAAAGGACAAGAACAGGCCAGGCAACGATTTGAATATGTTACTCATTTCTTTTGTAGGAGAGAAAACATTAGTTTATCCTATAAAAGTATCTAACCTCTCTGCCCTCACTACCCTTAGAAGAAGCTCAGATTCTTTTAGATAATCTATTGCTATTCTGAAAACAGATTTTATGGCAGTCTAGCCACTCCTTCACCCCAGAATTCACAGGACCGAAGTTCAAACGTCCCATACCTCCCTATACCACAAACCTTGGCCTTTGGAGGGGTGACATTTTGAAAGCCAGTATTTCTATATACTCAGCTTCACCCAAGAAATTCCAGGAAATAAATAAAATTTAATCCTGTTTTAATTAAAGAAAAGTTTGCATACCCTTTTCCTCATCTCCAATACAATATTGGGTTGAATTATAATTATCCACTTCAGATTAGAAATTACTGACTTAATTGTACTGTTACAATTAATCACCAAATTTAAGGGCTTCTATTTGCTTATTTGTTTCCATAATATTATCTGAGCTCCTGGAGAGCAAGGATTCCATCTTATTCTTCTTTGTATCCTTAGTATTTAGCTGAGCAAATCAGTAGGGCCCAACATATAAGAGGCATTCCTTAAATGACTGTAGATGCAAAGGTGAATGAATGACACAAGTTTTTTAGGCACATCATAAAGCATGTGCTAATTTTGGAGGTGTGTGTTCCAGAACAGCCAAGGGATTCAACTTCAGGAATGTAGAAAGTATCTCCTTTGCTAGTTATTTTATTCATAACTTTTTGTTTTTGTGGTCCATATATAATTTTTATTTACAAATACTGTGTAGCTAAATTCGGTCTAAGGCTTGCTTTCATTGTGTACCATCTACCAGCAAGATCATGAGGCAGGGACTCTAGCTCTCACCTACTTCCAACCTTGTGGGGTCACGGATGCTGTCACAAATAAAGTGACAATTATGCGAGCTATGTACGTGTGAATATTTCTCAATAAAAATTAAATCCACCTAAGTGGATTAGGTCAGTTCATGAGAAATGTCATACGTTCTGCCAGTAAGGGATAATTTATATAATCCAGAAAGATTTTAACAAACATAGACTTTTCCGTCAAACAAGCAATACCATTGTACAACCAGAAATATTTTTCCTAATCTAATGAACCTGTGAGTAGGTTTACACTTATAATTTAATTGCAGTTTTGGCATTTCTTTCCATCAATTGTGTACTTTTTGCTTGGCAAATTTCCCTGTCTTTCTCCCACCTTTCTCTAGAAAGGGGAAGATACATGGTGGGAATGATTTCCCAACCTGGTCTACACTCTGGGTCTAACCCACGGAAGCGTCCGGGTGTGCCAGGGCATGCACCTGGAGCAGTTGGCGATCTCCATGCTGGGGCCGCTGCACGTCCAGCCACCACACTGAGGGGCCGGGCTGTCGCAGGAGCGGGTCCGGCAGAGACAGGAGCCCACGGAGCTGCCATCCGTGTGGGTGCAGGGCGTCCACGAAGACCAGATGCCGAAGTGCCCGTCCACGGTGAGGTTCCTGGTCTAGGAACCAGACACAAGGCAGAGTGTCAGAAAGGGGTGACGCTGTAAACACACAAGAGGAAAACAAGAGCCCTCCCAGCTGGCAGCAAGAGATTGAGAAAGCCTTCTTGACCAAAAGGGGAAAAGAGAAATGAGAAGAAATAAAGTGTCAGTGGCTGAGAGATTTCCAACAGAGTCGAGAGGTTATCCTGGAGGTTATTCTTATGCATTCTATAGACATCCCTTTTTAGTTTATGGTGTATTGGAGTGGCTGAAGGGAAGTACCTAAAACTGCTGAGCTGTGTTCCAGTAACCTTGATTCTTGAAGACAATCGTGTAATGATATAATTTTTACAATGTGATTGTGTGATTGTGAAAACCTTGTGTCTGATGCTCCTTTTATCCAGGGCATGGACAGATGAGTAAAAAAAATATGGGCAAAAGATAAATAAATAATAGGGGACATTAGGGGTAAGATAAATTGGGTAGATGGAAATACTAGTGGTCAATGAGAGGAAGAGATGAGGAGTATGATATGTATAAGTTTTTCTTTTTATTTCTTTTTCTGAAATGATGCAAATGTAAAAAATGATCACAGTGATGAATACACAACCATGTGCTGATACTCATGAGCCACTGATTGTACACCATGTATGGAATGTACGTTTGAATATTTCTCAATAAAAATTAAAAAAAAAAAGTCCTCCCAGGACCATCAGAACCCACCGAAAGCTGTTTTCCTTAGAACAGAAGAATGTATGGGGAAATGCTTCAAAATGAAAGGAGCAGAGGTCTTTGGTGGACATGCTGATGAAGTGGAGGAAGAGGAGGAAGAGAAAAGAAACAAGGAGTAAAGGATATTTATCCTGATCTCTGGCAGCACTTAAGGTGAATAAGAACAAGGGTCTAAGAGCTCAGTCCCAATCTACTAAAAAGAAATTTTAATGTACAAGTTTCAAAAAGGGAACTGCATTCATTTTGGAAATCAGCCTATGGGATGATTTCCTGACTGAACAACTTTTTTTCCAAAAGAAAATAGTTACATTCCAAGTGTATTTAATTTTGACTTTGTAAATGTGAACCTGACCTTTTAAACAAAAATGCTTATATTAGTTTATATGTTTATATTAGTCTATCTCTTTATATATTTAATATCCTCTTCCAGTTAAATACTATTACTATCTAAAACCTTAAACTTTATATTATTGAAAATGATTATTTATCATACTACTTTTCCATACCACTTTCCATTGATGAAGCTACAATCATATAAAAGGATGACCTGGCAGCAGATTACACTGGTCCACTGATGTGGGAAATCCAAGGAACGAGAAGGATTGGAGTAAAAACCATAGATGTATAAATCTGTTGGATTTTTATATGAATCAAACAAATGAAATATAGTTTGGATGATGAAAACAATTTGGTAATGGATGGTGCTGATAGTAGCGGAAAATTGTAAATATAATTAATGCCACTGATTTGTATACTTAAAAATGAAGTGCGGTGATGAGAGTTTCTACCCTTCAGTATGGCTGGGAGGTGAAATAAATCATATGTGAGTGCTTGCCAAGTGCTTGGGATAGGGTCTAAAGTAGACTTAGGTACTCAATAAAAGGTCGAAGTGTTATGTGGATTATAGGGGAATGATGCTTTGTTCCATTTTGGTTTCACAGACACAAATACAGGGCTACATGCCTCACTCAGGGGAAAGAACAAGGAACGTTGCTTCTACTGTTTGGACATTTCCACACTGAAAACATTTCATAATTTTAATGCAAATTACTGAAAGGTTTTGGTTCATTGGCTGGACTTCTACAAGCAATATGAGGCATCCCTACTGAGCTAATTACTCATGAACAGATGAGCTAACTGCTCTGAGAAGGGGTTTCAGAGCAGAGGGCTAGATGTGCCAGGGTTGCCAGGCAGCTGTTCCATGTGAGACCTGTGGGAGAGTGGGTGACCCCCCACCACTCCCGATGCCAAAACACATGTCACGGCCCATCCAAAATGATGCAAAACCTAAGAGCTAAAAAGTAAGTAAATGTTTTATGCTTCAGCCAAAAGAAAAAAAAAAAGATGTAAAGCAACTAGAATAATATGTTTACTCAAAATATCACCATCCATGTACTTTAACACATTGTTAAAATTGTTAAAATCTCCTGTAAAATGCTTCCTCATTCTCTGCAGGCTTGCCTTATGGTGGATTAGGGCCAGATCCGGCCCAGGGTCAGGAGATGGGGCCAAGAGACACTCCACCACTTTCTAGAACCTGACTGTAGCATCAAGGAAAGTGAGCCGCACGAGTCACATAGCACAAAACAACATGTGTGGTTTCACAACATTGGCGGGGTCCCAGAGGAAAAAGAGTCTACTCTAGCAGCAATAGAACGCTACTCTCACTAGCATTCATCAGGTTCCTAGCAGGAAACGGAGGCCCCGTCAGGAGACTTTTGAGGAGAATATCAGGAAGGAGCTGCTGACAGAAGTGTAGTTTGGGTTAGGAGAAACTTTGGGGAGGCTCGGGCCACAGGGTCCCTGATACTGCAGCTGTGACCACCCCTGGCCTGAAGGGGAGAGAGTGAAGGCTCAGGCCCAGGGGAGGAGCCACCTCACAGGAGCAGCTCTCACAGGGGTGCAGGCACTGCCAGAAGGTGGGCAGGGAAGAAACCCCCCTCTCTTCTCTCATCTTAAACACCTTCCCACTGGACCCAAGAGAAAAGAAGATCTGTGGGGAGCAAGCTGGGGGGAGAGAAGGGTCAGAATCTGTGGCCAGGTCCAGGGCAGGAGAGGGCAGGGATGGAGGGGATTCCCATTTCTTTATTCTAAGCGAGGCCTTAGGAAAACATCCCATTACTTCCATCGGCCTACTGCTCTATGAAGATGCACTAAGGTATGGGGATGCCGTTGTGATTTTGTTTGTGAAGGTTTATGGGTCTTTTCAATTGATCTTTGAAAGTGCAGACTGGGGACAGGTTAGAGATTTGGGGGCAAGGAGACTCTCTCAAAGGCCATCCTGGCCTCTGCTCTCCTGTCTAAAACACCAAGGAAATGGTCAACAAGACTGTGAGGATCTCTTGAGCTCTAAGAAGGCAAAAAACACATGGCGCAGAAACAATTAACCTCGGTTCTGTTTCCTTTCTCTGACAGTACATTTACTTACACAATTCAGAAATGATGTCTTGTGTGCTACTTGGGTATTCTCTGCAGGTTGACCCCTGGGTCACTGGACCAGTTCTCAGCCACTGCTTTGGAGAGATACTGAGAGCTGGGACTGACAGCTGGGACTCTATAGGGGATTAAGTCCTCTTTCCTTCCTGATGTAGTTTTAGAGCCTGTGTGGGCCCTTTAGGTGCATGTCTATGGGGCTGAGTTCTCTAAGCAGATGGATAAGGGCTTGGTCATTGCTGAGGTCCCTTTTTACTTTAAAAATGCCAATTCTACAGTAACCCTAGAAGAATCCATTTATTGAAAAAACCCTTGGGTTCTTACTTTGTCTAAGTATTTTGCTAGTTACTGCATAATGCATTTTGGAACAGGGACTCATTGTAGGATACACTGTGCAGCTCATCATGTGCCCACAATGGATAAGGATGGCCGTCAGGCATAAATAAAGTCCAGGTAGATTCTTAAGAGGACGCTACCCTTATCCAACCACATTACCTGTTATGTGGGCCATATATATTATTCTAGTCATTCTAGTTATGTCGATTTAGATCTGGCTCAAGCACTTCAGACCCCTTAAGCTGAGAGTAATGTCCTCAATTACATTTTTATAAGCAAAGAGCATGTTAATCAATATGTCAGCAAGCTAATGCCCTGTCTTTTGGCAATAGAAGCCATTAAACATTTTTAAATAGGGATCTTTTAGTGCAGAATAAATCTTCTTTATGTCCCTGAATCCCTAGAAAGGCTTCTGGGGTTTCCATCTCCAACTCAAGCTCTCTGGGGAGAGAGGCTCTAACACACAAATTGCAGTGTGACTTTTGACTGGGATCCTAACTTCAGTGAACTTGGTTGTGCTCCATCATTGATGACAAAGCTCATGGCATTTAACCTGATAGGATCACAGCAGGGGATCTGAGGTTGACCTTGACATCATCAGCATTACTGATGCTCACGATAATAGGAGTCCACATTCACTTTGGGGTTCTCCATGGGATATAACATGCTTTGGTCTCAGCCAAAAATCCCGAAGCTGATAAATCTTATTCTCCTTTTGATAATGATATGTAGATAATATCATAAAAATAATTGATTACAGAATGCTACATTATTTTCATTCTTATTATTTTGTATTTTGAAATCTCTGCAATGAGCATCTCGTGATCCATGACAGCAAATAAAACAGCGGCAAGTTTCACATCCAATGGCATCTCAGATTTGAAGAAATATGGTAGATCTGGCCAAGAAAATTAAGCTTTTTGCCCATTTCATTAAAAAAAAATCTTAATAGTTTTTAAAAATACTCCTCTGAGTTAAGACCAATATATATTAATACCAAAAATTTTCATGTAGCTCAATTCCAAGAAACAGGTATTTAGAAAGGGATAGATAATACAAATAGTAGTTAGGTTACCTGGTAGTTCTCCTTTTCTATAAATCAGAAAAATACATGGTATTTTCTTTCCTATGTTTTGTTCAAAGTGACATAGTATACTGTCTGCTTTTGGCTGCTTTGCATATTCTTTTTTTTTTTTTTTCACATGGGCAGGCGCCGGGAATCAAACCCCGGTCTCCAGCACAGCAGGTGAGAATGCTTCCACTGCACCACCATCACACTGCCCGTGCTTTGCATATTCTTAACTTATCATATTTTGATAAATGATAAATTATATTAGGTAAGAGGATATGGGTAGTTTAATATAACAAAATCACCTTTTACTAGAAAAATATCTTATTCTATATATTTTACTGACAATGAATCAGAGATGACATCTCAGTTCTCAGTGAACCAAATACTCAGCTGTGTTTTTGTTTTTTACAGAGCTTTGCAATTTATTGTCACTGCCCCCCCCCCCCCATGAGGAAGGTAAAACTAGGGGTTCTACCCCACCTTACAGCTGAGGAAACTGAGGCCCAAATTCCTTTGCCTGCACTGCCGCTGCCAGCTGCCCGAAGCCCTGATTGTTCCAGCACCACCAGCATGGCACGGGTGTAAATGAGAGCTGGGCCAGCTGGCTGTGTTTTTAAAGCACCTCTCAGATATCCATCAAAACAGCTGTGGGTTCCAGGCTGAGGACCTTCTTGCTTATTAAGCAGAACTGCTATTCTCTCTTTCTGCCTTGTCCACTACTAAAAACATCAAGTTAAAGATCTACAAGAACATTCGCTGATTCTGCTCAAGTACATGACATGAACTTTAGAGCTACATTTCAGATATTATACTTAATTTTTTCCTTGCTGCAGTGACTTTAAGGTGAATACCTTGCTACTCTTAAAGCACTGTTAGAAAATGAGATGAGACTAAGCATCCTCATGGCCATTTGTCTAATCAATTTTAAGACACTCTGCAGAAAAGTTTGCTTCTACAAATCAGAAGGACAAAGTTAAGGAAATGAAAGAGCTAATAGCCACTGCAAAGCTTTTCAGAGCCTGCCTGTGGTGATAGAAAAATCTTTTAGGAGAGAAGAGCTATATATATATATCCTAGACATCCCTGACAGGTAGTTGCAGAAGCTGGCGGACAGGGCACTTACAGGACACTCGGAGATGCTCTGCTCCCACTGTGTCATGCTCAGGCTCTCCTCCAGGCTCGTGCATTTCTTCATCACCATGTCCCAGCCACAGTAAGGATCTTGGGCCCCAATGCAGGCACTGGAAAACACACACCAAAGGTCATTAGAAATGCAGTTTTACCTACTACAGTAGATGCTAGCTAAGGTGAGTTTGTCCCTCAGGAGTGGGCATAGGGACCCCAATAGTAACATTCATTTGTTATGAAAACAAAGTGGGCATTGACATTGTCTGCACATTGCAGAAAGTAGGTGATTGTATCAGAGAGCAAGCATCTAAATGAAAATTAAATAATTTATTCAAGTTGAAATGTCCATATTTTTTCTAACTGAAACTGTAGACAACTAAATAAGGGTGTGCCAACATCAGTCTTTTGGTGTCATGAACAGAGCTAATACCAGAATTTTGCAAAGATAAAAAGTAATTGAGTTTTTGTCATTAACACCCCCATCATGCCTCCCCATAATCATTGTGATCACCACAATCATTGTGATCATCATGATTGGGGACAACGTCATCATTACCTTCAACTCCTTCATCATCTCCACCACTGTCGTCATCATCATCCTCCACCTCATCATCATCATCATTGCCACCACCATCACTATCATCCATCTTTACCTTTATTACCATCACCACTATCATCACCATCATCATTGTCACCACCATCACCATATCACTCTCATCACCATCATCATCATCACTGCCACCACCATCACCATCATCACCATCATCACCATCATTACCATCATCCATTATCACCTTTATTCCCATCACCACTGTCTTCACCATCATCATCATCATATCATCATGATCCCGATAATGATATCATCATCATCATCACCACGATCAGCAACATCATCACCTTGATAACAGGTATTTTTTTTCAGCACCTATTATAATATTTGAAATTATTATGTCATTTGGACACTTAACTTTGATGAGAGAAGTATTATCATTTTCACTTTACTGATAAGAAAATTGAGGTACAAAAAAATTTTTAAATTGTATTTAAAATCAACCCAAGGACATTCAGAACCTTTCAACATAGAGCTATGCCTGTAATATCCAACACACTGGAAGTATTCTAAATGGTGGTTATTTTGTTTTAGCTTTGTCAAAATGAAGGAGTTTACAACCAACATGGGCAATATTAATGGGGGATTTTAGACTCTACATCATAAATAAAGGACAAGCTGAATAAGACGGGGAGAAAGAAAAGAAAACTTAAATTAGGTTGAGAGAGAGAAAAATATGCAGAAGATGGCCCTGCAGGCAAGCAGGGCACTGGGCACCAGGGCATTCTCTTTCTTTCAGGGGGCCAAGAGGTCAGTGTGCTGGAAATGGACTTGAAGAAGAGAGGTGAGAGGTGAGTGTCAGTCTGGGCTTGCTGCAGGGAACCAAAGGTAGGACGCTACTTAGAGAGAAGGATCTGTTGTAAAATTACCAACTGACCAAGAGACATCAGCATAACCATCAAACATGGGGGCAGGAGGTAGTATAAGAAAGTCATAATAATGGCAACGTCAATGTTAATAACAAAAAACAATAACACTTATGTTAATCACATATAAAGCACTATTCTAAGAACTTGACCTATATTAGCTTATGTAATCTTCTTAATAACCCTATAAATACAGTATCTCAATTAGGCACTACACTGATTGCAAAAAAAAAAACAAAGCAGAGAAAGTTACAGGGAAGGTTACACAGCTAGGAAAGATAGGTCTATAGTCAATAAATCAAGTCATAGAGATAGAAAACACTTATTTATTAAATTGCCATACAATATTTATTTTTGAACCACCCTAAGAAGTTCCAACAGAAATGGTAAAGGAGGCTACACCTCATAGGGAGATTAGGTTGGGGTACGGTGGGGTGTGAGCCAGTGGCCATAACCTCCTTAGAACTCTGGTTTGTGACCACAAGCATATACGACTTTCATTTAAAAATCCAAACAAGACAAAGTTATCGAGGGTAAAGTGAAAGCCTTCCTTCTCAACTACTCACAATTCTTTAAATATTTTGGAGATACACTATCTGTACATATAAACATGCACATGTAGATATGCCTACATATATATCTTTGTTTCTTTATATGTAATTATATAGTATACTTAATTATATAATTACATATTATATAAATATACATATATGTATGTATTTATATATAATTAAATATCTCACATAATAATTATGGTATATATCATTATATAGAACATATATAAAAAGGATTGTATACAGTGCCTCATGTTTTGCTTTTTACACCTAATGATATGTCATGACACTTTGTCTTATCAGTACATATATCTGTAGCTTATTCCTTTGAACAGATGTATAGCATTATATTGCCTGGAAAAAACTTTATCCAAATATTCTCCTTTCAAAGCACATCTGTAATGTAAATGTTTTTGATATGCTAAGTTCCTATAAGTGGAAACTGATGAGTTATTGACTATTTTTAATTTTGCCCCAACCAACAATATGGGAGAACTTTTTCCTTATGCTATTTCACAATGTATGTTGCGATATTTTTTAATTAACTCCTTTCTTCGGAGAGGAAAAAACAGGATTTCCTAGTTGTCTGTTTTCATTTATTTAGCTGTCAGGGACATAAGGTTTTGCGTACATTATTGATCATTTGTATTTCCTTCTGTGTAAACCTCTTGATCCTGTTTCCTTTTGATCAGGTCACTGACTTGTTCATTTGTTTTATGTTGTATGTCTGGGGTTACATTTCATTCTTTTTCCATGTGAGTATTCCATTATTGCAGCACCATTTGTTCAGTTTTGTTTGTTTGTTTTTGGGAAGTGCATGGGCCAGGAATGGAACCCGGGTCTCCCTCATGGCAGGTGAGAATGCTACCACTGAACTACCCTCATACCTTGACTTCATTGTTTTTTAACATGATCAGTGGAAAGGACAATTTTTATGTTAAAAAATTAGCCCTCTCTCAGTAACGTTTCATTATTGTTGTTCATCAAATCTTTTTTTTTCTCAAGATACAAATCTTCTAAAATTTAATGCAGTAAAATTTATGAATCTTTTTCTTCAGATTGCCTGGATTTTTGTGCCATGTTTAGAAAAATCTTCCAGATTCGAGATTATAAAGCATTTGTTGTGATTTCTGGTGACCCATTTGTAGTATCATTTCATTTGCATCCCTGTCTTTGGTCCATCTGAAATGTATTTTAGTAGCTTCCCTTACCTGCCCTTCTTAAAAGTAAAAATAAAAAACAAAAACAAAAACAAAACATATTTACTGTTTTTTAAAAAAAAATTAGACCTCACACTAACACAAGCAGATCCGGGGGTTGGGGGGAGGTAAGATGAAGTCTGCGTGTGGCCTCTTATCCCTTTTTCTATTGAATTCTGATAACATCTTTTCAAATACTAGTTTACAACACAGAGAGTGAATATCTGCCATATGCAATTTCCAGCTTTTGAGATTTGGTAATCTAATCTCCAATACTTTACTGTTTTAAATGAAAATTCATTTCAACGCTTGATTCTGTTGAACATAGGATGTATCCATTCATTTTGAAGAAGTTGGCACTTGGAAGACACTAAATAATTGATTTAGTAATACTTTTTTGGTATGGGATGGGAAAGAGACGTAAACACCTCCTCCAAGGACCACCCCAGACTGTAGAGAGTGTGCATTTTCCTATCTACGAAATCAGGTCTTTAACATAATGCAAGCAGGCAAGGGGTGAGGGGATCCTCCCTGAAGAACCGCACGTGTGGATGTCATTCCTTAGGAAAATGCCCAGAGGAGGTCTCTGTGACTCTGCAAGTCCTTCCACTGCCTCCTTAGAGAGTGACACAGGTATAGGGTGGGGACAAGAAGCCCTCCTGCTCTCTGCTGCCACCCCACCCTGCCGGGATGGTGGGCTCTGACCTGCAAGAGTCACGGCCTCACTAAAGTATCCAAAGGGACTCATTCACGTGTGCAGCTCCCAGAGCCAAGCAGGGGATGAAGTCACTGTTGATAGTGTCTACCTCACATCCGAATTCTCTCTGTGTATGATCCCATTTTCATGCTCGTGGATGGATATAGCAAAGCTACACTTTCAGAATTATTTGGAAACTCCTGAATTGTCCTTTTTGTGTTTCTTACTAAAGCAACATTGCCATTAGCAAAATGAAACTTCGAAAAACAGAAAAATTCCACAGCCTTTGTTCCAGCTTGCCCCTGCAAAGTGCCTGGATACCTAAAACAGGAGACCTAAAACAATGCCACAGTGTTAAAGGCCGGTGGTTTGAGCTGTTTTAAATGAAAAGCTGCCTGTAATAACATCTCTTTCTTCCCATAATGCCCATGGGTCTGTCTGTTCTTAACATTCTACTTACACCTTCAATAACTAAAACTTCTATGCCAACATGAATGCCCATTCAATAAATCTACTGAAGGGTATATAAGTATACTTTCCTTTTGCAAACTATTTTATGCCATAAGCAAAATTCTGAAATCTACCTTAATTCTAATTACACCTTAAGAAAACCTGGTCATCACAAGTTATTATGTTTGGAAGTCGGGCTCCTCAAAGAGAGTGGAAAACCACAGGCTTCCTATGAGGGCAGCTGTCAGGAAAGTGCTTTTTATTTATTCCACCCTGAAAATGTTTTTCCTTATGTAATGAATATTTTTTTTGTTGACAATAACCTTATTCTTATTTTATATATGACTCTGATATTTGTAAGTATCTGAATTCAGTGAATGATGTTGATTAGACCTTGAAGATTTAATTTTGCAGGCACATTTATTTAGAGTCTTTTTTAGAACCAAAGGTACATTCATAGACAGATTTTGATCCTAGGAGGATAAATTCTGCTTTCCATTTTACACAACAACATGAATATTTACCTAAATTCTAAACTCTAAACTCTAAAATATGCAATTATGATGTTTGTTAATTTGAGTAACAGGAAAAATAGATATATTCATTAAAATCTTTTCACTGCATTTCTTAAAAGTTGGAGTTTATTATAGAAAAGTATCCCTCTGCATTTTAAATCATCCACGTATTGATGACTTTGTCTGGCTTCTTTGTGTCACATTAATTGCTATTATATCAGCTCAGTTTTGATATTAAGAATTTTTGCCATATTAACAAAATGAATGCTTAAGTGTTTCAATCATTTGTTCACTCAGCATGAACTTACCTATCAGATGATAGACATGGAAAATGTTGGCTATACTGTGGTGAAAATAAGACAGACACAGTTCCTTCATCAAAGGACTTATCATTTATCCCAATATATAGTAATAAGTGCTTGTGAAGGACAAATCCAAGGGGCTTTAAGAGTACAGGGTAACACCATCTAGACAGGTAGGCCTGGTGCCAGGTGATGTGTGGGCGTGGCATCTAAACTACACCATGAACAGAAATGATCAGGCTCTGAGTGGCAGGGATATTAGAAAATTTTGTGAGTGAAACCAGAGTGGGGAAAGCACTGATGCAGGAAAGATCTTGGGGACTGAGTGAGCAGAGTTGGCTCTAGAAGAATCAAGCCTGGTTAAAGACTCAGGGATCCTTGTAAGTGCCAATGGCATCCTGGAAGAGCTGTCAGCATCAGGGAAGCCCAGGCAGGATGGGCCAATACGCTCAGACTTCTGTTTTATGGTGGGTGGAGGGGAGGCGAGCAGAAAGGGGGAGAATATTTTCATCTAGGCCAGAAATGTCACTGGCTTTCAAGAGAATGCTGGCAGCAGAAGCAGAGAGACGTAGTGGGTTTGATATATATTTTACGGGTGGAATCATTAAGCATTGATGATAGTTTTAAATGTGGGGAATGACAGAGGAAGATTTCTGGAATGCTCTGTAGGGAGATGGAGACAAAATAGAGGAAATATAGAGTTAAAAGGGAAGGCCAAGAATTAGGTTTATTCCATGTTCTCTTTGTGATCTGCAGAGACATCCAAGTGAAAATGACACATAAGACACTGGGTGTCTACATGGGAGTTTGGTGGGAGAACTGGGCTAGAGGTATGGAGTGGACACTGTGGGCATCTGAGCAGTACTGAGAACCATGGGGACGATGAGGCAGGAACTCCAGAGAAGCACTTGTCAAGAGAAAGCCCTGACAAATTTCAACATTTATTTAGAAATCAGAGAGGAAGCAGGAATGGGGAAACCAAAAAGGAGGGACACAGATCCGGAGAGTGGGGTGTTTGGAACCCAAGAGAAGAGAGCATTTCAAACACAGAGCGACAGTATGTTGTGTGCCCCAGTGGTGGGGAGAGAAGCTGGAATGATGCTTGTTTCTGTTTGAATGAGAGGAAAGAGTGAACAACTTTTTGGAGAAGGCTGTCAGTGAAATGGCTTGAAGAGAAGCACAACCAGGGTAATGGCTGGAGGCAGGTATGAGGCAGCAGATTTAGTCATTCATATTAATTCCTTCTTGTTCATTCTCTCCTGTCTCAAGATGGCATGCACTGGAACCATTTGAATAGAGAAGGAAGGGATCCAGTGAGGGAGGAGACAGCAGAAAGAGGAGGTACCAGGGCATTGTGGAGGAGTAAAGAGAAAATGGGTAAGATCTAGGAGAGTGTTGTAGTGAAAAGAAGAAAGAGTTCTCAATCAATAGCTTCTATTTTCTCTATGAAATGGAACAGAAAATCATAAAGTTAAAGTGACGAGAAAAGGAGGTAAAGGTCAGAATGTACCTAATATTCTCCCACTACCAGAGTCCTTCTACTACTACTACCCCAGCAGGGAAACCCCAAAGGGATGGATACAGATATTATGCGAAATGGGTTCCCATGTTTGCCAGCACATAAAGTCAAAGGGAACATACAGGCTGGTGGTTGGAATAAAGATGATGGCAGACATGGATTCATACACTAGAAGGCTCGAACACCTCTGGCCAAACTGAAACTCTCAGTGGTTTCATTCAGGTCCAAGCCAGAAACACAGACACTGGCCAGGGTTACTTGATTTATGTCCATCCCAAATAGATGCACCCTTGCTCTAGGTCAGAGTGATCCCAGTGATGCCCCAAAGGTTATTGGGAAGGATAGAGGCCATCAGTGAAGACACAGGGTCACAGTGACCTTTGACGTGTAAGAGGATACCTATGATGGATGTAAAGGCTTCTGAATAGGAACCATCTTTTGCACTGAAGGGACTTTTAACAGCAGCCTTAAAATAGTGTGTTCCTACAAAATCTAAAATTTTCCTGTAGGACTGGGTCTAAGTCTCATGTCACCTGTGTCAGGCATGCTGTGTTCATGTGCATAATTGAATGCAATTTTATTTTCGATTAATTTGTTGCCTTTGCATCATAGGAAACTCCAGTAGCTTCGTAACTGAAATTACAATGTGCATGTGTATACACATGAGCATACACATATACACATCGATACATTTACACATTCTTCATATGTGAAGAGCGACCTCTGGGATTTCTAATTTCAAACCCTCTCTGCCTATGAAAAGGGCTGAGTTGACCACGGAGCAGCCTGGCCTCCCCTTTGCCAATGAGTTCAAGAGCCGAGGGGGAGAGGCTACAACTGCACAGGCCTCCTGATCCGGGAATGGGATTGTGGCCCATGGGACAAAACAAAATGCTATTAAGGCTGACTTTTGCATCAAAGTAATTGTGAATGTGGAATAGAAATAATTTCCTTTCTTATAATCAGATAAAATTTTGCATTTGTGTTTTATTATTCATAAAAATGATATTCCTAATAATAGAAAACAGAAGTCTTTTTAAACGATGGCTAATATTTTAAAATATCCTTTCGATTCAAGGAAAGTGATTGGTTAAATAAGGAAAAGCTATGCATATATAGACATATATGTTGATGGTGATAATTTGCTTCCTTGCCCACTGGTCCCTATTGAAGCTGTGTGGCATGGATGAGGCATTGCTGAAATGAGACACTGGGAGAGGCTGACTGAGTGATGTCAATTCATCTCTTTCCACTAGGAAGCCATTGGTCATCAGATGGAAACTGCCTTCACCTCTGTACGGAGTGGTACTACTCAGACGTTTTCCAGTGCTTCCTGAAGTAGAACATGCTCTCGATGGCATGCACAGGCTCATCTCGATGTGGCAGAACAACAGTGCCCTATCTTTGAGACAAGAGCAGTATTTTCCCTGCCTTGAGAGAGTAAGTGCCTGGGACAGTGCTTCATGGTTGAAAAGCATCAGGCCACAATAATTTTAATAATTTTTCATGATTCCCCCCACACAACAACAACAACAAAAAAGAAACAAAAAACAGGCATTAGAAATTTTCTGGAATTTTCATTTTCTTTGCTAAATGTATCATTCACTTATAAATCCATAGAATTTCTCCAAAAAATAAGGCTTTTTGGCTGTGTGACAAAACTAATATTAGATTCCCATTTGGCATTACAAGATGAAGCATGGAGTTGAAAAGACACATTGTTAAACCTGTACAGAGAAAACATTATGGTAAAGATCATTGCAAAGTTAAAAAAGCATGATTCAATATGGGAAGGGATATAGCATATCCATAGGAGATCTCAGGAAGTATTCAGGCTCATTCAGGTCAAAGCTTGGCATAGATGGTACAGCTGTCTTAAAAGTAGCAGTGGATTATACAAGGGATGACTAAAAGTCATTCTGTCTAAATATAGAATCACATGATAGTATTTAATTTAATAGCATTGAGGATAATATACTCACAGAAAGATTGAGTTGACTTTGTAATTTTTTTAAGAAAACAAAATAATCTTAGATGGTAGGGAGAAATGGAATAAAATTTAAATAAAAGGAAAATATTTGAAAGTGATATTTATAACTTTGATGTATATCTACACACATGCTCTGTTATTTTTATATGGTTCACATTTTAAGATTTTAAGTGATATGAAATAATATGTGAAAGCTCTAAAAGACAAAAACCTTATCACTTCTTCAAAAAGCATTCATCCCTATCAATATATAATGTTTAGGTAAAAAGAAGCAATACATTCAAAACCACAAACTATCCAATCAGTAGAAATTTGGAAACATGATAATTGTAATAGAACGAAAGATGCAAATGAAATATAAAAGACATAGAACATCACAAATACAGAAAAGCATACTTCTGTGGTATCAGTAAATCAATATTACATTCAATAGAAAGGAGCAGCTGAAGACCAGAATCTCCTAAAGTTCCCATCACAGATTTCCCTGTCCGTCCCAGATAGATGGGTTTCATTGAGTCACCACAGTAGATTACTTCTATTGCTTCTACAAGGGCCTGAGCCAAAATCATCTGGCATACTTTAATCTCTAAAAATGCAAAGTAGCCAGTTAAGAGCTTTCTTTTGTTTTGAGACCAACATGACCCTCCACTATCACAGGGCTGTAAATCAAATAAATAGTCACGGAAAGAGATGTGAACAATTGAAGACTCAAGAATATATCTGACTAGCAATCGTCTTGCTCCTAACCTGTGAAGACTTTAAGTGCGGGTGGAATTTTCAGATTCCTATAGTCCTTCTGATTGGGCCACTTGGGCTCAAGGCCAGGACCAACAATCCCACTGTATAAGCTCACTCTGTCCCCTTCATATCCACTTCCAAGCCAATGACTTTTCCAATAAAAAGACAGTTACATTTCAACATTTCCAATGCCTTAGAAAAGGGTAGGGTGCCAGGTCAAAATTCAACATGTGTTCAGTCCTGAAGGAACTGAACCCCTAGTAAGAAAGCTTGGGTGTAATGGCAAGGACACTCCAAAAAGTGTATTATGGGAAAACTGCACTACAAGGACCTTAGCAAAATACATCTCTAGATAAGAAAACAAGACTAACCAATTCTACATGGAAGCTGTGACTTCATAGTTCAAAACATCATCCACATATAGCAATTACTCCATATGAAAAATATGGAAATAGCTTAACAACATAGAGCACATCATTAAATCTAGCATCTCTGCCATGTCTTCCAGAATAGAGATGGCTAATAATGTGGAACTCATCATTAAACCCAGCATCTCTGTTGTACCTCTTTTTCCAAATGTTTCACAGTTAGGGGATTGTTATTTCTGGGCTATGAGATGGATCAACATGAGAACGAGCACAAGTTCTCTGCAAACCTAACTACTGCTATAACTCAGACACACTTGCCTTGGAGATGACTGATAGAGGTGCATCTCTTCCCACAGCTCCATTTCACTCCCCTGAGAGCTTTCTGCAGAAGGCTGTAAAGGACATTTGAACTCACTACTGCCATTGGGCAAGACAGAACATAAGGAGGAAAGGGAACTAATGAATGAATGCATGGGAAAATGACTGACTTTTTAGTAGTCAAAGAAAGCAAATTAAAATTACCAGAGCCAATTAATTTAGCAAAATCTAACTCCAAAATGTCATAGAGGATGCAGTGAAAGGTACATAGTGATGCTCTTCTGGGAGTTCTTTAAATTAGCATAATCCATTCAGGCAGTGGTTAGAAGAAAAGCATAAAGTATTGTGAAAATGTTAAGACTTTCCTGTGTATTAAATTAACCATTATAATGTCTCTTAAATTTTGACTACTAAAAATTTCCCCTCAGTAACCTAATCCTCCACCTCAGGATACTGAAAATGAAAAAGAAAAAATCCACAGCAGTTAGAATGAGGAAATAATAAAGATTAGAGAAGAAATTAATGTAACAGAATAGAAAAAAATAGAGAAAAGCAATGAAACAAAAAGTTGGTTCTTCGAAAGGATCAAAAAAATTGACAAGCATACAAGGGAATATTATATGCCAGCAAATTAGGTAACTTAGATGAAAGGGTCAAATTCCTAGAAGGATACAAACTACCAAAACTGACTCAAGAAGAAATAGAAACTCTGACTACGTCTACAACCAGTGTATGGACTGAGCTATGTAACCCAGCAAAAGGCATGTGATTAATCATAATCCACATGTCTGTGGGTGTGAACTTGTGTGTAAATAGGACATTTTGAAGATGTCATTTTTAGTTAAAGTGCGGCCCAACTGAATCAGAGTAGACCTTAATCCACCTATGAAATAACATTATCTCATAGTAAAAGACAAAAAAATCGAAAAATAGACAATAACATTCCCAAGGAATGCACTGTAAGACATCCATAAATCTTTCAATGTGCAAACCTAACTAGAACATACACTTTCCTCATTTGAACTTTCTGCAAAAACTAGAATGTCAATACCCTACTAAAAGAGCTATTTTAAGGATTGAACAACTCATCATGTATTAAATAAGATAAATGAAGTTTTTGTTTTCTGTTTTTATTTTTGTTTTTTGAGATGGGGATGCATACAGTTATTCCAATTACAAGCTACTGTCTGTTATGGGTTTCTGGAGTATTTTGAAACATTCTATATTGAAAATGCTAAATACGTGACTGCCAAGGGCAATTTATTTGATGTGAGAGGCAACAATGAATCCCAGTAAGTTGTGCCAACTACTTCAGCTACATGTTTGGGTCAATGAAAGAGTTTCTGATGCCTTGTTACAGCATACAGTGCTATGTGCTGAAGGCACAAAGAAGACTTTGCAGTCTACAGAATAGGAAGAACATATTTATGGACATTACCTAACAACACAACACAGCAAATGATAACTGTTGAGTGAGAAGCCCAGATAGGAGGTGCTGTAGGAGTCAGAGGAGGGAGAGGTGAGCAGAAAGAGCTCCAGGAAGAGGTGAGGGTCAGGTAGCTTTTGTATGAAGGTTAAGTTTCTGCTGAGTGAGGAGAACATCCCTGGATGAGATAACTCCAGGAAAGGTGGTGCAGAATTTATGCTCACATGATCTGATCAGGGGAGGTAAGCAAGGTGGTTTGGCAGCACTATGATTTTCTCAAGGCTTCAAAGAAGTGTAATGATGGTGTTAAGATGGTGAGGAATTTGCTCAAGCAAGAGGAATTTGGTGTTTGAGCTCTGTTGCACAGTGAAAACTGCAAGAACATTACATTATAATTCCCAGGAAGAACTGAGCTTCAACTACAATTGTAATATCATTTTAACCTGGGACACATGTCAAGTAAATGGAGATCTAATTACTTGTAAAATGTACATGTTTATGCTCATTATGCACATCTTGCTAAAGGTATTCATTAATTCATTTACATGCTATGATTTGTAGATGAAAATAAAGACTAAGAATGCTAAATAGTGAGTTGCTTTTAATATATTAAAAATGATTCATGGGCAGGCAATGGTGGCTCAGTGGCAGAGTTCTTGCCTGCCATGCTGGAGACCTGAGTTCAATTGCCAGTGCCTGCTTGTGTGAAAAAAAAAAAATTCATTATTGCCTTATCACTAAGTGATATTGATTTTAGAACCTGATAATTTTATAAATTTTTAATATTAAAATTTAATTTTAATATTAAATTTAAATAATTAATAATGGACTGCCATTGATACTAAGCAAATGCTTTTAGTTAAAATTTTAATAGGTGGAGTTAACACTCAATTTTGCCTAAAAAACTGCTTTAAAATGGAACAAAATTGATATAAATGTTACAGTGAAGGATTTGGGGGAAAATTAATGGTAAAAAACAATTACAAATCAGTGAAGAAGGCATTGAAGTAAGCAAACCCAATGTGCTTTCTAAAATGCAGTCACTGAAATCACTTAGGATCCTGCCTTTGGTTTCTGATCTAATGAGACAGCTCTGGTGGGCTCTCTCCTCATGTACAGAACTCACAGCTGTTTCTCCTGGCTTTCCCATGGCCTCTGTCATCTCAGTCATGGTAACTGCCATCTCATCATGAACGTTTCTCTAGAACAAACATAAACACTTTCTGGAAAGGCCAAGTCTGCCCCCAGGATAAAGCTTCCCAAGGAAGGCAGTTCCGGTAATGCAAATTCTGGCTTCAGGGACCAAAACCAGGACACAGGAGGGCACCGGGGCACTGATGGCCTGATGTGAGCCCTACAGGGCCAGGGATGGTGAAGCAATTGCTGGGAGAGATGACCAGAAAAAGATATGTCCACATGCACCAGATGGAAAGAAATGAATCCCGGTGGCTATTTTCAGGGAAATGTTCAACTTTTGGTTATTCCATGTTTTCTATTTCAGAAGATAGAGGAAATTACAGATGCCTCAAGGTCCTCCCCTAGTTTTTATCCTCCCCAGACAGCCAAGGATAAAAATTAAGACACAAGTACTTCTTTGCCTGATCTCATATTCCTTTAAGGGAAACCCATTTCTTTAAGAGCATTTCATGGGCAGAATCAGAAGGCACAGGAGATTGAAGGACAAAGAAAGCAAAAGTGTCAAGGAACACATTCTAATTCTTACAGAAGTCCCTAGAAGATGCTTATATTATTCTGCTCCATTATATAATTTACTTCAATTAATAGTTTCCTTGGGGCATACTGGTGGAGGCTTAAGCCCAAGAAATCCTCCCTGGAGCACAGCTCACCCCAAAGGAAGAACCTCCTCTGGGCTGAATCTCAGCAGAAGAGTGACACAAGCATGGTATCTGCTTTGAATTTGGATTCTTGAACTGGACCTGGGGACTTTGGCAAAGGTGGGTGCTTAGCACTCCTTGTGCTGCACCCTGGCCAGCCCCCTTGGGGCCTGAACCTCAGCCCCTCTTGTGCAATTACATACATGTCCACAGCAACTGCTCCACATGCACTGATGGAGGCTCCTGCTGACAGACAGGGCTGAGCTGCCGTCACTCACCTGCACATGCAGTGCGGCCATGGCAGAGTCTCAGCAGCTGCCAGACCATCTGCCCAGAGAGACAGAGCCAAGTGAACAGCTTCATGGAAGGAGAAGAAGTCAGCCTGTGGGGGCCTAAGCCTCTCAGACAACATGAGGTTGAAAGTACATTCTTGACCTGTCAGTGAGCCTTGAGCTGGGTCCAGAGGGAAGGTGAGGCACACCTGGGCAATGCATGAGACAGCAACAAGACCAGGTTGATTTTTTTTCTTTATTTTCCTTTTTCTTTTCCTTCCATCTAGGACAGAGGAGGATTTTGAAACTCAGTCTTGAACGAGTCTGCATAGAGTGGATAAAGACCACCTGTCACATAGGAAGGGGAAGGGACCATCTTGTACTGAATTCCTACTGTGTACCAAACCCATTACACAGTCACTGTGCATCCTATAACACACACACACACACAATCAGGACACAAACCTGGGATAGAAAGTCAGAGGAACTGTTCTAGTTTGCTAGCTACTGGAATGCAATATACTAGAAACAGAACAGCTTTTAAAAGGGGAATTTAGGAAGTTGCTAGTTTACAGCTGTAAGGCCAAGAAAATGTCCCAATTAAACTAGTCTATAGAAATGTCCAATCTAAGGCATCCAGGGAAAGATACCTTGGTTCAAGAAGGCTGATGAAGTTCAGGGTTTCTCCCTCAAGTGGAAAGGCACATTGTGAACACAGTCAGGGTTTCTCTCTCATCTGGAAAGGCACATGGTAAACACAGTCAGGGTTCCTCTCTCATCTGGAAGGGCACATTGTGAACACAGCATTATCTGCTAGCTTCTTCTCCTGGCTTCCTGTTTCATGAAGCTCCCCAGAAGGCATTTTCCTTCTTCATCTCCATAGGTAGCTGGCTGATGGACTCTGCTGCTCGTGGCTGTGTCATTCTGCTCTGCCGTCTCCTTCATTCTCCAAAATGTTTCCTCTATTATAGGACTCCAGAAACTTCTTAAGACCAACCCATATGGGTGGAGGCATGTCATCATCTAATCCAGCTTAACAACCACTTTTGATTGGGTTACATCTCCAGGGAGATGATCTAATTACAGATTCAAACATACAGTATGGAATAGGGATTATTCTGCCTTTATAAAATGGGATTTAGATTTAAACATGGCTTTTCTAGGGGACATACATCCTTTCAAACCAGCACAGGAGCTGAGGAAATCACTTACAACTACACACCCAGCAAAAGGCCCACCCAGGACCTATCTGCATTCAAAGCTCATGATCTTCCCATATAAAAGCTGTTTGCAAACATGTGGGAATTGCTATTTCCTAGAGAATCATTTAATTCTTGTGAACTGTGCTGCAAATAAAATCTAGGGGATGCTCAGGGTATAAAACAGCCCAGGTGAGGCTGCTTGGGATGATCAGGTGCAGCCTGAGGCTCACCACAGAGTTTCTTACAGAGCTCTGATTGTATTCTCACCTTAAGTATCAGGTGCTCAAAAGCAGGAGGTCTATGGGGTAGATACTGAATAATACAATTTTGTCATTGTGAGCTGTTTTTAGTTCAGTTTCTCAATCAAAGCAAAAAAAAACAAAAGGTTGGCAATCATACTGATTTTCAAGTTTATCCAGGTGAAAGTGAACACAAATTAACATTTAGGGAATAGGAACACATTCTCTTAGGAAAGTGAACAGAAATCAGAATCTGAAACTGATACCTGCCTAAAGGGGGAAGCTAAGAAAAGTTGAGAATGTACTGGTTGTGCTGGCTTGAAAGGGTTCATGTTTTAATTATAATCCCATTTTGTAAAGGTAACCATTTCTTCTAATCCCTACCCAGTACTGTATGTTAGGAACTTTAATTATATTATGTCCATGGAGATGTGACTCAATCAAATGTGGGTATTAGAATTGATTAGATGGGGACATTGTCTCTACCCACTCTATGTGGGTTTTGACTAGTTTACTAGAATCATATAAAAGAGGAAGCACTTTGGAAAAAGCTGGAGAATGACAACAGCCATGAGGAAGCTTCAGAATGCCACAGAACCATGAAGTAGGGAGTCCACAAGCCAGTGACTTTTGGAGATAAAGAAGGAAAATGCCTCCTGGGGAGCTTCATGAAACAAGAAGCTGGAAGAGAAAGCTAGCAGACATTGCCATGTGCCTTCCAGCCAAGAGAGAAACCCTGAACGTCATCAGCATTCTTGAACTGAGATATCTTTTCCTGGATGCCTTAGATTGGACATGTCTATAGACTTGTTTTAATTGGGACATTTTCTTGGCCTTAGAACTGTAAACTAGCAATTTATTAAGTTCCCCTTTTTGAAAGCCATTCTATTTCTCATATATTGCATTCTGGCAGGTAGCAAACTAGAACACTAGTATATTATGCCTAAGAATACTTACAAACGTATTCCCCATTCTGATCAATGAGTTCATGTGTTAAGTTGGCTAGGTTATGGTGTCCAGTTATTTGGTCAAGCATGCACTGGACAAATTATTACTCTGAAGATGTTTTGTGGATTTAAATAATCAGTCAGTTGATTGCTTCTAGGGCTGGTTACATCTAGAATCAAGAAAGGAGACTGCCTGCAGCAATGAGAAAAGTCTCACCCAATCAGCTGCAGGCCTTAGAGAGAGAATTGATGATTTTGGTAGTCAGAAGTAATTCTATCTATACTTCAGTCAGCCAGCTTCTCCTGGAGAACACACTGAATTTCATTGCAGTTCCCAGCTTGTGGCTTGCCCTATGGAATTCGGAATTGCTACAATTGTGGGAGCCAAGTCCTATAATAAATCTTATAATTTTTATTATATTATATACACAAACTTTCAGTTCTGTTCTGTTTCCCTTAATAATCCTGACTAATACAGATTTGATACTGGGATTTGGGGAAACAGAATCCTAAGGATAAGATTTCTGAACTGGCTTTGGGGATTTGGAAATTGGTTCTCTAATCTGATTAGGTTCAAAGGCACTAAGGACTCTCTTCAAGATGGCACTGATGGTCCATGGCATGAATTGGAAATGGAGATAAACAAAATACCATTTAAGTGCTTATAAGAGGCAAGATTCTTAAGTGTATTTGACAACTTAAAAGAGCATCTCGGAGCCAAACATCATAATGATATTGGGTGGTTTTTCCTGAATATGCTGGATAGAGTCATTAAAAAAAAAAAAGATGAGCCCAAGGCTTTAAATCCCTAGCTCAAGCACCACATGAAGGACATGAAGTTTCTATGAGTACCATGAAAGAAACTCTCATTTCTTGTAAATCACAGGCTTAAGATTTCTGAAAACCAGACCTAGGCACTCGTTGTGCAAGTGTCTGAATGACAAAATGAATTCCGAACTGGGCAGGGTATCTGTTTTTCAAGTGAAGGCACAGATTAGAAGGGAATGGGATCCTGAACACTGGAACAGAGACATACGGGCTGACAGTGAAGATGGCAAAGAAACCTTAGATTCTGGTGAGTCTTTTCTGACAGATACAGATGTAATGGTCTGCCCTAAGGAATCAGCCACCCAGCCTCCACTTGAAGAGATTACCTCTGCTGTGCATGATAAACTGGGATGAGTCTCCCCTGAGGAAACAATTTCACCTCTCTTTCTGAAGAGAGTAATCCTGTTTCACCAGATGGAATGCCCTGAGTTAATCGGCTTGCATGACATTTCTAATTCTTCTCCTAACCCACACCCATAACTTCTCTTTCCTCCCAGACCTATAACTAGACTAAAGTCCCAACAGGACTCAAAAGGTGATCATGAAATGTGACCCATTAGTCTTTCGGTGCTGACTCCGAAGGAACTACATGAGTTTTCCAACTTATATAGAGAGAAATCAGGGGACTATGTGTGGGAATGGATATTCAGGGGGTGGGAAAATGGTGGAAGAAACATACAGCTGGATTAGGCTGAATTTATTGATATGGATCCTTCAGTGTTGTGTAGCTCAAGGGGCTAGAAAAGGCTCTGACAGTTTGTTTGTGTGGATGGCTGAAGCATGGACCAAAATGTGGCCCATATTTCCTAAGGCTGAAATGCCAGAACTGCCTTAGTATAATGTAGAGAAGGGGAGCCAAAGGTTTAGAGAGAGTAGATTGTTAGCATGGATTTATCCTGGAAAGTCTGCTAATACACCCCAGGAATGCCCAAAGGACACGCCTTTGACCAGGGCTGTGAGGAGTTAATTTGTAAGAGTAGCTCCATCATCCTTGAAGAGCTCTGTGTTTGCTTTCTCTGAAGATCAGATACGACTGTGGAAACTGCTGCTGGTGAATTTGGATCCTTAAACACAATGGAGATGATCAGACCCTGGTTTGGCAGAAGCCAAAAGGCAGCACTTAATCGCCAATGACAAGGTGGACATGGCTACCATAATGGAGAGCAGACTTACAGCAGCAGTTGCAATTGTCTGAATCTCAGAGACTTGGCTAGTAGATCATGGTATACCTAGTAGTAAAACAGATGGGCAGTCTACTAAATTCTTACTTGGTCTGGATAAGCAAAAGAATTCTAGGTCAGGTGAACAAAACTCTAACTTGAAATACAGAAACAGAGTCATGACCCCTAAATCAATTCCTGGATTTGACACAGTTTTACAGATGCAGAACATCTTGAAGGGAAGGCCAGCCCCCCTTAGGGAAGGACCCTGCTAGACAGCCAAAAATTTATGCTGTTATCTTCCTCCAAGTCTTCCCTAAAGAAACTACAGCCTTTGACCAGGATAACTATGCACTGTAGAAAAGGAAATAATCAGATATTTCAGGGATTATTAAACACTGGCTCAGAAGTGCTGTTAATTCCAGGAGACACAAAATATTCCTCTGGTCCACCAGTCAGTGTTGGGGCTTACAGAGATTAGGTGATTGATGGAGTTTTAGCTCAGGTAGGTTCGGTGGGTCCCTGGACCCAATCTGTGGTTATTTAACCAGTGCCAGAATGCATAATTGGAATCGACATACTCAGCAACTGACAGAATCCCCATACTGGTTCCTTGATCTGGAGAGTGAGGGTTATTATGATAGGAAAATGCCAAGTGGAAGCCACTAGAACTGCCCCTATCTGGCAAAATAGTAAATCAGTAGCACTACTGGATCCCAGGAGGGATTGCAGAGATTAGTGCCGCTCTTATGAACTTGAAGAATGCACGGATGGTATGTCCCACCACATCCCCATTCAACTCTCATATTTGGCCTGTGCAGAAAACAGACGGGTCTTGGAGGATGACAGTGGATTAGCATAAACTTAGCTAGGTGGTGACTCCAATTGCAACTGCTATTCCAGGTGTGGTATCATTGCTTTAGTAAATCCACACTTTCCCTAGTACCTAGTATGCAGCTCCAGATCTGGGAAATTGTGTGAGGCACTTTTTTATAAAAAATTGCATAATATTTACATTATATAACATGTATTATGTATTATATACACATTCTATGTATGTATGTAAGTATGTATGTATGAATGTATTTCTCTTATCCGTTCTATTTCCCTGAAGGATTCTATTTGAATACACCCATTACAACAATACTATAATTACATTAAAATATTTAGCAAAGAAGAGAAGAAGCAGCCAACCCATAATTCCAAACAGGGGTCATGGAAGGGGTCACAGATTTGCAGCAGGCAGGGGAGGGAGGCTGGAAGTGGCAGTGGTGGCTCTCTCCACAAGATGGTACCCATATAGTTTCATTGCTTCTATTTGTTATCTCTTAGTTTGCCAAGGCCATTATGATAAACATCACAAAACTAGTTGGCTTAAATAACAAGAATTTATTGTCTCACTATTTTGGAGATTTGAAGTTCAAAATCAAGGTCTGGACAGGCCATGCTTTCTCCAAGTTTTCTGGTGGCAACTTGAGAGCTATCAATGTAGTACCTGGGCTTGCATCTCTGCCTCTATCACATGGTGATCGGCCTCATTCTCTGGCTTCTCCTGGTGTCTGGCTTCTTCTGACTCCTAGCTTCCATGTCCAATTTCTTTTGCTTAAAAAGACTTTAGTCATATGGATTAGGGCCCACTCTGATTCAATTGGCCTCATCTAAATAGATTCTGTGAAGATCCTATTCACAAATGAGTCCACATCTTAACTAATAAAACATCTTCAAGGGGCTATTTACAAATAGGTTCACAGTGGGTCTAGGGTTTAAGACTTAAACCTGTATTTCTAGGGGACTTGATTCAGTCCCCATGACCTGGATCCACATTTATAATGTTTACATTATAAACAGATGTGGGTTTAAAATGAAGCTTAAGCAGCTTAAACTTCTCCACTCCATGAGATACTCTGTGGCCCTTGGATTGACCCTAATGATTTTGAACTCCCAAACTGATATTCTTTTCCTTATAAGAACCCCTCCCTAAGCTTATGCAAGCTTCAGACACCACCAAACCTGTATTTGTCCCTGATTATAACAGTAGTATAACTTAACATTCTTAAGTAGCACTAGTTGAGTCCATGCATTGGCATGTCCTATCTTCTATCATATTTTGAAGATTCCTTGTCCCCCTGCTCAGTACCTTGGGGCCCTTCTGAAAGGTGCCGCCCTATGTCCCACAAACACCAAAGCACACTCCTCTGATAATGCACTCTTCATGGGGTCATAATCACCATGTTGAACTTTCAGTCTTTTCCCCCTTTATTTTTTGAACAGTTGTAATGATGCCGTCCATATAATGTTGGCTTGCTTCTTTTGCTTACAATTTTATCATTCCTAGGTCTTCACAGTCATCATTTCATCACTTTAGAATAATCCAATAAGTGAATAATCCATTGAATGAATTGTCATGGCTTCATGAGTAATTCCCTTCCTATTGGAAATTTAAGACAAGGACATTGGATATGGTTTAGATAAAGCTTAAAAAATAAATGGGGACTTCCGGAGAAGATGGCGGCTTAGTAAGACGCGCGGGTCTTAGTTCCTCCTCCAGAAAAGCAACTAAAGAAACAGAAACAATACAAAACAGCTCCCGGAGTCAAGACAGAGACCAAAAAAGACAGCGTACCCCATTCTGGAACGGCTGAACGGGTAGGGAGAATCCACTGCTGTGAGATACCGGAGGGGTGCACGTTTTCCCGGCTGGGGTGGCTGGCGTCTGGGGTCCCCTCCACGCACGTGGCTCCCCGGTCTGACTGGGAACATTGGATAGCGGGGCCCTCCCGTCACGCTTGGCGTCTCGGGCCAGCTGGGCAATTTGGACCGGCACTCCCCCAAGCCACGGCCAGCGACCCCCGCCTCCACGCGCGGTTTCCCCGGCCGACTGCCCCGCAGACAAACGACCGCCACGAGCGCCACCTACTGGGCAGGAAAAGAAAAACAGAGCCCAGAGATTCCACAGAAAAACCTTTCAACCAGCTGGGTCCCACACCCAGGGAGATCTGATCAAATGCCCAGACACCAGCAGAAAATAATGGATGACGCTCGGAAAATTGAAGATATGGCCCAATCAAAGGAACAAACCAATAGTTCAAATGAGATACAGGAGCTGAGACAACTAATGCTGAATATACGAACAGAAATGGAAAAACTCTTCAAAAACCAAATCAATAAATTGAGGGAGGACATGAAGAAGATATGGGCTGAACAAAAAGAAGAAATAGAAAATCTGAAAAAACAAATCACAGAACTTGTGGGAGTGAAGGACAAAGAAGAAAAAATGGAAAAAACAATGGATACCTACAATGGTAGATCTAAAGAGACAGAAGCTACAATTAGTGAACTGGAGGATGGAACAACTGAATTCCAAAAAGAAACAGAAACTATAGGGAAAAGAATGGAAAAACTTGAGCAGGGAATCAGGGAACTGAATGACAATATGAAGCGCACAAATATACGTGTTGTGGGTGTCCCAGAAGGAGAAGAGAAGGGAAAAGGAGGAGAAAAACTAATGGAAGAAATTATCACTGAAAATTTCCCAACTCTTATGAAAGACCTAAATATACAGATCCAAGAAGTGCAGCGCACCCCAAAGAGAATAGACCCAAATAGGCGTTCTCCAAGACATTTACTAGTTAGAATGTCAGAGGTCAAAGAGAAAGAGAGGATCTTGAAAGCAGCAAGAGAAAAACAATCTGTCACATACAAGGGAAACCCAATAAGACTATGTGTAGATTTCTCAGCAGAAACCATGGAAGCTAGAAGACAGTGGGATGATATATTTAAATCACTAAAAGAGAAAAACTGCCAACCAAGACTCCTATATCCAGCAAAATTGTCCTTCAAAAATGAAGGAGAAATTAAAACATTTATAGACAAAAAGTCACTGAGAGAATTTGTGACCAAGAGACCAGCTCTGCAAGAAATACTAAAGGGAGCACTAGAGTCAGATACGAAAAGACAGAAGAGAGAGGTATGGAGTAAAGTGTAGAAAGAAGGAAAATCAGATATGATATATATAATACAAAAGCCAAAATGGTAGAGGAAAATATTATCCAAACAGTAATAACACTAAAAGTTAATGGACTGAATTTCCCAATCAAAAGACATAGAATGGCAGAATGGATTACGACCCAGCAATACCACTGCTAGGTATCTACTCAAAGGACTTAAGGGCAAAGACACAGACGGACATTTGCACACCAGTGTTTATAGCAGCATTATCTACAACTTCAAAGAGATGGAAACAGCCAAAATGCCCATCAACAGACGAGTGGCTAAACAAACTGTGGCGTATACCTACGATGGAATATTATGCAGCTTTAAGACAGACTAAACTTATGAAGCATGTAATAACATAGATGGACCTAGAGAACATTATGCTGAGTGAGTCTAGCCAAAAACTAAAGGACAAATACTGTATGGTCCCACTGATGTGAACCGACATTCGAGAATCAGCTTGGACTATATCATTGGTAACAGAGACCAGCAGGAGTTAGAAACAGGGTAAGATAATGGGTAATTGGAGCTGAAGGGATACAGACTGTGCAACAGGACTAGATACAAAAACTCAAAAATGGACAGCACAATAATACCTAAGTGTAATGTAACTAGGTTGGAACACTGAATGAAGCTGCACCTGAAATATGGTTTTTTGTTTGTTTGTTTGTGTGTTTGTATCTTTTGTTTTTGTTTTTTTCTTTTTCCTTTTTATATATATATATATTATTAGTATTATTATTTTAATTCTCTTCTCTATATTAACATTCTATATCTTTTTCTGCTGTTTTGCTAGTTCTTTTCCTAAATCGATGCAAATGTACTAAGAAATGATGATCATACATCTATGTGATGATACTAAGAATTACTGAGTGCATGTGTAGAATGGAATGATTTCTAAATGTTGTGTTAATTTCTTTTCTTTTTTTTGATTAATAAAAAAATTTAAAAAAAAAACAAAAAAAAGAGTATGTAGATTTATGACAAATGCAATGTAAAGCTCCATTTTGGATTGGAAATAAATGTTTCAAGATAGAAAAAAAAATAAAATAAAATAAAAAAATAAATGGGCAGGAGTATCAGGCTAGGAGATTAGGTGCTAATATAGTTCAGGGTCAGATCTTAATGATAAATTGATTTGGGGGGAAGCTAACTTTAAGACAACTTCAAGTCTGTTTAGCTCAAATCCAAAATAGCAATTTGGCAACTCCACTGGTACACAGTTCACTCTGAGCCCCACGAAGGGCAGGGTCACGACTGCTTCACCCATCACCATATACCCTGTGCCTACTTGGAGGATGGCACATATTGAATTCAATAAATAGTTGATGAATTAGATTATCTAAGGGAAGGCCAGAGTCTTGAGATGCTAAGCCCAAACCAATGCAAACAAAAATGCAACATGTTGAGATTTGGAAAACGTGAAATTCATTTTGAAGGGAGGATATTTACTTTGTAAAATGATCACGTCAAACACCCCTTCTGAGTGTTTATGTAATTCGTAAATGGATAGCAAAGGACGTGTTGCTGGGACCACGTGAGGATCCTGCAATTTCCTTCTACATGTTGTGTGTTTCCCCCACCGGGCAGATGCTGGCTTCAGAGAACATTTCATTAATAAATGTGCCGACCTATTAACTCCGCCTTATAAAACGTGGCCCTACCAAGCAATACATTTCCTGCAGTAACCTCATTTCCATAGTCATTTTCTTAATGAGGTGTTTATCTCTTTAACTAAATGACACTCTAGGGGCTAACTGAATTAAGGATTTCCAGATACCTCCTCATTCAAATTTAGCCAAAGTAATGTTTTTAACATTGTCATTTTCCCCTCCAGTTTTATAAAGCAAAATGTGAAAGTCAAGGCTCTTCTATTTTACATATGGGTTAAAATTCTTCCGACTCCTGGCTTCTCCTCTTCTCTCCATACCAGTTAAGAAAGCAAAGCAAGACAAAAACACCAAAGGCCCAAGTGTCTGCAATCCTTCTGCTACTGTCTTATGTTACCAGGCTTTTCAGTAAGGGGTGTTTCACTGTGCCTTAAGAATTGAGGTTTCCTTTTCAGGTTATAAAGTAAAATAGCAGAGAGGAGTGAGCCAGTGTCTTCACTTGTTAATTTGACAAATATTGGAGAAATTCTGGCTGAGCCTGTGTGTGGATCGGGTACAGGACTGGAAGCAGAGTAGTTAGTCCTTGGAAACACAGCCAAGGGCCAGCCTCCTGGCGCTCATGGTCCGAGGCATGAATGAAGCCTACTTAAGAAAAAAATATATATACAAGTGTCCGCAGAGTAGAACTCCCCATGACACTCAGAAAATATTAGGTCTCAAAGTTCATTTATAGCATTGAATAATTTAATAAACTTAATACCTAATTTTACTGATGACTATATATAATGATTTAAGGCTCATTCATTCAGAAGGATGTGATAATAATCTAATTTAGGGATCCACAAATGGCAGCCCACAGGGCAACTCCAGCAGGCCACCTGTTTTTGTAAATAAAGTTTACTAGAACACAGCATAGAAAATGTCCACCCTGGCACCAGGTGCATTTTCTTCTGTCCTCACTTGGTTTGACCACAGGTGACCATGGCCTTGGCAGAGCGTGCTGTGATCCTCCCGGATCACGGGAACTTGGAAGGATTGCGAGGAGCTGCCTACGAGCCCGTTTCTCTCCACCTCCCTATGTTCTAGGAAGGCACTATAAGACCATTCCTCACAACTCCTGCATCCTAGTGAGACCCAAAGCTCCTGGCACATCTGCTTAGGGTACAGCAGCAGCAGGCTAGAAAACAGCTCAGCTGCAGCAGGGATGGGCATGGCACTGCAGCAATTGGGTATCCAAGTTCTCATGCGGCATCACCATCGGGACCCCCAGCTGTTAATGTCATCCTATGGAGCAGGGACCCAGCATGCTGACATCTTTGTGCTCTTACTTTTGCTTTGTATGCAAGTAAATCTGTCTGAAGCTCAAAGGGTCTCTCTTTACCCATGAATCTGTGAGGCTCACCTGACACACGGCCACGTGGTTCATTGTTGTCCGTGCTGCTATTGTGCCACAGAGACTGAGTCCAGCAGTTGCAACAGAGGTCAGATAGCTGGGAAAGCCTAAGGATTTCCCATCTGGCCCTTTACAGAGAGAGTGTGCTGGTCCATTGACCTAATTAATGCACATCATTTGTCCTTAGTGGCTTTAAATGCCTGTGCCATAAGTCCTGGCAACACACCCCAACCCCCCTTTCCTTAGACATGAGAGGGTGCTGGTTAGGAGGCCGCCACATGTCCTGCAGGGGAGCCAGCAGTTTGGTTTGTAGAAATGACTGTTAAAGCCCGACTTCTGGAAGCATGCTTTTCTTCCTGAAATGAGGACTCAGCTTTTGGCCAGAGTCTGTTTTTCCTTCAGTAGCAGGTTAGGACATTACATTGGAATTCACACCAGGGGAATTAAATTAGTGGCTGTAGCTTGGCCACTCCATCCTGTGCATCCCAGTGGAGTCTTTTCCCAGTTCACATCCCGCATGCTGCTCCTGCTGAGCTGGCTGTGCAAGAGGTACCCACAGGATGCCGTGGCCACCCGCCCTTTCCTGCCATATGCTGTGTCCAACAGCTGGAGCTGGTCCAGCCTCCGACGCCGCAAAAATGGGACAATGTTAATTAGCTTTCTAGAAGTAATACATGCACATGGTGCTAGAGTACAAAAGGATATACATGCATAGAAAAAGTTTCTCTTGCATTCTACACCCCCAAGGCCACCACCATTGTGATAAACAGGATGCATATTTTGCACAGTTTTCCCATGAGATTTAATTCATGGCTGTATGGAAGCTGCTAAAATTAAAATACAATCATTTGCTCTATTTTTTAGTTCAAGCTTATTAAATATGTGAAAGAAGCACCTGTCCACCATAGAGGGTGCAGATACCTGTGTTTTCAGCCTCCCCTGAGGTTCTGAGGTCACCCTAAACACAACTGAAAAATGGAGAGTCTATTTAGAATGATCAGGAGAGTACATAGCCTCCTCTGGGTCTGCTTGACTGGGACCATATGAAAAGCGTGATAAAGAAGATGCTGGTGGGAAAGGGCCTTGACTAGCTGTCCATAGACTTGAGTTCTGCCTGCCCTGCAACTAACTACATCTTGGTAACACCTGGAGAATGGGAACATGCAGGTTCTCCCTGCTAGAATCAATCCCACCCCCCTGAATAGTTTCCCACTGCTCTAAGAAGGCTAATGCTTCTCCAGTGTGTGCCTGGGACTCAGCCCTCACTCCATCCCCCCACCCCTCCTCATATCACCTCCCTTTTCCCCACACCTGTGCTCCAGCCACATCCACCCTCCTAAAGGTCCTCAGAGGAAACAAGAGTCTTCTTTCCTCAATGCTGTTCCCTCTGTCTGTAATGCTGTTCCCTCCTTTTGCAACACACCCGATTCTTCACTCCTCCCCTTGAGCAAACTCATTCTACCACAGGGCTCTCCTCTGATAACTCCCACCCCCACAGGACAGGCTAATTTCTCAAACACTCCACACAGGTACAGTTTCACATCTATCTGCCTGCTTATTTGATTAACTCCTGTCTCCTGAACTAGAGCCTAAGTTCCCCAAGGTTCAGAGCCATTGGCTTTCTGTCCACCATCCCGTCCATGATTCTTGCAGGGGGCATCATTCAGGAGCCCACCCTCCATGGCAGCTGAGAAGGGCAAATGCCTTTGAGGTACCTGATGCCATCGGGAGGGATGAAAAGCGGGCAGGGGCCCTGTGCTGGCCACAGGTGGGATTCCATGAGCTGGTGTGTACGCGTGATGACAGCCAAGAGTCATGGACCCATTCCTGTGCCCCAGGCACAGCTCGAAGGGTCATCCTGCCATAAATGACTAAGTCCCAGCATGGCCCTATTAAGTCGGTACTTATTGCTACTTTGGAGACAACAAACGTGAGGGATCACCAGGTTGGCATTGGCTATGGAGCTTCCCCGGTCCAGGGGAGCATTTCATTCCATTCCCGCCGTGTGCGGTGGGAGGCAGGAAGAAAGGCAGGTTCGGGGGGTGTGGTCACTTCCCCAAACTCATCCGTTAGAAAAAAGAAAAAAAAATAGAAGTTTGCAAGGAAAAAGGTGGAGTTAGAAGTTTGTACAGATCCATCTGAACACACCGTCCACACAGCAAAAGCAGGGGGTTCCCTAACTAAAAATTAGTACGATAACACTTAATGGTTATTTTTCTTTTTTTTTTTTCTTTTCTGATTTTAGTTTAACTGCAGTAGTTTTGCCTGTAGGAAATGATACATTTGGTAAACTTTGAGAAGGCATTTTCTAGTGTACTATTCAGAAACTACCTCTTGCGGGTTCTGAAGGATGAGACACAGGATGAAATGTCTCTGGAGTGACGTCAGCCCACGTGCCCTCCCTACTCCAGGGACCATAGAGAGATCTGGAAACACAGTCTGTGGCTTTGGCTCTCACTGTCCCAGCTTTAAACCCTGGTTTTACTTTTCATGAGCTCAGTGAAGTTTCTCGGGCTGGTACCCAAAATTGAAATAGCAGCTTCTTTGTCTGAAAAACAGAGATGCCATGCTGCTCCAGTCCCTGTGTTTGTAGAAAGGTCAGGGAAAATGCAGACAAAGTCTATCATGGCGGCAGATGAGCAGGTGAAACTTGTAAAACTATAGTGCTTGTTAGCATTTATAGAAAGTTTCAAATATCTCAGACTATGCCTTGTCTTTGAAAAACAGATGTTGAAATAGTAAAGAGTATTAATATGATTTTGAAAGAGATAGGTAGTTAAATCAAATTTCTTTTTAAACATTTCAAATCAACTTATAAAATTTATTTCCATTAATAAAACTGCTGATCACCTACTATAGAAAGCATATAGCAAAAAATTATCTAATTGTCACCCGATATTATCCAGTTTCTATTCAATGTACTTCTCCAGTCATACTTCTAGGGGCTGTGAAGTATAATTTTTGTCAAAGAATTCATTTCTTTCCTTATAATTCATTAAAAAAAAAAAACATCTGGTCATGCACATATTAGTTTTTAACCAAAGATTCTTTTCTCCACTTAGTGTAGTTAGTGAGAACAGCTCCTCTTTCTACACGAGCACAGCTGAGAAACACTCTGGAAAGAATTCAGAAGTTTTGAAGCTGAACTCTTTAGAAACGTTTTCCTTCTCAAATGGAATATGTAAGGGTCAAACACAAGCCCAGTGCCCTGACTGGACACATGGGAGACTGCAGTTTCTTGATTTATGGTAAAGTTTCAGTCTCCTGTTGCTTTCCTGTGAGCAAGAGGACAAGCACACAGCGGCGGTAAGGGTCAGCTCTGCATAGAACTGCAAATGTTTTTTCCCAGGAGCCTGACGGAGACAGACAAGCGGAATTTTTCTCCTTGAAAGGGAAGCCTGCCTGCCCCTAGCTGCTGTGCCTGCTGGGGCTGGTTCCATGGGTCCCTGAGTGGGGACCCCGAGCTGCAGGAGCTGGGGAGATGCCTCCCTTAGCCGACGGGACCCAGGACCTGGCTCAGAGAAGCAAAGCAACCTGAGAAGGATGAGTTGCCTTCATCTGGCAAGCTACAAACACCCATTCTGGGACA
Organism: Tamandua tetradactyla; assembly: GCF_023851605.1. Classification (NCBI taxonomy): domain Eukaryota; kingdom Metazoa; phylum Chordata; class Mammalia; order Pilosa; family Myrmecophagidae; genus Tamandua; species Tamandua tetradactyla. The sequence goes on from NC_135335.1 coordinate 57,523,465, forward strand.
AGAAGCATCCTACTGCTAGCACAGATATGTTTCCCTCCACGCTATCCTGTGTCACCTCCCCCAAAGAAGGGATCATTGGATCTCAGTGTTCCAGGATTCAGTCATGTCCCAATTTGGAAGACTACAGGGGAAAAGGTGCTTGCAAGGGCAAAAGCGGTGAGTTCTTAGAGGGTCCCAGGAGGGTGGCTCTCAGGAAAGTGGGCTGGAGTGGGAGCCCTGGTACCTTTCGAGCTGCACCGCAGACATGTCCTGAGCCATGAGAGATGCTCAAGAGAAGATTCTGGATGATGACTGTGCAGCTGCTGACTCAGCACCACCACAGGGCAGACATGATTGATGGCACATGACAAACATACAGGATCAAGTGATCATCAAAGCTCAGAGCTTCCAGAACATTGGGCTGGAGGTGGAGGTTTAACACCCTTCCGACACATTCTAGGCTCCCGACCAGCCTGTGGACAAGACCCCGAGCTTCCTATACCTATCTGACCATCTGTAACTGGGAAAGAACAGTTCCATCCCTGTGCTAATCCTGTAGAGAACACAAACCAGATCGAACCTCATCGGCCACTGGCTAAATGTAGAGAGGCATTACGTAAAAGAGGTTTGCTAATAAATATTACTATTTTTTATGAGTCCTAATCCAGAAAGTCTAACTGTGACAGGGGGGAGTGTCCTCCTTTTATTTCTCAGCATCTGACAATACCAAAAGAGGCAACACATTGTAGACTTCACTGTCCACAAACATCTTCAAAGGAATATCAATATGACTATACATAGCATCCTTCCTTCCACATAAAAGCACCCAATTTTGCAGAGTGCTTTATATTTTATACTCTACATACTATTTCATTTGACTCTTAGAGTAATACACAGGTGTTAGATAAGAACGTGAGGTCTCAAAGACTTTAGTGACCTGGGTTCCAGAAATAGGAAGCACAGCTCTGAAGTCTAAATTCCAATCTCCAAGCCCCAAAGATTAGCATGACTAGGTAGCTTGTTTAGAGAAAGAAAGACCTGTGTTTCTAAGTGCTCATGAGCGATGGAGCAAAAAAGTCCATTTCTATTTAAAACCTGCAATCACACATTGCTCCAGAGAATGGGAATTAATAGGCGCACAGTGCCTAAGAACTTTTGAAATTGTGATTCTCCCAAGGGCAAGCTATTGTCAGGAGTGGAAGCGTAAATGTAACTTTCTGACATGAAAGTGCTGATCAGTGTATGATATATTCAGTACTTTTCAGTTTCTGCAGTACCTGAGTCTACAGTTTTCCAAACTGAACTTCACCTGGACACGCTACTGCCAATGGGAAGACTAGCCCGGGGTGGGGGAGAGAGCATGGGGCCTCTGTCCCACGTACCCTCTACAGGCCACCTCTGTGATCCTGGCACCGAAGGCGGCACGTGGGGATGTTCTCTGAGCCAGGATCCAGTGAGAACACAGGATTATCAGTGAAAGAGCTTTGGGTGGCAGGACGCACATGTCATATCATTCTCTGTGTGGTGTGTGTGTGTATACCTTTTCATCGGGTAAAATATCAACTTGTGCCAGATGAACGTGGAAACATCAAAAATCAGCACTATCACCAAGTGCTATAATGCACTGAACAACTGTTTAGCTATAGACAACTGGTTTGCATGCTCATCAGAGTGGAACATTTGGCATCACATCTCTCTGTGTCCCTTCTTGATGGGTCTAGAGTTTCTCTTTTGGTATCTCGTGGAGGTGTGGGTGGCACAACATTGTCAATGAATGACACACAGGTTGGTGGTTCAAATGGGAAATTCTGGGTTGGCTTTAGGCGACCACCATAACCTTGCTGGGAGGAGGGGTTGTGGTGGAGGGGAAGGGGGTGAGTGCCCTCCCCCGCAGGCACCCGGGCCACCTACCTGCGTGTGCGGTGGAACTGGCACCTCTTCAGCGGGACCTTGGCCACGTGCTCCCGCAGGCCCACGAACAGTGCCCTCTGGCTGTGCAGGATCTGCAGGCTCCTCACGGGCTCCCTTCGGCCCTCGGGCACGAGCTCCACCTCCTCCAGCAGACAGCTGCCGGAGCTGTGGGTGAGCGGCGCCCGCACCTTCTTAATCGTGCCGCGATCTGTGGAGGTGACGGGGACGGGAAGGGAGTGAGGACAGTGAGACTCGCGGGCCACTCCCTGGCTAAGCGGAGCGCGAGGGGCAGGCACCCTGGCTGCACACACGGCCGTCCGGGAGGCCGACAGGCACAAATGCTGATTCCCGGGCCTCCCTCCGCCCCCATGACCTGTGCAAATAGGCCCATCTGGGTGTGGGGCCCAGACACCAGCATTTTTTTTTTTTTTTTGCATGGGCAGGCACTGGGAATTGAACCGGGTTCTCTGGCATGGCAGGCGAGAAGCCTGCCTGCTGAGCCACCGTGGCATGCCCCTGACACCAACATGTTTAAAGTTCTGCAGCAGCGTCATCGCTGGCAGGACTGAGAAGCCCACTTATCCGGAGTTGGCCTCCTCCAGCTGTGAGTCCGGGGAATGAGAGCCCTTAGACCTGGTTCTGGCTCAAAGCAGCCAAGCTGGGTGCCATCCCACAGATAACTCCAGGACAGACAGCCTTGAGAGAGGGGCCTGGGTCGTGGGTATCACAGCAGGTGATTGTGCTGTCCCAGTGGGGAAGACACTGCGTGACACACAAACACGCCAGGAAACAGGATCCATGTCCTTCCTTCCATCCCGCCATGTAAACACACCCTCCTGCTGCGTCCTCTTTTCTTTCCCCATCACTGTCTTCTTTCTATGCTCGTTCTTTAGGATGTTTTCCTCAGCCCCGACTTCCCCAGTTCTTTTTTCCTTTACTAGTCAATACCCATCGTTGACCTGATCCAAAGAGGCCCCTCTAGGATTTTTGCTCACCCAGTGCTTGTGCTCATTTATTCAGAAGCTTTGCTATTGGCACTGCCCAAGGGACAGTGTCCCCTGCACCACGTGGATGCCCCAGATGGCATTCATCCACTTCCACCTGCCTGCAAATTCAGGGCATGAGGTGCTACTAAAGCATCACTGAGAGACACCCTCAGCGCCTCCCACCATCCTGAGTCATCGGCTGGGTAAAACCCACCACCTCCTGCCACGTTTCAAAACCTGACAATTCTTACTTCATAAACACAGAAAACGAGGTTAAGAAAAGTTATTCCGAAGCCAGAAGGAAAGTGAAGAACCTCTGGCTTCAGGGCCTCCTATCACTGCATATATCTCAGAAGACAGTGGATAGGATACACTTTCCACATTTCTAGCCCAGCAAAAGTCTGTAGAGCCTGAAGTCTGTTTGCATTTAAAGAGAAATAACACAGTTTTCTTCACCAGTCTGGCCTAACACAGGAATGGGAGTTACAGAAATAAATCTTGGTCATTAATAATAATAAATGACAAATGCTGTCGATGATTTGTCACGCGGATGTATTTTTACTGTAGGCAGCTGCCCAAATTCATGGGACCCCAGTGATCAATACATTCCCAGCATTTCAAATTCTTGAGTGATTGTGAGAAAACACACAACTTAAAATATCTTCCTAACTGGATTTAACAGAAGTGTCCACCTTGATCAAGAGTTTTGGTTTCTCTGGTGTTAACGCACAGGCCACGGTACTGCATCTCCTGCCGAGTGTCAGTCCTGTTTCTTCAACTGGACGGTGGTGGGGACACGGCAAGCGTAGCCGGCCCTGACCCTGATACATCATGCTGCCCACTAGGCCCGTCCCCAGGTTGCAAACGCCACTTACCCAAACACAGGAGACTGAGCCCAGAGTCCTGCCAGGCTCGTCCCTCCTCCTCACCTGTGGTTCTCCTGGTCCTCTTGGTCCCTCCAATTCTTCCTATACCCCAGTTCCTTCTTTTGGAACAGTTCCCACCTGGATTTCTCCAGGACGCACGCTTTCCTCTCCTCACTGTGCCTCGAGCAAGCGGGGGGACTCAAGCCTGCAATGGCACCGGTGTCCCACCTTGGGCCCAGACCCGGGGCCCTGTCGCTCACCTGGAGGCTTTCAGCCCAGCTCCATGGTCCCCTCCACCCTCTCTGTGCTCCAGCCCTGGGCAGCAGCTGCTGCCCCAAGAGCCGGGAGATGCAGAGGTCTTGGCCTTCTTTTTTGCTCAGACAGCTAGTCTTTTGTGACCTCCAGGCAGGCCCAGCCAGGGGCCTCCTCCTGTGGGTCTCCCAACACCCATCCCACCCCCATCGTGGCGCTTTCACTCTGTGTATTTGTTCCCCAGTCCCTTCCAACCATCTCCCCTCCCTAAGCCCTCGCTTCTCCACAAGGATTGGGTCTCCTTGTTTTCTATCTCTAGGGAAACTATTTTTTTTCTTGACAAATGATTAAGCATCATCATTACAAAGCAAATTTTACTTTAAATGGATACATTTTGAAACAGGAAATAGCCAGTAGGAATATAAATTTCCTTGAAATAGGAGAATATAGACAAACAAGTGAAAAGAAAGCCTGAGTTATCCTGCATTCTAGGTAAGGTGCGGGCCGAAGACATGGCCTTTCTGATACGCTGCATCTCTGAAATGATGCCACTATATTAAAGCAGAGATGAGGGTGTGGGAAGCCCACACCAGGAAGCAAACTGACCCCTCAGGGGTGTCCAGATCTCTCATGCCCCAGCAAGGCCCAGCTAAATGTCCTCTCCTAGTTACTCAGCATAAGGTTGGGGGACATTTGCTCTGAGGGGAGGGTGTGTCCTTGTCATGAGTTTCTTTTAGTGGCAGCAAATCTGCAGAGCCAGAGCCCAGCCCAGAAAAGGGACTCAAAAAAGAGGTGTCTGCTAAACATGAGCAGACACGATGCCTACTGCCCACTCAGTTCCTCAGAACACTCTATTTTTGTTTTTGTTGATGTCTTTGCTTTAGAACATTTATCACAGATTTCATTATTAATCGACTTGGTCTGGGCATCTAGATTTGAGCTTTAAGCTCTGTGAGGACAGGAACCATATCAGGTTTGTCCCTGATTTATGCATAGAACCCAGCATCACAGCCCGGGGAGATGATGTGCTTAATAGATGGGTGCTGGGTAAAAGGCTCAACAAGTGAGTGAATGAACGGATGAAGGGAAAAAGGAAGGAAGGAATACAAACCTGGAATGGGAATGTCATAATTATCACTTATGTATTTGCTAAAGAGTCCTGATGAATCATTTTTCCACTGTAATCTTTACTGAGACATGATATTAGTTGGGTGGAGGTGAATCAAGAAGGATGGAATCAAGAAACCATCTCTGTGATGGTTTGAAGCTGTATGTACCCCGGAAAACAGCATGTTCTTAAAGCTAATCCACCCGTGCGGAGTAGACCTATTATGAGTGTGCACCCACTGTGAGTAAGATCGGAAGTTGAGATGTGGCCCACCTCATTCAGGGTGGGTCTTAATTCTCTTACTATAGTCCATTATGAGAAGATAAAAGACAAGAAAACACAGGAAAAAAAAAAAGCCCTAGAGAAACTCAGAGAGCAAAGTCAGAGAAGCTGAAAGAGGACACACAGCAAACAGAGGAGAAGTCACTGCAGCCAGAAGCTGGGAGCAACAAAGCCCAGGAGGAAAAGGCAGAGACCAGCTAATGTCGCCACGTGTCTGGCCACGTGACAGAGGAGCTGAGGATAGCCCATTTGGGAAGAAATCAATGCCTACTGATGGCTTGATTTGGATATTTTCATGGCCTCATAATTATAAACTTATAAGTTAAAATAAATACCCCTTGTAAAAGCCAACCCATTTCTGGTATACTGCATATCATCAGCTTTAGCAAACTGAAACATTTTCCAATTCCTTAATATGATGGATTTCAACCGAAAGTGTTAAAAATTAAATATGCAGGAAGAGAATCATTTTAATTGGTTTCATCATATAAAATATTAACCTTATAGAAAATAAAGCCATGCACACCTCTGCCTACCTGAAGTCAGCTGCAGGTAAAAGAAAATGCCAAGAATATGTAAAATGTTCTTAATCATTCTTTAAATTCTGAGATCAACAAGAAAAGAAAAGAAAAAAAAGGGACCTCCTGTCAGTGACAGCTCAACTCCCCAAGGAGAGAGTAGGAAAGTGTGATGTGCTCAGTCTGACAGCAGAACAGAGAGGTGACACACTTTGATAAACCCATGAATAACCTTTGTTTTCATAAGAAAACATCAACCACTACTGATGTTATGGACACAAATTTGGTTATCATCTATTTGTAGATTATCTCCTAGATTGAATGCTGTGGATATTCCTCACTGAAGAATGTCAACATAGCTATTGTAGGACATTTAGACTGATTAAAGCTGATAGTGTCGTTTCTCTTTGAAAGATGTGAATAATTGTAATTACATGCAAATCTCGCTAAACATTGCATCAAATGACTTATATTTGTCTCAGCCATCCAGTAAGCATGTTTATATTTTGGGAGGGGGCTTGTCTAATAAAATTCCGGATGCCCAGCTAAATTTGAATGTCCGATAAACCATGAATAAAATAGTCAATGAGATATGCTAATATTAAAAGTTATTCATAATTTATCTGACATTCAAATTTAACTGGGCCTTTTGTAATTTTATTTGTTAAACCTGGCAACCCTATTATAACCACATCGCTTCGCCGTCTCAGCAACTTAGTGAAAATGGAGCTGATATATGCATGATTAGTACCTCTTTATAAATGAGGAAATTGAGCTTCAGAGAGCAGAAGAAAAGAAAACTTTGCAGAGAGCTGAATTTTCACAGTCCTATAAGGGTGTCAGACAGGGAATTATTTTTTTACTTCAATGCTAATGAGATAGAAGATTGTAAGGATCCCAAAGTAAACAATCATTAAAAAACTACTGTTAAGGAAACAGTGTGATACAGAGAAAGAGGGAATTATAGTTATACTTCTTTATTATTTGCCTATTTTAAACCCAGGCACTCTTCTAGAAGCCACAAAGCTTAACCAATTGGGAGAGAACAAGAAGGGATCAATGTCCTGATGTGTTAGAAGCTGCCACCTGCTATCCCTCTGGCATCCTCATGGTCACCAGGATGAAAATCCACTCCAAGTACAACACTGACCCTGGTACACGCAGTGGCTGACCTTCTTGCTTCCTTCATCACTTGTTTCAAGAGCAAGAGATGCTGGGAGAGATTCAAACAACTGTCAGTGGGAGAGCCAAGTTGTATGCACATGTGAAAGGCAATGTTTCTGGGAATAAGAGACAGGCTCAACCGTCCCAAGAAGCAAGGATTAAGCAAGCCACTGTCGCCAGATGAGCACTGGCTCAAGAAAAGGGGGTTCCCTGGCGTGCTTGCTGGAGACAAGATGAAAACTCTCGGGGTATTGTTAGATTGTGAGTTCAAAAAATCTGCAGTATGGAATTGTGCTGTTGACTAATGAGCACATGGAAAATCATTAGTAAATCTAATGTTGGGCACAAAATGCAGAGTTAAATTGGATGTCGGTAATAATGTAGAGCATCATTTCAGCCTAAATAAGCTGGCCCATTAGGAAAATGACCACAGGAAACACCAAAGGTCATAAATGAAAATGGTTTACAAAGGGAAAAGTTTGCACACCATCACAATAAACAGTAACAAATTCAGTTTTAAATACGGCTTCTGGGGAAGAAATATTTTGCGTAATATTTGGTCATCAAGACTGGAGTGTAGAAGGACATTGATGAAAACAACATTAGGAAATTGATCCAAAGAATCCCAGCCAAAGCAAGGATGCATGAAACATCTGCTCCAACTCCCCCACCCTCACATCTCAAGTGAAACCTATTCACGTCCCAGACACAGCTAGTTCTTATGGGAGCAGGAATTGAAAAAGAATATGTTTTTCAGCCAGCAATAAAAAATTATTTTTTTTGTTTAAATGAAATGATGTTCTTAGAACAGAGTATGGTAGTAAATAAAGCTGCCTGAATAAACTCTTAAAACATTTCACAGGAACAGGTGACTTGTAAGGGACCTGTACAAGTGGTTACAATGATTAAAATCCCTCCAGAGTCTTTAAGCACTGATGCCTGGAGGAGGAAGCAGATCACACTGTCTGGTACGCCAGCACTGTCCAGTGGAAACAGAAGGCGAACCACATATATCATTCTAAATTTCCTCGTAGCCATGGTAAAAAATTGGAAATAAGAATCAGGTGAATTAATGTTAATTATATAAGCCAACATTAAAATATGCAATATTAATAATTGATTATTGACAAGATGAACTGCATTGCTTTTTAAAATATTAAGTCTTTGAAATTCAAGGTATATTCTCTGCTCTCAGTACCTCTTGATGTGAACCAGTCCCATGTCAGGTGGCCAGGGGACACCCAAGCCTGTGGTATGGTGAAGGACAGCCTGGAGCTACCCAGGTGTCCCAATACTGTCCTCGAGAGCCAGGTGCCCATCCAAATAACAATGGCATGACCATCCACAAGACAACCTTCACTGTACTGAGTTTCACGTACTGAATTTTGCCAAACGATTTCCTTTGCATGAAAACTTCCTCCTCCACAAAGGTCTGAAAATCCAGCACTGGACAAATGACCTATTTTGGAAAAAACACTGCAGGTCCATGAAGGTTACATAATCATTCCAGTCCCACAGCCACTGAGTGCAGCAGCCATGGTGTTGTAAGCTGCCCCTACCTCCTCACCTGGATACCTGGACTCACCTGCCAGACATCTGCCCAGGGATGCGTGACAGATGTTCTGTGAGAATGAATAAAATTACTGTCAAATCATTTCAGAACTTTTTGAATTACGATGACAGATCACGATCATCAGAGAAAATTCTTCCTCAGTTTTATTGTTTGCTATGTAGAGTTTTGTTTTTACCTACAGGTTAGGCTAGTTCCTACTTTTCTATGCACTGTAGCTTTGGCTTCATTTTTCTGAATATAGAAAAGCCAGATAGAAACAGTGTAGCTGGCATGATTTTTAATAATCCACAGTTTTTAAAAATACACATGTGAAAGGCAATGTAGAATAAGAGGAAACTTATAAATAGCAGAACTGAAAACAGAAAGAAAATGCAGAAAACATAGACAGTGTCTTCAGTTTCCTGATGTGATACATACAGTTGGTTTTCTGATCCTGATGAGATAAATCCTTGGGGGAGAATGTGAAGGACCCACTGGTTCTGCCCATCCCTAAAAAGTGGTCTCTGCTTATGGGCAGCTGACCTGTAGAGCAGCCTCTCACCACCAGGGAGAGTGCAGGGTTGGGTACACAGTTGCCCTCTGCAGGAAGCTGAGGTCTCTTCATTGCTTCTGCATGGATGGTGCCCAGTGTGAGAAGGGGCCCTTCTCTTCCTCCCTCTCAGTCGAACAATGACACTTGTCAGGGAGCATCGTGGGGTCCTCAGAGAAAGGGCCACGGTCTGAAAACATCCATCACATTGGAAGGCTGCTGTGTCTGGACTACAAGATATGCTCGTAATATGGGATTGAAAAAATGAAGTGATGTCAGTGGAGCTGACATGAGGTCTCTTAATGACAGTTGCAGAAATGGCCGCCTGCTGACCGGTGCAGGAGAGCATATGGCCATTCCTATTTTGATGCCTCCCATCAGGACATTTGTAAGGATCAGCATTGGGAGCTTTCCGGCAACTCTCAAATACAAACTGTCTTCCATCATTATGTTTCCTAAACAAAAATTTCAACAAGTCATGGATCATTTCTGTTGGAAGGGTCCTATATCAAGGTAGTACATTTTCTGGGTGAGGAAGCCAAGCACAGGATTAAGTGAATTCCAAAGATCAGTCTGTTTGGCCAGAATTTAGTTTCTCTTCAAATCAGTCAAGTGCTGGTTTGTGAATTTTTGAAAGCATTTTTTTTTGAAAGTACGGAAAAGATATTATGCAATCCCTATAAAAATACAACAGTAGTGGTATGGATGGCTTCCGAAAAGCACAGAGGGATTAATAAAACAGCATATTAAATAGTAGCTACTATTCAAAATAAAGAATAAACTACAATTTATAGACATGTGTATATCTTAGTTATAAAACTCACAATGCATGCATTATGTCAAACCTAGGACAGATCTGTCTTCTTTATGATGCTTTGCAATCTGCTTTTGTGAGCTCGGGTATCAAACAAGAGACTGAATTTAGGGCAAAACCTTTTATTCCAGTTCTTTTTTTTTTAAAGATGACAAAACACCCAAAATACCTATTTAAACAAAAAAGTTTACAAAAAATAAGGCTCTTAAACCACTATTGTGTGATGGAAGCTCCAATATACATAATTCAGTTTTGTGTGGTTGAAAATTGACCATAGTTTTGGCTTTTGAGGAAAACAACTGATGCTCTTCTAATTTTTGATCTTCAGTCTGCTATCATGTATTTAATAGTTTGAACACGATACTATTTTGCATCTGGATAGTAATGGTCAATGCAAAGCATAAAACAAAGCATAAGAATCTTTCATTTTGTATGCAAATATGCCTGATTATAAGATAGGGACTCTATGACAAGAGTCGGGAAGGTTAAAAATACATGGTATTGTGCAGGCAGTGGTGGCGCAATGGCAGAGTTCTCACTTGCCATGCCTGAGACCCAAGCTCGGTTACCGGTGCCTGCCCATGCCAAAAATATAAAAACTTAAAAAATTAAAAAAACATGGTATCACCCAGATTATTTGTTCACAGTTAATCTCAAAACTAGACTATAATAACTGGAACATACAAAAAAACAAAAGAATATAGACTAACTTTTCTATCAATGTTAAACTTCTTGAACTTGATAACTGTACATGAGATGTTTACATAAGTGCATATCCTCATTTTTAGGAAATACATGGAAGCATTGTGTACAAGTAGCACTATGTATACAATCTACTTTCAAATGTTTAGAAAATTGATAGAGAAAGGAAGAAAGGAAGGAAGGAAGGAAGGAAGATGGGCAGAGATGGATGGATGGATCAGTAAATGATATAGCATATGTGGAACATTTTAAAAATGGATCTGGCTCACTTAAAAGGGGTGTATGTTGGAGTTCTCTGAATGAGGCTTTGTATTATTTTTGCAACTGTCCGATAAGGTCGAAATTATTTCAAAATAAAAAGCTTAAGAAGAAAAAAAATAACCTGGGCTATAAATTGATTATTTTTCTATTTTTTTCTTTAGATGTTATGACTCAATAATGAAAGTGAAGGCATTATGAATTATATGTTAGATTCAGTGTTTTCTTTCCTTGTAAATATATTTTCATTAATTTGTATACTGTATCTTTTCATTAATTTGAAATAAAAAGAACAAATATGTTTCTAGTCTGGCAGTGAAATCGTAAATGGCATGTAACATTTTGCAAAACTGATGTCCTTTGATAAATATAAATTAATCCATATAAATAATGGTATGTCTCACAACCATTATGCTAATAGCTCTGGTGAACTTTGGGGGAAAATTAGAGGGAACTAAATGATTGCTCAAGAATGAACTTTTCAGATCAGAGGAAAAGACCTCTAATTAAAATTAATTCCTTTTTCATAGATTTCTAGAGTTTTAGTCCCATAAAAATTTCAAGAGTTCATGAAAATGAATCTTTTTTTTTCAGGAAAGAGGGAGAAAGAGAGATAGAAAAGAATATGACATTTACAATCACGATAATCAAAAATAATAATTTTCAATTTTTCGAACCTGTATCTGAGCAGACAGCTTTCTGCAGTTCATTAAAGCTTCAGCAACGAAACAATTAACATTTAAATAATACATGAAAGCCATTTTGCACCATATGTGTGTGGCTTAGTTCCTGAGAAACCTGAGAACCCTGAGCAATGACAAAGACCTAGAGAAATGATTCTTAAAAAGGGCAGGCTGAGAGTGACATCATCAAGGTGGCACTATATGACATCAGCATGAAAGGTCACCTTAGAGAGAGGTAAAGTAATAAAAGGCAGGTTCTACTTTCTTAAAATTCTGGAGAATGATCAAAACTGAAGAATAACTCAACCAATGTTAAATAAATTAAAAAAATAAAAAGTAGGAGAACAGCAGGACAAATTTATCAGTCCACACTCCTTCCCCACACTTGGATCCACCTGGTCTATGCAGAGATGACTTTCCAGCCCAGGCACCTCCTAACATACTGGCTCACCACAGATCCAACCAGTAGCAATTTAGTAACTCATGAACATTCAAGCATGGCGACCGAGACCACGTGGATATATGGCAGAACTTTAGCAGTCTACACATGTCTATTCAAAGCTGGTCTCTAAAGCCAGAGTGACCAATGGTAAAACTGTTAGCAAGCAGTGGACACTTCCAATCTGGAACTTTACTGCTGGAACCTAAATGAGAATATTGGGTGTCTTTGTACAATGATCCCATCTGGTTTTGTGGAAGATGGGCTTAGCACAGGTCAGGATTTCCCTAACTTAAAAGTTTTACCAGAGATAGAAAAACCATGTGCAAAGGGGTTAAAGTGCTGCCAAACTGACCAGGAATAAAAGGTGGAGTAAAAGCGTCATCCAGAGTTTTGGAGTGGAACTGAGCAAACTGAACCTACCAGAGAGGAAAAAATATATAAAAACAAACAGTCCATCCAAGGAATCCTGAGAAGGAAGAGGGAAAAAGAAAATCCTCTTCAGGAGGAGGGAAACTGTCACACAATCTAGAATAATATTGAAAGTTACTGCATACACTCAGGACAAGACACTGGCTCAGAAAGAGCTGAGAAACACCAAATTATTAATCCTCAACTGTTCTAAAGGTTCAGAGTAATCTAGCCATGAGGTGAGGAAAAGCTTTAACACACAGCTTTAATCTGTGTGTTAATTAATCTCCATGGGCAAGCACTAGGATTCTGTTACCTCCTCCCCCACTCGAAAACGTTCTAGGTGATCAAAGGGGAGCTCAATTCTTGTCTGTTTACTACTCTTCCTTCTAAGTAGTGGTTCCACTCTGAAAATGTCCTTACTCTTTGTGTATCATGTAATTGCTCTTTGGGTTGTGAATAGCTTAGCATCCATTCATGTAAGGCTTTGTTTCCATTTTGTTTTCCATATGTGAGCAGGCTAACCAATTTATTGCAGTTTAATTCCATTCACAAATGCTTATTGCATGGTATGTGCTAGAGAAAAATAACTGAAGGAATCTCTGGCTCAAGGAATGCACAATTTAGGACGGGTAAGGAGAGACATATAAACAAATATTTATAATCCTGATGGGATGAGCTCTATAACAGGTCTATTCAGAGTGTTATGGGGACACGGGTGTGGGGCAGCAATTAATTGCGTTGGGTGGTCGTCAGGGAAAGTTGCAAAGAAAATGTGATATTTAAGCTAGGGTTTACTGGTGAAGAGATGTTCACCTTCCAGGGAAGGGCTAACTCACTGCAGGGACTCAGACTGGGGCAGCGTTTTTAATTTTTCTTTTTTTGCCCCGCACACAATAGGTGATCAGCCAGTCCTTAGGAGAGGAGATTAACTAACTAAATTAATTAACTAAAATCTTAAGCAAAATAGAGAAGCTGACTTCCAGAGTATCAAATACCCAGACATCGATGAAAGATCACATCATTAGAACAACTAATCAAAGACTCATGTTGAATCTCCTAAATGAGTCCAATGAGCTAAAGGAAAACAGGAACATAGAGCTAAAATGAATCAGGAAGATAAGACATGAAAAAAAAGAACTAGACAATTTAAAAAGGAACATAAAAATTCTGGGGGGTAAAAAATGGAGATTAAAAATACTTTAGAGGCATTCAACAGCAAATTCGAGCAGGAAGAGAAAGAATCAGAGAACTAGGCAAGACAATCAAAATCACAAAGTCTGAAGAGCAAATGGGGAAAATAATGAAAAAAAGTGAGCAGAGCTTAAGGGACCTGTGGGAAAACATGATGCTTACCAATATGATCCATTATATGAGTTCTTGAGGGAGAGAAGGAAAAAGGCACCAAAATATTGGAGGAAATAATGGCCCTAGGTTTCTAAAATCTGATGCAAAGACATGAATATACACATCTGAGAAACCAAATGATCTCCAAACAGGATAAACCCAAATAGACACATACTAATCAAAATGTCAAATGCCAAAGATAAAGAGAAAATTCTGAAAGCAGCAATATAAAAGCAGTTCATCATGTACAAAGGATCCTCAATAAGACTAAGTTCTTAGTTCTCATCAGAAACCATGGAGGCAAGAAGGCAGTGGTATGATATATTTAAGGTACTGAAAGAGAAAAACTGCCAGGTAAGAATTATATACCCAGCAAAACTATACTTCAAAAATGAAAGCAAACTTGAGACATTCATGAATGTCTTAAGAGACCTGTCTTAGAAGAAATGCTAAAGGAAATTCTTCAGGTTGAAAGGAAAGGACGAAAGATAGTAGTTTGGAGCAGTATGAAGCAATAAGGACCTCCAGCAAAGATAACTGCATGCATAAATGCAAACCCCAGTAGTATAGTATCCTTGGAATGTAACTCTGCTCAGTATTTCCTGGTAGATTTTTTTCTTTTTTTTGGCATGGGCGGGTACCAGGAATGAACCCAGGTCTCTGGTATGGCAGATGAGAATTCCGCCACTGAGCCACTGTGGCCCACCCTCTCTATTAGATTTTAAATATAGTTGAATAATAAATAATCATATTTCTGTATTATGGACATGTAAAGTATCAGGAGGCAATGTATGACAAAAACAAAGTAAACAGCAGTGGCAGGGGAAGAGGAGTATAAGAGCAAAAGCTGTATATGCTACTGAAGATACAGTGGTATCATTTTAAATTAGTAGCTTATAGATTTAGGTTGTTTGAAAAAAACCCAGGGAAACACAAAGAAAGTATTTAAAATATATACAGAAATGGAATTGAGAAAGGGATCAGTAACATACATCACAAAAGATCAACTGTACACAAAAGAAGGCTATAATGAGGAAAAGAAGGGACAAGAAAATATAAGAGGTATAAGAAGCAAAGGTCAAAATGACTGAAATAAGTTCAGCCTTATCAGTAATTACATTGAATACAAATGAATTAAACTGTACAAGTAAAAGGCTCAGGTTGACAGAATTAATTTTAAAAAGCACGATCCAACTGTATGTTGTTTACAAGAGACTAATCCCAGCCCCAAAGACACAAATAAGTTGACAGTGAAAGGATGTGAAAAACTAGTCCATGTAAATATTAACCAAAAGAGAGTTGCAGTGGCTATGTTAATATAGGATAAACTAGATTTTAGGTTAAAAGCTTTTACAAGAGACAAAGAAGGGCAATATATATATTAATAAAAGGGTCAGTTCATCAGGAAGATATAACAATTATTAACATCTAGGCACCAACAGACCACTTTTATCTTGACAGAAGATCAGCAAGGAAATGGAGAACTTGAACAACAGTATCAACACACTAGGCCAAGCAGATATATACAGAACATTAGCAGGATAAACACTCTTCTCAAGCGGACATGGATCATTCTCCAGGATAGACCACATGTTAGGTCAAAAGTCTCAGTACATTTTAAAAGACTGAAATCATACAAATCACCTTCTGTAAACACAATGGATGAAGTTGGAAATCACTAACAAGGAAAACCAGAAAATCCAAAAATATTATGGAAATTAAACCACCCACTAGAATGCAAGTAATAAGTCAAAAGCAATTCACATGGGAAATTAGGAAACATCTTGAGGTGAAGGAAAAGAAATACACAACAAACCAAAGCTTATGAGATGTAGCAAAGGCAGTGCTCAGAGGGAAATTTCTAAGCTATATTAAAAAAGAAGAGTGATTTGAAATCAGCAAACCAACTTCACATTTGGAAGAACTAGGAAAAAAAGATCAAATTAAATCTAAAATAAGATAAGGAATGAAATAATAAAGATTAAAGTGGAGACAAATGCAATAGACAATAGCAAAACAATTGAGGGAATTAATGACACCAAAAGGTGGTTCTTTGAAAAGATACTTCCAAACCTTTAGCTAGTTTGGCAAAGAAATAACAAAGGATGCAAATAACCAAAATCCAAAACGAAAGACGGGAACTTTTAGCTATCTTACAGAAATTAAAATGATTGTAAGAAAATCCTATGAACAGCTGAATTATACATAAGATAATCTAGAGGAAATGGATAAATTCTTATTCACATACAACTTAACTAAACTAACTCATGTAGAAACAGAAGTTCTCAACAGAGCTATAACAACTAAAGAGTCTGAATAGTGATCAAAGACTTACAAAGAAGAATCCAGGATCACCTGACTTCACTGGTGAATTCTATCTAAAGTCCAAAAAATAAATAACACCAATCTATCCCAATTTTTTTCAAAAAACCCAAGAAGGGGAAATTCTTCTTATCTAATTCTATAACTCCAACATTAGCTGTAATACCAAAGGCAGATAAGGACATCACAAGAAAACTACAGTCTGATTTCCCTTATGAAGAAAGATGTAAAAATTCCCAATAAAATATTAGCAAATTGAATCCAACGGCATAATAAAGACCAAGTGGATTTATTCCAAGAATATAAGGGTGGTTCAACATATGAAAATTAATGCAATATACAACATTAACGGAAGGAAGGAGAAAAAAAATAACATGCTCATCTCAATTGATACAGACAAGGTATTGACAAATTCCCACTCCCTTTTAGGATAAAAATGTCCAGAAAAATAGGGATAAAGATAACATTCCTAAAATGAGAAAGGGCATATGTGGAAAACCCACAGCTAAATTTATACTCAATGGAGAAAGACTAAAAGCCTTGTCCCCTGAGATCAGGGACAAGACAAGGATGCCTGCTTTCCCCACCACTATTCCACACTGTACTGGAAGTCCTTGCTAGAGCAATTAGGCAAGATAATGAAATAAAAGACATCCAAATAGGAAAGGAGGAAGTAATACTATCTATAGTCACAGATAACATGATCCTTTATATGTAAGATCCCAAGAAGTCCACAAAAAAAACTTCTGGAATTGATAAATGAATTCAGCAAAGTTGCAGGCTACAAGATTAACATACCAAAATTAGTTGTGCTACTATATGCCACCAAAGAATATTCTGAAATGGAAATTAAAAAAAAAATCCAATTCACAATGTTCTATAAAAAATAAAATACCTAAAAACAAACTAAGGAGGAAAAAGACCTATATATTGAAAATTACAATGCTTTGCTGAAAAAAAAGATGCTCTAAATAAAAGGCAAGATATCCATTACAGGAAGACTTAATATTATTAAGATGTCAATATTACCCAAACCTATTTATATATGCAATGCAATATCTATCAAATTCCTAGCAGCCTATTTAACAAAAATCCAAAAGCCTATCCTCAAATTCAGAGTGAATTGCAAGGGGACCCAGACAGTCATTCACTACTGCATAGGAAGTTGACTGTCTTACACTTTCCAATTTCAAAACCTGTTACAAAGCCACAGAAATAAAAACAGTGTGATGCTGGCACAAAGGTAGAAACATAGACCAATGGAATGAATTGAGAGTTCAGAAATAAACCCACACATCTATGGCCAGATGATTTTTGACAAAAGTGTTAACTACATTAATTAAGGAAAGAATGGTCTCTTCAACAAATGGTGCTAGAAAAACTAGGCATCTCCATACAATAGAACGAAGTTAGAACTCTAACACCGAGCACAAAACTAAGTCTAAATGGACCTAAGCAAAAGAGCTATTACCATAAAATTCCTAGAACTGATTTCTTAAATATGACACTAAAAGCACGAGCAACAAAAGAAAAAAATAGATATAGCAGACTTTGCCAAAATTAAAAAATTTTTGCACAACAAAGGACAATAATCAATAGAATGAAAAGATGATCTATAGATGGGAGCAAATAATGCAATCCATATCTCCATTAAGAGTTTAATATCCAGAATATATAAAGAATTGCTACAACTCAAAAACAAAAAGACAAATAACACAACTAGAAATGGATAATGGACTTGAACATACATTTCTCCAAAGAAGATATATAAATGGCTAATAAGAATGTGAAAAAATGCTCAATATCATTGAACATCTGAGAAATGCAAATCAAAACTACAATGAGATACCATTTCACACTCACTAGGATGGCTATTATTTAAAAAATAAAAAGGTAAATAGTTGAGGATGTGGATAAACAGTAACCCTTATACATTTCTGGTGGCACTGTAAAATGATATAGCCACATAGAAATCACATTAGTGACTCCTCAGAAAATTGAAAATAGAATTACCATATGATGTGACATTTCGCTTCTTGGTATATACTTGTTTCAGTTTGTTAAAGCTGCCACAATGCAATGTACCAGAAATAGGTTGGCTTTTACAATGGGGCTTTATTAACTTACACATTTAGAGCTCCAAAGCTGTGAAAATGTCTACATTAAGGCATCAACAGAATGATACCTTCTCTGAAGACAGGCTGTTGGCATCTGGGGTTCCTCAGTCAGATGGCAAGGCAAATGGCTGACATCTGCTGGTCCTTCACCCTTGGGTTTCACTGCTTTCAGCTCCTGGTTCCAGAGGTCTCCTCTCTGAGCTCCTGCAGGCCCTCTCTTAATATTTCTGGGGCTTTTCTCTGTGACATTCTTTGAGTCATTGCTTGTTTCTTTGTTTGTTTGTTTGTTTTTTCCTTTTTTCTCTCTAAGGTCTCTGGGCTTTTTCTGTCTTTCATCCTCTCATAAAGGACTCTAGTAAAGGAGTAAGACCCACCTTGAATGGGCTGGTCACATCTCAATTGAAATAAACTAGCCAAAATCCCACCCATAATAGCTCTGCATTCACAAGAATGGATTAAAAGAAAATTGGTCTTTTGGGGGGGTCCATAATAGATTAAAACTACCACAATAGCCAAAATAGAACACAGGGAGTTGGGCAGATATGTGTGTACCACTGTTTATAGCAGGACTGTTCATAAAAGTCCCAAAACGGAAGCAATCCAGTTCATCGTCAGGTGACTGTATAAACCAAATGTGGTAAAATATGCAATAGAATATTGTTCAGCTGTAAAATGGAATGAAGTTCTGATGCATGGATACATGAATGAACTCTGAAGACCTAATTTTGACAAATAAGCCTGACACAGAAGCATTGTATAATCTGACTTACATGAAATCCCTAATAGAAGCAAACTTTATAGAGACAGATAATAGTTTATAGGGTCAGGGCTAGGGAAGGGTATGAAGAGGGACACAGCTTCACGGATGAGTCATTTCTGTTTGATGTAGTGAAAGAAAAGGAAGGGTAATGGATGACAGTGATGGCAGCACAATATTGTGAGTATACTTAATACTACTCAATTGTATACCTGAATGAAGTTAAAATTGGAAATTGTGCTTTATATCGTTACTACAATTTAAAAAAAAGTTAAAAACTAAACAACAGGCCAAAGCACTTCCAAAATACAAAACAAATATACATTTCCTTTAATGTGCACCAAAAAATTTACAGGGTAGGAGTTTTAAAAATATTTGATAGCTATGTATTTTTTGCTTGTTTGTTTTTTAAGAAAAGAAAAATGTTACGCCCAGAAACAAAGAAAGGGCTAGTTTAGAAGCATATGATAAAAAGATCCAAGGAATATTGAGAATCTGTAGATGGTAAAATCTATTATTTTGACTCTATTTGCTCTGAATATTTCTCTAACTTTCGTTACACTTTAGGGCACTGTTCTTGCTTTTTGTTTGCCGAATTAGGTGCAGAAATAAACCTGTGAATGAGACAAGCAGTGCCCCTGACAATGGTTTCTGGGAGAGGGCATGGAGATGTAATGCAGACACTGAGGGCTGCTAGCTGGGGAAGCTAAATTACCATATTTCCAATTTTGCATTTGACTCTATTTAATTCCCTGCCTCTGTATTCCAGCAGCACTTACAGCATTTTTCTTATCAACCAATTACTACAGAGTAAAAGAGACCTGCTTATGGTTGCATGTGTTCCCGGGGCACGCAGGATCTGTGAGGAAATAAAATAACCCCTCCGCTCACTGGGTGGCACATTACCATAGCAACAGGTCATTATGTAAAGTCCATAATTCAGCTGGTGCTTAGCTCAAAGCAGCAGCCTGCTAATATCTTATGAAAATTCTTTCTCTTCACCTATAAATGAACAAATGAGCTAAACTGGTCTTGACACCACAGGCTTAGCATCACATTCATACAATAAGAGGGAATTAAAGAAGAAAACAGGACTCCTTGGCTAGTGTATACCTGGAAAGGAGATTTTAATGCACTCAGTTATCAGACTCAATTAATGGCTTCTTTTCCCTCAATTTTAAACATTCCTGATCTTACATAATAGAAAAAAATCTTTTTTCCAAAAGCATACTGTACAGCACATTCCTGCATCCCCAGTCTTGGCAACCAGGTGGGCATGAGGGTCCCGACATGTCCTGCTCACTCTCATCTCTCTGGCATCTAGAATAGTGTCTGGCATACAGTAGGTGCTCAAGCAGTGAGAGCACAGGGTTCAGGGTACTAATGCTTCTGCATCTCCTCTGGGGTACCCTGAGTGAGTTTATCCACACAAAGGGCTCGGGCAGCACCTGGCATCTGGTCACGTTATATGGATGTGCTATTATCACCGTCTTGCTACTGTTTGGCTCCTGTACATGATAAGGCCTACACACATGAGATCCAAAATCAGCAAATTCCCTGCCTCTCTCAGTCTCTGCCACACATTAAGCAGAAGAGGAAATTACAGCTCTTTACAGAGGCTTCTACTGCCTTGACGAAGAAACCCTCAAATGCTCCTGCCAATACTCTTAACTCCTAAGCTGGTGGCTTATAGGAAATTTGCCACTGGAGTTTCCTGTGAATAAAACCCACATTGCATTTAAACCAAGAGTGCAATTAATACAGCCAGTCCTCTGGGCACCCTTTCTAAGCACTCATCTAACCCCGCTGCTTAAATCTTACTCCAATCATTCTGTTACGGAAGCAATTCAAATTTCTAAAAGGAAATTACTTGCCTTAGATTTATTGCATCTAAATTCCAAAACAACCACCCAGTTGGCAAAGTTGGCAGCCCTTCTCTGACAGTCACCAGGCAAGAACTGTGTCTAAATGACCCTCTCACCCCGAGTGGTGAAATGGATACTGCATTTGGTTTCATTAAGTGTAGACTGAGAGAGTTGAGAAAAATCTATGCCAAGAACTTCTACACTTTTGAAATGTTAATTTAGAGGAAAAAAAGAGCCATCTACTCAGCAGAATAAGAAAATTAATTCGTCATTTTTCTGAGTGCTATATTATACAAATTACAGCCTAGGGGCTGATGTCCCAAGGTATTTGGTTGCAACAGTTTTGAAATGCTTTCTTCAGCTTTATCCATTCCTATGGCCTCAGAGACAATCTGAGGTCTCTATTACTGGCCCAAAGAAGGATTTCCAACTAACAGACCTAACCCAGACAACTGGAACTCAGCAAATCCAAAACTGAAATCGCATCTTCTTTTGGTCCAAAATCATTCATTCATCTGAAATCCTGAATTCATTTGTTGGTAGAAAATATATGAACTGACTAATCTTATCTTTCAACTTCATCTCCTGTCTGTCCTTTTCCAGAACACACCATGCTTCTCTAAATCTGCATGATTTGTATTTTCTATTCTTTTTCGCAGGAAGGTCCTTCAATACCTTTTTCTGCAGGTCACCTTCTCTGTATCTTCCGAGAACCAGCTCCCATGCCTCTTTCTGGGATATATTGCTGACCCCTCCTAGATCATTCTGTGTCTCCAAACTCTGTGTGTCCAGTGAATGCTATTCTAACTTCAAGGAAGGCAGCATATAGGGCCAAATGTCAGGATCTGTTTGGGTGTTTGTCCTTTCTTGTACAATGTGAGCTTTTCTTGGGGATAAGAGCTGAGTCTTATTCTAATCCATAATAACTTTATGTGCTTGCCACACAACAGGGTGTCAGTCAAGGTTTACCAGCTGAATGAAGACCTCAAGATTTCAAATGTATGCCCAGGAAGTCGATGCTTTAAGCTTGGTAACTGAATCACTTTCACTTTTCCTGGGAAATATCAAGTAATAACCGAAATATAATCACATTGAAAATTTATCACTTATTTTTACAAGTAGACGGATCCAGAGCAGATCCTAAACTCCTATGTCCCCATCTTTCTTCCTACTCAACTGAAAGTTACCTGAACTATGAGATTTGAAAAGGAAAACAGGACAGGAGGTAAGCTGTGTGCCCAGCTGAGTGCTTCTCACACTGTAAGGAATATAAAAGTTGCTCAGGAAGATTGCTAAAACAGAAATGACCATGGATGGAGACTCAGTGGTAGGGCCTGAGGGTAGAGAGCATTCACACTCATTCAAGGTGAATCTAATGCAAGTGGTCAAGGGTGATTCTTTGGCAATCAGGGGCTGATGATTTCCACGCACATTATCAAGCTGCTAACCATAAAATCAGTGGTGGACCAGCATAGACACATGGGGAATGTTACTTGACTGCATTGGCCTGGAAGCTGTTTTGTGTACAGTGCTTGGTTCAGTGTGTGGGGCACAGGGATCACGTACTGTGCATGAGTTGTTGTCATGATGTGGAGAAGAAAGAGGATGCCAAGGGCCTTCCCTTCATCCCAGAAGCTCTTCTTCCCAGGCACTGAAGCCCCTACACGCACATCAGAATCTAGAAGAACTAGTGGGAAGGACTGTGAATCTACAACATGAGTGACGGGGAGGGGAGGTATACCTCCTCTTTAAATTCAAACTAAACTCTCTGTATGATAGTGTAGCTTAACAAGTGCAAAAACTGAGACTCACAGAGGTTATGTTATTTTCCAATATCATACAAAGTACATGTGGTGAAGTAAAGATTTGAACTCAAATCTACCTCGAATGAGACAGCTTAAATTTTCCCCACCACATCATGTTACTTAGTTCTTTTCAAGTTCCTTCATCTCATGAAAATTTCATCATCTTCTGAACTTCTATTGTACTAACCATCACCTGAAGTGGTATGTATTAAGACAAATTTGCATCATTCCTTACTGACTTCATATAGCCTGTGGAATCACTCTCCTCTACCATAATTATAAGTACTTTAAAGCTCAGGAGAATATTTTATGTTTCTCATATCTTGGACCTAACTTAGCAATACTGGGGTCTCTCACTCAGGTTTGTTTATTAACCATGTAAGTATATCATATATAATGAGGTTTTTCATTGGATGGTATGTTAGTTTTCAAGATGCCAGAATGCAGTACACCTGAATTGGAATGGCTTTTAAAAAGGGAATCTAATAAGTTACAAATTTACAGTTTTAAGTCTATGAAAATGTCCAAACTAAGGTATCCAGGAAAAGATACCTTAACTCAAGTAAGGCTAATGTGTCTGGAACCCCTTTATCAGCTGGGAAGGCACACTGTCCCTTGCTGGTACCTTGCTCCTGGGCTATACTGCTTCCAGCCTCTGTTCCTGTGGGATTCTTTACTTTGTTTCTCTGGAGCTGGATTTCATCTCTAGGCTTCCCTTGGCTCTCTCCAGGTTCTGGCTTGCTTAACATCTCATGATGATGTCTGCTGGGCTCCAAGCATCTCCAAACATCCATGTCTCCATTCTCCAAATGTCAGCTCTACTGTGAAGTTTCTGTAGGCTCTGTGGTTCCTGTCATTTCTCCAAAATGCTTCCCCTTTTAAAGACTCTAGCAAACTAATCAAGACCCACCTGGAATGGGTGGAGTCATATCTCCATCTAATCAAAAGGCTACACCCACTAATTGGGTGCAATACATCTCCTTGGAGATAATCTAATCAAAAGGTTCCAAACCACAGTAATGAATCAGGATCAAAAGAATTGGCTGCTCCCATAAAACTGGATCAGGATGAAAACCTGGCTTTTCTGGGGTACGTAACAGTTTCAAGCCAGTTCAGATAGTATCTGTGGTATACTGAGTTATGTATCCCCCTCAAAGGACATATTCTTCATCTTAATCCCACACTCCTGTGGGTGTGAACCCATTTGTAAATAGGACATTTGGAGGTGTTTTTATTAGTGGAGGTGAGGTCCAACTGAATCAAGGTGGGTCTTAATCAATATGATTGGAGGCCTTAAACAGCAGAGTCAGAGAAAGCCCCAGGAAGAGGCAAGAAGCTGGAAGTTAATAGAAGTTGGAAGAGCAGAAACAAGAAAGAGCTCACCATGTGACAGGAGGCAGAGATACAGGCCAAGGAACCAAATGGATTTGGGCAAGCCAGCACAGAACAATATAGATGTTGCGGAGAAAGCATTGCCTCGCCAACTGCTTGATTTTGGACTTCTAGACTCCAAAACTAAATCTTGTGATTTAAGCCAAACCATTGTGTGGTATTTTCCATAGCAGACCAAGATGGTATCTATAGCATGTGAACATGTTGATGCATGGGTAGCATCCTCTGGTTTATTATTTATTAATTGGATTTTCTCTCCAGAATCAAAATTGTGATGTGTGTATGATGGGAATGACATACCAGGCCCAGCTAAGCTATCTCACTTGTCATCATACTTCTGTTATTTCCAGTGAAGCCCCAAGGTTTCAGACACCCTCCTATCCTTCCCTAGCACCCACCAGTCCCAGAGATGCCCCCAACACAGCTGAGCTCCTTGTGCAGGACCTCTGCTCTGGACACAATACCCCCTCTGGTTTCCTCATGCACAAAGAACACAGCTACTTTATGATAGTGAAGAGCCCATGAGCTACTCAGCTCTGCAAGAGGACTTATCAGATGAACCTATCCTTCCACCAACTTCCAGTTCAGAATTGCCAATGATTTGCCCTCAGAGACAAATACTAGTCAGTTCAGTTAGTGAGAATTTATTGAGAACTTAATTTGGGTCTTGTTCTGGTTAGCTCCTGTTGCTACTAAAATATTAAAGTTAAGTTTCTCTGTGTTCACCATTTTCTTCTGACGTGAGAGAAAGTGTTATCTGGAAGAATTGTTTTTTACCTGCCCTGTGATCTCTCCAGGATGTGAGAACTGAAGTTAATGATGCATATCCTTTTACAAATGTCCAATGACAACTTCCATCTTCTTTAGCCTGAGTAAGAACAGGATGTGGCTGTTCCACGGGATTTCCGCTGCTTCAGCATCTTGCCCCCCTCTACTCCAGCATGGCAGGGAGGAGGGTGGGAGGCAGGTGGGAGGAGGGGGAGGGTCACACAAGGGCTGTGCAACCTAGGGGAGGCTGTGGGAGACTGCTTCCAGAATCTGGAAGAAGAAAAACTTAACCAATCTTTAGTGAGAGGATGAGGAAGGGAAAGCCTTTCAATGGCATCTTGAAGGGTGAGCAGGAATCCATTAAAGAATGTAAATGAGGGCATGTGAAGGAGGGAACATAGCCTGACCAAATCATGGAAGATTAAACACCATGGCTCCAGGACACATATGGTTTAGAGTTCTCTAAAAGGGTGGGGCATTGGCTTAGAACTAGGTACTAATCATTGGAAAAGAGTCCAATTTACAAGTATTTGTACAATGGTACACCAGGGTGAGGTGTAATAAAGTGCAAAATTCTTCAAAGCACTTCAGAAAGTAAATTGGAATAATGAAGCAGAGTTTTAAGATTTGAATATCCTATGTACCAGCAACTTCAGCTTCCCATCCCTTAGGCCATGACTGGGGTTGTAAATAAATCCAGATATCCATCTCCTCTAGCTATGGCACAGGGCGGGCAGCTTTACCCTGATCGGTAGTCTCTTCTGGTAGCAAGCAACTCTTTGCTTTCTCCAGAGTGTCCTGCAGGGTGCATCATTTTCTATGGTTGCACAATGGAGATACCATGATCTGGAGAAAATCCTGATCAGGTGTGCCAAAAGACATGCACCTGGATGCACATAGCAGTGCTGATTGTAATAGAAACAAAAATAAAACCACCAAAGTGCCAATTACCAGGATAACTTTAAATTCATACAGTAGGAAACTGTATATTGGTGGAGATGAAGGAACTTTTAGCTGCATGGCTGAATGTGTATTGCTGGGAAAAAGAGTAAACGATAACAACAAAGCAATTCTTAGAGGAATATACATTAATCCATTTACATAAAGTTCAACATCAAAAAAAGGAAGCCATACAATTTATGGCTTTATTATTTCTTTGCTCTCCTTTATAACTTTACTATAGTCACTGCTTTTCCCAAAGTAGGGTTTGAGTGGCTGAGGGGCAGCACAGACCCAAGACCAGTTACACCCCCTCGAGCCAGGAAGGCCACGGTAGATGACTTGTGATGGTAAATTTCATGGGCCCATTTGGTTAGGTTAGGGTATCCAATTGTTTGGTCCAGCAAGTACTTGTTTGATTGTTACCATGATGGTATTTTGTAAATGGATTGCTTCTATAGTATGTTGATTTTATCTATGACTGATTGCATCTACAATCAACAAAGCAGATGGCACTCAGCAGTGAGAGGAGTCTCCTCATTCAATCAGTTGGAGGCTTTAAAGTCAGAATTGAGGATTTCAGAAGTCAGAAAGAAGAATTCCTGCCTTTGCTTCAAGTAGCCATCTTATTTTCAGGGATATAGACTTGCCAGACTTTGGCGTCACTTTTATCAGAGTTTCCAGCCTGCAGCCTGGCCTACAGTATTTGGACTTGCCAGTCCCCACTGGTAAACGAGCCAAGTCCCTTTTTTTGTTTATTTGTTTGTTTTTGCATGGGCAGTTACCAGGAATCAAACCCGGGTCTCCGGCATGGCAGGTGAGAACTCTGCCTGCTGAGTCACCATGGCCTGCCCTGAGCCAAGACCTTTCAATAACCCTCAGTTCTGGTTTCTCTGGAGAACCCTAATACAAGGATCCACTAGGACAGCAGGAGACACTAGGAGTCCAGGGAGGTCAGAAGTTGGTATCCAGACATCAGGAGGGAGGAAGTGTGACCAGTCACTGGGGACAGACCATGGCCCTCTGATTCCTGGGATGGGCATGTGTCAGAGTGCCTGGGACAGAACTCAGATACTGCAGTTTTGATCACGGGTCATAAGAGAAGATGCTGAGGACCCAATTACTAAAGCCAGGTGAGAGGTCAGAGCTAAGCCAGGCAAAGACAAGCTGGCACAGAGCTGTGACTTTGTGCTCCAGAGATGCCTTGTCCCTCCAGGACTGGGTAGGAGCTGAGGACCTCACAGTTCAAGGACTCGATCTGGAAAAGTTCTCCTAGCCAGCTGCCAGGTGAATCCTGACAGGGCCCAGCCATTCAATAAAGCCCAAGACAGCTGGCTCCTACCCAAGCCATGTAGAAAGAAACTAATGCTGCCCCGAGATATTAAAATATGCCAACATCTTATAACTCATACAGTTTCTTATTGAAAGAAACAATTGTATAACTTAATTTGAAGAGCAGCAGCTCATCGTGAGGAGTGCCTACCAGAAATCCAATTTACCAAGGACAAGTCAAGACCTCTGTGGCTAATACTATTGTTCTTTTTAAACTACTGTTCTTTCGCTAAGCATAATGCAAAGTTTTAAAATCAATTTAATGCTCTCATCAGTCATTTATTCAATGAATGAGCTCTTAATCCTGCTAATTAATCTTCAGGCCACTTTCAATACTAAGGGTGAGATTCTTTTTTTTGTTCTTTCAAACTTAATTTTTTTCTTCTTTCAAAATTAATTACTGAATTTTTTTTATCATTGGCACACATGAAAATTGTGGTCCACAAAATCCTTCAAACTAGCCTTTAGTTGTGAAAAACAACTTCTATTAGGTTTTTTAATCTAGAATTGCTTTAAGGGACTCCTACCAATTCTAGACAACAGTTCTCAGTATTTAGCTTCACACGGTAAAATGCTTAACACATATTTTCAAGTTAAAGAAAGAAATTTTCTTTCCTGAGCAAATGTTCCCTCTTTCTCAACAAAATTGTTTTTCCTCAAATAAAAAAAAAATTATGTTTGACCAGTTTCATTATATGCAATGGGGCACAGGAATTAAATTAAAAATAAGTAATGAGGATTGCCCTCATGAACATTGTTTAAATCTCAAAATAGTTTAAAAATTTCAAATACAGCTAAGCTTTTGTAGACTTCAGAAATTCGGTGTTGATAACGACTCACGGGGTCAGAAAGATCACTAATTTGCATTGAATGATCTTAAATGGCCAACTCAAAGCAAAAGCTTGGGGTTTTGATATTTGAATGTAGCTAAAATACTTATCCTGCAGCCAGTGATAACTATAAATTGGGGTGGATAGACAGACAGACAGATGACTCACTGCTTCCCATATACCCATTCATTCAGCATTTACTAAGATCAGGCAGAGCAAATAAACAAGAAAGGGAAGGGGAAAGTAACTTTTTTCCTTCACATTAGTTTTTCTTTGATGTCTAAGAATAACCACCTACATAATTGCAATTTCAGATTCACAGAGTTTAGGGCATCAGCTAGATTCAGCTGCCTGGAATCTTTTGACAAGGTCTCATTAGCAAAGGTCAGGCTCTCAACTTTTCTGAGAGTTACTTTATCCACAGGGTAAGTCAGATAGAGCCTTGAAGGGACTGTATGTGGCCCTAGAAATATCAGCTGGAACCCACAGGGGTGTTCTCTCATCCCATTACCCACACTACAGGATCGTGTGATTCATTAATAGGAGCCTCAGCTGCGTCTTTTGGTAAACTCACTTTGTTTAAAGACACAAACCACTACATTTAAGAAGCATAGTTTTGGTTATCTCCATATTTCAAAAAGAGGGAGATGAAAATATTATAAACTGGAAAAGAATTAGCCATACTTCTATGTCTCTGCGGGGTTATGCAACTAAATTGTTTTGGAAAGAACCAAATAAATAGACATTCTGATGTTGACCTCTCTGCCAGTGACAAATCCACTGAGATAGCCTTGCACTGCCCAATAGGTTTTCCTTATATCCAGGAAATATTCAGATTTGGGGATGGTTAATAATTCACTACTATCAGGCAGTTTACCCACATCACAGTTTACTGTAGACCCCCTGGTGGAAAGAAATGTGCTGAGTGTTCATTTGCCATGACAATTTGGGGAAAGTCTGTTTCCTTTAATGGATTCCAGATGGGAGCCACAATATAGCAGTTACACATCAGCCCTACACCTCACATTCTTTCACTCCCAGGTCTGTCAAATCTCTTCCTTTTACTCCTTAAGGGATCCCTTGGCACTCATCTCCTCTGCAAAGGCTTATTTGAAAAGGAGCCGTAAGTGTTTTTTCTTCCAGCCATTCTGCTGTATACCAACTTCTGGAGGAAAAGCTATTATATCATGTCACTGTTGGCATTATTTTGTCAACATTGGAAGTCTGCATTTATACCTTTCTCATCTTTCTAAGGGCACTGCTGTCTTAGAATTTAATTACATAGAGGTCAAGGCCTAAATCAGCTCCATCATGGTTGGTCATCATTTCCAGGCAGGGACCATATCTACAGGTCAAATAGGGTGACAGGATGGACTTAGATTGAATGAAAAAGGCAGATATTCAAAATCAAGGCATAAAAACCAAGTCATTTGGCTGTAATGTGGTTAGTCTTTGCATCAAGAAACAAAGCTCCCAAGCAACCTCAATTCCTTTGACAAGTGCCTGTTACCATGTATGATAAGCTACTGGAAACCATTCCAGAAACATTTTTTGGAAGACAACATCCCTTCAAGGGCTGAGTGATGGCAGTACCCTGGGGAGCTAAGTGGAATCAGAGTTTTCTTAGAGCAAAGATTCAATTGGATAACAACTGTCTCAGAATCAAGTTATTCCAGACTTTAAGATACTAAGTGGATGTTTCATTCCTCATTTAGCAGCTCTAGTGGGTCTGCTGACAGCAATTCCACACATCACTCTGACACCCACCTGTGGTGTGAGGAGGTGGAGGGGAGTTCTAAATTCTGCTTCTTGCATTCCCAGAGGAACCCCATGACCTCATCCAAATCCGTGTGCTGGAGCCCATGTCATAGTCTCTTCTGGAAAGAATCCTTAGTTGTGTACCCCAGGGGGAATAACTCAGGGGCAGAGAGACAGTGCCTCCTGGGGACAGATGCTGCCACCTTCCTGCCTGATCCAGAAGTGTCCAGTCAAGATGTGTATCCCAGTAGGCAGGAAAGAGAACCCACATCCCTGACAGTACAAAGAAAAGCAAGGCAGAGGTGGCAGGTGGGCGCAGGCTGCAATGCAATGGCCCTTACATGTTTCGTGTTGACAGGCAGGGATTTTATTTGCTGGTTCATTTGTTTTTGGTTGGTGGGAGGATTACCTGTTAAATACCATAAAATGTATGTCATTTTCTTTTACTCACCCCTTCCATATCAAGGTTTTTAGTATTTTTTAAATTGTGCTTTGATTAAAATCCAGGTTTCCTAACAAGTATATAAGACATGGACCATTTCTCCCTGCCTACATTTGCAACAATAGAACTCTACTGGGTTGAGTTAGTCCTAATCAGGCTGGCTCCCTTTCTGCGACTGCCCAGTAAACAGAGCCTGATGTGAGTATGAAGGGCTCTAAGTGGCAGTGCGGCTCTGGGGTGCAATTCCACGGCAGTATGTCCAAGGGAAAAGGGAAACTGAGCGGGGGTGGGGGGAGTGGGAAGAAGTGGTAGGCGATGTGCTACATGGCGGGGGCTCCTGCATAATGAGCCCCCAAGGTGCTATTCGCTTGGTTCCAGGAAGAACCCTGCCTTGGAATCATTCATTGGAAGGAGGAGTGGTTGGCACTTTATATGACTGGTTCCTTCCTGCACCCTGTTTCTCATTGTTTGATGCCTGCCTGAGAAATGTTGGTGCCCCTGCACTAAGGGCTCCGTCCTCCAGCCCCTGCAGGAGCTGCTCAGGAAGCCAGACCCGATGCCAAGAAGTGGGTGTCGAGGCCAAGTGCAGAAGTGAGAGGAGTGGCCAGAGATTCTAGTCCCCAGTATGGATTGGAGGGACCTCATGGTGCTGAATAGAAATCCGTAAGCCATGGTGGTAACTAAGGCAAAGCTGATGGTTGAGGCTCCAGAAAAGGGGAAAGCCAAGAGAATCTGAGGAGGTGCTTAAGACATGCCAAATCCACAGCCCTTCTTTATGCTTTCTGAATAAACTAGGTTCCCACGAACCTCAGAGCCCTCACTTGCCACCTCACTCAACGATAAGGCCTTAAGCTTTCTTCATCCAGTAAGTAAACAGATTGTCAGCTTGGCCTTTTCCTTTTGCTTCTTCCTTTTTCCTTGACTTCCTCTCTCCTGAGGCTTGCTTCTGATTTAATTCTTCTTTGGCTAGAAATTAAGTTTCCTGTTTTCAAAGTAGAAATTCACTACTATCACATCACAATTTACTGCAGACCCCCTGGACACTCGATCCCTAAGCTCTGCATGTGCCTTTATGTTTGAAGGAACCCTTAGCCTAGAAAAAATAATTATGGAGTCATGCTTAATTTTACTCCAGATTTTGTATATATTGTTTTACCTGAATTCTGGTATTAAATGTTCCATTGTAGCTACTGTGTATGCTTTTTTGTCTTTTCCAAAGCATCTCTACCAGTTGTTAGCTGAATTGAGATACTAAATGGTCTTGTTTGTGTTTGGATAAGGGCTCCTGGGTACTCGACTGCTGACATTTTCAATTGTAGGAATACCTGTCTGCTCCCTTTATTTATGGCTGACTGCAATATTCTTGGGTCATATTTTCTCTTCTTCAGAATTGTTTAGTCCGTGCCTTACAGCCTTACGCAGCTGGAGAGTGTCCTGGGACCAGCTGATTTTCTTCCCACATGTAGACAACTGTTTCCCTGAATGTCTAAATAATTTTTTTCCTTCTCCTTGGAATTTAAAATCTTAACCTATCTAATATTTGATTATTCTGAATCAATATTTCTCAAATATATTGTGCTTTGAAGCTTGCAAACTCAATTGTTCCTTCATTTCAAGGAAATTTCCTTCCATACTGTCTTCGGGAACAATTTTTCAGCTGCATATTCTGGGTTCTCTGGTTCAGAAACATCAATCATTTTAATGGGGCTGTGTCCTTGTCAGTCCTTCATATCTAGCATCTCCTGTTTCTCTTTTCTTTTATTATTATTTTTTATTTCTGCATCTGTTACTGTGATTATTGCAAACCTTTACTTTGCTACTCATTTAATTTTTGTTCCTGTTTCCTTGATGTTCCTAATCTAATTTTTTTTTTTTTTGCAAGAAAATAATCATTTTGGTCTTCTACTTACTCCCTCAACTCTGTATGCATCCCTTTTATTCTTTCATTTTCTTTCTTTCATATCTCAACTTTGGGTACTTATTTATTTTCTCTTTTTTTTCCTACAGAGCAGTATAACTTTATGGTGAATTTATTTTTGTTCCTTGGAGCAAAAACAGAGTCACGGTTCAAATGATGGTGTCTAGCCCCACCCGCATGTCCAATACATGAGAGAGGAGCAACATGAAGACAGAAGCATGATGTTTCTGGGAAAGGCTGTCTAACCTAGCTGGGTGGTGGGAGGCAGGGAATTGCCACAGGTGCTGCAAGATATACTATCAACTGCATAATCAACAGCAGTCTCTTTCATTTTGATTTTTAGATACTACTGAAAACTCCAAACTTTCATGGCCATTGATTACAAATTTAAAGTGGGTGAAAATAAACACCTCATCAAAAATGGATTTCTTTTTCTAAAGACCAAGGCCAACCCCAAAACAGCAAACTGATTCTACCGGTAAGCAGGGCAGACTATAGTTTCGCATTCACTAGCTATGAATGCTCTGCTCATGATCTATCAGTGAATGTGTATTAATTCATGGATACACTGCATCATGTGCTCACAGACGCTAAGGAGTCCAGGCATAAATGCTCAATTTTAGCTTTAATGCCGATAAAGATGAACATACCTGATTTGCCTTGATATAATTCAAGGGTGACATGGTATACAGAAGAGGCTAGATAAATGGCAGTCTTTTAAATTTTAGCAATCAAAACCTCTCATTGCAGATACCCTTACTTGCCAAAAGTTGCTCAGCAACTTGCCAATTTGGCTTCAGTAGACTGGTACGTTTGTATATTCTAATATTCCAGTTTCATCATTTAATTCCCTGAAAAGAAAGGAGCAGACTATATGCTGTATATTTTAAAAAATGATATTCTTTTAAACTCAATTTTATTCAGGATTAAAATCTGCGAAAGAGAGCCTCTCCTCCAAAATTCATTAAACAGCATTGTAATCATTCAATGAAAGGTTCCCAAAGTAAGCTGAGACATGAAACTCATAATTTAAAGAGGTGCTGAAATTAGAATTGTCCAACTAGTTTAAACAAACTCAAATGCCATCTGTGTATTCAGTTACTGGTGGAACCGTTTAGGTGCCTGCCTCTAACCACTGCACACTGCTTGGAGCAGGGCTCTACCAATAGGAATCCGCACATCCCTGACTGTTTCCTCCTTCCTCTGCTACCAACTTCTCCTCCCCTTGAGTTGAAAAAAACAGCTGGATCAGTGAGAAATTAACACTGCAGATGATTTCTATATTTGTACAGCATCTTCAGCAATAATCCCAACCTCCAGTTTGAATACGCAGCATCCTGAAGACATACACCCCCATTTTGGGGAGGTGGGGCGGTACATTGTCTGGGAATCAAACTGGGGTCTTCCACATGAAAGATGAGCATTCTACCACTGAACCACCCGTGCACTTGCGCACCGTATTTTAATTTGTAAATGGACAGGGGATGAAAACAAAAGAAAAAACCAGGTCTGTGGAACCTTAATACGACCATCTGTGAGACATATTTGCCAAATGTGTTGTATTGATGTATTACCATCACAGTCTGACCCACAGAGCTGGATGCCATCGGACAGACAGCCTGGGGTTCCTGCTACTGCAGGGGGCTGACCTGATCCCCTGTCGCAGTGCACCTGATAATCCCCTCATCAGAGCATGCGGGAGAATCCCCACATCATCTTCACCAGAGGACAAGCAGTAAGCCATGGGGTTGATAAAATTGGACCCTGATGACCAATTTCTAAATATCTGTACTGTTTTAAAGGCAAAGGATGTTGACCATAATTTCATTGTGGTGTCTATAATTTAGTGGAGCCATTCTGTAGTGACTAGACTAAATGCTGCTAAAACATATATATATATATTTACCTATATTTCTTCAGCTGCAGGCATGTTTTAAGTAGTAGTAGAACAAGCTGTTCATCAGATTTAAAGAAGGCCAGTTTCACTAAAACTCATCAGAAGACCCTAGATCTGCTTTATAATGAACAGAAGGTAACCAAACCTTACATTTTTATGGCCTCAGTCTTGGGATGGGTCAGACCCATCTGACTATCCCCCCACCCAACCCAGGTACTGATAGGGAACCCGATTCTCCCAGAGTTCCAGGGAGATGACCTGATTCTCTGAGGCTTTAACCAGAACACTTATGACAGAAAACCAGGAAAACTCTTAAAAAGGCCCAGTTTATTCATTCCACATCCTACCACGTGCCAGGCACCCTATGGGGCGTTGAGGATAAAAATGGGGGAAAGAAAGACTTAGTGCCTGTCTACAGACAAGTGAGAGAAAAAGACTGGTGAGCAATGTGTCTCTCTGTCTTCCCTTAAAATAACAACAGAAAAATTATGCTAAAGCTCTCGCTTGACCTCCCATTCCCTCTGCGACTGCTTTGTTTCTCTTCTCCCTTCACTGAATAGCTCTGGAAGGGTTGCTGGTAGTAGCTGTTGCCACCTAACTTCCTCCCAAGCCCCTTCCCCAGCTTCTCCTGTGACTGGCCCCCTTAGCCATGTCCTGCCGATGACCACACCACTCTACCTTACTTGACTTCCCAGCAGCTCTGCCCACAGCTGACCACCCCTGTATCTTGGGGCACGAGTTGTCTCTCTTGTTGCTTGGCTGGGTTCTTCCCCTCCATCAGCTCTGAGCATTATATCACCTCCTCAGAGAGATCCTGACCCGCCTGAGAACAGGAGCTTCCCTGGCACTCCCTCCCACATCAACGCATTTATGCCCACTGCATCCATCTGCCAGCCCTTATCGGGCATTTTCCTCTTTAGTTTTCTTCATATCTGCCTCTTGCCATTAGAATATAAGCTCCAAGAGAGTGGGACGCTGCCAGTCTGTTCACCACTGAAACCCCCAGCACTTAGAAAGAAATTGCTAAATAGTAAAATTTCAAGAAACATTAGGTGACTTAATGAACAAAATAACCCAGCTGACAAATATATTATTATGAATCGAGACGTTCTATCAAGGACACATATAAGACATTAGAAACAACATAGGATCACTACATTGGAAGACCTGCAGGCAGGGAAGATATGGGCAAGGGTGTGGAACTGAAAGAAGGTCAGTGAGGCTGGCCTCAAGTGCCATGGACTGCCTGTGCGATAAACTAAAATGGAATATTCCTGCAACACCCTTGTTACATTATTCAGTGACTAGGTCCATCTGTCATTTATAACATGAGGAGCACTGTAGCTAACATTTTTAGTAAGTAAACACTCAGCTTTGTATGGCCAAGGAAATATTCCTGGGAATGCTTCCATAGACCACCCTACAAGTGGGATATTTCACTGCCATCACTGTTTCTGAACCTACCAGAAAGCAGCAAGACAATCCCAGGACACTATGTCACTGGACCATGTCTTCTAAGAAAGCATACATTGTCGTAAATTATCCAAATTAAAATGGTCTTGCCAAGAAAGGACTTATTCTATGAATAGTTAAATAACAATAGTTAAGAAATGAGGTGTTGTCCTCCCAATGAACATTATGACTCAGGTAGTGCAAAAAGAGGGTGACACTGAGATTACCAAAGCCACGCAGAGAGAACGAGAAAAGATAATGGAGCACTGTGGGCTTTGCTGGTGGTGAGGAAAGAAGAAAGACACTGGAATGGCATGTTCAGAACTTAAAGCCGAAACACCTCGGGGAGGGGGAATCGCCTACCTGTGGCCAAGTAGATGATGTGGACAAGCGCGTCCCTGCCCTGCACCACATCCACAGCCACGTGAGAGAAGCGGCTGTTGTCCTCCATGAAGGCAGGGATGGCAGTCACGGGCTGAACCACTTCCTGCATCAGGATGAACTTCTGAGCGTCCTGCAGGTTCCTCTCAGTCAGGTTCATGTACAGGCCCTGGTCCACGGTGCCGCACTGCAAGGGAAGACCAGGTGTGATGGATCCAGCCACAGCCATGCTCACTGCTGCCCTGGCCCATCGGGCGCGGGATGGCTTGGAAATGGAAGGAGCCACAACGCATGACCGAAGGAGGCAAAACCTCTGCTTTTCCATCTCCTCCGATTCCTCTGTTTTACAGTCCCTCCTGCTTCAGATTTTTAACTCTTCACATTTTGGGAGTCTCTCAACTCTCTCATAAAGAGAAACAATCAGAAATGAGAAAACTATAGAGTAAAAGTTAATGCTGGCTTTAATTTGAACAGCATATGCAAAAATGCATCTCAGAAGCTGTTGCATCCACTGGGAGCTGTCTACCTCAGTGCAAACTGTTGTGCCTGTCTCATTAATCAGGTATCACAACTGAAAAATGTAGCAATAAAGAGCCTCACATGGATTTATTACTTTTCCTACTGGAGCCAGGATATGCCTTTAAGCAATACATAGAATCCATGGAGATATAATTATGACATTCTAATCTGCAGAAATTGCAATAATATTATGATTCACAGGGACTATTAAAAAAAAAACATACTGCTCTTGTTGCTTTTAACTGATAATCCAAGTTAGAAGAAATATAAAACTTGTTTAGGGCTTGGGAATCATGAGAAATCACATGACAAATCAGCAAGAAGAAAGAGAGATAAAAGGGAAGGAAGGGAGGAGAAAGGGAGAAAAGGAAGAAAAGACAAGAAGGAGGAAGGAAGGAGAGATTTTCAGGTAGAGGAGATATGAAGCAGATGAATGTAAAATAGGAAGAAAAAAATTCAGGCCTGAAAACTGCTCAGAATGAAATTCAGAGCTGTGTTGCAGAGAGGCTGACTGGTATCATGTATAAGAGTTTCTGGCTAGGAGGAGGTAGAAAAAGGGGCAGGAAAGAAAGCAAAGCTCTCCTGGAGTAGAAGACAGAAGCAGAAAATCACCACCAACCTTTTTCATTTCTTTTCATAAACTTTACGTCCTGGTACAAATAATGACTGATACACAGCAGAACTTCATGTAAGTAGGTTTGATGGAAATGAATTTCTGTGTCCATACCATCTGAAAGTACCATTTATAACATATCGTTTCTAATACTTGGCTTTATAACAGGTTAGAGGCGCAAAGCGTAAGGATGGAAATTGCTTTTCTAAAGGAGATGATATTTTTGTAGCACTTGATAAAATACCCTACAAGCTACAAAATGAGAGGCCGATTGTAGAATAATGGAAGCTTGGAGTTACATGGATTTTACAGGTCTAGCTCAATGCTTCGTTTAATGTCACACCTCTGCAGTGGCATCATCCCATGTGCCAGGTGAAGGGATGGCAGGGGGTCATGCCAGGCCTCTGCCCTGAAGCCCATGATCCCACTCCACCACCAGCCACGTGATGGAGGCTCATCACCTGTAAAATGGTTTACTTCCTTTCATGGGACCAACTGAGATAATCAGTGGAAAGCATTTATTAATTAGCAGAAAGTCCTTGTATATGCGAGGGACTAAGCCAACAGGATTGGCACAGAGAAGCCTTTAACAAACGGTAAATGGCAAATACACTCATCCTGTAGTGGAACAGCAAGTCTACGGGCCAGGGAGCTGTAGAGCCCAAGGAGAAAAGAAGGAACAAACAAATGAATGAAGGAATCAATGAAGGAATACATAAGCATTTACTATAGGGGATATGGCTAGAAGTTTTCTCATGATTATCATGTTGAATACTAACACTTGGACATTGCATGTCAACCAGTGTTTTAAAAAATGAACAACAGCTCTACAGGGCTCAGTCTGAAGCCTCTCCAGGTAAGTTCTAGTTTAGAGTGTGACTTGTGTTTGTTGGTTTATGCCTGATGTCAACCAGAAAGACCTCAGACGCAGGTGCCAATGATATATCTGCCCACTGGGTGAAGTGTGCACCCACGTTTTGTTTGACATGTATGGTATTTTATAAATACTGACAACATGAAAATGAGAACCTCTTGCTCCTCTTGAAGAATACAGATGTCAGAGGGCTGGAGCTGCCCAGCAGGAGCTCTTCCCACCTCGCGTCCACTTGTGCACCATAAACCTCATTTCAGTCATCTACCTTAGCTTTCAGGAACTAGTTTGAAGTAGACTCTAAAATATCTTAGTTTCCTTTGCCAACTTATTATTAAAATCACACCCAACCATTCTTTTTTTAGATATTCTGAAAGCTATTCCAATTTATAGTATCTAAATCTAGTGCTTTATTGGATTGTACATAACCTGCCTAGCTTTCCATGTGGTCCTAAATCCTCTAGCAGCACCTTCACACTGAGCCCCTGCAGTATCTTTGTGATCAATTCCCTGGAGACAGTGTGCAGGAAAAAAGCAATAAAAATCAGAAAACACAGGCACTGCTCCCATATGACCTACAACCCCCAATGACTGTCATGTTACCACCTCTTCAAGTAACAAGGGTAATGATCCTACTGATTTTTAACATAATAATATTCACACTTATGTTTACTTTACTTGTAAGGACAAAAGATACCTCCTCATCCTAGCACACCTGTACGTGATGTTCAAGTCCCCTGTTTCCTAAGCTCAGGCTGAGAGTAACAGACTTTAGGTACCTCTTATCTACCTGCTTCACTTCTTGCAAACACGCATTGTGAATCAAAGGGTCCTGATGGACAAGGCCAAATCTCTTCCCAACACCAGCCCTACCACTGGCATGGCTGTTTTTGGAGAACCTAGCTTTCTATTTTGGCTCCATGAGCTCTGATATGTGGTAACCCACAATGCAAAGAAAATTACAGATTCTGACATACAATGTTTGTGCCACTTGGGCTGGATATACTGAATTTGAGTTTCTGATGCTTTTCCTAGTGAGGTTCAAGGTTCAGATGCCTTCACAGGCTGCATACTCTAACTGCCCACACTTTTATAGCACTACCTACAATGATTTCTAGGCTACGACCCATAAGTATTAGGAATAGTTTTTGTTCTGATTTTCTGTTTTCAAGGAGATTTCCATATTATATCTTGAAAAATATGAGATGTCTTTCTTACCCCATTCTTTCTCCTATAGCTGAATGCTTTTCTGCACCTCTAATGACTTAACAACTACTTGTATATATTGTGCTGCATAAAATTCCAGATGTCAGTAGGGAAAAAAAGAATAGGAAAAAGGAAATCTAACCACTTCTCAGTGCTGGTTACTGCAAACATAAGGCACTTTATACCTGTTTGGTGGACCTCTTAGTTCAAACCTTCTCCCCACTATCTGCTGGTCAACAGGGTTTTGTGAATATGAGTGAGCAGCAAACCTAACCCGGCGTGGCTATCGGATATGGTAAAACAAAAGAAAAAGACTCATCTGGAGTCGATACAATGATCCACTGCAATCTGTTACTGCAGTTTTCTGCAAATCTTAAATTCTACCCAAAGCAGGCAAGTTCAGATAAGCAAGCCTTGTGTCTGAGACACAGGCCAAAAATCTTTGGGATTGAGTCATTATGCCACATCATCCTACTTTATTGCATAAATTTAGGCAAGTCAGACAGGGCAGTGCTAGCATTATAAAATCAGGCACTTGTGGCCTTAGGAAATGAGGGGGTCGGTATATGATATACATATGCCCCATAAAGCTGCTAAAAAGTCCCTGCTGCCTAGAGCTGGTAGGAGACTACAAAGTTTATGAGCAACTCTGCTCATTATGAAGATGTCTGCAATAAAAACAAGTTAGAAGCACACTATAAATATAGTAAATATTTATATTAATTAAAAAATTTTAATTTGTCAGTGTTTTACAAAGAAGTTACTAAAAGGGACAAGAATATTTAACCTTTAGAATTTTACAAATGATCTCTAAAAGGGGTCATATTTCACCCTAACAGCCAAGGTCAAGGGTAGGATTTAGGTGAAGAGCTCCAACAAAGAGGTAAAGAGAATCAATATTCAGCTAATAATGCATAAAGTGTGTCACTAAACAAAGTTATTATTTTATTTCCCATCAAGCTGTTAACATGCCTAGTCGAGAACATGAATTGCTTTCTCCAGGACCGAACTCTATGATAATAGGTATGGACCTTATCATTCAGTTTCCTGACTTAGAAAATGTGGATTATAATGCATCCTTTATTGGCTGCTGTGAGAAGGACGTGAGGCAAAGTCTACACAGCACATGGTAATCAGAAAGCCCCTAACAAGTAGTTCTGAAGAGCTATCTGCATCAAATATTTTAGATGGTAAATGTGGCATTTTAATCAACATGATTAACCTTTGTTCCTAAAATGTTCTGTTGTATTTGTGTCCCTCCTTCCTCATTTTATGGATGAAAAAAAGGAGATGGAAAAACATTGAATAATTTGCCCAAGGAAAGCAGAAAATGGTAAACCAGTCACTTCATTCCCAACCCTTTGCTCCCCCCAAAATTAAAAGATAATAATAAAGATAACTGCAAAAACAATTGGAATTTAATGGTTTCTGCCAAAATCTATGTACAGTGTAAAATAATTGAGCTTCTCCGTCCATCCAGTTTTTGCAGAAGATTCAGTTTTTTATCATTGGAGGGTGAACCAGAATTTGGGGTTCGGGGTCCAGGTCCCTCTACACAGACAAGTTATAGGATTCGGAGGGGTATTGGTCATTAGTGGGCAGTGTTTTGGACTCTGCAGGCAGGAAAAGTCCTGGGGGGCAGTCCCAGCTTGGCTGCTCGCTGGCTGTGTGTTTGTGACCTGGTTACCGCGCCTGCCCCTTAGTCTCGCTGTAAGGACGCCATCAGCATGATCGCCCAGTTGCCAGCACGAGAAATAATGTGTGATACATCTAACACAGTGCCTGGGACTTGGTAGTGCAAAAGTTGTCACGTACCCCAATGATAATTATGGGGAAGGTCTTGGCAAAAGAAAATCCTCTAGGGAAGTCTGCGCATTGAATGAACTGAATAGCTGACCAATCAAACATAAGCAAATCACTTCCTCTCTTTGGATATCAACGTATTCTGAAAACTGTTAGGAGGGGGCAGATGCCCCTGATTGCTGAAACGTCCTGCAAATCTGTATTTATAGATGAACAGCAACACTGTCTCCTCTTTCCCCTCCAGCTGCCCCTATAACATCCCATTCACCCCAGCAGGAGATCACACCCACATGAGGCAATTAGAATTCTAATTCAATTTGTTTATCTCTAGCATGCTGTGCTCTGGACCCCATTCATTAGAGCCTCATTCATTAGGGATCAAATTCTGGGGACACAGAATCCACCATCATTAGAATTAATTGGAGCTTGGATTCCTAACCCACTGCAGAAAGCTGGCCCTTTTCAGTCCAGCTGCAGGCATCACAGCGGACAAAGGGACCTCTTTGCTATCCAGTGTCACAGCTGACAAAAGGCCCTGTCTGTTTACATTAGTAGTGCCCAGTGTGGGGCTTGGGGCACAGGGCTGGGGAAGGCAG
The DNA here is from genome assembly GCF_023851605.1 of Tamandua tetradactyla. NCBI lineage: Eukaryota > Metazoa > Chordata > Mammalia > Pilosa > Myrmecophagidae > Tamandua > Tamandua tetradactyla. Next base: position 57,564,870 of record NC_135335.1, read on the forward strand.
AGGGGGGACCTCAGCTGAGCTGTGCATGGCCCAGGGACTCAAGTTTTCCCAGCCTTGTCTACACAAGGCTCCCACACTTTTTTTCTGGGGTGGACAGTTGGATGCATGGCAGTGCCCCTTGGCCCCTGAAGTTACCTGGAAGTTGGGGTTGGGGTTAGGATAAGGCAGCCAGGCGGAGCGTGAGTTCTCCTGGTACTTGAAGGGTCCGTTGAAGGCCTGCGAGATGGCGCTCAGGTTGAAGACGCACACGGCCGAGGCGGCAATGCTGTTCCTGAAGAACCGAAGAGAAAGGAGGGAGAAGGTAAGTCAGAGAGCCGGCAGGCCAGGGCAGCACCCAGGCTCCTGCTGGCCCCAGCAGCGTGTGGTGGAAGCGTCCTGTCCTCCAGGGCACTCAAGGTCCCGGCAGCCCAGACATCCCCGAGGGGATGACGGTCAAACAGAGATGTGCAGGAACAAACCCTTCAGTACAGAAACAAGGGGAATGAGCAGTTCTGTCCCCTGCATCCTATCACATGAGATGAATTCACTCAGCCATACTGGAGGCGAGAGGGATGCTAAGGAATGCTGCATCACACCTTTTAAGTTCAGGAGGGAAAAAGATTTTCTCCTCCAGTAAAGGGAGCCTCTCTCAGTTTAGGGTCATCTTTCTTATCCTTTTATCTGGCTGCTTTAGCTGGCAGCAGGGCTGGCTTACTATTTTTTTTTTTTTCATTTTTAATTCTCATATATTTGTGTTTATGTGTGATTCTTTAACAAAAATCAAATTGAACCTATTTTGTAAAACATGCCTGCCAGAAACCATTTATATATATGTATGCATATATATACATACACATCTGTTTATATTTATTTATTTATTTTTAAATTTAAGAAGTGCTTTAAATTCAAAGGATCACAGGTCACAGGAAATCCTGAAGCCTCTGTTCGTGTTCACACTGCTGAGAAGGTTGCAGACGCAGGTCTCAGGATGGTGGTGACCTTCTATTAAGCACGGAAGGAAGACAATGTTCTTGATTAATTTCTGTTTTGAATTCAGCTATGGTTCCAAAGTAGAAAAGGGGGGAGAAGAGGGAGAGTGTACACATTTGCATTGTTTTCATATTAATGCTCTTTGCTGATATTGCACCCACTTTTTATCAACTACATTTGTCTGTATCGACGGAAAAAGAAGAGGAACTCCGCCATAAAAGACTAACCTTACCTCCTTTTATTGGACAAACTCCTGTGCACAGCACTGCCTATACACTATCTAAAGGCTGTTCAAATTCTAATTCGTTTGCTCTTCCTCAGGTAAGAGAATCTACCAGATAAGAAGATGAGGTTCAGGGAGGTCAAGACACTTAGTTGAAGCCACCCAGCTACTCCTGCTGGACTTGAACCCAACAGGCTGGCTCCCAAGACAAATTTTCACCTCTTTGTGAGAGCTCAGGGTGCAGTGACAGTTCTGAAATCCGTCCCTTCCCAACCCTGGGAAGGGCGAAATCAAGTCGACAGGAATGTGTTTTCCCAGAGATGAGGTGCATGTGTCCCCAGCACCAGGAACATGGCCCAGGAGGAGCGAACCCCGTGCTGGAGAGCAGAGGCATGGCACTAACTGTGCCGATGGCTTGGTGATTTGTATTCTTCTTTTCATCACCCTCAGAAAAGAGGAACAGGAGAAGTCCAGAAACACATGCAGGGAGGAATTGGCCTTCAGACTGACTTCAGGAAGAACCACAAAACAACTTGGCTCGAGAGAGAATGCACATACATACCAAGAGGATTCCAGCTGATTCTAGGGACACAGTTTGTGTATAATAGCAGCCACTTATTAGGAGCTGAGAAATCTGTGAAGCAATGGCTCTATCTTAATCCTCATCCCTCCCCTAAATGAACTCCTCAAAAATCCAGAAATAAGAAAATAAGGGTTGGCCCTCATTTAAGTTATGTTAACTTAACATCGTTCTCCTCTGCCAAGCACGTGACAGAGACCATCTTACTTCTCATGGACAATCTGTGGGCCCTGCCACCAAGCTGATTCAACAGAGGAGCAAAGAGAGGCCCAGTGATGTTATTTATCCAAAGCCATATGCTGAGGGGAAAAGCAGTAGGGTCTGCCCCATGCACATGGCCCCAACGTCCAAGTCTCAACCACATGGCCACACTGCCTCCTGCTAATGAAGAACCTGATGTTCTTCTTGCTTACACGCATTTTCTCCCTTCACCATTTCTAAGCAAAGCTGCTTTCCATCTCTGGTTTCAGCTCAGAGTCTCCTCCAGATATCCCAGGGGATGCCAGTCTGTGCATCACTCATGGAATTTGGGGGAACAACACTTCCTAGCCCCTAGTGGACAGCTCACTATTGGTGTAAACCCCATCATATCTCAATGGTGTTCCAGGAGGTATGGAGGGGACATCAGCCTCTACTCTGCTCTTCTACCACCCCCTGGATAGGCTTACCCGCTGGAAGAACACAGTTGCCTTCTGCTCAGGGTCTCCATTCCAGCAGGCAGGTGAAACCTGCCCAGTCTATATTATTATAATCTTGGGATAAGTCTGCCCAATGCTGGGTTCAATATCATTAAGCCCATTTGGCTGAGAAACCTAGAGCCTGTACTCCAAACTGGCCTCTTCAGTAACCACAGCAACAAGGTCACCTTCATTTTGATTCTCTGTTTTGTTTCTCAACTTGTTCAGAGCTCAGATGGGGAAGTACAGGGTTAGGAGTCTAGATCTACCTGAAAGCACTGGGGGAAGAGAAATCCTTCCTATGTTCTTCTCTTTAGGAAGGAAGAACAGTCAAAAACCATAGCCATTCTCCACCCCTACAACCTTAGTTATCTGTGAGTTATCCATGTAGATATGGAGTCTTCAGAGACTACATGGCAGCGGTATCCCATTTCCTATAGGAGTCCAATTCCTGCCTCATGTTAGGGTAATCACACTTAGTTCTGAGTGCAGGATGAGTCAGCACAGTTCCCTTTACTCCTGTCCACCCAGCACGAAGGCTGGATAAATGTACAGAAGGAAACTTAAAGTCTGACCTGAGATACTGGAAATCTTAGCCATGGTATTCCACAGTCATTAGTTTGAAGAAAGTTTTGTCAAGATTGTGTTCACCCATTGAGTAGTTAAGATCAAGGCTGAGCCATGGAACATCATCAGTACAGGAGGGCACATTGTGGAATTAAGGCTGGATTGATTGGATTTTCCCAACTGTCTACTTATTGGCCATTCACCATATTGGTGTGGCTCAGACATGCTTCTCAGACAACTTTTGAATTTGTTTTTTTTGCCCAGAGCCAGAACAATGAACAGGTAGGTGAGCCAAGCTTCCGTGGTGTGCGCAATTGATGTCAACTGAACCACTGAACATTTATCTTATGTGCTAACACTATTTCTCAAACAAGGTTTTAAATAGAAAATCAACTTCAGAAACTGCCACTGGGAATTGAACCTGGCTCTCCAGCATGGAGCCACCATGGCCTGCCCTGTATGTTGACTTTTAAAGAAACTTATTCAGCAGAGAAAATAAATCTGAGGGTTGAATATCAGATTTGCTACAATAAAAATGGCCACGGTGAGATGGGGGGATGGGTGGTAGTGGTGGTTTGCCATCCATTTCAGCTGCATTTTAAAATTTTTTTGTATGCTGTATGGCAGGAGTCACATTTCATTCTTTTTCCATGTGAGTGTCCCATTATTGCAGTACCATTTATTGGAATTTTTGTTTGTTTATTTGCTTGTTTGTTTTGTTTTGAGGAAGTTCATGGGCTGGGAATTGAACCCAGTTCTCCTGCATGGCAGGTGAGAATTCTACCAATAAAGTACTCCTGCACACTCCCCCTAGCTTCATTTTTATAATCTCATTTCAGGAAAAAAGACTCTTCATGGAGTAAGTATTATTATCAATTAAATGTTAACATATAAGTTCAATAGTGGAAAGAGCAGGAGGGAAAGGTTAAGAGGCAGTAAGATGCAGATAAAATAACTTCTTAGAAATGCAATTCATGGGCAGGATTCTGATGGCGAAGAGAGGAAAACATAAGGAAGCAGAGCAGAGATCATGGGGAGAGTTTCTTAGTTTTCTATGCTTCTGTAACAAAGTATTACAGATTTAACCACTTAAAACAAGGGATATTCATTGTCTCACAGTTCTGGAGGCCGAAAGTCTGAAATCTGTAGGGGAGAATCCTTTCCTGCCCCTTCCTGGCTTCTGATAAGTTCCTGGCCAGCCTCAGGCGTCTAGCTGCATTGTGGTTGTCACGTGGCCTCCTCCCCTGTGGTTATTTCTGTACAATTCCCCCTTTTTATTAGGACACCAGCCATACTGGACTAGGATCCACCCTGGTCCAGTGGGCCTCATTGTTGCTAATCACATCTACAAAGATCCTATTTCCAAATAAGGTCACAGTCATGAGACTGGGGTTGGCACTGAGCATGTCTTTTGGGGGAATGCAATTCAACCCACAGCAGTGCTCGACTGCTGTTATTCACCCAGGACGAGAGGATTCTGGGACTCAGGACTGCTGTTAATACTCAACTCAGGACAATTCTGGACAAACCAGGACTTTGGTGGCCTAGCTCCACCAACCAGCACTTATGATCCATCCAGATTGAGATCCTTTACTTTGGCTACAAATACTTGACTTTCATCCAAAATCTTAGGCCAGCAGATTGGGGCTTCCAAAGGCAATCTACACTGGAACACACTGGGCAGTAAGTCATGCAGAATCATCAATGCCGTTGCCAATGGGGAGGAAAGTGGCACTCAGAGTCTCCATGCATTTCATTGCTGGGTTGGGGGGTGAGATGTATCTAGGTTTGGCTCCAAATGGAAAGTCGCTGCGAGGGTGTGCTCATGCTACACTTAGCCCCAACAAGGAGTAAATGGGAGATCAAGGATAGGCCCTACAGATGCTATGCAAATTTGGTCAATTTTGAACTTACAAGTACCTCCCCATGAGGAAAAAAAATACTATGTCAGTTTTTTTCAAAAACATTTTTAAAGTATAGTTCTCATTATAGAAGTATAGTTCTTATTAAGATGGTTCTCTACTAGAAAATGTGTTTAAAATACAAGTGTGGGAACTAATAAAGGTGTTAATAAAATACAACTGTGGGAAAGTGAGAGAAGAGAGGCCCACACAGAGAATTCCGCACATGAGCAAGTGTTGAGGCAAGAGTTACATTACCTTAAAGGTCAGACTTACCAGACAATGCTCTTTTCATCATGCACAAATGTATGACATACATATAGAAAGAAAATGCATCTCATGCGCCAGCATTCCAGAAAGTGCCCAGAACACACTGGCAAATCAGAAAGGAACAATTTATAAGAGAATGATTTGATCCTATTATGACCTGAGGATAGCTCAAATCTTTTTTGGTTAGATCTGCTTTCTTAATACCAACCTCAGAAAGCACAGATCTTTGGGTAACATTTAATTGATAAAATAAAATTTCCTTTTTTTTGGCATTTAGCCCAGTAAAATCAGAAAGATTTTCGTTAAAGCAACGTTAAACCCTCAAAGGCCAAAGAACAAAAGACTCTTTCAGAATGACTACAATGGCAGGGAAAGAAATGACTGCAAGTTACTTACACGTTGGTGGTGAAGATTCCATAGATCAAGTCCAGCTCGGGCAGGAAGAAAGTGCTCTGCAGTTCGTTGTAATAAAAAGGGATCTCCCCGGGGCGGGAGCAGTTGAGGCGGGCCTTCATGAACGTGGTCCAGGTGTCCTCCAGCAAGAACCTACCCCCGATGTCATTCTTGCAGACCCGGGCAGCTCTGGAGAAGACCGTTTTCCCACAGTCATGCTCCACGGCATTCTCTCGGAAAAAGAAGTACGTGAAATTCCCAATGTCGTAAGAGGACACAAAGTTTGGCTCTGAAAACAAAAGGAGAGAGGAAAAGTCTCAGCGTCTGTATGGCATTCCTTTTTCTTATCTGCTCAGAATTCCACCTCCCATCCCCCCACCCCCTGCCAGGAAACATGGTTTTCTTCAGACAACTCTTGATTTGAATAGGGTAAATGGCAATTCCTGGGAGCAATTTAAAGATCAATGCTACTGGGAAATTCATTCATGTATAGAGGTTGTAAATTATGGGAAATCACCTATGTGTCTCTATATTTGAGTATCCTGCACTAAAAGGGAGGGCTTAAGTTAACATAATATCAATGCTATCAAAAATTAGCAGCACAGATTTCTAAAATGCAGTCCTTTCCTTTTAGAATGACACATAAGATTTTCTTTCCATAGTCTCATATAAACCATCAGAAGAGATGGAGGGAATAAGATTAAAAAGATGGAATATAATTCAGAAAATATGTATCTACTAACAGGTTTGCTTTTGTTTAAGACACTGAAATTCTTTAACTTCTTATACACATGTATGACTTTGACGTCATTTATATAATTTTAGTAAAGACTTTAAAAGGGTCTTTCATTTGCGGAAGCGGAAACTAATGTATTTTTGAAAGTTAGTACCCTGAAGTTGCTTCAGCTGTTCCATTCCTATGATGACTCTTAAATGAGGGCCAACCCTTATTTTCTTATTTCTGGATTTTTGAGGAGTTCATTTAGGAGAGGGATGAGGATTAAGATAGAGCCATTGCTTCACAGATTTCTCAGCTCCTAATAAGTTTAAAAATGGAGACGAGGCTTACAAAATCATGGCAAAGCCAATCACCATAATTAATAAAAGGAACTTATTAATTATATGGATTGTCAATTGAATCATACATATACATTTTAAAGCATTCTGTTCATCACACTTTGTTGAAGAATAATAAGTTCTGAATCTGTCAATTAACAGAGATGATACTCTTTGAGGCACAGATGTACCCTAATATTTATTTTTAAAAAACTCTAATAACCAGGTTTGATTCTTATCCTGTTTTAATTTCCTTAGCTGCTCAAGCAAGTATCATGGAATGAGTTGGTTTAAACAGTGCACTACATGGGAATTTATTAGCTCACAGTATTGAGGGTAGGAGACACCCAAATCAAGGCAATCATTCTGACATGCTTTCTCCCCAGAGACTCCGTTCTGGGATTGGTTACAGATGATCCAGGGTCCTGGGCTCCTCTGCCACATGGCAATGCATATGGCGGCCTCTCCTGGCCTTTTCCTTCTCTTCCAATTTCCTTTCACCTTCAGCGCTTTGCTATCAGTGGCTTTCTCTCTCTGTCTGAATTTCATTCTGCTTATAAAGGATTCCAGTAATAGGATTAAGATCCATCCTGACTTTGATGAAGAAACTTCTTCAAAGATCCTACTTACAATGGGTTCACACTCACAGGAATGGATTAAATCTAAGAACATGTTTGTCTGGAGTACATAGCTTCACGTACCCTTTTTCTATTTCTAAGAGCTTTCCATTCAGTCTGCACCTGACTAAATTTTATAGTCCAGTTAGGATAATTATGGTAATAAACTTTGGTGCTCAAAATTAACAGAAAGATACAGGCAACCATGTTCATATAGACACATGTTGAGAGACAATTAGTTTGTTGGGGCAATTCAACTGACCTTGTACTTTGTCAGACTCAATTGAATTGCACCAATAAAGAGGTTATTGATAGGAAAGCTAAAAATTCCTTTGGCTGCCAGATGAGCCATTAATGCTAAGCGTAAGAAACACAACAGGCTCACCTAGGGACACAAATATAGACATTGGCTCAGGGACTGACTGAGTTGGAATTATATTGCTATTCTGCTCAGAAGGACTATTGCTAATTTCCTATCAGGCCATATATACATAGGAGACTCTCCTGTGTCTCACAAAAATGCTTCAATTTAATTCAACTTAACATTTTTAAATACACAGATACCCCAAATTGTCTAGTTATTGTGCTTTTATCTTAAGACCACTGTTTTGCTGGGGTTTTTCTTCAATGATTTTTTTTATTGAGATATAATCCTCCAAAGTGTGCAATCAGTGGTTCACAGTATCATCATAAAGCTGTGCATTCACCATTACAATCGATTTTTGAATATTTTCATTACTTCAAGAAAAATAAAAATTAAAGCAGAAAAAGAACACCCAAAACATAGCCCCCCGCCATTGTTTGTTTGTTTATTTATTTATACTCATCTGTCCATACACTGGATAAAAGGAGTATCAGTCACAAAAATTTCACACTCACATGTTCACGCATACTTATATCACTGTTGCTTTGACCTGAAATGGGTATTAAGAAAGCAATGCTTACATTGCATTTGAATGTAAGAGTTGGGAGTTATATATAGGTACTGGTATGGTATGCTTTAATATCCCAGCGAGATGCTCAAAAAAATAATAAGCTAGCTATCTGTGACTTGTTTTGTGGAAACAGAAAGAAATGAATTGGGGGGAAATGTTGAATTTCTGTTAACTATGAGGTGTTAAAATAGAATTACTTACTAAAACAGACCTCCAAAACAAAGATGTGGAACATTTACAAGCCTATCTTTAACTTCTAAAGAAAATATTCATCTGTATGTCTAATTCTAAGGAGAAGGATATATTATTTCATAATATGTTGTGTATTCAGGTTCATATAACCAGACTAGAATCCAATCATTGTACTAAAAACAAAGAAATAAAGAAAAGTCATCATCAGTGTACCAGTTTGAAGCTATTATATACCCCATAAAAGCCATGTCCTTTAAATTCTCATTCGATATTGCCGGGCAGGGGCCATGGTAGCTCAGCAGGCAAGAACGCTTGCCTGTCAAGCCAGAGGACCCGGGTTCATTTCCCAGTGCCTGCCCATGTAAAAAAAAAAAAAAAAAAAGAAAAAGTAAAAAAATATATATATATTGCTGGGCGGGGTCTTTTGATTATTTCCATGGAGATGTGACCCACCCAATTGTGTGTGATAACTTTTGATTAGACGGTTTCCATGGAGATGTGTCTTCATCCATTCAAGGTGGGGTTGCTTACTGGAGCCCTTTAAGAAGGAACCATTTTGGAAAAAGCTTAGAACCAACAGAACCCACGTAGCCAGAGACCTTTGGAGGTGCAGAAGGAAAACACCCCAGGGAAGTCTTATGAAATGAGGAGAGAAAGCTAGCAGGTGTCAACATGTACCCTCCCAGCTCAAAGAGAACCCTGAACTGAACCCTTTTCTTTGAGTTAAGGTAGTTTTCTCTGGATGCCTTAATTTGGACATTTTCATAGTCTTGGAACTGTAAACTTGCAACTTAATAATTCCCTTTTAAAAAAGCTGTTTTGTCTCTGGCATATTGTAATTCTGGCAGCTTCAGCAAACTAAAACAATTGGCAACAACAAAATACCCATTTAAAATGGAAAACAGAAAGAAAAGAAGGCATACAGATGTTTCATGTAGCAGTTTTCAGATTACAGCCATTAGGGGAGAGGCTGAACCCAGGACAATTTATCAAATATCCTCATCACCACACACTTCTGCTAATAATTCAGGGTTAATAGCATGGAAACTAACTAGTAAAAGTCTTCAGAAACTAGGAAGTTTTAGAGCAGGAAAACGAACAGCTACAAAGGAAAAAGATGTGCCATGATTTCTTTCATCCCAAGATTGTTTCTATAATAGAATAGCTCATATCTGTAGATGTTTATTCTATTGTGCCAAGCTCTGTGCTCAGTGCTTTTCACACATAGTCATAAACTTCAGGGAGGTGGGCATTATTATTCTCTTCATTTCATACATGAGAAGGATAAAGTTCAGGGATGTAGTAACTTGTCCAAGTTCCCATAACTGGCCATGGGGATTCATGCCCTGAATCGAAGCTGTGTGGACCCAGAGTCTATGCATCTTCTATGCCATTACACTGAAAGAATAACCACATGCAAACAGAACACTCAATTAGGTTAATGATACTCAAGAATAGGATATGGATTCCCGGACAATGTTTTAGAACCAACATAGCTAATTTTTGCTCAAGGAATCACCACACTGCAGGACTGAGTTAGGTTGACTCTGGAATGAAGTGAGTTGGATTTTGGAACTGACTGAAGGGGAATAAAAATGCCCAGATGAAACTTTAGCCTATAGGTATAAGAGAAACTTGGAACAAGACAGAAATAAGAAAAAATAAGGAGAAAGGAGCCAATGATTCAAGGTCTTATTTCACAAAATTATTGTCAGGAAGGGCACATGAACCAACTCCAGAATGTTGTTTTAAATGGTGCCCACCACAATCTCAAGATGCCAACAAGTGGCTGTAGGGTGATTATTCCAGCTTCATTGTCCAATACACTCACCCATATCCCATTTCAAATTTTCAGATAATGGGAATATTGAATGATGCTAAGCAGATTGGACCACAGCTTCCTCTTTCTACAGAAAACCACCACCATCCCTCCAAACTACCCTGTACCAGGTTTTATGATATGGTGACAAAGTGGGTTTTGAACAGAAATGCTCAAATTTATTTTTTTTCCTGCTGAGAATATCAGAGAAGATTTGTGTTAATGGATGATGTCTGTTGTTCTGTAATTCACTATATAGTATCACATGCCACTAAAGTTGGGGGAGGTAAACTCCATTTGAAAGCCCATCCTGCTATCCTGCCATATAGTCCATCTTCAGAACAATGAGGAGACTGTGTGATGTGCTGAAAAATTGGGAAGCTCCAGTTATTAGAAAACAGAGCATCTTGAATCTCAGCCATCACCCTGTTCCTTTTTAAAGACAGTAAAATAAAAACCAGGAAAAATTGTTAAACCCACAATCAAATATCTCTTGCATTTACAGATATAAATTTGGAGGTGGGGGAACATTTGAAACTCACACTAGGAAGGATAATAAAATGAATACTATTTTCCTTCCATTATTTAAGTTCCATCTCTTGTTAAAATGCAATCTCTCACTCCTGAGTGAACTGAACCAGACACAAATCAGGCACTGCCCTCTTGTCCACAATGGATGTGAGTGTGTGAAGGAGAGCTCTGGGGGACCTGCTATTCATTGCTTTTATAGTTATAGTGAATAGGTTTGCTGCTAAGTAATTCAGAATAAAAAAGAATATATGTGAGGTTATGTACAAATGTATGCACAGAGAAGGTGCTTTTCGCTCATGTTCGTGGATTGACTTGTGGATTACGGAGTGCTCTACAACACGTCATGCATGAAGAGGAATTACATTTCATGATATAAGAATTTTTATTTTACACCTTTACTTATATAACTGTCATCAGGCACATGAGAAGACCAGGAACAGATCCACAGTATATAGGAATGTGAGTAACGAGAAGAACTAAAGCATCAACAGTTTTTGAGATTTTGATTGCATTAAACCCAATACCGAGTATCCAAATAGAGCCTTCCATCCTGTGTCCTTTCCATTTCAATGCCTAATGTGTCACTGTGGAGGCACACAGAGGCCACTCTGTGGGTGGGAATATGCAGAGTTGGTCACAGAGTTGGTCAGTGATGACCAACCAGATCATTCATCAGTTCCTGATATGGAAATATTTGCCAAAATTGGTGAACATGGAGATGGACGATAGAAAGGAATTGTGATTTTCTGATCTTACAAAAATCATATTCTATTATAAATGATTTTGTGATCAAAGGCCTCCTTATGATACATTCACCAAAGGCAGCCTAGCAAACCACAGGGCTGGAGCTCATGCAGAGCAGGGCTCTGCCTCCGCCAGCCTGAAGCTTTGGGCTGGAACATGGGCATCTTAAGGCTCTGTCTTCCCACATGACAACTTGGCCCTAAAGACTGATTTTGCAAAGCCAAAAATGGGGATAAAGAGGCCAGTATATAGTAGGATCCAAGTAAGTGGTGGTTATTATAATTGTATCATTATTTACCCCCTAGAATAATTTATATTCATCTTAGATTTTCATGTAATAATAATGATAATGAACAACCAAACATGACATGTTAAGCTTAAAGGTGATCATAATTTGAAGACTACAAATACAACTATGCTGCTGTTTTCTAAATCACAAGCTATTCCACAAAAAGAAAAATGAGTTAGTGCAAACAATTTCATGACATAAAACACAGTTAGCAGGAGAATGCCCCTAGGATGCTTCATGAAGCAAGAGGCCTGGAGACGAAGACAGAGGATGTTGTCATGTTCGCCATGTGCCTTTCCAGTTGAGAAACCCTGAGTTTCATTGGCCTTTCTTGAGTGAAGGTGACTTCCTATTGTGTCTTAATTTGGGCATTCTTATAGACTTGCTTGACTTGGGACATTTTCTCAGTCTTAGAACTGTAAACTAGTAACTCATTAAATTCCCCTTTTTAAAAGCCCCCCAAAAAGAACACAGTTAGCCAGAAGTTTTCTGTTCCCAAACTTTCTGGCGTCAGTCATTCTCAAAACCATTTCCATCTACATACCTAGATTTTAGGCCCTCTTTTATCAGGCACATAAGGGTCAATTCCAATATCATAGTGCTCTGAAAGTGGGCTGCTGAGGTTTACAAAGTAAATCTAATTTCAAAGTGGTATTTATTAAGAGTGGATAATTAAACAAAAATTAAATTAAATACAGTAAAATGTGATCTAAAATTCACCAGTGTGCTAAAGTTCTTTCCCTGGGATTTCTCCTAAAAATAAATTAGTTGATAGATCAATGATGATGATAGATGACACAGTGAGAAAGACAGATTAGATAGATAAATGATGGATATGGACAGACAGAGATCAATGATAGAAGTATGTACATTTGTGTATGCATGTATGCATACACATACATAAACTATTGCAGTATGTGTATATATAGCTCAATACTTCCACCTACTGGCTATATGAACTTAGGTTATTTAATATAATACACTGGCAGCTTACTTCAATTTAGAATGGGGATAATAATACCCACCCTGCAGTATTATTATGAGAAACAAAGGCAATGCATGTCAAATGCCTAGCCTTTGGTTTGTAGTCATCAAAATATAGATCACTGATTATTTAAAATCACTCTCTCTATATAAATTAACATAAAGACACACTGGCAAACAGATGTTTGGTATTTTCTTAACATGTTAAGTAATTCACAATGCAGTCTGGATATGACATTCAGGTCTATGAATGTTTCAGGGGCTCTGAGAGCAAACACAGAATTTGGCAGCTAGAACATGCCACCACTGTGACTGCCAAATTCTGTGTTTGCTCCCAGAGCAAACTTTTCCAGACCACCTCCTGTGGGGTGGGGATAGTGCAGGGAACTGGGAACCCTGTGCTGAACAAGAGACACAGCCCATAAGCTCAGAGGTGGTGTGAGGACACGATCAAAACACAGAATGACAAGTCATCACAATGGTGATGAGGGCAAATGAGGGACAGTGAGCAGAACATAAGAACAGAGGTAGTGGCCAGAGAAAGGACCACACAGAGGCCAAGAAGTGAGGTTGAGAAGGGGAGGCCATGCCTGGGGCAGGGAAGGGAGTATTCTGGGGGCAGAGAACAGCTGGGGAGAAGACCCTAAAGATGGCCAGGGGTGGAAAGAAGCCAGTGTCAACACAGAAAAAAGTGACAAGACAGAGGAAGAAGGCTGGCCAGGTGAGTTGCCCTCAGCAAAAAGTTTGGATTTCAACTGCCACTGGGGAGACTTTGAAGGGTTTCAGTTTTTAGGAACAGTTTGTGACCCAAGTTAGATGCCTGGGTGGCTGGGGGTCCAGGGGTGGGGGAGGACAAGCATATCCTTAATGATCATTTCCATGGTGATGTGAGCCTTGGATCTCCAAATTCTCCATGGGCTGACCCACCCAGCATAGAGAAGCTATTACAGAATAACTGCACACCTAGGTCCAGGAAATTTGAGTCCTTCCTCCTTCGATGGAATAATAGCCCATTGAAAATGCATCGCTTACTTGTACTGTTTGTATACTGAAGAGGATCCATAAGAGGCCAATTCAAGTAGGAAAGGCTTATCCCATGGGGATGTACGTTGCCTTCTCATGTCACATTCCCCAAAGTGCCACCTGTACACTGCCTTTGCCTTACAAGCCCAAGACTGTCAACTAGAAGTCCCCACTTCTCTTTGTCTACAAGAATATCATTAATTGGACACTTGTCTAAATGTCCTGGCACAAACTGACAGTGACATAGGTATCTATTCTACCAGCTCACTCCATTCCAAGCATACAGCCTCCATCCAACAGCCTTTTCTTTCTACTTGAAAGATTTCACCAAATCACACATTTCTAGGCTCAATTACAAAACAGTTCAAGAATATAAATTTTGTACACTGTCAGAACACATTCCTATTTAACATTTTCTATTTTTCATGATTTAAGTTTAAAGATATGCTTCTTTTAAAAATTAATAATGTAACCCAAAGAATCCTAAGGCTATACTAAGAGTTCTTTTTTTAATTGAAATATAAGCTTGAATTCAAAGATCTTAGAAATCTTTGCCTATAAAATTGTTCAGAAGTCAAAGGACAAGATGTTAGATTTAATAAAAGAATATGATGGTCTACAAAAATATTCACTTTTATCAAACTTCCTTCCAACATGCTACATCAGAATAAGTAATCCTAGAAGATGGTTTGGCCTTTTTTTCCTGGCCCTTTGAGGATGATACTCAAATATTTAATCAGCTTTTTTTTGACGTAGACAAAAAAAAAAGACCAAAGCTCAGAGAACCTACTTCACAATATGCAGCAGTGGATGAAGAAATGGAGAGGCTATTTATGGGAAAAAATACGTTTAGTACAGCAATATGGAAATAAATTTACTGAAACACATAGAACTGGGTATCTTATAAATAGAGTGGCAATATAATTTATGGTTCAAACTGGAAGACTGTTTGAGAAGGAAAAGAATAAATAGTAAGAATTAAGCTAGAATACCAGGAGTGATCCAAGATTTGTCATGATTAAACTCCTTATGCTCTCTAGAGAATGAACACGGAACCATTTCTTCGACTGGATTTATCAGCACTGGTATATATTATAGGTAAGACATTAACCTTCTCTATAAAAGGCATGCTTTCTGTAATAGGGTTCTCCAGAGAAACAATCAATGGGAGATGTATATGCACACACACACACATATATATGCAAATATGTACATATATATACACATATGAGATTTTATGGAACTGGCTCACACAACTGTGGGTGTAGAGCAGTCCTCACAAACTGGAAACTGGTAAGGGTGAAGCCCCAGGGGAAAGTGGCTGGCTGAAGTGGAGGCATAAATTCTTCCTTCCAACTTCTGAAATCCTTAGCTCTGGTTTGAAGACCTACATGTGATTGCAGGAGGAGATTCCCCTCCTTGCTGAGGGCAATCTACTTTCTTGATTGTAGAAGCTATCAGCCATAGAGGAAATCAACTTATTATAGATGCAAATCTCTCTACAAAACATCCTCACAGTAACAATCAGTCCCGTGCTTGCCTGAGCAAACAACAGCCTAGTCAAGTTGACATAGGAAATTAATTCCTATGGTCTACCACTTTTCAACGTGGCACATATATGCATCTCCTCAAACCACATGTAATCTTCAAATGATGACACTTGTACTTTCACCTAACATGATACAACTGTCCTGAGTACAATCAGAAACACACTAACCATTTCCCTAGAAGAGAATGCAAGTCTTTGGGTGATAGTCCCTCTCATCCTTGATATTCTGTTACTTAAATACTATGATGAAATGGTAACACAACTTATGATGTCGCATGATAAGAGGATAAGAAAGGGAAGAAAAAAAAAGATATTTTCTTTCTGGAAGGACAACAACCAGGAAGAAAGCCTCATAACCATT
Source organism: Tamandua tetradactyla (assembly GCF_023851605.1). Lineage (NCBI taxonomy): Eukaryota > Metazoa > Chordata > Mammalia > Pilosa > Myrmecophagidae > Tamandua > Tamandua tetradactyla. The sequence goes on from NC_135335.1 coordinate 57,580,550, forward strand.
ACAGTCTTCATTTCTGTAACTGGTCATGTGGTTAAAACCGGTATTTATAACACTCTTCTTCCACTACCCATTCTACATTTCATTCATTCTCAGTAAGCACCTCAGTAGACTGTGATCTTTCCCTTGTAGGGTAACCTTCATTCCTGAAAGGTCTGGGCCCTTGGTACTCTTGCCTCGATTGGTTGTTGCAGTTTTCCACTGACTTTAATCACAGGGTAGCATTGAGAGATGCCCTAGGGGATCTCTTGTATTCCAGGCAAACTCTTCTTTACCTCCATTGTGTAGTTGTAGTCCCATTTCCACTTGATAGTCAGGATCAATTACCCCTACCAGTACAGTAATCCCTTTCCTTGCCTGTTGATTCAGAGGCATGAGGAGCCCAATGTGGCCAGGTGGCATCTTAATTTCCACTTCAATGGAATTATTGTTGTGTCTCCTGGTGGAAGCACTCCTTTTGGAACTAAGACTGGCAGACCAGCAGAGCTTAAGATTGCAAATTTTTTTTCAGTGGATCACTAGGGGTAATAGTGAGGGGTGTCACTCTCATTTCTACCCTTTGACTCCTGGGCCCATGAATCTTGGCTATAGGAGAAACATCACCATAAAGTGGACACTGATTCAGAGCATACACAGCCTCCTGGATAACATTGACCCAGCCCTGCAATGTATCCCACTTGGTGCCCTAATTGAGTCTTCAAAAGGCCATTCCACCATTCTGTCAATCCAGCTGCTTTAGGATGATGGGGAACATGATAAGACCAAGGAGTTTTATGAGTGTGTGGCCATTCCCACACTATGAAGAGGGTTCCTCAATAAGAGCCATGCTGTGTGGAATATCATGGCAATGATTCAATCTACCACAACTTCTCTGCATGAATTTCTTTTTGTTGTCATTGTTTATGTTTATTTCCTCATGACTCAGTGTACACAAGTTGATTCCTTTGACCCCATGCTATCTTGATGGGGAAGGAAGTTACTACTAAACAGAGGCTCCTTCATTCATTCTGTTTTGAAAATGTGCAAGTTTAAACATTAAAGTTTTTAAACATATTTTTGGCTAGTATGGAAGTTTCATCACAAGACTGTAAAGGATTCTGAGGCTACCTACCCAGCTTTCAGACACTCAATGCTTGATGAACGGGACAGATGATTACACTGTTCAAAGAATACCAAATATACATATTTACATACATGTTTTATACACACACACACACTCTCTCTTGAGTCATTTGCCCAACATTTGTGCACAGTAATGGGCTATATTAAATTACCCCATGGGCTCTTCTGCTTCAGTATTAATAACCCCAGTTCAAGGTTTACAAGCCTATAATAATAAAGAAAAGGCTCTTTGAGCCTGTTCCAAATTCTCCAAATCCCTCTTCAGTGGCAACCTGTGTAAAAATGTGGCCAACAGATGTAAATCTGAAGCAGGCTGATATTTCCCAAAATGTCTTGAATAAACAGGACGAAGTCCAAAACATGTGAAAAGGAAAGAACCTGAGTTGTGCATTTGGATCTCTTTTCAAATCCTCACTCTGCTACACATTGGTTGGGTGGCCCTGGTCAAGGGATTTACTTTCCCTGAGTCTCTGTTTGCTCAACTGTACAACGAGGACAATGCTCTCCTTGGAAGACTGAGTGGATAAGTACAGATGACATGTAGATGGAGTGTCTCTCTACTTGGCACACTGTAAATAACCACGTGACTCTTTCTTGCACTTGGGCAATAAATGGAAGTAACAGAATTCCAAGAGGTAGACAGATGATTTGCAGGGATACTACTAATTGAAAGTAATTTCTGACCCTAAAGAAAATCAGATTTGGTATTCATTGGGAATTGAATCATGCCCCCCACATAAGGCACGTTCAAGTCCCAACCTCTGGTCCTGTGGGACTGAACTCAACCTTTTAACATATTATTACTTAACATGCCCAAGCTGAATAAGGGTGAGCTTTAATCCAATAAGGCTGATGTCCCTATAAGCAAAGGAAATTAGACACAGAGGAGAAGCCAGGGGAGCATCCAGAAGCTGGACATCTATGGAACCCAGAAAAGAAAGGAGAAGATGCCACCATGTACACTGCCATGTGACATAAAAGCCAAGAATCCCTAAGATTGCTGGCTAGCCTGAAGATACCAATCCTGGGGAATCTTCTAGCCTCTGATACCATGAGCCAACAAATTCTTGATGTTAAGCCCATTCATTTTATGTATTTGCTTTAGCAGCTAGGAAACTAAAACAGTGCAAAAAAAAAAATTTCCAAAATACATCTATTCCATACACAGACAATCTGGCAGATACCCTCTGATATGGCTTGATCAGGTTAGAAACCTAGAAGAGAGTGACTTATTGGGCAGTATCACATGTCATGATGCTTTAAGACCAGGCCCTGCCCACCTCTCAAGCTTTAAACTTCATGAATTAGCCATCAGACTTCATCCTTGTGCTTCCTAATTCTGAAGAGACCCACTGCTCACATCTGATACCATTTGTCAGCATCTCCCCAGAGCCTGTTTCATAAAAGACAAATGTTGGCTGCTGTCCTGTTCCTGAGCATCTGTCCTGATGGTGGCATCCATAGGGAGAGGTAGTGGGTATTGGTTTGACCTCATCTACAGATTTTCTCCTGGAAGGGCACCCAGCAAAGTTGGAGGGTCCACATGAAAATGAAAAACCAAGCCAAATGCAGGTCCTAAGACAGAACCCAAGGCCAGGGAGGTTTCCTTTCCATTGCCTCAGTTTACCTAATCAGAAAATGGTCTAGGAAGAATTGTGCAGATGGTTCTAAAACAGTTTGGCTAACAACCAAACAATTTCCCAGCCCTCCACTTATTCTGTAACAAACCATTTCTGTTATCCTGAGATAGGGATGATGGACGCTGGATTCACAGTGGAGCTTGGAGGGTCTCTGCCCTTCCCAGGGTCTCATCTTGAGGGGTCAGGTAGCTTTCTGCCCAGAGGCCACCATGATCTCACCTGGCCTGCCGTGTCCCATGTCCCAGACAGTGCACTTATTGCTAACATCTGTCCCCAGGTCTGGTGAGAAGGGAGAACCCTTCCTCCAGCCCTACCCCCTCGGGGGCCCCCACACTTACTTTTTGGGTTGAGGACACACAAAACACCTGAGATTCAAGTACTGCATAATGGAGAGAAAAACAAAATTATCTAGTGTTCCCCTCCCCAACAGAAGACAGCAAATTTTGTACTTTAAGCGTTGAGTAAAATGGAGGAAAAAAATGGAAAAAAAATTTTGGTCTTTATTCTCATTTTACACACCTCCCTCATGTCGGTGCTATATGCTGAGGTTTTCCTATACAAGTTCGCTCCACTACCAGTTCTCCTTGGTCTTTATTTTTCTCATTCTCTGGTCTCTGCCTCCATCTATGAATTCCCTGCTTTAGCAGACATCAGCCTGGGGAAAGCCTAATATGGACCAGCCACACCTCTGCAGTCCTGTGCCTGTTAATTCTGCCAAACAGGGTCCCCACACCCTCAGGCCAGGGTCCTGGGAGCTGGCAACTGCTCCAGGGAGGAGGGCCTCTCTGCATAAAGTGCTTCTCTTCACAAGAAGTAGAAATTATTTCTCCTGGAGTTAAACACAGAAGGGACTTTGTTTCTGCCAAGTAAATTATCCTTAATTGTTAGAAGGTTAATAATTGTATTTTAAAAACCTCACTAACTCCATTTAATCCTTGACTAACAGCATAACAGTATTTCAAACCAGGTGAATTTAAGTATGTTTCAAAAAGAGTTTTCTTAACTAGAAAAATAAGAGCTCATAAAAAAAAACGGCACTGTTAAAATGTGAATGCTTGTGGAGAGGTGACCAGTAAGTGGATTTCAAGTGAGTTGGCCTCCCTGTGAAGCCTTGGCTGGAATGGCAGGAAATGGAGACGGCTGGGAGGTCACTGTCGTAGCCTATGGACAGGTTAATGCTTCTTCCACAGAAAGCAAACATGTGGGCACTCCCAGGGTTACAAGATTGCGTCCATGTGGATATTCACGTTGGGCTCTTAAGACTCATTTATAAATTAGGTTTTAGAAAATCACCCCAAATTTTACTCCATCTATAAGTGTGTGCCCCACTCATCACTTACAATTCCAATTTGCACAATTTAATGTGGAAAGGCATTTTCCTTTGCATGGGTTTACTGTTTCCCCAATTCGAATGCCAGTTTCTCGAAAGCAAGCTTTACAGCTTCTCTATCACACACATCAGCCATTAAACATTTATTATCCTGCCTTACAGTAGTCATTTAATAAGGGCTATTAACAATTAATATTTTAAGGCATTAAGCTGTTAAGGTATTTCTCTAAACACATAAATTTCTTTTAAGAGTGATTTTGCACAGGGAAAAAGTCTGATTCTGAAACATATTCATTACCAAGCCTATAACTCAAGGTTCTGGATATGTCAGCTGGTCACTTGCACTGCCTTTGATAATTGACTGAATAAATAATGATTGACAATGGCAGCACAAAAGAGATGGTAAAGGGAAGATTTCTTTTCCTTTTTTTGGCATGGGCAGGTACTGGGAATTGAACCCAGGTCTCCGGCATGGCAGGTGAGAACTTTGCCACTGTGCCACTGTGGCCCTAAAGGGAAGATTTAAAAAATGCTTGAACCAAAGTCACTTTCAAACATACAGAGCAATGGTGCATTTTTTTTTTTTTAATTCTGAGTTACGTGTTAATAGGACATTTTCCTGTTGTTTCTACTGTTTCTGAAATATGCTCATCTCTTACTCACTCACCCATATTGACTGGGCCTTTATTAATTTTCAGGCACAGAATACGATGCTGAGCAAAAAGGTGACCACACACAGCCTCTGGCTTCCAGGAATTAAGACATCACTGGGGAAAACTAACTAGTGAACTACTCATCCATTAATTCATTTATTCAAAAGTATTTATTTACCATGCCCAGCACCAGGCATGAACAAAACCTGCATACTTTGCCATTGGGAACCTCCACTCTGGGTGGAGGAAAAGGAGAAAATGTGTTAAAAGATCATAAGATCTAAGGATAAAATTTGAGCATGATAAGGGGATCAGGAGGGCTAGGTGAAAGGGCAATGCGATTTTAAATAAGGTAGGCAGGGTAAGGTCACATGAGGTGGTAGCATCTGAGCAAAGACAGGATAGAGTTGGGGCAGTTAGCCAGGTGCATATCTGGGGAAAGCTTTCCAGATAGAACAGGTGTTCTAGTTAGTAAGCTGTCGGAATGTGATATACCAGAAACGGATCAGCTTTTAAAAACGGTAATTTATTAAGTTGCAAATCACAGTTCTGGCTGTGAAAATATCCAAATTAAGGCACCAACAAGAGGTTACCTTCACTTAAGAAAGGCTGATGAAGTTTGGGGTTTCTCTCTCATCTGGGAAGGCACATGGGGACATCCTTCTCTCCTGGTTTCTTCTTTCATGAAGCTCCCCCAGTGGTGTTATCCTTCTTCATCTCTAAAGGCCCCTGGGTGTGTGGACTCTGTTGGCTCAAAGCTTTTTCCAAATGGTTCCCTCTTAAAGGGCTCCAGAGAGCAACCCTACCTTGAATGGGTGGAGACACATCTCCATGGAAACATCTAATCAAAAGATCCCACCCACAATTGGGTGGGTCACATCTCCATGGAAACAATCCAAAAGATTCCACTCAGCAATATTGAATGAGGATTAAAGAACATGGCTTTTCTGGGGTACACAATAGCTTCAAATCGGCACAACAGGGGTTGGCAAAGAAAGGGTTTGTAGATCCAACCCCACTCAAGGCCTTTTTTATGTAAATGAGGCTTTATTGGAACACCTCCATGTTCATTCATTTACACATTGCCTAAAGCTGCAACAGCAAAGGTGAAAAAATGCCAAGGGGACCACATGGACCACAAAGCTCTCTGACCCTTTGTAGACAAAGGCTGCTGAGCCCCGAGACAGAAGAGAGAACCAATGCAACTGTTGGCATTTAGAGGTGAAAGCAGCGTTAAGAGAGGGGTGGGTAGAAGGGGATGAGGCAGAAGTAGCAGGGCAGTGGTAGGGTTTTGACTTTTCCTGCACGTAAAATAGGAAACTCATATTGGTTTGGGGCAGAAATGAACCAAGATCTCCAGCATCATGGAAATAAGTACAACAAAGTATAATGCAAAGAAGGGGGAGAGACAAGAGTATGGGGGAAACTTAAATTCCAAAGAAGCTAAAGATGAGCTGGAATTAGCCAAGAAGCAAAGAAGGAGGGAACTGTAGCCAGAATAAATAGCACGTGTGAGGGAGCATGGGGAAGAGGATCTTGATGCAACCTGGGAAATGATATTCACTCCTCAAAGGAAACCAACAGCAGTAGCAGGAACCCGACTGGAGAAGCCACAGGGCCACATCACACAGCCTGGTAAAGAGCAAGCCAGAAAAACTGATGAAGGTTTCCATACCCTGGCCACATTCCTTGACCCATCACCCCGCCCCCACCCTACTCAAGCCCTGCATGTTCCCACCACCTGGACCTCGTGCACAGGTGCTGCTGTGCAGGTGGAGTGCCAGTTCATGGGTGTATAACCCATAGCCCCGATGATGCGATACAAAATCAGACCTGGAACTGAGATATTAGATCCAGGGAACTTAGTCTGCTAATGGCAGGGGTGCAAAACAGAGCAGATTATCATGCTGAGGCTTCTGGAATGATTATAGAAACTTGAAAGACTCTTATTCAAGGTATGTGCACCCGGCAGGATGTCACCTGGATAGGTTAGTGCTGTCATCTGTCTAAAGATGAGCCAAGAAGCACAGGTACCCTAAGGCTGGGATGACTGAAGGGCCCCAGCTAGCCCCAACTGTCTGTCTATACTTCCTGAAGATGCACATTCTCTTAGACCAGGATGTCTACCACAGGGGAGCTTTGAGGGAGAAATTCAGAAGTGAAGGCCCAGAAGGAGCAAGATGAGGTCCCTGGATAGGTGGGGCAGGGTTGGGGGGACCCCTTCCCCTAAGATTATAGGTGGGAAGGGTGAAATGGAGCAGCAGTTTCAGTGAATTTCAAACTGGTACTGGAAGAGTAGAAGGAGAAAGCAGGTGAAAACTAGCGCTGTCCTGGGCAAAGTAGGCATAAGATCATGCTCTCCCAATCCAAGAACTGTTTCTCATGGGAAAAGAGAAGGCCACATCATATGCTGAGAATAAGGATGATCTGGTTGAGATCTGAGGCCTGAGGAGGAGGTGGAAGATTTGCCTGGGATAGACAGGAAGGTTATTCATTCATTCCATTCATTTTTACCTCTGTGTCAATCTTTTCATTTATTAAACATTTATTGAACATCACCCAGGCTCTGTAGATACCCAACAGTGAAGAAGGTCAGTGCAATCTGTCATGGAACTAGCTTTCTAGCAAAAGAGAAAGTAATTAATAATCAAATAATCAGTAAAATGATCACCAGTAGTGATTCCTTCTAGAAGGAAACCAAAGGGTGATGGGATGGGCAGTGATCCGGGAGGTCTGCTCAGAATGGCTGACCAGGGAAGGCTTCTCTGCGAGGAACATCCAAGCTAGACTTGGGAGCTGCAGAAGGCAGGTCCCTGAGGAGATGGAGAAGAACATCTTAGGTAGACAGACTGCACAGGTAATGGCTGGAAGGCAGGAGAGGACGTGGATCATCATGGTATCATGGGAGGATGTAGGCGGGCATCTTGACCAAGTGTAGAACAGATGGGGGAGAGTGGAGGAAGAGATCAGCAGAGCAAGACATGCAGGGCCCCTAGGGGCTGTGGAGAAGACCAGTCATTATCTTTTCCAAGCAAAGGGAAGCTAATAAAGGGTTTTAACCCTGGGAGTGACACATTTTTTATTTACATTTTTAAAAGACCTTCCTGGCTCTTTTGTGGAGAATGGGCAGAGAGAAGGGTTAGCACAGCAAGTCAGCTGAAAATCGAGGATGTCTTGAAAAAAGGCAGAGACAGAGGAGATGGAGAATTCCAACCTGGGAGCTTTTCTAGGACTATGCTGGGTAGGGCCTGGAGCTGTGTGTGTATGGGGAAAAGGGAAAGGACTTGCATGAGATGCTGAGCAGATTTCTGGCTCCTGCTGAGGAACGTGCTGAGCCCAAGGTATCACAGGGACATCTAGTTGGAAGTGACGCGAAGATAAGACTAAGTCAGAGCAAAGGTCCAGCTCTGTGCAGGTACATGAGTGGGGGGTGGGGGATAATACTTGGAATAGATGGGACCCAAGAAGGGGGATAAGAATGGGAGTTGAAGATGGAATCCTCAGGAAGCACCAGCACTTAAAGATAAGCCAAAGCCCTTGGACAAAGGGTGGACCAGTTAGGGCTCAGGCAGTGTACATTTTCTGCGAAATAAGTTTCAAGGCAATGATACCTATCCTTGCAAGAAAATAATTAAGAAATGGCAGAAAAATAAGACATTGTTAAACTTCGGGAACATGGATTCAGTGGAATGATGGCACAAAAATGAGCAGGGCAAGGAGAGGTGGAGAACAGGGAAGTGGAGAAGAGCTTGAACGTGGTGAGTCCACAGGGTGGTCTCTGAGGACATTCGGTCAGTGATAGGATGCTCTCACCACTCCTGTTTTTCCTGGGGAGGGAGAATTTCCATTCTGCTGCCCCCAAAACAGGCAGAACAGTCACCACAGTCAGGACCTCCAGGAACAAATCCGTTCTCCATTTGTTGATTCTTCTGCTTTGATTCTGATTTGGTTGAAAATTCAGGATAAATATTTAACAGAGTGATTTAATGGATCTCTAAAATCACAAAAATGAATAGAACTCTTCGTGGACACTGAGGAAGTAATGGTGTTTTGTTTTGTTTTTCATGGACAGGCACTGGGAATCGAACCCGGGTCTCCAGCACGACAGGTGAGAATTCTGCCACTGAGCCACCATCACACTGCCTCTGGTGTTTGCTTTTGCATATTTAAATTTGTTATTTTATTTTGTTTTTGTCTTATTAAGATGGAAGAGATCTGAGATCTGAGCAAGTTTTATACAAAATGATGGGCAATCATCATTAGAGGCAAAAGAGAAAAGGAGGAATAAATGATTTAGCAAAAATCTTGAGCAAAGAAAGAAAATTACTCTAGAACACAGCTAAAAGAATCAGCTATAGAGCAAAAGTGACAAGAACAGGTCTTCTGGTGAGATATCCTTACTAGGAAGAGGAAGGAAAGATCGTGAAGACACTTTTCTCAATTCTGACTCAATACTCAGGACTTTGCCACTCCTAACTTCCCCTCTTTGTCATCTCTGTCCCTGGATCCATATAATGCCAAGAGCCTTTTATTTTGGGCTTTCTCAACAGCAAGATGTTTCTTCACATCTGCCCACTGATCCATCCAAATGTCCTCCAGTGGCAGCATTCCATGAGGAACGATGGACTAGTGGGAGAGTGGGCCTTTCTCCAGGTAAGACTCTTGCTTATACTCTCTTCATCTATTGCAGTGAAAGATTAGAGACTTGACTGTTACTTTCATTTAGGCTTGTTGTTTTATTCAGTTTCCCCAACCATTTGCAGCTTAGCTCTCTTGGACTGGTTCAACTCCTGACACTGTGCTGGGCAAAAGAAGCCAAAGTCAAATTTCTTTAGTGCTGGATTTCCCATGGGACAGATGGAGGGGTGCAGCAGAGGAAGCACTAAAGGTGAAAAGAGCTGAAATGAGAGGGTCTGGTCAAAGAGCCAATGGAATAGCAAGGTATACATTGCAAGTAGGTCAGCAAGTGTAACTGTCCTGCCTTGTATCCAGGTTCGTCAGGGAAGAGAAGCAGAAACCAAATGAGGGACCAAGGCCAAAATCCATCCTGGATGGAGGATCAATCAGACAGTAGACTCAGGGCCTGCCAAGAATAGAAACAGTACCCCTCAAAGCAGCAGTAGAAAGAAGTGTCATCAGAAACACAGGTGAGAGGACAAAGATAATGCCTAACACACAATATCTCAGGAAAATTTAGTTCGGGACTCTCTCCAATGCACTGTTAGTGCCTTTTTGGTGTAAGACATGAGGCAGGGTGATGGCGGAAAGTGCTGCCATCCTCAGAAAAGCAGGACTATTCAGTGTCCTGAGACTTATACTGAAACTGTAGGCTAAGTGGTAGTGCCAACATGTTTATGTTTAGCAAAGGTTGCCATGTTCGCCATGTGCCTTTCCAGTTGGGAGAGAAACACAGAACATCATCTGCTTTCTTGAACCAATGTATCTTTGCTTGGAAGACTTGGATTGGACATTTCTACAGACTTACTTTAACTTGGACACTTTCACAGCCTTAGAGCTATAAACTTGCAACTTAATAAATTCCCCTTTCCAAAAGCCATTCCATTTCTGGTATATAGCGTTCTGGTAGCCAGTAAAGTAGAACATATGATACACACACAGTGTCACATGTCAGGAATCTAAAACATTAATTTATTTTCTAAATAATTGTGACATGCCTACCAAGTCTGCAGTAAGCACTGCATTCACCCTTCTGATGTCCTTATTACATCCCTTCGCTCCCAAATGGAAAAGACTCTCCAAAAAGGATTAACAGTGCCTTATTATCTATACAGCCTACGGGTATCTCAGTCACGTGTAAGGAAACAGAGAGTGTAAGGAAACTAGTGATATGATCTAAATGGTTTTTCCGAAATACTTTTAAGGGTGAGAACTTTGGGGAAGAAAGAGGTTGTGTACCTAATCATTTTCTACTTTGCTTTTGGCAAACTCTAATTATAATGCTTTTGGGTTGCAGAAAGGATAATTTTTAATGGGAACATTGCTTGGCCAATAAAAATTAATAAATATTAAATAGAAACAATATCTGAAAGCTTCAGTGTAAAAAAATCAGGACCACCCATCGAGAGTCAATGGGTTTGGTTGAAACTACTTAAACAGAAATATTGTTAATGGGCAAAATCTAGTTACTGCTTTGGCTTGGGAAAACAATCCATGTTGACTTTGGGAAGCAATGCAAAATATTTCAACTTACTTGGAGAAACTTAACGATAAGGACATTCTCTTTTCTACAAAAGAGTCTGTTAAAGGCAAACCACGATTGTTGGTTTATTTGACTGGTATTATTCGAGAAATACTTGTGTTTTGTGTATATATGCACATATACATGTGTGTGTGAATAAGCAGTGAGTCTACACCACTGCTTGCCAGTTGGAGGTATTTTTATACCCAGGGCATATTTGGAAATTTCTGGAGACATTTTTGATTGTCACAACTTGGGGGAAGGGTATGTTACTTACGTTTATGAGGTGGAGCAAAGCCCAGAATTGGGCTAAACATTATACAAGACACAGGTCAGCCTTCTCCTCAGTAAAGAATTATCTGGCCCAAAATGTTGATAGCATTGGGGTTGAGAAACTCGTGTCTACACAGTGGGCATGTACTTGGCAAAAGGCCACTAAACCTTTGTGAAACTTGAAGGTCAAAATAGTAAATATTACAATCTCAAGCTTTTCTCTTTGTGCAAACTATCAAATAAATGTTTGAAGGAATGCATTTTATATATAAAAAACATCCATAACAATGTGTCTGTAAGGTGTGTGAGCATGTGAGTGTGCATGAGTGTGTGTGAGTGTATGTAGCACATGAATGTCCACATACACAGAGGGCTGAACTACAATCAGTGCACACCCAGTGTAACCAGGACATCCATTCTGGTTATACAACAACCATTCTGTGGGGTGGCATCACTTTCTGTTTGATACTGGGCAGGGAACCAATTTCCAGCCTAAGTCTGAAGCGAAATCTTCTGAGGAGTTCTAGGAAAGTTTCCTTTTTACAAAGGGGCATGAGGAATGCAGCTACTTGTCCAGCTGATATTATCATATCTGAAGGTAAACACCTGAAACCACAGCACCAGTTTACATCCACGAGGGAGCTGGCTTGAGGACCAATCTGGAAGATCATAGATGGCTGAGTACAGATGAACAGGACCTGAGTCCTTTTTAACACTCTTGATCCACTGAATTGACCAACTCTGAAGGCATCTATCCTGTGCTTCTCGTTAGATAGGATGGTCATTTTCTCTTCTTATTGATCAAACTAGTTACCTGTAGCCAAATGCATTCTGCTACATAGAATCTGAAAATGTCTAAATGCAGATATTTCCCCTTTTCAGATATATAAAAAAATATGAAAGAATGAACATGAATCTATGAATATGATGTAACTTCAAATATCCTACACTTGAAACAGTAATATAGAATTAAACAGCTTAACATTAATGAACAGTTATATATGTGTTTACACTTTTATCCTATCCAGTGGTTGATGGTCTACAGTGATGGTGAAATCACTTCTATTCCTAATACTAATGAGCCAGAGAATGCTCGCCCATGACACATATGATGCGAGTTACATTTAAACTTCTTTAGAAAATGAGGAATTTGTTTTTCTTTAAAAATGGTATGTGGCACATGGAATAATGCACCACAGGGGGGAAATTTTTTTTTCTTAATCTTAGCCCATCCCTGTGGGCGTGAACCCATTGTAAACAGGACCTTTCAAAGATGTTATTTTGAGTTAAAGTGTGGTCCAAATGAATGAGGTTGGGACTTAACCTATTACTGGAGGCTTTATGAAGAGAGAGCCACATGCGGGACACAGAAACCATGTGGAAGTCAAGAGAACCCAGAAGAGAAAGGAGATAACATCGCCATGGGACAGGAAAACCAAGGAATTTCAGGATTACCAGCCAACCAGAATGCTACTGACCCAGAGAGGCAGCACACCTTCCAGCCTCTGAAACCTTGAGCCAGTTAAGTCCCTGTTGTTTGGCCAGCCCATTGTGTGGCATCTGTCACAGCAGCTGGAGAATTAAGACACCATGCCAGTTTACTTTTAAGCACCAATTAGCCAGCACCACGGAAAAATGAGATGGGCGTGACTATGAGGCTTACCATTGAGCCATTTGGAGTTGTACTGCGCAGTGCGGAGAGGAGGCAAGATGCCCAGGCTGCGGTAGATGGCGGGATCCCGTCCTGGGAAGTCCATGGCGGTGGCAGCATACAGCTCCCCACCTGCTGTGAGCAGAGCCGTGGAATTGTGATGGGGACTGTAGGGGCAGCGGGCCATGCCACTGATCTGATCATGGATCTCCGTCAGGTTACTCAACTGTGGACAAAGACAAGAGAGAGAAACCAATTATCCCCCATGAGAGACTCTTTAGTGGTGTTAATGGATTGCATCTCCCGGCAGCACAAATGAAGCATGTGCCATAAGCTCTCTGAGGCTCATGATAAGAGATGACAAACTTTTTACACTCTGGCTTTGGTGAAAACACATGCTGGTGGATATGGCTAAAGGATCCACCAATCAATCTCTCTCTCATTCCTTTATAGCTGCTGAATCCCATGCTACTGAAGATGCAGAAAATAGGAAATAAGGTATTAAATATTGCATCCGTTACAATTAATTACAGTAATTATAATTAATGCCTTAATTTACAGACATTTTAGGGTTTTCTACTTTAATCAAGAACTCAACTTCAGTATTTGTAGAATCATAAATCACAATAAATAACTATATATAATTTTATACATTTAAGCAAATCAAAATAGTACAAATACCCAAAGCCATGTGCTTAAGGGTAAAGATGTGCAGATACTTAAAACCAACCTTGAGACATTATTTTCAGAGGCACACTTTGGTGTGAATCCAGTTTCCCCAATGAAAGCAGTCATCGAACGAGCAAAGCTCTTTAGGTGGGAGAAATCTTTCCAGAATTTGTTCCTTCCCTCTTCCCTGAGAGTACTGCAAAAGGGCAGGGGGCTTAGGCACACAGACCCAGAGACACACTGCTGTCCTTTACATTCCACCTCTACCACAATCTCTGTAGTCCCAGGCAAGTTACTCAAGGTCTTTAAACCCCTGAGATCTACGTTTGTAAAACAGGGCGCCAAACGGTAATGAAGCAAGAGGGCAGATGTGAGGACTAGATGATTGCGTTGACGTAAATCACTTAGAACCTGGTGTGGGGAACCCTTTGTGAATGCCAGCTGCTATCACCCTTATCGCCCCCTACTTCCAAAAACTGATTATTAACTTGAAAATTACGAACAGTTAAAGCAGATAATAAATGAAAGTCTTGAGAGAAGTTATGTAGCCAGGAAATTAACATGATGATACTTCTTCATTATGTTCACTGAGGAAGATTAAATTACTCTCTCAAATTAGGATGACTTCATATGTGCTGTGCCGGCATGGCCAGTGAGTTGGAATTAGTCTCTTATGCCGAAATTCCCTCTGTCAAGAATGATGGGTTAAAGGAAAGAAAGAGTACTAGATACAACTTCATTTTCCCCGGGGTTTCATTTTGCGTTTATTTTAACTTTTTGTAAATCCTTCGTTTCCAATTTTTAGATTATATTTTCCTCTACTGGATTATGAATTTAGGACATTTTAATGCTTAATAGTATCCTCCCAATATAGTAGACTTAAAAAAAAAAAGATAGGTGTTTATGCATAATTAGAATTAGTAGAGAAAATGTTTTTAAATTTGGTTATGCAAGCTATAATTATTCTAAGCTCTTTATATAATTGACTGTCATGATTAGAAATAAATTAACAAATCACACATTCATTTAATTTGACAAGGGGCAGTTTTTTAAAAAACGTGTCCTGGGTAGGCAGGTATATATTTTAAACCAGTGATTTAATGCAGCATTTGGCTTTTCCTGACACTGAGTTCCCCAGAGCTGAAGACAGAGCCCTACCGTGCGATTGGTGCAGATGGGCGTGAATGCGTTGGTCCCACAGGTGAACAACCTGTCGCCACCTACCAGCAGCACCCGGATGTAGTTCTGGCATTCTTCCTGAAAAACCACAAGAAACCCGTAGGGAGATGGTGACTCATTCATGCATTTTTTTCTTTGTTGATCAATACAATGTCAATTGACCACTAGAAAGTTTTACAAAATTCAGAAACTGAAACTGACAAAATCACAACAAACGGTATGCATTTGCAAACATGATCAGTTGAGACTACAGAAGTTAAATTCATGCCCCGTTAAATTTGAAATGTATGTAACCTCTTTCTACCAAAGTGGTTTCATTCTAAATTGTACCTGATAATCCTGCAATCCCTACATTGCCCTTGACACATATGAGGAACATTTTTAAAAGAGGCGTATTAGATGCTGGTGGTGAAACCTCTTGGTATGGACTCATTTGTGAATGGGATCGTCTAAGATCCTATTTAGATGTGGCCAAACAGAATAAGGTCAAACTGAATACAGCCAAGCTAAGCAGGCTTTAATCCATATTACTGAGGCCTGAAAAAGAAAAGCCAGAAGTCAAGGGAACACTGGAGGAGACCGAAGGCACTACCCTGTGTCAGAATGCCAGAATGCAACTGACCCTGGGAGAAAGCATGGCCTTTCCAACACCTTGATTTTGGATATCTAGCCTTTAAAACCACCATATGATAAATGCTTGTTGTTTAATACAACCACTGTGTTGTATTTTTCATAGCAGCACTGGCAATCTAAGACAGTGCCGCATAGACATTTAAGCTTACATATTCCCATTTGTCCAGCAAGCACTTACTGACCAGCTATTCTCTGCTAAGCAATGGACTGGAAGTTATAATCTAGGTTCTTGGCTGAAAATTAAAACACAAAGTCTGACCTATTATTCCGGAGTGGTCCACTTGCTACAATGAGGATACACAAAAGGACAGCACATTGCCCAGCTCCAGTGAGGAGAGGTAGGATGAGAGGCATAAGGAAGCCTTCACAGAAGAGGTAACCTAAGATAGGTTTCAAAGGAGGAGGTGAATTTAATGAAGCTTCCTGAAGGAGGTACGGACACTTCTGGAGTTCACTGAGCAAAGGAAGGGAAAGTTATTTTAGGCAGGGAGAACAGAATGTGCTAAGGCATAGGAGCTACAGAAGAGATAAAACAAACTGGAGAGCCAGACAAGGGCGAGGTATGCCAGGTCAATGCATTTGAATTTCACTGTGAACCTGAGTAGAACCACTAAATGAAGTTACTACATGAAGTTTTTTCACAGGTGTTTCCTATGAAAGGACCAGTCAGGAATTAATGTGGAAGGTGAGCTGGAAATAGTGAGATTGGAGTGAAGAAGGCAAGTGAGGGAGCCACTTCCATAATTCAGGTCCTCATCATTTTGCCCCTGGATCAAACTGGTAGCAACGAAAAGGCAAAGCCAGAGTCTAGTTGACAGGAGATGCTGAATGATCCACCACCTGGATGTGGAAAATGCTGCATGATGATCTTATGGTGGGAATCACATATTTTCTGGCATCAGGAAAACCTGAATTTACTTGTATAGCAACGTTTTTCCCAATCAAATGGAACACCACTCTCCATGAAAATGTTGATTTGTCATAGCCCACTCTTCTGTACAGACTGGATGTGAGAAAAGAGCTAAGATGCTTAGACTTGCTTTCTAACTGTAAAGTGAAACACCAACAATCGAGAATTCTCTTAACACTATGATAGCAATGATGAGAACAAGTTTTCCATTTTCTGTCATTTGAAAGCACTTTAACAGAGAAAAATAATGCAGACTGAAAGATCTAAGTTAACTAATAGAAGAACTAGGAAATGAGTATAAACAGTAAATAGTAAATTGGGCAATTGAAAAAGGCATACCAGATCAGGAGGCTTATTTGTTTTGTTTTATTCTATTTTGTTTTTATAAAAGGGGAAAAGGGTAGAACAGTTCTAAAGGGGAAGAAGAAAACAAAAGACTTCAAAGAACCAAGTAGTTCTTTCCCAGGTTAGGGGAGAACTTGGGCAGGGAAGGAGGAGTGTGACAGAAACCACATTACTGAGCAGAGAGCTGCAAGGTGTTTGCAAAGAAACCATCAAAGTGAGGAAGAAAACGTGAATCCTAAGCATCTCGGAAGAGAGACTCCAAAAAGACATTTTCAAGAGCACAGGAAGATCTAATTAGGAGGGTCTAATGATCTCAACTGATAAAACAGACATAATAATGATAAAAGCATATAAGAATGGGATAGAAAATCACCAACGGTGGAGAGAGGTAGGGTAGTTTTGATGTTGCTGCTGCTTTTAGAATTCTTTCAAGAACTAGGTAAGATGTAGAGTTCATTTTTTTTTCTTGTTTTTTTAAATCAAGTGTTTTCTGCAACATAAATGCACTAGAGGCAGAGATAGAATCATGAAAAACATGGTCAAGGCAAGTTATTCCAAGATAATCATCAGAAGATATGAACTCATGCTGAGTTTTACAGAGAAATGATCAGAAAGCAACTGTCCTTAGTCAATTAGAGAAAGGAAACCACCAAAGTAACAACTTTGGTAATCATCTAAAATTCCCCAAAGAAGGACAAAGTGAAAATAAGTCTATAGGTTGTTAACATTCCTAAAGGATAATGATGAATTTCATGAAAACCAATTAAGTAGATTAGATAGATCAGCTTACAGAAGTGTGCAGAGAGGGGCAGGACAAACAAAAGGAAATGGGGGAAAAAAGTAAATGAAGGAGGGAACATTTTATTTCAATTAGAACAGAAAATAACAAAGCATGGTCCAATAATCAGAACCACATGAGGGCAAACTTAACAATTCTTTCCAATCTGCCACGGTCACAGACTCAAATGCCATGCTTGGAATCCTAAGCTCAGTGAGTTCATAAGAGAGGAAGAAAAAGTGAGGAATCAGGACTATCAAACAAGGAGGGCTGTGTATTCTCTTTCTAATGGGATGAGTAGTAGGCCTAGCCCAATAGAAACCAGAATATTTTACAATCAATGGAACCTGAGTAAGGTAATTTTCTAGTGAGCATGGCCATAGCAAGGTGATATGAATGGGATAGAAGAGGGTGAGGAGGGCATTTGGATTATCGACAATGGTGGGGGGGGGGGGGGCAGGTGTTCAAGGTATGCTCATTCATTGCATTCAAATAGAAGAACTTTTAGAGATAGGGTGGCATTTTGTATTTCCTTTTAATGAAATAACTCATTCACTTCAGTTCATCACAGATTTCCTGCTCTCTCCCTTGTAAGTCTCTTCATGTTTAAATCACAAACAATTTTAACTTATTCCAGAAGTAGATTGGATATGAATCCTAAACAAGTAAATACTTATAAAATAACTTTTGGGGGAAGAGAAGATTGGGACAATCTCAAACAAAACAAAATGTGAAAATGCAAAATGAGAGAAGTGGTCATACATGGCTTTTGAAGAGATGGTAAATTGAGGAATGAGAGTCAAAATTTAGGAATGAGCTTTTTTCTATTGACTAACTATGGTGAGAGCCTGGAATTGCCAGTGACCATCCTTCTTGGTTGCCTGGAGGAAATCCAACTGAAGCAGGAAAGACTGATTCTAAATTGCAGGCAGAGTACCTGGGAGAGGACTTGGTGAAGATTGAAGAGTAGGAAGCTCCAGGAATCAGTCCCTCCACCAGAACAACTACTGCAGTGACAGGAACTGTCTGAATCAACAATTTTGAAACTGAGGAGTCTAGTAGAATACAATGCAGAATCCAGGGAAGATTTGGAGGAAGAAGCTGATAAATCATGGTTAAATACCAGTGAATTTGACCCTCCCTGCAGTGGCTATCATACCTCATCCCCCAAACTCACAGCAGGTAGCAGTGGGGGTCCTCAATTCCAGCTTCTAGTGCAGCTTGTTGGTACCAGGATGTGATATAAAGACCGAGCTCCCCAATATCTCGGTGTGGCCCAATTGCTCATCACGGTTTTTGATTATATATTTCACACCGCTGGGCGCCCAGCTCTGAGGGCAGCCACTGTTGCAACCTACCTTGGGCAAAAGCAACAATGGAGTCTTACAGACAGTACTCTTCCTCAAAACTATAGGAAACAGCTAAAGGGCCACACTTACTTGGCAAGTGCAAAGTGAAGAAAAGGCAGCTTCAAAGAGCAAAGGAGAAACTCATGATGCCTTTATTGGTCCCTCCCTCATTCCATTCCCAAGGTAGTGTGGAGCCAGCCGGTGTGCCCATATGGGTCCCTGGCCTTGTTCTAGCTGGCTGGGAAAGGTTGATCCAGGAAACTCCTCCCTAATATACCCTGCCTCATAATTTGCCCTCCAGGAATAAAGCAACAGTAGTATATAAGAAACTATTAAGGAAAAGAGTCTTGGGCAAAGACTTACCTACAATAGAGCAACTGGGAGAGGGAGAACATCTATTTCAAATGAAGAAGGGGACATTCAAATTTCGGTAAGCAAGGGAACTCCAGAGGCCAAGAGCAAGCACAAGCCCAGTGCAAGACAGGCTCCAAAAAGACAGGAAGGAACCTGCACTTTGCATATGCCCTGGCCTGTCCTTGTTAACAGGAGGGCTGAATGCTAAAGAACAGTATTGGCCAATGCAAAATCAATTTGAAAAGACTGTGAAATGTGTTTTTTACATTGGTTTGTTTGGTTTGGTTAGCTCTTAGAAATCAGGGATCATAAGACCAATTGGAAACAAACTCAAGAAACAGATAGTTGGAGGATTAAATACCAGAGTTAAAACTTTAAAAAATTGAAGTACAACAAAAGATTACAAGACAAAGAAACAGGAAGTATCAAAGCCCAAAAAAGAAGGTAAAAACATCAAAGAAGACCAGAATGTGAACAAAATGGAAAAAAACTTTTAAAAAAATCCTTAAAATTCTCACTTAGATGAAGGAAAATACAAAGTAGAACTGAAAGATATTGTTCTAGTTTGCTAGCTGCCAGAATGTGATATACTAGAAACAGAATGGCTTTTAAAAAGGGGAACATAATAAGTTTCTAATATATAGCTCTAAGGCCAAGAAAATGTCCCAATTAACATAAGTCTATGGAAATGCCCAATCTAAGGCATCCAAGGAAAGATACCTTGGTTCAAGAAGGCCGATGAAGTTGAAGTTCAGGGTTTCTCTCTCAAATGAGAAGTATATGGCAAACATAGTCATGGTTTCTCTCTCATTCTGGAAAGGCATATGGCGAACATGGTGTCATTTTGCTAGCTTTCTCTCCTGGCTTCCTATCATGAAGCAACCCAGGAAGCATTTTCCTTCTTCATTTCCAAAGGTCTCTGACTGGTGGACCCTCTGCTTCTCATGGCTATGTCATTCTGCTCTTCAGAATCTCTCACATTCTCCAATGTTTCCTCTTTTGTAGGGCTCTGGTAAACTAATCAAGATCCACCCAAATGGGTAGAGACAGGTCTCTACCTAATCCAGTTTAACAACCACTCTTGATTGAGTCACATCTCCAGGGAAATGATCTAATTACAGTTTCAAACATGCAATACTGAACAGGGATTAGAAGAAATGGCTGCCTTTACCAAATGGGATTAGGATTAAAACATGGCTTTTCTAGGGTACATACATCCTTTCAAACCAGCACAGATATTAAGAAAGCAATGAATGCACAATATGAGAATTTCAATAAAGAGATAGAAATTTTAAAAAGAACCAATTAGAACTACAGGAGTTGAAGAACACAGTGACTGAAATGAAAAATTCCCTAGAGCATTTCAAAAGCAGATTGGAGCTGGCAAAAGAATGGATCAGTGAACTGGAAGACAAGACAATTGAAATGAAGCTGAGGAACATAAAGAAAAAAATAAATAGAAACAGTGAAAATGGCCTAAGAGACCTTAAGATACTGTCAAGTGTACCAATATACACATTATAGAAGTACCAAGAGGAGTAGAAAGAGACAATGGGGCAGACAGAATATTAAAAAAAAATAATGGTAGAAAACTTCCCATACTTAGCAAAAGATGTCAATATGCACATTCAAGAAGTATGAAGAATACCTAGCAGGATAAACTTGAAGAGAAATACATCCAGTCACATTGTAGTCAAATAATCAAATTCAAAAGACAAAGAGAGGATTCTGAAAGCTGCAAGACAAAAGCAATGTGTTATGTACAAGGTTATCCCAATTAGATTAAGTACTAGTTTTGCATCACAAACAATGGAGGCAAAAAGGCAGTGAAACATAATACTTGAAATGCTGAGAGAAAATAATTGACAATCAAGAATTTCATAGCTGGTGTGCTGGTTTGAATGATGTATGTACCCTAGAAAAACGATATTTTAATCCTACTCCCATTTTGTAAAGGCAGCTGTTTCTTCTAATCCCTATTCAATACTGTATGTTTGAAACTGTAATTAGATCATCTCCCTGGAGATGTGATTTAATTAATAGTGCTTGTTAAACTGGATTAGGTGACAAGATGTCTCCACCCATTTGGGTGGGTCTTGATTAGTTTCTGAAGTCCTATAAAAGAGGAAACATTTTGGAGAATGAGAGTGATTCAGAGAGAGCAGAGCAGAATGACACAGCCACGAGAAGCAGAGGCCACCAGCCAGTGACCTTTGGAGATGAAGAAGGAAAATGCCTCCTGGGGAGCATCATGAAACAGGAAGCCAGGAGAGAAATCTAGCAGGTAATGCCATGTTCGCCGTGTGCCCTCCCACTTGAGAGAGAAACCCAGAACTTCATCGGCTTCTTGAACCAAGGTATCTTTCCCTGGATGCCTTAGATTGGACATTTCTATAGACCTGCTTTAATTGGGACATTTTCTCAGCCTTAGAACTGTAAACTAAAAACTTATTAAACTTCCCTTTTTAAAAACCATACTGTTTCTGGTATATTGCCCTCCAGTAGCTAGCAAACTAGAACAGCTGGTGAGACGTTCTTTCAAAACTGAGGGAGAGATTAAGACATTCTCAAATTAAAAAAAAAAGGGCTGAGGGAGTTAATTACCACTAGACTGGCCCTACAAAAAATGCTAAAGGAAGTTCTTCAGACCTGAAAGAAAACGATACTGGACAGTGGTTCAAAATGGCATAAAAACATAAATACCTATAGTAAAGGTAATCTTTTGGGTAATTTTAAATACTAGCATTATTGTAGTGATTTCAAACTATGTGGCCCATAAAAACACATATTCATAAACTTATCCATTCCTGTGAATGAGAACTTATAGTAAGTAGGATTATTCCTGAGGTACTAAAGATAAAGTAAGGCCCAACCCAATCAGGATGGATCTTAATCCTATTTCTAGAGTTCTTAATAAGCTAAATAAAATTCCAATAGAGAGGCAGTCTCAGAGGAAGAAACCAGAAGCTGAAGTCAACAGAACCTACAAGTGAGAGGTCAGGAGATGACATCATATACATTGCCATGTGACAGAAGAGCCTAGGACAAAGGGTCATGAGCAGCTAGCTTCAGAATGCCAGTCTTTGGGAAAAGCATCACCTTAACTGACACCTTGATTTGGACTTTTCTCAGCCTTAAAACCATGAGAAATTAGATTCCCATTGTTTAAGATAACCCATTGCATGACATTTGCTTAGCCTCAAAATTTTCTTAGCCTCAAAATTGTGAGACAATAGATTCCCACTGTTTAAGCCAATCCATTGCATGATCTTTGCTTGAGCAGCCAAGGAAGCTAAAATAATTATCACAATGTAATTTTTGGCATGTTACGTAACATTACTTCTTGCAAATGCTAAAATGCAAAAGATAAAAAGTACTGATAATTCTATGATTTTGGACATATAATATACAGAGATATAATTTATAATAAGTACAAAAAAGGATGGGGGACAAAAGTGCATAAGAATAGTGCATCTGTGTGTTATTGAAATGAACTCAGCATCAAATAAAATATAATTCATACATTTAGGATGCTAAATTTTAACTCTATGGTAACCACAAAGAAAATACATGAAAAAACATTCAGAAAGAAATGAGAATGTAGTTGGAGGACTCACACTTCCCAATCTTCAAACTTATGACAAAGCTACTGTAATCAAACAGCATGGTACAGGCACAAGGATGGATCTATAGACCATTGGAATTGAAACAAGAGTCTAAAAATCCACCCTCTCATTTATGGCCATTAGATTGCTGACAAGTCCATTCGATGGGGAAAGTGTAGTCTCTTTAACAAATGGCTATAGGAAAACTTGACGACCAAATGCAAAAGAATAAAGGTGGACACCTAACTCACACCATATATAGAAATCAACTTAAGTTGAAGACTTAAATATAAGAATCAGGACTATTAAACTCATAAAAGAATATATATGGAAACATCTTCTAGGCCTCGTATTAGGCAATGGTTCCTTAGATTTTATACCAAAAGCACAAACAACAAAAGAAAAAAATAGATAAATGAAACCTTAGCAAAATTACAAACTTTTGTACATCAACTGATTTTTTCATGAAAGTAAAATGACAATCCATACAACAGGAGAAAATATTTGGAAACCACATATCAAAAAAGGCTTAATATCTAGAAATGTAAATAAAACCTTCAACTTAACAGCAAGAAGACAAACAACTCAATGAAAAAATGGGCAGAAGGCTTGAATAGAGATTATCTGTAAAGAAAATATACAAAGGGCTAGCAATCACATGAAAAGGTGCTCAATATCATTAGCTACCAGGGAAATGCAAATCAAAACCATAATGAGATGCCCTTTCACACATTAGAAAAGTTGATATACATATAAAAAAAAAAAAGGAAACTAGCAAGTTTTGGAGAGGAAGTAGAGAAATAGGAACACCCAGTCATTGCTGGAGGCAACATAAAATGGTGCAGCCACTCTGGAAGACAGTTTGGTGTCAGAGAGCTAGGTATAGAACTATCACATGACCCAGTAAAACCACTTACTAAATATGCACCCAAAAGAACTGAAAGCAAGGACTAGAACAGATATTTGCTCACTGAAGTTCACAGTGGCATTATTCACAATTGCCAAAACATGGAAGCAACCCAAGTGTCCATCAACCAAGGAGTGGATAAATAAAATGTGGTATGGACATACAAAAGGAGTGTTATTTAGCCATAAAAATGGAATGAAGTTCTGAAACATGTGACAACATGGATGATACCTGAAGACATGTTAGAGAAAGAAGTCAAACACAAAAGGACAAATATTGTATGATCTCACTGATTTGAAATCATTACAATAAACAAACTCATAGCATCAGATTCTAGAATACAGGTTACCAGGAAAAAGGGGTAGGGAAAGCAGGGAGGCAATTAATGCCTAAATTATACTGTGTTTCTATTTGGGGTGCTGGGAAAGTTTTATTAATGGGCAGTAGTGATGGCAGCAAAATATCATGAACATCATTAACTCCACTGAATTGTATATTTGCATGTGGTTAAAAGTGGAAATATTAGGTTATATAGATGTTACCAGAAAAAAAATTAAGAAACAGTAAGAACATAGGACAGCAGGACCCAAACCATAAACCTTAATGTAAGTAGGACTATAATTAGTAGTTAATACTATAATTACGAAAAATTTATTTCATCATGGTAACAAATGTACCACACTAATGCAAATGTTAGTAATGACGGATATAAGGGAACTCTATATTTTATGCATGGTTTTTCTGAAAACCTACAACTTCTCTAATGAAATAGAAATTAAGAATGAAAGGAAATAGTCTTGAGGGGTCACCCAGCACAATAGTCCTTCTCTTCCAGATGACAAATCTAAGGCTCAAAATCCCCTATAGTAAATCTACCAGTAAATCACTTTACCAGCCCCATTACACACAGAGCCATTCATGGATTACCTGAATTTGCTTGAACTACTGCTTGGAACCATCTGTTTTAAAATACAGGCATTAGAGTAGAAGTCCCTTTATGAGATTCTTTTAAAGGTTTCTCTTATACATTGGCTTCTCTAAATGTCTGAGTCTCATTTTTTCACTGCAAGGATTTTTCTTTTATCCCATTCCTGAACCTGGAACATGGTTTAAGACAATTTTAATGAATTCTGAGTTTGTGAGATGTTTCTGTGCAGGTTTTCAAGGCCAAGCACAGGCAGTAGTCACCTGGCTGCTACTGTTGGTGATGGGAGGCATCTGTTCACGTTTGGAGAATAACACTTGCACACTGAAAGGGCCTGCATGCACCTATGATCCTGCAGTCACGTCAACCTGTCCGTGACTCCCAGGCAATTTCTCTATGAATTGATGGCTGAGTCATGGCCAGAGCTTCTAGATAGGGTACATCTAATGCCCATGCCCCTCAAGTTCACAAGGACCTGGCACTGTGTGAAAAATACATTTTACAACTGTTTTCGTGATGAATTAACTGGTTTTGCCTTATGGCACATCATCATTTTCCCCCTAAACAGGTTATGTCTGCTGGAAGAAAGGCTCTCGGACAACCACATGGAGAGACGCACTATAAACGGGGCACCCTCCCAGGTGTCTCCGCAGCAACACCAGCTCATCAGCCTGTCGCCCAGTCCATCAATTTTAGAAGAGAGGAAGGACAGGAGTTTCAACAGCCTTTATGTTAATCACGGCATTACCAAAAACAACGTGTCTTTCCTTAGCGATGCATTACCTTGGTGAGCATCCAAAGTGTCAAGAGCAATCTATTGTAATTACAGGCACCTTTGAGACTGAATAACATTAACCCAAGTCATGACTAGCAGATGAATCCTGAATAAATGTATTATAAAATCTGATTTAAAAGCATATATTTATATAAAAATTTAAATGTATATTAAAATGTGTTTTATTAATACATTGATGTGTATAATATAATACTAAATACTATAAAGTACATTATATAGCAAAATATAGTACATATAAACCTACATATACATATATAGGTATACATACACGTGTTCATGCATGGATGTGTCTATATGTGGACTTATAAATGTTTATGTGTGTGTTTATATACATTTGTGTATTTATATACGTCTGTGTATATGTGTATTTACACAATATGACTGTTTTTAATAGAGCTGACTCCATGGAGAACGTGTTTGGGTACCTCAATTTAAAAAGCCAAAATTTCACAGACATTATTTACAGAGCTTATTAGTATACAACTTGAAGAATGCCCACGTTTTAAAGTAAATATATAAAATAAATGCTGGTGGATCATATCACATGCATTGACTGAGCCATAGTTTTGAAAATATTAGTACTTCTCATGAAAATGTGAAATCCACCCATATGCTAGCAGATTCACAAAGCAGGATGGTGTCCCGTGTTTCTTCAGTTAACCACTAGCAGTTCATTCGTGCACTAGCACTAGTCAACAATTTGGGACACAGGAACACATGGTAGCGAAGAGAGACCAATGCATCAGGTCCCAGGTTCTATTTAAAACACCCAGAACTAACAAAATAATTCTAGGAACCCTGTGGTGTGAGAAATATTGCAATGAGATCATGAACAAGAAATTTCTGGAAATCACAAAGCACAATATATACATAAAGCAGCTCTTTCATTCACATAATAACCAGCTGTGTTTCCTTTGTAAAGTTCTTAAATGTCACAGTGGGAAGAACATCGTGTGAGATAAAATAACCCAAAACAGAACAAGGAGTTCTTGTTGGCTCAAAACAGAATTGATTATTTGTGCTTAAAATAATATTTATGTAGCAGACATTTCAATAGTTCTAGGGACCAATTGCTATGAATCTATTTCTAAAAGAACTAATTACAACAGGTGTTATCTGAACAAGCCACGTGAAAACAATTTTCTCCTTAAACATCTGCTTGTTTAAGTCACTGCAGACAAGTCACTCCCTCTCTCCAAAGTGAACTGAACATTTCATAAAAAAAAAAAAAGCAATTTATAGCAAATAGAACTCAAACTTCACGAAGAATTGGTAGTCGCTGTATCTACCATGCCTTCTAAGAGGCAAACAATGATTTGGATCCATTTTCTTGACCCTGGTGCAGTGACTTGTGATTTTAATAGGCTCTACATGAAGTAAGGCCTGGGTCTGCTCACAAGGATACCAGGGAAACTAGAGGTTTGTCATCTCCATCACCCGGTGCTCTGCAGCCAGCTAAGGAATGTTCTCAGTGGAGGTCCAAGTGGGAGCCAGTTCCCATCGCCTCCACGTTTCACATTCCAACTCGGTGCTGCAGCGAAAGGCAAAATGTGGCACAGCAAAGAGCACTTTTCTTAGAGCAGGAAAAACGCAGCTCACATTAAATAGTTGGCATTTTTCTCATGTTTTAGATGTTACATTTTGCATTATTCTTTTTATTTCGGGGGAAGGGAAGCTTTGTCATTTGGCGTAAGCTCTCAGAATGCTACAGAACAAACAAAGCAATATAATAGTTGGGCTCTCATTTCTAAACTGATGACTGCAAAGAAAAGTCTGAATGCCACTCTCCAAAAACATATTTAGATAGGTGTCGCATTTTAGTTAAATCACCTCACTGAAAATGTTATGTGACTTGGCCTGGCACATGCATCAGGACAATGAAATCTGGACTGTCATCCGAATTCTGCCTTCAGGGGATAGCTCATCGGTAGGGCCCTCTACCTGTGTCCTTCTTTCTCTAGGGGCTGCCCCGTTTCCCTTCCCTCGTTTAAATGGTCACTTCTGTGGGGCAGTGGACCACCTGATGGCTACTGGGTGGGTAACATTTTAAGAAAACAACAGTGATGCTGGATACGGACAGACAATTAGAAAAGGGGACAAAGAGCTCTGATACCTGCTCTGTTCTCATCACTCAGGAACCAACCCTGAGGGGTTTTATGTATTTACTTTATGTTTATAAATAACACATCATGTTTGTAAATAACACATCACATCGTCTGGACACATGAACTTTCTTTCAAAGGTTATTTGAATCAATTTGTAAGTACTAAGATTTGCCACGATCTTTAATTCATTAAAACCAATATCACTTGGAATTTAAGAATAAGATTATATATGTCTAGCTTTGTTCTACCCATTTTTTTTCTGTAAATGTGGAAAACTCGATTAAGTTTTGACATGATTGGTGCCATCCATGAGAGAAGGATATATCTCCTACAAGGTATGAAAGAAGGCCTTTTCCTTCTCCTCTGGTCAGGCCTGTGTGGAATTTCTGAGCACCAAACAAACAACCATTAGAGCAGGCAAGTTTTAATTTAACAGAAGCAAGCCCACTCCCCCCTCGACCAAGTAGTAATAATCAGATAATAAAGGCTGATACAAGGAATCTTTAAAAATCACAGACACAGTGAATATTTGCAAGAAAAACTCTTGGCTAGATTATGTAATCTGATGCTTTCATTTGATACACACGCAGACTGTGGTCATGGAGGATAAGAGAATTAATTGTTGGTTTTTTAGAAGTCCATGAAACAGTTATATAAGTGGGGTCTAGAGCAGATGCATATGCACTGCCAGGGAGAGCAAAAATCAACATTCATGCTGTGCAAGTTGCCAATGCATTCACCATTTTGTGTGTTGAAGCAGGGATTCTTGACTGGGGGTGACCCTGGCGATCTGGGGGACATGCCGGGTTCTCCTGCCTGGGGGGCTGCCACTGGCATCGAGGCATAAGAGGCACGGGTGATGCTAGGCATTTCACAGTGTTCAGGGAAGCCCCCCACAACGTCACTCATGCAAAGTTGACAAGGCTGGACTCAAAGTCCATGGCCCTAGGTGACTCTACCTGCCCATGGGCTCCCTCGGCTGGCCATTGTTAGCCCCCTACCATGGGTTGTTCTCTGGGCACAGTGCAGCCTGAGGGTCAACAAGAACCCCTGTGACCGTCAGGGGCCTGAAGTCCTGGGACCTGGCTGGATACAGGAAATATAGCATGACAGGTAAAGTATCAACAGCTATTACAATTCTACAAGAAATGATACCTGATTCAATCTGGGTGGGGAAGGGTCAGGCAGGAAGCCCTGCAGAGGACGAGTCGAGGACACTGATGGGCATCACCCAGGCAGGGATAGAGGTGGACCGGGACACAGCATCCCAGGCCTCGCTCGGGGCTGGGGACACAAGGTACACACTGGCAGGGCCACAAACCAACACTGAGAGTCAACATTGGAGGCTCGGAAATTTCACTGTGAATTTCCCAAAACTGAGTAGTGCTTTTTATGTGACCACCAGGAAGGAGGCAGAGGAGAAAGGAGGACCAAGGTCCCAGAAGGAAGATGAAGAGCAGAAGAAAAAGGGGAGGAAAAGCAAAGAGGAAGAAAGAATGATGGGGAGGATAAGATCCTCTGGCAGTGCCCAGACACCTGGGATGCACCAAGGTAAGGACAGCAGGATGACCTTGGCATTAAATGGGTGGCCGGAAAGGCCAAGGTATTCCGGCAGGGAATCTTGCTAGCAGTAAAGAAGTCAATTCTCCACCACCAATATCCACCTCTCCCCCCATGAATTCTTGATTCTTTCCAGCACATCCTCGGTACAGGTGGTCTTGTTTAAAGAACCATGTCTCCTCCCTTCTCTCTGGGGAGTGAAGATAAAAGTGCAACGGGATATTCATTCATCACATTCAGACCCTTAAACATTATAGCAAGGAAAAAGAAAACCATTTAGAAAGCATGACTTCAGCAGTTTGATACATAATTTATACAAACTCAGTGAGGTTATAGAGGTCTCTGACTCGAGTTCACTCATTTATTTATTTATTGGTATTCAAGGAGATATTTTGAGTCTTGGGAACTTGGTGCTATGATGCTACCTTTAAATCTTCTTACAGCTGAGCTGATTTATCTCAGAGACATTTTTCTGAGGTTAAATATCCTTCACTAAGTAACTGTCATCCATTTCTGCACCTCCCCCGCCCCCCCCCCTTTTTTTGTCCTGGTGTTTCCTTGGTTCAGACCGCATTTTCTTCCTTCTCTCCCTTCACGCTAGCTCTTCTGAGCACCCAAATAGTCCTATTCACTTTGGAGAAACCCAGTGATTAAGTTTGCTGAGACCAGCCTCAGTAGGTAACTCAAAGCCATTTACTTATGAGAACAGAGAAACACAAGGAAGCTGGGTCAAGTGCACTGTCCCCTCCTGCAGATATTGAAGGGGTGAGGTCTTTTACCACCACTCATCCCACTTTGCTATATTTTCCCCAAACACAAAGAAGAAGAAACATTCTCTTATATAAGGACTTCAGCACCAACAAGGGTAACCTCATATATACATACACACACACTCAGACACAGAGACACAAGTCACCCACAACCCACGCCCACACTCTCAAGCACACACATGTACACAAGCACATGTTTAGATACTATTTAGCACGTTAGTTCCTTCATCAATACGCATTCCTTTGGACAATAACTATCTGCAAATATTTATGTCAATTGCTAGTCAAGAGATCGCTATCCATTTTAAGCAAAACACAGAATGGATTCCACACTCTTACTGTTACAGGCCTAAATCTTGCTAAGTGAATGAGGTGCTCAAATTTTATGGATAATAGAGTTTTGTAAAACTTACATAAAAAAAGAGAAAGTAATACACTTTCCTGAACTGTAGGCAAGACAAAACCACACCTTAATGTTTTTTTCTTGACTCAACAAAAGTTAGAACTAAATTTTTCCTATAAACTATTGAGAATACAAACAGGACATTATTGGAGAGCTGACATCTTCATATTCAGCTTCTTCTTCTAATAAATTGTTTTTACCTTTCTCTTCTCTTTTCAATTTTTCTGCATGTAAACTCCTTTTATTTCCCATTTATCTTTTAAAATAGTGACTATAATATTTGAAAAGTGCTTTGAAAGGCAAATCTGATTTTCTTTAAAAATTTTTATGAAATTTTCTGTTCCTCTTCAGGTAATATAAGTATGCATGAATTTTAAAAGCTGAGTTTGTAGCCCACTGGGAAAATCAGGACTGGCAAGAAGGTGGGTTTTTCATGAAAGATTCCTAAATTTCCTTACTCCATGATGATCCCTACCAACTTACCATGAAAAGTATATGCCCAAAAGGAAGAAAATGGAGCAAAGATGGGGAAGGAGGGAAAAATACAGTCATAATGAAAGAAAATCTCAAGTTTTCAAGCTTAAGAAGAAATCATATGAATTTAAGAAATATGGAAAAAGAATGCATTTAAAAGCCTATAAAAAGGCAACGGCAATGTTAAGTTTTTTAAATCAACTTCTAAACAAAAATATACTATATGATTATTATAAGTTTGCAACAGAATATTTCTAAAATGTATTTTGTTTAAATGTACTTTATAATTCCCTCATATAAAATGTTTATAATACTTTACTTTAAGGACAGCTTTAGCAAATGCTAACACATTAACGTTTTGCTGATGGTTTTAATAGTTTTTTCTACCAGGGGAGGATTAATGAGTAGGATGCTGTAAGAGAACAAGAACACTTTATTCTATGCCTACACTGATATTCTCTGAGCCTTGAGGTCTTCAATGAGGTCCTCTGTCTAGCATTCATGGGAGTCTCTCTGCCAACTCTTCTCACATTTTGGCATGCATTTGAATGCCCACTTCAAATGCTAGTTCTGATCACAGGGTCCAGTAGGGTCCAGGACTGTGCATTTCTAACCAGCTCTGGCCCTGGGACCACATTTCATACAGTGAGGCCTACTTCTCTTTGTGCACTTGCTCTCTTTCAGAACCCCTAGCATAATTCACCTTTGGAAAGGTCTGTGCTCCAGTAAAGCAAGAACATCACTAACAGAATGAGACATTCAGCCTCTGTATCAACTGCATAAGAATTTCCTCACGATGATCAAGTATAATTTTCACAAAGGCACATAAGTAGCCTCAGAGAGCAAAGAATTATGCCTCTTATTGACTCATCCAGCTATAAGAAAGCAGGCTTGCAATGTGCACAGTCGTCCAGAAATGAATTTTCAGACTCAGCTACAAACTGTGCATTCCTTAGGAAATTGGGGACACAGACCTTAACATGAAAAGAGAGAGCTTGTTTAAAAATGGTATGTCAAGAAAAATGATAAAGAATGGATTCCAAACCATTTTTGAGATACTTTCATTTACTATAATTACTTTCTGGGGTTAGCCAGGAGGTATGATTGGAGAAAACAAAGATATTTTTAAAATTCAGGCCCATATCTTTTTCACATGAGATTACAGCCAATTAATTTCACATCTTGGTCTAATGACAGAAAATGCAAATTAGATCTGATTTTCTTATGTTCTAAATATTTCTTGGAAGCCAGTTGATTGTTGCTGGTTAATTACACTTTGAAGTTAAAAACTTGAGAATTGACTAAACATAATATTTTGAATTCTCCCTTTACATCACAATCAGGAACACTCTTCATGTAAAACACTTAGCATAGCAATTTGCATGAGGCAGTGTTGCTTGCTGGGACAGTGCCCCCTTACCTTGGACTTGCCCTTGCTGTAACATGCCTTCGTGGTGGCTTCATCACATCCCCACTCCACGGCCTGGTAGAAATACCAAAAACAATGGCACCTGTTAGGGCTTTGACAAAATAAGTGCGCAAAACTGAATAAGGCATCGCACAGGCAGATCAGGTTACATGAAAATCGTGGCACCAATCTTTTATCAGTATAGGATTTACACCCACTGCATGAAAGTCAATCAAAGGGGTTTTACAAGAAGCTTTAAAGTGGAAGCATTTTGGGTGCACAGGTAGTATAGATGTTAGAATGCCCGCCTTCCATATGGGAGACCTGGGTTCGATTTCTGGACCATGCATCCCCCCTCCCCCCCAAAAAAGTGGAAGCATTTTGAAAGTCACCCACCAAAAATTTTCATTCAATGGGTAAGCATGCAATATTTAGATCTAGTCACTATTAAATAGACAACAAGTTCAATAAGTTAGTAGCATTGGCATCGATTGTATAAATTATCGAGCCACTGAAATCACCAAACACATGCTAAACTAGAGTGGTTATAAGATACTTCAAAGAGAAGAGAGAAACAAATTGACCTAAACATTAATTTAAAAAATTATATTTTAACACTATACAGATTATTAATATTCAATGATAATTAAATAAGAATGATTTTGAATATCCATAGTTGCAGGATACATATAAAAATGATGAAGTCAATACTTAAATAGCTCACGTACAGAGTGCATCTACTATCCACTCCCTCTTTTACGAATATTTTTTTACACGAACTTTTACTAGCTCTGATCAAATATTTAGAGGCACAATTTAAAAATATTTCTTCCCAGAGTAGACAAAGCTGAGACATGCTGGTTAAACTGGTATGCATATCACTCCATCTGGCGCTCACTCAAACAGAATTTGTAATTAGTTAAGATAATAGAAAAAAATTACTTCATGGAATAAATGATGCTTATAGACACTAATGATATATTCTGGGATTTTGGTTCTTTTTTTAAAAGCAGTTTTATTGAAATATATTCATGTACAATTCATCAAAAGTGTACATTCAATGGCTTTTTAGTATATTATAGAGTTGTGTGTTCATTACCAGTCAATTTTAGAACATTTCATTACTGAGTTACCTCTCAATCCTTCTCTACTTCCCCAGCCCTATGTAACCACTAATCTAATCCTGTCTCTAAAAATTTATTAATATTTGCCTTTTCTATAATGGAATAATACAATACAATGTGGAGTAATCCGTGTCTGGTTCCTTTCATTTAGTATAATGTGATATTTTAACTATTTTTTTATTAGAGAAATTGTATGTTTACAAAAAGTCATGCAAAAATACAGCATCCCCATATACCCCACCATTGTTGACACTTTTTATTAGTGTTGTACCTTTGTTGCAATTAAGAAAGAATATGAGAATATTACTATAAATTATAGTCCATAGTTTACATTAGGTATTTTTTTCCCACATACCACCACATTATACTTTGTCATAGTGACATACATTTGTTATAATTCAGGAAAGAACATTATTATATTGGTACTACTAAGCACAGTCTATGGACCACAACGCCATTCTCTGGGTCATACAGTCCTATGTTTTATCTTCTAACTTTCTGTCCAGTAACATACATGATCCTAAACTTTCCCTTTCAACACATGCACAAACATAATTCAGTGCTGTTAATTACACTCACAAAAATGTGCTACCATAAGACACTATCCATTTCCAGCCACTTATAACCAAATGAGATAGAAATTCTGTACAAATTAAGCATCTGCTCCCTATTCTCTACAATCATTCTATTCCACGGTAACTTATATTCTAGATTCTGACTCTATGAATTTTCTTAGTATAACTAGATCATATCAGTCTGACAATACAATAACTGCCTCTTTGTGTCTGGCTTATTTCCTTCAACATAAAGTTCTGAAGGTTTGTTGTCCATGCTGTCACATGCATCAGGACTTCATTTCTTACAGTCAAATATTATTCCATCACATGTATATATGACACATTTTGTTCATCTATTCTTCAATTGATAGAATTGGTGGCTTCTATCTTTTGGTAAGTGTGAACAACATTTCTATGAACGTTGGTCTGAAAGCTCTGTTTGAGGCCCTGCTTTCAATTTTTCTGGGTATATACCTGGAAGTGAGATTGCTGGATCATATGGCAATTCTATGCTTAGCTTATTGAGGAACAGTCAAACTGTCTTCCAGAGCAGCTGCACCATTTTACATTCCTACTAACAGTGAATAAGTGTTCCTATTTCTCCACATCCTCTCCAGCACTGTAGTTTACTATTGTTTAAATAGTGGCCATTCCCGTGGGTGTGAAATGATATCTTGTTGTGGTTTTGAATAGCGTTTCTCTTAGAGCTAGTGATGTCAATCATCTTTTTACGTATTCTTCAGCCATTTGTATTTCTTCTTTGGAAAAATGTTTATTCACACCTTTTGCTCATTTTATAATTGGATTGTCCTTTATTGTCGACTTGAAGGATTTCTTTATATACTCAGGATATTAAATCCTTATGGATATGTATTTTCCAAGTATTTTCTCCCATTGAGTAGGTTGCCATTATACTTTCCTGACAAAATTCTTTAAAGCACAAAACTTTTTTAATTTTAAGGAGGTCTTTTCTATCTGTTTCTTACTTTTGTTGCATGTGCTTTGGGCATAAGTTTGAAGAAACCATTGCTTAACACTACATCTTGAAGATACTTCCCTACCTTTTCTTCTAGAACTCTTAAAATTCAGGCTCTTATATTTAGGTAACTGATCCATCTTGAGTCAGTGTTTGATTAAGTATGAGAAAGGTGAGCTCTTTCATTATTTTGCATATGGATATCCAGTTCTCCCAGCATCATTTGTTGAAGAGGTATTATACCCATTGAGTGGACTTGGCAACTTTGTCAAATATCAATTGATTATAGATATGAGGGTCTATCTCTGAACTCTCAATTTGACTGCACTGGTCAATATATCTGTTTTCACGCCAGTACTATGCTATTTTAACCACTCTCAACTTGACTGCACTGGTCAATATATCTGTTTTCATGCCAGTACCATTCTATTTTGACCACTCTCAATTTGATTGCACTAGTTAATATATCTGTTTTCATGTTGGTACCATGCTATTTTGATCACTGCAGTTTTTAAATAGGCTTTAAGTCAGGAATTGTGAGTCCTCCAACTTTATTCTTCTTTTTCAAGATGTTTTTGGCTACTTGGAGTCCCTTACCCTTCCAAGTAAATGTGATTATTGCCTTGATCATTTCTGCAAAATACACTGTTAAATTCATTACTAGATGTTTTATTTTTTAGTTGCTCTTTTAAATGGAATATTTTTCTAGATTTCCATCTCAAATCGTGTACTGCTAGTGCATGGAAACACTATTTATTTTTACATGTATATTTTTATCCCACTACTTTGATGAACTTGTTTATGAGATCTAGAAGCTTTGCTGTTGTTGTTTCAGGACATTCTCTATGTAGGATCATGTCATCTGGAAATTCTACTTCTTCTGTTCCAATATGGATGATTCTTATTTCTTTTTCCAACTTAACTCCTCTTGCTAGTATAACCTGTATGATACTGAATAGCAGTGGGCATTCTTGTTTGTTCCAGATCTTAGAGGGAAAGCTTTCAGTCTTACACAATTAAAACAATGTTAGGAGGAATATCATTGCTGGATAATTATATTGATATTTCCTTAGACTCCAGTATATTACAGTAACTAGAAGGAAAAACCTAACTCTGAAATCTGTTCTACAACTAATTGTAGTGAAGTAGTTTGAAATTTATTGCTTTTTTGAATATTTTATTTTTCACAAAAAAAGAAAAAGATGTCGATTGTGGTGATGGGTGCACAGCTGTGTGACAATATTGTAAACCACTGATTGTACACTTTGGATGATTACATGGTATATGAATATAATATAAATCAAGAAAAAATAAATTAACAATGTTAGTTGTGAGTTGTTCACATTTGCCTTTTGTGAGGAAGTTTCCTTCTATTCCTACTTCTGAAATTTTTTATTAAGAGAGGATGCTGAATTTTGTCAAATGCCTGTCTGTATCAATTGGGGTGGCCATGTGGTTCTCCCTTCAGGTTTTTGTTAATGTGGTGGATTATATTAGTTGAGTATCTTGTGTTGAACCACCTAGCATCCTTGGGATAAAACCCACTTGATTATGGTGTACAATTATTTTACTGTCCTTCTGGATTTGATTTGAAGTATTAGGTTGAGGATTTTGCATCTATATCCATTAGAGAAATTGGTTTGTGATTTTCTCTTCTTGTGGTATCTTCATCGGGTTTTGGTATTAGAGTGATGAAGGCACATAGAAGGAATGAGGGAGTGTTCCCTCCTCTCCAACTTTTTTGGAAGAGTTTGAGCAAGATGGGTATTACTGTGCCTTGGAAAGACTGAGAGGATCCACCTGTGAGCCCATCTGGTCCTTAAGAGGTTTCTTTTTTTTTTTCTTAATATTTTTATTGACAAAAAAAAAAAACACATACAAACACGAGCATTCTTAACGTATGAACATTCCATATTTGGTGTTTAGTCAATGGCTCACAACACATCAGAGGTTTCTGAAGATGGATTCAATATCTTTACATGTAATTGGTCTGCTGAGGTCTTCTATTTTTTCTAGAGTCAGTGTAGGTTGTTTGTGTGTTTCTAGGAATTTGTCCATTTCATCTAAGTTGGGATACAATTGTCTATAGTATCCTCTTATGATCCTTTTAATTTCTATGGGGCCATTAGTAATGTTTCCGCTCTCATTTCTGATTTTACTTAATTGCATCTTCTTTCCTTTATTCATTGTCAGTCTACCTAAGGTTTTGTCAGTTTTATTGATCTCAAAGAACCAATATTTGGCTTTGTTGATTCTCTTTTATTTTCAATTTCATTTATTTCTGCTCTAATCATTGTTTCATTCTGCTTCCTTTGAGATTAGTTTGCTCTTGTTTTTCTATTTCCTCCAGGTGTATAGTTAGGCTTTGATTTTAGCTCTTTCTTCTTTTCTAATGTAAGGCAGTTAGGGCTATAAATTTACCTCTCAGCAATGCCTTTACTGCATCCCATTGTGTTTTTATACATTTGGTTCTTGTTTTCATTCACCTTGAAGTATTTACAGGATTTTTCTTGCAATTTCTTCTTTGACCCACTGATTTCATTTAAGAGTGTGCAGTTTACCTTCCATATATGTATAAATTTTCCCGTTCTATACCTCTTATCGATTTCCATCTTCATTCCATTATACTCAGAGAAAGTGTTGAATATAATTTCATATAAGTTTACTGAAACATATTTTTGACCCAGCATGTCATCTACCCTGGAGAATGATTCATGAATACTTAGAAAAATGTACATCCTGCTGTTTTGGGGTGCATTGTTCTGCATATTTCTGTTTAGTTCTATTACATTTATCATATTATTCAAGTTATCTCTTTCCTTATTCATCCTTACTTAGTCATGCCCCCACTGCTCTTGGAAAAGAAGACCAGCATGTGTCTCCCCATCTGAGCAGCCAGCAGGGACTGAACCCAGCAGCAACCCACCTTGAGAGTGGGGAATGTGCATTGGCAGCCACTGCAAAGCAAGCTAGTCACAGCTTTTACCACAGTTTCTCAGGCTCTTCCTCCCTCTCTTCTCTGGATCTGTAGCATGTACCTGTGGCCTCTAGAGCCCAAGAACAAGTGTTTTGGATAGTTCCTGCCTGTCCACTAGCTGTCTTGGAGAATAACGGAATCTTGGTAGTCCCTATTCTGCCATATTTTCTGGAAGTTCCTTGATTCATTTTGTTTTAAACAATTGTATGCATTTGTTCTAGCTTGCTAGCTGCTGGAATGCTGCACACAAGAGATGGATTGACTTCTAATAAAAGAGGATTTATTCCTTTAGTTCTTCAGAGGAAAGGCAGCTCTTTCTTACATGGGAAGGCACAGGGTGATCTCTGCTGGCCTTCTCTCCAGGCCACTGGGTTCCAACAACTTTCCCCGGGTGGATCCTTTCTGTATCTCCAAAGGCCTAGGCTGAGCTGTGAGTGCTGAGATGAGGTACGCTGAGCTGCTTGGGCTGTGCTACGTTGAGATCCCTCATTTAAGCACCAGCCACTTAAATCAAACATCATTCATTACAGCAGGCACATCTCTTAGCAGACTGAAGATGTAATGAGCAACAGATGAGGTTCACGTACCATTGGCTCATGTCCACAGCAACAGAACTAGATACTTTTACCTGGCCAACTTGACAACTGACTCTATCACAGTGCTTTTCTATTCTATGCTTGCAGGGAGTGGGGCATTTTTCAGGGTGGTAACATTCTCTATTCCTGTTATTGTAACTGTTTTATATCTTACTAGCAAAGATGGATTTCTGAAGAATCAGCTAAATCATCATTAGAAAAAAAAATGAAGTGATGGACAATTGTTGCATTAATTCAGACTTATATCAAGTAATAAACCAGGACTGCCATTGAAAAGATGACAGACAATAAAAAAATAGAAAGACAAGCAGAAACTGTCAGAACAAACTTTCCCAGAGCTCTGGAAAATAGTGAAGTGGAGATAGCAGCAAAGCAAATGCTGAATCAGTAAAAAGAAAGCCTAAAAATGAAAGGAAAGTTGCAGGATTTTCTCTTCTTCCCTGGCTTGCCATGGCAGTCTGCGGGACTGAGAGTCTTCTGCATTCCCAGTGAGGCAATTCATGTCCTTAGTGTGAGTTCCAGATATCTAGGTATTAGCACACCCAATGCAAAGATTTGATGTGTGTAAATGACCATTTCAAGCAGCTTATAAAAAGACTGATTTTAAGTTGGTTAATAGAGAATTCACTATAGACACAGAAGCACAGAACTAAACTGCAGCTACCTGGCGCAAAACACTGAAGTTGAGACATAAAATATATGTATGGAGTCCAAGAAGAAAACCTTTGGGGAGTATCCTTGTTAGGGGGAGGAAACTAGGACACCTGTGAACACTCACACATAATGAGGAATTTCAAAAGCTACAATGCATGGATAGGACTAGACATGCTTAAAAGACCCAAAAAGAAATTAAATATTCAGCATGGTTTGATGCATGGGTTTATTACAAACTGGGCTAGACATTAAAGAGCTTCAACACAGAGTCAATCTACACCACCACCTTCAACAATAATAATTAAATACATTTTAAAAAACCAGCAAGCCTTGGGTTAGAGGGAGAGTCCGACTTCCAGGGAGAAAACATCAAAATATCCAAATGTACATTTTTCAACAAAGTATCAATGGCATGTCAAGAAACAAGAACAGATGACACATTCAGAGGACCAAAAAAAAAAAAAAGTAGTGACAGAAAGTATGTCAGAAATCCAAGACATTGAAATTATTTATCAAAGATGTGACCTCAACTCTCCGTAATAAGTTCAATGAGCTAAAGAAAAACATGTAAAAAGAACCATAGGAAATCTGGAAAATGATGCAAGAAAAAAGAGGGATTTAAAATTTTTTAAAGGAACCATAGTCTGGAGTTGAAAAGTATAATAATTGAACAAAAACTTCACTAGAGGGTTTCAACAATGGATCTAAACAGGTAGAAGGAAGTATCAGAAAATGTGAAAATAGGATAATTTCAAAACCTGAAAAGCATAAAGAACAAAGAATTAAAAAAAAAAAAACAGTCATAGCTTAAGGGACTTGTGGGACACCATGAAAAATACCAACATATGCACAAGGGCAGTATCAGGAAGAGAAGAGGAAAAGAAGATGAAGAAGAATATTTTAAAATAATGGCTAAAAATTTCCCCAAAATGTGAACATATTAAACTTCCCCATCTCAGGAATTCCTGATAGTCTCACAAGCATGAGGGACTCCCAATTTAATAAGCCCAGTCCTTGATCTTAGCACCTGCCCTTATGGACCTTATTCCTGCTAAGGAGAAAATAAGTGTGCTTAAAATTATGCCTAAGAGTCATCCCCTGAAACCTCCTCTGTTCTCAGATGTGGCTTCTCTCACTCAAACAGCTCGGAAAATAAACTCACGACCCATACCCCCACCCCCCTACCTGGGACATAACACCTAGGCCCTGGCATTGTGCGATTGAAAATGCCTTCTTGACCAAAATAGGGAAAAGAAAAGAAACAAAAGAAAGTTTAAGTGGCTGAGAGATTTCGAACAGAGAAAAGAGGTCATTCTGGAGATTATTCTTATGCATTATATAGATATTTCTTTTTAGTTTCTAGTGTATTAGAATAGCTAGAAGGAAATACCTGAAACTGTTTAACTATAATCCAATAAGTAACCTTGCTTGTTGAAGATGATTGTATAACTATATAGCTTTTATCATCTGACAATGTGATTGTGAAAACCCTGTTACTGACACTCCCTTTATCCAGTGTATGGGCAGATGAGTAATAAAATAAAGTCTAAAATAAATAAATAAACACATAAATATATGCAAATATACCTAAATAATAGGGGGTAAGGGGTATGGGATGTTTTGGGTCTTCTTTTTTTGTGTGTGTGTTTTAAAACTTTTAAGTTTAATTATGCAGTTGAAAGGTGTGACTTTAAAGTGAACTAATTATTTATAAAGTTCTAAAGCACCGAAAAATATTAAAATATTTTCAACTCATTCTGTAAGTCTGGCATTACCCTGAAACAAAAAACTCATGAAAAAGAGTATGAACAGAAAATGGTAATCCAACTCATTCTGAATATAGAAATTCTAAATAATGTTAGCAAGTCATATCCAACAAGGTATTTTTTAATGCCATAATTTGACCTAGTACAGTTTATTCTAAATAGGTAAGGGCAGTTCAGGCTCAGGAATTTGTTCTTATCATTCCCTGCATTAAGGACATAATTGATAAATCCATATAGTTCTATCCATAGACTCCTGAATGATATTTAATAAAATGTACTGTCCAGTCCACATTTTTAAAAAAAAACAACTTTTACAAATTAGAAATAGAAGGAAATTTCTCTATTTGGTAAAAATGACATCTACTAAAAACCTGTAGCAAACCATATTTAATGTTAAAACATTAGAAACATCCTCATTAAAGGCAGGAATAAAGCAAGTGTGTGTGTGCTCTGATTGCTATCATCCAGAGTTTTAATTGGTAATTTTAGCCATTTAACAAGTAAGTGTATTTTGGTCTTCTTTTTTATTTTTATTTTTTCTTAGAGTAATGAAAATGTTCTGAAATTGATCGTGCTGATGAGTGCACAACTATATGATGACACTGTGAGCCACTGGTCATATAATTTGGATGAGTTAATTTGGTTTGTGACTATAGCTCAATAAAATTACATTTAAAAATAAACTTCCCAAATTTGATGAAAAAGCATGAATATGTTTGTTGATTCAAAAAAGTCAACAAATTTCAAATAATATAAAGTCAAAGAAATCCATGCCAAGACATATTACAGTCAAACTGCTGAAGGCCAGAGACAAAAAAAGAATCCTAAAGCAACAAGAGAGAAACAACTCATGATGTACCAGAAATCCACAATAATATTAAGAGGAGATTTAGCATCAGAAAACATGGAAAGACAAAACAGACATATTGAAAGTGTTGAAATTAATAAACTTAACTAAAACTAAACTAAATTATATCTAAAATAATGTCAACATAAAAGTGAAAAATGACTTGTCATTTCTAGTAAAGATATTGCTTTTTAAATTCTCCTAAACTTAGAATAATAAGAAAGCCAAGCAAATACCATTCTCCAATACCTACTGTCCCTTGAAGAATTTTATGTAAGTTAAAACATCAACCACTGCAACCTGTGCAACTTACATTGCTTGGCAAATAGGGGTCCATAAGAAAAGTATTCTACAGAGATTTAGTTGTGTCTTTCAATAAAACATACTCATAATTGTTTTCCCTTATACAGTTTTAGAGAATTTTATTAGTGTCAAAAACTGATAAGGGAATTGGTCAAACCTTGCTGTTATGTTTTCTTTTTCATGTTTAATGGCAACCATAAAATATAGGTAATTGATATCTGATCAAAGAAACGACTGATTCCACAGCAAAATGGCAAATACTTTCAGTAATGTGATAGTACTTCTGGAGAGGACATAAGAGCTCAATATAGAGCTGTATAACTATATATCCCATGAAGTACAGATAAAATAAGTGCATTGCTGTTATTCTGCCTTGACCTTTAGTTTGCTCCTTTCTTAAAACTCTTCATAAAAGTTGTTCTGTTTTTTTTTTTGTATGCTGTATAGCAGGCATCACATTTCTTTCTTTCTCCATGTGCGTATCCTTTTATTGCAGCATCATTTGCTGAATTTTTTGTTTGTTTGTTTTTGTTGGTTTCTTTGTTTTAGGAAGTGCATGGGCCAGGAATGGAACCTGGATCTCCCACATGGCAGGTGAGAATTCTACCACTGGACTACCCTTGCACCTCCTGTTGTTTTATTTAAATAAAGATAGTTATGTCTTTGCCCTTAAACTTAAAACAGGATTGATACTCTATAATATATACTTTTAACCTCATTAAACTTTGCTTTCATATTACCATGTTACTTGGTGTTATAATTACCAGGAGATCTATACAGTGAAATGCATTAGCTATAGAGGAATTCACAGCAGTTCTCACTGGTTTAGTGATTTTGTTGAAAGTTAAGTAATAAGGCTCTCTTCAGTAAACATACGAGCTATGAAAAGCTGAGTTAGCCCCAGGGTTATGGAAGAAGAATATTTATCAAATGCCAACAAAACTGTTCAAATTCTGATGCAGAAATGGCAGACAAACAGCTTCACAAGTCTATCTAATATCCAAGTAGCCTTTATATTTTCCAGATAAATACTGGTCAAGGATTTGAAAGGAAAAGCAAGCAAAAAAGACTACAAGTGTTTTCAAACATATTTCATTATTTTATCCTGTAGACCAAGGAATAGCAATAGCTCACACAATTTTATTAGATCAGTAGAAAATAGAATACATCTTACAGACTCTTCTGAAGACCATTATTAAAAATAGTGAGTTACTTTCCTGAGGTATTTTTATTATAGCATCAGTAACTTGTCAGAAATATTCAAATCCAAAATTAATTAAAGAGCATGATCATATAGCATTTCTAATGTTTCACTTTCTATGTGAATAGAAGAAAGGATAAAAGGAAATTATATTAAGAATAGAATTTAACTCTACTGCATAAGGCATTCAGGGTGGACACATATCCTTGGATACAGGCAAAATTTTCCAAACTGGCCTTGAATTGTGTGCTTCAGCTTAATCCCACCATCTTTGCATTAACTCATTGTACCAGATGTTATCCATTGGATTCACTTGTCAGCTTTAGAAAAACCACTTCCTTTGGAGAGGGATGCAAACATGAATGGAATTCTCATGTGTCAGATGTTATTTGCTAAGTTAGCCACTTATCTGTTTGAAATTAGATTTCTTTCTTTAACCTGGTCACAACTTCTTTTATTCTACTAGACCCATTATATACTAATAAATACGTTTTAATGAACCCTTCTTATATTATCAAATGGAGATTGTCATTCTTTTATATAATAGTGGGGACATACCCCACCACTGATTTGAGAAGCCATCTTTCAGTATGACTCAAATTCCTTTTTAAGGAATGTTTCTACCTACCAAAACCTACCCACATGGCAGTCAAACCAAGTGCTAAGGCATTCTACATTTCCAATTTCAGTAGAGTATGTTGTCTTATTTTCTGAGCCTTCTTTTTTTTTCTTTAATTTTTGCCATATTTTGTCTTTTTCTGTTGCACAATAGCACAGCTAAGAAAGGAATCTTAAGTCTCTGTTCTATTCAGCATCTAATCTTCATATGTGTTTCACAAGCAGACATGTAGCAGTAAGTTTTGAAACATCTAAATTTTAAAAGACAGAAAGATCCCTGTTGTGGTGCATTTTTTCTGGAAATACGTACAAATAACATCTATGTCCTTCAACTGCTAGCAAAAGCTTTGCTTTATGTACATGCAACAATTTTCCCATTCGTTTAATAAATAGTCATTAAGTATCTACCAAGTGAAAGATACTCTGCTAGATAATGATTGATGGAAGGACAAATAGGCATATGATAATATTTGCATGCATTAATATTAATTTATGGTAAAGCGTGTCTTCCATCAGACTAGACATCCTCATGCAAAATGTGAGAAGGCAACAGCAGTCATTTTCATTGGTATGACAGTCACTTGCTAGTCTATTCAGGTCCATTCAAGTGATACCATGGAGCTTGTGTCATTGAAAATTGACAACATCATCAATTTTCAGGAAGTGACAGCGACACAACAGACTTAAAAAAGAGATAGTAGAGGATTATAGAAAACCATTTTAAAGATGCAGAAACTCTTGGGACGGAATCACCCATTGTTCCATGATGCATCATG
Source organism: Tamandua tetradactyla (assembly GCF_023851605.1). Taxonomy (NCBI): domain Eukaryota; kingdom Metazoa; phylum Chordata; class Mammalia; order Pilosa; family Myrmecophagidae; genus Tamandua; species Tamandua tetradactyla. Next base: position 57,624,980 of record NC_135335.1, read on the forward strand.
TATTCCATAGCCTGGCATAAAAATGCATGCTCTGATCATGATAAATGGAACTGTGATCTCAAAAGTAAATCAGATGTAGAAAAGAAAGATTGGTTCTTTTATGTATACATGTTACATATATATAACAATTTTCTTAAGTGCGTAAACAAAGCTATGTGTCGTCACACTGCACAGTGAAAGAAATTAATTAGATAGGGACCAGCAAAGGGCAGACACTCTTCATAAAAATGAAGAGAACAACATTCTAGGCAGATGGGCCACTACTCTTTCGGCAGATGGCTTTGCTAATTAGATACTGGCAAAAGATAACATTAAAAAAAAAAAACTAGTTTAATTACATAGTGCCAAAAATTAACAACCACCTGAGGGCTTTTTTTTTTAATATGTTTGTGTTCAAATTCTTATGTCATGTATTTCTGTGACATGCTGGAGAATTTTAAATTGTCATGGCAATTATAGACAAATTGCCAGGGAATGTGAGACTATATATTTGTTCAAAACAGAAGCAAAATGCAAATGCGTTGGAACGTGAAGCAATTGCAATTTTTATGTGACTGGAGTAAAATGCCGAGTTTTTACTTGAGTTTTAGTTTCCTTGAGCATAGGAATCTTTGCTAATTAGCTTTAGTGACCAATGTGAGAGTTTCAAACAAAAGGAGATTTTGCAGAGGGGAGTTGGAATGGCGTTTATCAAAAAATACAAAGGAGGAAATATTTTAGTCACTTTGACATGGTGTGTCCAGCATTCCTTTCTGTCCTTACTTCAGAGTAGGTATTAGGTGTATTTGTTCACTCTTAATATTAATTTGCATTTCTGTCCATTTCAGATATAGGTAGGTCCTATGTTTCCTATTGGAAAGCAACATGGTGGTTCTTTAAAAAGTTAAATACAGAATTACCATTTGACCCAGTAATTTCACTTCTAGGGATATATGGAGAGAAAATCAAAACAGGGTCTCAAATTGATACTCTTACCCCCATATTTATAGAAACATTATTCACAATAGCCAAATAGTTGAAAGAGCCAAGTGTTCATTAATAAGTGAAGGGATAAACAAAATGTGGACCAAACACACAATGGAATATTCAGCCACAAGAGAGAATGAAGTTATGAGACCTGCTGCAACAGGAAAGAATCCTGAAAAGCTTATGCTCAGTGAAATAAGGAAGGAACAGTAGAACAAAAATGGTATGATATCACTTTTAAGAAATGACAAGGAATAGCAATTTGCAGTGATAGCAAGAAGATTAGAAGTTATCAGGAGATGGAGTCCAATTCATTTCTACTGGTGACCTCCAAATTAGAGGTCTAATTACTAACTTTGAGCCACATCATAATGACATCACCCCAAACTAGGAGATAAAACTAAACTTTATAGATTCCTATAAACACATGTTATAAACTTTTTCTAAAAAAAAAAAAAAAATCCTCCATTAAACCCCAGGCTTTTCTTTCACAAATCAAACTTAGTTTGACAACTTCCCAGGGTTCTTCCCACAGTAAATGTTCACAGAACATATTTTTACCAGAGTAGATGGCATAACATAAAGGTAAGATTTTGGTATTGACAACTGACAGTACACAAGTGAAGGTCATTGATCTGTCATAAATTGTTGCCAAATCATGGGCAAAAGAGTAATAATTTATTGAATTTTTACAATGTGCTAATCATAATGCTAGGCATCATGTATATTTAGTGCATGTAAATCCTGCAATAGTTTTATGTTGCAGATTCTGATAATCTCATCTTCTGGATGAGGATTTTGGCTAAGTAGCTTGACGAAGGCCACAAAACTTAAAAACGGGGCAACAAGATTAAAACTCTGTAACTCAGATTCAAAACCTTTTCTTGAACCACCCTATCACTGAAAGCATCAAAGCATCCCCTCATTACCACAATTTCTTTGTTTTTTTGTCTCCAATAATTTAGAAAAAGATATCCCTAAAGCACGGAATTTTGTGCACATCTGATTTGAGAACTGCTGGCATTTGGTAAATAATAATTAATCATAAAATCATTGATTGTCTTGCCATAGATTGTGCTTATATTTAAAGCCTCTGAGCCCATTCACTGCCCTAGTGTTGATTTTATAGGGGACACAACTCATCCAATAAAAGCCATGGGATGGCCAAAGTAGGATTTAAGAACCTGAGTTTTGTAAAAATGAACATCTTGAATATGAGAACACACTCTGATCCTGACACAGAAACAACGTGGTGCTGTCAAATGAATGTAGGTAAGGCTCAAAGGGTGCTCTAGTCCACCAGGGCTCCCTCATTCTGCAAGGAGAAAAAACTGGAAGTATCTAGAAGGTTCTACATTGTTCTGCCACCCATTTTCCCCATTCACTCTTCTCCAGCTGACCTGGGTTCCTGGGGGTGATTCTTACACACTCAAGCCCTGTGGGCTGATACTCTTCTCCCAGATTCCCACCTACCTCACTCACGTACCTCAACCATTCCTTCATTCAAGAGGCATCTCTGCACTGAGGTCTAGAGAACTATGTATCCAAAATGGCAATCCGCCTCCTGTGATGGTTTGGAGGCTTTGTGGACCACAGATAAGTATGTTCTTAAGTTAATCCATTCCTGTGGGGCTGAACCATTGTAAATGGAATCTTCTAGTAAGATCTCAATGTAAGCTGAGATGTGACCCTCCTCATTCAGTGTCTTAATACTCTTACTGGAGTCTTTTCTAAGAGGATACGAGACAGATAGAAGACAGAAAAATTCCAGAAAAG